>NC_086445.1:873234004-874564004 GCF_028390025.1 Pseudophryne corroboree
AACCCCCATGGTTCATACAGTATTTGTCTTTTCTAACCATCAGCTCTGAATAACCCCCATAGTTCATACAATATCTGTCTTTTCTAACCATCAGCTCTGAATAATCCCCATGGTTCATACAATATCTGTCTTTTCTAACCATCAGCTCTGTATAACCCTCATGGTTCATACAATATCTTTCTTTTCTAACCATCAGCTCAGAATAACCCCCATGGTTCATACAATATCTGTCTTTTCTAACCATCAGCTCTGAATAATCCCCATGGTTCATACAATATCTGTCTTTTCTAACCATCAGCTCTGTATAAACCCCCATGGTTCATACAGTATTTGTCTTTTCTAGCCATCAGCTCTGAATAACCCCCATGGTTCATACAATATCTGTCTTTTCTAACCATCAGCTCTGAATAACCCCCATGGTTCATACAATATCTGTCTTTTCTAACCATCAGCTCTGAATAACCCCCATGGTTCATACAATATCTGTCTTTTCTAACCATCAGCTCTGTATAACCCCCATGGTTCATACAATATCTGTCTTTTCTAACCATCAGCTCTGTATAACCCCCATGGTTTATACAATATCTGTCTTTTCTAACCATCAGCTCTGAATAACCCCCATGGTTCATACAATATCTGTCTATTCTAACCATCAGCTCTGAATAACCCCCATGGTTCATACAATATCTGTCTATTCTAACCATCAGCTCTGAATAACCCCCATGGTTCATATAATATCTGTCTTTTCTAACCATCAGCTCTGTATAACCCTCATGGTTCATACAATATCTTTCTTTTCTAACCATCAGCTCTGAATAACCCCCATGGTTCATACAATATCTGTCTTTTCTAACCATCAGCTCTGAATAATCCCCATGGTTCATACAATATCTGTCTTTTCTAACCATCAGCTCTGTATAACCCCCATGGTTCATACAGTATTTGTCTTTTCTAACCATCAACTCTGAATAACCCCCATGGTTCATACAATATCTGTCTTTTCTAACCATCAGCTCTGTATAACCCCCATGGTTCATACAATATCTGTCTTTTCTAACCATCAGCTCTGTATAACCCCCATGGTTTATACAATATCTGTCTATTCTAACCATAAGCTCTGAATAACCCCCATGGTTCATACAGTATCTGTCTTTTTTAACCATCAGCTCTGAATAACCCCCATGGTTCATACAATATCTGTCTTTTCTAACCATCAGCTCTGTATAACTCCCATGGTTCATACAATATCTGTCTATTCTAACCATCAGCTCTGTATAACCCCCATGGTTCATACAATATTTGTCTATTCTAACCATCAGCTCTCTATAGCCTCCATGGTTCATACAATATCTGTCTATTCTAACCATATGCTCTGTATAATCCCCATGGTTCATACAATATCTGTCTTTTCTAACCATCAGCTCTGAATAACCCCCATGGTTCATACAATATCTGTCTATTCTAACCATCAGCTCTGAATAACCCCCATGATTCATACAATATCTGTCTATTCTAACCATCAGCTCTGTATAACCCCCATGGTTCATATAATATCTGTCTATTCTAACCATCAGCTCTGAATAACCCCCATGGTTCATATAATATCTGTCTTTTCTAACCATCAGCTCTGTATAACCCTCATGGTTCATACAATATCTTTCTTTTCTAACCATCAGCTCAGAATAACCCCCATGGTTCATACAATATCTGTCTTTTCTAACCATCAGCTCTGAATAATCCCCATGGTTCATACAATATCTGTCTTTTCTAACCATCAGCTCTGAATAACCCCCATAGTTCATACAATATCTGTCTTTTCTAACCATCAGCTCTGAATAATCCCCATGGTTCATACAATATCTGTCTTTTCTAACCATCAGCTCTGTATAACCCCCATGGTTCATACAATATCTGTCTTTTCTAGCCATCAGCTCTGAATAACCCCCATGGTTCATACAATATCTGTCTTTTCTAACCATCAGCTCTGTATAACCCTCATGGTTCATACAATATCTTTCTTTTCTAACCATCAGCTCAGAATAACCCCCATGGTTCATACAATATCTGTCTTTTCTAACCATCAGCTCTGAATAATCCCCATGGTTCATACAGTATTTGTCTTTTCTAGCCATCAGCTCTGAATAACCCCCATGGTTCATACAATATCTGTCTATTCTAACCATCAGCTCTGTATAACCCCCATGGTTCATACAATATTTGTCTATTCTAACCATCAGCTCTGAATAACCCCCATGGTTCATACAATATCTGTCTTTTCTAACCATCAGCTCTGTATAACCCCCATGGTTCATACAATATCTGTCTTTTCTAACCATCAGCTCTGTATAACCCCCATGGTTCATACAATATCTGTCTTTTCTAACAATCAGCTCTGAATAACCCCCATGGTTCATACAATATCTGTCTTTTCTAACCATCAGCTCTGTATAACCCCATGGTTCATACAATATCTGTCTTTTCTAACAATCAGCTCTGAATAACCCCCATGGTTCATACAATATCTGTCTTTTCTAACCATCAGCTCTGAATAACCCCCATGGTTCATACAATATCTGTCTTTTCTAACCATCAGCTCTGTATAACCCCATGGTTCATACAATATCTGTCTATTCTAACCATCAGCTCTGAATAACCCCCATGGTTCATACAATATCTGTCTTTTCTAACCATCAGCTCTGTATAACCCCCATGGTTCATACAATATCTGTCTTTTCTAACAATCAGCTCTGAATAACCCCCATGGTTCATACAATATCTGTCTATTCTAACCATTCAGGCTACTTGTACACAAGTTTTTAAAGGCTTTTGAAGTATTTAAGACTACACTTTTACCAGACCATTATCTCCAAATCTGTTTCTTATTTTAAAGGCTTTTATTTGTAAATCTAATGCCTGCTGCATGGTGGTGTATTACTATGTGCTGGTTGGTTAATATATTTTATATTCATCTATTTATTTAATTTTTGAAACAGGGATTAAAACAAGCACCTTTGTTACATATGAGCTTAGGGTCTGCCATGATCAAGGAGCGCTTGTTTCACTTCCAATCTTCTAGAGAAGGGAACTTGCTGTTTTCTAGTACTTTGAGTATATTTATCTTGTATTATTCTGCTATTCCAAGCGTTATATTGGTGAATATATTTATCTTTATTGTATTATTCTGTTGTTCCAGTAGTTGTATTGGTTGAAAACAGGAGGATGCAGCGCTCAACCTTGGAATGTTGTACCTTCGTGTAACACTATAAAGAATGTGGTGAAACCGTATGTAAAGTATATATCTTTACTGTGCCCACATGATGGGTCCTATGTTATCAATACCATATGTCATAAAATACATAATGATGAATTCACACATATGTAATTTGACAATTGCATATAATTGGCATAGGTGTACCGTGGTACGCTAGCTCGATATGCGCTGTACTAAAGTCCACAAAAAAGTTAATAAAAAAAAGTAAGTCCAAAGTATAACTCCCTTTTGGGGAGAAATATGGGAGAATAGTCTGCTGTGATCAAGCTCAACGGGTATATCCCTTAGGGCTGTGATCCAGCTGATGGGTAAAGTTGTAGTTCAATACAGCGAGACTCAAAGTTCTTAGTAGCAGAGTGCGGCGTCCCGCTTCTCTGTATGTGGGTGCTTGTATTAGGTTGGCTTATGCTGAGTCGGTGATTGCGGTGCTACCCCGGGGTTAGGAACTGTGCAATATTGGGTGCGTTAGGAGAAGTGGGAGCTCCAGACTGATCGCATCCTTGTGTGTGTCAGCCCTCAGGTGCTTGTCAGTGTACAGACATAGCACCGAGGGTTGATCACTGCTGGGGACGGATTCCGTCTGCGGCGGTGACTCGCTGGTGTGGGCTTGTTTAGAGCCGTCCACTGCGAGTCGCTTGCCGTGGACAGAGACTCACCTAGTACTCTTCCCTCCTCTGCCGCACGCTCAGTAACATAGTAACATAGTATCTAAGGTTGAAAAAAGACAATTGTCCATCGGGTTCAACCTATTTGTGGTCTCCTATGCACGATTATCTTGTATAAAATTTTGACTGAAGTTGCTGACTGCCGTTCCGATTAACCCCTCTTTTTTATAATAACCATAGTGCGTGACTATGCCCCATAACCCTGGATATCCTTATCCATTAGGAATTTATCTTACCCATTCTTAAAGATGTTGACTTAGTTGGCCATTACAACTCCCTCAGGCAGGGAATTCCAAACACGTATCGTCCTTACCGAAAAAAAGCCTTTACGCCGTATTGTGTGGAATCTCCTCTCCTCTAACCTGAGCGAGTGTCCACGAGTTCTCTGTGTTGATCTAACCAAAAACAGGTCCTGCGCAAGATCTGTATATTGTCCCCTTATATATTTGTAAATGTTGATCATGTCCCCTTTTAATCTCCTCTTTTCCAGTGTAAACATGTGTCCCACCAGCTTACCTGATCCTTCTCCGTCCGTGCATTGTCCGTCTATTTTGGTCGTGGCAGCTTGACTTACAGATGAGCCGTGCTGATACAGGCTTTGAGTTCGCTGTCTGCAGGAGATATTAAGGGGTCAATGACTGTGTATCCTCCAACGCATTTCAACCCTCTTGGGGCCTTCTTCTGGGAATAATGTATCATATAGTTGTATTGGTTGGTATGTTATCTTTGTTCTTCTGCTATTTCAGGAGTTGCATTGGTGAGTATGTGGATTTTGTACATATTTTATTAAAACATTTAAATTTGCAGCCGGTTGTCAATGGATCCCAATCTCTGCAAACAATCCTACACTAGCAAATATGCCTAACACGCCATTAAATCACAGGTAAATGCACTCACCTCTCAGCAGGGCTGCCATCAGAAATTATGGGGCCCTGGAATGGCCAAATATGCAGCCCCCCCCCCCCCCAAAAAAAATAATAATAATAAAGAAATAAAAATAAAATTTTATATATATATATATATATATATATATATATATATACTGTATATATAAATAAAATAATAAAATAAATATATATTTAAAAATGATGATAATAATTCCTATGCCCCCATCATCATATTATCATATTATTCAATGCCCCACACAGTAATGCCCCAGTACCTGTAATGGGGTTCTAATCGTTGTCAGGGGTTCTGCTCGTCCTCCTCCCTTCCCTGCCACCGCAGCAGGCTGTTCAGCAGCCTGCTTCTAGTAAAACTATTGAAAATGTCCCTCCCAAAATGGCCGCTGCCTCAGAGGAGACAGTTATTAAAGATACTAGAGCCTCCTCTAGTATCTTTAATAACGGTCTCCTCTGAGGTGGCGGCCATCTTAAGTTTTCAATAGCCTGCTTACGCTGGGCAGTGGGCACACAGAGGCAGATGCGACAGACGAATGGCGATGGACGGACGGCGGAGGGCAGCGGCATGAGGGGCCAAGGCCCTCCCCTCTCTGTCAGAGAGGCCGGGCCCGGGACTGCTGTTCCCACAGCACCCCCCTGATGGCGGGCCTGTCTCTCAGGTACAGAGGATAACATCTAGACAAGCTGTGGCTTGTGAGCGACACCCGACTATGGGGTAGCAATCGCAGATTGAAATTCCTATGCGCAGTGTACACACGTGGCATGCGCCCTGCGCATGTGCAGCCAGAGAGATGCTATCAGCATCTCACTGGTGTGATAGCCTCTGACTAATTGACAGACAAAGGCAGTCGCGGGGTGCCAACGGCGTTAGAACGCCATTGGCGGGGCACAGTATGGCAACGGAGGCATGTCCGGACCGTTGGGTGGGCGGGCCATGGTGGCGACATCACACGCAGTCGCTGCGACTCGGGACGCGACCAGTGGCTCCCTGCCAGCATGCAGGAGCTGGGCTGGCAGGGAGCTACTTGTCAGGTACAAAAGCATCGCCGCCGGTAGATGCTTTTATACCTATACGGGGGGGGGGGCTGACATGCGGGGTGGACTAGCCCTGTGCTGGGCGTCCCCCCGCATGTCAGAGTAACTGATCGTAGATGTGCTAAATTTAGCACATCTACGATTAACTCTGAATTAGCCCCTAGTCCTTATATAGCCTTGATTGGAAGCATCCAAGATAACTCTAGACCAGTGTTTCCCAAATTTTTTGGAATCATGGCACCTAGAGTATCAGAATTTCTTTCATGGCATCCCTAGGCTAAAAGTTTCTTATTTTGAAAAATTTAGAAAAAAATATTAAGTAAAAAAAAATGTGTTTATATGTCATCCGTAGGTTCAGTTGTGTGGTGAGGGACAAGATTTGCTTCTGTTTGTCCACATATGTTGTGACTGACAGCCACCAGCACTGGTTTTGCCTATTACATTGACCATAAATAATCTGGTCCTGGACCACCAATCCAAGGCACACTGCAAGTGTCCCGAGGCACACCAGGGAGCTACGGCACACAGTTTGAGAACCACTGCTCTAGGCAAAATATTGAAACAAAATAGAAAAGAAAATAGGATTTTAATTACCTACCGGTAAATCCTTTTCTTGTAGTCCGTAGAGGATACTGAGGATCCATTTAGTACCATGGGTTATAGATGGGTCCACTAGGAGCCATGGGCACTTTAAGAATTTGATAGTGTGGGCTGGCTCGTCCCTCTATGCCCCTCCTACCAGACTCAGTCTAGGAAACTGTGCCCGCGAAGACGGACATACTTTGAGAGAAGGATAAAAGGATAGTGGTGAGATTCCAAACCAGCACACAGGAGTAAAGCAATGCTAACCAAACTTGAAACAGGAACAGCAACAGCCGAACAAACCAGAATACTTAACCAAGTAACAGTGCAGGAAGAACGAAGCACTGGGCGGGCGCTCAGTATCCTCTAAGGACTATGAGAAAAGGATTTACCGGTAGGTAATTAAAATCCTATTTTCTCTTACGTCCTAGAGGATACTGGGGACCCATTTAGTACCATGGGGAAGTACTAAAGCTCCCAAACCGGGAGGGAGAGTGCTGAGGTTCCTGCAGAACTGATTGACCAAACTGAAGGTCCTCAGAGGCCAAAGTATCGAACTTGTAGAACTTAGCAAACGTGTTCGAACCTGACCAAGTAGCTGCTCGTCAGAGCTGTAAGGCCGAGACACCCCATGGCATCCGCCCAAGAAGGACCCACCGACTTAGTCGAGTGGGCCTGTACAGATTTAGGAACCAGCAATCCTGCAGTGGAATAAGCATGCTGGATAGTAAGCCTGATCTAGCACGCAATTGACTTCTTTAAAGCAGGACATCCAATCTTATTGGGATAGCAAAGAACGAACAGCGAGTCCCATTTCTTGTGATGAGCTGTTCTCTTCACATACACCTTCAAAGCCCTCACAACATCCAAAGACTTTGAAGTAGCAGAAGTGTCGGTACCATCCGGAATCACAATAGGTTGGTTGATGCGAAATGCAGACACCACCTTAGGAAGAAATTGCTGACGAGTCCTGAGTTCAGCTCTGTCCTCATGGAAAATTAAATAATGGCTCTTGTGAGACAACACCACCAGCTCCGACACACGTCTTGCTGAAGCCAAGGCTAACAGTGTGACGGTCTTTCACATAAGATATTTTATGTCTCCCTCCTGTAACGGTTCTGATTGGAGGAACTGCAGCACCAAATTGAGATCCCAAGGTGCCGTGGGAGGCACAAAGGGAGGCTGGATGTGCAGAACCCCTTTCCAGAACGTCTGGACCTCAGGGAGAGAAGCCAGTGTGGTAATATTTATTTTCTGTTGTGTATTGATGAGTATGTTTATCTTAAAATAAATAAAAATAACCGGGTACAGTGACCTTGGAATCCAACACTGGTAGCGAGCAGGGTTGGTCCTATTGTTTTAGTTTCCAACTTTCACCCCGCACAGCTGAGTAATTTTCCGTTACTGGAACACCATTGTACACATGCTGGATTAGGTGCGATTCTTCAAGTAGCCTGTTTATGGTTCTTTCCCAAATGCCCAGCACTGTTTGTTTACACAAAAAAAGAATAAAGGGATTTTGGTGAAAGACCTGGATGAGGAATCCATGGGTCAATAATACCTCCCATATTAGGAAGTCAGGACAGGTCATGGCAAAGACACATTAGAGGCGTGTCCATGCAATACCAAGTAAGACCCACAAACTAGAATATATTGGTATCTATCTGGCAAAACAATATGAAAAGCTATCTGAAGCCAATGTCTCCTTTTTTATTAAATGTTAAACACATTTTAGTAATCCTTTATTACTGGGTAGAACAAAGTCATTACAATTTAGGACGCTAGGGGTAAATTTACTAAGATGGGAGTTGTATTTAAGATGGGATGTTGCCCATAGCAACCAATGAGATTCTACTTCCCATTTATCTAGCAGCTTCTAGAACATAATACCAGGAATCTGACTGGTTGCTATGGGCAACATCCCATCTTCAATAAAACTCCCATCTTAGTAAATTTACCCCAAAATTGGGATTGTCCCACCAGGATACTAATCAGATAATGCTAACAATGCTGCTCTCTGTCCTCTTCTTGAAACTTTGACTTTCAGCTGTTAGTGGCATCTTGAGCTCACTTATTGCTTGTGTGGGTATGTGAATGTTAAGACACTGTTTGATAAGAAACAGGCAAACATCTTCTGGAAAGCTGAGACATAAGTGAACACTCTAGACCAACCTTCCCTGCCAGTTCTGACATAAAAGTAATAGCCTGAAGAGGTGTGGGAGACGGAGAGCTCTATGGATGGGACACTCAGTGACTGAGTGCCAACCCATACTGTGCTTTCTCTCTTCCCCTTCAGTACATTATTATTATTACTCAGGGAGCACTTTCTTGCTGACATATACATCATTAAGTTCTGCCAATGCTTCCCCTTCTCCCTAATAAATGAATAGCAATTAGAGTTATAAATATACCCCTTAAACCAGCCCTGATGTTAAATATCATTCATTTTAATTAAACTAGCTTATTTTCCATTTAATCAACTGGCCTAACATTAAATTAATATTGTAGCATTATATTTAATACAGAAACTCCACTGCATTTTAGGCTGACCATATTATCCCTTTAACCTGGGACACTCATGAATTATACAGGTTCTGTGGCTGGGGTGGTATTCCGTATGCCGGCTGTTGGGATCCCGGTGCTCAGTATACCGGCGCCGGAATCCCAACATCCAGCATACCGACAACTATTCTCCCTCTTGGAGGTCCATGACCCCCCTGGAGGGAGAATAAATAGCGTGGTGCGCGTATCGCGCCACCGTGCCCACAGCATGGCAAACGCAGTGAGCCCGCAATGGGCTCATTTGCGCTCATCCAACTGCCGGTATGCCGGCAGTCGGGATCCCGGCACCAGTATGCTGGCCGCCAGAGTCCCGGCCGCCGTCATACCATACTACACCCCTGTGGCTGCTTAAAACCAGGTGAAATGCATTCTTGTAGTCCGCCAGCCACAGAACCTGTGTAATTCATGAGTGTCCCAGGTTAAAGGGATGATTAATTATCCCCCTCAACTTCAAATTATATTAATAAACCCAGCAGAAGAGAACTACCATCCATATGCCCCCACATAACATACCTCTCCACACCAGTCCCTATTAAACTTTAGTCTTCAACACCAGATCCGCTTAACATTATCCCTGTCTCTTTACCTCCAAACTGCCATGACATTAAAATAATAGCATACACATCTAATAAATGAATCCAATTTCCCCAACCAACCCCGGCATCAAATTATTAGCATTTACAGTCTACATTCATTAGTAACCCTTAATATATTTTAATAGCCCCCATCAATCCATGGTACATTAATAACCTACACCAATTCCCCACAGCATACTTAAGGTGCATACACACGGTGCAATGTAACCTTACGATTATGACTGTATGGTCGAAATTGTAAGAAAAAAAGTTAGTGCAAATCACACCATGTGTACACAGCTTGCGATACCGATGTGCGGCACCACGGGGTCGGTATCGCAAGAAAAAAAAGACTGTGCAGGCAAGGCAATTTTGACTATATTGTGTACAGTCTAGCACAAAGTATAGTCAAAAACGTCCATAGTTAAAATCGCACATAGCCAATATCGCACTGTGTGTATAGACAATATCGGTGATTCTGGGCTTTGGGGGAGTTCAAGGGAAATCGCATAGTCAAAATCGGCCACAGACAATATCTCACCGTGTGTATGCACCTTAACACCTCCACACCAGCTACCATGAAACATTAACTTCCAAACCACCCAAGTCTTCACATAACATTAATCACCATACTAGTCCCTATATATCAGTAACAGACCTCACACAATGTTAATCATCCACAGCTGTCCCACATAACAATAACTCCTAGCACATCACTCCAATACCGAGGGGCACTGAAGAAAGGGGGGACTAATTATCCAGGTCTGGGCTTGCTGGGGGTGCCCAGGTCAGCTGCTGAAGGGGACATTGTACCCCTTTACAGTGCTGCAGAGTCCCCCTAAGTAGCCATCGATGACCCCTGCACAATCACTGGCACCCCCAGTATGGCCGTCGCCGTGTGGTCTCCGACACTGTGCTGCGTGCAGGGAAAAACTTTTATTCAGGGGACCGGCCACGCCTCCCCTGATTTTATCACGTCCACCTAAGTACTCTTGGCGGCCCTGCACATAGCATTAGCCTCCCAATACACACTAGATCCAAATAACATTAACTCCAACATAATATTAAATCCCACAACAGTCCTCACATACCATATCCCCACACACTAGTCTCCACATGACATTAATACCACACAGTCAACATATTATATTAATAACACTCTTGATAGTGCTGTAGAATGCTGTGGGAGGCACACTATGCCCGAAGCTGATGGAGTAGTGAAATGTCAGTGGGTACAGAGGCCCTAATTCAGCATGGAACGCTGCTCTGACTGCGTTCGCATACTGAAGCCCTGTGCAGTGTGTGCACATGCAGAAGCAGCACTGCGCGTGCGGACACAGTGAGATACGACGGCATCTCACATGTGCAAATGCCTCTGACTGATTGCCAGGCTGAGACGTTCGCGGGTCGGGAGGGGGCATAGCGCTGATGTTTTGGGGGCATGGTCCGAACAACGCAGGCATGTTCGGACTGTTTGCAGGGAAATGCTGCATCAAATGCAGCTGCTGCCACCCGAAACATGGCGGGTAGCCATCTGCCTTAGCATCTAGGTTGCGTAGGCAGTGGGCAACTCCAAACATGCGAGATGCGGCATGTGGGGCGGACTTGCCCTGTGCTGGGTGTGCTCCCCCGCATGTCGGAGTAAGGGGTTTTTCGCACATCTACAAGCCCCGCTGAATTAGGTGTAGAGTACGGGAGAGAAGCTGGCCTGCATGGAGGGGGAAGAGAGAGGTAGGAATGGAAGAAAGGGAAGGAAGAAATTTGTGTGGCTTATCAGCCACCAAGAACCATTTTAATACTGATCACTATTTCATGAGTATAATCCTGC
Source organism: Pseudophryne corroboree (assembly GCF_028390025.1). Taxonomy (NCBI): domain Eukaryota; kingdom Metazoa; phylum Chordata; class Amphibia; order Anura; family Myobatrachidae; genus Pseudophryne; species Pseudophryne corroboree. The sequence goes on from NC_086445.1 coordinate 873,245,425, forward strand.
AAGATCAGCTCAGGCAGTCAATAGTTTGACCTGTGTTTCACCCATAGCCTGTCCCATCCCTTGTTTTAGGCCAAGTAGTCCCAAAGCCTAAAGCTGAATGCACTGCAACAAAATTGTAGGAATAATGAAACTTAGAGAGTGTATAAGAGAGCATGGCGCCAGTGTCTCAGCTCCCACAGCCATTCTACGTGACTGATTAGCGAAGGATCGGCAACCACCGCTGCGTATTTGTATGCAGATGCAGATAGTTGCAAAGCTACCAATGAGCGCCTGCATCCATATCCAGGTGGCTACAGCATCACTGCGTATGGGATCACAGCTGCAAAGGCATTAGCGTCCATTTCTGAATCAGGCCCACTGACTGGAAAAGTCATCCATTACATTCTTTCATTGAATCCTTATGAGGAAGACTTGTGGAGTGTGAGCAAAATGTTACAATATTAAATAAACCTCTTCAGAGTGCCAGGAGAAAGTGGATACATCAGGCACATACTGTACCCAAGGGCAGATTGGCCATAGGGCTCACCAGGAAGATTCCTGGTAGGCTAACATGTCTGTGGGGCCTGTGTTTTGCCATGTGACCCCAGTTCCCACATGACAGGCAGCCCACCGCACACTGCATTGTCCCTATTTATTAGGGGGGTACACACGGAGAACTCCGTGTTTAAAATCTAAGCAATCTGACTAGATTGCTTAGATTTTAAGCAGGGATCTGTCGTGTGTATGCCCCCCAGCGATAGCGATGCGTGGCCCCGCGCATCGCTATCGCCAGTGCTAGATTGAGCCTGCATGCAGGCTCAATCTAGCGGGTCGCTCACTTCACCGCTGTGTGAAGTGAGCGGCCCCCTGTCCGTCCCCCTCCTCGCTTAGCACATCGTGCTGTGCTGAGTGGGGGGAGAGATGTGTGCTGAGCGGTCTGTGTTAAGATCACTCAGCACACATCTCTCCCGTCAGTACCCCCTATTGTTATTCCATCTCTACAGTACAGCAACTCTGCCATCCAGTGATGCTGCCATGGCTACACAGTATGTTACACCTCTTGTGCTGCCCATGTCAGGCCACTTCTACAAAATTTTACAGGGCTATTTTTAGTTCCCAATCTGCCCCTGGTTTCAGACACAACTGCAGCAAAAGACACAAAGAAGGCTGCAATTGCGTACAATCAGGCCCTATGGGGAGGTATCCCACCCCCCTCAAGGACCCCAGCCCCACATCAGACCACACCCCCATTGGGGCTGCTTCCATAAATTTCCCGGGCTGGTTTACCATCCCAATCCGTGCCTGACTGTACCTAGAGCAGGGACGTGCAGTCAGGGGAGGCAGTGCCTCCCCTGTCATTAATGATTAAAATAATACAATATACTTTAGCCTTTCCGTTTTTTTAATAATTTATACCTCGGTTTTCAATGTGCCGAAAGCTGTGCCTCCCGCTGCCAATGTAAAGGGGCAGCAAATGGGGGGAAGGGCCAAGCATTAGGCAGCAGAATCCCATTAAAAAAAGCCCTTGAAGCGGCAGCTAAAGAAGTGCCTCTTTGACAGGGGCGTGCTGTCAGCCCATATGAAAGCACGCCCCTGTCACTGAGACTAATGTGATTGGGCAGTGTAGGATTCCAGGGGCGGGGGTGGACACCAAGGTAATGCCCACCCAGTGGCGTAACTAGCACAGTGCGGGTCGCATGCCAGACTGGCAGGAGGAGAAATGGATGTCCCAGCAGGGCAGCACCGTCATGTAGACCTAATGACCATGTCGACCTAGTGACCATGTCGACCTAATGCATGTCGACCAACAGTGGTCGACCTAATGACTGTTGACTTAAGTGTGGTCGTACTAATGACCCATACCCCTTGGATGAGGCTAAAATTTGACACAGGGGTTATAGTGATACTAAATGTTCCATACTATACAGTGTAGGTTTCTGTGGCCCCATATTGTGGAGAAAACTTATGTATAATTTGACCTCTTGTAACCCTCTGACAGATACATCTTTTAGAGTTTAAAAAAGTTAGGAGCTAAACAAGACATTTGGCTGTGACTCTGATCAGCTGATCATTCCTGTTAAAGTTCTGGACCTCAGCCTGGGGCGGATTAGGTGTTTGTGACTCACAACATGATTGCATTTCTAATGCCAGAAGAATGTAAACTAGAGTCATTTGGGGGAGTCCCTTTGCCGGAAGCAATGTAACTGTATCACTTAAAGCAATGTTTTATTAACCTTTCCCTATCATAGTATGCAAAACATCCCGGATGGAATTTCCTTATGGTCATCTCACCCCAATCTGTCATTAATCTTCTCCAGTTATAGAAATAAAATATTAAATCATACTTGCCTACTCTCCCGGAATGGGCGGGAGGCTCCCGAAAATCGGGTAACCCTCCCGCCCCCCCGGAAGAGCAGGCAAGTCTCCCGATTTTTTAGGGGCCCCCCTGCCCGGCCGCCCACTTAGTGAGTAAAGTGGGCGGTTCGGGCAGTCGATGACGCGATTCTTGCTGAATCGCGTCATCGTAGCAACGCCACCTGCTGTATAATGCCGGTAATCGCGGCATTACATAGCAGGGGGCGTGGCTTAAATGAAGTGCCGCGATAACCCCTCCCCTGTTCCGCCTCCGCCCGCCCCTGTTTTGCCTCCGCCCCGCCCCCTATCCGTGTCATAACCCCGCCCCCCTGCTGAGCCGACCTGGCTGCTCTCTCCCGGAGAGAGCAGCCAGGATGTCAGCATGTATGTATTAAATAGATATCACATGAAGCAAAGCTCACCTGAAGCCGCAGTATTCTAGAGCAGCAGACACCAGGTTCACTACTCACCATGGGGAGAATTTACAGAGCAGTAGTTTTGCAGAGATTTTGAAATCCCTCCCCCCTACCGGCAGATAGAACCGCCAATATTCAGTTGTTTTGATGCAGTTTTGCAAACCGACATAGATGTCCGTCTGTTTTGTTGTGGCTTTTCAATAGGATTATGACCAAACGGGATACGGTCATTAGGTCTACACCACTTAACTCATTAGGTTGACCACTATTGGTCGACATGCATTAGGTCGACATGACCATTAGGTCGACATGTACTAGATCGACAGTTAAAAAGTTCGACATGATTCTTTAAAAAAAATTTAAATTTTTGGACTTTTTAATACTTTACGATCCACGTGGACTACAATTGGGTAACCTGTCCCGAGCGCAGCGGTAGTGGAGCGAGGCACCTTGCTCGAAGCATGGCGAGGGGACATGGTGCACTAATTGGGGGTCCCCGTCACTTTACGAAGAAAACGACACCAAAAAAAGTTAAAAAAACTCATGTCGACCTTTTGACCTGTCGACCTAGTACATGTCGACCTAATGACCATGTCGACCTAATGCATGTTGACCAATAGTGGTCGACCTAATGACTGTTGACCCAGCGACCCATACCTTGACCAAACTGGTATGAAACCACTTAATTAATATAAGAGGGAAAATGTAGTTCCGCCACTGGTTACAGTGTTCAAACGTTACCATTTCTATGCTGCTGCCTTGTGCTGTTCTGAATCCTGTCTGCTTAATGGGATCTGACTCCTGCTTCTGACCTCGATGGTGTTGTTAACAGCCTGGACTTAACTCAGCCTACAACCTCAATTGTCCATTTGCAACCTGGACTAACTAATGCCTGTGATCCCAACTCTGCTGCACTGCCAACTCTTTCCTTTATCCAGTTTGTTCATTATACTGCACACTTTGTCTTCAGATTGATGCTTATCAACCACCGGGATTGCCTTCCTGTGTCTGTCATCTGCTCAAATAACTTACTCTTGCTTTACTGGACATTACCTTGCCTTACTTACTTACAGTACTGCTTTTCCCACTACTTCTATTTTGCCAACTTCTACTAGTACAGTAGTTACAAATTCTTGTCTACACTGCCATAGCATTGCTGGCCAAATGCTGGTACTAAGACCAGCTCACTATCAACTGAGGGATTTGAACTGTGCCATGATTTGCTATGCATTCTTCTCTACCAGGGCCATAAGGAGGGTAGCGCATGAGGTGCGGCCACACAGGGTGGGATGACATGGGGGCGGGATCCGTAGAACTCACTTGACAGCCGCTATGTGCTGTACTCTGTGTCCTGGCACCTGTGTCTGTGTGTACGGCGGTAGAGCATCCTCCGAATGCTCCCTTCCACCTCCTAGCATTTTGGGCACTGGGAAATGGCATCCGTGGTGGAGCACTCAGGGGGATTGGGCGGCAGGGGGGGAGGCCGCGGCAGCACAGACCGCATGGCTGCTACGCTACTGTACTGCTCTTTAATGGGAGGTTTTACCTATCATTGTTACCTACAATGTGTGTACAGCAAGATTCTGAGATGGAGGTTCTTGAATAGGAAGTGGTCAGTAATGTTGGAACGCATACCAATGGAGTAGCGGTGCATGCCACAAAGTACCTATGTTTGGTACTTTCATACTGCAAATGTGCTGCATGGGTCTGTGATGTTGGACGCAGATCAGCAGCATTCTGTCAGTGATTAATAGTCTGCTGCCATTTGGGAATGGAGAGTGGGCATCGATGGCCTCAGTTTCTCAAAACAGATTTTTGATGGTGTAACTGATTGTGGCGTATAAGAACAGACCAATCGGTATTACAGCGAGCATGGAAACTAAAAGTGGGTGCCTCAGTCCTTGACTACAGGGTACAATTCCAGGCACCTTTCTATCCAGTACTTTCATACTGCATATGAAAAGTACTGGACAGCATGCTTCGGACGCTCCAACCAGGCACCTTGCAGTCTGTGTAGCCAATCAAAGAGTCCTCAGGGCATGTCAGTGAAAACGGCTGCATTCCCAGACACATTGCTGCTGTCACAAAGGCCATAATTGGCCGGACATCTGTATCAGTCATAGGGCAGGTACAAGTTTTGATTGTGTGCCGATGGTGGCATGTCAAGAGTCACTGGCAGTGTTACAGCGTGCAGAGACTTTGAAATTGGGCATCTCAGTGCTTGCACATGCAGATGCAGGCATTAACACAAGGGGATTGGCTGATACTAGCATTTGTGTATAATCGCAGCCGCCACTCTGGCAATGGACTTAAAATTGGATGAAGCAGAGTCCATCTTTGAATCAGGCACTTTATCTGGTACTACAGCACCTTTAAGGAGGGACCCTGAGCCCTTCTAAAGAAACCTTTCAATTAATTTTTAAGTGTAAATCTGGTATGAGTTCACCTTATTACATCCCTACTTTATATTGTTAATACTGTTTATGTTTATACGCATACATTTTTAAGGATAATACACTGTCAAATTTATTTTCAATTTCTTTGCCAATGAAATGTAAGTCCTACTATGAAAACTATTGGCACTGTACCATAAAAGGGAAAAGAAACTTCAAACAAAATGACTGTATCAGTGTATCTAAAGTAAGGCTAATACCCATAGCGAGTTGCCTCCAAAAAAGGGACTAAAATATAATATCTCTGGACTTACTACATGTATTGTGTACTGAAGTCAGGGCAGACTGGCATTAAAAATTTGTTCCTGGCATTCTCAGCAGATAAGTCCTCCTGTCCACCTAAGCGTCTTCCGGCATCCCCCTGTATGTGCTACATGATGTCATGATGTAATGTTCTGCCAACCCATTAAGCAGAGAGTGCCAGGAGGCAAAACTGCTTGCAAATGTCTTGGCATCTGACTGCTGACCTGGGGCGGTTTGAGACTTTTTAATTAAAATGGGTGTTGAACAATTATTGTTCACTCTTGTCCTTTTTTTTTTACTTCTTTTCAACCAGCTGTTTATTAGCCGTAAAACAAAATGCAATACAAGAATAAACAAGATGGGGAGCAGGAACAAAGTACAGACTTATACAGAACTAGTATTAAAACAGTGTTACTTCACAACAAACAGTAAACCATACAGCAATCTCAAGAAAGCCTTTACAGATGGTTGAACAAAAATGAATACATTACCCAAATACAAGTATGATGAGGTGAATCTGTAGAACAGGAATACAGTCTCTCCCTGAAAAAAAAAATATTAACATTCAGCATCTAGAATAAAATCTACAAAAAGAATATAAAAGAAAAATGGACAATAAAACTAAACCAAATCAAAACAGAAAGGAATATGAAACAGAGCAGATACAATGACAGGTGAAATGTGAGGTGTAGACACTCTGCCAAGCATGCCTCCCACTACTCATCCAAAACCATCCTCCCAATTCAGTATCCCAAAAACAGTGTTGGGGTGGCTAAAGCAACCCATGGGATTAGATCAGGATAGTTGTCTGTAAAGGTGCCAATTAGTAGTTTCAAATTTTAAGAACCTTAGCCTGACTCTGCAGTCTAAGTATTCAGAAAGTGAGGTGTGGATACCTTCCAATTAATTGTCTTGGCTACCGTTTCTATCATATAATACTCAATAATGGAGTATTTGAACAACTATCATGACCCAGTTCCCAACTTATGAAACTCCCACGCAATAAAGCCAAAGGGTCTTTAGCTAGGTGTAAATGAAACAAATAACTGAGAAACCCCATGACCTTATTCCAAAACTATCCAATCTTAGGACAGGCTCACATATTATGGAAAGACGATTACATTGTGTCACATGGTTCCTCTGGTCCTGTGAGATTTATACGTTCATAGTATCATCATAATGACATAGACTGGAGAAGAAATATCAGACATGTCATCTTGTCAGCGAGCCATAGAGGATTGCCAGACCTAAGTACAGTTAGCATTGACCAAATCTGAATAGACATATTTTATTTTAAAGGGAGTTGATTTCAGGTTCCTCAGGACGTTGTATGGGACAAGGGACATAGCATACAAATGGTAACTTGCAAATACAAATAAAATTGAGTGTTTGGGATGTGAAAAATATTATAAACTCTATGAAGGTAAGCAGGGTATGCTTCCAGGGTAAACCCATCATGTATAGCTGGGATTTCCTTTACTTTCCATTGCATGAAATGTGCATTATCTAGTCTGGGGTGGAGGAAAGGATTTCCCCCTCACGGAATGAATATAGAATAGGCAGGTTTCCTAACGTATTTAGAATTAACAGCTAGTCAAGAACAATAGCCCTGTAAACCAAAGGATGTTAGACAACACCTGAGGTGGAATTAATATAAAATATTTAGGTCTAAAGCTTTGTGAGTGAATATCTCCCTATCTAACAACCAAACCAGAAAGACCACGTGAAAAATAGGTTATATATCAGGGACTGCCAGACCTCCTCTTTGTCTAGTCATACATAGCTTAACCTGTGCAATTCTCAGCTTCATATTTTGAAAGAGAAATTAGTAAAAAAAAATGTGTGGCCACAAACATCTGCGGCCCTGATTCCCCGACCAGCCGGAACCACTGATTTTCCAACCAGATCCGCCAGCAATGATTGGCGAATTGTCAGTAAAACGGGGAAATTAAGCACATTAAAAATTGGCTTATAGTAATATAAATTAGTGACACACTTTGTAATTTGTAATACCTAAATATTTGATTTGTGAGTGGGCTCGATGGGATTGATATAGGATTGAAGAAGAAAGAGGAGGGCCAGCTTCTCGGCTAGGACAGATAATGGTCCATCCGCACCTGGGAGCTGACAAAGGCAATTTGCTGTGGCTACAATGGAACTGCTCTAAAACGTGGCTTTCAGTATACTTGGTGGAACCACAAGTCCCTGACTTCTGCCCTTTCTATTTCTCCCCTACTATTTATTCTATTCTCTTACAAAACATATATAATGAAAATGATAACAACATCCTGCAGGAATTCACTTCATAGTCAGACATTGACGGGAGAGCTATCTGTGATTATGTAGTACGTGCCAGCACCATGATACTGATGACTTTAACTTACTTATTCCCACTTTGTTAAAATGGGTATGGGAATCAGGGTCGACACCAATTAGGTAGACACCCATTAGACCAACTCCCATTGGTTGACAGTGGGTAGGTCGACACTAGAAATAGGTCGACAGGGCCATTAGGTTGACATCAAGGTCAACATGAAAAAAGATTGACATGATTTTTTTATGTTTTCTCCTTAAAGTGACTGAGAACCCCAATTAGTGCACGCGTCCCCTTGCATGGCTCGCTTCGCAGGTTACCGTTCCCAATCTAAGTCCACGTGGATCGTAAAGTATGAAAAAGTCCAAAGAAAAAAGTGAAAAACTCATGTTGACCTTTTTGCATGTCCACCTTGTTCATGATGACCTAATGGTCATGTCGACCTATTTCTAGTGTCGACCTAGCCACTGTCGACCAATGGATGTCGACCTAATTGGCGTCGACCTAGAATCCGGATACCGTTAAAATTCTAATTTGAACACCAAACCTCCTAAACCACATTCAGACATCTAACGTGTGTGCTATCATTAATAGTGTAATATTTGTGAGGGTGTGTTATATCTTGTCCACAGTCATTAGGTCTACATGAAAATGTCGACAGTGACCACGTAGACAAACATCATGTCTGTCCAGATGATATGTAGACATACTGTAATGAGCTGTCGACAAACCGTCCCTGGTGGTCTAGTGATCTCTTACCTTCTCTAGACGCAAGCGGTCGCTCCAATGTCTTCTTACGGGTCCCAGAGGTCAAATGCGGTGCAGTCACAGTGCTTGCATCTGAGGATCAGCATTCCGGCGAAGAATTCTCCCACTACCAATAATTCCTAATCCTTTGGGCCCTCTGGCTTTTATCAACACTGAAAGAAGACCAGTCCGGCCCTGACTGAAAGTGTTAGACTGTTGTGTCAATTTTATTATCTTTAGACATACCTGGGATACAATTTGGATGCTCAACATCATAATTCCTGTGCAGAGCAGTGCTGTGAAAGTGCTCTCCTCCCAAACAGATGGGAAACTATGGCCCATGGAATCAGGCATCAGGACAGTCCCCAAAAAGCCGGACAGTCCACCTCCATAGCGGGATAGTTGGGGGTGTATGAAGTGGTTATGTAGGTATGTAAGCACTAGCAGTATGTATGTAGAAAGGTATGTATGTACTTTATGCAGTCAGAAGTCAAATAGGTGTATATGGGCAAAAGCTAATGTACTTTAGGGTGCTGATTCAAAGATGGACGCAGTCGTGCGCCCGTGCGCAGCAGCTGGGTCCGTCTGGTCTGCGCACGTGCACTGGCCAGAGTCTGGGTGAGTGACCCTTCTCCAGAAAGGATACAACCGCAAGATGATTGACAGCAGTGTGCGTGCCCGGGACGCTGGGCGTAGTGGGTTGAACGGGGGCGGGCCAGGTGCGTTTTCTGGACAGCTGCATAACGTCACTTGCAGCGGGTCCCAGTAAAAAAATGGCAACGGACAGTCATATAATTGCGGACGCATTGGAAGGTGGCCTTTCACACATGCTGGGCGGCCTCGCCCTGTGCTGTGTGCTCCCAGCATGTGAGGAGATGGATACAGACCTGGTTGTGTATGCAGCGATCTGTGTCCATCTCTGAATAAGGTTCAAGGTCCACGTTTTTGTAGCTTTTTAAATTGACCCTTGTTCTTCATGCATAATGCATGTTTGCCAACACATTACTTCTAAATTATTCTTTTCTTACCTTTACCAATGTGATCATGCAGATTTTACACACGATAAAACAGAATAACTTGAGTGAACAAACATTCTGGCATGAAAATCCAATGTTGCTCTCTGGTGGCTGAACATAGTTTTGCAATGTTAAGATATCTTTCTTCAGACTTCACACCCCATTTTTTTAAAATTATTATTATCAACCTTTAGTGAAATCATAATAGGATATAAAGTGAATACAATACAAATAAACTAGATAGTCATATATTAGAGATGTGTGGGTTCGGTTTTCTGTAAACCAAACCTGCCCGAACTTCAGGGTTCTGAGTGACTTTGAGCAGTAGCTCGACATTTCCCACCTGGCTCGGATTCCAAAACGAGGCAAAATGTAATCTTCCCGGTGTCAGATCTCACATGTTTTAGAGTTGAAATAAGTATTTCCCGCTGCGGATCTGGGGCCATTTCACACAGGACTGCCAGGACAGCAGTATATTAATCCTTTACTGGTGCACACAGCCCAGAGCTCCTCCTAAATAATACAGGGCAGTATTCATTAACCATTAAACCTTTATTGATGCACTGCACCGTTACATTGGTGCTGTAACTGCCCACAGTGCAGCCCAGAGTTCCTAATACAGGGCAGCATTAACCCTTTACTGGCAATGTAACAGCCCACAGTGCAGCCCAGAGTTCATAATAGTAATACAGGGCAGTATTAACCCTTTAATAATAATTGGCCATAAAAGTTTTTGGTGTGTGCCAATTTCCAAAAGTGCCAGTCAGTGCCGTAACTAGGCATTTTAGTGCTGTGTGCAAGAAACTGCATTGGCGCCCCCTCCCCTCCCATGCAAGACAGTGTCAGTGCGCGCCGCAGGCGCGCAAAAAATATATAGGGGCGTGGCTTCATTGGGAAGGGGCGTGGTCACAAAATAATGCCAATTTATTCTACGGTGCACAGTAGTCTCCATTATTCAAATTGCGCTGCACGGTAGCACCACTACACCAGGTAGAGCCCCTTTTACACATTACAGCAGACTGTCCCCCTTTTCACACATTATGGCAGACAGCGTCCCCTTTTTACACATTACGGCAGACAGCGTCCCCTTTTTTACACATTACGGCAGCCAGTCCCCCTTTTTACACATTGCAGCAGACCGCTTCCCCCTTTTTACACATTACGGCAGACAGCGTCCCCTTTTTACACATTACGGCAGACAGCGTCCCCTTTTTTACACATTACGACAGCCAGTCCCCCTTTTTACACATTGCGGCAGACAGCTTCCCCCTTTTTACACATTACGGCAGACAGCGTCCCCCTTTTTACACATTGTGGCAGACAGGATAGAGAAATAGAGAGAGAAATAGAGAGAGAGAGAGAGAGAAAGAGAGACAGAGAGAGATATACTTACCATCTCTCCCCGCTGCCAGTCAGGCTCCTCGTGCTGGCAGCTCTGGATGCAGGGAAGAAGGAGGAGGAGGGAGGGGGACTGGAGCCGCAGCAGCGCAGTGTAATTGGTAGTAGAGCCGCTGCAGCAGTCCCCTCTCCTTCTGTATTGGCTGCCTGGCGCTGCTGTGAATGCTGGGATGAAGGAACCGCATCCCAGCATTCCCAGCAGCGCCGGGCAGCCAATACAGAAGGAGAGGGTCAGCTGCAGCGGCGCTACTACCAATTACACTGCGCTGCTGCGGCTCCAGTCCCCCTCCCTCCTCCTCCTTCTCCGCTGCCTCCGGCACTGCTCTCTCCTCAACAGTGCGGCGCACACAGCACTTTGACTCATTACATGCCGCTGGCTGTTGCGCCCTCAGGGCAACAGCGCTGTGTGCCAGGCACACCTGGTACACACGTAGTTACGGCCCTGGTGCCAGTGTGCCACCATTCCTATAAGTACAGTGAGTCTGTTAAGTTTGTTTAACTTACAGGGAAATGCAATAACCTTATAATACTATGGTTCGGGCCACTGCGGCCGCCGAATGCAAACGATAACCCCTGTGATGTGTATGCACGTTGCGTATACACACACCGACACTCTATGCGCATGCTACAGCGACACGTGTGGCTGAATACACCTCTGTACCCAAACAAGAATGGAATGCGACACCAGTAGTTATATGTTATGTTGTGGTCCAACGCAGCAACAATATATTTACTCAAAAAGAATATACACAGAAAATACAACAGTATCACAGAGAAGAGCTACAACCAATAGTACATACGTTTGTTTGCCAGCGCCTCCCGGATCCGGTCCTCAATCAGTCTTAGCAAGATGACCTTCAGAGAATTAGACTGAGGCCGGCCAGGAGGTCTTTCTTTTATACAATGGGTCCAAAACATAATACAAAATAAATTGTAAGCTCTTCTTCCATAGGTCAAGGGGCAGGTCATTTACAGTACGTGAGGGGTCATAGGTTGGTTTGAATAGGTGGGCGATGCCTGGTCCAGGTGTACTTGCAGAGGTCCGCCACCGTCGAATATCACGAGTACAGTAATTACAGTAAGTTATGAATATTGTATTCCTGCGCATATGTATGTGCAGGAACATGCTATAATTTGCAAACTGCGATCAGAATGTAGCCCTTGAAATACTGTACATCTGGATACCAAACACTATGTCCTAACCTAGTTCTGTCCCCTCACATCCTGTAAAGCTGGATATCTCTGTTGTTCTATTTCCTAAGTAAATGTAACTTGCTGGTGTGGTGTGTGTTGACAATGTGTAAATTATGCACTATGTGGATAAAATATTGAATATGTCTTTGTGACTCTTCTATGCGAATGCGTATGCTACCATATTTACTCATACCATGCGCTAATACGCAGGGCTTCATGAGCCAATGTACGCAGCGTGCGGGTATGCGCACGCACGGCAGAGAACGACCACTCTGTGTGGGGTTTGTAAGTGTGTATGCAGTTTGTAATATTTTTGACTTCGACAAGTCACAGCAGTGTGTAAAATAATATTTAAAAAAAGTGTGTGTGTTCAGGACCAGGCAGTGGCAATGCTCAGTATGTGCCATGCCACAGTTTAGTAATATAAGCGCTGTGTGAAGTTGTTGTCTTTTGTTAAAAAAAAATAATATTTTTTTTAAACGTATGTGTTCAGTGGAACTGTGTTACAATAATGCTCAGAGGGGGTTATTTAGGTCCGGTTGCTGCTACTTTATGTGCAAAATACCGATGTTCTGTACTTTGTGTGCACGAATAGGTCCTTCAACATCGGAAGCAGGATGGCGGCAGACTGTCATTGATTGACAGTCTGCTGCCTTTCGGGGTTGGGGAGGGGGCGGCGACGGGACCCAAAATGCAGGCATCACAAACAAACCAAGCACTTCAGCCACATAAGTGGCAGTCCATGTCACTGAAGTGATTGGTTTGTTAAACTGTACATGTCCTCTTTAATATGGTGGGTAGGAAGGCCCAAGGACAATAACATCTTGCACTGCTTTACTTTTAGTTATGGTCTGTTTGGAGACATTTTTATTGGTTTGATTATTGCTCTAAAATCTTTAATAATTTGCAACACATTTTTAAGCAGAAATAATGTGGTGCCTCATACATGTTAATCAATCAATCAATCAATCAATCATTCTTGTATTGTTCTATAGCCTTTTCTCTTCTCAGCTGCTGCAAAACAGACTACAGCTTTCAATCTAGAGCTCACACATGTTAATTAAATAATCGATAATTCATGAATTCCTTTATGGCCTTTTCTCTTCTTAGTTGCTGCAAAACAGACTACATCTCTCGATCTAGATCTCACACAAATTCATTTAAATAATCAATTGATCATTCTTGTATTCTTTTATGGCCTTTTCTCTTCTCAATGTCTGCAAAAAAGATGTTGATATAGTTGACATACTGCACCTCCATTTACATGAACTGCCCTCAGATCTCTGAGCTAGTTCTAGATTAATGAAAACATTCTTGGTTACTGTCACCGCTCAGGGTTGGATCTGGGTAGGTGTGGAGTATTGAAACTTGTACTATGGGTGTATGGATGATGCTGAGAGGCTTGATCCAGCTCTTTCTCATAGAGAGATACTAGATAGTGGTACAGTAGGTTGGCACTAGAGAATGATGTTGGTGACTTGGAAGTGGATTGCCCGAAGGCATGCACTGAATTGTTAAACTTTATTGCACAGGAACAGATGCTAGAGAGGCAATTCCGGACTGGTGCCAGACTGGAAGTTGCAAGTTACCGGACTGAAAGCAGCAGATGACTGGACTGTAAGCGGGATGCTCACCAAACTTTAACCTATAGATGACCAGACTGGAAACGGAATGCTGACCGGACTGGAAACAGAATGCTGACCGGACTGGAATTGGCAAGTGACCGGACTGGGATGGGCAAGTGACCGGACTGGAATCGGCAGGTGACCGAACTGGAATTGGCAGGTAACCAGACTGGAACCAGCAGGTGGCACTCTGGGACCAGGCTGGAACTGATATAGCACTTTGGACCAGGCTGGGACTTGTTTAGCACTCTGGAACTGGGCTGGAACCAGTATGGCACTCTGGGACTGGGCTAGAACCGGTATAGCACTCTGGGATCGGGCTGGAACCGGTATGGCACCCTGGGACCAGGTTGTAACCAGTATGGCACCCTGGGACCGGGCTAGAACTGGTATGGCACCCTGGGACTGGGCTAGAACCAGTATAGCTGCAAAGTACCTGGAAGCTCAGTACAGCTGTTACTTCGGAGAAGAGACTGTTGTACTGGCCATTTGAGACAGCCAGGAAGTGGAATTTATAGGGCTGAGCATGGGGTAATTGGATGCTGTGGTCAGCTGGTTGATACTAAGTGGGACTTACTTAGGATCATACACAGAATGCTGAGAGCGCTGTGCAGGGTGCATGTACAGACTTCACTGATAGCTGGGCACAAGGAGCAGAGAGACCAGCTACTGAACACAGGATCCTGTACATACTCACACAGAGGAATTCTCACACAGGGATGGAGGTCTCTGACATCTTCCCTTCCCATAAATGGCAGCAACACACAACTCCGTTTTCACAAACAAAGACCAGCGCTGGCCCTTCCCCGCCCCCCGAATGACACCAGACTGTCAATTAATGACAGTCTTCTGCCAACTTGCTTTCGACGTCACAGGACCCATTCACACACGCGTCCTGCACATGATATTGAAGATATAACCGCACTTGAATGACCCCCTTTATTTGTACTTCAGGTGTATTTTTGCATTGTCAAATGCTTAAAACTTTAAACCCAGACCCAGCATAGAAACCACTTTTACACCAGAAGACAACAGTAGTATATGGGCTATGCTGACCCCAGGAGAAAACAGTAGTATATGTGTTATTTGTAAATGCTTCCTGAGTGAGTCTATGGTAGCGATGCTGTCCTAGTGTTTCTCTATGTATATGACTGCAGCTGAAGGCAGGAACATGCCGCGAAAATGGGCGTGACACATCTACATTTTTGCCGTCACTCCCTGTTATGGTCTCTTCCTGTTGATCACTCTGCGTTTAAATCCTCACTGCAAGCGCCATCACCAAGGTACCTTGGCAGGGGCGTAACTGAAAGTCTGTGGGCCCCATAGTAAAATCTTGAAAGGGCCGCCCCTTTAAAAAAACGTCCAAGGTCGGCCGGCAACCCGCACTTTCACGATCTTGGACTGCATTAGGACTGTCGGTATTGTGACTGGCAGTCTCCTGACCGCCGGTCACACAACTACATCCCATCATAACATCTCATTTACCATGTAAAATACATTATAAAACAGATGCAGATACACAATGAAATTATAAATTAAGGGCCTAATTCAAGGTTGATTGCAAAACAACATTTTCCTCTAATGGGCAAAACCATGTGCACTGCAGGAGGGGCAGATATAACATGTGCAGAGAGACTTAGATTTGAGTGGGTTTTATTGTATCTGTGCAGGGTAAATTCTGGCTGCTTTATTTTTACACTGCAATTTAGATTTCAGTTTGAACACACCCCACCCAAATCTAACTCTCTCTGCACGTTATATCTGCCCCCCCCCCCCCCCCCCCCCCCTGCACGGCACATGGTTTTACCCATTAGAGGAAAATGTTGTTTTGCATTCAGCCTTGAAGTAGGCCTAAGTTCCATTAACTACAAGCATATATTACCTTTCCCTTTAAAAATGAATATGGTAATCTGCCTTCCTGCAGCTGAACAATGGCAAATATTGCATAACTAATGTGAGTAGACTGTGGTAGTCACATTAATAACATCAGTGGGAGGGTTCAAGCCAGACAGAAGATGCTGACTTTCATCATCATCATCATCATCATCAGTGCTTTGCTTCAATTCTGATAGGTGAAATTACTGTCCATACACTATGACACTTCACCGACATCTCCCCAGGGAGCAGCCACTGTGTTAAATGCTACTTACAATGTGGATCAGCCCCCTGTCCTGAATACCTCAGGCGCAGATGTATTAAGCCTGGAGAAGGGATAAAGAAGTGATAAAGCAGTGTTAAGCGTAAGGTGATAACGCACCAGCCAATCAGCTCCTAACTGTCATTTTTCAAATCTGTAATGATTGGTTGGTGCGTTGTCACTGGCTTATCACTTCTTTATCCCTTCTCCAAGTGAATACATCTGCCCCTGAGTTAGTCAGGACAGGGGGCTGATCCACATTGTAAGTAGTATTTAACACAGTAGCTGCTCCCTGGGGAGATGACAGCTCCCAGAATGGACATCAATGTCAGTCCGTCTGCTATTGGCCAGGAGCAGACCAGAGGCCTCTGACCCCACCTGTTTATAAAAGCCAAGAAAAAGAAAACCATAAATGGCAAAAAAGGTGGCGCTGTGTGTCTCTAGGGGGTTGGAGCAAATCTGCGGGCTGTCCTACTGTCCTATTTCTCCCCTCTGTGTTCTGTTTGTAGGTATAGTATAGAAAATGATTTTGATAACCACAGAAAATATGATATATAAGTGTCTGTACATTTCTAGGAGTCTGTGCATCAGTGCCAGCAAAGCGGCAGCGGCAATGCTAATTTAGTATCCTTTTTGCTGCTTACTGCAAAGGTGGATTCTAAATTACCACAGCAATTCTACTATGTCTTTTGCAGGGGCAGCTGATCTCTAACACTGCTCCATGACCAGTGGGCATGCATGAAATGAGTTCTCGCATGCATATGAAGATAGCCGACCACCTCCGGAGGAATCCAAAGAGGGGTTGAGGCATTGGCGTTTCTATCACGGGTTCAATGTGTTCAGTGCACATGGGCAGGGCCGTTTCTTGGGGCAGGCGAGCAGTGCAACCGCACTGGGCGCCCACCGCAGCAATAACTGTGGCTCCCTGCTTCCCCCTCCTATTTCTCCCCGAGTAACCCGCTTGGGGGGCGGAGTTTCACGGAATGACGCGGTTGCGTCGTTACGTCACGACGCAACCCCGTCACTCCGCGAAACTCCCCCTCCCCCCGAGCGGAGTACAGAGGGGGATCCAAGTTAGGAAGAGGGAAAGGCCGGCGCGAGGAGCGACTGGTGAGACGGGCCGAAGAGCGGTAACCGCCTCTGTAAGTATTCTCTCTCTCTCAATGTGTAAAATGGGGACAGCTGCCGTAATGTGTGAAATGGGGACTCTTGCCTGCCGTAGTGTGGGGATTTAATGTATCAAGGGCATTGCGGTGTGTGGCATAATATGGTGCAGGGGGCATTACTGTGTGGGGCTTAATATGGTAGAATTTTTTTTGCCTGTGGTGGCCGTGATCTGTTGGAGCAGGGTCAAAAACTGTATTGTGAGGTAGTCTTTTCAGATGAGGCCACACCCATTTAGATGAGACCACGCCCCCTTGTCGGGTGCGCATACACAGTTTTTTTTATCTAGATGTGTGTGTGGGGGGGGGGGGGCGCATTTTTTTATGTCATGGGGGGGCGCATTTTTAAATCTCGCACTGGGAGCCAAATTGGCTAGAAACAGCCCTGCACATGGGCCCCTGGGTCCAGGGGGGCCCATACCACACACACTGCACCTATGTTCTTACTTTTTCGGAGTCCTGTGTCGGGTGCTGGCAAAAATCACAGCCAAAATGGCCACCGCACATGCGCAGTAATAAAATTAGTAGTGAAATTAGTCGGGGGCCATGTTTCCAGATATCTGCGCATGCACAGTAGACTCTGGCACAATGCCAGAGCCTATTACCCCTTGGAGAAAATGTCCCTGGGTGGAGGGATCTGATTGGAACCCTTTTAACAACCTTGACCTTCACTCCATCTGAAGATTACATTGACCACTTTCAAGTTCCCCAAAATGTTGTATTTTCACTCAGAGCATGATGAATTTAGGTCCCTGTACTCTTTTATCACGCCGGCCGGCCAGATCGAGACTGAAAGTAAAGCAGGAGATATCCGTGATCTCTCCGAAATTACCTGTGCAATGAATGGCCTCAATACTTGATTTCTACAAAAGTTAGTGAACATGTTAAGTTTCACCTACCTTTGTAGAAATGAAGGTATAATGAATAGATTCCCTAGAGTGCTGCTGTTTGGCAAGAGGCTGCTCTGAAAACATATGATATGATATTAGGGCTCATGGGGACCTGGAAGGGAAAAAAGATGTACTTGGGAAGTTGGGATCAGGTGAGACATTAACTGAGATAATGATAAGATTTCTGTTGTTTTGAAGAACTGCTACTGTAGAACAATGCTCATTTCCACCTAAAGCGCTTCCCAGATAATAACAGACTCATGAACAAGGGAGACATCAAGAAAACCTGAATTAAAAAAACTACACAGTTAATGATCGATGTACAAAAATTCAGTTGTTCTGATGCTTCATTGTAAATCAACCTGCCAAATATGACAACTCAACTTACCAGATGACATATGCATAGACAATTCACCATTAACATATTATTATTTATAGAGTTTATAACGAAATTAGGAGTGCAGTCTATTAAGACAAACAAGTATGACTACCAATTATCTAAATTTGTTATTATATGTCAGTACTCCAAGTGAACCAGACGAGGGCAGTGTAAGTACACAAACATAAAGGGAATTGGCTCAGCTCTTGTGTTTTGGTATATCAAAAATATATATGTTTGTAATAAAAAACTAATTAAAAAATGTGCCCCTGTGGTTTATTCTCTCCTAATTTTTTATTTCTAGTAACTAAGCAGCAGCTGCTTCACTTGTAGGTTCAGTCTGCAACTGGGGCTGGAAGCTTGGCAAATCAGATGAACTGATGTCAATTACCCACAGAGCTGGCCCTAACCAATATGATGCCCTAGGCAATATTTTGGCTGGTGCCCCCTAGCACCACCACTAGTTCCGCCTCTGACCCTGCACCACTTTCCCAGCACCATCACCCCTCACCCATAGCAGGCCTCAGTTTGGTGTTTTTACCCCCTATATTTTAAATAGGAACATTGCGCACATTCGGCATGCAGCCAAAAAAGAGGTGTGTTCTTGTTGGGAAGGGGCATGGCCACACAATAGTACCCCTAATTCAAATTACGCCACACAGTAGTGCACCTTATACACATAATGCCACACATTAGTAATGCCTTTATACACGTAATACCAATAAATGGTGACAAACTGCTCTAATCAAGCTGGTAACAATCCTCAGGTGCTGCGGGTGGGGGTTACTCTAGACAAGAAAAACAAAAGGGATTTTTCCCACGCACTCTGCTGGCAAGAACTATATACTATGTAATAAATGTAGAGCTCTTCGTTACATATGTTTTGCAAAATATACACGTAATACCACACAGTAATGCCCCTTACACATATGACACACATTATCAAAGTCCTTATAAACATAGTGAGGCAGATGTTTTGCGCACTGCTTTATCACTTCTCCAGGCTTAATGCATCTGCCCCACTGTGCCTTACACATTATGCTAACCTTTATTAATGCCCTTATACACATAAAGTCCCTTACACATATGCTGCACATTATTAATGCCCTTATACACACAATGACACACATAGTGCCCTTTACACATATGCCGCACATTATTAATGCATTTATACACTAGAGATGAGCGCCTGAAATTTTTCGGGTTTTGTGTTTTGGTTTTGGGTTCGGTTCCGCGGCCGTGTTTTGGGTTCGAACGCGTTTTGGCAAAACCTCACCGAATTTTTTTTGTCGGATTCGGGTGTGTTTTGGATTCGGGTGTTTTTTTCAAAAAACACTAAAAAACAGCTTAAATCATAGAATTTGGGGGTCATTTTGATCCCAAAGTATTATTAACCTCAAAAACCATAATTTACACTCATTTTCAGTCTATTCTGAATACCTCACACCTCACAATATTATTTTTAGTCCTAAAATTTGCACCGAGGTCGCTGTGTGAGTAAGATAAGCGACCCTAGTGGCCGACACAAACACCGGGCCCATCTAGGAGTGGCACTGCAGTGTCACGCAGGATGTCCCTTCCAAAAAACCCTCCCCAAACAGCACATGACGCAAAGAAAAAAAGAGGCGCAATGAGGTAGCTGTGTGAGTAAGATTAGCGACCCTAGTGGCCGACACAAACACCGGGCCCATCTAGGAGTGGCACTGCAGTGTCACGCAGGATGTCCCTTCCAAAAAACCCTCCCCAAACAGCACATGACGCAAAGAAAAAAAGAGGCGCAATGAGGTAGCTGTGTGAGTAAGATTAGCGACCCTAGTGGCCGACACAAACACCGGGCCCATCTAGGAGTGGCACTGCAGTGTCACGCAGGATGTCCCTTCCAAAAAACCCTCCCCAAACAGCACATGACGCAAAGAAAAAAAGAGGCGCAATGAGGTAGCTGACTGTGTGAGTAAGATTAGCGACCCTAGTGGCCGACACAAACACCGGGCCCATCTAGGAGTGGCACTGCAGTGTCACGCAGGATGTCCCTTCCAAAAAACCCTCCCCAATCAGCACATGATGCAAAGAAAAAGAAAAGAAAAAAGAGGTGCAAGATGGAATTGTCCTTGGGCCCTCCCACCCACCCTTATGTTGTATAAACAAAACAGGACATGCACACTTTAACCAACCCATCATTTCAGTGACAGGGTCTGCCACACGACTGTGACTGATATGACGGGTTGGTTTGGACCCCCCCCAAAAAAGAAGCAATTAATCTCTCCTTGCACAAACTGGCTCTACAGAGGCAAGATGTCCACCTCATCTTCACCCTCCGATATATCACCGTGTACATCCCCCTCCTCACAGATTATCAATTCGTCCCCACTGGAATCCAC
Source organism: Pseudophryne corroboree (assembly GCF_028390025.1). NCBI lineage: Eukaryota > Metazoa > Chordata > Amphibia > Anura > Myobatrachidae > Pseudophryne > Pseudophryne corroboree. The sequence continues at coordinate 873,266,112 of NC_086445.1, forward strand.
CATCTCAGCTCCCTGTGTACTTTGTGGAGGCAATTGCTGCTGGTCAATGTCTCCGCGGAGGAATTGATTATAATTCATTTTAATGAACATCATCTTCTCCACATTTTCTGGATGTAACCTCGTACGCAGATTGCTGACAAGGTGAGCGGCGGCACTAAACACTCTTTCGGAGTACACACTTGTGGGAGGGCAACTTAGGTAGAATAAAGCCAGTTTGTGCAAGGGCCTCCAAATTGCCTCTTTTTCCTGCCAGTATAAGTACGGACTGTGTGACGTGCCTACTTGGATGCGGTCACTCATATAATCCTCCACCATTCTATCAATGTTGAGAGAATCATATGCAGTGACAGTAGACGACATGTCCGTAATCGTTGTCAGGTCCTTCAGTCCGGACCAGATGTCAGCATCAGCAGTCGCTCCAGACTGCCCTGCATCACCGCCAGCGGGTGGGCTCGGAATTCTGAGCCTTTTCCTCGCACCCCCAGTTGCGGGAGAATGTGAAGGAGGAGATGTTGACAGGTCGCGTTCCGCTTGACTTGACAATTTTGTCACCAGCAGGTCTTTCAACCCCAGCAGACCTGTGTCTGCCGGAAAGAGAGATCCAAGGTAGGCTTTAAATCTAGGATCGAGCACGGTGGCCAAAATGTAGTGCTCTGATTTCAACAGATTGACCACCCGTGAATCCTTGTTAAGCGAATTAAGGGCTGCATCCACAAGTCCCACATGCCTAGCGGAATCGCTCCCTTTTAGCTCCTTCTTCAATGCCTCCAGCTTCTTCTGCAAAAGCCTGATGAGGGGAATGACCTGACTCAGGCTGGCAGTGTCTGAACTGACTTCACGTGTGGCAAGTTCAAAGGGCATCAGAACCTTGCACAACGTTGAAATCATTCTCCACTGCACTTGAGACAGGTGCATTCCACCTACTATATCGTGCTCAATTGTATAGGCTTGAATGGCCTTTTGCTGCTCCTCCAACCTCTGAAGCATATAGAGGGTTGAATTCCACCTCGTTACCACTTCTTGCTTCAGATGATGGCAGGGCAGGTTCAGTAGTTTTTGGTGGTGCTCCAGTCTTCTGTACGTGGTGCCTGTACGCCGAAAGTGTCCCGCAATTTTTCTGGCCACCGACAGCATCTCTTGCACGCCCCTGTCGTTTTTTAAAAAATTCTGCACCACCAAATTCAAGGTATGTGCAAAACATGGGACGTGCTGGAATTTGCCCATATTTAATGCACACACAATATTGCTGGCGTTGTCCGATGCCACAAATCCACAGGAGAGTCCAATTGGGGTAAGCCATTCCGCGATGATCTTCCTCAGTTGCCGTAAGAGGTTTTCAGCTGTGTGCGTATTCTGGAAAGCGGTGATACAAAGCGTAGCCTGCCTAGGAAAGAGTTGGCGTTTGCGAGATGCTGCTACTGGTGCCGCCGCTGCTGTTCTTGCGGCGGGAGTCCATACATCTACCCAGTGGGCTGTCACAGTCATATAGTCCTGACCCTGCCCTGCTCCACTTGTCCACATGTCCGTGGTTAAGTGGACATTGGGTACAACTGCATTTTTTAGGACACTGGTGAGTCTTTTTCTGACGTCCGTGTACATTCTCGGTATCGCCTGCCTAGAGAAGTGGAACCTAGATGGTATTTGGTAACGGGGGCACACTGCCTCAATAAATTGTCTAGTTCCCTGTGAACTAACGGCGGATACCGGACGCACGTCTAACACCAACATAGTTGTCAAGGACTCAGTTATCCGCTTTGCAGTAGGATGACTGCTGTGATATTTCATCTTCCTCGCAAAGGACTGTTGAACAGTCAATTGCTTACTGGAAGTAGTACAAGTGGGCTTATGACTTCCCCTCTGGGATGACCATCGACTCCCAGCGGCAACAACAGCAGCGCCAGCAGCAGTAGGCGTTACACGCAAGGATGCATCGGAGGAATCCCAGGCAGGAGAGGACTCGTCAGAATTGCCAGTGACATGGCCTGCAGGACTATTGGCATTCCTGGGGAAGGAGGAAATTGACACTGAGGGAGTTGGTGGGGTGGTTTGCGTGAGCTTGGTTACAAGAGGAAGGGATTTACTGGTCAGTGGACTGCTTCCGCTGTCACCCAAAGTTTTTGAACTTGTCACTGACTTATTATGAATGCGCTGCAGGTGACATATAAGGGAGGATGTTCCGAGGTGGTTAACGTCCTTACCCCTACTTATTACAGCTTGACAAAGGGAACACACGGCTTGACACCTGTTGTCCGCATTTCTGGTGAAATACCTCCACACCGAAGAGCTGATTTTTTTGGTATTTTCACCTGGCATGTCAACGGCCATATTCCTCCCACGGACAACAGGTGTCTCCCCGGGTGCCTGACTTAAACAAACCACCTCACCATCAGAATCCTCCTGGTCAATTTCCTCCCCAGCGCCAGCAACACCCATATCCTCCTCATCCTGGTGTACTTCAACACTGACATCTTCAATCTGACTATCAGGAACTGGACTGCGGGTGCTCCTTCCAGCACTTGCAGGAGGCGTGCAAATGGTGGAAGGCGCATGCTCTTCACGTCCAGTGTTGGGAAGGTCAGGCATCGCAACCGACACAATTGGACTCTCCTTGTGGATTTGGGATTTCAAAGAACGCACAGTTCTTTGCGGTGCTTTTGCCAGCTTGAGTCTTTTCAGTTTTCTAGCGAGAGGCTGAGTGCTTCCATCCTCATGTGAAGCTGAACCACTAGCCATGAACATAGGCCAGGGCCTCAGCCGTTCCTTGCCACTCCGTGTGGTAAATGGCATATTGGCAAGTTTACGCTTCTCCTCCGACAATTTTATTTTAGGTTTTGGAGTCCTTTTTTTACTGATATTTGGTGTTTTGGTTTTGACATGCTCTGTACTATGCCATTGGGCATCGGCCTTGGCAGACGACGTTGCTGGCATTTCATCGTCTCGGCCATGACTAGTGGCAGCAGCTTCAGCACGAGGTGGAAGTGGATCTTGATCTTTCCCTAATTTTGGAACCTCAACATTTTTGTTCTCCATATTTTAATAGGCACAACTAAAAGGCACCTCAGGTAAACAATGGAGATGGATGGATTGGATACTAGTATACAATTATGGACGGGCTGCCGAGTGCCGACACAGAGGTAGCCACAGCCGTGAACTACCGCACTGTACTGTGTCTGCTGCTAATATATAGACTGGTTGATAAAGAGATAGTATACTCGTAACTAGTATGTATGTATAAAGAAAGAAAAAAAAACCACGGTTAGGTGGTATATACAATTATGGACGGGCTGCCGAGTGCCGACACAGAGGTAGCCACAGCCGTGAACTACCGCACTGTACTGTGTCTGCTGCTAATATATAGACTGGTTGATAAAGAGATAGTATACTCGTAACTAGTATGTATGTATAAAGAAAGAAAAAAAAACCACGGTTAGGTGGTATATACAATTATGGACGGGCTGCCGAGTGCCGACACAGAGGTAGCCACAGCCGTGAACTACCGCACTGTACTGTGTCTGCTGCTAATATATAGACTGGTTGATAAAGAGATAGTATACTCGTAACTAGTATGTATGTATAAAGAAAGAAAAAAAAAACCACGGTTAGGTGGTATATACAATTATGGACGGGCTGCCGAGTGCCGACACAGAGGTAGCCACAGCCGTGAACTACCGCACTGTACTGTGTCTGCTGCTAATATAGACTGGTTGATAAAGAGATAGTATACTACTAATATTATATATACTGGTGGTCAGGTCACTGGTCACTAGTCACACTGGCAGTGGCACTCCTGCAGCAAAAGTGTGCACTGTTTTAATATAATATTATGTACTCCTGGCTCCTGCTATAACCTATAACTGGCACTGCAGTAGTGCTCCCCAGTCTCCCCCACAATTATAAGCTGTGTGAGCTGAGCAGTCAGACAGATATATAATATATATTATATAGATGATGCAGCACACTGGCCTGAGCCTGAGCAGTGCACACAGATATGGTATGTGACTGACTGAGTCACTGTGTGTATCGCTTTTTTCAGGCAGAGAACGGATATATTAAATAAACTGCACTGTGTGTCTGGTGGTCACTCACTATATAATATATTATGTACTCCTGGCTCCTGCTATAACCTATAACTGGCACTGCAGTAGTGCTCCCCAGTCTCCCCCACAATTATAAGCTGTGTGAGCTGAGCAGTCAGACAGATATATATAATATTATATATAGATAATAGATGATGCAGCACACTGGCCTGAGCCTGAGCAGTGCACACAGATATGGTATGTGACTGAGTCACTGTGTGCTGTGTATCGCTTTTTTCAGGCAGAGAACGGATTATAAATAAAACTGGTGGTCACTATCAGCAAAACTCTGCACTGTACTGAGTACTCCTAATGCTCCCCAAAATTAGTAAATCAAGTGTCTCTCTAATCTATTCTAAACGGAGAGGACGCCAGCCACGTCCTCTCCCTATCAATCTCAATGCACGTGTGAAAATGGCGGCGACGCGCGGCTCCTTATATAGAATCCGAGTCTCGCGATAGAATCCGAGCCTCGCGAGAATCCGACAGCGTCATGATGACGTTCGGGCGCGCTCGGGTTAACCGAGCAAGGCGGGAAGATCCGAGTCGCTCGGACCCGTGAAAAAAAACATGAAGTTCTGGCGGGTTCGGATTCAGAGAAACCGAACCCGCTCATCTCTATTATACACATGACACACATAATGCCCCTTACACATATGCCGAACACTATTGCACAACCAACCCACCTGCACACAGCACTCTCACAGTCGCTAACACTGTGACCTCTGCCTCTGCGTGGATACAGATGTGTCCTCATACATCTTGCCTCAATACTTCATGCAGCAGGAGATGCATGGCGTGGGTCAGCTGGCAGCTAACGTCAGGTGCCTTTTTCTTGACGAAAATGCATCTTATTTGCATTGTTATGTGACTATAATGCACAAGCAGCTTCTGCTGATTAAAATGATGGGGGTCATTCGGACCCGTTCGCACACAGCGGTTCTTTGCTGCGGTGCGAACGGGTCTGGAATGCACATTGCGCACGTGCGTCGTTGCCTGGCGACAGGAGTCGCCGGGCAACGACGCTGGATACGAAGCAAGTGGTCGCAGCGGTGGCCGCAAGAAGATTGACAGAAGGAAGGTGTTCCGGGGCGTCACCTGTCCGTTGGCGGCCATTTTCGGGAGTGGTAAGGAAAACGCAGGCGTGTCTAGACAAAAGGAGGGTGGATGTCTGACATCAAAGCCGGGAGGAACGTCGCTGGATCCGTTGCACAGGGTAAGTAGATCTAGCCTTACTCCTAGGTTGCTGGAAACCTTTTTAGCTTAGCAGGGTTGCACAAGCGATCGCAGCCCTGCTAAGCTAAAATACACTCTCCCATAGGCGTGGATTAGTTGATCGCACCAGCAGCAAAAAGTTGCTGGCTGCGATCAACTCGGAATGACCCCCTATATGCGGCATGCCTATATTCTGTGTGCAACTGTGGCTGTATCTGCATACGAAATGCTACGTTACAGTGATTTCCAGGAATACACTGTAAAGTGGCATTTCGTTTGCAGAAACAGCTACAGTCACACACAGAATATAGGCATGCTGCATATCATTTTAATCCGCATAAGCTGCTTGTGCCCCTAGGCATTCCAAGTGCCCTAGGCATTTGCCTAGTTTGCCTATATCTAGGTCTGGCTCTGATTACCGATACTTGTCAGGGAGACTCCCTGAAATAGTAGCAATCTCCCTGACTCCCTGAAGAGTCTCCCTGATCACACCTTACCCACATTGTGTAGCTTTTACATAAAAAAATGAAATAAATCAGAGATACTGTATACACATTCAAATCGGATCTTCAAAGCCATTTCCCTATAATAGTTATAAAGCACAATAATGCCTATGGCTACATGCATTTTTAAATAAGGTTTCTTGTGGTTACTTATATAGGACCACTTGTAAGTAGAACATAGGGCCTGATTCATGTTTGTAAGTAAAGCAAAAAAGCAAGCAACTGGCCAAAACCATGTTGCAATGCAGGTGGGACAGATGTAATATGTGCAGAGATTTAGATTTGGATGGGGTATGTTCAAACTGAAATCTAAATTGCAGTGTTACAATAAAGTTGTCTAACATTTGTGGGCTACATGCAAAAGCAGCCAGTATTTACCCTGCACAGAAAATATATAAATATATCTGTTCCCCTTGCATGACAACATGGTTTGTTCCAGACACAAAGTTACTTTGTGCTTTACTTACAAACATAAATCAGGCCTATTATACATGAACAAGATCTTAAAAGTATCAGTGTTGATGTCAACAAGTAGATCTTAATATGTAACAATGCTTAGCAGTATACGCCCACTTAAACTCCATGAATATAGGTGTTACTTTCACAATCACCGTGAAATGCTTTTTAAAAAGTAGGCAAGTATACAATTACCTGCATCTTCTGAACTGTTAGCTTCCCTGTTACTAGTTTGCATTTCCTGCTGATTCCTGTGCTCTCTAGCAGGAGCAGCCAATTGAGGGGCAGAGGAGGTGAACTGCAGGGGGACGTTTTTACTTTTGCCAACATGCACATTTATATCTGAGACAGCAATCATGCATAAGGTGTAATGCATTTGCACAGAGGCATTGCCTAAAAAGTTGATACACCTCCAAGCTGTCCTAATTTTGGCAGGATAGATTTGAGGCACTTGTCCTTAAGTTGGCACATTCATCCAAAATTGCAGAAGTTGTCAGGTTTACCCTGAACACAGAGGATGTAGCATAATTGCTGACTTTCTGGCTTTCCCCCTCCGAGAGGGGGCAGCTAGGTTGGTTTGGGGAGGCATGTGCCACATACTGTAGGTGTGTGGTGTGTGGGTGTGATGTCACAGTGGCGTCATCATGGACCCACCCCGCTATACAATGCTGAGATTATTGGTATTATAAAATTTGTGACGGAGCTACGAAGAGACGATTCAGTGCAAAACATGTCATTTGCCATCCAATACTCTTCCGGATGGGCAGGATCGCCACACGAGGTTTGGGAGCCTCCCAGCCATTTTGGGAGAGCAGGCAAGTCTGTGAAGTAGTTGTATCCATTTCACAAGCATTTACAAATACTTTACACTTTGAAAATCCCCACACTCATTCGTTGTGTCCTCCAGATACCACATCTTTATACATTTCAAATATCATATCATAATACTTACCCCCTTAGATCTACCACTGTCCTGTGCATGTCCTTGTCTCTGATAATCACCTCTCACTCCTGTCTACAAGACTTCTGCCTTGCCACTACTCACAGTGGTGGCTGCAGCCCCTGCTTAGCACATATAAACATACGACATGTTATGACGTATGTAATATATGTGCTGGCTGGTTCCCCTGGGCTCCATTACAGATTGAGACAAGGAGGAGGGTGAATTTACGGAGACTGACGTCGTCCCAGAGGGTGAGAACCTAGAGTCTTCCTCCAGTCATGGCAGGGAAGACTTCATTGCTGCTACTCTCTAGACTGTGTGCCACTCTCTCTCTTGACTGTTAGGATGTGGATTCCCAAGCAGAGGCTGTGGGTCCATTAATATGTCGACCCAAGAAGATTGATCATTTTTTATCTTCTTCGGCTCTCTCCAGTCTAATTGAGGAGGACTAGAAGGTGCTGGATAAAAACTTCTCCATTCCTTGTAAATTTCCTTCACTTTGTCCACTTCCAGGGGATCATGTATCCAAGTGGGAACTGCCCCCCACCCCCCAGGTTGATGCTGCAGTGGCTCATTTTGCTAAACAGACGGCTCTTCCTGTTAAGGGCTCCGTGTCCTTTCAAGAAAGCTAGATAAAAAAATTGGAAGGTTGTCTCATGTCTGTTTTTATGTGTTCTGCGGTCATTATCCGGCCTTTACTAGCCTTGGCATGGGTGGGTGAAGTTATGGAGAATTGGGCCAATAAACTCATTGAGGGCCTTCACAGCCATGCATCCAGGGATTGCCTACTGGAATTGGCGGAACAGCTTTGTGGTGCAGCTAAATATGTGTGTGTGAGGTCGTGCAAGACGGTGCTCAGGTGGCTTCCAGGGTTTCAGCTACGGCTGTCTTAGCTCGAAGGGCCCTTTGGCTCCATGCTTGAACTGTGGATTCAGAAATAAAATATTCCTTGGAATATCTTCTGTTTGGTGGGGGCATTCTTTTTGGGCTAGAACTGGATACCATTATTGCCTCGGCTACCTGGGGTAAAAGCACTTTACTACTGGTGGCTCCCCCTAAACAGTGGGCTCTGAGTTTCCAAGCTTTTAGTTCCTTGTTCCAGGGGGGACCATACACAAGAGGTCAATCTGCCTGGGCTGTTTTATCCCAAGCAGGGGTTCGGCTTCGAAGGGCAGATTTTCTGGTGCCAGCTGACCCTCGGGAACAAAGACTCTGGAGAAGCCTAGTGCCTGACAGGGTCTCTCTCCACCCAGTTTGGTCACAAGTCGGAGGGCAGTTGCTCCAGTTCAGTGACCACTGGGTGAAATCATCTTGAGATGCCTGGGTGCTGGGCATCATTTTACAGAGGTTGCATCATCAAGCTTAGAGATCCACCACCATGGCGTTTTTATGTCACCGCTCTTTCCCGGAATGTGGAGATGAGGGTGGCAATGGGCCAGAGTATCAATTCTCTACCTTCAGATGGCGTCATTGCTCCAGTTCCTCCATTGGAATGTAAACTGGGGTTTTACTCTTTGGTGAAGACAAATGGCTCATTCTGGATAATTTTAAATATCCGTGCCTTGAACACCAGGTTGTCGGTAGATCAATTTCTAATGTAATCCCTTCGATCGGTGATCCTCAGCATAGATGCCAATGAATTGTTGGTCTCACTAAACATCAGGAACTAGACGTTCATATTTCGATTTGGGCAGGTCATCATTCTCTCCTTCATTTTGCATTTGAACCCTATCACTATTAATTCCAGGTCCTACCATTCAGGATAGCAATGGCACGGTTAAGGTTCTTCAGGATCACGGCTGGATTCTAAATTTTGTCTCACCTAATGCCTTGTTAATGCCTTCAGTTTTTTGGGGTGGCCTTCATTACCTCTCTCCAGCAAATTTTCTTACTGAGTCCAAAGCACAGACCCTGCAGAACCTTATCTTCATGGTACTGTCAGTGCCTCATCCATTGATCTTGTGCATGAAGCTGTTGGGCATGATGGTTTCCACCATTGAGACTTTTCCGTATGCCATGTTTCATTCATGGAAATTCCAATGGGAAATTCTCCAAAAACAGATGGGATGATGATCCCAGTTCCAAAGTCAGATGGGATCATCATTCTCTCTATTGTTGGCTGGTTTCTGATCATCTTCTCTAGGGATGATCCTTGGTCACTCTGGATTGGGTCATTGTGACTATGGATGTGAGTCTCCTAGGATGGGGTGCCATAACATTTAATGTTTGGCTCCAGGGCCTTTTGCCACCATTGGAGACTGCTCTGCTGATCAATGTGCTCAAGCTCTGAGCTATCCTTCTAGCTCTTTTAGAAGCCCAGTCCATCCTCGCCGGCCAGCCAGTTCATATTCAGTCAGACAACATCTTGGCGGTTGCATATGTAAATCGTCAGAGAGCCACAAAGAGTGTGGCAACAATGGGGGAGGTGGCCTGACTCCTTTCCTGGGTGGAGACCTTTGTTCCAGTTAACTCAGCAGTGTTCATACCGGGAGTGGAAAATTGGAAAGCAGACTTCTTCAGCAGATCCATGTTTCTCACAGGAAAGTGGTCTCAATCCAGAGGCCTTACAACAGTTAGTTCAGAAGTGGAGGCTTCCACAGATGGATATCTTGGCCTCCTGACACAACTTCAAAGTTCCTGAGTTTTGTGTGAAATTCAGGGACCTACTGGCTTTTGCAGTGGATGCCATGATGATTCTTTGGGACTTCATCTCGCGTATCTATTTCCTCCAACCCCAATGTTGCCTCAGGAATTGAAGCGCATCATGGATCAATGGGTGACAGTTAGCCTAGTGGCTCCAGACTGGCCATGCAGGTCATGGTATGCCGACACACTCAAAATGTCGCCAGGTCATGGATGGCATCTTCCATTTCGTCCAGACCTTTTACAACAGTGGAGTAATTCAGACCTGATCGCTGCTGTGCATTTTCGCACAGTGGGCGATCAGGTCAGTACTGTGCATGCGTATGCACCACAATGCGCCGGCGCATCGGACGACTTCACCGGGTATTGGTGCGTAGCGACGTGATGGTGCGAAAAAAGCGTTCGCACGGGCGAACACAAGGTGGCTGACGGGAAGAGGCCGTTCGTGGGTGGCAACTGACCGTTTTGTAGGAGTGTCCGGGAAAACACAGGAGGGACCAGGCTTTTGGAGGGTTTCTGATGTCAGCTCCGGCCCCGATCATCGCAAAGGCTAAGTCCTGGGCTGAGCAGAGACTGCACAAACTCATGTTTGTGCAGCTCTTCAACAAATGCGATCGCACACCTGCACACAGCAAATACCCTGCACCTGTAGGCGGCGACTACCTGATCGCAAGGATGCAAAAAACGCACCCTAGCGATCTAGTCTAACTTACCCTCAAAATCCATTTCTACACAAGAACCTTCCGTGGATGGCTTTAACAGCATTATTTTTGAAACTGAGCTTTTGAAAGCTAAAGGTTTTTCGCTCTCAGTAGTCCATATTATGCTGCAAGGTCGGAAACCGATTTCATCACACAAATACCACATGGAAATACTACACCATGTGGTGTGAACAGAGGCAGGTTTATACAGCCAACTTTTGCCTCTCTCATTTTTTTTTTTGCCTTCCTTCAGTGGGGGTTGGAAACTGGTTTAAAGCTTGAATCTTTAAAAAGTACAGATTTTAGCCCTGTCAAACTATTTTCAACGGCACTTGGCCCTTATCCAGAGGTCCTACCATTTTTACAGTGTGTGGTGCATATTCAACCACCATTTCGTCCACTGGTAGCACCATTGGAAACTGGTTTTCCTTATCGCTATTGTCTCAGCTTATAGTGTTATGAGCTTTGTCTTTCAAGCTGCCTTTTCTCGTCTTCTATGATGATAGAGCAGTTGTTTCGGCTTTCCACTTAAACCAGGAAATAGTTTTTTCAGTTTTTCCTCCTTCAGTGACTTCCTGGAACTGGGATGATCTGGCTGTGCTAGATGCAGACCGAGCTCTGCGGAATTATTTTTGATAAAACTTCTATCCGCCACACAGATTCTCTGCTTTACTTTAGGATGCACATAGTTGCGGCTGGCCAGCTACAAAGAAGACCATTGCACGTTGGATCCGCTCAGTCATCTTTCGAGCCTACTAATGCAGGGTGATAGACACCAGACCAAGAGCCAAATGTAATAGAGTGAGAGTTTCAGAAAGTGAGAAATTTGGTAAGGTTTTGCAGGTTTTTTTTAAAGTGGCAATCATTTACACCGCAAGATAAACCTGGTTTTGCAGTGTAAATGATTGCCACTTTATAAAAAACTGAAAAACCTTACCAAATCTCTCACTTTCTGAAACTCTCACTCTATTACATTTGGCCCCAAGTGTCCGTGCACTAGGACGTTGTGACTTTCCTGGCAGTGCGACAGTGCTTCAGCAGAAAAGTTCTCTTGTGCAGCTACCTGGTCCTCTGTCCACGTGTTTTTACCGTTTTCATGTTTTTGCCTCCAGCAATGCCCACTTTGGACGTACAGTTCTCCAGTCAGGCCGGCTGAGCATTCCTTCCCCTGGGAGAAGCTGTTGAATGTTCCATAGTTCAGTGTGGCCCAGCCTTGTTGCAAGAGAAAATACCATTGAATCCTATTCTCTTAAGCAGGCTGGGCCACACTGCGTTCCCTCCCTCATGCTCAGTCATGCAAGGTTTTGGTGCATGACCATTTTTTCCCTACTAGTTTGTTTCACTGGGTTACTGCTACTCCTTACCGTACTCTTTTAAAGAAGTACTGGCATGATGGTGTTGCAGAGGGAGGAGCTCAGAATTTAAAGCTGCAGTAGTATTAACTGCTAAACTCCAGCCCAATCTGTAATCCCATGGCCAGTGTCACCCAGCCTGCTTAAGAGAAAAGTGACTTAGGGGTCTATTTACTAAGCCTTGGCTAGAGATAAAGGGGGTCATTCTTACCTGATCGCACGCTGCCATTCGCAGCACAGCGATCAGGTCAGAAGTGCGCATGCGCCGGCGCCACAGTTCGGCCGGTGCATGGCTGACAGCCGACGGCTGTCGTTGCCTAGCGATCGCCTCTGCCTGATTGACAGGCAGAGGTGCTCGCTGGGCGGGAGGGGGCGGCACGGCGGCGTTTGGCCGCCGTTTGGCTGCCGTTTTGTGGGCGCGGTCCGGCCAACGCAGGCGTGACCGTCCGTGCGGGGGGAAGGCCGCAGCGGCTGTGTGACACAGCCGCTGCGACCCGGGCAGTGACGAGTAGATCCCGGACAGCACGCAAAAGCGGAACTGGCCAGGAGCTACTCGTGAAGTACAAAAGCATCGCCGCTGTGCGATGCTTTTGTACTTCTGCGGTGGGAGGGGGGTTGGCGGGCCTGACATGCGGGGTGGACTAGCCATGTGCTGGGCGTCCCCCCGCATGTCAGTGTGCCTGATCGGAGCCCTGCAAAATTTTGCAGGGCTGCGATCAGGTCTGAATTAGGCCCAAAGTCGCTGGAGATAAAGTACCAGCCAATCGGCTCCTGTCATTTTTCAAACACAGCCTGTGGCATGGCAGTTAGGAGCCAATTAGCTGGTACTTTATCTCCAGCGACTTTATCTCCATCCAAAGCTTAGTAAATAGACCCATGATAATCCTATTATAAATGTCCCACATCATTCTGCACAGAATTTCACCCCCACAATGACATGTATTGGCCCAATTAAGCTAATTGAAAACTTACAATTGTCTAATTAGTTATAGGGGGGGGGGGGGGTGAGCAACGGGTTCTGAACCAAGTAACAAACATTTTTACCTTAAAAAAGGGATTCCCTGACTGCCCCTGTTCAGTAGCTGCAAGAAAAAGTCTGCGTTAGCTCTCATGTCGAATTGGACAGGTAAATTCCAGTGTCTGCCCTAAAAATGTTACGTGCCGCAAGAAAAAAAGAAATACTGCACCTAATTGGCTATGTCCCTCTGTGTGCCATCCTCTCTTAGTGGAGTATTGGATGAAAATATGTGAGGTGCATTTAAGTGGCCCATGTGGATGCCTGATGCCATGTGAGCTCATCAGATGGACATTTTAGAAGCAAGTGTAAAAATCTGAGGTGCATTTAAGGGGTATGTGGGGATAATAAAATGTCTGGTATATACAAGTGTTTTTTTTTTCTGTTGTTTCTCTCAACCTGTTTTAAATTTTAGACCAAACTTTAAATTATAATGTAACAAAGAATCAGTGAGGTAGGACCGCATATTTTTTTAAATGATGAGTCCCTTGGTCCCACATAATTTTCATCTCAGTGAGATGACTGGATAACAATTTAACTAATTTTTATTGGTGGCCACTAAATTTCTAGCTGGCTGGCAAGCATGGTGTTACATCAGACCTATAAGTACTGCAGAATATTTTTCCATTTTTGTTTGAAATCCATCAAATAAAGGATTCTTGTTATCCTTGAGATGCAGTACTGCAGCAACTCGCACAGCTAGTCAGAAACCTTAAATACTCTGCTGAAGCGTATGCACCTCTTATGGTACATGTGGAACAAAGAGTCATTTTATCTCAGTGATGTCACAGGCTCGAAGGTGATGTTTGTCAGGAATGTGTAATACTCCATCAGAGTTGCAATTAAAATGTCTTTATTCCGAATATGTTAAAATATCAGTTATCAAGCATATTAATAGACAATATACTGTACAGTGCATCATGCATCCTCTTCTATTTTGTTACCATTGTACAATATCAGTTACAGTGTACATTTTATAGGCTAGCAAGCAGTTGAGTCTATTTCAGACCAGTCAGACAGCACATACTTTTAAAATGGGGGAGAACCACAGCTCTGTTATACATTAAACATTGGAGTGCATTACCCCATTTTTTTTTATTTTTTTTTGCTCTATTTTCAATAAAGTTATTCAGATTTCTTAACTGTTTTAAGAAAGTGGAGAAATAAACTCATGTGCCAGAAATACTTATATAGCTGCTTACATTCCCAGTACATCCCACCACATCCCCACATTAAACGGTATTTTCTGCAATTGAAGAACTATATCTAATAAGATATCTCTGCAATCCGTTATTGTATAATTTGCTGTGAAAATGGCAGCATATCAAGATTTAAGAGACTTTGAATGAGGCTTCATCGTATATGACAGAGATGTGTTGCCTGAAATCATAACAAAGTTTGGATTTTCATGTATAACAATATGAAGGGTGTAGTCACTACACATCAGGGAAGACATATATAGAGTAGAATAGCTGAAGGCCCACTCAGCCCCACTGCTGACCCCATGGCACAAGGCTCTGTGCATCGTCTGAACACCACCACTGGACACAAGATGGCTGAAAACGTGTAGGCTGGTCTGACGAGTCGAGGTTCCTATGGGTAAATGTACTAAATTGTGTGTTTTTAGTAGTGGAGATGTTTCCCATAGCAACCAATCAGATTGTAATTATTTATCTAGCACTTTCTAGAAGATAATAACTACAATCTGATTGGTTGCTATGGACAGTGTCAGACTGGGGTATGAAGGGACCACCAGGGGATTGCAGTGGTAGGGGCCCATGCTTAGGGGTGTGCCCAAACTCAAGAAGGGGTGTGGCCAGCCACCACAGAGGCTTGGCTAACCATTAAAGAGTGCATGGTTTGACCCCTTTATAAATATAGAGTAAATATTGCTGGTGCATACACGATAATGTACCAGATTAATAACAGCAACACTATAGAAAATTCACCATAGTCCTGTGCAGTATAATGCAGAATTCAAGAGCACAGTCTGGAACCTAAGCCCTAGAAAAAGGGGTGGGCCCTCAGGCAGTGGGGACCACCGGGGGTTTACCCTGTACCTTTGTGGGATAGTCCGACCCGACCTAATTCAGTAAGGATAACAAATTCTGCTAATTAGCAG
Source organism: Pseudophryne corroboree (assembly GCF_028390025.1). NCBI lineage: Eukaryota > Metazoa > Chordata > Amphibia > Anura > Myobatrachidae > Pseudophryne > Pseudophryne corroboree. The sequence goes on from NC_086445.1 coordinate 873,281,138, forward strand.
AATTTGCTATCCTTTGGAGCGCATGCTGTGGGCCGCCATCCAGCATGCTGACCGGAGTCCCCCCCCCCCTTCAACAAGCAGAAATTGAGATCACATCGCAATTTCTGCTTGTTAGCAGAAACAGAGGAAGTCTCCTGCCGGCGCAGCGTAGCTGCATCTGCAGGAGACCCACCACTAACTTCCTGGTCGCGGCAGCTGCGTGTGATGTCATTCGGCTCTGCCCCCACAATGCTCCGTCTCCTTCCTGGAAACGGAGCATTGCTCTCCGCCTCTACCCCCCCCCCCCCTTCGCCCCGCGACCACACTTGCCTGATTGACAGGCAGAGGCGATCACATTTTCTGCACCCCCTGCAGAAAATGTGGGCGCATGCGCAGAACGGGCGATGCGCATGCGCCCGCATCTTTTTATCAAAAACTCTGGTTGGATCGCACAATGCAATCCAACCTGAATTGGGCCCATAATCCCAACTGTTTGAAGCAGATGAACTATCATCTGTGTGAAGAAAACATCACTAAGCAATGGATCCCATATGCAGTGGCGGCTCTTGCCACGGGCAAGCGGTACTTTTGCCCGGGGCGCCGCCTTCCGGAGGGCGCCGGCGCCATCCGGAGGGCGCCGCACCAGGGCAAGATCCGCCACTGTGCCCCCCGCAGTGCCCTGCTGTGCCCCCCCGCTTTGAAGGGAACCAGACGCGTAGCGTCTAGTTTCCCTTCATTGAGAGGACCTTAGTTGTGCGGTGCGCGATGACGTCATCGCGCACCGCACAGCAAAGGTCCTCTCCATGAAGGGAAACTAGACGCTACGGTCTAGTTTCCCTTCATGTAGAGGACCTTTGCTGTGCGATGCGCGATGACGTCATCGCGCACCGCACAGCATAGTGGCACAGACACTAGGGGTCATAATTGACCTCTAGTGTCTATGCTGTTCTATGGGAGAGACGTAATAACGTCTCTCCCATAGATTGAAGAGAGGAGAAGAGCGGCGCCGCCGGCGGATGGGGGTCTGCAGCGGTCTGGATCAGGAACGGAGATGGTAAGTATACTTTTTTTTAATTTATATTTTCTTTCAGCGTCGTGACCACGCCCCCATTTGAAGCCACGCCCCCATATTTTGCCCGGGGCGCCACAAGGCTAAGAACCGGCCCTGCCCATATGCCAAGCATTCGGAGCTTTGCCCCATCAGCTAATGCTTCTACAAATGACTAGTCACTAGCCTATGGGCTACATTTCTACAAAAATAAACTGGAGAGAGATCCTTCGGATCTGACTTTACAAGGACCTGAGCCAGGAAGCAGTGTGACAGCATTACCAGGGGCGGAACTCTGGGAGGCAGTGGAGTCGGCTGCCGCAGGGCTCCTGGCCTCAAGGGGGCGCATCTCCTCCACACTGTCTCCCGCTGCCTGACTCCTGAAGAGGAGCTTTCGTGTCAGTGTCAGGGGGAGTCCGCAGATCAGGAGGACTGGAGGAGCTACTCGCAGCCTGGAACCTGTCACCGGAGGAGGAGGAGCTCGTAGCAGCATGCGCACCCTCAGCGTTCTGAGGGAAAATCCCACCGGCCAGCCGCTGTGTGCTCCGGCTCTGCGGGTAAGTGGAGGTCCAGGGCAGCCTCACTTACCCATCCTTGTGACGGTCACATTATCGTGCGTGCCGAATGCCGGTGATTGGGCGGGCGGGCGCGCGCGCGGGAGGGGGGGGGTCTTATTGTATACATTGCTGGGAGGTGCTGCACTTAGGATCCCTTCAATAATGACACACACAGCAGCACCATTATATAATCAATATTTCAATCTGGTACTATAGATTGTCACCAGGATACCATACCTGATGACAATCTATAGTACCAGATTGAAATATTGATTATATAAAGGTGCTGCTGTGTGTGTCATTACTGAAGGGATCCTAAGTGCAGCACCTCCCAGCAATATATTAAAACTTCTTGTGGGGGCACCAGAATAAGTAAATGTATATATATATATATATATAGAGAGAGAGAGATGTGGAATTCAGTGGCACTCCACAGACTTGAATATATTAATAATAAATAATTAATCCATGAATTAAATAAAGTATGGAGTATTAACTGTATACAAGTCTGTGGAGTGCCACTGAATTCTACATCTATATGAGACCGTTGCTTTGACCTAAGGAGGGCACCACAGCAAGAATTCATTGTACCCTCAAAGGAGTGTCAGGCTCACAGTCCTATAAAAAAATAAAATATATATATATATATATATATATATATATATAGATATATATATATAGATATATATAGAGGCAAAGTGTGACATCCCTAGATGCTCCCAACACCAGGTAAGAGATACTGCATGGCACTCCAGGACGTCTTTGAATCAATTACATTTTACTGCAATATATAACCCAGAATCGTTGATATATTGCGGTAAAAGTTTATTGATTTAAATAAGTCCTGGAGTGCCATGCAGTATCTCTCACCTGGTGTTGGGAGCATCTAAGGAAAGGACGCCACACTTATATACATCATTATCAGCAAGGGCACCCAGGCAACTGCATATACAATAGTGAGTACTGAACCACAAGATGAATATATATATATATATATATATATATATATATATATATAGTATTATCATTTACTGTATCAGTGCGCAGTATGTTAGTGTCCATGGAATAAAGTGACTTGCATACTCCCTTTAGTGTGGACGGTGTAATGGTTAGCATTACTGCCTCACAGCACTGAGGTCATGGGTTTTGTTCCCGCCATGGCCCTAACTGTGTAGAGTTTGTATATTCTCCCATTGCTGGCGTGGATTTCCACCAGGTACTCTGGATAGGTAGGTTATTTGGCTCCCAACAAAAATTAACCCTAGTGCATGAGTGTACAGGGGCAGACTACATAGGCCAAGTATTTCTTATCTGCCATCAAATTCTATGTGACAGGTCTCGCAATAGTACAGCTGTCTGGTTCTCGCCTCCGGCCGGGGAGAGGGAGTGCAGACTAGAGTCCTGGGAGCTGCTATCCACCTCCTCCTTCTCCAGTGTGACCTGCCACCTCCACACTTCCCTATGATTTGTCCCTGAACTGTGATCAGGACTAACGCTAGGAGAGAAAGCCTTGTGATGAACATCTGCTTAATTCTCCATGTCCGCCACCCTGCATGACACCCTGCCTGCTGTATGTGAGAGTGTAGAGAGCAGTCACTGGACATTGTGTCCCCTATACTGAGCGGGATATCAGAGTTATTTCTGCGTCTTCTGTCATTCTGCTGCGGAGCCCATCCACACACTGCTGATGCGGGGGGTCGCCCACTTTATAGGCTGCTACACAGGTACTTATGGTGTTAAAATAGGAAGAAGAGCTGTTGTGTAGCCTACACATGGAGCCCTCCTCATCAATCCCTATAATTATGGGGATTGTTATTAACTGAGCCAGGGCAGTCGGACTTAATCCCCTGCTGTATTGTTCTTGAAAGTGGCGTTTGTGTGTTTTTGATATATACATACTGTATATCGGCACACCACTGCGCCAAAGCATCTACATTGTGACACGCTAGTGGGTGAGGGAGTACTGTAGATTTGCTATAAAGGTATGCTGGTGTCTATTTTATTGTGATGACTGACTTGGAGTGCGTCCACTTTGTATGTGTATCTATATTACTATTGGGAAAGGCACCTGAGCACGCTACTACTGTTCAACATGAGTGCCGGATAGCTATATATGAAGGGCGTGTGTGTCTACAGTATGTAGGGGGGGGAGGGGGGGGGCACCAACACTTATCATGCCTCCGGGCGACTGGGGCGAACTTACGCCACTGAGCATTACAGTACACTATAATACTTCTTCTAGTTCTCCACCAGTACAGTAAATTTTGATTTAATTTTGATGTTGCAAAATTAAGAAAAAATATATAACTTTGCATTAATGGGGAGTGCAGAATCCTGGGACTATCAAACGGGCTTGCAGCTTCCTTGTGAAAGATACTTGCTGAATACTTCCTATAGGGAAAGGTACAAGTGAACTCTCCCTGACCCTTTACATAGGAAAAAAAATCCCAGCATTAGGTCATTGGTATTGGAAGGCAACCACGCTGCCTGCTGCTTATATATAGATGACATAAAGGACACACAAAGAGTGAAAAGTAGGTTACATAATATAATATGCCTGGTTTTGTATTTAATATTAATGTCTGATACCACTGAAGACATTGTGACTTTGAAAAGTTTTGCTTAGTAAATTTACCCCTTGTTCTTCTATACAGTGCCGCTTCTTGCGGCGGGCGAGCCGTGCAACCGCATGGGGCGCCCGCCGCGGCACTTCTTGAACACTTTAAAATCCATTCCCACCTCCTCCGTCCTCCCGAGTACCCAGCTCGGGCGGCGGAGTTTCGTGGAATGACGCGGTGAATCGTGACGTCACGACGCAATCGCGTCATTCCACGAAACTTCGCCCCCTGAGCTGGGTACTCGGGAGGACGGAGGAGGGGGAGCCAAGCCGGCGGCGCCGCGAAGAGGAGGGAGAGGCGGCGAAGAGCGGGAAGAACCGCTTCAACTGTAAGTCAGCCTCTCCCTCTCTCTCTCTCTACCCCCCCCCTCTGCCACCTGCCATCATGTATACAAAGGGGACACTTGCCTACCATAATATGTTAAATGGGGACACTTGCCTGCCATAATGTGTTAAATGGGGACACCTGTCTGCGTACTGTGTAAAATGGGGACACCTGCCTGCGTACTGTGTAAAATGGGGACACCTGCCTGCGTACTGTGTAAAATGGGGACACCTGCCTGCGTACTGTGTAAAATGGGGACGCGTGCCTGCCATACTGTGTAAAATGGGGACTTTTGCCTGCCGTACTGTGTAAAATGGGGGCACGTGCCTGCCGTACTGTGTAAAATCGGGGCACGTGCCTGCCACAATGTGTAAAATGGGGACACTTGCCTGCTGTACTGTGTAAAATGGAGGCACGTGCCTGCCGCAATGTGTAAAATGGGGACACTTTCCTGACGCAATGTGTAAAATGGGGACACTTGCCTACCGTGCTGTGTAAAATGGGGACACTTGCCTGCCGTGCTGTGTAAAATGGGGTCGCGTGCCTGCTGTAATGTGTAAAATGAGGACTTTTTTTTTTATCCTGTGGTGGCCGTGATGATGAGATCAGATGAGGCCACGCCCATCTTAACAAAACCACGCCCATTTTAACGAGGCCACGCTCCCTTGTCGGGAGCGCGCGCACCTTCAGCGCGCGCATGCTTTTACTCTTTATATCTATGGGGGGGCGCATCTTTTTTTTATGTTAATGGGGGGGGGGGCGCATTTTTAAATCTCGCACTGGGAGCCAAATTGGCTAGAAACGGCCCTGGTTCTATATAACAGCTTCTAATTTCTCTCCACTGGGCACTAGGACCCAGGGAGCTGGGTCCTTCAATCTGATGTTCAGCTGCACCCAGGGGCGTTTTAAGAATGGAGCGGACCCGCATGCAGCCTCCGTTGCGGGTCCCTCCTCTCCGGTAGCAAGTAGACTGTGACATAATACCAGAGTGTACTGCGCATGCGCAGGTCACCGGGAACATGGTGCCTTGTTCCCGGGGACATCTCAGTACGCCAGCGCAAATCACTCGCAAATGGCAGCGGTGGCCATTTTCAAGGTGATTTCTGTCCACAGTGCAGGGCTGCTGTCATGGGGTTGCGGAGGGGTAAGTATAACATATGGGTGCAGTGTGGGCCTCCCTGGACCCAGGGGCCCGTGTGCACACACTGCACCCATTATAGAAACGCCTATGGCTGCACCATGTAACTGCAGCCATCTTGTAAATGCTTACTGGCTGTGTGAGAAGAGACATGATGGAGACACAAGTCTCCCACTTAGCTCCAGAGAAACCTGCAATATAGAGCTGTTCCAGCATCCTACACCACTACCTGTAAGCTTCATACACCCAACTACAGTGAAGCTTGGATCCATGATAACCAGTTTGTATACAACAGCGAACACAGCTGTACCTGTTACATACCTCCCAACTGTCCTGATTTTCTCGGGATAGTCCCATTTTTTGGGACTGTCCCGCTGTCCCACCTGCGGGCCGCAGTGTCTCACGTGGGGGGTGGGGGGATGGGGGGCCAGTTGGGAGGCTCCTGGCGCTGCTACTCTGCTTAGCAGAGCAGTGATGATTAGATGAATCTGTTCAGTGGAGACAGAGGGAGGGGAGGCATGCCAGCAGCTCCCAGACAAGTCCCCTTCCATAGGCCATGCCCCCTTTTCAGGCACGGACGCGCTACGTGCGCAAAGAAGTCCCTCTTTGTAGTTATCAAATGGTGGGAGGTATGCTGTTATACTTCAATAAACCAAGATCACTGGTTAAGTAACTACGCTGTTCAGAGCTTGAGTCATCCGCTGGTGTATGCCTACATAACTCTGTAAATAACAACTGTAACACCTGCACACACATCATTCCTGACATGTTTAACCCTTTTCATTACTTATCGACAAAATTGGACTGCATGCTGATCAGAACTCCCTGTCTGCTGGTGGGATATGGCACTGTAGCCCATTGGTGGGACCTGTGACCCAGACTCTCTCGATAATTACCCAGAATCCACCTATCCACATGGAAGAATAGACAATAACAACTATATAATACTGTCAAATATGCTGGGAAACAATAGGACTGCTTTGAACACAATTATACATGCAATGTCCATCCCCTTCCCTCTACCTGCCTGCAGTGGGAGAGAGGGGGTGTTTAGTGGGCAATGACCTCAACATACTCTCCAACTGTAGCTTTTTAGCAGGTACAGACTTTTTTTTATGGTCTGTACTGACTTTTGGCTCTCCAAACTTCCACTGAAAGTATAGGAAAAGGGGCGCCCCCTTTACCCATGACCATAGGCATGCGCACAGGCACTCCCTAATGTCCGGCACCCCCCCCCCCCCCCCAGCACGTCACACCGATCATCGCTGTCTGTGTGCTGCTGCAGTAGCACACTGATACAGCGATGATCGGATAACCTCCTCCCGGCTGCATCGCTCGCGCTGCCCTAACAGCATTGATTCACTCCCTCCCGAGTCCCGCTGCGCCTCCGCCGCCTGCCGGTCACACTCACACACTGCTGCCTGTCAGCTGTGCGGCTTCTTCCTGGATGGGTGGGCTGGCCGCACACAGCCCAGCCCACCCACCGCCACTGTCATAGGCCGACTGACTTGCGGTGTGAGTGTGACGTCAGCACGTCACACCGCGCGCCCTCCCTCCCTTCCTTCCCACCCTGGCTGAGTGGCTGCGCTGTCAGCTGTCCTCTGAGTCCCGGCTCCCACCCGTGCTAATTTCAAGTGTGTGCCCTGCTCTGCCGCCCGGCCCGGACGTTTTCGACCGCTGGAGGACTCGGAGAGGAGGACAGTAGTCGTCCCGGCCATCATCCTGCCTGAGCCTGCCCTTCAGAATGTGAGTGAGAGACTCACTCACTGTCTCTCAGTCTCTGTGTGCACCAGGGCAAAGTTCAGGCCAGGCGGGGGTGGGGGTTGGGATAAAATTTGGCACAATAAAATAAAGGTTTATTATTATTACTAATATATATGTCCATAAATAACTGGCACTCAGAGACAGTAAAATGATTCAAAAGCAATATGTAATATCCATGTCAAGAATGGATATTACATATTGCTTTTGATTCATTTTGCTGTCTCTGAGTGCCAGTTATTTATGGATATCTATCTATCTATCTATATACATATATATATATATATATTCTTGTGGACGTGTCACGTTATCTCCATGGGACGCCGTTGGGGCTCATTCACGCACGGCAGACTAGAAGGCACAAGATTTGCAAGCCTACATTAAGGTAAGGCACATGTTCTGTCTTGAAAAGAGGACGTTGTCCTGAAATGTTGTCTGGTTGTGGATATGAGACTCTGAGTGTGCGATATCTTTCCCTGTATTATTTAGTTTGCATTGACTGCTAATATATGGTTCTAGGCACGCCCAGTAGGCGGGGCTAGGCATGCCCAGTAGGTGGGGCTAGGTACGCCACTCCAGTCGTGCACCCCCTAATAAAATGTGCTGCGCATGCCTATGCCCATGACCACACTCCTTTTCCTAATTTGTACTGATTTTTATGTGTAAAATGTTGGGGGGTATGCCTTAACATACATGGTCCTAATACCTGCTCTCGTCACAGAGATACAGGAAGATATTGTTTTGTCTGGTATATGAATACATACTTCAGGTTAAACCTTACTGACTTTACATTCAGGGTGTGTTTTTGTTTAACCAATGCTTCATGCATTTCAAAAATCCAAACAACTATACTGCATTGTGTTATTGAGCTCTTATTACGTCACCTTTTCTCAACATGTAATTTTCTCCTCTGGCTGCACTGTACATACTTACCTGTGCTCGGCACCTGCCAGATACCTGAAGCATACTTGCCTACCTGACCCTCTCCATGAGGGAGAAAATGCTCTGTTCCTGGACTTTCCTGGTAATGTATGATTGCCATCACCTGTGGTGAGCTAGTTAATTGATAAGAAAGGTTTTTCACCACAGGTGATGGCAATCATACATTACCAGGAAAGTCCAGGAACAGAGCATTTTCTCCCTCATGGAGAGGGTCAGGTAGGCAAGTATGACCTGAAGTCATGGATCACATGGCTGACCTTCATGTTCAAATAGCCCTGCAAGGCAGAAACTAAGCCCAAGCAGTGCTTACTCACTTAGCAACATATTTGTGAAGTGCTCTGCTCTTTGTGAGACACTTCAATGACTCTGACTTAAAAGATGATCAGCTATCAGTGAGTGTATTGCAGTGTATTCATGAGAACCTGCACAGTGGGTCTAAATCATGTTTGTACGCACTTGCCTATGCAACCGCAAATTTTTAGGCTATGGAATAGCTAATCATCGCAAGTGAAGCTGCCGCCCAAAAAAGATAGACAGACGCCCGCCGGAGCTATTGCAGACTATATGCAATAATGAGGATCATCAACAGCTAGGGTAGCCCTATGGCTACACAAACTGGACACGGCAGTAGCGACGCAGGCCCTTTTAGTACATACATGATCGCAGCTGACAGCATATACATGTCCTGAAAACAGCCGTGACACCCCTGCGTATTTGCTGTCACTCCCTGTTACCTTCCACAAATGGTCCCTTTCTGTCAATCACATTGTGAGAAAAATCTCAGCTTATGCTCATTATGTTCATTACGCAGGCACCGGGGGCTGGCTCTCTCCTTTCTCTAGAAGCCACCACTGAGCCCCATTGTCTATATATATATATATATATATATATATGTAATGTCCACCCACAAACAAACACATGACATTTACGGTGCCGAAAACTTGAACTAAATTGTGGGGTGCTAGTGTGAGTCAGGTTCGGGTGATCAGAGCGGCAGACCTGCTTTACCTCTCAGACACAATGACAACACAAACATAATATAGTATCCAACTCCATTTTATTATCCTAACAAAATTTACAAGTGGCAGGTAAACAGGAAACTGGCGTACAATTGAAGCAGGCTGGTTATGGCTTCTAAATAACAGTCTCAAGTAACCAGCGTTAGCAATACAGGTAGTAGGTAAGCAAGTAACTGGTGCACAATTGAAGAAGGCTGGTTATGGCTTCTAAATAATAGTCTCAGGTAACCAGCGTCAGCAATACAGGTAGCAGGTAAGCAGGAACTTGTGCACGATTAAAGCAGGCTGGTTATGGCTATTAAACGACAGTCTCAGGTAACCAGCGTTAGCAATACAAGTAGCAGGTAAGCAGGTAACTTGTGCACAATTAAAGCAGGCTGGTTATGGCTACTAAACAACAGTCTCAGGTAACCAGCGTCAGCAATACAGGTAGCAGGTAAGCAGGAACTTGTGCACGATTAAAGCAGGCTGGTTATGGCTATTAAACGACAGTCTCAGGTAACCAACGTTAGCAATACAGGTAGCAGGTAAGCAGGAACTTGTGCACAATTAAAGCAGGCTGGTTATGGCTACTAAACAACAGTCTCAGGTAACCAGCGTCAGCAATACAGGTAGCAGGTAAGCAGGAACTTGTGCACGATTAAAGCAGGCTGGTTATGGCTATTAAACGACAGTCTCAGGTAACCAGCGTTAGCAATACAAGTAGCAGGTAAGCAGGAACTTGTGCACGATTAAAGCAGGCTGGTTATGGCTATTAAACGACAGTCTCAGGTAACCAGCGTCAGCAATACAGGTAGTAGGTAAGCAGGAACTTGTGCACGATTAAAGCAGGCTGGTTATGGCTATTAAACGACAGTCTCAGGTAACCAGCGTTATCAATACAAGTAGCAGGTAAGCAGGTACTTGTGCACAATTAAAGCAGGCTGGTTATGGCTACTAAACAACAGTCTCAGGTAACCAGCGTCAGCAATACAGGTAGCAGGTAAGCAGGAACTTGTGCACGATTAAAGCCGGCTGGTTATGGCTATTAAACGACAGTCTCAGGTAACCAGCGTTAGCAATACAAGTAGCAGGTCAGCAGGTAACTTGTGCACAATTAAAGCAGGCTGGTTATGGCTTGTAAACAACAGTCTCAGGTAACCAGCGTTCCTTAGTAGCGGATAAATGCATTAACATTAGCTTTCACACTGCTGGGCGGAGCTTGCATAAAAAAGAACTATCAGTACCAGCATTCCTTAATAGCAGATAAATGCATTAACATTAGCTTTCACACTGCTGGGCGGAGCTTGCATAAAAAGAACTATCAGTACCAGCATTCCTTAATAGCAGATAAATGCATTAACATTAGCTTTCACACTGCTGGGCGGAACTTGCAATAAAAGAACTATCAGTACCAGCATTCCTTAATAGCAGATAAATGCATTAACATTAGCTTTCACACTGCTGGGCGGAGCTTGCATAAAAAAGAACTATCAGTACCAGCATTCCTTAATAGCAGACAAATGCATTAACATTAGCTTTCACACTGCTGGGCGGAGCTTGCATAAAAAGAACTATCAGTACCAGCATTCCTTAATAGCAGATAAATGCATTAACATTAGCTTTCACACTGCTGGGCGGAGCTTGCAATAAAAGAACTATCAGTACCAGCATTCCTTAATAGCAGATAAATGCATTAACATTAGCTTTCACACTGCTGGGCGGAGCTTGCATAAAAAAGAACTATCAGTACCAGCATTCCTTAATAGCAGATAAATGCATTAACATTAGCTTTCATACTGCTGGGCGGAGCTTGCATAAAAAGAACTATCAGTACCAGCATTCCTTAATAGCAGATAAATGCATTAACATTAGCTTTCACACTGCTGGGCGGAGCTTGCATAAAAATAACTATCAGTACCAGCATTCCTTAATAGCAGATAAATGCATTAACATTAGCTTTCACACTGCTGGGCGGAGCTTGCATAAAAAGAACTATCAGTACCAGCATTCCTTAATAGCAGACAAATGCATTAACATTAGCTTTCACACTGCTGGGCGGAGCTTGCATAAAAAGAACTATCAGTACCAGCATTCCTTAATAGCAGATAAATGCATTAACATTAGCTTTCATACTGCTGGGCGGAGCTTGCATAAAAAGAACTATCAGTACCAGCATTCCTTAATAGCAGATAAATGCATTAACATTAGCTTTCACACTGCTGGGCGGAGCTTGCATAAAAAGAACTATCAGTACCAGCATTCCTTAATAGCAGATAAATGCATTAACATTAGCTTTCACACTGCTGGGCGGAGCTTGCATAAAAAGAACTATCAGTACCAGCATTCCTTAATAGCAGACAAATGCATTAACATTAGCTTTCACACTGCTTGGCGGAACTTGCAATAAAAGAACTATCAGTACCAGCATTCCTTAATAGCAGATAAATGCATTAACATTAGCTTTCACACTGCTGGGCGGAGCTTGCATAAAAAGAACTATCAGTACCAGCATTCCTTAATAGCAGATAAATGCATTAACATTAGCTTTCACACTGCTGGGCGGAGCTTGCATAAAAAGAACTATCAGTACCAGCATTCCTTAATAGCAGATAAATGCATTAACATTAGCTTTCACACTGCTGGGCGGAGCTTGCATAAAAATAACTATCAGTACCAGCATTCCTTAATAGCAGATAAATGCATTAACATTAGCTTTCACACTGCTGGGCGGAGCTTGCATAAAAAAGAACTATCAGTACCAGCATTCCTTAATAGCAGACAAATGCATTAACATTAGCTTTTACACTGCTGGGCGGAGCTTGCATAAAAAAACTATCAGTATCAGCAATCCTTAATAGCGGATAAATGCTTTAACATTAACTTTCACACTGCTGGGCGGAGCTTGCATAAAAAGAACTATCAGTACCAGCATTCCTTAATAGCAGATAAATGCATTAACATTAGCTTTCACACTGCTGGGCGGAGCTTGCATAAAAAGAACTATCAGTACCAGCATTCCTTAATAGCAGATAAATGCATTAACATTAGCTTTCACACTGCTGGGCGGAGCTTGCATAAAAAGAACTATCAGTACCAGCATTCCTTAATAGCAGATAAATGCATTAACATTAGCTTTCACACTGCTGGGCGGAGCTTGCATAAAAAAGAACTATCAGTACCAGCATTCCTTAATAGCAGATAAATGCATTAACATTAGCTTTCACACTGCTGGGCGGAGCTTGCATCAAAGAACTATCACCGCAGCACTTACCAAGGGGTGTCTACACTCCTACCCCCTACCAAACAATCCCAGATGTGGGTACCAATATATAAGGGCAGCCTACCCCCTTTTACAACATTCCCAAAACAAATATGCGGGGCACATACAAATGAGGGGAGCGCAACCCCTAATTATCTAAACTTTGCGGGGGTACTATCATGAGGGGAGCACACCCCTTTTATTACATAAGATGTTCCCAATTGCAGAGTTTATGCAGCGGAAGGGGTTAAATATCGGACACAGGGGATCTTAGGGGTGTCTACACCCTTTTTCAAATACTATGTCCCCTATTAGCAGAGTTTTTGCAGCGGAAGGCACAACAGGGGCAGAGTATGGCAGCGGAAGGGCGATCAGGGTCTCACCACCTGCTGCGGCGCTTCTGCCACCTCCGATCCTCCGCATCTTCAGCGTGGCTGTCTGGAGTCTCCCTCCTCAGTCTCCGGTCCGGTCTTCTCCTCTTCAGCTGCCGCCGCGCCGTCTCCGGGTCTTCACTCCTCTTGTGCAGCAGACTCCGGTCCGCGCCGTCATCTCTACGCTGGGGTCTTCTCGGGTCCTCGCCGTACTCCAGCCGCCAGGGGTCCTCGCTGGGGTCTTCTTCCCGGGGTCATCCTTCGCGGTGCCTGCGCGCTTCTCATCTGCCGCTCCTTGGAATCCAGGGGACGGATGTCATCACTGCTCTGCTGGACGGGCTGTGGTTCCTCCGGCCCAGCGCTCCAGTCTCTCAGCAGCGGCGGCTCTTCTCCGTACTCCATCCCCGCTGGCACTGACGCGGCCAGCTCTTCTCCTCAGGCAGGGTCTCCGGCATTCTTCTGGCACTGGTGCTCCGGTCGCTGGTTCTCCCCTCGGCTTCTTCTCTGCGCAGACGGTCCTCACACACTGGCAGGCGGCTCCTGGGGCTACATGGCGACACCTTCCCCAGGTAATCTTCCCATTCCTCCAGGGCTCCTCTGGCAGCGATCCTCCCAGCGCTGCATACTCCAGTCTTCAGGCTCTGGACACTACATGGCTCCACTTCCCCAGGTACATATTCCCATTCCTCCAGGTCTCCTTCTCCTGTGCTGTGAGGCTTCTTTTAAGGGTCCTGGTGCTCCTCCACCTCCCCTCTCCTCTATGATGACTGGCTCCCGGGGCCCCAGCAACAGACTACCTCCTGGTCACTCTGCCCTACAACCCAGGGGACCCAATCAGCTGGGGACATGTTTCCCAGACTTTTTATGTTGCTGGGTAAGAAGTGACAGGACCAGAGAATTGGCGGCAAAATCCCTGTCCCAAGCTGACAGGGTCACATAAAGTTCAGCCCACGATCTACTCTGGGACTTGTAGTTCCACAATGTAAACAAAAAAAAAAATCACAAGGGGATCTCCATGGTGCAATAGCTTCAGGGTATTACATTCTTCCCCCCTAAAATTATACGTGTCCTCACGTATACACCTTAACACTATACATCGGTTAACATAAGCCTTGAACTGGGTACAGCTCTGTTGGCAAACAAGTCATTGTGTCTGGAGCACAGGCCCGCCTGCAATTCTCTGATCCTGTTCGTGACGCCAAAATTTATGTAATGTCCACCCACAAACAAACACATGACATTTACGGTGCCGAAAACTTGAACTAAATTGTGGGGTGCTAGTGTGAGTCAGGTTCGGGTGATCAGAGCGGCAGACCTGCTTTACCTCTCAGACACAATGACAACACAAACATAATATAGTATCCAACTCCATTTTATTATCCTAACAAAATTTACAAGTGGCAGGTAAACAGGAAACTGGCGCACAATTGAAGCAGGCTGGTTATGGCTTCTAAATAACAGTCTCAAGTAACCAGCGTTAGCAATACAGGTAGCAGGTAAGCAAGTAACTGGTGCACAATTAAAGCAGGCTGGTTATGGCTTCTAAATAATAGTCTCAGGTAACCAGCGTCAGCAATACAGGTAGCAGGTAAGCAGGAACTTGTGCACGATTAAAGCAGGCTGGTTATGGCTATTAAACGACAGTCTCAGGTAACCAGCGTTAGCAATACAAGTAGCAGGTAAGCAGGTAACTTGTGCACAATTAAAGCAGGCTGGTTATGGCTACTAAACAACAGTCTCAGGTAACCAGCGTCAGCAATACAGGTAGCAGGTAAGCAGGAACTTGTGCACGATTAAAGCAGGCTGGTTATGGCTATTAAACGACAGTCTCAGGTAACCAACGTTAGCAATACAGGTAGCAGGTAAGCAGGAACTTGTGCACAATTAAAGCAGGCTGGTTATGGCTACTAAACAACAGTCTCAGGTAACCAGCGTCAGCAATACAGGTAGCAGGTAAGCAGGAACTTGTGCACGATTAAAGCAGGCTGGTTATGGCTATTAAACGACAGTCTCAGGTAACCAGCGTTAGCAATACAAGTAGCAGGTAAGCAGGAACTTGTGCACGATTAAAGCAGGCTGGTTATGGCTATTAAACGACAGTCTCAGGTAACCAGCGTCAGCAATACAGGTAGTAGGTAAGCAGGAACTTGTGCACGATTAAAGCAGGCTGGTTATGGCTATTAAACGACAGTCTCAGGTAACCAGCGTTATCAAT
Source organism: Pseudophryne corroboree (assembly GCF_028390025.1). NCBI lineage: Eukaryota > Metazoa > Chordata > Amphibia > Anura > Myobatrachidae > Pseudophryne > Pseudophryne corroboree. The sequence continues at coordinate 873,296,351 of NC_086445.1, forward strand.
ACAAGTAGCAGGTAAGCAGGTACTTGTGCACAATTAAAGCAGGCTGGTTATGGCTACTAAACAACAGTCTCAGGTAACCAGCGTCAGCAATACAGGTAGCAGGTAAGCAGGAACTTGTGCACGATTAAAGCCGGCTGGTTATGGCTATTAAACGACAGTCTCAGGTAACCAGCGTTAGCAATACAAGTAGCAGGTCAGCAGGTAACTTGTGCACAATTAAAGCAGGCTGGTTATGGCTTGTAAACAACAGTCTCAGGTAACCAGCGTTCCTTAGTAGCGGATAAATGCATTAACATTAGCTTTCACACTGCTGGGCGGAGCTTGCATAAAAAAGAACTATCACTACCAGCATTCCTTAATAGCAGATAAATGCATTAACATTAGCTTTCACACTGCTGGGCGGAGCTTGCATAAAAAGAACTATCAGTACCAGCATTCCTTAATAGCAGATAAATGCATTAACATTAGCTTTCACACTGCTGGGCGGAACTTGCAATAAAAGAACTATCAGTACCAGCATTCCTTAATAGCAGATACATGCATTAACATTAGCTTTCACACTGCTGGGCGGAGCTTGCATAAAAAAGAACTATCAGTACCAGCATTCCTTAATAGCAGACAAATGCATTAACATTAGCTTTCACACTGCTGGGCGGAGCTTGCATAAAAAGAACTATCAGTACCAGCATTCCTTAATAGCAGATAAATGCATTAACATTAGCTTTCACACTGCTGGGCGGAGCTTGCAATAAAAGAACTATCAGTACCAGCATTCCTTAATAGCAGATAAATGCATTAACATTAGCTTTCACACTGCTGGGCGGAGCTTGCATAAAAAAGAACTATCAGTACCAGCATTCCTTAATAGCAGATAAATGCATTAACATTAGCTTTCATACTGCTGGGCGGAGCTTGCATAAAAAGAACTATCAGTACCAGCATTCCTTAATAGCAGATAAATGCATTAACATTAGCTTTCACACTGCTGGGCGGAGCTTGCATAAAAAGAACTATCAGTACCAGCATTCCTTAATAGCAGATAAATGCATTGACATTAGCTTTCACACTGCTGGGCGGAGCTTGCATAAAAAGAACTATCAGTACCAGCATTCCTTAATAGCAGACAAATGCATTAACATTAGCTTTCACACTGCTGGGCGGAGCTTGCATAAAAAGAACTATCAGTACCAGCATTCCTTAATAGCAGATAAATGCATTAACATTAGCTTTCATACTGCTGGGCGGAGCTTGCATAAAAAGAACTATCAGTACCAGCATTCCTTAATAGCAGATAAATGCATTAACATTAGCTTTCACACTGCTGGGCGGAGCTTGCATAAAAAGAACTATCAGTACCAGCATTCCTTAATAGCAGATAAATGCATTAACATTAGCTTTCACACTGCTGGGCGGAGCTTGCATAAAAAGAACTATCAGTACCAGCATTCCTTAATAGCAGACAAATGCATTAACATTAGCTTTCACACTGCTGGGCGGAGCTTGCATAAAAAGAACTATCAGTACCAGCATTCCTTAATAGCAGACAAATGCATTAACATTAGCTTTCATACTGCTGGGCGGAGCTTGCATAAAAAGAACTATCAGTACCAGCATTCCTTAATAGCAGATAAATGCATTAACATTAGCTTTCACACTGCTGGGCGGAGCTTGCATAAAAAGAACTATCAGTACCAGCATTCCTTAATAGCAGATAAATGCATTAACATTAGCTTTCACACTGCTGGGCGGAGCTTGCATAAAAAGAACTATCAGTACCAGCATTCCTTAATAGCAGATAAATGCATTAACATTAGCTTTCATACTGCTGGGCGGAGCTTGCATAAAAAGAACTATCAGTACCAGCATTCCTTAATAGCAGATAAATGCATTAACATTAGCTTTCACACTGCTGGGCGGAGCTTGCATAAAAAGAACTATCAGTACCAGCATTCCTTAATAGCAGATAAATGCATTAACATTAGCTTTCACACTGCTGGGCGGAGCTTGCATAAAAAGAACTATCAGTACCAGCATTCCTTAATAGCAGACAAATGCATTAACATTAGCTTTCACACTGCTGGGCGGAGCTTGCATAAAAAGAACTATCAGTACCAGCATTCCTTAATAGCAGACAAATGCATTAACATTAGCTTTCATACTGCTGGGCGGAGCTTGCATAAAAAGAACTATCAGTACCAGCATTCCTTAATAGCAGATAAATGCATTAACATTAGCTTTCACACTGCTGGGCGGAGCTTGCATAAAAAGAACTATCAGTACCAGCATTCCTTAATAGCAGATAAATGCATTAACATTAGCTTTCACACTGCTGGGCGGAGCTTGCATAAAAAGAACTATCAGTACCAGCATTCCTTAATAGCAGACAAATGCATTAACATTAGCTTTCACACTGCTGGGCGGAGCTTGCATAAAAAGAACTATCAGTACCAGCATTCCTTAATAGCAGATAAATGCATTAACATTAGCTTTCATACTGCTGGGCGGAGCTTGCATAAAAAGAACTATCAGTACCAGCATTCCTTAATAGCAGATAAATGCATTAACATTAGCTTTCACACTGCTGGGCGGAGCTTGCATAAAAAGAACTATCAGTACCAGCATTCCTTAATAGCAGATAAATGCATTAACATTAGCTTTCACACTGCTGGGCGGAGCTTGCATAAAAAGAACTATCAGTACCAGCATTCCTTAATAGCAGATAAATGCATTAACATTAGCTTTCACACTGCTGGGCGGAGCTTGCATAAAAAGAACTATCAGTACCAGCATTCCTTAATAGCAGATAAATGCATTAACATTAGCTTTCATACTGCTGGGCGGAGCTTGCATAAAAAGAACTATCAGTACCAGCATTCCTTAATAGCAGATAAATGCATTAACATTAGCTTTCACACTGCTGGGCGGAGCTTGCATAAAAAGAACTATCAGTACCAGCATTCCTTAATAGCAGATAAATGCATTAACATTAGCTTTCACACTGCTGGGCGGAGCTTGCATAAAAAGAACTATCAGTACCAGCATTCCTTAATAGCAGACAAATGCATTAACATTAGCTTTCACACTGCTTGGCGGAACTTGCAATAAAAGAACTATCAGTACCAGCATTCCTTAATAGCAGATAAATGCATTAACATTAGCTTTCACACTGCTGGGCGGAGCTTGCATAAAAAGAACTATCAGTACCAGCATTCCTTAATAGCAGATAAATGCATTAACATTAGCTTTCACACTGCTGGGCGGAGCTTGCATAAAAAGAACTATCAGTACCAGCATTCCTTAATAGCAGATAAATGCATTAACATTAGCTTTCACACTGCTGGGCGGAGCTTGCATAAAAATAACTATCAGTACCAGCATTCCTTAATAGCAGATAAATGCATTAACATTAGCTTTCACACTGCTGGGCGGAGCTTGCATAAAAAAGAACTATCAGTACCAGCATTCCTTAATAGCAGACAAATGCATTAACATTAGCTTTTACACTGCTGGGCGGAGCTTGCATAAAAAAACTATCAGTATCAGCAATCCTTAATAGCGGATAAATGCTTTAACATTAACTTTCACACTGCTGGGCGGAGCTTGCATAAAAAGAACTATCAGTACCAGCATTCCTTAATAGCAGATAAATGCATTAACATTAGCTTTCACACTGCTGGGCGGAGCTTGCATAAAAAGAACTATCAGTACCAGCATTCCTTAATAGCAGATAAATGCATTAACATTAGCTTTCACACTGCTGGGCGGAGCTTGCATAAAAAGAACTATCAGTACCAGCATTCCTTAATAGCAGATAAATGCATTAACATTAGCTTTCACACTGCTGGGCGGAGCTTGCATAAAAAAGAACTATCAGTACCAGCATTCCTTAATAGCAGATAAATGCATTAACATTAGCTTTCACACTGCTGGGCGGAGCTTGCATCAAAGAACTATCACCGCAGCACTTACCAAGGGGTGTCTACACTCCTACCCCCTACCAAACAATCCCAGATGTGGGTACCAATATATAAGGGCAGCCTACCCCCTTTTACAACATTCCCAAAACAAATATGCGGGGCACATACAAATGAGGGGAGCGCAACCCCTAATTATCTAAACTTTGCGGGGGTACTATCATGAGGGGAGCACACCCCTTTTATTACATAAGATGTTCCCAATTGCAGAGTTTATGCAGCGGAAGGGGTTAAATATCGGACACAGGGGATCTTAGGGGTGTCTACACCCTTTTTCAAATACTATGTCCCCTATTAGCAGAGTTTTTGCAGCGGAAGGCACAACAGGGGCAGAGTATGGCAGCGGAAGGGCGATCAGGGTCTCACCACCTGCTGCGGCGCTTCTGCCACCTCCGATCCTCCGCATCTTCAGCGTGGCTGTCTGGAGTCTCCCTCCTCAGTCTCCGGTCCGGTCTTCTCCTCTTCAGCTGCCGCCGCGCCGTCTCCGGGTCTTCACTCCTCTTGTGCAGCAGACTCCGGTCCGCGCCGTCATCTCTACGCTGGGGTCTTCTCGGGTCCTCGCCGTACTCCAGCCGCCAGGGGTCCTCGCTGGGGTCTTCTTCCCGGGGTCATCCTTCGCGGTGCCTGCGCGCTTCTCATCTGCCGCTCCTTGGAATCCAGGGGACGGATGTCATCACTGCTCTGCTGGACGGGCTGCGGTTCCTCCGGCCCAGCGCTCCAGTCTCTCAGCAGCGGCGGCTCTTCTCCGCACTCCATCCCCGCTGGCACTGACGCGGCCAGCTCTTCTCCTCAGGCAGGGTCTCCGGCATTCTTCTGGCACTGGTGCTCCGGTCGCTGGTTCTCCCCTCGGCTTCTTCTCTGCGCAGACGGTCCTCACACACTGGCAGGCGGCTCCTGGGGCTACATGGCGACACCTTCCCCAGGTAATCTTCCCATTCCTCCAGGGCTCCTCTGGCAGCGATCCTCCCAGCGCTGCATACTCCAGTCTTCAGGCTCTGGACACTACATGGCTCCACTTCCCCAGGTACATATTCCCATTCCTCCAGGTCTCCTTCTCCTGTGCTGTGAGGCTTCTTTTAAGGGTCCTGGTGCTCCTCCACCTCCCCTCTCCTCTATGATGACTGGCTCCCGGGGCCCCAGCAACAGACTACCTCCTGGTCACTCTGCCCTACAACCCAGGGGACCCAATCAGCTGGGGACATGTTTCCCAGACTTTTTATGTTGCTGGGTAAGAAGTGACAGGACCAGAGAATTGGCGGCAAAATCCCTGTCCCAAGCTGACAGGGTCACATAAAGTTCAGCCCACGATCTACTCTGGGACTTGTAGTTCCACAATGTAAACAAAAAAAAAATCACAAGGGGATCTCCATGGTGCAATAGCTTCAGGGTATTACATATATATATATATATACACTGCTCAAAAAAATAAAGGGAACACTTAAACAACACAATGTAACTCCAAGTCAATCACACATCTGTGAAATCAAACTGTCCACTTAGGAAGCAACACTGATTGACAATCAATTTCACATGCTGTTGTGCAAATGGAATAGACAACAGGTGGAAATTATAGGCAATTAGCAAGACACCCCCAATAAAGGAGTTGATCTGCAGGTGGTGACCACAGACCACTTCTCAGTTCCTATGCTTTCTGGCTGATGTTTTGGTCACTTTTGAAAGCTGGCGGTGCTTTCACTCTAGTGGTAGCATGAGACGCAGTCTACAAGCCACACAAGTGTCTCAGGTAGTGCAGCTCATCCAGGATGGCACATCAATGCGAGCTGTGGCAAGAAGGTTTGCTGTGTCTGTGAGCGTAGTGTCCAGAGCATGGAGGCGCTACCAGGAGACAGGCCAGTACATCAGGAGACGTGGAGGAGGCCGTAGGAGGGCAACAACCCAGCAGCAGGACCGCTACCTCCGCCTTTGTGCAAGGAGGAACAGCAGGAGCACTGCCAGAGCCCTGCAAAATGACCTCCAGCAAGCCACAAATGTGCAACAAATGTGCATGTGTCTACTGAAACGATCAGAAACAGACTCCATGAGGGTGGTATGAGGGCCCGACGTCCACAGGTGGGGGTTGTGCTTACAGCCCAACACCGTGCAGGACGTTTGGCATTTGCCAGAGAACACCAAGATTGGCAAATTCGCCACTGGCGCCCTGTGATCTTCACAGATGAAAGCAGGTTCTCACTGAGCACATGTGACAATCTGCTGGGCTTTTGTTGTATAGTCCCTCAAAGGTGACTAGGATTGTGTTCTGCTGCTGTTTTCTTCATAATCTGTGTTTGAACCAACATCTTCCACATGTTGCTGAAGAAAACAGCCAGCAAGCAGAGGAGTTAGAAACATCTGGTGACAGTGTGAGTACAGATGTAGGGAGGCAGGTAAGGCAAGAAGTTATTTTGCGTTATTTTTCCGGTAAGTTTTTTTTTTTTAAACTAACCTTGACTAACCACTTTTATTAAATGTATTATATTTGTGAATGTTTTTTTTGTTGCGTTACTGTTTGTTCTTTATACTGGTCTGCACATTTATACTGTAATTTGAATTACTTACAGTGTCACTCATTACCCCATTAAACCATACATTGCGTCTTTTAAAATGATTTGCACGGACACAGGGATTTCTGGGAATACAATTGCTTAAAATTTATTGTGTTCCAAACATTTCATGCAGCCTTCTTTATTTTTTTTTGTGTGTGCTGGGTGCAGAGGTTTGACCACGGTCGTTGGCCCGTGTTCTGCTTGAGCGTCGAACAGGGGAGGTAACTGGGGTCTGGCTTGGGGTAGTCGTTCCGGAGCTTGAGCTGACTTGTTGGGCTGCTATCACAGTAATACTTTGGCTGAGGTTGTGTATACTCGCATTAAGTTGGATATTTGTGGCAGTGTGGCTGGCAATAATTTGCGACAAACTTTCGTTCACCACTTGGTTATGCTGTATTACTTGTATTAGGGTTTGTTGCTGCCGCTGTTGCTCATCGATTATTCTTGTCAAATTTGCAAGCATTTGAGTGTTGTCCACCCTGATCTGCTCCATTGAAGTTGCTATTCTGCCAACCTGAACAATCAGTCTGCCCGAGTTCCGACTAATGCGAGGAAGATGATGGGGCAGACTGGCAAGGTGTTGTGTGTGTGTGTGTTCAGGTAGGCAGAATTTTGTACTTGTTGTGTGGCCCAACTGTTCCAAAAGTCAGGGGACATTTGTTGCTGGGGTGGAGTTGGAATTAATTGGGGGCTAACGGATGCTTGTGGTATATCCTGCTGCGGGGTTGGCTGGGTAGGATCAACGGGCTGCAGGTGTAGTGTGAAGGTAGGCTGTTGGTCAGGTTCCTGCTGGGCGTTCTCGACCATGATGGGTGGTTCTGTATGGGGTTGAGAGCAGCCACTATTTAGTATAAGTAACAGTTTTTTGCTTGTCCTAAACATGGCTTACTTAATAATACTCATGTTGAAAATGTGACCGATTTTGTGTGTTCAAATTAACTAGGAATCTTTCCAATAGAAACACATATGTGCCTTCACAGGCGTGCGCAGAGACTGACTGGCGGGTTCCGCTCCGAACTTCCCCCCCTCCACAGCATTATAGTGTTCTCTCACCTCCCCTGTCCTGGATATAGACTGCTCACCTGGACGGGCCAGAGGTGCGGACCAGGTGAGCAGTCTTTATCCAGGACAGGGGAGGTGAGAGAACACTATAATGCCATGGAGGGGGGGGGGGGAAAGTCATGTGCGGTTCCCGCAATTCAGTTTCTGTGCACGCCTGTGTGTGCCTTCTAAATTTCAAAACTGATTTTTTTTTTAAATTTGTTTCTTCACAGACTCTAAGCCATAATGATATGGGAAACACGAATTTCTTTCGCCATTTTACATTAATGCATTTCAAGATTGTGTATGCCCCTTCCTTTTGAGAAACACACACAATGCATTAAATGTGGTTTGTTACACACTCATTAATTGATTAAGCCAGTCAGTGTTTTTTTAAAAATATTAGTAAACAATATTTTAATTTAGTAATCTTCAAGAACCATGCAAATGTCTTAAGGTGGCCTATGTTTCTAAATGGAGATGTTGGCCATGGCAAACATTTGTATTAAACATTACATTTTTTTTTTTTCTTGTGGATTTCATTTTTAAAGCACAAAATGGTTTCTATGGCCAACATCACATCTGAAAATGGTTTACCAAATTTATTTATAAAAAAACATGTGCTTGTTGTTTGACATTATGGGCAGGAATAATAAATTACACAAATATAATTGTATTGACACTACACAAACAGTGGTGAAGCAGAAATAACCAGGAGAAGACCTAAGGATTTGAAAAGACAATCCTATGTGCAAGGTGATAAAGGCACAAGACAAACAGAGACGTTTTACATTTCTAAAGATTAATATTATTCTTTTTATGCATATAACACCTTGCACATATAATTGTATTTCAAAAGCATTATGTCTTATCCAGGTTCATTCATAGACCACACTGTGTAAAACTTATATATTTTTTTTACATTTTGTATACTCACCAGACAGCTGAGGTGATTGTGGCTCATCACTTTGCGGACTTGCCAAAATTGCCTGTGATGGCTGGGGCAACACTGCGGAGATGCGCCGCCGGGGTGGTGATGATGGAGCCGCAGACTCAGGCTCAACGCGACGTGTCTTGCTTGGCCTCCTAGGCACACTCACCGAGCCCTGTGATGGTCGCCTTAATGGAGGGCGGCTTGCAGAAGAAGAACCTATGTGAAAAGAGAAACATTAATATTTGGAACTTCTATGTGTTTGCTGAATATGTGATTACAGTGACTTCTTACCTGCTTCGCCAGCATCTGCATCACTTGGCAGTGTTGGCTGGGGCCTGGCTGTGGTGCTTCTCTGGCGTACTGTTGAAAAATGTGACAAAACCAAATGAACATACTTTGAATACTCATTGTTATCTGAAAATCCTTATTGTGATGTAAACATCTGGAACATAATGATAAGTAAACTATTTTATGTTTAAGCTATTCTGGATTACTTAATTGGGTGTGTATTATTAAAATAAGATTGTATTGCACTAAATAATCCATATTCAAACCCAAAATCAGCACAATATTGTGTTTTAATTTTGTTACTTCGGGTGGAATAAGGGAACGCACAGGCTCCTCCCAATCCCGATAAGAAGCACGGAAGGGGTGTCCACCCCCGGTTTGGCGGGCTAATTTGGCCTCCTTGGCCATCTTGGCCTTGACACGGCGCTTTATGTCATAAAAGCGCTTGCGACATGTGTCCTCAGTCCGCCTCACCACACCCTCACTATTAACTGCCGCAATCACTTTACCCCACAGCACAGACTTACTACATGTGGACACCTTGGCAGCATCCTGCCCAAACAATTGCCGATGATGCCTCATCAGCTCCCGCACCAAAGCCATGTTTTCAGCATAGCTGAACTTCACATTGCGCCCAGTCTTGGTAGTGGTGCGTGGCTGCGGAGCCACAACACCATCACTATCACTGGAAAACGCAACAGGCACTGCCTCCTCCTCACTAACCTCCTCCACCTCACTCACCTCCTCCCTCTCACTTTCCCCCTCCACCTCACTCACCTCCTCCCTCTCACTAACCTCCTCCACCTCACTCACCTCCTCCCTCTCACTCACCTCCTCCACAACACTGACCTCTGACTGAGACATAATCCAAACAAACGACAAATAACACAGAGAAAAAAAAACAGAAAACACACTCCTCCACTACCACTACACACCACACACCCAACACACACACACACACACTCACTCACTCACAAACAATGACAATAGACTTTGGAAAAAAAAACAAGGACAAAAAAGTATACAAACTTTGAAAAAACTACACAACAAGTATGACAAGACTACTTACACACACAGTACAGCACTCAACAATCGCAATAATCCGCACAAAATCCACCAAAAACTCCACCAAACTCACCAACTCCTAATACACCTTCCTCTCTCCTCTCCACTAGCTAAACCCACGAGGTGCGGACGGTTTGGGGCGTTTTTATAGTAATGTGCACAGACACTCCTCCATCACGAATACAGCCAATCACGGATGAGTGACAAAAACGAAACTTAGGAAAAAAATGCGGCCGGGAACGGACAAACACTGCCGTAACCGACATGTGACGTAGTCGTAACAAAAAGCTCAGAACACGGCCGACAAACCACAAAATCGGCCGCATTCTACCTTACAAAACCACGAATGACATCGACATCGGAACATAAAAAAAATACAAATACGACAGCTTAGTAAACTAGTCGTACTAAATTCAAAAAGTTGCACCTTTACACTTTCGATGTCATTCGTGATGGTACTTTGACCACAAACGGAAAATTACGAATCTTAGTAAATTTACCCCACTGTATCTATAAGGAAAAACTAATATGAGTGCATAGGTATATAGACAATGTATTCTTCATATGGTATGGTCTTGAAAAAAAAATAACAAGAATTCATTGCCTACATGAACAACATCAACTTAAAATTGACAACATCTATTAGTAGAACCATGGTGGTTTTCCTGGATCATGGGATTTTCATTAAAAATAGAGAAATACACACAAGAAAGCATATAAAAGAAGTCAATGGAAATAACATGTTACCTACTTCATGTAACCTACATAATAACAAAGTGAAGAAATGGAGAAGAACTTTTTCTACAAGGGATATAGAAAACTACAATTGGAAGAAAAAAAATGGAAAAAAATGAGACAGATGGATAGAAACTAATCTGCTATAAAGAAAGAAAACAAGACAATGGGCGGTATTCAAATGATATATCACTCCAAATCTCCTTTCTAAAGTGATCCCCGTTATCGCGCATATCGCACCCATAGTAATCAGGTTTGGCTGCATAAAGGATTAGGGCACCCCACTACCTCAGGGGTAGCGAGCTGAAATGATTATGCAACGCCCGTCAGCAGAAACAGAACGGGTGTGGTCGGGGGTGGAAATAATTCAATATCGCCCATTGACACACAGTTATTGTTTCTCACACAATTCAACAGTAATCACAAAGTGGTTGAGTCCATCATCGAAAAACACTATCACATTTTACACTTAGTTGTAGTTTTAAAATCATTAATGCCTAATAAACCACAAATAATCTATAAAAAAGCGAGAACCATAAAAAAAGAACTGGTTTCGAGTTTTATTCTGCTAGAAAATACCAAACAATCGGTGAACACAAAGGGATATCACTATTGTTTGAACTGTACGGCATGCAGGACTTATGGAAAATTGTCCTCCAGCTGTTGTAAAGCTACACATCCCACAATGCCCTGCCACAGTTTCAGCATTCCCTAATAGCAAAACTGTTGCAGGCAGAGCCGGTCATAGGCATAGGCAAACTAGGCAAATGCCTAGGGCATTTGGTGTGCCTAGGGGCACCAGAAGCTTCTGCTGATTAAAATGATATGCGGCATGCCTATATTCTGTGTGTAGCATTTTGTATGCATGTACATGCCACAGTCAAACACAGTATATAGGTATGCCGCATATCATTTTAATTAGCAGAAGCTGCTTGTGTATCCTAGCCACGTAGCAATGCAAATAAGATGCATTTTTATCAAAAAAAGGCTCCCGACTTTAGTAGTGCTTCCATGTGACTCACGCCAGGCATCTCCTGCTGCATGGCACATTGAGGCAAAATTAATGAGGACACATCTGAATCCAACCAGAGCTGGTTTTGCAATAGTGTTCAGCATAAGGGTCATTATGCATGTCATGTGTATAAATGCATTAATAATGTGCAGTGAATGTGTAAGGGGCATTATGTGTCATGTGTATAAGGGCATTAATAATGTGCGGCATATGTGTAAGGGGCATTACTGTGTGGTATTATGTGTAGAAAGGCATTACTAATGTGTGGCATTATGTGTATAAGGGGCTCTACTGTGTGGAGTTACGTATAGCACTACTGTGTGGTCTAATGTGAATAAAGAGCAATAGGGTATGGTGTAATGTGAATAAGGAGCAATTCAGTGTGATGTAATGTGAATAAGGGGCTCTACTGTGAGGAGTAACGTTAATAAGGTAAAGTGATACTACTGTGTGATGTAACGTGAATTAGGGACGCTATAGCATTATAAAATGTGAATAAAGTTGCAGTACTGTGTGGCGTAATTTGAATTGGGGATACTACTGTGTGGACATGCCCCTTCCCAGCAAAAACACACCCCTTTCTGGGCTGTGTGCCGAATGTGTGCACTGTTCCTATTTAAAATATAGGGGTAGGAACAACAACATAAGGACTGCTATGTGTGAGGGGTGATGTGCTGGGAAAGGGGTGCAGGGTCATATTCGGAACTAGCGGTGGTGCTAGGGGGCACCAGCCAAAATCTTGCCTAGGGCATCATATTGGTTAGGGCCGGCTCTGGTTGCAGGTCATGCTTGGACTTGTAGTTTCACAACAGCTGGATAGCCACAGGTTGGCCAGGCCTGCTCTAGACCAATGCAGGAATTTAAATCAACCCGAATGGGGAGAATGTATCAAATAAAAACATCATATTTCATGTAACACAGAACAAGTCATTTACCTCTTGGAATGCTCAAGCGGGCTACAATATATATGACAGACAAACAGAAAAGTGAGATAAGGCCAGAAGACAAACAGTCTTAGGGAGCCATGGGGAAAAAAAACATGTGGATTGAAATTGTTGGCGATTCAGGGGATCCATCAAAACTGGAGAGGAGGAGATACAGTATCACATCAAGTTTAAAGCAGAGTGAAACAGAATGGATCTTTGAATTACGAACCCTGCAACAATTGGCCTGAATATAGACATAGAATTAAACACTTTTTTATAAAAAAAAAAAAAAAAAACTTTATATTTTTTATTTATAACACATAGGGACATTTACATTATTTTACAATGACAACTGAAATATAAAAAATTAAAAACTTTTTCATAAAACTAATGGCTTCCACAACATGTGGTTATCGCTATTTTTATTTACTTTTGGTGAGCACTTCCGTTTTTATTCCGGAAACAATAACTTTTAAAAAAAAAAATGTTTCAAGTTTTTTAGTATAAAAGGAAGATCCCAAAACCTAATAATCATCCTTGACAAAGTGCAATCATTGTACAAAATGCGCTGGATGCGATCGTGGATGTCAACAGACCACTCTGCACATTACTGCACACAGCCACATTGTCAGTCTGCCGCTAGATCCGGTAACATCATCAGAAACGGACCGCCGCAGCTGAGCACCTGGAAGTACATGCAGCGGGAGTACTATATGGGAGCAGGAGACATCACCCTGGCCCGCAAACAGCCAATACCTGTACCAGACTCCATTCCTTTGGATGATGGGAAGGATCAGGTAGGGTCAGTCAAGGAAAGTTTTCCCCTTATATTGGACGGCTGCTGAAACATTGGGGGTCATTCCGAGTTGATAGCTCGCTAGCTATTTTTTGCAGTGCTGCAAACAGATAGTCGCCGCCTATAGGGGAGTGTATTTTTGCTTTGCAAGTGTGCGATCGCATGCGCAGCCGAGCAGCACAAAAAAGTTTTGTGCAGTTTCTGAGTAGCTCAGAACTTACTCAGCCGCTGTGATCACTTCAGCCTGTTCTTGCCCGGAATGGACGTCAGACACCAACAAACGTCCTGTTCCTGTCAATCTCCTTGTGATTGGCTATGCGAATGGATTCTTCGTATAATCCATCGCTCAGCAACAATCTGCTTTGTACCCGTACGATGCTCCTATGCATTGCGGTGCATATGCATGTGCAGTTCTGACCTGATCGCAGCGCATCGAAAAATCCTTCCGTGCAATCAGGTCGGAATGACCCCCATTGTGCTTAATACCGTAATCCACAAAAAACTCCTTAAAGGAGCTGTAAACACATTTAAACTGTAATTATTATGTTTATACACAGGTGCCATTTATAGTTATTTCACCAAGACCTTTTTGTATCTATTTTATAGTAAACCTGAGTGAAGCACACAACCTAGGAAATAGCCGGTACAGATGTAGGGGGTCATTCTGACCTGATCGCTTGCTGCAGTTCATCGCAGCAATCAGGTCAGAACTGCGCCGGCACCGCAGTGCGCCGGCGCATGGCTGACAGCCAACGGCTGCCGTTGCCTAGCGATCGCCTCTGCCTGATTGACAGGCAGAGGCAGTCGCTGGGCGTGAGGAGGAGGCACGGCGGGCGTGGTCTGGCCAACGCAGGTGTGGCTGGACCGTGCGGGGGGCGGGCCACATCGGCTGTGTGACATCACACGCAGCCGCTGCGACATGGGCGAGCGATGAGTAGCTCCCGGCCACCACGCAAACGATGCGCTGGCCAGGAGCTACTCCTGAAGTGCAAAAACATCGCTGCTGTGCGATGCTTTTGTACTTCAGCGATGGGGCAGGGAGTCCAGGGCCGTAACTAGGGGGGGGGGGGCTAAGGGGGCATGTGCCCCGGGTGCAGGATTTGAGGGGGCGCCAAGCAGTTACAGAGGAGCAGGGTTTTTTGTCTGTTTTTTTTTACTGGCAGTGCTGTGCTGCTCCAGTGAGACAGCAGACAGCTCCCAGGGCAATGTATCTGACCCACCTGTCTGCCCGCAGCTGGCTCCCGACGCTCCTATGTTGGCTACTGTCTTAAACTCTCTTCTTTGCCATGCAGTGATGTGACTAGCGTGCGGTGCACCGTACAAGCTATAGAAGCGCACTGTGCTCCCAGTTAGCAGTATCAACCTCCACTTTGCCTCCCAGATGGGGGGATTTGGTGTAGCTTATAGGGTGGTGTAGTGCAGTGATGTAGTGTACCATATAGGGTATGTAGTGTAGTAATGTATTGCAGTATATAGGGGCATGTAGTGCACTTATGTGGTTTAGCATTTAAGTGGATGTAGCGTAGTGATGTAGTGTGGCATATAGGGTATGTAGTGCAGTGCATAGGGGCATGAAGTGTAGTGATGCACTGTAGTTCAGCGTGTAGGGGATGTAGTATACATAGTGATGTAGTGCAGTGGATAGGGGAATGTAGTGCATTGACGAAGTGTTATGATATATGCAATGTATGGGGACACACAGAGGAGCATGTAATTGAACACGCTGGCCGGGCATGTGACGCATAGGGCATTTGAAGCACATAGAGGAATATTGTCCAGTAGTATCCCCTTTTTTCAAAACTTTTGATAATATGATTATTTTAGTATGATAGGGTTTGTTTGTTTGTTTTTTTGTTTTGTGTTTTGTGTTTGTTTGTTTGTTTGTTTGTTTGTTTGTTTGTTTGATTGGTTTTTGTGGGTTTTCTTAGGGGGGGACCAAATTACTGCCTTGCACCGGGTGACGAAAATCCTAGTTTCGGCCCTGCAGGGACTTACATGCGGGGCGGGATAGCCCTGTGCTGGGAGGCCCCCCGCATGTCTGTGTTCCTGATCGTAGCTGTGCTAAATTTAGCACAGCAACGATCAACTCGGAATGACCCCCGTACAGCGGAATCCATGAGAATGGTAGGCGTTAAAACACAGCAGCAGGTGGAATGAACCGCAGGTACACCGGCTAGGCTGGCGATGAATAGGCTGAGAGCAAGTTTGTGGGCAGCGTGGAAGCTGCAGTGCTGGTGGATGTTCGTACAGTGGCAGAATGCAGTTCACTGAATGCTGGCAGCGTGGAGGCTGTGACGCTGATAGATGGAAGTAACAACAGCAGGTGATATTCAGATAACTGCAGTAGTCCAAAGTCTGTATGCAGCTTGGAAGCTGCGCCACTGATAATTGGTAACACAGTGATCATGGTAAACAGCAGTAATTCTCAGAGGAGCAGAATATTCACTGGAAATCATGATCACACTGCACACCAAGATGAGATCTGGAGTCTGCAACGATCCTTGGGAGGAACATGGTTGCTGAGGTAATGGTCTGATCCCAATTGCTGGTAGATATAGGGAGTGGTGTCAGTTCATTGGTAAGACTGACCAGGTGAAACAGGTAATCACTGAACAAGTCTGACACCCCTTTCAGACATTGCCAGTTCTAGCAGCCAGCAAATTCCCAGGTCTCATCTCCATAACCCTGGTCGAGAGCAGGGTCGTGGACCTGGAATTTAGTCCCAGGTCATATGCTTTCACACATGTAGAAATCCCGGGTTGCTGTGTGTGCACTGCTCCACTGACACAGGACCTGCTCCACTTTGTAATACCTTGTGAAAATACAAGTGTTGTGGTGTGGGAGTAAGCTGGAGTTACCTGTGTGGCAGATCAATCTTCTTACTACTTCCTTCTGTGGAACTCTCAACTCAAGGCCTGATTCGGAGATGTATGTAAACCCGATGGTTTATGTACATCTCCAATGGTGAGGCGGCTGCCCATGTGCAGGTCAAATTCTGCATCCTCATATGTAGTGCCCCCAAGCCACAGTCATATTGACATGCTGCTGGCGTTTTGGGGCAGGGTGTAGGTGGAGATGTTCAACGTTCCCGAAAACGTAGGGGTTGCCCCAGATTTCTGGGAGTGCTGAGACCAGGGTCTGTATCTTTGGGTGCAGATTTTCTGGCCTCTGGAGCATGAGCAGCACGACCATCCCACGTAACCTGAGGGTCACTCAGATGGCTGATGTTCATGCGAGTGATCCTATGTTGCAGCAGCGGATCACTCAAGCATGCAGGAGGCATCCATATACTTCAGATGCTTCCTGCAGCCTTAGCAGCTGCTATATAAACTGCGTCCATCTCTGAATCAGGCCCACACAGGCAAGGATTCTTCCCACAGACATGGACACAATGGCAGACAAAATCTACAGTATGCAAGGATTTTGGTATTTATTAATAATAACACCAAATGAGGACTTAGATGGGTCAGATTGACTTAAATGAATCAATGATAAGTAGTTCACATACTGTATAATGTGCAATACAAGTTTCAATAGCCATATCACTTTAAATATGAATTATCTAGTTCTGCACAATCAATTTAAAAGAACAATATTCCTACTTAAGGTGTAGACAGAACTTTGTGGGCAACATTTTGCCCTCCAGTTTATATTATACCACATTACAATGAGCAGGTCATTTATAGCACATTACAGTACCCTTTACTATTATAACATCCGCTGCACACACCTCTCACTGAAAATGCTAGCAGCCAGATCCAGCAAGTTGATATTCAACTACTGTATATAGCCTGGGTCCGGGAAACCGTAAAGGTGCATACACACAGTGCAATGTAACCTTACGATTTTGACTATATAGTCAAAATTGTAAGGAAAGTTAGCACTTATCGCACCGTGTGTATACAGCTTGCGATACCGATGGGCGCTTCCGTAGGGTCGGTATCGCAAAAAAAGATAGACTGTGCAGGCAAGTCAATCTTGACTATATTGTGTACAATCTAGTATATAGTATAGTTAAAATTGGCACTTAGTGAAAATATCACATAGTCAAAATCTCAGGTAAAGAAAGTCAATATCGGTGGTTTAGGGCTCCGGGGAGTTCAGGGAAAATTGCAAAGTCAAAACTGGAGATAGTCAATATCTCACCATGTGTATGCACCTTAAGCCTCTGGGCCCCATAGCAATGTCGCCCCCTGCACCCACTGTAGCTAAGGCCATGATTCCTGCAGACTTAACTAACATGGACTATAATACCTGCGGTCTCAGGTTATATCTGAGTTTTTGTGTGTACACGTTGGGCCCTTAATTGAATACATGCAAAATTATTAAATATTAGTTAAATAAAAAACACTAAAGCAAATTGTGGCAAGTCCCAGCCAATGATTTACTGCAGCTTGATTATTCTGCTTCTCTGCAGGAGTCACAATCCCTGCACACACCCCATTATGTGTAATGGCGGCCCCCCTCAGTTTCTCTTTCCAACTGCCATCTCAGCATTAGCTGCTCCTCTGTCTGATGGTAATAACGGCCCTTCATCTCTCCAACTGCCATTTTTATTAAAATCGACTTTATTAAAAAATGTCACTGGCCTCTACTCCTTTTTCCAAAATGGCCATATTCCTGTGGAATCTCATCTCTTATGACAGCATTTCCCAAACCTTGCCATTACAGTCCAAGCTTTAAGGATATCCATGCTTGAGTCCAGATGATTAAATCAAATGGACTGAGGTACTAATTAAGTCACCTGTGCTCAAACATGAACATACTTAAAACCTGCACTGTAATGGCAAAGTTTGGTAACTTCTGCCTTATGAAGTGACCGTCATCAGTCACATGTAAAGTAATAGGCTAAACCAGTGGGGCATTATTTGTGGCTGGGACACATCATTAACTGATACTATCACGTTTGTGTTTTTTTGTAATCTCTGGATGGACTCTGTTAGTTCAGTAGGGGGCGCTTTATGCAGGAAGGTAGGTGTGCATAGGTAACTCTTTCACAAAAGGTATGCTTGGCACAGGGAGTAGCGGAAGGGAGAGTCTTTATTCAATAGTTGCAAAGAAGAGTGAAGACAACTGACACAAACTGTGACTGTCAATGGCCAGGACTGGCACCAATAGAGACTGAAACAGAAGTCAGACTTGCACTGACTTTATACTGGCCAGACTAAACCTGTTAGAAACTGGAACAGGAGTTAGACTTGCACTGACTCTGTATTGGCCAGATTGGAAATGGTAGAAACTGGAACAGTTTCTGGCTTGCACTGGCTGGACTGGAACCAGTGGGAATAAAATTCAGGAATCATAGTAACATAGTAACATAGTATCTAAGGTTGAAAAAAGACAATTGTCCATCGAGTTCAACCTATTTGTGGTCTCCTATGCATGATTATTTTGTATAAAATTTTGACTGAAGTTGATGACTGCAGTTACGTTTTACCCCTCTTTTTTATAATAACCATAGTGCATGACTATGCCCCATAACCCTGGATATCCTTATCCATTAGGAATTTATCTAACCCATTCTTAAATCACTAAGCCAGCAACATACACTGAGTGCAGAAAGGACAGGCTGGAACCTGTAAATCACTGGAGAAAGGAGTCAGAGCTACTGGCAACAGTCAGACTGAGCACAAGGTCTGGAGCCTAGACACACCTTAGGCAGTGACCAGAGCCGGATTAAGGTGTGTGGGGGCCCTGGGAAACAAATTAGTGGGGCCCCCTGTAAATAAAATTGTCTAAGTGTGTGTACATATATATTTATACACATAAATGCACCAAAGACAGCCATCTTTGGTACATTTGTGTATCGAGCCAATATATAAACACACACACACACACATATATGTATAAATAACGTTCTGGAAAAAGTCAGCACTTAAAGCTAGTGTAAATCATTGACAAGGTGGTGGTGCAGGGTAAAAGATAATAATATTTACACTCTCCAGCAATTTGGAAAAAGAAATTACCAGCACTCACAGTTAGATGAATGTGAAAAGAGTGTTATTCTTTAACAAAAATCCATGTCAAGTACAATCTGGCAGCTGTGCCCAACAGCTGTTGCAACCAACAAGGGAAAAACCTTGTAGGTTGAAACAGCTGTTGGGCCACGGCTACCAAATTGTGCTTCACGTGGATTTTTATTGAAGAATAAGACTCTTTTCATGTTCATCTAACCGTGAGTGCTGATAATTTCTTTTTCTAAATTGCTGAAAAAGTGAGTGTAAATATATATATATATATATAGCCCTCCAAGAAGAACGGCACTCAGAGTCTCTGGCTGTCAGCAACTGAATCTGTGTAATTCAAGAGTGTCCCAGACTGGTACACTTCAATAAAGAACATCTAGAATAGGATCTCTCCATCATATTAAAAGTAGAACATGTTGGATCGTGGATGTTTTGGTGTTGCGGAATTGCATGTGGCTATATTAGTCTGCCTGAGAAAGGGTTGTTGGATTACCACCTAACATGGTACTTGTGCACTTTATTGGGTGTTAGAAGGTGGCGGATGAAAGTATTGCACTAGGAGGCACTTTTTTCACTTCTTTTACAGATAACATTTGAGTCCTTTCTTGAAACAACAGGCAACTTGGAGAAGAGCAGCCACTCCTTTATTGAGAGGAAGGAGTGCTATTAGACTGTTGAATATAAAAGTGACTTGGTTACTTTGGTTTAAAGAGGGGGAGCGCTCAGCACCACCAATACCAATATATAGAATGCAGACATCCTCAGATAATAAGGAAAAGGGAGCACTCATCCAGTCTTATGTATAAAAATCCAAGCTGTGCTGTTTATTCACAACGTTTCAAGGCCCAGCAGGCCTTGAAACATTGTGAATAAACAGCACAGCTTGGATTTTCATCAGGTGCATAAAAAGTATATATATATATATATATATATATATATATGGGAGAGAAAGGGGCCATGGAGAGATAAAGGAACATGGAGAGAGAGGGGCATAGGGAGAAAGAGACATGGGGAGAGGGGGCATAGGGAGAGACAGAGAGAGGGTATATGGAGAGAAACAGGCATAGGGAGAGAGAGGCATGGGGGATAGAGACAGGCATGGGGAGAGACAGAATGAGAGACTGGGCAGAAAAGCTTGCACTCAAGTGTCCTTGAGAGCAGATACCTGGAGGCCTGTGGGAGTCACCGCATTGTCTTTCTGGGATGTGCAGTGGCTATGTCAGGTAGTAGTTGGGGGGAAGGTGGATGGCATCATGATCCGGCACGATATGTTGACCAGATCCTGCGAGAGGGACATCAGTGTGGAAGACACTTGACCCCCCTTAATACAGTCCAGCAATTCATACAAGCACACACCGGCTCGGCAGCTCTTCATTATCTCACATTACGAGTCACGAGACTGTGTTCACTGAAACTCCTCAGTGACCGCTGTTAGGAAACAACTGAGCCGCCGAAGAGTAATAAACTGGAGACAGCTAAATGCTGTACTCCATTTTTATGTGGCTAGCAGTTGGGAATCTGGGGCAGTGTGTGGCTGTTCTTAATATGTGGCAGCCCCGGGACAACTGCCCCTGTCGCCCCTCCCATAATTCGGACCTGGCAGCGATGTTGTTCTGGGCAGTTTGTTAGGCCTCATGGGAGTCCTTTTATCCCCCTAGATATTCAGCAATTGGTGGAAGGAGTCAGCTGACTATGGCTGGTAGAGTGGTTTGTAGAGTGGAGATCAGCTGACGGCTGGCAACATGACAGCACCCAGCAATGGAGCTGGCTGGAACATCTGCGGGGAGCATGAGGGGAGACTGCAGGGAACATTGAGGTGTCACAGCCACCACATGGGGTTCACAGTGGCAGCCAGGATGTTGGCCACAGGACACCTGGAGCCAGACTGAGCATCGGGCTGGTAAAAAAATGGGGTTCAAGTTTCGGCGGTCTTACAGTATCCCCCTCTTGAGGGTTGCTACTAGACACCTACTAGGTTTTTGAGGATACTTGACATGGAAAGTTCAAATTAGGCATGGAGCATGGACATCAGAGGCTTTGATCTGCCCACTTTCTTCTGGTCCATAGCCTTTCTGATCAATAATATATTGTAGATGTCCTTAGTGGCAATGGGAATCTAGAATTTTTTCAACTTCAAGCTCAACTCTACAGAGAGTCTGAACTTTGGGAGCTCTGGAAGACATTTGGTGGAAATGATTCAGGACCAAAGGCTAAAGAAGCGAAACGTAGTAGGGATTTGGAATCTTCAGATATGGAGGAAAAGTTAACTTGTAAGCCACGGGATTGATGACCCATTCCATAGGATAAGGTCCAATGACGTGTGGAACACACAGCACTGAGGGAACGTTGAGTCTTAAATTGCGAGTTGAGAGACAAACTCAGTCACCTGGTTTCAAGCTTGACACTGCTCGACGTTTGCAGTCAGCAAAAATCTTATAACAAGCAGAGGCTCTCTCGAGAAGCTGATGACTCTCTTTCCAAATCTGAATAAAAAACAGCTGCAGAGTAGGGGAAGATGCAGGAACATCTATGAAAGGCAAAGATTGAAAGTCCAGAACATGAGGGTGTTGCCTATACACTCCAAAGAAAGGTGCAATGTTGGTGGCAGTATGATATCGGAAGTTATGGGCAAACACTACCCAGGGTAGCAGATCAACCCAGTTATCTTGTGTAGACGTGATATAAAGTCTGAGTATTTTCTCTAATTCTTGGTTCACCCTTTTGGTTTGCCCGTTAGTCTGTGGATGATAGGCTGAGGAGTACTTCAGCTTCACTTGAATGGTGAAACAAAGAGCATTCTAGAATTTAGCTACAAATTGAACTTCCAAATCTGAGAGGATTTCTGTAGGCAGACAATGTAGATGAAAAATCTCTGTAAAAAGCTCTTTGCAATCTTGATAGCAGATGGTAAACCAGTAAGAGGGATGAAATTAGCCATCTTGGAGACTGTGTCAACTACTACCCAAATGGTATTACAGCCTTGGGAGACAGGTAATTCGGAGATGAAGTACATGGAGACATGGGACCACGGACAAGCAGGAATGGATAAAGGTTAGACGGACCCTGCTAGGGCTTGCCGAGAGACCTTGTGCTGTACATGCTTGGAAGATGAAATTAAATCTTGGATATCTACTTTCATACTGAAAATATACATTCTGGCTTAAAGAGACATTTGTCCAGTGACAAAAACTTGTTACTAATTGCCTACAAGTAACAAAGTGGACAATTAATACATGTGGAGCTAAGGGCAATTTATTGAAGAGAAATTGTATGTGGATCTATACAGATTTAAGTCTTTTTATATGTTTTATATTTATTGTTTATATGGAGTATAAATAAATTGAATATGTTTTGAATAAATCTACCAAGGTTTCCAGCACTCCCTTGATAGAAATTACTATCCTTGTGTTTATAGTAATTAATTGGTGGGACAGTACCACCTGTGGGAGTTGCAGGAATCTGGTATACAGAAAATATTCAACAGTTTTTGGTGGTTTGTAAGCACTGTGTTTTAGTATAAATTACTTTCATACTGGGCCACCAATAGATTATTTGAAGGAATTTATAAGTTAAGTATACCAGGTTGACCAGAGAACTGAGAATTATCAGCCCAAGTCTAGAACGTTTTTGCAAGTCAAGGGACACAAAGATTTTTCCTGGAGGAGGAGTCTGGGAGAGCTGCATGGAAGCAACAGCAACACGATTAATGACTGACTGTGCCTCATGAGAACTTGACTCTTCGTCTAGAACTATAGACCGGGAAAGAGCATCCACCTTTAAATTCTAAGCACCCATCGTGAATGAAATCTTGAAATTAAATTTAGAAAATAATATTGCCCAACAGGCTTGGTGAGGATTGAGACACTTGGCACACTTGAGATAGAGTACATTTTTGTGGTCTGTAAAGATTGTCACTGGGAATTTGGCTCCCCCTAAAAAATACCTACCATTCTTCCAAAGCCAATTTGACGGCTAGCAATTCCTGATCTCTAATGGAGTAATTTTTTTCTGTAGGGAAGAATTTTCGTGAGAATCCACAAGGATGTAATTTCTCATCTTATGAGTTTTGTGAGAAAACTGCTCCCACACCGACAGTGGAAGTTCAGCTTTGCCTGCTAATGATGTTGGGAGGTATGCTAATTGCAACAAATTAAATCAATCAATTTACCCAAGCCACACCAAATTAATGTAAGGACAAGCCCCTTTTAAAATGGCAAAAATGTAGACTGTTCATAGGTATGGCAATCTGCCTGACTTTTTAACATTGTAAAGTGCTTTATCTTTTAGCAGTCAGGTTAGAAATGAAAGCCCCATTGTGGTAATGTGCACTACAAACATAGTATTGAAGTCTCTATTCTATGTAGAATGAATACATTAGACTATAATCAGATTTAAGCAGCATGTGTCTCACCAACTATTGCATTACTATGTGTCAAAGCATGCAGGGCAGACTGGTATAACAGCTGGAGTGCCACAGGTTGTCTTTCAATAAGAGTTGTCTTTCAACATATTTGTTTAATGGTTTTAAGCTGACATTTCTGAGCAATCTTTGTCCGACTCTAAAAGAATAATTTTATTGGGCCTGGAATTCAAATGGCAATTCAAAGCAATGCAAAGCTGAATATACAGCAGAATAATCCATATCTTGACCATGATATCCTAACTACAGAAGTGCTCTATATCATAATGGTCATAGATCAACTCGGAGGCTGTTACATTTAGCACAAAGTCTGTATTTTTTTTTTGCCAATACCTAAAGATATAAACATAATACAAACAAAAACTAGAACAGATATTGCCTGCCTAACACCACGAGTCATTGATCCATCCATGGAGGTGTCCGTCCAACTAATGAGAACCAAGCCGGGAGAAGGAGAGACAGAGGTATGAGTAGTGGGGGGTCAGAAAAAAAAGGCCAATAGGGTTCCGGTTATCTATGATTTGGAGTAAATACCATGAGGTGGACTGGAAGCATCGCTGTATTGCTGACTTGGTAGATATTGGACGTGTCTGAATATATTTATCCTAGCACTGAAACAGAGCAGGGGTCAGCGTTTCTTTGTGTAGGAATGCCTCCAGCCAGTCCATTGTTAACAAGAAAAACAATCTAGAGGTAACCATAGAAATAGTAGGTGTGGAGTTGTGAATCCACTGCTGTAGTATAGCTTTCCTACCTACTGCTGATAAAATTACAATAAGTTTCTTATCCGTCTTAGGGATATCTGTTTGGTCGGCCAAATACCCAAATAATGCCCATGGTATATTGCAACGAAAGGGTATGCCCAATAACATAGTGCCATAGTGGTGTACCTCACACCAAAACTGTTGGGCATTGTGGCAATACCAAAAGCAGTGCATAATGTCTGCTTCATTAGTGGAGCATTTAGTGCAACCTGCCCCGTCTGATGTGCCCATCAAGTACCGTTGTTTAGGTGATATATAAGCCCTATGTAGCAGCTTGTAAGCCATTTCTTGAGATGTACTAGCTGGAATAAACTTCAGGGTTAGTTGAAAACTATCTAAGATAATGGTGGTCATTCCGAGTTGATTGCACGTAGCAACTTTTTGTTGATTGTGCGATTAACTTGACGCCGCCTATGGGGGAGTGTATTTTAGCATAGCAGTGCTGCGATCGCTTGTGCAGTCCTGCTATGCTAAAAAAGTTTTGTGCAGAACAAGACCAGCCCTGCACCTACTTACCCAGTGCGACGGATCCAGCGATGAAGGTTCCGACTGTAACGTCAGACATCCACCCTCCAAACGCCAGGACACCCCTGCGTTCGCCTTACCACGCCCGGGAAACAGTGAGTGCATGCCCCGATCCTCCTTCCCGCTGTCAATCTTCTTGCGATCGGGCCTGCGATCGCTTTCTTTGGTCCTGGCGTCGCTACCCGGCGACTACCGTCACTGGGCAACGAAGCGCATGCGCAATGTGGGCACCGCACAGCTGCAGTTCCGACCCGTTCGCACCGCAGCGAAGAACCGCTGAGTGCGAACGGGTCTGAATGACCTCCAATGTCAGGGTTAAGGGTGGGAATATGAGAGGCCCATTTGATCAGTTCTGGAAGTTCATTATCTGGGTCGATTTCTGTATGGATGCATGCGTAGATAACTGAAACAGAATAGATATTTGAGTGGAGAAGTGAGTCGAGAGGATTAGTTAAGTCTTGATCTTTCAATTTGGATAGAACAGACTTTAGATAATGGATAGCCTGAAAATAAGAAAACTTATGTTGAGCCTGGAGTCCATACTTTTCCATAGATTCACTAAAAGTCAATGGAAGATCTCAGGTATTAAGCAAATTGCGTAATCTTAGAATTCCAGAAGAGCACCAGGCAGTAAATGGCAGTAAAGCATTGCCATCCTAAAAGTCCAAGTTACCAGTTAGAGGCAAAGACAAAGAATAAAAATATTGAAGGTTGAGGGACCCTCTGGATATTTTCCAAGCCTGTTTGGTAGAGGATAATAAGAAGTTATTGAACTGAAGCAATTTTAATTTCAATGATCGAGCATGCAATAAATAGCCAAGAGACAAGGGGTACATAACTGGGATTCTAATGCGACATCCGTGTAAAAGTTATTGCCACTGAGCCAGACCATTGCAAGTCGGAGAAGGCATGCTAAACTGTATTGCTTGATGTTGGGCAGATTGACTCCTCCTCTATGTACAGTTTGGGACAGTTTTTTCAAACTGATCCTAGGTCGTTTACAATTCCATATACATTTGGAGATGGTAGCACTGAATAAAAACAGATCTGACCTAGAAATATAGAGGGGGGGGGGGGATTGGTCATCTGCAAAACATACAGAAGTTTTGGAAAACTAGCCATTTTAAATAGGTTGCAATATCTCTATAGATTAAGAGGTATGTTCTGCCAAAGATCAAGCTCAGTTTGTATCTTCCGTATAACTGGAGTAATATTATGCTTATACAGATTACATGGATGGGTGGAAGCGCAATACCTAAGTATGTGATGTGAGTGGCTACCCACTTAAAAGGGAAGGACCCATTTCAGCCCGATCTCGCCTGCCCAAATGTAGCTAAAGCTTCCGACCTTCCAAAATTAATGGAAAATCCAACAAAGGAGGAAAGCCGATCTATAGCAGCAGTCAGCAGAGGGACAGAGCTTTTAGGGTCAGATGTAAAAAGGAGCAAGTCGACAGCAAAAGCAACAACACATAGCTCCTGATGACGAATGTTAATACCACTGTATCCCCGCATCAGCATGACATATCACATGACAGGCTCCATTGGAAAATTCAAAAAGGAGGGAGACAAAGGGCATCCCTGTCTAGCACATCTCTTGAGGATAAAGGAGGGGGAAGTCACATTATTAACCACTACCTTGGCAATCGAATCAGTGTATAAAGTTTACGGAATGTCATACCAAAGCGGTGATGATTGAGTACTCTGAAAAGACCATGCAATTTTGTCAAAGGTCTTTTCTTTGTCTAAACTAATAACAATATTATTCTTAGCTGACAAAAGCGGATGTGAGTTATCACAGCTATGGCTGCCCTTATCCCTTGTACTGACTGCAGTTTAAACACACCCCACCCAAATCTAAATCTCTCTGCACATGTTACATCTGCCCCACCTGCACTGCACATGGTTTTGCCCATCTGCTAACAAATTTGCTGCTACGATCAGGTCTGAATTAGGCCCATAGTTATACCATTTGTGTCTGAGATGTTAAAGGAAGTCTTCTGAATGTATAAGATACGCTGGAAACCACCAGCATTTAGAAAAGCATTGAGGCAAAGCCAATTGTAGGGACATAGTTATTGGGGCATGGTCAGAGATGATAATATTTTTGCTGGAGGTGTGGGAGACTTTAGAGAAAAGATGTTTAGCTAAGAAGGTATAGTCGATGCGATAATGGGTAGAATGTGGGTGAGAGTAAAAAGAATAGTCGCATTGGAGGGGATGACTATATACCAGGGGTACAATAGATCAAGATGGGAACAGAGAGAGGAAAGAACATCACAGGAAGGCCCTGGTTTCTTAGTACTTACTCCAGACCTATCAATGGATGAATCGATCACCGTCTTGAAGTCTCCACCTAGGATGAGGTATTGGCCTTCCCAAGACATAAATGTGTGTAAAATATCTCAGAAAAAAGGTTTGTTAGATGTATTTGGAGCATATAAATTCAACAGAGTGTAGACTACATTATCAATAAGTACATCAACTATAATAAATCTACCCTCAGGGTCTTATAATTTACTGTGAATCGAGTACTGCAAATTTTTATGAAATATATAGCAACTCCTGTAGTTTTGTTGGTATAAGGAGCAGAGACTGTGTCCAAGCGGCTCTTAGAAAATTAATAAAGTCATTGACCCAGTGTGTCTCTTGCAGAAATACAATATGAGGGGACATACAATGAAGATGTGAGACCACTTTTTTTGTGTTTAATAGGACTATTAAACACCTCTACATTCCAGGACACTATGATTAATGAAAGAAGTGGGGTATCTCCCGTATCAGAAAATTGAGAAGGAGTATGGTCAGTCATATTTACCAACTCCTACGGACGGAATAAGTTTGAAATAAAGTACATGGATAAAGCAGGGTCACTCCATATCCCAGCGAGAAAGGGGGTGTAACCTATAGAGGGTCGAAACCCATGACCCCAGCAGGCAA
The DNA here is from genome assembly GCF_028390025.1 of Pseudophryne corroboree. Taxonomy (NCBI): domain Eukaryota; kingdom Metazoa; phylum Chordata; class Amphibia; order Anura; family Myobatrachidae; genus Pseudophryne; species Pseudophryne corroboree. The sequence continues at coordinate 873,324,279 of NC_086445.1, forward strand.
AATGAGCATAAGTAAACAGTAACATGACAAACATGTAACAAGTATAGATATAACATTTTGCATACATATGCAGTATGCGAACATAAGGCTGCGTAGAAATGGGGCAACCCAAATCATGCATGTATAGTGATACACTCGCATGTTAGCGGAGGGGGGGTAAGGTCGGCAAGCATGCAAATACCCGGCAGCGATGCAATCGCAATGCAATCACATCAGTGATTTGTGGATGCCCCCTGCTGCCAGGCTTCGAAGGCAGGCGCAGGGCAGCCATTGTTTGGGTTGCCATTTTTGCATTGGCCGCACCAGTTTTTGTCACCCACCCGACCAACGCTACATCACCACCCCCTCGACGCCCTATTGCCTCTGCTTGATAGACATAACTAAGATGCAATCGCATCTCTCCGCACGTGCAGGACATGATTTGCACTGCAGGGGAAAGCGGGGAGATGCATCTCGGTAGTAAATGTTACCCCCCTTAGTTTCTCTGTTTTTAATGTTTTTTTACAAAAGGTGTTAGAGGTTGTAATGAGTTTAATTTATCTGTTAATGAGTTTAACTGGTAAATACAATGGTAATTTGCGTTTTTATCAATTTAATATTGATGTTTCTTACATTTTTGGACAAGCTTTCTAGCTGTCGCATAACTACTGTACGTACACAACTGCAAGTGTGTGCAATGTTGTACCAGGTCGTGGCTGTGCTTACTGTTGTCACTGCGGTAGCATTAGCAATTCGCATTGCTAACACATATTTTGGATGTTGACATACATTTTTAGCATTAGCATTAATCCGTGGTTAACCGCAATTCTGTACGTGCGTAGGTGCATGAATCAGGCCAAATATTCCAATCAATGGGTTTGAATTGTGAATTTAATAAGCAATACCAGGTAACACTACAATAGGACCATTTACTGTATCTACTGTAGCTGGAACTTACTGACTTACCATGATGGGCTACATACATAGAAACATAGAAACATAGAATTTGACGGCAGATAAGAACCACTTGGCCCATCTAGTCTGCCCCTTTTTTGTTTTATCCTTTTAGGCAATCTCAACCCTTTTTTAACCTTAATTCTTTGTAAGGATATTCATATGCCTGTCCCAAGCATGTTTAAATTGCCCTACAGTCTTAGCCTCTACCACCTCTGATGGGAGGCTATTCTTCTTATCCACTACCCCTTCTGTGAAGTAATTTTTCCTTAAATTTCCCCTGAACCTCCCCCCCTCCAGTCTCAATGTATGCCCTCGAGTTCTAATACTTCTTTTCCTTTGAAGAATGTTTCCCTCCTGAACTTTGTTAAGACCCTTGATAGATTTGAAAGTTTCTATCATGTCCCCCCTTTCCCTTCTCTCCTCCAAACTATACATGTTAAGATCTTTTAGCCTTTCCGGGTAAGTTTTGTGATGTAGGCCATGCACCATTTTAGTTGCCCTTCTTTGTACACTCTCTAATGTATTTATATCCTTCTGGAGATAGGGTCTCCAGAACTGGACACAGTATTCCAGATGGGGCCGTACCAATGACCTATACAGTGGCATTATCACTTCTTTTTTCCTGCTACTGATTCCTCTCCCTATGCAACCAAGCATCTGACTTGCCTTTCTCATTGCTTTGTTGCATTGCTTTCCTGCTTTCAAGTCACTTGAAATAGTGACTCCTAAATCTCTTTCCTCCTCAGTAGTTTCCATTATAGTACCCTTGATACTATACTTAGCCTTTGGGTTTTTGAGACCCAAGTGCATGATTTTGCATTTTTTAGCATTAAACTGTAGTTGCCACGTTCTTGACCATTTCTCAAGCCTACCTAGGTCATTAATCATTTGTTTGACACCTCCCGGTGTGTCTACCCTGTTGCATATCTTTGTATCATCTGCAAAAAGGCATATCTTCCCTTCAATACCATCTGCAATGTCACCAACAAAGATATTAAAGAGAACTGGACCAAGTACAGATCCCTGGGGTACTCCACTGGTAACATTTCCCTCCATAGATTGCACTCCATTAACTACGACTGTCTGTTTCCTATCCTGCAACCAGGTTCTTATCCATTTAACTGATTTATAATCCACCCCCAGGCTTTCAAGTTTATTTAGCAGTCTGCGATGTGGGACAGTGTCAAATGCCTTACTAAAGTCTAGATATGCTACATCTACAGCTCCCCTTGACCTATTATTTTCATCACAGAGTCAAAAAAGTCAATAAGATTTGTTTGGCATGATCTCCCACCAGTAAATCCATGCTGTTTTGGATCCTGTAAATTGTTTGATTTAAGATATTCCACTACTCTTTCTTTTAATAGTTTTTCCATTACTTTCCCTACTACTGATGTAAGGCTTACTGGTCTGTAGTTACTTGCTTCTTCCTTGCTTCCACTTTTGTGCAGTGGAACTACATTTGCTCTTTTCCAGTCCTCTGGAATAGCACCTGTATTTAGTGACTGGTTAAATAATTTTGTTAAAGGTGTAACCAGCACATCTTTTAGCTCTTTGAGTATCCTTGGGTGTATCCCATCTGGTCCCATTGATTTATCCACTTTTAGTTTTGAAAGTTCTGTAAACTCTCTGTAAATGTATTTTCATCTACCTTATTTTTATGAATGTCCTTGCAACTTAACTGTGGCCCCATCCCTTCTTCTGTAGTAAATACTGAGCAAAAATAATTATTTAGGTACATACATACATACATACATACATATGTGTTCTCATTGAGGCTTCCATTATGCCAAACAGCCCCTCTCGACATGCAGGTAGCCGGGTGTCTCTTTGCGGCTTTCTCATTTAAAATGTGCATTTTATTCACATAACTAAAACAGCTACAAGTGACAAAACTACTTTTCTACACGGTCTAGTCACATTATTATGACCACCAGTTAATAGGCAGAGTAACCGCCGGGCAGGGCCGGTGCAAAGTTTCTCAGCACCCTAGGCAAATCGTCATTGCACCGCCATCCCCCCCCCCCCCCAATAGTCAGCCCCTCAGATGATAAAGTGCGAAGGCGGCATTTTATGTGTTCCACAGCCACTGCCTGATAAATGTAAATTAGAGCTGCACCAAAGAATATTTTCTTCACATAGAACCATATGACCCAACCAGTCTGCACTTTAGGGTATGGGGCTAGAGTATTAGGTTTAGGTTAGGCCCACACTAGGGTATTAGGGTTAGTTTACTGGATTGAGTTATGATATTAGGGTTGTTTTAGTGGTTTGGGTTAGGATATTAGGGTTAGTCTGGGGGATGGGGATAGGCTTTAAGGGATAGGATATTAAGGTTGGCTTATAGGTTTGGGGTTCTGATTAGGGAGAGGTTTGGAGGGATATATATGTGGATAATAGGGGAATCGCACTTTGGGAGTCATTCCGAGTTGATCGCTCGCTAGCTGTTTTTAGCAGTCGTGCAAACGCTATGCCGCCGCCCTCTGGGAGTGTATCTTAGGTTAGCAGAAGTGCGAACAAAAGAATCGCAGAGCGGCTACAAAAAAAAATTGTGCAGTTTTAGAGTAGCTCCAGACATACTCAGCGCTTGTGATCACTTCAGACTATTCAGTTCCGGATTTGATGTCACAAACATGCCCTGCGTTCTCCCAGCCATGCCTGCGTTTTTCCTGGCACGCCTGCGTTTTTTCGAACACTCCCTGAAAACGGTCAGTTGACACCCAGAAATGCCCCTTTCCTGTCAATCACTCTGCGGTGGCCATTGCGACTGAAAAGCTTCGCTAGACCTTGTGTGAACCTACATGGGCCGTTGTGAAAGTACGTCGCACGTGCGCATTGCGCCGCATGCGCAGAAATGCTGGTTGTTTACTTAATCGCAGCGCAGCGAACATTTTCAGCTAGCGATCAACTCGGAATGACCACCTTTAATCCAAGCAGTCTTCACTCTCAGTGCAGCTCCTTCCCTTCTGCCTCATCAATGGAGATTACCAGCAGTACATAGAAAACAAATATGGAGGGTGCACACAGTGAATAGATAATCACAGCGTTTACTGAAATAAAAAGTTAACATACATCATAGTAAAAAAAAAATAACTCTGGTTGCAACACTCATCACTCCACCTCCGGATGGTGTAACACTGGAGGTAGCTCACAGTGTGTCTCTCAGCCAAACTGGCCACTCCCGAGCCAGATCGCAGCATTTCAAGCGGTGTGAGACGTCAGCGCGTCACGTGTTCTGTTGGCCATGCCCAACGTGTTTCATCTGTAGTCGGACTTCGTCCAGTATAAGTCTTATTATTAATTGAAAACTTATTGCTAATAGGTCTGAAGTCTTGAACTTCCTCCCAAAAAAATTGGCATTGGGACACTGTAAACTATGTCATAGAATTATTAATAAGTAATAGGAGGAGCTGGTGTGTGTGTGTGTATATATATATATATATATATATATACACACAGATGTACATATATGTGTGTACGTGTGTGTGTGTGTGTGTGTGTGTGTGTGTGTGTGTGTGTGTGTGTGTGTGTGTGTGTGTGTGTGTGTATAAATATATATATATTTTTTTTTTTGTTCTGTTTTGTTACATAGACACTATATATTTACACACTTTGGCATGCTAATGAGGCAGCTGGCACCTCTCAGGCACTAGAGAGGTGCAGCTGCTACAGTACCCCCTGCTGGTCAAATGTATGACAGCAGCTGAGGTGCAAGACACTGACCGTGGTTTTCCTCCTGTGGCTCTCGCCGGCCCATGTAGACTTTGAAAACAAACTCCTGCATGGGGTGGTGCCTGCTGTGCCTGGACTCTCCGCCGCTGCTCCGCCACTGGTCAGGACCGCTGGAAGGGAGATCAGGTCAGCTGGTGGTTGGGGTAGCCCTTCTCGCCCCAGGTGAAAGTGCCGCCTCTGGTCATGCCCTCCTCCTGGACTCCAGCTGCAGCTCCTTGCACAGCTTGTGATGGCGCTCAAAAGGTCAGGGCGGAGAACAGAGGCGGAAGTGATAGACGCAGAAGGGGGAGACGGAGACAGGCCCTGAACATGCAGCTCCAGCCCCGGTCTGGCAGATCCGACATCGGGAGAACAGGAGTCTCACAACCCTTCACACAAGCATAGGCTGCGCAGCACACACCCTGTCACTCACAGCCTTAATTTTTTATTTTCACTTAGTTCCGGCCTTGAAGTGCCGACGCCCATAGGCAGCTGCCTAAAGCTGCCTAATGGTAGCGCCGGTTCTGCCGCCGTGTGCAGCATGGATATCAGCTAGACAGGCTGGGGGTGACTCAGTACTGTGCTGTTGGTGAGTTGCTACATGGTAGCATGTCGGTTGGTCCTCACGCACCTTCATAGCCGATATTTACCTCTCACATCAATGGCACGTGGTGCTCCGCAGTTTCCACGTTGGTTATTTGCAATGGTGCCATTTGTCCAGTCACAATACACCTTCACCACAGCAGCACGCGAACTGTTCACAAACTGTGCGGTTTCAGAAATACTGCCACCCTTGGCACAGAAAGCTGATAATCATGCCTTTTTGCAACTCTGATAAAATCGCCCCTTTTATCCATGACACCAGCCAGTGACATGTGTGCAGATGGCCTATCACACACCTTATATACTGTAGCTACCAAGCTAGCACATGGCGCGTGACGTACTTCATGGGTTATGTGCTGCCGACGTCAAATGTAGAAGGTGTTCATAATAATGTGACTCGACCATGTAGATTACAGTGATCAATTTGTTGTGCATGATTTGTACATCTGTTTGGGCTGGCACGCCCCCACAACGCTCCGTTTCCACCCAGAAAACGGAGCGTTGCCGCCCCGTGACCGCCTCTGCCTGATTGACAGGCAGAGGCGATCGTAATTTCTGTGGCCCCCCGCAGAAATTGCAGGCGCATGCGCAGTAGGGCCTGCTGCGCATGCACCCGCGGCCCCTCAGCAAAAATTCCGTACAAATCACTACTTGCAATTCATACTGAATTTGCCCCTAAGAACAGACCTTGAACCCCACAGAGACCAACTGAATAATCTGAAGAATCACTGATGAATGAATAATGTGTTTATTAACAATATACTGAAAATAATTACTAAGAACACTCTCCCAAAATATCTTGAGGGCCCCTTTCAGCATCAGCTGACAGTCTTATCTTTTAGAGACATATTACTAAACCAGCTCACCAGGCACTTCAGACTAAAATGTCTCTCAGCAAACCACCATTTATTTAAAACAAAGGAGAGACGCATTTTTCAAAAATATACCAAGCATTGTCTATACACGTGAAAATATTTTAAAAAATTGAGCTCAAGAAGCTTTACTTTAATTTAAACTACATGTTGGATACAGGCTCATGACAGCTGTTTGTACTTAGTCCCTCATTCAGGTTGAATCACAAAATGCAATCCAACCGCAAAAATGACAAAGACGATGCGGGCACAAGTGCAGGACGGGTCCTGCGCATGTGCCTGCATCGTCTTTGTAATCAGGCAGAGGCGTTCGCAGGGCGGCAACGCTCCGTTTTCTAGGCAGAGGCGTTCGCAGGGCGGCAACGCTACGTTTTCTAGGCAGAGACGGAGCATTGCGGGGGCAGCATCTGGGAAATGGAGGTGGTGGCAGACGAATGGGGGTGTGGCATGGGCGTGATTGGGGGCCTGCGTGACATCATATGCAGCCGCTGCGATCACGAATATGGTGGCTGGCCTCCAGCGGTCGCAGCTAGGCTGCGCCAGCAGGAAGCCTCAACAAATTCTGCGATCATGCTGAAATTGTGGTGCGACCACAATTTCAGCGTGGTTGCAGGGGAGAGGCAGCAGGTAGCATGCTGGGCGGCCTTGCCCTGCGTTGGGCGGCCCCCAGCATGCGATCAAAAGGATTGCAAATTCTGCTAATAAGCAGAATTTTCAATCCTTACTACATGAGGTCCTTAGAACATTAATATTTTGAGGGTTGTAATGATTAATAAGTGGGCTGCTTCATAGGCAATTTATAATTTTATAGTATGGACCTTAAACATGTATAATTTATTGTAGATTGACTCATTATTCCCCTATAAAATCCACTATTGCCCTACAATATTAATGGTGGAAACATGCATATGTTTTTTACATTCACACCATGACCTAATAAAAAATAGTTTCCTCCATCTTTACTACTGCAGATCAGAAATGTGAGGGGACCACATACTCTTACACAGCAGAACTCCTCCTGTAGTATACTCCTAGTGCCTACGAGGGATGCTGAAAAGCTAACTACACATGTATATTTAATTTTCATTGAGTTCAGTTCTTTGCAATGTCTTCAGACTGTTTGGGGTCTCCAGTGGCTTGTCCTATCACGCATAAGGAATGTAGCTACACTCTTGAAAAGTGAGCCCAACACAATTAGGGTCTACAGTATTTACTAAGCCTTGGATGGAGATAAAGTCACTGGAGATAAAGTACCAGCCAATCGGCTCCTAACTGACATGCCACAGGCTGTGTTTGAAAAATGACAGTTAAGAACCAAATGGGGCTCAAAACAGCAGTGCTGGAGTGTTAACAAGATAATTAAATTGCCAAGACTGTCTGGAAAACATGATTACCTGCCAGAGAAGATCAGGAGGATCTTTGCTAAATTTTATGACTCTTCACTTATCTCTGTCCATGTGTGCCCACCAAATGTGAACAGTTGTGTTACACTTCACATCCGGTGCTTTTACGATCACCTGCATCATCCACTCAGTGGTGTCGCTATTCAGCCCTTCAATGCCTGTTGCTTGTAATACTAATACTGTTTGCTCTCCAGAGAGTCCTGTTTTTCTGCAAGTGAGTCATCTGATGGGGAGGCTTGACCACCATTTGGATAACTTAAGCTTGATATTGGTTCCTGTTCCACACACCTGTGTTGGTGATAGTTTAGTCTGACCCAGTGTATTGAACCTGCATTCCTGTAAGTTCTGTCTTATATAGTATAACTGACTCTCTTTGGATCCTGTTTACTCGATTTGCCCACTACCTGCCTTGATCTGTGTACTTGACTTGCTGTTACCCACCCAGACCCAGACCTTGGATTGTTTACATCACTTGCTGCTCTGACCTTTTTTTGTAATTGATAAGAAATTTTTAGGAGTTTTTGGTTCAGTGCATGATTTTTTGATTTGTTTGTCAAATTATGTTCCACCTGTCATCTTGAGCTTAGTGCATCCTCACTGGGACCTTGTAAGTCTTATTATTCTGTATCCAGTGTCTCTACCATCACGCAACTCCACAATACCCATAGAGAACACGTTGCTACTACATTGAGTTTTAAGACCTAGAGGCATCAAAGTAACTGTGAGTGTATCCAGCTCTATGGGGAAGGTGGCTTACTCTCTGTGAAGACCTTTTGAAGCATTTCTTGGGATTATTTCATCTGAATTGACTTAACTAGTTGGGATAGGAATGGGACATCTACATTGATAATTTGAGGTCATGGGGCTCCAAAGTGGTTACTAGAGGCTATTAGCTGGTGGTCAGAATAATGGCCCTCATTCCGAGTTGATCGCTCGCAAGGCGAATTTAGCAGAGTTGCTCAGGCTAAGCCTACGCCTACTGGGAGTGTATCTTAGCTTCTTAAAATTGCGACCGATGTATTCGCAATATTGCGATTACAAACTAAGCAGTTTCAGAGTAGGTTCAGACTTACTCGGCATCTGCGATCAGTTCAGTGCTTGTCGTTCCTGGTTTGACGTCATAAACACACCCAGCGTTCGCCCAGACACTCCCCCGTTTCTCCGGCCACTCCTGCGTTTTTTCCGGAAACGGTAGCGTTTTTATCCACACGCCCCGAAAACGCCGTGTTTCCGCCCAGTAACACCCATTTCCTGTCAATCACACTACGATCGCCGGAGCGAGGAAAAAGCCGTGAGTAAAAATACTATCTTCATTGTAAAATTACTTGGCGCAGTCGCAGTGCGATTATTGCGCATGCGTACTAAGCGGAATTTCACTGCGATGCGATGAAAATTACCGAGCGAACGACTCGGAATGAGGGCCCATGTGACTTGACCATGTAACTGGCTCATTGTTACAATCCGGAAGAAGCACAGTTCAGTAACACCTGGTAAGGTTAGTTGTAGTGACTTTAATCAGTCTGTGCCAGGATGTGTTCTGAATCTTGATTGTGGTAGCTGAGCTCAGAGCCTTGCTTGGTTTCTGGAGTTGTGATGATTTGCTGTTAAGTCTTTTTAGGGAAATTCCTTTGACATCTCTTTGTGGGTTATAATCAGTCTGATTCTGTTGAGCAGGGTACACCCCTATACAATTATTGGCTTGTTCTCCAATATTTATACAGTATGTGTGTACGCTGTGCTGATGCAGGAGCGTTAGCTGATAAACATCTTGTAAAGCTCCTGCAATGGTTGGGACAGGGAGGTTGCATCTTATGTGCTGCACATGTGATATCCCAATTCCCATAGAGGAGCTGCTAACTCCCCTGCTGCCACCACCTCACAAAAGGTTACAGGGGGTCACAGCTGGATTTGCACACAGCCTGGCTGATCAGGAGCATTTACCCGCCGGAGATCGAACAAGTGTGTACCCAGCTTTAGTCCTGGCAATTACTTGGTTACCTGCTCTGTGCTGCTTAGTGGAGTTCATTTAACTGTGCTATCTGGAAGATCTGCCAGCATGTCTCAACAGTTCAACTAATGTGTTCTATTCAGAAAACCTATTATCTGTCAGCATTTGTTTACTGTGCAAATTTACTTTGCTCCTTCGAAGATCTGCCAGCATGTATTCACAGTGCAACTACTCTGTTCTATTCTATGTGCTGTTTGGAAGATCAGCCCATAAGATCTCTGCATTGCAATTATCTGTGCTATTTAGAAAACCTGCTAGCATACTCTTCATTGTAAATTACCAGTGCTATTCTGTAGAACCGTTTAGCGTGTTTCTATAGATGGTCTAAGTATTATTGAGTTATTCCTATTTAGTTAGCATATTCAGCTAGTGCATTTAGTTCTTAGTGCCATTCAGTTAAATGGTACATTTAGTTAGTTCTTTTAGTTCCTGATAGTGTCGTGTTCCCTTTAAATATATGTGCCTGTGATCTTGACCCTGTACTACTAAGAGATAATGACCTGGCTGCATCCAAGTACCAGAGAAAAATGGTAGTTCCGGGAAAGGGGGTACATACTGACTTACTCAGAAGTTCACATTCATAATATGGAAGTTTGGATAACATGGTTGTAATAGTTGTAACAGTGGCAGGCAAGTGTAATATGTGTATAGTGCATTTCATAGGCATGCACAGGTGCTGGGCAAAGTGTGTGCAACCAACCAGCCCCCCACCGCAACACAGACTACCAAACCCCCTTCCCTGAGACATAGACTACCAAGTCCCCTTCCCAATCCCGGACATAGACCACCAACCCCTCTCACCAGAACTATTGGTGCCCATACAATTGTGCCATTGCATTTGACGCAATATCGGCCCGATTTCCCTTGAAGCTCATCTTGAGATAAACCGCATTGAAAGTGCTCTTTTTGTGCATTCGATGCGTATACAATCCTGCGATTTATCGCATGCCCCTTATGACCAGAAATCGGGTGGCATCGGATGACCGAATGCGAGCGCATCGCATGCTGACCAAAGCACACCAGATTTATCTGCAAGATTTCTAAAAATTTAAATAGAGGGCTGGCCTATCTGGGGGATATATATTAACAAGCAGCCATTCTAACTCTTTGCACTTCTGTTTGCTGTGTGACAAGAGAAGCTTGGTTTATACCTGCTGCTCATTCCACATTGCTAGCTACCGTGCACTGCTTTGTTCTGCTTGCATTACAAAGTGTTTCTATACTGCTGTGTGTGTGTAGAGATGGATTCTACTCGCTATCAGGCTCTCATGTGCTAATCTATGCTGAAGATGAGGGGAGACAGGGAGAGGGCCCAGCAAAGGCGGAGGGAGAGATCTTGCTGGACCAAGGAGTGGCTGCTTAAGCGGCCTACTCGTTCCTACATGCCTCTCCTGGATGAGATCAGGGACAACAATCCGGATGACTACCGCAACTTCTTGCGCATGGATGATGACACCTTCCAGGAGTTGCTGCATCTGGTGAACCCCTCATACAGAAGCGGGATACCAAATGGCGTATTCCTATCCCTGCTGAGGAGAGGCTCGTGGCTACCCTGCAGTTCCTTGCTACTGGACAGTCATTTGAGGAGCTGAAGTTTGGGACCCGTATCTCTGCGCAGGTTTTGGGACACATCATACCTGAAACCTGTAAAGCTATTATCAAAGTGCTTCAGTACAAGTACTGCAAGGTAAGAAAATGACACCACACATGGTTGTCGTGTAACAAAATGTTTTATTTTGCAAACTGGATTTGTTAGAAAAAAATTGCTTTTTATTTCAAAACATAATTTTATTAAATATGTGGCCAACATGGCTAAACTTTATCAAACAGTATACATTTTCATAATGCAGCACATCTGCATCATTACATTTATGAAATGGGGGAAAAAAGCAATATATAGCGACAAATGTGGTGCATTCTGATACTACGCCATTGAATGGTACCTTTGCTCAGATTTTGGATCCTTAAAAAAATGTGTGCTTCTATGATAGGTTCACCACCAACTCTATTCATCTGCCGCCCGTGGAGCAAACAAAGAATGGCCTGGGATTTGTGTTTGTGGCAGATGAGAACTTTGCACTGCACAAACACATAATGAAGCCCTACCCACAAAGAGTTCTGAACCACAATAGGCGCATTTTCAACTATCGCCTTTCTAGGGCCTGTCGGGTTGTTGAGAATGCAGCAACCGGTTCAGTATCTTCCACAAACCCATCAACATGAGGCTGGACAAAATTGACTGTGTAGTAAGTAACAGCATGCTGTATAATGCACAACATGCTCTGACGCAAGGCCACGAGGCAAATGCCTTTGTTCCCAGCAGGACCAAAACAGCCAGTGGTGAGAGTGCTGATTTCCTCGGTGGGACCACCTGCAGTAACTTTACGTGGCACTGCAAGGGCAAAAGAGATCCAGGAAAAATATAATTCCTTTTTTAATGGGGAAGGAACTGTGGCATGGCAGGAGGAATTTATTAGGTAATAACAATTAAAAAGCAACATACCCCTTCAGGCCTCCTCCACATCCAGACTTCCCTACTCGGACTCTGCCATCACCACAAGGGACTCCTTAGCTGACCGTTTCTCCAGGAGGAAGTTTAGTTTGCTGCACATACACCTTGTCTGCATCCAGAGGCGTATCTAGGGTAGGGCGAGTGGGGCACGTGCCCTGGGCGCCTTGGCAGGCCCAGGAGAGGGGGGCGCCGCCGCCGGCCAGGGCATCATGCCCCACTCGCCCCCATCAACCCTAAATGTGAGGGTAGGAGAGTGCAGCATCTCTCCCTCCCCTCACCGCCGCTGCCAGCACTAGCAGCGCTGCCAGCAGCGCTGCTGTGTCCGGTCTCCGGCGTTAGCCAATCAGAGCTTGCGGACCGGCTCCTGATTGGCTGCCAGTCCGCGAGCTCTGATTGGCTAGCGAACCGGCGCCAGACACAGCCGCCGGAGACGGGACGGGTGACCTGGACGGAGCGGTGAGGGGAAGGAGAGGCGCTGCGCTGCGCTCTCCTCTACTCCCCTTACATAAGCGGCCGGTGAGTGAACGGGGGGGGGCACGGGAACAGTGGGGCATGTATCTGGCACCAAATGGGGCATGTAACTGGCACTGAGTGGGGCCTGGCACTGTGGGGCATGTATCTGGCACTGTGGGGCATGTATCTGGCACTGTGGGGCATGTAACTGGCACTGTGGGGCATGTATCTGGCACAGTGGGGCAATGTAACTGGCACTGTGGGGCACTGTGGGGCATGTATCTGGCACAGTGGGGCAATGTAACTGGCACTGTGGGGCATGTATCTGGCACAGTGGGGCAATGTAACTGACACTGTGGGGCATGTATCCGGCACTGTGGGGCATTGTATCTGGCACTGTGGGGCAATGTAACTGGCTCCTGCCTTCACATGTGGCACATCGCAGTGTGATAAATCGAAAGTGGTAAAAAAACAGCATGCGATCGCACCGCGATTCGATAAATATTAAGTGCAGCACATACTATCTTGAGACGCGAGATTCAACCGGAGTGCATGGTACCTAAAATGTGCATACAATCCTTCGATTTATCTCACAGATGTGGTTGAAATCGAAGGATTGTACCTGATATCTCCCAAGTGTATGGGCTACATTAGGCCACCAAAACATTACCCACACCCCAGGCTACACTGTCTTCTCTCTGCATCTTAGCCAGAAAACATGGAAGAGGCATACTTATTATGAATCTAAGATGGCCGATGTGAAACTGCTATATTCAGTCAGAACGGTTTCACACCGGTCACCTCGGATTAAAAAAGAAGCTGCATCTTTTCTGGGACCTGGCTGAGATGTGGGGAAAAGATGCTTAAGATCAAATTTGAGATTGCCTAAGGTGAGTGCGCCCGCACAACTTTAGAAAGCCTATGGTGCATTTACTGGTTTATTTTACTTTTGGTTTTATTGTATAGTTTACCAGTATTTGTCCTGCGGGTTAAAAATTGCCACCAATACAATATTATTATTTTGATGTCTCAAACAAAACAGCCACTTGCAGATAGTGGGGTATATGCAATTGCGGTCGAATTCCCGAAATTGTCGAATTTCGGGAATTTTTCGCCCAAAAAAAAAAATCGTCAATGCAATTCAGTGCTTTCCGTCCAAAAAACGGACTTTCAAAATTCGACTTTTTGAAATTCGACTTTTGTCAAATTCGACTTTTCTGCAATGATACAAGTGCTGCAATTCGACCAAAGTGTATTCAATTGAAGTTTGGAAATTCGACAACAGTGCTTTTAGACAGTGAATTCGACATTTTCAATCCGCCACACTTTGGTGGGTGAAACTAATAAAAAAAAATTTAAACATGTTTTTTTTTTTTTTGTTTTTTTATTGATAATAGCATATCTATTTATATTAGAAGGGATTAGGTACTTGGTTTGTCTTTTTTGGAGGCACAAGTATTATTTATATATTTTTAAAAATATTTGTTATTTTTTTTTTATTTTTTTTTAGATGGAATGGTAAAATTCAGAAAAAAAATGGCGTGGGGTCCCCCCTCCAAAGCATAACCAGCCTCGGGCTCTTCGAGCTGGTCCTGGTTCTAAAAATGCGGGGGGAAAATTGACAGGGGATCCCCCGTATTTTTAAAACCAGCACCGGGCTCTGCGCCTGGTGCTGGTGCAAAAAATATGGGGGACTAAAATAGTAGGGGTCCCCCGTATTTTTTACACCAGCATCGGGCTCCACTAGCTGGACAGATAATGCCACAGCCGGGGGTCACTTTTATACAGTGCCTTGCGGCCGTGGCATTCAATATCCAACTAGTCACCCCTGGCCGGGGTACCCTGGGGGAGTGGGGACCCCTTCAATCAAGGGGTCCCCCCCCCAGCCACCCAAGGGCCAGGGGTGAAGCCCGAGGCTGTCCCCCCCATCCAAGGGCTGCGGATGGGAGGCTGATAGCCTTGAGTAAAATGACAGAATATTGTTTTTTCCAGTAGTACTACAAGTCCCAGCAAGCCTCCCCCGCAAGCTGGTACTTGGAGAACCACAAGTACCAGCATGCGGAGGAAAACCGGGCCCGCTGGTACCTGTAGTACTACTGGGGAAAAAATACCCAAATAAAAACAGGAGACACACACCGTGACAAGTACAACTTTATTACACACTGCCGACACACACATACTTACCTATGTTGACACGAAGCAGTCGGTCCTCTTCTCCAAGTAGAATCCACGGGTACCTGAAAATAAAAGATAATTATACTCACCTGATCCATGGTCCAGAGATAAATCCACGTACTTGTCAAAAAAAGAAAACGAACACCCGACCAGCGAACTGAAAGGGGTCCCATGTTGACACATGGGACCCCTTTCCCCGAATGCAGAGAGACCCCCCGTGACTGCTGTCACTGAAAGGTCTCGTAAGCCAATCAGCGAGCGCAACGTCCTTGCACTCTGCTGATTGGCTCTGTGCGCGTCTGAGCTGTCAGCGCATCGCACAGCTCCCTCCATTATATTCAATGGTGGGAACTTTGCGGTTAGCGGTGGGGTCACCCGCCGGTCAGCGGCTGACCGCGGGTAACCCCACCGCTGACGGCAAAGTTCCCACCATTGAAAGTAATGGAGGCAGCTGTGCGATGCGCTGTCTGAGCTTAGACGCGCACAGCCAATCAGGTGAGCGCCACGGAGTAGCGCTTCCTGATTGGCTGAAGGGACCTCAGTGACAGGAGTCACGTGATGTCCCGGCATTCGGGGAAAGGGGTCTCATGTGTCAACATGGGACCCCTTTCAGTCCGGTGGTTCGGGTGTTCGTGTTTTTTTTTTGCCAAGTACGAGGATTATCTCTGAACGTGGATTTATCTCTGGACACTGGCAGGTGAGTATAATTTTTTTCACAGGTACCCTCGGATCGTCGGAGACTGTGGCAGTCGGCGTGTCAACATAGGTAAGTATGTATGTATGTCGGCAGTGTGTAATAAAGTTGTACTTGTTACGGTGTGTGTCTCCTGTTTTTATTTGGGTATTTTTTCCCAGTAGTACTACAGGTACCAGTGGGCCCGTTTTTCTCCCGCATGCTGGTACTTGTGGTTCTCCAAGTACCAGCTTGCGGGGGAGGCTTGCTGGGACTTGTAGTACTATTGGAAAAAACAATATTCTGTCATTTTACTCAAGGCTATCAGCCTCCCATCCGCAGCCCATGGATGGGGGGGACAGCCTCGGGCTTCACCCCTGGCCCTTGGGTGGCTGGAGGGGGGGGGGACCCCTTGATTGAAGGGGTCCCCACTCCCCCAGGGTACCCCGGCCAGGGGTGACTAGTTGGATATTTAATGCCACGGCCGCAGGGCACTGTATAAAAGTGACCCCCGGCTGTGGAATTATCTGTCCAGCTAGTGGAGCCCGATGCTGGTGTAAAAAATACGGTGGACCCCTACTCTTTTTGTCCCCCGTATTTTTTGCACCAGCACCAGGCGCAGAGCCCGGTGCTGCTTTCAAAAATACGGGGGATCCCCTGTCAATTTTCCCCCCGCATTTTTAGAACCAGGACCAGCTCGAAGAGCCCGAGGCTGGTTATGCTTTGGATGGGGGACCCCACGCCATTTTTTTCCGGGTTTTTTCCCGTTTTTCCCCGTTTTTATAAATCGCGGCAAAATCCAGCAAATCGGCCGTTTTTCGCCAGCGGGACTGTCGAATCTGTTTTTCATTGAACATGGTGAATTCCGGAAGCCACCTGCCGGAATTCACCTGTCGAATTGTGTCGAATTAAAAAACGGCGATAATTTGCCGCGATTCGCCGCTAATTGCATATACCCCAGTGTGGTAAACAATTCAAAACAAGTAAAAACGCTAAAGTGAAATCTTGCAATCAAACATGCCCATGTGATACAGATTACTGTTCCTGGCTCAACTGAAGGCAAAATTAAGGGGAGCACAGAAAACACTCCTGTAAATGTCATCCTAGTCTCAGAAACCAATGGTTTCATCCTAAAACATCAATTCTAAGTAGCAGTTGGCTTCATGACATTGAAACTGATTCAGAGTTGTATGCTAATGCTGCCACAACTGCAACCACTTAACGGGTAAAAAAAAATGTTGAAAACAGGCATAGAAACTGACCTTTTTTATGATTGAATTAGGTTAAGAATATTTATTTAAAACTTATCCCCCCAAAAAATCAACATTTGTAAAATATATTTTTTCCAAACATCGGAACATGTCCTCTGTGCAGCCGCCGGGTGGGAGTTCCTGCCATGCTGACCGATCTGCAGGGGGACTTTAATTGGAGTCTGCTAGAAGGATATCTTCCAGGGAATCTGTGTTTCTGACTGGACGCATTATTTGTGACTAGGTCAGATAATGGTGTGGTCACAAACGACTCTGAAGCAGGCCCATTGTGTCAATTGAATCATCAATGTTAATCATTCTATATCCCATTTCTCATACATCAGCAATCAATTGGGGTAATTTGGTATGTTGCAGATGATTGTGCAAATAAATCTGTAATGTATGGGGATCGCAGATCGCAGATTCCCATTGATTGGAATTGTTAAATCAGGTTGTCGAACATGTTGGATTTCACAGATCAATTGGGGCTATAAATTGCCAGTGTATGGTAGCAATCAGCAGATTTGAAGACTGTTTCCACTAAATTGATGAGTCTTTCAAGATTGGCAGATCTGTATTTGCTGAAAATGATCTATAAATCACCAAAAAAATATCTGTAATGTATGGGCACAGATTGGTGGATTGGAAAATCTTTAAATCTGAGAAAGAGACTTCCGGTGGGTGGCGCATCCAAGATGGCCACGTTTTAGAGGAGCTCCGCTCAACCAGGCCCTATCCACTGCCATCCGCCCGCTCCTATACTGCCTGGCTTGGCATATTGCTCGTAATCTGCCCCCGAGGGCTGACGGAGCCCATCGGTGCCCTGTCTGGACGGGTGGCATGGCTGAGAGCCCAATTCCCCGGAGTCCGGCCCGTGACCGGGCCGCCGCATGGTGGGTGCCGGCGCTGCCTCCCCTTCTGCCTGGCAGGATCTCCTCCCGGCGCTGCCTTACCTCGGAGACTGCTGCCTTCCCCCGATGCCTCGGGGCCATCTGCTGTGCCTCCCTTGCCCTCGCTTGCTGTGGTTGCCCGCCCGCCTTGCTGGGGGCCAGGACTGCCATGCCTCGCTCCTGTACCGCTATGAGGTGAAGCTTCCCGGCGTCTCGACCTGTCCGGATCCTCCTCTGATGCTGCAGTGTGGGGGTCATTATCGCTGGGACGGAGGCGCTGCTCTCTGTCTCCCTCCGGCTCGCACCCTCTTCACTTCCGCCTGCCTGCTGTACTGCCGCGAGGAGGCTTCCTGGTGCGGTGCGCTGGCCGCTAGGGGATAGGACGCTTGTGTGACCTGTACTGCCACTGTGCCTGGACCATCGGGCTGGGTGGCCCCTGCCTGGAAGAAATCCTCCCGACCGCTGACCCGAGTGAGTGTCTGTCCCCCTCCCCTCTCTTCCCCCCAGAGGCTGACTGTCTATGCCCGCTGTACTACCATAAGGGCTGCACTGTGTGATCCACCAACCGTCCAGCGGTGTGCTGTGAGCTGCATACCCCTCACCTCCGCTGAGCTTGTACGTTATCTTGGGCGGCCTGGATGGCAAAGATACTGTGGGGGGGTCAGGCTGGAGACCCCTATATTCCCACCATATGTTTGAGGGTCTTGTATGGCTCTCACCCTACCCACTGCTGCCCTCCAGTTGAGCCTGCTTTCTGACCCGTGGCTGCATTCCCCCTGAGGGGACCCATCACCCCTACAGCCTCCCTGATTTCCCGCCTATACAGTGTCACCCCTACGTCTGCTGTGCTGTAACGGGGGCTACCCTATGTGAAGCGCTGTGCCTGTCTAATTGCACAACCCATAACTCCTGCTGTGCCTGTATGCTACTCGGGGGGACCTGGCTGACGGAGTTATTGCTATGGGGTGGAGCGGGAGGCCCCTATTCTCCCACCGTGCACATGTAGGCTATATATGGCTCCTATTATGCTAATATCTCTATATACTTGCTGTTTACCTGAGGCTGCATTCTTCCTGAGGAGTCCCATTCACCTTGCAGCTTCCCTAGTTTTCCGCCCCTACTGAGTTACCTCTGCATTACCTACAGCCAGGTTGGACTTTTGGGTGGCCGGCCGTACAACATCTCAGGTTCTGCTGTGGTGCCCTGGACTTGTGGTGCTGCCATTTGGACGCTGCGATCTTGGACCCATGCGGCTGCTGCTGGCCTTGGACACTGCTGAAATCCTGGGACATTGCTGAATTGCTCTCCACTGGGTTCCTGCTTGGTACCACTGTTGTGCCCCCTCTGTTGATTATACTCTTTTTTTAGTTTCCCTCATACTCTTCCTTTTTTCTTTCCCCCCCCCTCTATTGCGTTGCCCTCTCCCCTCCTGTAGCGTTGTGTCTTCCATCCCCATTCACTTGCTCTCACCTGTTCTCACCTGTTTTTTTTCGTACTGCCTCTATATGGGCTGAAATCACATATATTTGAGTAGAAAAAGAAAAAAGTACGATCTCACTTTTGCGCTCAATGTCCAGAAAATTCAGTTTTGCCACAGTGGACCGATGTAGTTCATTCAATATGAAAAAGAAAAAAATGCAACATAGTATAATACTGCATTGAGACCAGATCTTTCACCACTGTGTAATACAGGGAATGGAAATGTGGATATAGTCCCAAAACTGGAAAGTTCAAGCTTCCACCTCTTTTTCAAGGCACCCAACGTGATATGCAGGATTTATGGTGATGGACGCTTACATGTAAGCTTACTTCTGTAAGACGTGATGAAAACTCATAAAGGTTTCTTTTGTTGGCCTTACGATCACTTCATATAGGTAGATGGACCCCAATATCCCTCGTAACAAATCAAAGCCAGAGATACAATCCAATTAGGACAAGGACACTCTTTATTAGAGTACAAACAAAAGAGTGAACAGACGCTATGCAGCGTCTTTTTCAAGATTCACAGTGTGTAATCACCCTGGAGTGCAGCGTGTCCTGTCTGTTCAGGTAGAGAACCTACCTGAACAGCATAGCGTCGAAACGCGTCGACACAGTGTGTTGTTGTGGGTGACAGATTTGACTATCCATAGTGGGGGATAAATAGCTATTGGTATCCGGACCCATTGCTATTGGCTATCAACATCATCCTGCCTTTTCCCACATGGTATGGTTTTTTTTCTGTTAACTCTTTTGTTTGTACTCTTTATTAGAGTACAAACAAAAGAGTGAACAGAAAAAAAACCCATACCATAGCGTCTGTTCACTCTTTTGTTTGTACTCTAATAAAGAGTGTCCTTGTCCTAATTGGATTGTATCTCTGGCTTTGATTTGTTACGAGGGATATTGGGGTCCATCTACCTATATGAAGTGATCGTAAGGCCAACAAAAGAAACCTTTATGAGTTTTCATCACGTCTTACAGAAGTAAGCTTACATGTAAGCGTCCATCACCATAAATCCTGCATATCACGTTGGGTGCCTTGAAAAAGAGGTGGAAGCTTGAACTTTCCAGTTTTGGGACTATATCCACATTTCCATTCCCTGTATTACACAGTGGTGAAAGATCTGGTCTCAATGCAGTATTATACTATGTTGCATTTTTTTCTTTTTCATATTGAATGAACTACATCGGTCCACTGTGGCAAAACTGAATTTTCTGGACATTGAGCGCAAAAGTGAGATCGTACTTTTTTCTTTTTCTACAAGGTTGTATAGATTGGTGTTCTATTTAGTACTTTCCTGTGCAGCTCATTTGCGGCGCCCAGAGAGGAATTATTTTCTTATTACATATATTTGAGTGCCTATATATCTCTTATATATCTCTTTATATATAATTTTTTTAAATATTATTATTATTATTATTGCTGTCTGTTTGTGATATTCACCACTTCGGTGTCAACGATACTTCCTATGCACTATCTGAATCTGCTACTCGTAGGTCAATTATTCTGTAGATAGGGGGTGTGATACTTGTATGTTGTAATGTGAAATTTTACTTATCCCTTTGGGGCGTTATACTTTACGAATTTAGATGTATCTCATCTGATACTTCTATTTACTGGTGAACCGTGTCTGATCCTTCTGGATCTTCCCTTTTAGGCACTTAATAATTGATGGAGAGGTTTCTAAATAGGACTGTTTCTGACAATATGGTCAAAAAGAAGTCACAAAAGACCGGTGGTTTTTCTCCTTCTCATTCACAACCCGTAAAGAATATTGCTGGAAATCCTGACCCCACGCCCCAACCTGACATGATCCCCCCGGTGTCCCAAACTGCTAGAGAGATTCTTTCGGTACTCATGCCCCATATTGATAGGAAATTGGACGAATTTAGGGATTCGTTTCAGTCCACCCTACGAGAAGTGGCCTCAAATACTTCAAGAATATCGGAGGTGGAGCAGAGGGTTAGTGATTTAGAGGACACGGCCCACAATGTGGAGTCCTCGGCTGACTCGTCCATTGGCATGATCCGGGAGCTCCAAGAAAAACTAGATGATCTAGGGAATAGAAACCGTAGGAATAACCTCCGTTTTGTTGGTATCTCGGAACATGTCAAACCCTCCCTCCTGGGAGACTACCTGGCATCTCAAGTGGTTCCCGCTCTTTGTATTTCAGAAAAGATGGAGTTTCCCCAGGTTGAGAGAGTCCATAGGGTGGGGATTGAGAGGGATGGTCCTAATCCTCCTCCCAGACCGGTGGTAGCCCGCTATTTTGATTATAGGACGAATGAAATAATATTACGAGCATATAAGAAATTGGGCAAATTGGCCATTGATGGTAACCGCATTTTGATTTTCCAGGATTTTTCAGTGATGGTTACCCAGAAACGCAGGGCATTTTCACCAGTTTGCAAATTCCTAGTGGAATCGCAGAAACGTTTTGCCCTTCTCTACCCTGCTAAGTTCACCAGTAGCATCATCCCTGAGGTTTCCCAATCGCTGAATATTTGTGCTGAAACATGTGATGTTCTTCTTTCTTTGCTCTATTATCCATTTGGCAATGGGGGACGGGGTTTTACTTTTCATACGCCCCTCCTGGGATAATGGCTGTTATGTTGTTATTTAGGAAACTGGCTTTCCTTTTTCTATTCACTGTTTGGTTTTTGTTGAGTCTAATGGTCGGTCGCAGTGCCGTTACTGTGACCCTCCAAGAAGATTTTTGGTTTGAGAAAATTCAGAAAAGGTTATTGAAGCATGGTTCTATGTCTTTTGGTCATTGTGATATGTTCAAACTGCTATATTTTCAATTTTTTTTGTGTTACGTTTCGGTGCGATGAGGGTGGAGAGATGTGGGCACGTAGCCGTGACTGTGTTCTGT
This sequence comes from Pseudophryne corroboree, assembly GCF_028390025.1. Lineage (NCBI taxonomy): Eukaryota > Metazoa > Chordata > Amphibia > Anura > Myobatrachidae > Pseudophryne > Pseudophryne corroboree. The sequence goes on from NC_086445.1 coordinate 873,346,123, forward strand.
GGGTTGCCCCCTGCTCGCTGGGATAGGGGACCCCGCCACGTATCAATGAGATTGTACTACAGACCTTGCGCAGCGAAGGTTGGGATTGGATGATGGCAAATAATACCTATAATTTACCGTACTCACCTCCCCACAACTCACTCAAATGTCTTTCATGGAATGTTGGAGGGCTCAATTCTCCCGTTAAGCGTCAAAGAATTTTAACCCATCTTAAGAAATTTAGCCCAGACATCATTTTTCTGCAGGAGACACACTGGAGGGAGGGTGATGGCTCTTCCCTTCGAGCTGGTTGGTTGGGTGACTGCTTCTCAGCCCCATATGCCAATAAGACTAGAGGGGTGGCTATCCTCTTTGCACTTAATGGTCGATATTTACTGATAGATGTTAAGATTGGAGACGCCACATACACACTTTTAAACATATATGCTCCCAATACTCAGGTATCGGAATTTTTGACACAGATAACTTTCTTGATACAACAGCGGGAGGCTTTCCCACTAATAATTGGGGGTGACTTCAATAGGGGTGCATGACCCGACCTTGGATAAAACTCCAATTCCATCCAATCGACACTCCACAATCTGGTCTACACTTGTGAAATTCATGTTAGGACTCCAAGTGACTGATGTTTGGAGACTTTTTAATCCATCAGATAAATCTTTTACTTTCCATTCGGGGGTTCACCACATGGTCTCCCGCATAGATTATTTTTTTAGTAGCGGACTCCTTGTTATCCGAGGTGACATCCCCAAATATTGCTGAAATATTGGTCTCGGAACATGCAACGATTGAATTCTCGTTTAGACTACCACATACGGGTCCCACGCACCGCACTTGGAAGTTTCCTGCATATTTGTTCCAATCAGAAAAATTCCGGGACTACTTAAAACGTAACTGGCTGGACTATGTGGATAATAACATTGCCCACTGGGACGACCCGGTTCTTTTCTGGGAAGCATCGAAGTCTGTGATGTGAGGTAGTATCATCTCCTATGTGTCCGGTCGTAATAAAATTCAAAGAGACCAGTATCGTTCCCTCTCCCATACATTGCAGACTACGTTTGCTGATTATGTGGCAGACCCCTTGGAAGAAAAATTCACTATATATAATCAAGCTAAATCTGTATTGGAAAATGTCCTACTTTCCCAAGCACAGTCGCGGTTAGACTTTACGAAAAATAGATATTATAGGTGGGGTGCCAGGACGGGACGTTTATTGGCCTCACTAACTAAAGGATATAAACAGAGAAACCATATCGTCTCTATTAAAGGGACAGGGACTTCCTCTTGTCTGACAAGGACGTCTGACATATCAAGGGCTTTCCATGACTATTATTGTAATCTATACTCCGCTAGACCATCGATCCCAGAGTCTTTAGATGATATCATAAGAGAGGCCAATTTACCTAGTTTAGACCCAGACCAAATAGACCTTCTAAACTCGGAAATTACCGAAGAGGAAATAAAGTCGGCGATCTCTTCCCTACATACTTGTAAAGCCCTGGGACCGGATGGTTTCTCGGGAGAATATTTTAAAATCTTGTCTACTGACATTGTACCAACTTTATTAGAACTTTATCGCACTATACATAAAAAATGCCCGTCCTATCCCTCTTTTAATGATGCCTTTACTACCCTTATTCCAAAACCCGACCGCGACCCTACACTGTTGAGTTCTTATCGTCCCATTACTCTGCTAAACATGGACTTTAAAATTTTGTCCAAAATCATGACCTCTCGACTACAAATATTCTCCTCCTCTCTTTGCACATCTCACCAAATAAGTTTCACCCGAGGCAGACAATTGTTAAGGGTATTCGCACAGCTATTGCTTCTATAATTGCTTCCAACAACAATCCCTCCGTTCCCAATATGCTTCTGAGCCTCGACGCTCAGAAAGCTTTTGATACGGTATCCTGGCCCTTTCTATTTAAAGTTTTATTAACTCGAAATTTCGGCCCAGATTTCATTAACCTTATAAAGTTCTTCTATAGTTCCCCTACGACTTTCCTTTTGGTCAACGGCACAAGAAGTGATCCTATTATTATGTCTAGAGGCACCCGCCAAGGTTGCCCTCTATCTCCCCTATTTTTTAATTTATCCCATGACCCCTTACTTCGCATAATTGACTCCTGGCCGACCTTGAAAGGTATATCGGTTGGTACGATGGAAGTGAAACTCACTGCATTTGCGGATGATGTTTTGATCTATATGTCTAATCCTAAACACTCCCTTAAACCGCTGTTAGAATTGCTTGATAGGGTGGGGTCTCTTTCTGGCTTTTTTATTAATTTTGAAAAATCTAGTGCACTTTATCTGAAACAAGGTTTTTATAGACCCTTGTGGGCGGCACACTTACCTTTGAACTGGGCGAGAAAGAAACTCCCGTATTTGGGTATTTTTCTCCCCAAAAATATTGTAGATCTCTATGACATCAATATTAAGAAAACGCTTTCCAAAATTACAGGAGATCTTGGGGCGATGGTCCACTTACAACTTTCTTTTTTAGGAAGGACAAATATAATTAAAATTATATATTTTCCAAAACTCCTTTACCCATTACAAGTTCTTCCCCTTTTGCTCTCTAGACAAGACCTCTTACAGATAACATCAGCTTTTAGGAAATTTATTTGGAACAATAAGCGTGCGAGAATTGGTCTATTTAAATTAGGTCAGCCTAGAGCAAATGGGGGAGTTAACTTTTCAGACATTCTGACGTATAGCTATGCATCCCATATTTGCTATATCAAGGACTGGTTGTCTAGTACCCAAATTTAAACTGACTCACTTCTCGAACAAAATTTCATTCCTCATGTGTCCCTGATAGCCTTTCTACACTTAACCGATGCTGAGATTTCTACAGATTTAACTAATAATCCCCTCCTAATGACCCCAAGGAAAGTTTGGCTATCCCTGAGACATAAATACAAATTGCACAAACACCTATCTATCCATTTGCCGCTCTTACAGAATCTGGATTTTCAAAATGGAGAGGCCACCTACCCTTTTAATGAATGGAAATCGTTAGGAATTCGTAGTATAGGACAGCTAATCAATCTTGAATCCCATAAACCACTATCTAAATACCCATATATTAGTCCCCAGAACTTTGCTTTTTTTCAAGCCCAACATTATGTTAGCACGGTCTCCAGACTATTACCCATGACTAATTGGGATAATCAATTGGACCGAATATTATTGAGACCGAAACTATCCAAAGGTGCTATTTCCTTTTACTATAAACAACTTCACACTATAATAGACCATTCTACATATAAAACTGGGATAGCCCAATGTTTGGAAAATTTTTCTAATTTAGATGTTGATGGATTACTGCACATGCTACATTTCTCAATAGCTATGTTCCCCGCTGCTAAATACACAGAAATGTATCTTAACATCTTTCACAGATCCTATATTTCTCCCCATAGAGGTTTCTTAATAAGCCTTTTAAGCGATCCCTCTTGTCCCAAATGTGGTCATCACTCGGCAGACCTTTATCATTGCCTATGGGCCTGTCCGCTTTTAAGACGATTCTGGTTAGCAGTTTGGCACTTTGCCTCATAACATTTAGTGAACTACATCCCCTTTACACCGGAATGGGCTATATTTGGCATTATACCCCCTGGTACCAGAGCTCCCAAAGCCGTTAAAAAATTACCTTTAGCAATCTCATCGGCAGCTAGAAAAGCTGTTTTACACATGTGGGTTCATAGCTCTGTCCCGACTCTAGAAATGTTTAAGGAAAAACTATTTTTTATTTGTCATATGGATTGGTTGGAGGCTTCACTTCAAAAAGAATCTCGCACCGAATCCTTTTTCGCATACTAGAGAGGCCATTAGTCAATGCTTTCGCAACACACTGGTATGAAAATAAGAATTTACTCACCGGTAATTCTATTTCTCATAGTCCGTAGTGGATGCTGGGGACTCCGTAAGGACCATGGGGATTAGCGGCTCCGCAGGAGACTGGGTACAACTACAAAGAAAGCTTTAGACTACTGGTGTGCACTGGCTCCTCCCACTAAGACCCTCCTCCAGACCTCAGTTAGGATACTGTGCCCGGAAGAGCTGACACAATTAGGAAGGATTTTGAATCCCGGGTAAGACTCATACCAGCCACACCAATCACACCGTATAACTCGTGATACAATACCCAGTTAACAGCATGATAACAACTGAGCCTCTCAACAGATAGCTCAACAATAACCCTTTAGTTAAGCAATAACTATATACAAGTATTGCAGACAATCCGCACTTGGGATGGGTGCCCAGCATCCACTACGGACTATGAGAAATAGAATTACCGGTGAGTAAATTCTTATTTTCTCTAACGTCCTAAGTGGATGCTGGGGACTCCGTAAGGACCATGGGGATTATACCAAAGCTCCCAAACGGGCGGGAGAGTGCGGATGACTCTGCAGCACCGAATAAGAGACCTCAAGGTCCTCCTCAGCCTGGGTATCAAATTTGTAGAATTTAGCAAACGTGTTTGCCCCTGACCAAGTAGCAGCTCGGCAAAGTTGAAGAGAAGAGACCCCCTCGGGCAGCCACCCAAGAAGAGCCCACTTTCCTCGTGGAATGGGCTTTTACTGATTTAGGACGCGGCAGTCCAGCCGCAGAATGTGCAAGCTGAATCGTACTACAGATCCAGCGAGCAATAGTCTGCTTAGAAGCAGGTGCACCCAACTTGTTGGGCGCATACAGGATAAAGAGCGAGTCAGTCTTCCTGACTCCAGCTGTCCTGGAAACATAAATTTTTAGGGCCCTGACTACATCCAACAACTTGGAAGCCTCCAAGTCATTTGTGTTAGGGTCTCCTGCCCTGTGCTGCCACGTCGTCATGGCAACCGGGAGACAAGTACTAGCGGAGTAACCTGAGCGCAGCTGATACTCCGGTTCGGGTCTTTTGCTGTGCAGTGGTTATAGGCTCTGTGCACGGCAGGGGATCCGGTGCTGGTTTTTGTACTCACAGTCTGTGAGGTCTGAGTGGGGCGTGGACAGCACCTGCTTTATAAGGCCTCTTTCCAGGTTAAGCAGATGCTGCTGAATCTTTGTTGGTTAGTCAGTTCCTGAAAGTTAGCCAGTACTGTGTAGCTATTGACAATGCTAAATTCCTTTGTCGTATAAACAACCCTTTATGAAGCTAAGAACACTGTACGCTGTTTACTTAAGAAGTACCGTAATGGTACGCTATCTGCGTAGCGATCGCTCAGCCGTAGGCGAGACGCTCAAGCGTCACGTTCGCTCACGGCCCAGTGATCACAGGACACGTTATTGGTTATGTCTAGGGGAATGATTCGCTGTAGCGTAGCATACGCTCGAGACCACGAGGAGGTCACCAGCGATGCAGACGCTTACAACACTATACCTTTATGTTAAAACCTTATACCAATGAAATACACTGAATACCTTAATGTGAGTACAGGGTGTAAGTGCAACCTTGTGTAACCTGACTATCTACAAAGCTGCTTGAGCGTCACCGACGCTCAAGTGAACACTTAACACTATAGAAAATACACAGATACTGGTTTAGGTTCCAAGGCCTATTAACTGTATTATATCTAATATACTTGTAAAAAGGGGATAACAGTACAAATGATACACTACAATATAACAAAGACTTCCTAACCACAGAACTAAACAATAAATACAAAAAGACAATACTACACTGACCTAAATGCAATACAATACAATACTATCTTATACAATACAATACTAGCCTAGTCTAGGGGAGATATGAGAGAACAGAACAGAGAGAGAGAGAGAGAGAGAGAGAGAGAGAGAGAGAGAGAGAGAGAGAGAGAGAGAGATATTGGCTCACAGAAAGACAATGATAACGGAGAGAAACTTACGCACAAAGGGTATGATCGCCTGCGCCTCGATATCCAGCTCCCGGCTATCAGCAGATAACCGTTGATGAGAGAGTGAGTTGGATGTGGTCGGCCTGCCTATTTATGCTACTCACACAATGCAATCTATTGGTCCCTACAGTCTCACTGTCCATTGGACGCAGGAACTCGGCTTCGCATTATAACAAAGGTCACAAGTTGATTCATATCAGTGGCCCTGGTTATGCAAAACAATGGGTGATAACTAACACATTCCTGTCTTCTGGAGGGGGTATTGTTTGGCGAATACAAAACAGAATCCTGTCTGGGTTCTGTTCTATATTCATGATGTCCACTTTCAGTTGAGACAATGACATCTCAGCCCTCATTCTCCTGTATACAAATCCAGCCCCATTTGTAAACACAGGTGTTGACCCTCCTCATTGAGTCTCAAAAGCTCAGTGTAATTAAAGACTATTGTACTCCGTCTGCGGGAAAGATACTGATTTGGAGTACAATTGATCTTCAATTACTATTCCTGTGTTTACCTTATGCATGTGTAGAGATGAGGCCCTCTTAACATGCAAACTATTGTTTGGGGGATCTCTGAGGTCAAAGAGACATTTGAGACCTACTGATGCCTGTCTCCAACTGTTCAGATGCATGACTAAGTAAGGACAAATAATAATGAATAAATGGACATAACTTCTTATGTCCATAACTATTCGCACGAGCAATTAATCTGCTCCAAACCAACACCGGAATATTGCTATTTAAATACTCTTCCGATAGGTACCAAACACCACTGTCTGACTCCTGTTAGACCCTTCGCACAATACAAAGAGGGATTCCTCCGTTCAGGGACATTCTATATTAACCAAACTTTCAGAATCTATCAAAGGGACCATAATCTATAAACTACATTAATTGTGAAAATATGTAACGAATGAGTCGCACGCTACGACTACGTAAACTCTACCGTAAATACGCATACCGCGCCTGTGAGTGCACGCTATTGCGGGTATGCGCCTCCACGGGAGAGCGCACGCACGCGCAGCGCGGACCAGTGTGCGGTGCAAATATGGCAACGTGCATAGAGACATTTTTCTGACTTCGACACTTTGTATTTGTTTGTTGCTTACTGCAAATAGGCCTGGGGATTTGGTATTACACTCTGCCAATCCCGACCTAGCAGTAAGACTGGAGTCAGTCGTTCAGCTTGCTGGGGTTCTGTTACTACTCTGTGAACTTAGCAAGTTTGCGGCTGTATTCTAAGACTTGCCTGTCTAATCCTGTCTCACTGTGCTAGGTGTCAGGGGTCAGTTTAGTGGCAGTAAACTGAACCTGTGCACTGCAAGTGAGAATTAGGATTGTGGAGACTCTCCTTGTGTCTATCATTCCATCTCTGACCAAGGAGTTTACTGCCACACCCGTTGGTAACCCTTTAGGGTTTTGCTGTTGCCCTTAGCAACAGCATTTCGGGTTCTCTATGTATTAAAACACAATATCTTGCTTTTCCCATCTGAGCATTTCTAATACAAGGGAGATACCCAGTTCCTTAGCCTCTGGGCTTCTCTGTTCACTTTGTGTGTATTTTGTTACCCTATCACCTTCTGTGTACGTTATGTCATATTCCCCAGTCTGTCTGTGAGTCCATTTGTTGTGCATAACAGTTCTGACACCAGTACTTTCCTGCAGGCACTGGTGTACATAACAGTTCTGACACCAGTACTTTCCTGCAGGCACTGGTGTACATAACATATTCAGCAGCCTAATACTCCTGTTGAAATTTTGTGGGAATATGGAGCATACCCCTCAAAATACGTTGCAACAGGTGGTCGATCAGGTGCAGGTCCTGACTCGACAATTTAATGATCTGTCCATTAAAATGCACACCTCCCAGGCTGCTGGCGGAGCTCCCGCAGCAGCAGCACCTGCAGGGGTTAAGGAGCCGAAAGTAAATCTCCCGGATCGTTTTTCTGGAGATCGCTCGCAGTTCTTTTGTTTCAAGGAGAGCTGCAAGCTATACTTCCGGCTTAGGCCTCAGTCTTCTGGGTCGGAGATTCAGCGGGTGGGCATAGTGATTTCCTTGCTACAAGGAGACCCACAGGTCTGGGCATATGGGTTGCAGCCTGACTGTCCGTCGCTTAAAAGTGTTGATGCTTTTTTTACGGCACTGGGCATGTTGTATGATGACCCTGACAAGACGGCCTCAGCCGAGGCTCAGATTTCGATCCTTAAGCAAGGGCGAAGGCCAGTTGAGGTTTACTGTACGGAGTTTCGGAGGTTGGCCCATGATACCCAGTGGAATGACCCAGCCCTGAGACACCAGTACCGAAGAGGTCTTTCTAACCAGATAAAGGACCAACTGGTACAATATCCCTTGCCTGATAGCTTGGATCAGCTCATGCAGTTATCCATCCGGGTGGATAGACGGCTGAGAGAGCGTAGGCTTGAAAGGGAGACTGAGATTTCCTTCCTTCCCAAGGGAACCTCAGACTCTGAGGAATTTTCCGAGGAGCCTATGCAGATTGGGGCTACCCGCCTCTCCTCGCGTGAGAAGACGCGGAGGAGACAGCAGGGGTTGTGTTTGTACTGTGGGAATAAAGGTCATGTGGTAGTATCATGCCCAGAAAAGCCGGAAAACTTCAGGGCCTGAGGGTGATGGGAAATATCCTGTCAGGCCAGAAGTCAGAATTTCCCAAGAAGACTTTTATCATTCCGGTGACCTTGAAGATCCTCGGTCAAACTGTCAAGACTGAGGCCTTTGTGGACAGTGGGGCCGACGGGGTTTTTATGGACCGCCAATTCGCCCTGAAACACTCTGTTCTCTTAGTACCCTTGGCATCGGAAATTGAGATTTGTGGGTTAAACGGGGAACCATTATCCCAAGGTAAAATTACCTCTTGCACTAGCCAGATTTCTTTGTTTATTGGAGCCACACACTCTGAAAAATTGTCCTTTTATGTGACTGTCTGTACTTTTGCCCCATTGGTGTTGGGGTTACCCTGGTTAAGGGCCCACGATCCTCAATTTGACTGGGTCTCTGGGGAGATTCTTAGTTGGGGTACTGATTGTTTCAGGAGTTGCTTGAGCCTTCCAGTCAGGCTCTCGCAGCTAAGTTTGCCAGGATTGCCAGGGTGTTATGCAGATTTTGCGGACGTGTTCTCCAAAAAAGTTGCAGAGGTACTACCTCCCCATCGCCCCTATGACTGTGCCATTGATTTGTTGCCAAATGCTAAGCTTCCCAAGAGCAGGTTGTACTCCCTGTCACGTCCTGAGACTCAGGCTATGGCAGAGTACATTCAGGAGAACTTGGCTAAGGGATTTATCAGACCTTCACAGTCTCCAGTTGGGTCGGGGTTCTTCTTCGTGGGTAAAAAGGACGGTTCGTTGCGACCCTGCATCGACTTCAGGGAATTGAACCGTATCACGATTAAAAACTCATACCCACTGCCTCTCATTTCGGTCTTGTTTGACCAGCTTCGTACTGCCACCATTTTTTCTAAGATTGACCTACGCGGTGCGTACAATCTAATCCGAATAAGAGAGGGGGATGAATGGAAGACTGCCTTTAATACCCACTCAGGGCATTATGAATATTTGGTGATGCCTTTTGGGCTCTGTAATGCCCCGGCAGTCTTCCAGGATTTCATGAATGATGTGCTCAGGGAATATTTGGATAGATTCTTAGTTGTATACTTAGATGACATCCTAATCTTCTCCCCTTCCCTGGAGGAACATCGGAAGCATGTACGCTTAGTCCTCCAGAAACTCAGAGACCACCGGCTTGGGGCGAAGCTGGAGAAGTGCGAATTTGAAGTTCAGCAAATCGCATTTCTAGGATATATTATCTCCCCAGAAGGTTTCCAAATGGAGGGTTCCAAGGTACAGGCAGTCCTGGATTGGGTGCAACCCACTAGTTTGAAGGCGCTTCAGCGTTTCCTGGGCTTTGCAAATTTTTATAGACGATTTATCGCTGGATTTTCGTCTATTGTGGCGCCCTTGGTGGCACTCACTAAGAAAGGGGCGGATGTTGCTCACTGGTCTTGTGAGGCTAAAGCGGCTTTTGCCCGTCTCAAAAGGGCATTTGTTTCGGCCAAGGTGCTGCGACACCCAGATCCAGAGCGTCCTTTTGTGGTGGAGGTGGATGCCTCTGAGATGGGTATTGGGGCAGTGCTTTCTCAGATGGGAGTGTCTGATAATCGCCTTCATCCCTGTGCTTACTTTTCCCGTAAATTTTCGCCTGCCGAGATGAATTATGACGTGGGTAACCGGGAATTGTTGGCTATTAAGGATGCACTCGAGGAGTGGAGACACTGGCTTGAGGGGGCTAAGTTTGTGGTCTCAATTCTCACTGACCATAAGAATCTGTCATATTTAGAGTCAGCGAAGCGTCTCAATGCCAGGCAGGCACGATGGGCTTTGTTTTTTGCTCGCTTTAATTTTTTGATAACATATCGCCCTGGGTCAAAAAACATCAAGGCTGATGCGCTCTCGCAGAGTTTTGCTCCAATCCAGGAGACCACCGAGGAGCCATTGCCCATTGTTTCCCCATCATGTATTAAAGTGGGCATTACCCAGGACCTCTTATCATTAGTCCTTAGAGCACAGGAGCAGGCTCCTCCAGACCTTCCGGTAGGTCTTTTGTTTGTGCCTCCTAGGTTAAGACAGCGAGTGTTCCTGGAATTCCATGCCAAGAAGTCGGCAGGTCACCCGGGTATTGCCAGAACTCGGGAGTTGCTATCTAGGGCGGTGTGGTGGCCCTCGGTGGCTAAGGATGTGGATCAGTGGGTTCGGGCATGTGACATCTGTGCCCGAAATAAGACTCCTAGAGGGGTTCCTGTTGGCCCATTACATCCACTCTCTATCCCATCTAAGCCATGGACCCACATTTCAATGGATTTTGTGGTGGACTTGCCCAAATCCTCGGGGATGACAGCCATCTGGGTTGTCGTTGACAGGTTTTCGAAGATGGCGCACTTCGTTCCACTGGTTGGGCTGCCATCGGCCAGACGCCTGTCTGAATTATTTATGCTGCATGTTGTGCGTCTCCACGGGTTGCCACTTGATGTGGTCTCTGACCGCGGATCCCAGTTTGTGGCCAAATTCTGGAGGGCATTTTGTTCCGATCTCCAGATTTCTGTCAGCTTGTCGTCAGGCTACCATCCGCAGTCTAATGGGCAGACTGAAAGGGTGAACCAGTCCTTGGAGCAGTTCCTCAGGTGTTATGTCTCCAAGTGTCAGACTGACTGGGTTGCTCATCTGTCCATGGCGGAGTTTGCCTATAACAACGCGGCTCACTCTGCTACAGGGATCTCTCCCTTCCTTTGTGTGTATGGGCATCATCCTAAGGCCAATTCTTTTGACCCCCTGGACTCCACGCCTGGTGGTTCCTCTGTGGTTTCGGTCCTTAGAGGTATTTGGCAGAAAGTGAAGAAAGCCCTTGTGTCTGTGTCATTAGTGACCAAAAGGGTTTTTGATAAGCGGAAAAGACCCTGCAGCTTCAAATTAGGAGACTTCGTCTGGTTGTCTACCAAGAATTTGAAGTTGAGACAGCCATCTCATAAGTTAGGCCCCCGGTTCATCGGCCCTTATAAGATCACCAGGGTTATCAATCCGGTGGCATTTCAGTTAGATCTGCCCCGTTCTTTGGGTATCAATAAAACATTTAATTGTTCCCTTTTAAAACGGGCGATTAGGAATCCTTCTTCCAGTGGAAGACCTTCCCCTCTTCTGATACGTGGCCAGAGGGAGTTTGTTGTTGAAAGGATTCTTGACTCCAAGGTGGTTCGGGGTCGGCTGTCATTTTTGGTGCACTGGAAGGGGTATGGCCCGGAGGAGCGGTCGTGGGTGCGCAGTTGTGATCTTCATGCCCCCAGACTGATACGCTCTTTCTTATCGCAGTTCCCCGATAAACCCGGTGGTAGGGGTTCTTTGACCCCTCGTCAGAGGGGGGGTACTGTTAGGGTCTCCTGCCCTGTGCTGCCACGTCGTCATGGCAACCGGGAGACAAGTACTAGCGGAGTAACCTGAGCGCAGCTAATACTCCGGTTCGGGTCTTTTGCTGTGCAGTGGTTATAGGCTCTGTGCACGGCAGGGGATCCGGTGCTGGTTTTTGTACTCACAGTCTGTGAGGTCTGAGTGGGGCGTGGACAGCACCTGCTTTATAAGGCCTCTTTCCAGGTTAAGCAGATGCTGCTGAATCTTTGTTGGTTAGTCAGTTCCTGAAAGTTAGCCAGTACTGTGTAGCTTTGTATTTGTTTGTTGCTTACTGCAAATAGGCCTGGGGATTTGGTATTACACTCTGCCAATCCAGACCTAGCAGTAAGACTGGAGTCAGTCGTTTAGCTTGCTGGGGTTCTGTTACTACTCTGTGAACTTAGCAAGTTTGCGGCTGTATTCTAAGACTTGCCTGTCTAATCCTGTCTCACTGTGCTAGGTGTCAGGGGTCAGTTTAGTGGCAGTAAACTGAACCTGTGCACTGCAAGTGAGAATTAGGATTGTGGAGACTCTCCTTGTGTCTATCATTCCATCTCTGACCAAGGAGTTTACTGCCACACCCGTTGGTAACCCTTTAGGGTTTTGCTGTTGCCCTTAGCAACAGCATTTCGGGTTCTCTATGTATTAAAACACAATATCTTGCTTTTCCCATCTGAGCATTTCTAATACAAGGGAGATACCCAGTTCCTTAGCTTCTGGGCTTCTCTGTTCACTTTGTGTGTATTTTGCTACCCTATCACCTTCTGTGTACGTTATGTCATATTCCCCAGTCTGTCTGTGAGTCCATTTGTTGTGCATAACAGTTCTGACACCAGTACTTTCCTGCAGGCACTGGTGTACATAACAGTTCTGACACCAGTACTTTCCTGCAGGCACTGGTGTACATAACAATTTGTAGCCGCAGGCACCACGACAGGTTGGTTCAGATGAAAAGCTGATACCACTTTGGGGAGAAACTGGGGACGAGTCCTCAATTCTGCCCTATCCATATGGAAAATCAGATAAGGGCTTTTACATGACAAAGCCGCCAATTCTGAAACACGCCTGGCCGAAGCCAAGGCCAACAACATGACCACTTTCCACGTGAGATATTTTAAATCCACGGTTTTCAGTGGCTCAAACCAATGTGACTTTAGGAAATCCAACACCACGTTGAGATCCCAAGGTGCCACTGGAGGCACAAAAGGGGGCTGAATATGCAGCACTCCCTTAACAAAAGTCTGAACTTCAGGTAGTGAAGCCAATTCTCTCTGGAAGAAAATCGACAGAGCCGAAATCTGGACCTTAATGGAACCCAATTTAAGGCCCATAGTCACCCCTGACTGTAGGAAGTGCAGGAACCGGCCCAGCTGAAATTCTTCCGTTGGGGCCTTCCTGGCCTCACACCACGCAACATATTTTCGCCATATGCGGTGATAATGGTTCGCGGTTACTTCTTTCCTAGCTTTTATCAGCGTAGGAATGACTTCCTCCGGAATGCCCTTTTCCTTCAGGATCCGGTGTTCAACCGCCATGCCGTCAAACGCAGCCGCGGTAAGTCTTGGAACAGACAGGGCCCCTGCTGCAGCAGGTCCTGTCTGAGCGGTAGAGGCCATGGGTCCTCTGACATCATTTCTTGAAGTTCCGGATACCACGCTCTTCTTGGCCAATCCGGAACAATGAGTATAGTTCTTACTCCTCTTCTCCTTATTATCCTCAGTACCTTTGGTATGAGAGGAAGAGGAGGGAACACATAAACCGATCGGTACACCCACGGTGTTACCAGAGTGTCCACAGCTATCGCCTGCGGGTCTCTTGACCTGGCGCAATATTTTTCTAGCTTTTTGTTTAGGCGGGACGCCATCATGTCCACCTGTGGTTTTTCCCACTGGTTTACAATCATTTGAAAGACTTCTGGATGAAGTCCCCACTCTCCCGGGTGGAGGTCGTGCCTGCTGAGGAAGTCTGCTTCCCAGTTGTCCACTCCCGGAATGAACACTGCTGACAGTGCTAACACGTGATTTTCCGCCCATCGGAGAATCCTTGTGGCTTCTGCCATCGCCGTCCTGCTTCTCGTGCCGCCCTGTCGATTTACATGGGCGACTGCCGTGATGTTGTCTGACTGGATCAGTACCGGCTGGTTTTGAAGCAGGGGTTTTGCCTGACTTAGGGCATTGTAAATGGCCCTTAGTTCCAGAATATATTTATGTGCAGGGAAGTCTCCTGACTTGTCCATAGTCCTTGGAAGTTTCTTCCCTGTGTGACTGCTCCCCAGCCTCGAAGGCTGGCATCCGTGGTCACCAGGACCCAGTCCTGTATGCCGAATCTGCGGCCCTCTTGAAGATGAGCACTCTGCAGCCACCACAGCAGAGACACCCTTGTCCTTGGAGACAGGGTTATCAGACGATGCATCTGAAGATGCGATCCGGACCACTTGTCCAACAGGTCCCACTGAAAGGTTCTTGCATGAAACCTGCCGAATGGAATCGCTTCGTAGGAATCTACCATTTTTCCCAGGATCCGCGTGCAGTGATGCACCGACACCTGTTTTGGTTTCAGGAGGCCTCTGACTAGAGATGACAGCTCCTTGGCCTTCTCCTCCGGGAGAAACACTTTTCTCTGTTCTGTGTCCAGAACCATCCCTAGGAACAGCAGGCGTGTCGTAGGGACCAGCTGTGACTTTGGAATGTTTAGAATCCAGCCGTGCTGTTGCAGCACTTCCCGAGATAGTGCTACCCCTACCAATAACTGATCTCTGGACCTCGCCTTTATCAGGAGATCGTCCAAGTACGGGATAATTAAAACTCCCTTCCTTCGAAGGAGTATCATCATTTCCGCCATTACCTTGGTAAAGACCCTCGGAGCCGTGGAGAGACCGAACGGCAACGTCTGGAATTGGTAATGACAATCTTGTACCACAAACCTGAGGTACTCCTGGTGAGGATGGTAAATGGGGACATGTAGGTAAGCATCCTTGATGTCCAGCGATACCATGTAATCTCCCTCGTCCAGGCTCGCAATAACCGCCCTGAGCGATTCCATCTTGAACTTGAATTTTTTTTATATATGTGTTCAAGGATTTCAAATTTAAAATGGGTCTCACCGAACCGTCCGGTTTCGGTACCACAAACATTGTGGAATAGTAACCCCTTCCTTGTTGAAGTAGGGGCACCTTTACTATCACTTGTTGTGAATACAGCTTTTGAATTGCCTGTAACACTGCCTCCCTGCCTGAGGGAATGGTTGGCAAGGCAGATTTGAGGAAACGGTGGGGGGGAGACGTCTCGAATTCCAGTTTGTACCCCTGAGATACTATTTGAAGGATCCAGGGATCCACCCGTGAGCGAGCCCACTGCTTGCTGAAATGCTTGAGACGGGCCCCCACCGTACCTGGCTCTGCCTGTGGAGCCCCAGCGTCATGCTGTGGACTTTGAGGAAGCGGGGGAGGACTTTTGCTCCTGGGAACTGGCTGTATGTTGCAGCTTTTTCCCTCTACCTCTGCCTCTGGGCAGAAAGGACGCGCCTTTAACCCGCTTGCCCCTATTGGGCCGAAAGGACTGTACCTGATAATACGGTGCTTTCTTTGGTTGTGAGGGAACATTGGGCAAAAATGTAGACTTCCCAGCTGTTGCTGTGGAAACGAGGTCCGAGAGACCATCCCCGAACAATTCCTCACCCTTATAAGGCAGAACTTCCATGTGTCGTTTGGAATCTGCATCACCTGTCCACTGCCGAGTCCATAACCCTCTCCTGGCAGAAATGGACATTGCACTAATTTTGGATGCCAGACGGCAAATATCCCTCTGTGCATCCCTCATGTATAAAAGTGCGTCTTTTATATGCTCTACGTTCAGCAAAATAGTGTCCCTATCTAGGGTATCTATATTTTCTGACAGGGAATCTGACCACGCAGCAGCAGCGCTGCACATCCAGGCTGAAGCTATAGCCGGTCTCAGTATCACACCTGTGTGTGTATATATAGATTTCAGGATAGCCTCCTGCTTTCTATCAGCAGATTCCTTCAGGGCGGCCGTATCCGGAGACGGTAGTGCCACCTTCTTCGACAAGCGTGTGAGCGCCTTATCCATCCTAGGGGATGTTTCCCAGCGTGACCTATCCTCTGGCGGGAAAGGGTACGCCATTAGCAACCTCTTAGAAATTACCATCTTTTTATCAGGGGAAGCCCACGCTTCTTCACACACTTCATTTAACTCTTCAGATGGAGGAAAAGCTACTGGTAGTTTTTTCTCTCCAAACATTATACCCTTTTTTGTGGTACCGGGGGTAACATCAGAAATGTGTAACACGTTTTTCATTGCCTCAATCATGTAACGTGTGGCCCTACTGGAAGTTACATTAGTCTCATCGTCGTCGACACTGGAGTCAGTATCCGTGTCGACATCTGTGTCAACCATCTGAGGTAGCGGGCGTTTTAGAGCCCCTGATGGTTTTTGAGACGCCTGGGCAGGCACAGGCTGAGAAGCCGGCTGTCCCACATTAGGTATGTCATCAAACCTTTCATGTAAGGAGTCGACACTATCACGTAATTCCTTCCACAGCACCATCCACTCAGGTGTTGACCCCGCAGGGGGTTACATCACATTTACAGGCATCTGCTCCGCCTCCACATAAGCCTCCTCATCAAACATGTCGACACAGCCGTACCGACACACCGCAAACACACAGGGAATGCTCTGACAGAGGACAGGACCCCACAAAGCCCTTTGGAGAGACAGAGAGAGAGTATGCCAGCACACACCAGAGCGCTATATAACACTGGGATCCCACTATCAATGAGTGTTTTCCCTATAGCTGCTTTTTTATATATATTACATATATATATCTATACTGCGCCTAAATTTAGTGCCCCCCCTCTCTTTTTTACCCTTCTGTAGTTTTCTCAGACTGCAAGGGAGAGCCAGGGAGCTTCCTTCCAGCGGAACTGTGAGGGAAAAATGGCGCCAGTGTGCTGAGGGAGAAGCCCCGCCCCCTTTTCGGCGGACTTTCTCCCGCTTTTTCTGTTATACTGGCAGGGGTAATTTTGCATCTATATAGCCCCTGGGACTATATATGATGCATATTTTGCCAGCCAAGGTGTTATCTATTGCCCTCAGGGCGCCCCCCCCCAGCGCCCTGCACCCATCAGTGACCGAAGTATGAGGTGTACATGAGGAGCAATGGCGCACAGCTGCAGTGCTGTGCGCTACCTTGGTGAAGACTGAAGTCTTCTGCCGCCGATTTTCCGGACCTTCTTCGTGCTTCTGGCTCTGTAAGGGGGACGGCGGCGCGGCTCCGGGAACGAACACCAAGGTCGGGTCCTGCGGTCGATCCCTCTGGAGCTAATGGTGTCCAGTAGCCTAAGAAGCCCAAACTACCACCTGTTAGGTAGGTTCGCTTCTTCTCCCCTTAGTCCCTCGCTGCAGTGAGTCTGTTGCCAGCAGATCTCACTGAAAATAAAAAACCTAAATATACTTTCTTTCTAGGTGCTCAGGAGAGCCCCTAGTGTGCATCCAGCTCGGCCGGGCACAAGAATCTAACTGAGGTCTGGAGGAGGGTCTTAGTGGGAGGAGCCAGTGCACACCAGTAGTCTAAAGCTTTCTTTGTAGTTGTGCCCAGTCTCCTGCGGAGCCGCTAATCCCCATGGTCCTTACGGAGTCCCCAGCATCCACTTAGGACGTTAGAGAAACCAGGATTTTTCTTAGAGACCCTCCCATCACTCTTGATAGCGCTGGCTAGCAGTCGTGGCGTGCTCCCGTCTCTCTACAGATCCAGAATGTACCTGTGAGTGTCATTTGTTATTTCATGATATTGTAAATGTTACCCCTTTTTTGTACTCCTCCCTACATCACGCACTATGTTCTGTATTTATTGCATTGTGTCTTTTCTATTATTCCCCACAATGTCCCTGTAACTACTGTTAATTTCTTTGCGGAAATGCTTCAATTAAGAAAGAAATGTTAAAAAAAAAAAATCTGAGAAAGAAATCTCAGAATCTGCAAATAGTTGTTTTTTTTTGTGATTGTTAATGTATGGGGGCCTTTAGTTGGGTGTGATCACTGCCTTGCAGATAGGAATACCTGAGACTGTTCAGGAAGTAGCAATTAAAGGGCTGTAATAAAATGTATTAAAATGAGTTCCGGTGGGCCGACCAAGAGACAGGCCGCATTTTACAGAGCTCTCCATTCCCCAGCTCAGAAAAAACTTATATAAAACAGGGATTGGTGCCCGGGGACGTCTTACCACGCATCGGAGATAGTGGTGGGGAAGAGGCTGCCATCCCCAGCTTCCCACCGCCCTGCACTCACCGCACCCGCAGCGTTTGAGAAGATGCTACTCAGCGGGCACCACCTTCCCGCGCCCGCTCTCCCCCTCTGCCGTGGCCGCGGTCCTTCACCCTCCTAGCGGTATGTGGGAGACGAGCGGCGAGCGGTCATACTCACGGCTCTGACCCGCCGCTCTTTCCCCCTGTGTGCAGCCACATTACTTGCCTGACCTCCTGGTGGACGCGTCTCCCTGCCCTCGTCCCCCCTCCCCTGCACTGATTCAGCCGTGTCTGTCAGACGTACTATGGCTGTGACCTGCTGCTCTCTCCCCCTAAGTGCAGTTGCCAGTGCTGCAGTGTTTGAAGAACAAACATTGGTAGACGCATCTCCCTGATCCCATACCCCCTCCCCCCCTGCACTGATGCCGCTGTGTGTAGTGGACATTACCCTATTGGAGGGCAAATAGTATATTGGAGGTGGGTGGCTGGGTTACCTACCATCCCTGGCGTTGCACCATCTCCCCCTCCCCATTACTGACTGCTTCACTCTGGCTGGAGTCCCACCATCTGAGAATATTGTCTGCCATAGTCATCATCCTGGTATTTACCCCTGCAAATAATCCCACTGCCTCCTCCTGGTGTGCCAAGCTGCTCTGTACCCCACTTCCTCAGCGGACACCTTAAAGGGCAGGAACTCGTCTGGTGTCTCACAATTTGGGGTATCGTCCTGTTGGTTTTTTCCACCCTCTCACGGAGCTGCTGTGATGGGAGTCGTGTTGCTGGCCAGTACTTTCTCTACATATTTCTACACAGATTTGGTGCCGTTTTTATACCTCCTAATTATGGATAAATTTGTTGCTAAACCTCAGAGAGGCGGCAGGGGCGGCACGAATACCAAAGCTCGGGAAACAAGAGCCAACGCCATGCCAGCACAGAGCCCACCATCCTCCCCGCCCGGCGATGACGTGTTGCAAGGTGTATCAGATCCCACTGCTTACAGCACAGCATCTATAGCTAAAGCCCAAGAGATAGCTGATTTGCTGTCTCCTCTCCTGGATAAAAAGCTTGCTGGCCTACAGGCGGCTATTAAATCTACTGTCACTCAACTTAAAGAACATAGTGCTCGCTTTGATAAAGCTGAACAATGAATTTTTTTTCTAATGTAGAGGATGACCCGATTACTGCGAAAGCCACTATCACTTCCTAGAAAGCATCCTTAATTGCGATACATGATAAGCTAGAAGATCTTGAAAATAGAAATCGTCGAAACAACCTTCGCCTGATAGGTCTACCTGAATCGGTCAAGCAAAAAGACCTGATGGAGTTGGTGTCAGTGTGGCTTCCTATAGAAGTGGGCTGTTTACCAAAATCGTGCGCCATGCTCATAGAGAGAGTTCATCGTATAGGTCTGGACCGACAACATGATCGTCGCAGACCCAGACCAGTTATTTTCAGGTTTTTGAACTACGTTGATAAATTATGTGTGCTGAATGCCTATAGAAAATCTCATGATCTGGAATATCATGGTGATAGACTTCTATAGTTTCAGGATTTTTGCTACCAAGTTGCGATGAAAAGAAAGGAGTTTGCACCTGTTTGTAAATCCCTCTTAGATGCTGGTATTCGTTTTGCACTCCTATATCCGGCTAAGCTGAGGGTGCATCTGGATGGAAAAAATAATTTCTTCGAGTCTGTGCAGCCCGTGAAGTCTTTTCTTGCCTCACTTTCTACACGCCCACATGTGCTGTCTGATAACACGGACTAAAACCAAGACTGGTTCGCAAGTATAACATCTTTTCCGGGAATTGTAATGTCATTATGGTTAGGTTTGTTGTTTACCTTTTACTTACTGTTCACCAATACTTTGCTGTAAGCGTAAGTTACTATGGTCATATGGGTTCTTTTGGACCGCTTGTTTTTATCGCCTGTCTGGTGATTGTTTTATTTTCTGTTCCCAGTTCCCTCCCCTCCCTTATCGTTTCAATAGAGTTACTAATGTTTCTGTTGGGCCCCTTTGGCCTATAGTTTGGGTTAAAAAATGTAAGAAAATAGTTGGAACTGTGGCATGTAATTTCTGTTGTACATTGATTTTTCTATCTGTGTTATGCAGGAGACGTTTCTTGGTGACACCCCTGCTGGCTGAGACAAGGGGGATCACCTACACGTTATTTAAGTTTTTTTTTCATTCTTTCCAAGGCTAGGTATTGGTTAATATGACACATACACAGACTTCGTTACTAGTGAAATGGGAGCATATAAAATTCTTAACTTGGAATGTAGAGGGCCTTAAAACGCCACTCAAATGGAAAAAAGTGCTGCAACATCTGAAGCGGCTTAAACCAGATGTGGCGGTGTTACAGGAAACACATTGGCGAGATGGGGACCCTAATGCTTTGAGAGATACGTGGTTTTCCCATTATATCTCAACTACTTATATTACCAAGCAACGTGGGGTGGTTCTCATTATTAATAAATCTTTACAACATACGATTTTAGATAAACTAAGTGACCCGGAGGGGCGTTATCTCTTCATTAAAATGTGTCTGGAGGGTGACATTTATACCATAACAACGTTGTATGCCCCAACTGGTCCTAACAACACATTTTTTTACTGATATTAATGCTAAGCTGCAGGATTGGGCTACTGGACACATACTCCTAGGTGGAGATTTCAACACCACTCTTAATCAGTCCTTGGACAAATCCGCTAATACCACCCGCAATACACCTTCAACTGTACTTGCTTTACTGATAGACTCCCTAGATATTACAGACCCGTGGAGGTTTCAAAATCCGGTGGGTAGGGAATACACTTTCTACTCGCATCCACACCATACCTCTTCTAGGATTGACCTATGGCTCATCCCCACTTCTTTGTTAGTTAGAGTCCATCGCTCCAGAATTTAAAATATTGCCGTATCGGATCAAGGCCCTCATTCCGAGTTGTTCGCTCGCTAGCTGCTTTTAGCAGCATTGCACACACTAGGCCGCTGCCCTCTGGGAGTGTATCTTAGCTTAGCAGAATTGCGAATGAAAGATTAGCAGAACTGCTAATAAATAATTCTTTGCAGTTTCTGAGTAGCTCCAGACCTACTCACAGATTGCGATCAGCTCAGTCCGTTTTGTTCCTGGTTTGACGTCACAAACACGCCCTGCTTTCGGCCAGCCACTCCCCCGTTTCTCCAGACACTCCCGCGTTTTTCCCTGACACGCCTGCGTTTTTTAGCACACTCCCGGAAAACGCTCAGTTACCACCCAGAAACGCCCTTTCCTGTCAATCATTCATCGATAAGCAGAGCGACTGAAAAGCGCTGCAGGATCCACAGCAAAACTGCTACGTTTTTAGTTAAGTAACTTAGCGCATGCACGCTGCGTACCATGCGCATGCGCATTTAGCAGCAAATCGCAGCATAGCGAAAATCGTCAATGAGCGAGCAACTCGGAATGACCCCCCATGCCCCAATGTGGTTTACTCTGTCACTCTCCTCTCCAAGATTATCCTCCTTTAATTGGAGATTCCCCTCCTACTTATCAGAATCTCCAGATTTTAAGTTGTCCATGGAATAACATTTTTTGAATTACGTTAACGATAACGCCCAACATATAGATGATGTCAACTTGTTCTGGACGACTTCTAAACCGGTGATGAGGGGCCATATAATCGCATATGTCGCAGCTAAACGAAAATTTTTGAACCACAGGCTGCAGGACCTTAGTCTAGCAGTCTCCAATTCTTATGCTGCAATGTTGACTAGTAATACTCCAGAAACTCGTCAACTGTATATTGACACAAAGGCGATGTATGACTCCTTATGCACCGAAAAGGCGCAATACTCATTAGATTATAAAAAAAAATCGTTATTTCAGATGGGGCAATAAAGCCGGCAAATTACTAGCATCTGTGATAAGAAGCCAGCGACAACTAACACACATACCAAAAATAATCACGGACGCGGGCCCTTTGTTGTCTGCACCTGATATTGCCGCATCATTTCTAGATTACTATACACGCTTATATACAGCCCCCACTGACAATCCTTTGTTGGGTATGGTTTTTATTAGGAAGGCTGGAGCTCTGTCCTTGACAGATGATGAGGGTAAGTCACTTGTAAGCACTATTTCAGAACAGGAACTACGATCGGCCATTGGTCGATTGTCCAAGGGTAAAGCCCCAGGCCCCGATGGCCTTAATGCTGATTATTATAAATTGTTGTCCCCACAATTATTATCATTCTTACAAAATCTGTTCAACTCGATCCTCTCGGGAGGAGAGCCCCCGTATGATTTCACACAAGCCAGAATAATTTTGTTGCCTAAACCGGATAAAGACCCCACACTGGTCATGTCCTATCGCCCCATATCTTTCTTAAATCAAGACCTTAAGATCTTAACATCTATAATAGCTCAAAGATTACAAGCTATATTGCCAAACTTACTACATCCATCCCAAAATGGCTTTGTCAAAGGCCGCTCATCAGTACATAATATTCGACAGGTGGTGACTGCATTAACTCGATCTTTAAATGGTTCGGGACGTAATTCTTTATTGGTTAGTTGTGACGTGGACAAAGCCTTTGATAGGGTGTCCTGGGCACATCTGCTTCGAGTGTTGCATCTCCAAAATTTTGGTGTGGGATTTATTAGTTTATTCCGTAAATTATATGCCTCTCCTACTGCTTTTCTGACTGTTAATGGCTTGAATACTTCAAACTTTCTTCTATCCCGTGGCACCAGACAGGGTTGCCCACTATCCCCTCTGTTATTTAATTTAGCGTTAGATCCCTTGATTAGATTATTTCACTTACACACCCCCTGGCATGGGATTGAGGTGGGCCGACAAACATTAAAAGTCTCAGCCTATGCAGATGATCTTCTCCTATACTTCACGAACCCCAAGAAAGCATTCCCAGGTTTCCTACATATTTTGGATGACTTTGAGCAGATTTCAGTATTTATAATTAATAAAACAAAAACTCATGCATTAGCCTTACAGCCAGGTGCAAGAGACCATTGGACTGAAGGCTTCCCGTGTTTATGGGCAGATTCCTCCATTAAATATCTTGGTTTAAACATAACAATAAAGCCAGCTGATTTATATATGGCAAACTTCCCTGGGTTAATAGCACGCATTATGTTAGATTTTAAACGTTGGCGTCAGTTACCATTATCTTATATAGGTAGATGCTACTTGATTAAAATGGTATCATTTCCTAGACTGTTATACGCCATACAAATGCTCCCCATTTTACTGAAGGACTCAGACTTAAAAATTATAAACAAAGCTATCAGAACATTTATTTGGGCGGGAAAAAGCCAAGAATGTCATTATTTAAATTGAGCCAACCTCCTTCTTTGGGGGGTATAAATCTTCCCTGTATACGCAGTTACTCATTGGCGGCTAACTATCGTTTTGCGCTGGATTGGCTCCATAACACTAGTAATTACGCATATACTGCCCTGGAGCAAGCCTCTTGCCCGGATATAGCTCTGCCTAGTTTGTTACACATGAAACCCTCAAACCACCCCCTCTAATGTATCTGATAACCTTTTACTTACTACTACTTGCACCGCCTGGCGTCTGACTAGATCTGGTCTAAAACTCTCAGCCTACAACACAATTTTTTGCTCCCTTTTCCCCACTGACAATGTGAGTACCCCTTTGTTGTGGGGTTCTTCATTATCGCTGTCTTGGCATGAGAGGGGCCTTAGTTTAATTCTCCATACTTTGCAGGGGAATTGTTTGTCGTAACTACCACTTCCTTCGCTACGTGATAAATACCCAGATTTGTCTATACCATTGTTTGTTTATTACCAACTCCACAGCTTCACCGTAGTGTGCTATCTAAACTGACAGACAAAGATACCTCTAATGAGTTTGATATCATGGTTAGAAATGCTACTGACAATGGGTGCTCAACCTCCTTGTTATATATGCACATTAAACGGTGCATTAATCTTGAAGGTTTGCAGATGGGAATGGCAAAGTGGGTTGTTGATTTACCTGATGTTCCCATTGTGACGCTTCTTGATGCTTTTACACGTCTTAAGACTTTAGTGTCTGCATCTTACATGGAAATGCATTATAAACTGTTACACCGAGCATATTACACTCCAAAACTATGCTTATTAATGGGAGTTTCCACTGATTCAAACTGCTTCAAATGTGCGGCACCAAATGCGGATTTATTTCACTGCATGTGGAGTTGCCCAGAAGTGCATAAATTTTGGGTGTTGGTGGGTCAATATATCAAAGACACATATGACATTACTATTACACTAACTCCTGAATGGGCAATGTGGGATATATATACGTCCTCTACCAGGACTAGATCTGCATTGGTTGCAGTACACACATCACGTACAAACTACACACAGATGGCCTCCGTGCGTGTACTTGTTCTGCCGTGCGTGCGCATATTCGCAATTTGCGTATGGTCGCTCCCGCGGTCCTGCGCATTAGCGTGTGGTATGAGTATTTGCGGTAGAGTTTGTGGACGCATGGAAAAGCCATCAAAACACATTACATATTTAATCCAAATAGTGCACAATGTACACATAGTCTCCCTGCACCACACCAGCAAGTTACAACAGTTTAAATGGTATCAGAACAAAGGGATTCACCTTTACAGGATAGGAGGGGACAGAACAAGGTTATAAGGTGGTGTTTGGTATCCAGCTGTAGGGTATTTTAAGGGCAATATTCCGGTGTTGGTTGTAGTAGATCACACGTTCCTGCGAATAGTTATGTGCAGGAGCAGAATATAGATATAAACTGTATTTACTGTACATTAGGTATGAGGCGGGAACCCAGAGGAGACCACCCACAAGTGCATCTGGAACAGACATCGCCCACCTATTCAAACCAACCTATGACCTCTCCTGTACTGTAAATGACCATCCCTGTGTCCAATGGACAAAGAGATTACAGTATCCATTGTGTTAAGTTTTGGAAGATTGTATAAAAGGAGCCAGCTGCAGGCCTGGTCACACAAGACTCTAAAAGTTATCTATCTAGATGACCGAGGACCAGACTGGGTAGCGCGGCGAAAACCAATCACGTATGTGCCATTGACTGTAGCGATTATTCTTTTGTATTGTATTGCTTTGTTATTGTAACCCCCTTTCAGTAATAATATGTTGTGGTGTCGGAACCCGGCATTTTAAATACAATCTGGTGTCATGTTTTCCTTTCCCTGCTAAGGTTTAAAGTGTATTACTATCGCATGCACAGCTGTTAAAGGTTCACGGTGTATCTTTGGGTGTGTGCTTTGCACAGCCAGCGCGGCGTTTGGATGCGACCATTCAGATAGATAGTGGGCCTAATTCAGAGTTGATTGCAGCAGCAAATTTGTTAGCTAATGGGCATAACCTTGGGGGTAATTCAAAGTTGATTGCAGCAGGAAATTTTTTAGCAGTTGGGCAAAACCATGTGCACTGCAGGGGAGGCAGATATAACATGTGCAGAGAGAGTTAGATTTGGGTGTGGTGAGTTCAATCTGCAATCTAAATTGCAGTGTAAAAATAAAGCAGCCAGTATTTACCCTGCACAGAAACAAAATAACCCACCCAAATCTAACTCTCTCTGCAAATGTTATATCTGCCCCCCTGCAGTGCACATGGTTTTGCCCAACTGCTAACAAATTTCCTGCTGCGATCAACTTGGAATTACCCCCATTATGCAATTGTTTACTGCTCCACCTGTTTGTCTCTGTTTTTCCTTTTTTACCCTTCTACATAAATGAGCTCTTGATTATGCTCTCTGTGAAATGAGTTATGCTATTTGTAATACATATGTTAATATTTTGTGCCTTGCATTATCACTGTTCATGTTTTCTGTATGACATGCACTCTCTGTTGTATAACATGCGCAGTTCTCTAATAAAATATTTTGGAGAAAAAAAAAGTATTAAAATATTTTTTTTTTAAATGATTACCTAGAGTCTGATACACAAACCCTGCATAAGTATCAGTTGCAGTGTCCAATTTGAGCACACATGTATGGTAGTTTGCCAACTTGGACAAAATTTGTCCTGTCAGCCAAGAGGAACTCCTGTTCATCTGTATATCGAAAAGTAAAAGGATAGTGTACCCAAATGGCGCAATGCTGCTGTGGCACCTAGAGATTTAAAATAAATGTCACCACATTCAACATATACAATAAACAAAAAATATAAACCTCCCTGGTGCATTCAGCGCAAGAGCATATATCAAAACAGGAAAAAAGGAAGCATGTACGTCCCTGTTTTAAAACCGTAGAGTCAGGTATTTCCTTTTCAGATTTCTCATATGGATGGTGTTCAATACAGATGTCCCGAAAAGGAATATGAAAATAAAGAACACAAAGACCAATGTGTAGTATTTCACATAAAGGTATGTTTCAGTCTCAAATTTTCGGTTTAATATAAGTGGATGGCTAATTAGATGTGGAGCGTACCCCAAAACTCACAGAGGAGAATGGTGTACAGAACACATCAAGGTATCTTTGAAAGCTACAAATTTTCATATACAGCGTACCCAGACTCACACTTGATGGTGTATGATGAATCCTATATAGGTATCTTTTGATTAATCTTCCTTTTTCATAGGCATGAATCGTTGGGTAGATCTCATATAGCCTCAGTGTAATATGTAGAAAAACAAAGAAAGGAAGACCAATGTGTAGTATGTAAGGCACCCACGTTGTATTTAGAATTTAGTCTCAAAAAAAGGAGGTGGTATTCCATACACACCAAACAATCTTTCAAATATATAGACTCCACAAAAGATGGCGTACCCCAACTCACACTTGGTGATATATGGAAAATCCTATAAAGGTATCTTTCAGTGGACTTTTCTCCCCAATGTGAAAGGAAAGGCACGTGATAGGTATTATGAAGATATCTTTACAAAGATGTGACGTACCCCAACTCACACTGAATGGTATGGAGTGAATCCTATAAAAGGTATCTTTAAATCGGCCTTTTCTCCCGATGTAAATCAAACCAGCACACGTGATGAGAAGAGATAAAAAAGGTGTCTTTACAGATATGTGATGATCTTCATATAAAGCGTACCCCAACTCACGTATATAAGTGAGATGATGTTCCCATAAAGGTATCTTTATGCTGTATATCCTGAACTTCACATCCACACCACGATATTTTCTTTAAAAATAGGTTTTATTCGGCCACACAATACTTTCCATAAACTCCGCCGCGGAGTGTACAAAAATACAAAAAATTAAACAAGAATGTTTTTAGTCCCAAATCAAGACTAATAAAAAAAATTTTAAAACATAAAACAAATCAAGAATAGATCCAAGTTTAAAAAAGTAGCTACTCACACTCCCAGAAGTGTATTCAATCAACGCGTTTCGGTCGTGACGACCTTTATCAAGATGACTGTATTGAACACCATCCATATGAGAAATCTGAAAAAGAAATACCTGACTCTACGGTTTTAAAACAGGGACGTACATGCTTCCTTTTTCCTGTTCATCTGTAGTCTGTTAATTCATTCAAAAGACGCCAGCACACAACAGTGAATAGAATTAATCTTCAAACTGCAGGTATCAACCTGCTGGATAACGATCCATTATCAGTTATCACTGTTGTCTTGGGGCCAACTGGCTGCTAATTTTGTATATTCAGCATTAATCATTCATGTTAAGCGCCCTGAGTAATTTTGGAGAAAGAGTACTATACTGTATAAAATAAATACAATTACCTGTATTATTATTATTAGTAAGCTATCTACAAAATTATACAATTCATCTGACAGTCTGTCCATTTTAGGTTGAATTATCTGGACATCTAGCAGTGTGACTAATGCTGGGCATACAGTATACAATTATCTGTCAGATAATCTGCCAGATTTGGTTGGTTGGAATGAAAATCTGGTAATGGATAAGAGCAAATGACCATCAATCATTTGCTCCGAAACACTGGAAAATAGACAAAAACTGTGGTTCATACAAATTGGTTAAATAACAGACAGATTTTGTCCATTTTCCAGTATTTGGTAGCAAATGGTCAATTGTCATTTGCTCTCATCCATTACCAGATTTTAATTCCAACCAGCCAGATCTGTCAGATAATTGTAAAATGTATGCCCAGTTTAAGAACTGTGGCAGCATAGGCATAGTACTATTAATGAGCATCAGCTGGACACAATTGTAATGAACAATGGAGACAATTCCAAACAATCAATGGTCCTGATATAGATCGATTGGAAAGGCTTGAGGATTCAATCATCAGCCAGCTGCATAAAACGGATACCGGACAATACTGAGTGGCCCAAGTGAAGGAAAGGCAAATCTGGTTATAATGACTCCCCCACGCATGGTCACAGATCCTAACCGATCTCACAGTGTGTGGCCAGTTCCACAGGAAATGATCCAGCAGCAGTATGACAAGTACAGAGTCTGTCTTATATGTAATCCAGCATGAAATATAGCAAGAAAAGGTTGATTGTTTAAAATAACAAGGTACATTGAAATCGCAAATCTGTTTGTAAACCTTTAATACTGAGTAAACATTTCGTAGATTGTGTAAATATTCACTACAAGCAAGTCGTTGCCCTTTTAAATATATAGGGACATAGGTACATGGTCTGGTTAATTATTATAACAATGTACCAGAAGGCACTTTCCTAATGTATGTGAGGAATTAGGTATGAGTAACATTGTGTAGCTTGTACAATATTAACATTTCCAGGAGGCTTAGGGTTACTGTTAAGGTTAAGGACAGGGGGCGGGATGTGTAAAGGGGAAAATGCAGTCAATACATCAGTTTTCGGAGGTGTGCTGCTTTCCTCATATGTATCAAGCTCCATACAGCAAAACTTTCCAGAGTTTGCACTTGATTGACCAATGCCATCTATGGAAGTTTTGCATACAGAAACCTATGAGCTTCTCACCACAGAATCCCCCTGGGAGTGATCCGAAGGATCCATTTCTGCCACCCCGAGGCCTGCTCCA
Source organism: Pseudophryne corroboree (assembly GCF_028390025.1). Classification (NCBI taxonomy): domain Eukaryota; kingdom Metazoa; phylum Chordata; class Amphibia; order Anura; family Myobatrachidae; genus Pseudophryne; species Pseudophryne corroboree. The sequence goes on from NC_086445.1 coordinate 873,375,155, forward strand.
TATGCAGGCCAAGAGCCGCGCATGTGCAGTAGTACTCGTGGGAGCCCTCACAGTGCATAGGACAGCTTTTATTGGAAGTGCTATCTGTTGCATTTATACTTGCAGTTATAAATGCCACTATGCATGCGATAAGTGGCAGGATGTATTGCATACAATATACAACGCATGAGACATCCTGCCCATGAATGTAAAAAACAGTATGTCGACACTGTCACAATGCCGACATTGTAGCTGTCGAACATATATACTGAACCCGCAAGCAGGGTGTTACGGTCCGGCGGGAGACTGTGCAGGGGAGCCGACTCTTACCTGTCCAGTCCCTTTGGAGAGGTCCAGCTGGTGGAGGTGCGGGCTGCTGGCGCCGGGTAGGGTGCGCTGGGAGGACAGGCAGGGGCACTGGTTGGTGGCTCTGCAGACTGGCAGCATGTCCCTCCGGCAGTGGTTAGCGGTGCTGCTGTGGAGCCAGGGCTTCTGTTAACAGGCTGGGCTGTGTTCCCGGCTGCGCCTTCTTGGATGTGGGCAAAGAGCCTGTCTTGCCCACACTTCACCAATTTATCACTTTCCTGTGGCCAATTAGCTCCGAGCAGCTGCTATAAGACAGGAAGGCCTGGAGGAGGGAATTTGCCAGTGCAACGTCTTTCACAGTATCTGTGAAGCTAGTTCTCTGTGCTCCCGCAGCGTCTCCAGTGTCAGGTTCTTGTTACAGCAAAGTACCCAAGCCTCCTGATATAGCTTTACGCAGACTGCCGAAACTTTTCCCGTGTCATCCCTAGCTACCTGTTGCAGACGCCGCAGTAACCAGCCTTCGGAATTCCTCCTTTAAAGTACTGGGTCACGGTTCCGGTATCCTCAGCCACCCGCTAACCTAGTTGTATCTCTATTCAACTGTCTCTGGCGAACCCTGTTAAACTTACTAAATGCGTAAGACCTTCATCCGTCCCGCTCGTTTGTTATTCAGAGATCCAAGTGCACCAGAATCATCTTGCCCAAATCCGGATGCACAAGAATCCTCAGACATGACACAGGGCCTCTCACCGCTTTGTCTGTTATTACACAATCTTGTTTTATTATTGTTCTAATACTGTTTTGTTTCCCATTGTAAAGCGCAATGGAATATTCTGGCACTATAAAAATAAATGTTAATATTAATATAGGCCATTATTAAAATTGACCCTAGATCATACTTGCCTACTCTACTGGTTTCTGTGGGAGACACCTGATTTTTAGGGTATTCTCCCACAGCCATGAAAGAGTGGGCAACCCTCCCGCATTCTACCCACTTCATAGTGCAGTAGGTAGAATGTGGAGCTAAATACTGGCAATCTGCTGTCCCGCGGAGGTGGTGGAGTCTAGTAATACGATTATATGCTACCTCATTTTAGCCCCATCTGATGACACAATTAACTCAGCCCCGCCCCTATTCACCTGCTATTCCTCACCGGGCATCTCCCGGAGAGGAAAATTTAAAAGTCGGTAAGTATTTGCCCTAGATGTGTTTGTTTGGCATTGACATGTAAGCTCCACTGCAGTAGGTTGCAGTATAGATAAGTGACAAAAAAAATAAATGAGAATTCCTGTAGGACGCCAAAGAGTCCTGACAAGTCAAAAACGATGAAACACTTGTCAGAATGCATGTGTACATTTCCATTCACTTAAATTGGGGCTGATTTAATTACACGCAAGCTGCCGCTGGAACAGCTTCCAGAGGTTTCAATGGACGTGTTGCAAAACATTTCTAATTAAATAGCTCCAGTATCTTGTTCTATAAGCATAAACCCAAGTTTAACCAATTGCCTGGCATGGTCGCATCACCAGCAAGTCCTTTATCTGACCTGGTTGCACAGGATGCGACCATTCAGATAGATAGTGGGCCTAATTCAGAGTTGATTGCAGCAGCAAATTTGTTAGCTAATGGGCATAACCTTGGGGGTAATTCAAAGTTGATTGCAGCAGGAAATTTTTTAGCAGTTGGGCAAAACCATGTGCACTGCAGGGGAGGCAGATATAACATGTGCAGAGAGAGTTAGATTTGGGTGGGGTGTGTTCAAACTGAAATCTAAATTGCAGTGTAAAAATAAAGCAGCCAGTATTTACCCTGCACAGAAACCAAATAACCCACCCAAATCTAAAGGGCCCTACACACTGGCCGATTTTTTGAAAGATATGAACGATCTCGTTCATAAATGAACGAGAACTCGTTCATATCTTTCAGTGTGGAGACTCCAGCGATGAACGATGCGCGGCCCCGCACTCGTTCATCGCTGGTCCCCCGTCGGCTGTACATGCAGGCCAATATGGACGATCTCGTCCATATTTGCCTGCACTTCAATGCAGCCGCGTGACGGGGGGAGTGAAGAAACTTCACTCCCCCCGTCACTGCCCCCCCGCCGCCGGGTCGCTCGGTGGCCGTATCCGCCGTCGGGCAGCTCGGCGGCGTGTCGGCCAGTGAGTAGGGCCCTTAACTCTCTCTGCACATGTTATATCTGCCACACCTGCACTCCACATGGTTTTGCCCAACTGCTAACAAATTTGCTGCTGCGATCAACTCTGAATTACCCCCAGTGTTTGCAGCGGTGGGGAAGAGGAACTTCCCTCTGCTGCTGTTTGGTCCCTCTGCCTCCCTGCACCCTCCCCCAGTGTATGCCGTGCTGCCAATCACTGCTGATTGGTCTGCACGGCAGGACTCCCACCCAGCGGCTGCAGACAATAGCAGCAGCTGGGGAAGTGTAAATTAAGGTCCCCAAGCCCCCCCCTGTGTACCTGGCAGCTGCTGGGGCTATTCAAATGAAAGTTGCAATGTTTCCGATGTTCCGATGTTTGAAGAAGAAGCCCACTTTATTTAAAAAAAAATGTTTTTAACTAAAATCATTTTGGATAACATTTAATACATGTTCTTCACCTAATTCACTCATTTAAACAAACAAACAAACAACAATTTCTGAGTGGTTTTTGGAAAAAATAAATCATCACCTAAGTGGTTAAAAATGGAAGATGAACACTTAATTATATTTCCCGAGTGTAAAAAAGGTCAAGGTAATATGACTACCAGCCAGGTGCAGTGACCATGCATTTGCTTCGGAACCCCAGGGTTTGTTGAAATGTCTGGTAGCCTTCAGGATCATTTTGACAGTGAGCTGATCCACTGTAGCATATCAGTCGGCCCTCACACACTGTCATAGCCGATGTTCACCTCTCACAACGATGGCACGTGGTGCACCACAGTTTCCACATCGGTTATTTGCAATGGTGCCATTTTTCCATTTACAATACATCTTCAACACAGCAGCATGCAAACAGTTCACAAACTGCGCTGTTTCAGAAATACTGCAACCCTTGGCCCGAAAGCCGCTAATCATCCCTTTTGTACCTCTGATAAATTGCCCCTTTTACCTATGACAGCAATGAGTGATATGTGTGTGTAGAGAGCCTATCGCACACTTTATATACCCACCAATCCAGCGCATATCACGTGACCTACTTCATGGGCTACGTGCTGCCGACGTCAAATGTAGGAGGTGGTAATAAGATGACTCGATTGTTTATATAATATATATATATATATATATATATATATACAGTGGGGCAAAAAAGTATTTGGACAGCCAACGATTGTGCAAGTTGACCCACTTAAAAAGATGAGAGAGGTCTGTAATTTCCATCATAGGTACACTTCAACTGTGAGAGACAATTTATTTGTATATTCTTGTGGAAAATAAATATTTGGACAATCAAAAAGTTTAACTCAATACTTTGTAATATAACCTCAGTTGGCAATTACAGAGGTCAAACGTTTTCTGTAGTTCTTGACCAGGTTTGCACACACTGTAGCAGGTATTTTGCCCACTCTTCCATGCAGATCTTCTCTAGATCTGTCATGTTTTGGGGCTGTCGCCGGGCAACACGGACTTTCAACTCCCTCCACAGATTTTCTATTGGGTTGAGGTCTGGAGACTGGCTAGGCCACTCCAGGACCTTGAAAAGCTTCTTACGGAGCCACTCCTTAGTTGCCCAGGCGGTGTGTTTGGGGTCATTGTCCATGCTGGAAGACCCAGCCACGTTCCATCTTCAATGCTCTTACTGAGGGAAGGAGGTTTTTGCCCAAAATCTCACGATACATGGCACCATTCATCGTCTCCTTAATACGGATCAGTCGTCCTGTCTCCTTTGCAGAAAAACAGCCCCAAAGCATGATGTTTCCACCCCCATGCTTCACAGTGGGTATAGTGTTCTTGGAATGCCATTCATCATTCTTCTCCCTCCAAATACGGCGAGTGGAGTTTATACCAAAAAGTTTGATTTTGCTCTCATCTGACCACATTACATTCTCCCAATCCTCCTCTGGATCATCCAGATGGTCACTGGCAAACTTTAGATGGGCCTGTACATGTGCTGGCTTAAGCAGGGGGACCTTTCGGGCACTGCAGGATTTCAATCCATGACGACGTAGTGGGTTACTAATGATAACCTTTGTGACTGTGGTCCCAGCCCTCTTGAGGTCATTGACCAGGTCCCCCCATGTAGTTCTGGGCTGATTCCTCACTGTTCTCAAGATCATTGATACCCACGAGGTGAGATCTTCCATGGAGCCCCAGGTCAAGGGAGATTGTCAGTGATCTTGTATTTCTTAAATTTTTTAATAATTGCGCCAACAGTTGATCTCTTCTCACCAAGCTGCTTGCCTATTGTCGTGTTATTCATCCCAGGCTTGTGCAGCTCTACAATTTTGTCCCTGGTGTCCTTAGACAGCTCTCTGGTCTTGGCCATGGTGGAGAGGTAGCAATCTGACTGTTTGAGGGTGTGGACAGGTGTCTTTTATACAGATAACCAGTTCAAACAGGTGCCATTAATACAGGTAATGAGTGGAGATTATGAGAGCTTCTTAAAGAAGAAGTAACAGGTCTCTGAGAGCCATATATCTTGCTGCTTGGTAGGTGTCCAAATATTTATTTTCCACAAGAATATACAAATAAATTGTTTAAAAATCATACAATGTGATTTCCTATTTTTTTTTTTTTTTTTTCAGATTCTGTCTCTCACAGTTAAAGTGTACCTATGATGTAAATTACAGACCTCTCTCATCTTTTTAAGTGGGTCAACTTGCATAATCAGTGGCTGTGCAAATACTTTTTTGCCCCACTATATATATATATATATATATATATATAGAGAGAGAGAGAGAGAGAGAGAGAGAGAGAGAGAGAGAGAGAGTGTGTTATGGTAAGCCTGCCATTGTTAACACTATTTCTGCGAAGTACACAGGGTTCCACAGGGAAACATTGGGGTGTAGAGTGGATCTGGATCCAGAGGCACAAACTGGTAAAGCTTTAGCTGTCCCAGGATTCATCAGGGGAACCTCCTCTATAACCCCGCCTTCAGGCACTGTGAGCTCAGTTTTGTTAACTAGTCCAATGCAGGTGGCAGGTAAGAGCAGGTGCGTCAGAACGTTTTTAGGTGGAGGGGGGGGCAAGATATAATCTAATTTCAGCGCCCCTAAATTGCTGACTCGCTAAAGGTCAGATAGGTAAGTTTAAACCAGACGCCCGGAGGCGAATTAGACAATGGTGTGACCCCCACTCACACAAACTCATATGTGCACACACAGCCCCATATACATACATACGCACACAGCCCCATATACATACATACACACACTGCCCCATATTATAAACATACAGCCCTAAATAAATAAATAAATATATATGTATATTGGTCGAAGTGGAAATTTCGAAGTGGGGGTATGCAAAAGTCAAGGACTTAATTCTCCAGAAACGGGGGCGTGGTCACCCAAAAGGGGGTGTGGTCACCCAAAAGGGGCCGTGTCCTGTGTAGTAGAACCCCTTAAACTATCTAGTACTGGTGCCCCTTTCACCTTATAGCACACTGAATGAGCTGAAATTCACATTATAGCACACTGAATGATCCAAAACTCACATTGTAGCACACTGAATGATCCGAAATTCACATTGTAGCACACTGAATGAGCCGAAATTCACATTGTAGCACACTGAATGAGCCGAAATTCACATTGTAGCACACTGAATGATCCAAAATTCACATTGTAGCACACTGAATGATCCGAAATTCACATTGTAGCACACTGAATGAGCCGAAATTCACATTGTAGCACACTGAATGAGCCGAAATTCACATTATAGCACACTGAGTGAGCCGAAATTCACATTGTAGCACACTGAATGAGCCGAAATTCACATTATAGCACACTGAATGAGCTGAAATTCACATTATAGCACACGGTACGAGACGAAATTCACCTTATAGCACACTGAATGAGCCGAAATTCACATTGTAGCACACTGAATGAGCCGAAATTCACCTTGTAGCATACTAAATGAGCCGAAATTCACCTTGTAGCACACTGAATGAGCCGAAATTCACCTTGTAGCACACTGAATGAGCCGAAATTCACATTGTAGCACACTGAATGATCCGAAATTCACATTGTAGCACACTGAATGATCCGAAATTCACATTGTAGCACACTGAATGAGCCGAAATTCACATTGTAGCACACTGAATAAGCCGAAATTCACATTATAGCACACTGAGTGAGCCGAAATTCACATTGTAGCACACCGAATGAGCCGAAATTCACATTATAGCACACTGAATGAGCTGAAATTCACATTATAGCACACAGTACGAGACGAAAATCACCTTATAGCACACTGAATGAGCCGAAATTCACATTGTAGCACACTGAATGAGCCGAAATTCACCTTGTAGCACACTGAATGAGCCGAAATTCACCTTGTAGCACACTGAATGAGCCAAAATTCACATTATAGCACACTGAATGAGCCGAAATTCACATTATAGCACACGGTACGAGACGAAATTCACCTTATAGCACACAGTATGAGCCGAAATTCCCATTGTAACACACTGAATGAGCAAAAACTCACATTGTAGCACACTGAATGAGCCGAAATTCACATTGTAGCACACTGAATGAGCCGAAATTCACATTGTAGCACACTGAATGAGCCGAAATTCACATTGTAGCACACTGAATGATCCAAAATTCACATTGTAGCACACTGAATGATCCGAAATTCACATTGTAGCACACTGAATGAGCCGAAATTCACATTGTAGCACACTGAATGAGCCGAAATTCACATTATAGCACACTGAGTGAGCCGAAATTCACATTGTAGCACACTGAATGAGCCGAAATTCACATTATAGCACACTGAATGAGCTGAAATTCACATTATAGCACACGGTACGAGACGAAATTCACCTTATAGCACACTGAATGAGCCGAAATTCACATTGTAGCACACTGAATGAGCCGAAATTCACCTTGTAGCATACTAAATGAGCCGAAATTCACCTTGTAGCACACTGAATGAGCCGAAATTCACCTTGTAGCACACTGAATGAGCCGAAATTCACATTGTAGCACACTGAATGATCCGAAATTCACATTGTAGCACACTGAATGATCCGAAATTCACATTGTAGCACACTGAATGAGCCGAAATTCACATTGTAGCACACTGAATGAGCTGAAATTCACATTATAGCACACTGAATGAGCTGAAATTCACATTATAGCACACAGTACGAGACGAAAATCACCTTATAGCACACTGAATGAGCCGAAATTCACATTGTAGCACACTGAATGAGCCGAAATTCACCTTGTAGCACACTGAATGAGCCGAAATTCACCTTGTAGCACACTGAATGAGCCAAAATTCACATTATAGCACACTGAATGAGCCGAAATTCACATTATAGCACACGGTACGAGACGAAATTCACCTTATAGCACACAGTATGAGCCGAAATTCCCATTGTAACACACTGAATGAGCAAAAACTCACATTGTAGCACACTGAATGAGCCGAAATTCACATTGTAGCACACTGAATGAGCCGAAATTCACATTATAGCACACTGAATGATCCGAAACTCAAATTGTAACACACTGAATGAGCCGAAACTCACCTTGTACCACACTGAATGAGCCAAAATTCACATTGTAGCACACTGAATGAGCCGAAATTCACATTGTAGCACACTGAATGAGCTGAAATTCACATTGTAGCACACTGAATGAGCTGAAATTCACATTATAGAACACTGAATGAGCCGAAATTCACATTGTAGCACACTGAATGAGCCGAAATTCACATTGTAGCACACTGAATGAGCCGAAATTCACATTGTAGCACACTGAATGAGCCGAAACTCACATTGTAGCACACTGAATGAGCCGAAACTCACATTGTAGCACACTGAATGAGCCGAAATTCACATTATAGCACACTGAATGAGATGAAATTCACCTTGTAGCACACTGAATGAGCCGAAATTCACATTATAGCACACTGAATGAGCTGAAACTCAATTATAACACACGGTACGAGACAAAATTCACCTTACAGCACACAGTATGAGCCGAAATTCACATTGTAGCACACTGAATGAGCAGAAACTCACATTGTAGCACACTGAATGAGCAGAAATTCACATTATAGCACACTGAATGAGCCGAAATTCACATTGAAGCACGCTGAGTGAGCAGAAACTCACATTGTAGCACACTGAATGAGCTGAAATTCACATTATAGCACATGGCACGAGACGAAATTCACCTTACAGCACACAGTATGAGCCGAAATTCACATTGTAGCACACTGAATGAGAAGAAACTCACATTGTAGCACACTGAATGAGCCGAAATTCACATTGAAGCACACTGAATGAGCAGAAACTCGCATTGTAGCACACTGAATGAGCCGAAATACACATTGTAGCACACTGAATGAGCCGAAATTCACATTGAAGCACACTGAATGAGCAGAAACTCACATTGTAGCACACTGAATGAGCCGAAATACACATTGTAGCACACTGAATGAGCCGAAATTCACATTGAAGCACACTGAATGAGCCGAAACTCACATTGTAGCACACTGAATGAGCCGAAACTCACATTGTAGCAGACTGAATGAGCCGAAATTCACATTGTAGCACACTGAATGAGCCGAAACTCACATTGTAGCACACTGAATGAGCCGAAATTCACATTAAAGCACACTGAATGAGCTGAAATTGTGACAGCAGGGAGAGAGAGTGAGTGACGACAGAGAGAGAGAGAGAGAGAGAGAGAGAGAGAGAGAGAGTGACGACAGGGAGAGAGAGAGAGAGTGACGACAGGGAGAGAGAGAGAGTGACGACAGGGAAATTCACATTGTAGCACACTGAATGAGCCGAAATTCACATTGTAGCACACTGAATAAGCCGAAATTCACATTATAGCACACTGAGTGAGCCGAAATTCACATTGTAGCACACCGAATGAGCCGAAATTCACATTATAGCACACTGAATGAGCTGAAATTCACATTATAGCACACAGTACGAGACGAAAATCACCTTATAGCACACTGAATGAGCCGAAATTCACATTGTAGCACACTGAATGAGCCGAAATTCACCTTGTAGCACACTGAATGAGCCGAAATTCACCTTGTAGCACACTGAATGAGCCAAAATTCACATTATAGCACACTGAATGAGCCGAAATTCACATTATAGCACACGGTACGAGACGAAATTCACCTTATAGCACACAGTATGAGCCGAAATTCCCATTGTAACACACTGAATGAGCAAAAACTCACATTGTAGCACACTGAATGAGCCGAAATTCACATTGTAGCACACTGAATGAGCCGAAATTCACATTATAGCACACTGAATGAGCCGAAATTCACATTGAAGCACAATGAATGAGCAGAAACTCACATTGTAGCACACTGAATGAGCCGAAATGCACATTATAGCACACTGAATGATCCGAAACTCAAATTGTAACACACTGAATGAGCCGAAACTCACCTTGTACCACACTGAATGAGCCAAAATTCACATTGTAGCACACTGAATGAGCCGAAATTCACATTGTAGCACACTGAATGAGCTGAAATTCACATTGTAGCACACTGAATGAGCTGAAATTCACATTATAGAACACTGAATGAGCCGAAATTCACATTGTAGCACACTGAATGAGCCGAAATTCACATTGTAGCACACTGAATGAGCCGAAATTCACATTGTAGCACACTGAATGAGCCGAAACTCACATTGTAGCACACTGAATGAGCCGAAACTCACATTGTAGCACACTGAATGAGCCGAAATTCACATTATAGCACACTGAATGAGATGAAATTCACCTTGTAGCACACTGAATGAGCCGAAATTCACATTATAGCACACTGAATGAGCTGAAACTCAATTATAACACACGGTACGAGACAAAATTCACCTTACAGCACACAGTATGAGCCGAAATTCACATTGTAGCACACTGAATGAGCAGAAACTCACATTGTAGCACACTGAATGAGCAGAAATTCACATTATAGCACACTGAATGAGCCGAAATTCACATTGAAGCACGCTGAGTGAGCAGAAACTCACATTGTAGCACACTGAATGAGCTGAAATTCACATTATAGCACACGGCACGAGACGAAATTCACCTTACAGCACACAGTATGAGCCGAAATTCACATTGTAGCACACTGAATGAGAAGAAACTCACATTGTAGCACACTGAATGAGCCGAAATTCACATTGAAGCACACTGAATGAGCAGAAACTCGCATTGTAGCACACTGAATGAGCCGAAATACACATTGTAGCACACTGAATGAGCCGAAATTCACATTGAAGCACACTGAATGAGCAGAAACTCACATTGTAGCACACTGAATGAGCCGAAATACACATTGTAGCACACTGAATGAGCCGAAATTCACATTGAAGCACACTGAATGAGCCGAAACTCACATTGTAGCACACTGAATGAGCCGAAACTCACATTGTAGCACACTGAATGAGCCGAAATTCACATTGTAGCACACTGAATGAGCCAAAACTCACATTGTAGCACACTGAATGAGCCGAAATTCACATTAAAGCACACTGAATGAGCTGAAATTGTGACAGCAGGGAGAGAGAGTGAGTGACGACAGGGAGAGAGAGAGAGAGAGAGAGAGAGAGAGTGACGACAGGGAGAGAGAGAGAGAGTGACGACAGGGAGAGAGAGAGAGTGACGACAGGGAGAGAGAGAGTGACGACAGGGAGAGAGAGTGACGACAGGGAGACAGTGACAACAGTGACGACAGGGAGAGAGAGTGATAACAGTGACGACAGGGAGAGAGAGTGACAACAGTGACGACTGGGGGAGAGTGACGACAGTGAGAGAGTGACGACAGGGAGAGAGAGTGACGACAGGGAGAGAGAGTGACGACAGTGACGATAGGGAGAGAGTGACGATAGGGAGAGAGTGACGACAGGGAGAGAGAGTGACGACAGTGAGGACAGGGAGAGAGTGACGACAGTGAGGACAGGGAGAGAGAGTGAGGACAGGGAGAGAGAGTGACGACAGTGACAGCAGGGAGAGAGTGACAGTAGGGACAGGAACGTTAACGATAGGGAGAGAGGTGACAGCAGGGTAACATTACCTCATTTGTTGCTGGCAGCGGTGAGCGATAGACTGCTGGCGGCGGCGGGCGAAGGTGGGCGGTGGTGAGCGGCGTGCGGCGGTGGGTGGCTGGCGGCGGTGAGCCAATACAGCGCTCTACACAGCCGCCAGCCGCCGCGCAGGGATGGAGAGCACCATGTGCAGCAGGATGGCCACTTCCCTCGCCTCCTGCTGCACTTTCAGTTCCGCATTTCTGGGTCAGTGGAAGAAGTGGCGGTATACCATACCGCCGTATACCGCCCCACTTCGACCACTGTTTATATATTTATATATATATATATATATATATATATATATATATATATATATATGTATATTATATAGACAGATATATCCACACAGCCCCATATATATATACACACACAAACAGCCCCATACGTATGTATGTGTGTGTGTGTGTGTATATATATATATATATATATATATATACACAATTCGGGTCGGCACTCTTCCATAAAGATGTCACAATGCCCTGGTGCCCTCCTAGGTGTACTGCACACCAATAATACAGAGAGTCGACTGGTGGCACTCTTGGGACTTGTTACCATAAAGTATTCAGACCACCCTTGTGGATTATCAACGTTTCGATTATTTAATCGTCTTCAGGATACTGCATAATACAAAAAAACAGACATTTATAACTCACCCTGTGATGCACGCCGTTTCACGCCGCCGGGCTCCGGGCGTCCGTCTTCCCCTGATGACGTCACACCTCTGCGACGTGCGCACTCCGGCGCTCACACCAAGTTCTGAACTGAACTCCTGTTGCCTAGCGACGGGAATGGGCATAGACATGTGACTTACTTCCACCACCGCAATACATATAAATGATTAAGAACAAATACACACAGATACAAAAAACAGTTTGATTCACCCGCCTATCTGCATTGAAGTTTTTTTTATCAGTCCTACCAATAAATAACAAAGTACAGTACTTTATATATACAATAATGTAAGTTGATTATTATTAAATGGAATACCCTATTCCTCTCCTTTACAGGAAACAGTTTAAACCAAAATTTTCATTGAGACCATGTGGGGATACAGTGTTTAATTCATGTATCCACCTTGCCTCACACTGCAATAAACATTTATCTCTGTCACCACCTCTGATCTTTTTTTCTACTTGATCTATAATCATGTATCTCAATGTTGATAACCCATGTTTATGCATTCTGAAATGCCTTGCTACTGGTTGTTCCTGGGCTATTATTTGCCCCTCCATGGCCTTTCTGATGGATGACCGGTGCATGTTCATTCGTTCCTTGAATTGCCTGGTGGTCTTCCCTATGTAAAGAAGACCACATGGGCACCGAATGAAATATACAACATGGGTGCTGGTACATGTTAATACTTTCTTTATGGGAATGCGTTTACCGGTATGTGGATGTGCAAATGTATCACCTTTTTCCAGGTAACTACATGTAATACACCCCACACACCGGTAACATCCTGGCTTCCTTGTTAGAAAGTTTGATTTTGTGCGCTCTTTGGTGTTCTCGGATATATCATTCTTTACAAGCCATTGCTTAAGATTTTTGCTTCGTTTGAAGCTCGGCATTAATCTCACCTTACTCAACACTTTTAGGTCAGGATCTGTAGTGACTAATGGCCACAACAATTTAGTTTCTTTGACCACTAGCTGACTTTGAGTATGGAATTGTTGTACAAATGGCATTCTGGTGGAATCTTCTCTGGACCTCCTACTTTCAGTTAATAGTTGTTCTCTGGGTATCTGCAATGCTTTCGATTTAGCTTTAAGTAATTGATCATGTTTATAACCTCTAGCCATAAATTGCATGATCATGCAATCTATTTCTTTGGTTGTCTTTTCCATATCATCAGAGATTCGATGAACTCTGATAAACTGGGAAAAGGGGAGCCCTTCCTTTGTCGCTATGGGGTGCTGACTTGAATGGTGCAACATGTTGTTGCGGTCTGTTTTTTTCTTATAAAGAGAGGTATGTAGTACATTGTCACACAATTGAATGGTTACATCCAGATAATTCACTTCATAATTGCTGATTGTGTATGTAAATTTAATGTACTCATTGGCACTATTGGCCCTAATCATTAATTCATGAAAGTCACTCTCCTCTCCCAACCAAATGACAAAAAGATCATCTATATATCTTAAGAAGACCAGAAATTTGGATGCTATATTTGGGTCTGAGAGAAATATCTCTCTTTCCACTTCAAACATGTAGCTGTTTGCAAACGCTGGGGCCACACAGGACCCCATTGCACAGCCTTGCTGTTGCAGATACCATTTGTTGTTGAACATAAAATAATTCTTTTTTAAGGTCAATTCTAATAAATTAATAAAGAATGTAACATCTGGACCAGTATATAGCGGGTTGTTAGTGAGAAGGCTCCTAGCTGCCCTTAGACCCCCCTCATGGGGTATACTGGTATATAGATTTACAACATCCAGAGAACACAAGAAACACTTTGGTAGTGGAGATGGTAATTGTTTTAGTTTTAGGATGAAGGATGTAGTGTCCTTCAAGTATGTAGTCTGTGCCTGTATCACTGGTTGGAAATGTGTATCTAAATATTTAGAGACGTTGTAATAAATGGAGTCCCGGGCTGAAATTATTGGACGTCCAGGTGGAGTAATGGGGTCTTTGTGAATTTTTGGGATTGTGTATAGTGCAGGTGCTTTTGGAAACCGTTGATATAATGCATTTTTTAATGTATCTGAAATTATATTATCTGATACAGCTTTTGTAAGCACAACAAACAATTCATTATTAAATGCAATTGTAGGGTCATCTTGTAATTCGCAATATACATTACTATCACTTAATTGACGATATACTTCCTTACAATATTGATCCAAATCCTGGACCACAATCCCTCCCCCCTTGTCCGCTGGACGGATGACTATACTTGTGTCCTTGCTGAGACTACACATGGCCTCAAATTCTGCTTTAGACATGTTAGATCCACTCAATGGTGCCTTTGTTTTAATGTCCCCAATTTTCTGATCCAGCCTTCGCTGGAAACATTTAAGTGAGACATTGTTTGTGTATGGATCAAATTTTGATTTCGGTCTTATGGCCAGAGGTACATCACTTTCTCTCATCTCAGGTTCGGACGACTGGAAGTGTTCCCTTAATCGTAAATTTCTGTTGAATTTATATGAGTCCACTTTCCACTGAAGTCGGTCCATATTACATGAAGGGACAAAGGAAAGACCTTTGTTGAGGACAGCTGTTTCACTCTCTGTTAGTTGTCGGTTGGAAAGATTGAAGACTATGTTGTTTTCTTTTTGTTTGATTTGGCTTTTGACTTGCCTGAGCCACTGGCTACCTCTCCTTGTTTGGCGTCTTTTGGTGGCTCCCGCTTGGCGCGGGTGCTGACTCCTAAAGGGGGTTTCTTTTCCGATTTTTTCTTTGAGTCTTCATTGTCACTTTGAGAGGATACTCCTCCACTGGAAGTTTCTGTATCACCCGGGAACTTCCTATAATTCCGCTGTTTCTTGTGGAAGAAACGTTTTCGCTCAGGGTTAAATGCCCATGTATACACTTTGTTCTCCGCATAATCTCGTTGAACTGTTGCCAGTTTTTCACGTTTAAAACGTACCAGATCCCTCCGGTAATTTTCAACCTGTGTTTTAAGTTTTTCCATCCATGGCTGACTTTTATCAGATGTTAATTTTGGTACATTTAATTCCTCAAATGCAGTAATCTTGGCTTTAACCAGCTCCAGTTCTCTTGAGGATTCCTGTATCACCAACAGGATTAAGTCCAGGCTGCATTTGATTAGAATAGCAGCCCATTTGCGACAAAAGTCGCTACTGAATTTACCGATGGTGGGGGTATTCCTTATGCGAAAACCACGTGGTATCTGACCACTTCTATGGTAATCTGATAATGTTACCCCATGCAGAAAATAGTCTATTTCCTTCTTACGGAGCCTGAGAAGCTGTGTAAAAAGCTGTTCATTAGTTTCATCACCGCCTGTTGTAGAAAAATTCTCTTTAAATCGGATCTCGTCCGCATCCATATCTGAGAAACTCCATGTCTCTCCTACAGGCAGTGTTACATTTCTCAGCCCGCTGCTATCCGCCATAGCTCAAAGGTCTTGCAAACTGCTAAAATATGCTAAAATACATATAGCATGCAAAAAGTCACCAAAGTCCATCCAACAGATGATGCTCAATTATAGGTGCCTTACCCAGGTCACTGTTCTCCCCTGCACTCCCAACTCCTTGGTTGCGCTGGAATCACTTGTGTCCTAATGTATATACAATTCGGGTCGGCACTCTTCCATAAAGATGTCACAATGCCCTGGTGCCCTCCTAGGTGTACTGCACACCAATAATACAGAGAGTCGACTGGTGGCACTCTTGGGACTTGTTACCATAAAGTATTCAGACCACCCTTGTGGATTATCAACGTTTCGATTATTTAATCGTCTTCAGGACACTGCATAATACAAAAAAACAGACATTTATAACTCACCCTGTGATGCACGCCGTTTCACGCCGCCGGGCTCCGGGCGTCCGTCTTCCCCTGATGACGTCACACCTCTGCGACGTGCGCACTCCGGCGCTCACACCAAGTTCTGAACTGAACTCCTGTTGCCTAGCGACGGGAATGGGCATAGACATGTGACTTACTTCCACCACCGCAATACATATAAAGGGTGGTCTGAATACTTTATGGTAACAAGTCCCAAGAAGGAGTGCAAGGGGAGAACAGTGACCTGGGTAAGGCACCTATAATTGAGCATCATCTGTTGGATGGACTTTGGTGACTTTTTGCATGCTATATGTATTTTAGCATATTTTAGCAGTTTGCAAGACCTTTGAGCTATGGCGGATAGCAGCGGGCTGAGAAATGTAACACTGCCTGTAGGAGAGACATGGAGTTTCTCAGATATGGATGCGGACGAGATCCGATTTAAAGAGAATTTTTCTACAACAGGCGGTGATGAAACTAATGAACAGCTTTTTACACAGCTTCTCAGGCTCCGTAAGAAGGAAATAGACTATTTTCTGCATGGGGTAACATTATCAGATTACCATAGAAGTGGTCAGATACCACGTGGTTTTCGCATAAGGAATACCCCCACCATCGGTAAATTCAGTAGCGACTTTTGTCGCAAATGGGCTGCTATTCTAAACAAATGCAGCCTGGACTTAATCCTGTTGGTGATACAGGAATCCTCAAGAGAACTGGAGCTGGTTAAAGCCAAGATTACTGCATTTGAGGAATTAAATGTACCAAAATTAACATCTGATAAAAGTCAGCCATGGATGGAAAAACTTAAAACACAGGTTGAAAATTACCGGAGGGATCTGGTACGTTTTAAACGTGAAAAACTGGCAACAGTTCAACGAGATTATGCGGAGAACAAAGTGTATACATGGGCATTTAACCCTGAGCGAAAACGTTTCTTCCACAAGAAACAGCGGAATTATAGGAAGTTCCCGGGTGATACAGAAACTTCCAGTGGAGGAGTATCCTCTCAAAGTGACAATGAAGACTCAAAGAAAAAATCGGAAAAGAAACCCCCTTTAGGAGTCAGCACCCGCGCCAAGCGGGAGCCACCAAAAGACGCCAAACAAGGAGAGGTAGCCAGTGGCTCAGGCAAGTCAAAAGCCAAATCAAACAAAAAGAAAACAACATAGTCTTCAATCTTTCCAACCGACAACTAACAGAGAGTGAAACAGCTGTCCTCAACAAAGGTCTTTCCTTTGTCCCTTCATGTAATATGGACCGATTTCAGTGGAAAGTGGACTCATATAAATTCAACAGAAATTTACGATTAAGGGAACACTTCCAGTCGTCCGAACCTGAGATGAGAGAAAGTGATGTACCTCTGGCCATAAGACCGAAATCAAAATTTGATCCATACACAAACAATGTCTCACTTAAATGTTTCCAGCGAAGGCTGGATCAGAAAATTGGGGACATTAAAACAAAGGCACCATTGAGTGGATCTAACATGTCTAAAGCAGAATTTGAGGCCATGTGTAGTCTCAGCAAGGACACAAGTATAGTCATCCGTCCAGCGGACAAGGGGGGAGGGATTGTGGTCCAGGATTTGGATCAATATTGTAAGGAAGTATATCGTCAATTAAGTGATAGTAATGTATATTGCGAATTACAAGTTGACCCTACAATTGCATTTAATAATGAATTGTTTGTTGTGTTTACAAAAGCTGTATCAGATAATATAATTTCAGATACATTAAAAAATGCACTATACACAATCCCAAAACTTCACAAAGACCCCATTACTCCACCTGGACGTCCAATAATTTCAGCCCGGGACTCCATTTATTACAACGTCTCTAAATATTTAGATACACATTTCCAACCAGTGATACAGGCACAGACTACATACTTGAAGGACACTACATCCTTCATCCTAAAACTAAAACAATTACCATCTCCACTACCAAAGTGTTTCTTGTGTTCTCTGGATGTTGTAAATCTATATACCAGTATACCCCATGAGGGGGGTCTAAGGGCAGCTAGGAGCCTTCTCACTAACAACCCGCTATATACTGGTCCAGATGTTACATTCTTTATTAATTTATTAGAATTGACCTTAAAAAATAATTATTTTATGTTCAACAACAAATGGTATCTGCAACAGCAAGGCTGTGCAATGGGGTCCTGTGTGGCCCCAGCGTTTGCAAACAGCTACATGTTTGAAGTGAAAAGAGAGATATTTCTCTCAGACCCAAATATAGCATCCAAATTTCTGGTCTTCTTAAGATATATAGATGATCTTTTTGTCATTTGGTTGGGAGAGGAGAGTGACTTTCATGAATTAATGATTAGGGCCAATAGTGCCAATGAGTACATTAAATTTACATACACAATCAGCGATTATGAAGTGAATTATCTGGATGTAACCATTCAATTGTGTGACAATGTACTACATACCTCTCTTTATAAGAAAAAAACAGACCGCAACAACATGTTGCACCATTCAAGTCAGCACCCCATAGCGACCAAGGAAGGGCTCCCCTTTTCCCAGTTTATCAGAGTTCATCGAATCTCTGATGATATGGAAAAGACAACCAAAGAAATAGATTGCATGATCATGCAATTTATGGCTAGAGGTTATAAACATGATCAATTACTTAAAGCTAAATCGAAAGCATTGCAGATACCCAGAGAACAACTATTAACTGAAAGTCGGAGGTCCAGAGAAGATTCCACCAGAATGCCATTTGTACAACAATTCCATACTCAAAGTCAGCTAGTGGTCAAAGAAACTAAATTGTTGTGGCCATTAGTCACTACAGATCCTGACCTAAAAGTGTTGAGTAAGGTGAGATTAATGCCGAGCTTCAAACGAAGCAAAAATCTTAAGCAATGGCTTGTAAAGAATGATATATCCGAGAACACCAAAGAGCGCACAAAATCAAACTTTCTAACAAGGAAGCCAGGATGTTACCGGTGTGTGGGGTGTATTACATGTAGTTACCTGGAAAAAGGTGATACATTTGCACATCCACATACCGGTAAACGCATTCCCATAAAGAAAGTATTAACATGTACCAGCACCCATGTTGTATATTTCATTCGGTGCCCATGTGGTCTTCTTTACATAGGGAAGACCACCAGGCAATTCAAGGAACGAATGAACATGCACCGGTCATCCATCAGAAAGGCCATGGAGGGGCAAATAATAGCCCAGGAACAACCAGTAGCAAGGCATTTCAGAATGCATAAACATGGGTTATCAACATTGAGATACATGATTATAGATCAAGTAGAAAAAAAGATCAGAGGTGGTGACAGAGATAAATGTTTATTGCAGTGTGAGGCAAGGTGGATACATGAATTAAACACTGTATCCCCACATGGTCTCAATGAAAATTTTGGTTTAAACTGTTTCCTGTAAAGGAGAGGAATAGGGTATTCCATTTAATAATAATCAACTTACATTATTGTATATATAAAGTACTGTACTTTGTTATTTATTGGTAGGACTGATAAAAAAAACTTCAATGCAGATAGGCGGGTGAATCAAACTGTTTTTTGTATCTGTGTGTATTTGTTCTTAATCATTTATATGTATTGCGGTGGTGGAAGTAAGTCACATGTCTATGCCCATTCCCGTCGCTAGGCAACAGGAGTTCAGTTCAGAACTTGGTGTGAGCGCCGGAGTGCGCACGTCGCAGAGGTGTGACGTCATCAGGGGAAGACGGACGCCCGGAGCCCGGCGGCGTGAAACGGCGTGCATCACAGGGTGAGTTATAAATGTCTGTTTTTTTGTATTATGCAGTATCCTGAAGACGATTAAATAATCGAAACGTTGATAATCCACAAGGGTGGTCTGAATACTTTATGGTAACAAGTCCCAAGAGTGCCACCAGTCGACTCTCTGTATATATATATATATATATATATATATATATACTATATATATACATATATAGGGCTGTGTGTGTGTGCGTATGGGGCTGTTTGTGTGTATATATATATATATATATATATATATATACACACACACAAAGCCCCATATAGACAAACACACAACCCCACGTGTGTGTGTGTGTGTGTGTGTGTGTGTGTGTGTGTGTGTGTGTATATATATATATATATATATATATATATATACACACACAGCCTCATGTATATACACACACAGCCCCATATAGAAACACACACACCCATATAGACACACGTACTGTACAGCCCCATGTATATACACACACACACACAGCGCCATATAGGACACACACACAAACCTATGTATATACACACACGCATGTCCCTAACACTACAACCACCGCTGGCGCTCCTCACCAATAGAAGAGGCATCTCCTAACAACAGCAGCAGCTCCCGAGTCCCGACATCAACCTGAGCCTCTGAGGCGGGGGTGGGGAGAGAGCACAGCAGGCGGGAGACAAGTGAGCAGGGCAGTAAGGATTGGAGGCAGGCGCATTGCCTGACACACTGCCGGGGGCGGCAAACCCCGCCTTCCTCTACTGAACCGATGGAATGCGCTGCTACCGCACGTCGCTTCTCCGCTCCTCCTATACATCAGCTGGCGCCTCTGTATGTTTGGGGGGGGGAGCGAGCTGCCCCCTTGCCCCCTCAGTTCCGACTCCTCTGGGTAAGAGAGAAGGAAGATGTTAGTCACATAAGAACACATTCTCACGACAGGAGAATGTACCAATGCCTAATGCCATACAAACCCAAAGAAGCTAAGTGCATCAGGGTGGGCGTCCTGTGGAACCCTGTTTACTTTGCAGAAAGAGTGTTAACAATGTTAAGTCTACCATAACACTCCTTTTCTGCAGCAGGGTACACAGGTTTCAACAGGGAAACATCGGGGATGTCCTAAAGCAGATCTCATAAGAGGGGATGCGCCTGAGTGGATGTGAGAATACGGCATCCAAAAGAAGCATCCTGGAAGGCAAAGGTATCAAAGGCATAGAACCTAAGAAACATGTTCACTGAGGTCCACGTAGTCACCTTGCACAATTGGTCTGCAGACGCGCCACGGCGGGCCGTCCAAGAAGGTCCAACAGACTGAGTAGAACGGGCCTTAACCGAAGCTTGAACCGGGCATTCAGCTTGTGTATAAGCTGTTATGAACCACAGGTAGTGGTTCATTCCTATTTTATGTTTATAAAGTTGTCTTGCATGCCAGGATTTCCTGTTGCTCTGTTTTAGAATACTCTTGTCTGCTGCCGCTGGTGGCTTCTTGGTGTCCACCGGTCTGTCGTTTGGGATTCTGCCTGTCCTCCAGTTCTGAGAGTCTGTGTCAGCAGCATTGGGAGTTCCTGTCCGTTTGCCAGTATTCGTACCGGTTCCGTGAGTAGCGGCACGGCCGCGTCCGTTGGCTTAGGCCGCTGTATTCCCTTATTATTTCTGTCACTGGTGTTTTGCAGAGGGTTCTGCTTATGCTGTCACCGCCGGTACACAAAAGTATTGTCGGCGTGTGGTCAGCATTTCCTTTGTTGTTCTTTTCCTTTGGCGGCAAGCCGCACATACTTTGGCTTTAGGTTTGTTAGTAGCCCCTGGCCTTGTTGTTTAGTCAGAGGGCCCCTTGTTATCACCCTGTCTCGGTTCACTCTTTGTCTCTCATTAAGACCTGAGGGGGCATCGAAGTTGGGCAGACGTAATCCGCCCTTCAAACGCGGCTGCCATGGGCTCAAGCAACCATAGTCTCGCAAGAGTGTACTGACAGCACGGGTGAGACAACGGAGATAGGGCGCCAGGGGCTATTCCCTTTCCATTCCCCTTTCCCAGCATTCCGTCCTGGTGCTCTGGACTCGCTTCATAACATCTCCCTTGTTCTGAGCACCAGGAACCTAACATTATCACCAGCCATACCACAAAAAAGAAATAAAACTTTTTTTTCTTTTTTGGCCCAGTCCAGTGTCTAGTCTAGAATCCAGTCCGGTGTTAGAATCCAGTCCGGTGTTAGAATCCAGTCCGGTGTTAGAATCCAGTCCAGTGTTAGAATCCAGTCTTGTCTAGAATCCGGTGTTTAGAATCCAGTCCGGTGTTTAGAATCCAGTCCGGTGTTTAGAATCCAGTCCGGTGTTTAAAAAAAAAAAAAAAAGTCTTGTTTTGTTTAGCAAAATTTAGTCTTGCCTTGCCTTGTCTTGTCTTGTCCTGTCTAGTTTTAAATCCTCCTATGTCTACTATGCAAGCCCTGCAGGCATCTCTCGCAGCCCCGAACTCTGTATTCAGTGCTTTGAGACCAGAGCGACTAGAAGTTTTGCAGCAATCCCTAAAGCAACTGCAAAACCTTCTGACTAAAATCTTGCTCATTTTGCCAGAAGTCGTTGAGAGTACATCTATCTCTAAAGAGACTCTTGTTCACAGTATGGTGACAAGAGAATCCTCTGGTTTAATTGAAGAGAAAAGGTTTAAAAGTTTTCTGCGGCCCAGGCTCTCAGAAGAGGAGCGTCTGCGTCGCAGAAACTTAAACTTATGCCTATATTGTGGGGGTTTAGGACACTATCTGCAGACCTGTGAGTTGCGCAAGCCAAAGTGTGGTGACGAGTCTTGCCCTCTGGCCAAGTTGAGTCAGGATACAAGACCTACTCCTGTCTCTACTGTGGCAGAGGTACTTGTCACACAACCCACACTAAAAAGCTCTCTGTCCTATAATTGGGGTCCTTGGGCAAGGGAGCCCCATTATAGATTAAGGAATCAAAAAAGAATGTTTTTCTCCTCTCTTGAGGTTCCTGTGGAAGCGGAGTTGCAAGCTCCTGGAGTGGTGCCCGTAGCCCAGGGTCCTGGAGTGGTGCCCGTAGCCCAGGGTCCTGGAGTGGTGCCCGTAGCCCAGGGTCCTGGAGTGGTGCCCGTAGCCCAGGGTCCTGGAGTGGTGCCCGTAGCCCAGGGTCCTGGAGTGGTGCCCGATGCTCAGGTTCTTGGTGCGGTACCCGATGCCCAGAGTGCTGGAGCGGTACCCGATGCCCAGAGTGCTGGAGCGGTACCCGATGCCCAGAGTGCTGGAGCGGTACCCGATGCCCAGAGTGCTGGAGCGGTACCCGATGCCCAGAGTGCTGGAGCGGTACCCGATGCCCAGAGTGCTGGAGCGGTACCCGATGCCCAGAGTGCTGGAGCGGTACCCGATGCCCTAGCTTATAGAGGGACATCAAATATTATAGTTCAGGTGTCCATACCGGAAGGGGTCTCAGAAGCTGTCACCCCAGGTAGGGACTTGAAAAGCGCAACCCAAGAAAGGGTCTCTAAAACCATAGTTCTTGAAGGGAACTCGAGAAGCAAAACCCCAGAAGGGATCTTTGAAGTAATATCCCCAAGTGGGGTCTCGAGAGACGCAGCCCCAAAGAATGGTCTAGAAGTCGCTTCCCCAGGAAAGAACTTAAGAAGCATAGCATTAGTGGAGGATCTGAAAGTTATTGCTTCAGCAAAAGTCCCGGAAGTCATAGTCCCGGGAGAACTTTCGATAATTATCGACTCGGAGAGGGAGGCCGATGGCCCGATCCCAGTCAGGGACGCCAATGGCCCGGTCCCAGTAAAAGAATCCGAGGTGCTGGCCCCAGCGGGGTTCCAGGAGGCCACTGCCCCAGCGGGGTTCTCGGAGGCCACTGCCCCAGCGGGGTTCTCGGAGGCCACTGCCCCAGCGGGGTTCCCGGAGGCCACTGCCCCAGCGGGGTTCCCGGAGGCCACTGCCCCGGCGGGGTTCCCGGAAGTCACTGCCCCGGGTGGGGTTCAGAAAGTCACTGCCCCGGGTGGGGTTCAGAAAGTCACTGCCCCGGGTGGGGTTCAGAAAGTCTCAGCCCCGGGTGGGGTTCAGAGAGTCTCAGCCTCGAGTAAGGTCAATAGTGACCAGGTCCTAGCAAAGCACTCCAGTCAGTCAGATGAGAAGGAAACAGATCCTGACTCTGATATCTCAACATCCATAACCTTTGATGGGGACTTCGCCCAAGTTCTGGCGCTTTTCAAACACTATTACACTATTATGTTGTCTAGACCATTTCTGGGCATCACTTCAGAAAACCTTGGGCTCTATCTGATTTATTCTTTTAGAGGAGAGCCTTCTGAGTGGGCAACCAGCCTAATGAAAGCTGAAGATCCCATTCTTCAGGATCCCCTAGCATTCTGTGATGCAATTGTTAAAAGATACGGTTCCAAAGAAATTGGTTCAGGTTCCTCTAAGTCACCCGTCTTGTCTGCTGAGAGTCCACCAAATACTGTAAACTCTGCACAAGAGTCCCAGCCCGTTGTTTTGACTGCAGGATGTGCTTTTTTTGACTTCTTCTTCTAATAATAGTACTTTACCAGAAAGTTCAGCTCCCAAGGGTAAGAGACCTGTCTCTGATTTGAACGCAGCCTTGCTTGGTGGTACCATCAGTTCAGACAATGTTTGGGGAATTACCTTGGTCAGACCTAAAGAGCTTTGTAAAAAGAAGAAGAAGAAAAAGAAATAATTTTTGACTCTTGCCTTGATAAAAAAACAAAAAAGAATTTTTTTTTTTCCTTGTCTTGTGTCCAGTGGCCACCATCAAGGGGAGGGCACTGTTACAAGTTGTTGCTACAACTTGTTTTTTGTTTTCTTGTCTGTTAGACCAGTGTGTCAGGTTTTTTTTTTTTTTTTTTTGTATCCCTTGTTCTGGATAGTCTGAATTTTGGGGTCTTTTGACCCCTCCTCAAGGGGGGGTAATGTTATGAGCCACGGCTGTGGCTCATTCCTGTTTTGCAGTTTTGTTCTGTATTTCATGTTATACTTCTGTTTATGTTCCCCGTGGGTGTCATGGGGTGCTCGGAGCTCACCCTTAAGGAGGGGATACTGTTATGAACCACAGGTAGTGGTTCGTTCCTATTTTATGTTTATAAAGTTGTCTTGCATGCCAGGATTTCCTGTTGCTCTGTTTTAGAATACTCTTGTCTGCTGCCGCTGGTGAGTCTGTGTAATTGCAGCTTGTTCCCTTGTGTTCAGCCTCACCTGGCTGCTAATTGCATCTGGTCAGTTTGGAATCATGCAACAAGGCAGCTGCATGGGATTATTAATTAATTAGGCCTCTCTGTTATATGCTGGCTGTTTGCAATTCACAGATGCTGGTGATATTCCTGGGTTTTCAGTCTGCTTGAGTTCTGAGCTTGGTTCCTGCTAGTTCCTGAGCTTCCTGTGTCGATTCCTGTGTCAGTCCCTGTGTCGATTCCTATGTCTGATCCCGTGTCCTGCCGTGAGGCGTTCCTGTCCTGAGGTCCAGTACCTTTGCCTGTGCAAGTTTCTGGCTTCTTGGTGTCCACCGGTCTGTCGTTTGGGATTCTGCCTGTCCTCCAGTTCTGAGAGTCTGTGTCAGCAGCATTGGGAGTTCCTGTCCGTTTGCCAGTATTCGTACTGGTTCCGTGAGCAGCGGCACGGCCGCGTCCGTTGGCTTAGGCCGCTGTATTCCCTTATTATTTCTGTCACTGGTGTTTTGCAGAGGGTTCTGCTTATGCTGTCACCGCCGGTACACAAAAGTATTGTCGGCGTGTGGTCAGCATTTCCTTTGTTGTTCTTTTCCTTTGGCGGCAAGCCGCACATACTTTGGCTTTAGGTTTGTTAGTAGCCCCTGGCCTTGTTGTTTAGTCAGAGGGCCCCTTGTTATCACCCTGTCTCGGTTCACTCTTTGTCTCTCATTAAGACCTGAGGGGGCATCGAAGTTGGGCAGACGTAATCCGCCCTTCAAACGCGGCTGCCATGGGCTCAAGCAACCATAGTCTCGCAAGAGTGTACTGACAGCACGGGTGAGACAA
The DNA here is from genome assembly GCF_028390025.1 of Pseudophryne corroboree. NCBI lineage: Eukaryota > Metazoa > Chordata > Amphibia > Anura > Myobatrachidae > Pseudophryne > Pseudophryne corroboree. Next base: position 873,400,893 of record NC_086445.1, read on the forward strand.
CGGAGATAGGGCGCCAGGGGCTATTCCCTTTCCATTCCCCTTTCCCAGCATTCCGTCCTGGTGCTCTGGACTCGCTTCATAACATCTCCCTTGTTCTGAGCACCAGGAACCTAACATAAGCTTGTGCAATCACCATTCTAATCCATCTGGCCAAAGTTTGCTAATTTGCAGGCCAGCCACGTTTGTGTAATCCAAACAGGACAAAGAGGGCATCTGACTGTCTAATAGAAGCAATCCTGTCCACATAGACACGGAGAGCCCTAACCACATTTAAAGACCACTCTTTAAACGATAAGGCCGAAGAGGTAAAGGCCGGGACCACAATCTCTTGATTAAGGTGAAAAGATGACACCATCTTAGGCAAATAACTGGGTCGAGTTCTGAGAACTGCCCTGTCCTATTAAAAAATCAGAAAGGGTGGACGACAGGACAAAGCTCTTAAGTCCAACACCCTTCTTGCAGAGGCAATAGCCGGCAAGAACAGGACCTTGGCCGTGATCCATTTGAGGTCTACCGATTTAAGAGGTTCGAAAGGAGACTTTGAGTGATTGTGTCGAGACACCATGAGGTCTACGTCTGGTATACCCCATCTCTCCACCAGGAGTTGGAAGACTTCGGGAGGAAGACCCCACTCCTTGGAGTGAATGTTCTGGCGACTTAGGAAGTCCACTTCCCAGTTTAGGACGCCTGGAATGGACACTGCCGATATGGCAGGTAGATGGCGTTCTGCGCAATGTAGGATTTTGGACATTGCCATGCGGCTTCGAGTGCCACCTTGATGGATTATGTAGGCCACCATGGTGGCATTGTCTGATTGTACCTGAACAGGCCTGTCCTGTACCAGAGGCAGGGCGAAAAACAGTGCATTGAAAATTGCTCTCAGCTCCAGAATATTGATAGGAAGGAGAGATTCTTCCTTGGTCAAACGACCCTGAAAGGAGTGTTGCTCCAACACCACTCACCAACCCCGAAGTCTGGCGTCCATTGTCAGCTGGACCCAGTTGGGGATCTAGAAGGGATGGCCCCTGCTCAATTGCTGGTCCTGGAGCCACCAGACAGCGACAGAAGAACCTCTGGAGTCAAAGAGACCATTCGATATCTGATCCAATGAGGTAAGCCGTCCCACTTGGAAAGGATTAACCACTGCAGAGGACGGGAGTGAAATTGAGCGTACTCTATCATGTCAAAGGACAACACCATCAGGCCAAGGACTTGCATCGCCAAGTGTATCAACACCCTGGGTCGACGAATGAAGTGTATTATCCTGTCCTGAAGTTTCAGGACCTTGTCAGGGGCCAAGAACAGTCTCTGACAGTGATTGTCCAGTAGTGACCCTAGGTGCACCATGTACTGAGCTGGGACCAGCGAGGACTTTTTCCAATTTATCAGCCACCCATGGGCTTGTGGGAAAGTCACCATCAGTTGTAGATGACTGAGAAAAACTTTGTGTGACCTTGCCAGAATCAAGAGATTATCCAGATATGGGAGGATTCTGATTCCCTGACAACGGAGATGAGCCATCATGACGAACATGACCTTGGTGAAGATCCAAAGAGCTGTGGACAGTCCAAATGGCAGAGCCTGGAACTGGTAATGAAGGTCACCAATAGCAAACCGCAGGAACTTCTGATGCGAGATGGCAATAGGAATATGCAGGTATGTATCCTGTATATCCAGGGATACCATATAATCTCCGGGTTCCATAGCCAGAACTATTGAGCGCAACGTCTCCTTACAAAATTTGGATACTCTCACAAAACTGTTCAAAGACTTGATGTTGAGTATAGGTCGGAATGATCCATTGGGTTTTGGAACCAGAAACAGAGTCGAGTAGTAACCTCTGCCCCTCTGGGACAGAGGCACCGGCACTACCACTCCAGTACTCAGGAGGGAATTTACAACCATTTGTAGGGATTGCGCCTTCAATGGGTCCAATGGGAGAGCCGTTGTGCAGAACTGGTGAGGAGGATGTCTCTTGAATGAGACAGCATACCCGTGAGAGACAACTTCCAGTACCCAAGCATCTGATGTGGTCGTGAGCCAGACCTGGGAACTGCAGAAGTCAGCCTCCCACCCTGGGGTCCCCCAGGGGGAGGACCGCACCATCATGCAGCGGGCTTGTCATGTTTTGCAGCAGGCTGACAGGCTGCCCAGAGCTGTTTTGCCTTGGACTTAGAAGTTTTGGTTACGCAAGACTGTCTAGGGTATGACTGACCTTTCGCTTTCCCTTTAGATTGAAAGAAACGAAAAGTGGTGATTTTTGCCTTCTGAGAAGGAATAGAGGTGGGGAGAAAAGCCGTCTTAGCGGCTGCTAACTCAGACACAGTTTTATTTAGGTCTTCCCCAAACAAAATGTCCCCAGTGAAGGGGAGGACTTCCAACGTCTTCTTGGCTTTGCCAAGTCCACTCTCCATGACCTTAACCACAGAATGTGGCGTGCCAGGACAGACATAGCTGCCGCCTTTGCCGCTAACACTCCCACCTCAGAGGATGCTTCTTGAATGTAATAAGCAGTGGCAATATGAGTCAGGTATAGACTGGCATTTTCAGAGATATCCTCAGGTAGCTCTTTCTCTAACGCCTGAACCCACGCTTCAATACCTTTTACAGCCAAGAGGCCGCTATAGTGGGTCTATGAACAGCCCCTGTAAGGGAGTAAATAGATTTCAGGCATCCCTTAGTACGCTTATCTGTCCATTCTCTCAGTGAGGTGACAGTGGTGACAGGCAGAATGGACGACACCGCGAGGCGGGTGACATGAGAATCCACCGATGGTGGAGTCTCCCATTTGGTACACATCTCTGCAGGGAGAGGATAGCGAGCCAAAGCCCTTTTGGGTAGAGGGAATTTCTTCCCTGGGTTAGACCAGGGTTCCCGTCTGATGTCCACTAAACGATCAAAAATAGGATTTTAATTACCTACCGGTAAATCCGTTTCTCGTAGTCCGTAGAGGATGCTGGGGTCCACTTTAGTACCATGGGGTATAGACGGGTCCACTAGGAGCTACTGGCACTTTAAGAGTTTAATAGTGTAGGATGGCTCCTCCGTCTATGCCCCTCCTATCAGACTCAGTCTAGAAACTGTGCCCGAGGAGACGGACTTCAAGAGAAAGATTTTACACAGATAGTGGCGAGATTCACACCAGCTCACACATACAAGGCAAACCAAGCTAACTAGCTTGAAAACTCAGCAAAAGCTGAATAACATTACTGAACCAAGTAATAACGCAGTACTTAACTAAGAACAAAGCAGTACTGAATCAAGTAACCACTGCAGGATAACGAAGCGCTGGGCGGGCACCCAGCATCCTCTACGGACTACGAGAAAAGAATTTACCGGTAGGTAATTAAAATTTTATTTTCTCTTACGTCCTAGAGGATGCTTGGGTCCACAGTAGTACCATGGGGATATACCAAAGCTCCCAGAATGGGAGGGAGAGCGTGGAGGCTCCTGCAGAACTGATTGACCAAACTTAAGGTCCTCAGAGGCCAAAGTATCGAACTTGAAGAATTTAGCAAACGTTTTCGACCCAGACCAAGTAGCTGCTCGGCAAAGCTGTAAAGCCGAGATACCCCGGGCAGCCGCCCAGGAAGAACCTACCTTTACGAGTAGAGTGGACCTTAACAGATTTTGGACATGGCAATCCTGCCGTAGAATACGCATGCTGGATAGTGAACCTAATAAAGCGAGAGATCGTCTGCTTAGAAGCAGGACACCCAATCTTCTTGGGATCATACAGGACAAACAGAGAGTCCAATATTCTGTGACGAGCAGTCCTCTTCACATAGATTTTAAGTGCTCTTACAACATTCAAGGACTTTGATGGAATTGAGGAGTCAGTAGCAACTGGCACCACAATAGGTTGGTTGATATGAAAAGCTGACACAACCTTCGGAAGGAACTGTTGATGCATCCTGAGCTCAGCTCTATCTTCATGGAAGATCAAGTAGGGGCTTTTACAAGACAAAGCCCCCAACTCCGACACACGTCGAGCAGAAGCTAAGGCCAACAAAGTGACAGCCTTCCATGTGAGAAACTTGAGTTCAACCTCCTGTAGAGGCTCGAACCAATCCGACTGGAGGAACTGTAACACCACGTTAAGATTCCAGGGTGCCGTAGGCGGCACAAAGGGAGGCTGGATGTGCAGAACCCCTTTCAAAAAAGTCTGAACCTCAGGGAGGGAAGTTAGCTGTTTCTGGAAGAAAATGGATAAGGCCGAAACCTGGACCTTTACGGATCCCAACCTCAGGCCCATATCCACACCAGCTTGCAGGAAGAGGAGAAACCATCCCAGTTGAAACTCCACCATAGGAAACTTCTTGGATTCACACCAAGACACATTCTTTTTCAAATGTGATGGTAATGTTTAGACGTTACTCCTTTCCTAGTCTGTATCAGGGTAGGAATGGCTTTGGTCGGAATGCCCTTCCGAGCTAATACCTGGCGTTCAACCTCCATGCCATCAAACGTAGCCGCTGTAAGTATTGATAAGCGAACGGCCCCTGTTGTAACAGGTCCTCCCGAAGAGGAAGAGGCCTCAGATTTTCCAGCAGTAGATCCAGAAGATCTGCGTACCAAGCCCTTCTTGGCCAGTCCGGAGCAATGAGGATTGCCTGAACTCTTGTTCTCCTTTATGAGCTTCAAAACCTTTGGGATGAGTGGAATTGGAGGAAACACGTACACCGACTGGAACACCCGCGGAGACACCAGAGCGTCCACCGCCACTGCTTGCGGGTCCCTCGACCTGGAACAATACCTCTGAAGCTCTCGTTGAGGTGGGAGGCCATCATGTCGATCTGAGGAACCCCCCAAATTCTTGTCACCTCCGTGAACACCTCTGGATGGAGGCCCCATTCCCCTGGATGGAGATTGTGTCTGCTAAGGAAATCCGTTTCCCAGTTTTCTACTCCCAGAATGAAAATTACTGACAGGGCCAACGCGTGTTTTTCTGCACAAAGGATGAATCTTGTCACCTCTGACATTGCAGATCTGTTCTTCGTTCTGCCCTGTCAGTTTATGTAAGCCACCGTCGTTACATTGTCCGACTGCACTTGAATGGCTCAATCTCGCAGAAGATCTGCCGCTTGAAGAAGACCGTTGTACATGGCTCTTAGTTCCAGAATGTTTATTGGAAGACCGGATTCCAGGTTTGACCACCTTCCTTGGAAGGTTTTCCCTTGAGTGACTGCACCCCATCCCCGGAGACTTGCATCTGTGGTTAGAAGAATACAGTCCTGAATCCCGAACCTACGGCCCTCCAGAAGGTGAGACATTTGCAGCCACCAGAGTAGTGAAATCCTTGCTTTCGGCAACAGACGAATCCTCAGGTGAAAATGTAGATGAGACCCCGACCACTTGTCCAGGAGATCCAGTTGGAAGGATCAGCATGAAATCTTCCGTACTGCAGAGCCTCGTAGAAGGCAACCATCTTCCCCAGAAGGCGAATGCACTGATGAACTGATACCCGGGCTGGCTTCAGGACATCCCGGACCATTGTTTGAATCACCAACGCTTTCTCCTCCAGCAGAAACACCCTCTGCACTTCCGTGTCGAGGATCATCCCCAGGAAAGACAATCTCCTTGTCGGCTCCAAATGTGACTTTGGAAGGTTCAGGATCCAACCATGTTCCCTGAGCAGATGAGTCGTGAAAGCAATCGACTGCAACAACTTCTCCCTGGTCGATGCCTTTATCAGCATATCGTCCAGATATGGAATTATGTTCACCCCCTGTCTGCGGAGGAGAACCATCATCTCTGCCATCACCTTGGTGAACACCCGCGGTGCTGTGGAGAGGCCGAATGGCAGTGCCTGAAATTGATAGTGACTGTCTAACAGTGCAAATCTGAGATAGGCCTGGTGCGGAGGCCAAATCGGAATGTGGAGGTATACATCCTTGATATCCAGGGATACCAGAAATTCCCTCTCCTCCAGACCTGAGATCTCTGATCTCAGAGACTCCATTTTGAATTTGAACACCCTCAGATAAGGGTTTAGCGATTTCAAATTCAAAATTGGTCTGACCGCACCATCCGGTTTCGGTACCACGAAAAGGTTTGAATAGAAACTCATGTGTTGCATATGAGGTGGAACTGAAACAATGACCTCTGACTTTTCCAATTTTTGGATGGCCTCCTGAAGGATAGTCCTGTCTGTCATCAAAGCCGGAAAGCCTGATTTTAAGAACCGGTGAGGCGGGAGTTCTTGAAACTCTAGTCTGTATCCCTGGGACACAATATCCTGTACCCAGGGATTCAGGCCGGACGACACCCAGACGTGGCTGAAACGTCTGAGCCTCGCACCCACCAGCCTGTCCTCCAGGCTTCGCGATCCACCATCATGCTGAGGATTTTGAGGAACCAGAAACAGGTTTCTGGTCCTGGGAGCCTGCGGGAGCAGGCTATTTGGATTTTGTACGACAACCTCTAAAGAAGGTGGTAGGAGGCTTGGACTTTTTTTGTCTTAGGGGTCCGAAAGGACTGCGATGTAGAGGAAGAAAACTCTTTCTTTGTAGAAGGTGTAGCTGAGGGAAGAAAAGGGTGACTTACCCGCGGTTGCCATGGAAATCCACGCATCCAATGCTTCCCCAAATAGAGCCTGACCTGTGTAGGGTAGGTTCTCCACACTTCTCCTGGATTCCGCGTCTGCAGACCATTGGCGTAGCCAGAGTCCCCTGCGAGCTGAGACAGACATCAGCGTACCCATGATTCCACCATGAACCCCGCAGAGTCCTGTATGTTACGTAAAAACAGTTCAATGTCACTTCTGTCCATTGTATCTAAGTCCTCTAGTAATTTGCCTGACCACGTTACTATATTCATGCATTGGCAACAGTAGGCCTCAACGCCACCCCTGAAACAGTGTATATGGATTTGAGCGTAGTGTCAATTTTACGATCAGCCGGTTCTTTTCACGCGGTAGACCCAGGGAAAGGTAAAACCACCTTCTTTGGCAGTCTGGAAACAGATGCGTCAACTATGGGTGGGTTTTCACATTTTTTCTATCCTCCTCAGGGAAAGGAAAGGCAACCAAAACCCTTTTGGGGATCTGGAATTTTTTCTCCAGGTTTTTCCCAGGATTTTTCAAATATAGTGTTTAATTCTTTAGATGCTGGAGAGGTTAGCGAGGGTTTCTTATTACCTTTGAAGTAAGCCACCTTAACCTGCTCAGGTGTTGTGTCAGAAATGTTTAACACATCTCTAATAGCCTCAATCATAAGCTGCACCCCCTTAGCCAGGGATGCCGCCCCCCTCAGCCGTGTCAGAGTCGGTATCCATGTCATCTTGCATAATCTGGCCAAGTGCAAGTTTCTGTGGATATGTGCTAGGGGATTTTGAAGGAATAGGGACAGAACCTGACCAAACTGCCATAGACTTCTTTAATACCTGAGTTTCAGTCTCAGTATGAGCTACCCTAGTAGAGATCTGAGAGATCATTCCCTTAATAGAGATAAACCACTCAGGTTCAGTAATAGGGATCTGAGACAAAACATTACATTACCTGTGTACATGGAATGGATTCCCCCTGAGAGGAAATGTCCTCTGCAGCATAAGACACAGAGTCCCTAGACATGGCTATGTGAGAAACAAACACCCACACACACACAGTAAAATGTCAGACACAATTTCCCACAGAGAAACACAGAGCTTGGAGCCAGCACACACACAGCGCTTCCAAAGGTAGATATATACAACTACCTGGCGCTGACTGTGTACCTTAATAGACTACACAGTCATTTTACAGCCCCCTACCCCCGCTTCTACAACCCCCTGGTACCGCACAGGATAGCTGGAGTTGCTTGGAGGGACAGCTCTCTCTGTCAGCGTCTCTGTACTGGAACTGCAGGCAGGAAAATGGCGCTGAACGCTGCTGGGTCCGCTCTGAGAAGCTCCACCCCCTGAACTTGGTGCTGCTTCCCGCTCTTCACTTCTTTATACTTGCCTGAGGAATTGTGCTGGCAGCGTTACCGAGGTCCCTGACAGCCTTGGTGCCCAGTGTAGGGTATAGGCGCTGGCTCAGGGCGCCCCTCATAGCGCCGCACTGTGTACCGCTGAGCCTCCGGAGCGCTGTCAGTACTGCGCTCCCACCCTGTTGCCGCCATCTTCACACCGGATCCCTGCTTGCTGTGGGGGCCAGTGACTCACTCGCCACTGGAATCTTCTGGCTCTGTTAAATGGTAGCGGCATGCTGCGGGAGTGAGCGGTCGCCTGGGACGGCTAACGATCATCGCCCTCAGGAGCTCAGTGTCCTGTCAGTGGACATAGTGGCCATTAACCTCTCAGGGTTGGACACTACTCCTCCCTGTGCCTAACTCTAATATAAAAAAAAACTAGAAAAGCTCATATGGAGCTCCCCTAGCTGTGACCGGCTCCTCCGGGCACATTTTCTAAACTGAGTCTGGTAGGAGGGGCATAGAGGGAGGAGCCAGCCCACTATATTAAACTCTTAAAGTGCCAGTGGCTCCTATTGGACCCGTCTATACCCCATGGTACTAATGTGGACCCCAGCATCCTCTAGGACGTAAGAGAAATGAGGGAAAACAGTTTTTTTTTTGTTTGTTTTTTGAAAATATGTTTATTAGTTTTTCCACATAGAGACATAAAGAGAAAAAAAGGCAGAGAAACAATGCAGTACAAAGTGCATGTAAAATGCTTATACTTATGGATTACATAATAGGCAACAAAAGGTATGGCATAGTATCAAACATCACCACTACCACTGGCGCTGTGTGTAGGAGCGAGCAGTGCAGAGGACCATACCAAAGCATCAGCAGTGATGAATATAAACAGCAATTTAGGCCTATAATAATAAGAATTTACTCACCGGTAATACTATTTCTCGTAGTCCGTAGTGGATGCTGGGAACTCCGTAAGGACCATGGGGGATAGCGGGCTCCGAAGGAGGCTGGGCACTCTAGAAAGATTTATGACTACCTGGTGTGCACTAGCTCCTCCCACTATGACCCTCCTCCAAGCCTCAGTTAGGACACCGTGCCCGGACGAGCAGACATAATAAGGAAGGATTTAGAATCCCGGGTAAGACTCTTACCAGCCACACCAATCACACCGTACAACTCGTGATACTATATCCAGTTTGACAGTATGAAAACAACTGAGCCTCTCAACAGATGGCTCAACAATAACCCTTTAGTTAACAATAACTATTTACAAGTATTGCAGACAATCCGCACTTGGGATGGGCGCCCAGCATCCACTACGGACTACGAGAAATAGAATTACCGGTGAGTAAATTCTTATTTTCTCTAACGTCCTAGTGGATGCTGGGAACTCCGTAAGGACCATGGGGATTATACCAAAGCTCCCAAACGGGCGGGAGAGTGCGGATGACTCTGCAGCACCAATTGAGAGAACTCCAGGTCCTCCTCAGCCAGGGTATCAAATTTGTAGAATTTTGCAAACGTATTTGCCCCTGACCAAGTAGCTGCTCGGCAAAGTTGTAAAGCCGAGACCCCTCGGGCAGCCGCCCAAGATGAGCCCACCTTCCTTGTGGAATGGGCCTTTACAGATTTTGGCTGCGGTATGCCTGCCACAGAATGTGCAAGCTGAATTGTACTACAAATCCAGCGAGCAATAGACTGCTTAGAAGCAGGAGCACCCAGCTTGTTGGGTGCATACAGGATAAACAGCGAGTCAGATTTTCTGACTCCAGCCGTCCTGGAAACATATATTTTCAGGGCCCTGACAACGTCTAGCAACTTGGAGTCCTCCAATTCACTAGTAGCCGCCGGCACCACAATAGGCTGGTTCAGGTGAAACGCTGACACCACCTTAGGGAGAAATTGGGGACGAGTCCTCAACTCTGCCCTATCCATATGGAAAATCAGATAAGGGCTTTTACATGATAAAGCCGCCAATTCTGACACTCGCCTGGCTGAAGCCAAGGCTAATAACATGACCACTTTCCACGTGAGATATTTCAGATCCACGGTTTTAAGTGGCTCAAACCAATGCGATTTTAAGAAACTCAACATCACGTTGAGATCCCAAGGTGCCACTGGAGGCACAAACGGGGGCTGAATATGCAGCACTCTTTTTACAAAAGTCTGAACTTCAGGTACTGAAGCTAGTTCTTTTTGAAAGAAAATCGACAGAGCCGAGATCTGTACTTTAATGGAGCCTAGTTTTAGGCCCATATCCACTCCTGCTTGCAGGAAATAAAGAAATCGACCTAGTTGAAATTCCTCTGTTGGGGCCTTATTGGCCTCGCACCATGCAACATATTTTCGCCATATACGGTGATAATGCGTTGCCGTAACATCTTTCCTGGCCTTAATAAGCGTAGGAATGACTTCTTCCGGAATACCCTTTTCCTTCAGGATCCGGTGTTCAACCGCCATGCCGTCAAACGCAGCCGCGGTAAGTCTTGGAACAGACAGGGCCCCTGCTGTAGCGGGTCCTGTCTGAGCGGTAGAGGCCACGGGTCCTCTGAGAGCATCTCTTGAAGTTCCGGGTACCACGCTCGTCTTGGCCAATCCGGAACCACGAGAATTGTGTTTACTCCTCGCTTTCTTATTATTCTCAATACCTTTGGTATGAGAGGCAGAGGAGGGAACACATAAACCGACTGGTACACCCACGGTGTCACTAGAGCGTCCACAGCTATTGCCTGAGGGTCCCTTGACCTGGCGCAATATCTTTTTAACTTTTTGTTGAGGCGGGACGCCATCATGTCCACCTGTGGTTTTTCCCAACGGTTTACCAGCATCTGGAAGACTTCTGGATGAAGTCCCCACTCTCCCGGGTGGAGGTCGTGTCTGCTGAGGAAGTCTGCTTCCCAGTTGTCCACTCCCGGAATGAACACTGCTGACAGTGCTAGTACATGATTCTCCGCCCATCGGAGAATTCTTGTGGCTTCTGCCATCGCCATCCTGCTTCTTGTGCCGCCCTGTCGATTTACATGGGCGACTGCCGTGATGTTGTCTGACTGGATCAGCACCGGCTGGTGTAGGAGCAGGGATTTTGCTTGACTTAGGGCATTGTAGATGGCCCTTAGTTCCAGAATATTTATGTGAAGGGAAGTCTCCTGACTCGACCATAGTCCTTGGAAGTTTCTTCCCTGTGTGACTGCCCCCCCAGCCTCGAAGGCTGGCATCCGTGGTCACCAGGACCCAGTCCTGTATGCCGAACCTGCGGCCCTCTAGAAGATGGGCACTCTGCAGCCACCACAGTAGAGACACCCTGGTTCTTGGAGACAGGGTTATTAAGCGATGCATCTGAAGATGCGATCCGGACCACTGGTCCAACAGGTCCCACTGAAAAATTCTGGCATGGAACCTGCCGAAGGGAATTGCTTCGTAAGAAGCCACCATCTTTCCCAGGACCCGCGTGCAGCGATGCACTGATACCTGTTTTGGTTTCAGGAGGTCTCTGACTAGAGATGACAACTCCCTGGCTTTCTCCTCCGGGAGAAACACTTTTCTCTGGACTGTATCCAGAATCATACCCAGGAACAGTAGCCGTGTCGTCGGAACCAGCTGTGACTTTGGGATATTCAGAATCCAGCCGTGCTGGTGCAGCACTTCCTGAGATAGTGCTACTCCCACCAACAACTGTTCCTTGGACCTCGCTTTTATTAGGAGATCGTCCAAGTACGGGATAATTAGAACTCCCTTTCTTCGAAGGAGTATCATCATTTCCGCCATAACCTTGGTAAATACCCTCGGTGCCGTGGACAGTCCAAACGGCAGCGTCTGGAATTGGTAATGGCAATCCTGTACCACAAATCTGAGGTACTCCTGGTGAGGATGGTAAATGGGGACATGCAAGTAAGCATCCTTGATGTCCAGGGATACCATGTAATCCCCCTCGTCCAGGCTTGCAATAACCGCCCTGAGCGATTCCATCTTGAACTTGAATTTCTTTATGTATGTGTTCAAGGATTTCAAATTTAGAATGGGTCTCACCGATCCGTCCGGTTTCGGTACCACAAATAGTGTGGAATAATAACCCCGGCCTTGTTGAAGTAGGGGTACCTTGATTATCACCTGCTGGGAATACAGCTTGTGAATTGCCGCTAGCACCGCCTCCCTGTCTGAGGGAGCAATCGGCAAGGCAGATTTTAGGAACCGGTGGGATGGGGACGCCTCGAATTCCAGCTTGTACCCCTGAGATACTATTTGCAGGATCCAGGGATCCACCTGTGAGCGAACCCACTGATCGCTGAAATTTTTGAGGCAACCCCCCACCGTACCTGGCTCCGCCTGTGGAGCCCCACCGTCATGCGGCGGACTTGGAAGAAGAAGCGGGGGAGGACTTTTGCTCCTGGGAACCCGCTGTTTGTTGCAGCCTTTTTCCCCTACCTCTGCCTCTGGACAGAAAAGACCCGCCTTTTCCACGCCTGTTTTTCTGGGTCCGAAAGGACTGAACCTGATAAAACGGCGCCTTCTTAGGCTGTGAGGGGACATGGGGTAAAAATGCTGACTTCCCAGACGTTGCTGTGGAAACTAGGTCCGAGAGACCATCCCCAAATAATTCCTCACCCTTATATGGTAACACTTCCATGTGCTTTTTTGAATCTGCATCTCCTGTCCACTGGCGAGTCCATAAGCCTCTCCTAGCAGAAATGGACAATGCACTTACTTTAGATGCCAGTCGGCAGATTTCCCTCTGTGCATCTCTCATATATAAGACTGAGTCTTTTATATGGTCTATGGTTAACAGGATCGTGTCTCTGTCTAATGTGTCAATATTTTCTGACAGTTTATCTGACCATGCAGCGGCAGCACTGCACATCCAAGCTGACGCAATAGCTGGCCTAAGTATAATGCCTGTGTGTGTATATACAGACTTCAGGATCGCCTCCTGCTTTCTATCAGCAGGTTCCTTGAGGGCGGCCGTATCCGGAGACGGTAGTGCCACCTTTTTAGACAAACGTGTGAGCGCTTTATCCACTCTAGGGGGTGTTTCCCAACGTGACCTATCCTCTGGCGGGAAAGGGAACGCCATTAATACCTTCTTAGGAATTACCAATTTTTTATCAGGGAAAGCCCACGCTTCTTCACACACTTCATTTAATTCATTTGATGGGGGAAAAACTACGGGTAGTTTTTTCTCTCCAAACATAATACCCTTTTTAATGGTACCTGTAGTTATATCAGAAATGTGTAACACCTCTTTCATTGCCTCAATCATGCAGTGAATGGCCTTAGTGGGCATCAGATTTGACTCATCGTCGTCGACACTGGTGTCAGTATCAGTGTCGACATCTGGGTCTGCTTGAGGTAGCGGGCGTTTTAGAGCCCCTGACGACCCATGCGACGCCTGGGCAGGCACGAGCTGAGAAGTCGGCTGTCCCACATTTGGCATGTCGTCGATTTTCTTATATAAGGAGTCTATACGTGCACTCATTACTTTCCATAAGCCCATCCATTCAGGTGTCTGCCCCGCAGGGGGTGACATCCCTTCTAAAGGCATCTGCTCCGCCTCCACATCATTATCCTCATCAAACATGTCGACACAGCCGTACCGACACACCGCACACACACAAGGAATGCTCCGAATGAGGACAGGACCCACAAAAGCCCTTTGGGGGGACAGAGTGAGAGTATGCCAGCACACACCAGAGCGCTATATAATGCAGGGACTAACTGAGTTATGTCCCCTATAGCTGCTTTTTATATTATATATATATTGCGCCCAAATTTAGTGCCCCCCCTCTCTGTTTTTACCCTGTTCTGTAGTGTAGACTGCAGGGGAGAGCCAGGGAGCTTCCTTCCAGCGGATCTGTGAAGGAGAAATGGCGCCAGTGTGTCTGAGGGAGATAGCTCCGCCCCTTTTCCGCGGCCTATTCTCCCGCTTTTTTCTGGATTCTGGCAGGGGTATTTACCACATATATAGCCTCTGGGGCTATATATTGTGGTATTTTTGCCAGCCAAGGTGTTTTTATTGCTGCTCAGGGCGCCCCCCCCCAAGCGCCCTGCACCCTCAGTGACCGGAGTGTGAAGTGTGCATGAGGAGCAATGGCGCACAGCTGCAGTGCTGTGCGCTACCTTGGTGAAGACTGATGTCTTCTGCCGCCGTTTTTCCGGACCTCTTCTTGCTTCTGGCTCTGTAAGGGGGACGGCGGCGCGGCTCCGGGACCGAACACCAAGGACTGGGCCTGCGGTCGATCCCTCTGGAGCTAATGGTGTCCAGTAGCCTAAGAAGCCCAATCCGGCTGCAAGCAGGCGAGTTCGCTTCTTCTCCCCTTAGTCCCTCGCTGCAGTGAGCCTGTTGCCAGCAGGTCTCACTGAAAATAAAAAACCTAAAACTACACTTTCTTTCTAAGGGCTCAGGAGAGCCCCTAGTGTGCATCCAACCTCGGCCGGGCACGAAATCTAACTGAGGCTTAGAGGAGGGTCATAGTGGGAGGAGCCAGTGCACACCAGGTAGTCATAAATCTTTCTAGAGTGCCCAGCCTCCTTCGGAGCCCGCTATCCCCCATGGTCCTTACGGAGTTCCCAGCATCCACTAGGACGTTAGTGTGCAGTTTTTCTTTCATAATATTTCTCTAACACATATGTAACAAAACCAAAATCAACTAGACAATCATAGAGAAAAAGAAAGAAGAAAGAAAAACAACAAAGACATGGATAAGACGTGTGAGGGAGGAGGGGGGTTGCAGATGCCTAAAGAATATTCATCATACATGATAAGGCACATTCCTAGGGAATGTGGGGATCAAATCGCTCAGTATCAAGGTATGGGAGCGAGCATCACCCCGGTGCCGAAGGTGGATCATCACCAATAGGGATACATAGTCTGCGGTAAGAATCCCAACTAAGGGAATCAAACAATTTCAGTATATGAGTTCGTTATGGGGGTGGAAGAGAGTCAATGTATAGTCCCCATTTCTTATAAAAGCGCAAAGCGTTACGGTCAAGGTCTGGGAGAGTGGATTGGCGTTCAAAGTATAGTGTATTAGTAAGTAAAGACTTGAGGTTACCTAGGGAGGGAGAGGTTCGATATATCCAATGATTCAAAATTAACTTTTTCCCCAAGGTCAATAGTACATATAGAAACGGAATGCAGTAAGCCTGGGATGGAGGTAAACGCCAGGTTGTAGTATTAAGGCCGAGGAGTGCCGCTGGATCCATAGGGAGAGAGATCCGGAAAGTGGATTTTATATACCACACTACTTTATTCCAGAATCGTTTAACTTTCGGACAGTGCCAAAAGTTATGCATAAAGAGAGTATTTGGTGCTTTACATTTGGGGCAACGACCAGAGTCTGTAGAGACCATGTATTTGCGTTGTCCTGGGGCAATATATGCCTGATGTAAAAATTTAAAGTGGATTTCCTGAAGCTGGGCAGAATGCAGGGCTTTCAGTATAGCGGGAAGGGGGGAGAGGAAGCACTCCACCGATGGGTCCCAGGACCACTCACTCGACCATTTTGACAACATGGGGGGCCAGAAAACCTCCGGCTTGCCGGGCAACAAGTCCCGGTATAACCAGCATATCTTGTATGAAAAGGTAGGTAACGTGACCAACAGGGCGGACAGAGGATCCTTTCTCCGCTCGTGCACAGGAGGGATGGGGAGAGTTTGTACAAAATAGCGTACTTGTAGGAACATGAAAAAATCAGATGAGGGCACACCGTGTCTCTCGGCTAAATCCGCGAATGACAGTACATGGCCACCCGGGTCAAACACGTCACGAATGAGGGCTATGCCCCTAGATTTCCATGTGAGGAATTTGGTATTATCAAGGGGAGGAGTGAAGCAGGGGTTTCCGCATAATGGGATAAAAGGTGAGTATTCTGGGTTGCGATGCAGGGCCTTGTTAATGGCCCACCAGGAGCGATAGGCGTCCCAGAAGAGATTAGGGCGTACCATGGGTGGGAGCAAAGCTTTTGGGGTATGCAGCAAAGCCCTTAGGTCGTAAGGGTGTACAAGGCCCTGCTCCATGTCATAATTAACATATGAGGAGGTGCCCATTAACCAATCCGAGATATACCTAAAGTTCGCAGCCTGGAAGAAAGCCAAGAGGTCTGGGACAGCCAAGCCACCCTGGGCACGGGGGAGTTTAAGTTTAGGTAAAGAAATCCGAGACCTCTTGCGATTCCACAGGAATTTGGAGAACATTCTATCACATTCTTTTAAGTCTTTAGTAGGGGGCTGGATAGGAATCATCTGGAGTAGATAAGAGATCTTGGGGAATACAATACTCTTCAAAATAGCTACTCTTCCTAGTAGGGACACAGGAAGAGATGACCAAGTGGATAGCAATTGGGAAACTTTGTTAAAAACAGCGGTATAGTTGACTGAGTATAGGTCTAAAATATTCACAGGGATATATATACCCAAGTATTTAAGGCCTAAGGTGTTTCTCTTAAATTGAGTGAGAACTGGCACCGGGGGGCGCTGACGGGCAATCGAGTTGAGTGGGAAGAGCTCAGACTTAGAGGCATTAACACGATATCCCGCAAAAGCGCCAAACTCAGAAATAGCCTGCATGATCGGCGGGACAGAGGTCTCAGGTCGTGAAATAAAGAGGAGCATGTCATCTGCAAATAAACTCACACGGAGCTCATGGTCATGAACCAATACTCCGGAGTAATCTGGGAGATTACGCAGTTTAATAGCCAGGGGCTCTATGGCGATAGCAAATAAAAGTGGGGAAAAGGGGCAGCCCTGCCTTGTGCCTCGGTGAAGAGGAATAGGAGCAGACAAGTAGCCATTACACATGATGCGAGATGAGGAGGGGGAATACAGATTACGTATCATGTTGATCAGGTCCAGCGGAAACCCAAACTTATCCAGCGTCGTGTATAAGTGATCCCAACTGACAAGATCAAACGCTTTCTCCGCGTCTAGGGAGAGGATGTATTGGGGGTCAGGGTCTCCGCTGGAGTGCAACCAGGTGGCCGCGGCAAGAACTTTACGGATATTGTTAGTGGAGTGTCGGCCTGAGATGAAACCAGTTTGGTCAGGGTGGATAATGGAGGGGAGCAATGTACGTTATAAGGAGTATCTTCTATATATGATAAACTGAAGAAGCCGTACGGATGTAACCATGGTTACCAACCGGAAATGACGTATCGGCCCATGGAAGAAACAGGAAACCGGCCGGACGAGCGCCGCGATGATTCATGGGACTTGTAGTCTGATTTATGTATAGGAATCAGCTGCGCCCGCCGGCCGGGGATTGGATAGGGTTAGTTTAAAACTAGATTCCGGGACAGATGGACATATTCCTTTCTGGACACACACCTTGAAAAAGACCCGATTGAGCGGGTAGAAACGCGTTGGTGGACGTGGGGTGACGGAGGCAGCTGACTGGACTAAGACCCGACAGTGAAAACCATCTGCATACATGGTCTAAGGAACCCGGGCTATCCAACAGACTTTTATGCCGTCGAGATTGTTCTGTGCGAATAACCTTGCATCCAGCCGGTAATTGTTCATTTTTGCAGCCTCCAGAGGATTCCCCACTATTGCTGTTATCATGCTATTGCACTTGCACTTTCTTTGATTGATACTGGAAATTATGTTTTTAATGTATTAAACTGTACTTCACCATATGGTATATATTTTTCTCAATTTCCTTACATGCACATGAGGAATAGATCCACCTACGTTAACGTGGAGGAGGAAAAAATTATTGGTGAACGTATCCAGTTTTATATTTATTACAATATTTTTTAGCGCATTGTGATCCACTTTCTGTCACTCTTGTTGTATTAATGGAGGGGAGCAATCCCTTTAACCTATCTGCAATGATTTTCGTAAACAGTTTATAGTCAACGTTGAGCAAGGAGATGGGGATCCCTTCCAGGTTTGGGAAGGAGACGTATCAGGGCTTCGTTAAAGTACAGAGGGAGGGAATGGGAAGATAAAATGTTATTAAATACCAGGGTCAGAGGATCCAGCAATTTAGGTATGAGCATTTTGTAGAATTCCCCAGAGAAACCATCGGGTCCAGGGGCTTTCATGGGCTTAAGATGTTTAATTGCCGCTTCCACCTCCTGGGTAGTAATCGGCAAGCAAAAATCCCCCTTCACCGATGCTGATATTTGAGGCAAGGAAACAGAGTCCCAGAAATAAGTTTTAGCTGCTAGATCGAGGGGATCGGGGGAGTAAATGTCAGTATAAAATTCTGAGAGGATCTGCGCCATGTCCACAGATCTGGTAGCCAACGAGCCATCGTCTCGTTTCAATGTCTGGATCACTGAGGACGGCACTGAACCCCGCAGAAGATTTGAAAGGAGACGGCCTGTTTTATTGCCGTACCTATAAAAGCGGTGATTTCTGTAAAATGTATGGCGGTCGCCCATTAATGCCAATACAGCACCAAACTGAGACTTGCAATCTAAATATACCTTCTTTGAGGCAGGAGACGGGCACTGTTTGAAGTGTTGGTAGGCATCAGTTAGGCAGCGTTGGGAGGTTTTAAACTCAGAAAGAAATTGTTTCTTTCTTGTGGAAGTATATTCCACAAGCCTACCGCGTATAACCGCCTTCGAGGTCTGCCAGAACAATAAGGGATCAGTTTCAGCAATACTTGCATTATCCAGTCTGAACTCCTCCCAAAATGCCTCCAACCTGTTCCGAAATTGTAGGGAAGAGGTAAAGGAAGTGGGGAAACGCCAGCATTTAAAGGAGCCATAGTCTAATGAGGTGGTAAGGGAAACCCAAACTAGGGCGTGATCAGAAAGAGAAATTGTTTCCATCTGTGCTTCAGTATTTTGGGGAATCAGGGAATCTGAGAGCAATAAAAAATCTATTCTGGACAGAGTGCCGTGGGCAGCCGAGAGACACGAGTACTCCCTGTCAGTGGGATGAAGAAATCTCCAAGCATCAGTCAGATGCAGTTGTTGTGCAAAAAAGGTGACACCTAAGGTAGGAGGGGAGCGTGCACGAGCGGAGGAGTTCGAATCCATATAAGCGGAGACCACAACATTGAAGTCTCCGCCCACAATCATTGGACAGGACATAAACGGGCACAGTGTTGTTATGAGACTCTTGAAAAAATCTTTTGAATATGAGTTTGGAGCATACACAGAACATAAAACATATTTGGTATTATGAAGTAAAATTTCAAGTACTAGGAATCTACCAGCAGGATCGCACAGGGAAGTAAGGACTTCAATATGTAAGCTACGTTTAGCGAGGATCAACACACCCCTAGCCTTAGAAGAATAGGAAGCGTCTGAGAGTACCTGCCAGCCCAAAACACCCAATTTTTGGGCCTCCGGGGTGAGGAGGTGCGTCTCCTGTATAAACACCAAATCCATATGTAATCTATTTAAATAGAGCAGGATCTTCTTCCTCTTGATAGGGGAATGGATACCCCCAACATTCCATGTGCCCACCTTAATAGTAGACATGGGGTATTAAGTAATAAGTAATCATACAGGAGGACATCTTACAAACCCATAAGCAGTGTAGGGTGGGAAAAGACACAAGAGGAAGGGGGGGAGGGGGAAGACACAAGGATAGTAGAGACATAGAGATGAGAAGAAAATATTAGACCCACCGGGGGGTCCCACAGCAATATTCGTGCAACAACTTCACGGTATTATAATTAAAGTAATAACCAAGGGCAGCAAGGAGGAAATTGCTCCTAGCCAGCAACCACTATAATGAGCATCATAGGGGATGGGGGGGGGGGGGGGGGGGAGAGGGAGGAGGGTAGGGGGAGGGGAGTGTAAGGGAGGGGGGAGATAGGGAGTGGGAGAGGGGTAAGAGATATGAGTGAGCGGTCAGAATGACATCAGCCTACCCCCAAATGGATGGGCAAAACAGGCATCCAGGCATATAAAACTATATAAAACTGGAAACAGGCATATAGGTATACATTGCTTAGAGGAAACTTATGTCACTTTAAGATTATATATACATCACCCAGAAGACCACTGAGGGAATAGCGAGAAGGTCCAAATAAGACTAACAGGGGAACTCATAGTCCACGGGGTGGGAATGAGAAATAAATGTATGTCGAGGGTGACTAAGCCAAGGCAACAATGGTGCAGGATAGTTACAGGTCAGTGTCTGTAGAAGACGGCTATTTCGGCACTTGGTCAGAGGCTTCGGTCTCCGAAAGATAAGCAGCAGCATCCTCCGGGGTGTGGAAGTCCTTAAAAGACGTGCCATCGAAAATCCTCAGGCGTGCAGGGTAGAGTAGAGCAAACTTACGGCCCTCGTGGGCCAATTTTGAGCATGTGGGAGAGAACGCCTTTCGTAGCCTGGTAAGCTCCGGGGAGAAGTCCTGGAAGATCAATAATTTGGCATCTTCCCAAACAAGGTCTTTTATACGGCGGGAAGCAGACCACAGGGCCTCTTTATGGAGGTAGTTAAGACATCGAAATAGCACAGCACGTGGTCAGTTGGATGCAGCGGAGCGACCGGGGCCTGTTCTATGTGCACGTTCCACCACGAGATCCGAGCAAATATCTTGAATTGCAAGGAGATCTGGAAGTGTGTGTCGAAGGAAGTGGTAAAGAGCTTGGCCCTTAATCGTCTCTGGGAGCCCAATGAGCCTGAGATTGTTTCTGCGCGATCTATTTTCTAGATCGTCGATCTTAGACCATACCATGTTTTCTGATTTCTGCAGTATAGCGGAGATGTCGGAGAGTTCAGCGATTTGCTGAAAATTTTCACCAGCAGTATGTTCCACTTGTAAAACACGCTTGGATAGTTGTTTATACTGGCTTTTAATATCCAGGACAGCTTGCTGTAGTGCAGCAGCATGCAGCTGAGCTTGTTCTTGAAATAATGGCTGGACGGTCTCTTTCACCGCTCTAACAATGTCCTCATAGGATAAGGAATGCCCCGGGGTAGAGGAGGGCAGTAACGAGCCTAGAGCAGCGGATCCAGCAAGGGATGGAGAGACGATGGGCACAGGGGCCAAGGGAGGAGCTGAGGTAACCGCCGTTCGAGCTCCGGCTTCCAGAGAAGCCGCGGCGGCCATCTTGGAAGCCGAGCCGCGGCTTTCAGATTTGGCACGTGGAGGCTTTCCCTGCATCGTGGGAGCGAAAAATCGGTCCATAGAGGGGGGCCGGATGTACGGGGAGCGGGCCGGTGTGAGTGACCGCTCAATGGACGCCCAAAGCGGGCGATATGTTAAAGGTTAGTGGCTGCAGGCACCGGAGCTTCTAAGCAGCGTGTCACTCCATGCAGTGCCGGAACCGGAAGTCTCGAGGGAAAACAGCTTTAACCACTTTCTGTTGTTTAAACTTGTCAGTTTTCTGTGATTTGGAGAATATGCTTAAGAGCAATTACCAGTGCAGGGACATCTACCATCAAGGGAGCTTCCTCATCTGCAACACAGGAATCAGTGTCAGACAGCACCGTATGCTCCCCCTCCTTGTCAGAGGAAACATCAGGGAGGTTTGTAGACTGAGAGGAAGAAGCAGCTTACTTAGAGGGACCAGGGACACATGTGTGACCTGATGGAGGTTTCTGTCTAACCAGGGACTGATTAAGTTGTTGCAGTTGGTTAGATACATTTTCTGCCCAAGGCGGATTTACCATAGGTACAATCTGTGGGGACAATGCCACAGGCAGCCTCATAGGGGGTGCAAGGCTCTCCACCAGAGTACCCAGCATGGCAGTGAATGATGCCCATGGGGGTTCCTGAGTAGGTACAGGAGCTGCAGACTGACTGGGAGTCATATGACAAACAGTACAGACACCATCATGTAATGCTTCCTCCTCTGACAAACCCGCGGAGCATATGCTGCATGTTGCAGGAGCTTCCGCTGATTTGCTTCCCTATTTGTAAGACATTGGGGGTCATTCTGACCCGTTCACTTGCTACTATTTATCGCAGCCGAGCGAACGGGTCTCTACTGCGCATGCGCCGTAGTGCGCCGGTGCATGCCAGATGGCCGAAGGCCTTTGCAGGGCTGCGATCGCCTCTGCCTGACTGACAGGCAGAGGCGGTCGCTGGGCGGGAGTGGGCGGAACGGCGGCATTTGGCCGCCGTTTTGTAGGCGTGGTCCGGCCAACGCAGGCGTGGCCGGACCGAACGGGGGGCGGCCCGCAGCCGCTGCGTGACGTCACACGCAGCCGCTGCGGGCCGGGGAGCAAGGAGTAGCTCCCAGCCAGCACGCTAAAGCTACGCTGGTCGGGAACTACTCTTGAAGTGCACAGGCATCACCGCTGTGCGATGCCTTTGCACTTCTGCGGGGCGGGGGGGGGGGGGAAGGCCGGCACTGACATGCGGGGTGGGCATCCCCCCGCAGGGAAGATGATCGTAGCTGTGCTAAATTTAGACAGTACGATAATATAGCCAGACCAATTACAATTATCTGTGGAATAAACAGATACGGTACAGTGTGACTGTAACACAGATGTAATATACTTATATATACATATAGATAAAATCCATGTTCAACTATATTTCTTGACCCAAACACACCTAGCCCAGGGTATAGAATATAGTGACAGGTATAGCTGGGAAACACTGAAAGTGAAACCACACAACAGCACAGGCACACACAGTCACATGCAATGCAGAAATTATATCACAATAAAGCAGCACTGGACTAATATTATACATCATAGCACGGTCCGAAGACCTTAGGATATAACAGAATACTCGTACAATATAATCTGCAATATACACAATTCTCAACTAACGCTGTCTAAGAAGACAGGTAGGATACTTAAGTGTAATGTAAAGACACAGCGCTGTATACATGCAGCTTTACATGGGAGACCTTGCCCAGCAATCCCGGAGACCTGCTGCTGCTATGCTATGCTGTTATGCTATGCTGTTAAGATGGCACCCTGACGTCACAAACACGCCCTGCGTTCGGCCAGCCACTCCCCCGTTTCTCCAGACACTTCCGGGTTTTATCCTGGCACGCCTGCGTTTTTCCACACATTCCCAGAAAACGGCCAGGTTCCACCCAGAAACACCAACTTCCTGTCAATCACACTCCGATCACTTCAACGATGAAAACACTTAGTTCGGACGTGAGTAAATGTACTAAGTTTTGTGTTAAAATACTTAGCGCATGCGCACTGCGTACCATGCGCATTTTAGCCTTAATCGCTCCGTTGCGAAAATCGGCAACGAGCGATCAACTCGGAATGATCCCCAGTGTCTGGAGGCGGGGTTATAGAGGAGGCCCCCCTGATGCATCCTGGGACAGCTAAAGCTTTACCTGTTGGTGCCTCTGGATCCAGATCCACTCTACACCCCGAAGTTTCCCTGTGGAAACCTGTGTACCCTGCTGCAGAAATATATCTATTGTATATATCTATGGGGAGTAGGGATGGCCAGCAACCATTGATGATGCAAAATAATCGATGGTCTATGGCCAATGTTGAACAGTTTGTCCATCGATGGTTCCTGCCATCGATGATACACAGCCACCTAATAAGGTGGGAAGTGGGGGCCATGCTGCATTCAGCAGCATGGCACTCGCTGGCGATGCCACCCGTTGGACCTACACGGAGGACGATATTTCGAACGATATGTCCGAATGGGACACATCGTGCCGATATCGTCCTAATGTATACTCACCTTAATAAGAATAAGTAAGGAGATGTATCTAATGTTCTTGATGTGTTGTATTTGTTATTGTTCGTGTCACGTCACTGGTGCCTACCTGGCTGTATGCGGGGCTGGGTAAGCACTGTATAATGTACTGTGATAGTAAGGTTAGGACACAGAGATAGAGAGGTCAGGAGGAGGTGGTGTGAGGTTAGGGTGCAGAGAGAGAGAGGTCAGAAAGAGGTGGGTGCAGGGAGAGGTCAGGAGGTGGTGAATGAGGTTAGGGTGCAGAGAGAGAGAGAGAGAGGTCAGGAAGAGGTGGGTGCAGGGATAAAGATGTCAGGAGGTTGTGGATGAGGTTAGGGCGCAGAGAGGGAGGTCAGGAAGAGATGGGTGTAGGGATAGAGACCAGGAGGAGGTGGGTGAGGTTAGGGTGTAGAGACAGAGAGGTCAGGTACAGTGCCACTGGTGGGTGACGGTGTCTGTGGTACAGTACAGTTACAGGGTAGTTATGGCAGCCTAGTACAGTAGAGAGCGATATAATAGTGATTACAGCAGCACAGTATAACACAGGTTATGACTGCACAGTATAACACTGCTGTTCTGGGGGTGCTTGTGGGAAGTGGAGATTGTGCTACTGTTCTGGGGGGTGGGGCGGATACACTGAGATATTGCAAGATATGTGGAAGTACCTGTATTGTGCTGCCTGTCTCATACAGCACACAGGTAAGCGCTTCATTCCCTTACTGACTGCAGGGGCTGGGCACAGAGCAGCCCTGATAAAACCAGGGGCGCTGCAGCTAGTAGTGGCTCCACAAATGTCCCAATAGTGAGTGGAGATGCAGCAACACAGTGTACACAGCAGTCTGCGAGGCGCAGTCAGATTGCCTCACGCGGGACACATCAGCCTGCACCATGTAACTGTACTACATCCGCCTCAGTCCTGACCCTACCGGTAGCAAACCCTCCAACTGTACCTTTTTTTATGGTCTGTACCGATTTTTGGCTCTCCAAACTTCAATTGAAAGTATACGAAAAGGGGCACCCGTGGTCACGCCCCCTTTTCTAATTTGTACCGATTTTTATGTGTAAAATGTTGGAGGGTATGTTGTAACAGCGTCTTCACTGGCAGAGCGCTGACTGTCGTATTGTGTCCTCCCCAACTGAGCTCTCACCTCTGGGGTTGCAGAGACCGCGCCCACAGCACAAAGCATACACAGCCACTATCCACCCCAGCTTGCTGGCCACCCACCTGTACACAGTGCTACCACTATTGGGAGGGAGGTCGGAGGTGCTTGGAAGTGGGAGAAGAATCGCAGGCACAGTGCTGCTATTATTGGGGGTAATTTCAGAAGTGCCGCTTGTAGGGGGGGAGCCGCACGTGCATTGCAACTTGTACTGGGAGGGGGTGCTCGGAGGCTATGTGCTGCCTGTACTGGAGGGAGTAGTCAGAGGTGCTGTAGCTGCTTCTTGGAATGTCTGCCCCCGGCACTACCACTCGAGTCTAAAGGACTATTAGCTCACACCACCAACCATTCTCATGGTGCCCGCATGGCCGAGCCAGGGTGCAGAAAGGAAGCAGCTGCAGCAGTACTGGTGACTCTCCTATTTGTCATAAGAGAGGTGAGTGTCACACAAGTAGGCAGACACTGCTTGCCAGTGTCTGCTATTTAGCATTCAATTTTCCCCTACACTAGAGTGATTAGTTGGGATTGAATTGCCCAACTAGTTGGGCAGCCGTTTTTTTAAGTTTTTTCAGCCGCGTGGGAGCAAATGGCTGATTATCGTTTGCTCTTGCACACTGCCCGATTATCATTCCAACCAGCCAATTAGTTGGCTGGTTGGAATGATATCCTTCTGGTGTATGGCCAACATTGGGGGTGATTCCGAGTTGTTCGCTCGTTAGCTGCTTTTAGCAGCATTGCACACGCTAAGCCTACGCCTACTGGGAGTGTATCTTAGCTTAGCAGATTTGCTAACGAAGGGTTCGCTAATTTTCTCGTAACGATTACTCCGCAGTTTCTGAGTAGCTCCAGACTTACTCTGCCAGTGTGACAAGCTCAGTCCTTTTCGTTCCTGGTTTGACGTCACAAACACACCCAGCGTTTGCCCTGCCACTCCCCCGTTTCTGCAGACATTCCTGCGTTTTCAACTAGCACGCCTGCGTTTTTCCGCACACTCCCATAAAATGGCCAGTTTCCGTCCACTTCCTGTCAATCACACTACGATCAGCAGAGCGATGGAAAAACTTTGTTACGCTGTGAGTAAATTACCAAACTTTTGTGCTAATTTACTTGGCGCAGGCGCGCTGCGTACATTGTGCATGCGCAGTTTGCGACTAATCGCTCCGTAGCGAAAAAAATAACGAGCGAACAACTCGGAATGACCCCCCTTGAGAAAAACCTCACCCAAACATATCAGTTACTGAGCACCTGGTAAATAAGATTTTAAACCTACCGGTAAATCTTTTTCTCCTAGTCCGTAGAGGATGCTGGGGACTCCGTAAGGACCATGGGGTATAGACGGGCTCCGCAGGAGACATGGGCACTATAAAGAACTTTAGAATGGGTGTGCACTAGCTCCTCCCTCTATGCCCCTCCTCCAGACCTCAGTTAGAGAAACTGTGCCTAGAGGAGATGGACAATACGAGGAAAGGATTTTGTTAATCTAAGGGCAAGATTCATACCAGCCCACACCATCCACACCGTATAACCTGGAATATACGCAACCAGTTAACAGTATGAACAAAAACAGTATCAGCTAAAGACTGATCTCAACTGTAACATAACCCTTATGTAAGCAACAACTATATACAAGCCTTGCAGATTTTGTCAGCACTGGGACGGGCGCCCAGCATCCTCTACGGCAGGCATTCCCAACCGCGGTCCTCAAGGCACACCAACAGTGCAGGTTTTAGTGATATCCAGGCTTCAGCACAGATGGTTAAATCAAAATAACTGAGGTGCTAATTAAGTCACCTGTGTCCAAGCCTGGATATCACTAAAACCAGGACTGTTAGTGTGCCTTGAGGACCGCGGTTGGGAAACACTGCTCTACGGACTAGGAGAAAAAGATTTACCGGTAGGTTTAAAATCTTATTTTCTCTTACGTCCTAGAGGATGCTGGGGACTCTGTAAGGACCATGGGGTTTATACCAAAGCTCCAGACCGGGCGGGAGAGTGCGGACGACTCTGCAGCACCGACTGAGCAAACGCAAGGTCCTCATCAGCCAGCGTGTCAAACTTATAGAACTTTGCAAAAGTGTTTGAACCTGACCAGGTAGCTGCTCGGCAAAGCTGTAAAGCCGAGACGCCTCGGGCAGCCGCCCAAGAAGAGGCCACCTTCCTAGTTGAATGGGCCTTTACCGAATTAGTTAACGGCAATCCTACCGTAGAATGAGCCTGCTGAATTGTGTTACAGATCCAGCGAGCAATAGTCTGCTTCGAAGCAGGAGCGCCAACCTTGTTGGCTGCATACAGGACAAACAGTGCTTCTGTTTTCCTAACCCGAACTGTCCTGGCTACATAGATTTTTAAGGCCCTGACTACATCCAGGGACTTGGAATCCTCCAAGTCACCCGTAGCCACAGGCACCACAATAGGTTGGTTCATATGAAATAAAGAAACCACCTTTGGCAAAAATTGAGGACGAGTCCTCAACTCTGCTCTATCCACATGGAAGGTCAAATAGGGGCTCTTGTGAGACAAGGCCGCCAATTCGGACACCCGCCTTGCAGATGCCAAGGCCAACAACATGACCACCTTCCAAGTGAGAAATTTCAATTCAACTGTTTGAAGAGGTTCAAACCAGTGAGACTTCAGGAACCGTAACACCACGTTAAGGTCCCAAGGTGCCACTGGGGGCACAAAAGGAGGCTGGATGTGCAGCACTCCCTTTACAAAAGTCTGGAGTTCTGGGAGAGAAGCCAATTCCTTCTGAAAGAAAATAGACAGGGCCGAAATCTGTACGTTAATGGAGCCTAATTTTAGGCCCATATCTACTCCTGTCTGTAGAAAGTGGAGAAAACGGCCCATATGGAAATCTTCCGTAGGAGTATTCTTGGCTTCACACCAAGAAACATATTTCCTCCAGATACGGTGATAATGTTTTGCCGTCACCTCCTTCCTAGCCTTTATCAGAGTAGGGATGACTTCCTCCGGAATACCTTTCCCAGCTAGGATTCAGTGTTCAACCGCCATGCCGTCAAACGTAACCGCGGTAAGTCTTGGAACACGCAGGGTCCCTGTTGTAACAGGTCCTACCTGAGAGGAAGAGGCCATGGATCTTCTGTGAGCATCTCCTGAAGATCTGAATACCAGGCCCTTCGAGGCCAATCTGGAACAATGAGGATTGTTTTCACTCTTTTTTGTCTTATGATTCTCAATATTTTTGATATGAGAGGAAGAGGGGGGAACACATAGACCGACTGAAACACCCAAGGTGTCACCAGGGCATCCACCGCTACTGCCTGAGGGTCCCTTGACCTGGCACAATACCTCCGAAGCTTCTTGTTGACGCGTGACGCTGATGAAGTCCCCACTCTCCTGGATGGAGATCGTGTCTGCTGAGGAAGTCTGCTTCCCAGTTGTCCACTCCCGGAATGAAGACCGCTTAAAGAGCGCTTACGTGATTTTCCGCCCAGCGAAGAATCCTGGTGGCTTCCGCCATTGCCACTCTGCTCCTTGTCCCGCCTTGGCGGTTTACATGAGCCACGGCTGTGACGTTGTCTGATTGAATCAGAACCGGTAGGTCGCGAAGAAGATTCTTCGCTTGTCGTAGGCCGTTGTATATGGCCCTCATTCCAGTACGTTGATGTGTAGACAAGCCTCCTGGCTTGACCATAGCCCCTGAAAATTTCTTCCTTGTGTGACTGCTCCCCATCCTCGGAGGCTCGCGTCCGTGGTCACCAGAACCCAGTCTTGAATGCCGAACCTGCGACCCTCCAGAAGGTGAGCACTTTTGCAGCCACCACAGGAGAGACACCCTGGCCCGGGGGGACAGGTATATCTTCTGATGTATTAGTAGATGGGACCCGGACCACTTGTCCAGGAGGTCCCACTGAAACGTCCTTGCATGAAACCTGCCGAAGGGGATGGCCTCGTAGGCTGCCACCATTTTCCCCAGAACTCGAGTGCATTGATGAACAGACACTCTTTTTGGTTTTAGCAAGTCTCTGACCATGTTCTGGAGGTCCAGGGCTTTTTCCATCGGGAGAAAAACCCTCTTCTGTTCCGTGTCCAGAATCATGCCTAGGAATGATAGTCGAGTCGTTGGAATCAATTGTGACTTTGGCAGATTGAGAATCCAACCGTGTTGTTGTAGCACTCTCAGGGAGAGCGACATGCTCTTCTGCAATTGATCTCTCGATCTTGCTTTTATCAGGAGATCGTCCAAGTATGGTATAATTGTGACTCCCTGCCTGCGCAGGAGCACCATCATCTCCGCCATCACCTTGGTGAAAATCCTCGGGGCCGTGGAAAGCCCAAACGGCAGCGTCTGAAACTGGTAATGACAGTCCTGTACAGCGAATCTCAGGTACGCCTGATGAGGAGGATATATGGGGACATGAAGGTATGCATCCTTTATGTCGAGTGACACCATAAAATCCCCCCCTTCCAGACTGGAGATCACAGCCCGGAGTGATTCCATCTTGAATTTTAACTTTTTCAAGTACAGGTTTAGGGATTTCAGATTTAAAATGGGTCTGACTGAACCATCCGGCTTCGGGACCACGAACAGGGTCGAATAGTACCCTTTTCCCTGTTGGACTAGGGGAACATTGACAATCACTTGCTGTTGACACAGCTTTTGAATTGCAGCTAACACTACTTCCCTCTCTGGGGAAGAAGCTGGCAAGGCCGACTTGAAAAATCGGCGAGGGGCACCTCTTCGAATTCCAGTTTGTAGCCTTGGGATACAATATCCATCGCCCAAGGATCCCCGTCCGACAGTACCCAGACCTGGCTGAAGAGTCGAAGACGTGCCCCCACCGGTGCGGACTCCCTCAGTGGAGCCCCAGCGTCATGCGGTGGATTTAGTAGAACTAGGGAACTAGCCGGAGCAGGTGCTCTCTTCCCTCTGGCGAGGAAAGATGAGCCCCGACCTCTTCTGGACTTATGCGACCGAAAGGACTGCATCTGATATTGTGGAGTTTCTTTTGCTGTGGGGGAACAAAAGGCAAAAAGGTAGATTTACCCGCGGTAGCTGTGGCAACCAGGTCCGTGAGACCTTCCCCAAATAAAACTTCACCTTTGTATGGCAAAACCTCCATATGCTTCTTTGAGTCGGCATCACCCGTCCATTGGCGGGTCCACCGGGCTCGCCTAGCAGAAATCGCCATGGCGTTGGCTCTCGCACCCAGCAGCCCAACGTCTCTTTGAGCGTCCCTCATATATAAGACTGCGTCTTCAATGTGGCCTAAGGTCAATAAAATGGTATCACTGTCTAGGGCAGAGGTTCTCAAACTCGGGGGCACACACAGTGCATGTTTTGCAGGTAACCCAGCAGGTGCACAGGTGTATTAATTACTCACTGACACATTTTAAAAGGTCCACAGGTGGAGCTAATTATTTCACTTGCGATTCTGTGAGGAGACCTGCAAAACATGCACTGTGTGTGCCCCCGAGGACCGAGTTTGAGAACCTCTGGTCTAGGGTATCAAGGTCAGCTGACAAGGTATCTGTCCAAGCTGCAACTGCACTACACACCCATGCCGATGCTATTGCCGGTCTGAGCAAAGCACCTGTATGCGCATAAATAGACTTTAGTTTCCTGTCTGCGATCAGCAGGATCCTTGAGGGCTGCCGTGTCCGGAGACGGTAGCCTCATCTTCTTGGACAGGCATGTTAAAGCCTTGTCCACCCTGGGTGAGGATTCCCAACGTACCCTGTCCTGTGCAGGGAAAGGATACACCATAAGAATCCTTTTGGGAATCTGCAGTTTTTTATCTGGAGTTTCCCAAGCTTTTTCAAATAACTCGTTAAGCTCATGGGATGGGGGAAAGGTTACCTCAGGTTTCTTTTCCTTATACATGCGCACCCTCGTGTCAGGGACCGAGGGGTCATCTGTGATATGCAAAACATCTTTTATTGCAATAATCATATAATGAATACTTTTGGCCACCCTCGGGTGTAACCTCGCATCATCGTAGTCGACACTGGAGTCAGAATCCGTGTCGGTATCAGTGTCTGCTATTTGGGATAGGGGACGTTTTTGAGACCCAGAAGGGCCCGGTGACCCAGTCGAAGCCGTGGATTGATTCCCTGCTTTTTCCCTGGACTCTGCTTTGTCCAATCTCTTATGTAATAAGGTCACATTTGCATTTAAAACATTCCACATGTCCATCCAATCATGAGTCTGCGTTGCCGACGGAGACACCACAATCATCTGCTTCACCTCCTCCTTAGCTGAGCCTTCCGCATCAGACATGCCGACACACTCGTACCGGCACCCCCACACACACAGGGATATAGTTATAAGGAGACAGATCCCCAACACGGCCCTTTGGAGAGACAGAGAAAGAGTATGCCAGCACACACCCAGCGCCAACTAACACTGGAAAATAATCTCCCAGATAATAGCGCTTTTATATTAATTACTGTGTAATACACTCACTGCGCCTTACAAGTGCCCCCCCCCCTCCTCTTTTCAGCCCTGTGTCACCGTGTTCAGCAGGGGAGAGACCGGGGAGCCAGCTTCTCTGCAGATCTCTGTGGAGAAAATGGCGCTGGTTAGTGCTGAGGGACCAAGCTCCGCCCCCTCCAGCGGCGAGCTTCGGTCCCGCTCAAAGTATTACAAAACTGGCGGGGGATTTATAGAATTACTGCCTCCGCAGCCTCTAACCTTATAAATGCCAGATTTAGAGGTGTTTATTGCTGCCCAGGGCAACCCCCCTGCGCCCTGCACCCATCAGTGCCCCCTAGTGTATGGGAGCAATGGCGCGCATCGTTACCGCTGCGCGCTTACCTCAGGGAAGATCTTAAGTCTTCTGCCGCCTCTCAAGTCTTCTTTTCTTCTTATACTCACCTGGCTTCTATCTTCCGGCTCTGCGAGGAGGACGGGGGGCGCGGCTCTGGGACGAACAGCGAGGGGAGACCTGCGTTCCGACTCCCTCTGGAGCTAATGGTGTCCAGTAGCCTAAGAAGCAGAGCCTATCACTTAAGTAGGTCTGCTTCTCTCTCCTCAGTCCCACAATGCAGGGAGCCTGTTGCCAGCAGTGCTCCCTGAAAATAAAAAACCTAACAAAATTCTTTTTCAGAGAAACTCAGGAGAGCTCCCCTGTAATGCACCCAATCTCCTCTGGGCACAGGATCTAACTGGTCTGGAGGAAGGGCATAGAGGGAAGAGCCAGTGCACACCCATTCTAAAGTTCTTTATAGTGCCCATGTCTCCTGTGGAGCCCGTCTATACCCCATGGTCCTTACGGAGTACCCAGCATCCTCTAGGACGTAAGAGAAAAATAGCTGACCAGAATGTACTCAACATATGGAAAAATGGGGTGGAAGAGATAAAGTGTGAGTACAAAATTTTACAAAAATAGACTTTAATCCACGGCACTCAACTGTCTGCGGTGTCTGAGGTATGTGACCACACCATTTAAAAAAAAAAAAATTAAATGGTGTAACTCCTATCCCTGGAGCCGGTTGGCTTTCTAGTTGTGCTTTTCTTATAGTTTTATATGTTTCATATGTTTGTAAACACCTTTCATTGCTGACGTACTTTGCAGCCCTCACGCAGACATAGCAAGACTCCCCTGCGTTATTTTAGTAGAGTATCTCTTGCTCCTCGGATGTTCCGCTCTATCTGCCTGCCCACTGGTTACTCAGACATTTGTACGACCAGATTTATGTGGAGTAGACTTACTTGTATAGGTGTTTCTATATTTGTGATTATATTTGTGTTTTTCTTTCTTTGTTAACGTCTTCTAAAATCCTTAATAAAAACTGATTATACAAAAAAAAAAAAAAATTAAATGGTGTGGTCACATACCTCAGGCACCGCATATGGGGGGTAATTCCAAGTTGATCGCAGCAGTAAATTTTTTAGCAATTGGGCAAAACCATGTGCACTGCAGGGGGAGCAGATAACATTTGCAGAGAGAGTTAGATTTGGGTGGGTTATTTTGTTTCTGTGCAGGGTAAATACCGGCTGCTTTATTTTTACACTGCAATTTAGATTGCAGATTGAACTCACCACACCCAAATCTATCTCTCTCTGCACATGTTATATCTGCCCCCCCCTCCCCCCTCCAGTGCACATGGTTTTGCCCAACTGCTAAAAAAATTCCTGCTGCGATCAACTTGGAATTACCCCCATGGGGCCTAATTCTGAGTTGATCGCAGCAGCAAATTTGTTAGCAGTTGGGCAACCATGTGCACTGGAGGGGCAGATATAACATGTGCAGAGAGTTAGATTTGGGTGAGGTGTATTCAAACTGAAATCTAAACTGTAGTGTAAAAATAAAGCAGCCAGTGTTTACCCTGCACAGAAACAAAATAACCCACCCAAATCTAACTCTCTCTGCAAATGTTATATCTGCCCCCACCTGCAGTGCACATGGTTTTGCCCAATTGCTAACGAGCTTGCTGCTGCGATCAACTCAGAATTACCCCCATAGTCTAGTGGCATAGGTTCAAATTTATGAAAAATTGTGTAGTCACTCTTTGGGGGGTATCCAATTACCCACAAAAGTACCGCAGCCGCAAAAAATGGGTGCTTTTCACATTTGTTTATCACTTCTATCCAATTAGGTTGTGCGAAAAAATAAGAATTTACTCACCGGTAATTCTATTTCTCGTAGTCCGTAGTGGATGCTGGGAACTCCGTAAGGACCATGGGGAATAGCGGGCTCCGAAGGAGGCTGGGCACTCTAGAAAGATTTATGACTACCTGGTGTGCACTGGCTCCTCCCACTATGACCCTCCTCCAAGCCTCAGTTAGGACACTGTGCCCGGACGAGCTGACATAATAAGGAAGGATTTTGAATCCCGGGTAAGACTCATACCAGCCACACCAATCACACCGTACAACTCGTGATACTATATCCAGTTTGACAGTATGAAAACAACTGAGCCTCTCAACAGATGGCTCAACAATAACCCTTTAGTTAGCAATAACTATTTACAAGTATTGCAGACAATCCGCACTTGGGATGGGCGCCCAGCATCCACTACGGACTACGAGAAATAGAATTACCGGTGAGTAAATTCTTATTTTCTCTGACGTCCTAGTGGATGCTGGGAACTCCGTAAGGACCATGGGGATTATACCAAAGCTCCCAAACGGGCGGGAGAGTGCGGATGACTCTGCAGCACCGAATGAGAGAACTCCAGGTCCTCCTCAGCCAGGGTATCAAATTTGTAGAATTTTGCAAACGTGTTTGCCCCTGACCAAGTAGCTGCTCGGCAAAGTTGTAAAGCCGAGACCCCTCGGGCAGCCGCCCAAGATGAGCCCACCTTCCTTGTGGAATGGGCATTTACAGATTTTGGCTGTGGCAGGCCTGCCACAGAATGTGCAAGCTGAATTGTACTACAAATCCAGCGAGCAATAGTCTGCTTAGAAGCAGGAGCACCCAGCTTGTTGTGTGCATACAGGATAAACAGCGAGTCAGATTTTCTGACTCCAGCCGTCCTGGAAACATATATTTTCAGGGCCCTGACAACGTCTAGCAACTTGGAGTCCTCCAAATCCCTAGTAGCCGCAGGCACCACAATAGGCTGGTTCAGGTGAAACGCTGACACCACCTTAGGGAGAAACTGGGGACGAGTCCTCAATTCTGCCCT
This sequence comes from Pseudophryne corroboree, assembly GCF_028390025.1. Classification (NCBI taxonomy): domain Eukaryota; kingdom Metazoa; phylum Chordata; class Amphibia; order Anura; family Myobatrachidae; genus Pseudophryne; species Pseudophryne corroboree. Next base: position 873,435,119 of record NC_086445.1, read on the forward strand.
ATCCATATGGAAAATCAGATAAGGGCTTTTACATGATAAAGGCGCCAATTCTGACACTCGCCTGGCTGAAGCTAAGGCCAATAACATGACCACTTTCCACGTGAGATATTTTAGATCCACGGTTTTTAGTGGCTCAAACCAATGTGATTTTAAGAAACTCAACACCACGTTGAGATCCCAAGGTGCCACAGGAGGCACAAACGGGGGCTGAATATGCAGCACTCCTTTCACAAATGTCTGAACTTCAGGTACTGAAACTAGTTCTTTTTGAAAGAAAATCGACAGAGCCGAGATCTGTACTTTAATGGAGCCTAGTTTTAGGCCCATATTCACTCCTGCTTGCAGGAAATGCAGAAATCGACCTAGTTGAAATTCCTCCGTTGGGGCCTTTTTGGCCTCGCACCATGCAACATATTTCCGCCATATGCGGTGATAAAGATTTGCCGTAACATCTTTCCTGGCTTTAATAAGCGTAGGAATGACTTCTTCCGGAATACCCTTTTCCTTCAGGATCCGGCGTTCAACCGCCATACCGTCAAACGCAGCCGCGGTAAGTCTTGGAACAGACAGGGCCCCTGCTGTAGCAGGTCCTGTCTGAGCGGCAGAGGCCACGGGTCCTCTGAGATCATCTCTTGAAGTTCCGGGTACCACGCTCGTCTTGGCCAATCCGGAACCACGAGAATTGTGTTTACTCCTCGCTTTCTTATTATTCTCAATACCTTTGGTATGAGAGGCAGAGGAGGGAACACATAAAACGACTGGTACACCCACGGTGTCACTAGAGCGTCCACAGCTATCGCCTGAGGGTCCCTTGACCTGGCGCAATATCTTTTTAACTTTTTGTTGAGGCGGGACGCCATCATGTCCACCTGTGGTTTTTCCCAACGGTTTACCAGCATCTGGAAGACTTCTGGATGAAGTCCCCACTCTCCTGGGTGGAGGTCGTGTCTGCTGAGGAAGTCTGCTTCCCAGTTGTCCACTCCCGGAATGAACACTGCTGACAGTGCTAGTACATGATTCTCCGCCCATCGGAGAATTCTTGTGGCTTCTGCCATTGCCATCCTGCTTCTTGTGCCTCCCTATCGATTTACATGGGCGACTGCCGTGATGTTGTCTGACTGGATCAGCACCGGCTGGTGTAGGAGCAGGGATTTTGCTTGACTTAGGGCATTGTAAATGGCCCTTAGTTCCAGAATATTTATGTGAAGGGAAGTCTCCTGACTCGACCATAGTCCTTGGAAGTTTCTTCCCCGTGTGACTGCCCCCCAGCCTCGAAGGCTGGCATCCGTGGTCACCAGGACCCAGTCCTGTATGCCGAACCTGCGGCCCTCTAGAAGATGGGCACTCTGCAGCCACCACAGTAGAGACACCCTGGTTCTTGGAGACAGGGTTATTAAGCGATGCATCTGAAGATGCGATCCGGACCATTTGTCCAATAGGTCCCACTGAAAGATTCTGGCATGGAACCTGCCGAAGGGAATTGCTTTGTAAGAAGCTACCATCTTTCCCAGGACCCGCATGCAGTGATGCACCGATACCTGTTTCGGTTTCAGGAGGTCTCTGACTAGAGATGACAACTCCCTGGCTTTCTCCTCCGGGAGAAACACTTTTTTCTGGACTGTATCCAGAATCATACCCAGGAACAGTAGCCGTGTCGTCGGAACCAGCTGTGACTTTGGGATATTCAGAATCCAGCCGTGCTGGTGCAGCACTTCCTGAGATAGTGCTACTCCCACCAACAACTGTTCCTTGGATCTCGCCTTTATTAGGAGATCGTCCAAGTACGGGATAATTAAAACTCCCTTTTTTCGAAGGAGTATCATCATTTCCGCCATAACCTTGGTAAATACCCTCGGTGCCGTGGACAGTCCAAACGGCAGCGTCTGGAATTGGTAATGGCCATCCTGTACCACAAATCTGAGGTACTCCTGGTGAGGATGGTAAATGGGGACATGCAAGTAAGCATCCTTGATGTCCAGGGATACCATATAATCCCCCTCGTCCAGGCTTGCAATAACCGCCCTGAGCGATTCCATCTTGAACTTGAATTTTTTTATGTATGTGTTCAAGGATTTCAAATTTAAAATGGGTCTCACCGAACCGTCCGGTTTCGGCACCACAAATAGTGTGGAATAGTAACCCAGGCCTTGTTGAAGTAGGGGTACCTTGATTATCACCTGCTGGGAATACAGCTTGTGAATTGCCGCTAGCACCGCCTCCCTGTCTGAGGGAGCAATCGGCAAGGCAGATTTTAGGAACCGGTGGGGTGGAGACGCCTCGAATTCCAGTTTGTACCCCTGAGATACTATTTGAAGGATCCAGGGATCCACCTGTGAGCGAGCCCACTGATCGCTGAAATTCTTGAGGCGGCCCCCCACCGTACCTGGCTCCGCCTGTGGAGCCCCACCGTCATGCGGCGGACTTGGAAGAAGAAGCGGGGGAGGACTTTTGCTCCTGGGAACCTGCTGTTTGTTGCAGCCTTTTTCCCCTACCTCTGCCTCTGGACAGAAAAGACCCGCCTTTTCCACGCTTGTTTTTCTGGGTCCGAAAGGACTGAACCTGATAAAACTTCCATGTGCCTTTTAGAATCTGCATCTCCTGTCCACTGGCGAGTCCATAAGCCTCTCCTAGCAGAAATGGACAATGCACTTACTTTAGATGCCAGCCGGCAGATTTCCCTCTGTGCATCTCTCATATATAAGACTGAGTCTTTGATATGGTCTATGGTTAGCAGGATCGTATCTCTGTCTAGTGTGTCAATATTTTCTGACAGTTTATCTGACCACGCGGCGGCAGCACTGCACATCCATGCTGACGCAATAGCTGGTCTAAGTATAATGCCTGAGTGTGTGTATACAGACTTCAGGATCGCCTCCTGCTTTCTATCAGCAGGTTCCTTGAGGGCGGCCGTATCCGGAGACGGTAGTGCCACCTTTTTAGACAAACGTGTGAGCGCTTTATCCACCCTAGGAGGTGTTTCCCAACGTGACCTATCCTCTGGCGGGAAAGGGAACGCCATTAGTACCTTCTTAGGAATTACCAATTTTTTATCAGGGAAAGCCCACGCTTCTTCACACACTTCATTTAATTCATCTGATGGGGGAAAAACTACGGGTAGTTTTTTCTCCCCAAACATAATACCCTTTTCAGTGGTACCTGTATTTATATCAGAAATGTGTAACACCTCTTTCATTGCCTCAATCATGCAGTGAATGGCCTTAGTGGGCATCAGGTTAGACTCATCGTCGTCGACACTGGTGTCAGTATCAGTGTCGACATCTGGGTCTGCGGTCTGAGGTAGCGGGCGTTTCAGAGCCCCTGATGACCTTTGAGACGCCTGGACAGGCACGAGCTGAGAAGTCGGCTGTCCCACATTTGGCATGTCGTCAAATTTCTTATGTAAGGAGTCTATACGTGCACTCATTTCTTTCCATAAGCTCATCCACTCAGGTGTCTGCCCCGCAGGGGGTGACATCCCTTCTAAAGGCATCTGCTCCGTCTCCACATCATTATCCTCATCAAACATGTCGACACAGCCGTACCGACACACCGCACACACACAGGGAATGCTCCAACAGAGGACAGGACCCACAAAAGCCCTTTGGGGGGACAGAGTGAGAGTATGCCAGCACACACCAGAGCGCTATATAATGCAGGGACTAACTGAGTTATGTCCCCTATAGCTGCTTTTTCTATATAAATGTATACTGCGCCTAAATTTAGTGCCCCCCCCCCCCCCCTCTCTTTTTTACCCTTTTCTGTAGTGTAGACTGCAGGGGAGAGCCAGGGAGCTTCCTTCCAGCGGAGCTGTGAGGGAAAAATGGCGCCAGTGTGCTGAAGGAGATAGCTCCGCCCCTTTTCCGCGGACTATTCTCCCGCTTTTTCCTATATTCTGGCAGGGGTATTTTCCACATATATAGCCTCTGGGGCTATATATTGTGGTATTTTTGCCAGCCAAGGTGTTATTATTGCTTCTCAGGGCGCCCCCCCCCAGCGCCCTGCACCCTCAGTGACCGGAGTGTGAAGTGTGTGTGAGGAGCAATGGCGCACAGCTGCAGTGCTGTGCGCTACCTTGGTGAAGACTGATGTCTTCTGCCGCCGATTTTCCGGACCTCTTCTTGCTTCTGGCTCTGTAAGGGGGACGGCGGCGCGGCTCCGGGACCGAACACCAAGGCTGGGCCTGCGGTCGATCCCTCTGGAGCTAATGGTGTCCAGTAGCCTAAGAAGCCCAAGCTGGCTGCAAGCAGGCAGGTTCGCTTCTTCTCCCCTTAGTCCCTCGCTGCAGTGAGCCTGTTGCCAGCAGGTCTCACTGAAAATAAAAAACCTAATTTCTATACTTTCTTTCTAAAGGCTCAGGAGAGCCCCTAGTGTGCATCCAACCTCGGCCGGGCACAAAATCTAACTGAGGCTTGGAGGAGGGTCATAGTGGGAGGAGCCAGTGCACACCAGGTAGTCATAAATCTTTCTAGAGTGCCCAGCCTCCTTCGGAGCCCGCTATTCCCCATGGTCCTTACGGAGTTCCCAGCATCCACTAGGACGTCAGAGAAACACCCATTTTTTAATACGAACATACATAAGTGCAGCTAAAAAGCCACAGACCTATGTATTTTCATGGCACTTATTGCGGGTCTAAGGGGCACTTACTGCGAATCTGTAAAGCATAATCCACGATAAGTGCCGGCATCGGGGATAAACGCTGTCTGATCGTGGCTAATTAGATAACCCCTGGCGATACAATTACCCGTGGTAATTGACCGCGGGTAATTGGATATTGCTCTTTATGTCTTGTACCCCATTTTTTCATGTTAAGTAAATTATTGTCACCAAATGCTAAATAGGCACCTTGATGGAGACTCTGTACGTGGCTCGTTCTCTATGTTTGGGAAACGAGCAGTTCTGGGTGTCAACTGGGCGGCTTTCTTGTGAATGCGTGCAAGAGATGTTTTGTAGCTGTCATTCGGCTTACGAGCTATTATAAGTTGCGCGCAAGCCATCGGCAGGCTTGTTCTGACGCATCTTTTGCAGACAGCGTGATGTAGGTGTAATGGTGGGTACACACTAGGCGACATGCTCGATGAGCGATCGCAATTTCCCCTCTCCTTCTGGGCCCCAGCCGTCGACATAGTTCATACACACTGCGATATTACATTGTGACGTTATGCCGCAGCTGGCCCAAACATGCATCTTATAACGATATTGTCAGATTGAGCTGCATGTACAGCAGACAGTGGGGGTCGTTAACTACCCCTGGGAGTGTGCATTGGGCATCGCTTTGCAATATTGTAAACGATATCGCTTAGGAGGGTAAAAATTAGCAATATTGTTTACAATATCGTCTAGTGCAGGCCTGGCCAACCTGTGGCTCTCCAGATGTTGTGAAACTACACATCCCAGCATGCCCTGCCACAGTTTTAGCATTCCCTTATAGCAAAACTGTGGCAAAGCATGATGGGACTTGTAGTTTTACAACAGCTGGAGAGCCACAGGTTGGCCAGGCCTGGTCTAGTGTGTATGTATAAAGGTGCCCATACACTAGATGTCCTGTAAATGATAATTTCTTGTTAACTATTTCCCTTGAACTCCCCCGGCAGTCCTGGGCAAACAATATAGGGGTAATTCCAAGTTGATCGCAGCAGGAAATGTTTTAGCAGTTGGGCAAAACCATGTGCACTGCAGGAGGGGCAGATATAACATGTGCAGAGAGAGTTAGATTTGGGTGGGTTATTTTGTTTCTGTGCAGGGTAAATACTGGCTGCTTTATTTTTACACTGCAATTTAGATTGCAGATTGAACACACCACACCCAAATCTATCTCTCTCTGCACATGTTATATCTGCCTCCCCTGCAGTGCACATGGTTTTGCCCAACTGCTAAAAAATTTCCTGCTGCGATCAACTTGGAATTACCCCCTTAGTACAATACACATGATAGATCTTAAAGGTGCATAGACACGGTGAGATAACTATGCAATTTCCCTTGAACTCCCCCAGATCCCAGAAGCACCGATATTGTCTATACACACGGTGCGATTTTGACTATGGCATACTTTGAACTAGACAGTCAAGCTTGACTTGCCTTCGCAGTCTATTTTTTCTTGCAATACCAATCCCGCGGGACCACGCATCGGTATTGCAAGCTGTGTACACACGGTGCGATTTGCACTAACTTTACTTACGATTTTGACCATATAGTCAAAACCTTAAGGTTACATTGCACCGTGTGTACGCACCTTTAGATATATCCTAAAGGCCCGTACACACTGGCCGATATATCGGCCGTTCTCTTGAACGGGCGATATATCGCGGGTCCGTCGGCCAGTGTGTACGCCCGATACGTCTGTGAACTCCGTCGTTCACAGACGTATCGCGTCGGCCCTGCAGCACAGCCGACGGCCAATATATCTAACGATATATTGGCGCGTCGCGGTGTGTGTACGGCGGTCAGCCGACCGCCCGTACACATACTGCGGTGGCCGGCGGTGATTGACAGTGCGTACCCACCTTTAGATCTGGGAGTGGCTACATCCAACGACCAGCAGGCCGCGCATCATGATCGTTATCGTTCACAGACACTGAACAATCTGCACTATTATGAACGATTTGTAGTTCTGATCCGTAGGAAACGGCCAAATTGTTCATAATATCGTCTAGTGCAGGGGTTCTCAAACTCGGTCCTCAGGACCCCACACAGGGCATGTTTTGCAGGTCACCCAGCAGGTGCACAGGTGTATTAATTACTCACTGACACATTTTAAAAGGTCCACAGGTGGAGCTAAGTATTTCACTTGTGATTCTGTGAGAACTGCAAAACATGCACTGTGTGGGGTCCTGAGGACCGAGTTTGAGAACCTGTGGTCTAGTGTATGGGCATGTAAATTGCTAATTGTTGTGGCTGACAAACGACTATACGCATGCAGATACGTGCATTATTAGCACAATGTAGCAGATCTGGCTGCTGCAGCCGCTCAGAGTTGCGTCCGGATCGGAACCAGGTCCATATAGAGATAAATATATCTATTTTAATAATCCATTTTTCCACCATCTGATGTCCCCACAGGACACACGGTGCGGCATGCTGCGATTATACAGGAACAGAACACGTTAGTAAATAAGACGCCTGGGAAGTTGCAGGCTGCGCTCCGAGCGGGGTGGTGGCAGCGGAGACCTGCAGGGCGGCGAGTGGGGTGCGGGACGCTTGGCAGTCGCACGGGCTGGAGGCAGGGGTCTCCGGCTGCAATGGTCCCAGGGCGGCTGGTTGAGTGGGCTGGGCGGAGAGGGGGCCGGGCTGTGGGCGGTGGCTCCCTCGGTCCCTTCCTGGTGTGTGTGCGGTGTGGTGACTGTGCGCAGCGCTCCCGGCCGCCGCCTCCGTTCCGCCCGTTCCCAGAGAGGCGCCATCTTCTGGGGGAGAGAGAGGCGGGCCGGGAGCCCAGTCACCTCTGCAGGCCGCCCCCTGCTCCCGCTCTCCCCGCCCACACTCCCAGCACAGGCCGGCCTTTGTTTCCGGTGCTCGCAGCACCCTCTCCTCGCCCGCCCCTCCCCAGCTCGCCCTGCTGCTGCTGCTGCTGGGATCTGGCCGAGGCCGCCCCGACCAGCGCTCCGAGGAAGGTAAATGCGCTGCTTCTGTAACATGTGTATTGCGGCCTGGCGCAGGGGCTGCTGCTCCGCCGGCACTGCCAGCATGTAATGCGGGGACACAGGATCTGCTGCTCCCAGGCCCGGCCATGGAGAAGGACAGATCAGGCCTTGCCCTTCCCTGGTGGGTGCTGCTGGGATATAGGCATGAGCTGCGGGGCAGAGCAAATGGCACTGTGGTATTACCCGAATGGGGGCACTCCCCGTGTGTGTAGAGCTGCCATGAAAATTATACTGACAGCCCAATGCCTATAATGCGTTGTGCATGTAAGTGTCAAAGCCCTTGTAGCAAGCACCACCCACTGCTATACTCCTGTAGAATATATATAGATATATAACACACACTTATACTGTCCAGCTTTATAACTCCTGCTAAAGTTGTATGTGGTGCTGGTGGGTCTGCTCCCCTGTCAGTGAGTGAGATTATTGGGATCGCCCTTACTATGACCAGTGACAGCTAGATTGTTTTTGATTAAGGCTCCTGATGGTATCCCATCTTCTATAGAACAGATTCATGTGTGTTAATAATATCTGACACTTTTTTATTTTTTTGGGAGCTTTTACCATTATATATAAAATACATGTTAACTAAAGTTTCAGAAGGCCCAGTGACCATAATAGAAGTGACCTGGAACCCTTTGCCTGCCAGAGGTTCCTACAATGCAGCAAGTAGATGGGCTGCTCCGTGTGACCCTGTTGTCTATTTGGGGCATTATGTAAATGTTGTTGATGTGTTAGGAGGGCTGGCAGAGTTGAAGGTGGCCCTTTCACAGTGTTTCAGTACTGCAGTTTTTACGTCACTTGGCGTATTGGTAAAGCCAGTCATTGCCTTGTAATGTAAGTGGCAGTGCCAAGGTTAACAGCTAAAATGAGCCATAGCTGGGAATGTTTCCTGCCTCTCTTCTGCTTTCTATCTGTTTCTATGTTTGTATCTTGAGTGCTGCAATGCTGCAGATCTCCACTATCCTCTCCTGACAAACAGCCTGGATGTGTGTTTGTTACTGTAAATGTTATTGGAGGGAGGAGGGGAGGCCTGGGAAGGCAGCGGAAGGAGCTGAGAGGAAGGTTGGTGGCACCACATACTTACATTTAATCACAAAGCAAATCATTCTCATTGTCTTTACCCTGCTTTCCAGCCCCACCTAACGAATGCATAAATGTTTTGCAGTGCTTACATGAATATGATGTTTCTGCTGCCAGCAACATGTTTTGTTGGAATTGTCAGTAGCTTACATGATATATAGGTGTTATCAGGTTTTTGTCCGCATGTGATGTTGCTCTTAGGGCTCATGACATGTGTTTGGATCCATTGCTGAGTGATCACTGTGACAAGCTTGCCATCAACATCTGTAAACATGTTTTTCACAGTTGTCATTGTGCTTAGCACCGTGGCTATACACAGTGAAAATCGGTCTTTTGCAAGGAGGTATTTTATGTCACCTTGCTCCTAAGTTCTTTGAATTTTTTTTCCCCTCTGCTATCCCTTATGTATGTATTGCCAACTTGTTTTTTAAAATGTAATGATTTTCTGGAGTTAATCTTAATTACTTGATTGGTTGATGCATACAGTATGTTCTTACTGGCTTTTGATCTTTGATGACATAATAATTTTTTAGAGAGTGGTCAAAAATGTAATCTCATCTAGTCACATGAAAGGCAATAAGGGTAATAGATTTATTTTACAATGGATATTCATAACTAAAACATTATAATCTTTGATAGTATGGTATCTGGATGGTAGGTAGACATGGATTATGTCATTGAAATGGTCGACACAGAAAAATGATGACATGACTTTTTTTAGTTTTTCATACATTACCATCCACGTGGACTACAGTTGGGAATAGTAACCTGTGCAGCGGTAGCGGAGCAATGTGAGCCATGCAAGGGGACACGGGTTCCTGGTCACGGGCAGTACGGATGGTGTGATGGTTAGCATTACTGCCTCACAGCACTGAGGTCATGGGTTCAATTCCTACCATGGCCCTAACTGTGCAAAGTTTGTATAGTCTCCCCGTACTTGCGTGGGTTTCCTCTGGGTACTCCGGGTTCCTCTCACATTCCAAAAATATACTGTTAGGTTAATTGGCTCCCAACAAAATTAACCTTAGGGTGAATGGGTGTGCGTGTACGTGTGGTAGGGAATATAGATTGTAAGCTCCACTGGGGGCAGGTACTGTTGTGAATGGGCCAATATTCCCTGTAAAACGCTGCGGAATATGTGTGCGCTATATAAAAACTTGTTAATATATAAATAATAATGTTATGCAAAAAAATTGTCCTGTCGAGCTGTCTCATGTTGACCATTTTAATGTGTCGACCTTTTTCATGTGTTGACCATGTCAACCTTTTTACTTTCGACCTAATGCAGGTCGACCCATTGATCCATAACCAATATGTCTGTTACTAATCTGCGCCAGAAGGCCCTCTTTTTGAATTTTTACCCTAAAGAAGAGAGAAATACTAATATATTTAAAAAAAAAAATTTTTGTTTTGTTTTTTTTGTTATTGTTTTGCTGAATTTTGTATCCCGAGACCACAGTGACAAATATTCTGTGGGGCAATCCCATTATGGGGCCAGCTATGCACATTTATGTAAAGTACTGTGCCTTTATTTTTTGATGTTGAAGGATATGATTTGCCGAGCCGGAACTGTACTTCGCATACATCGCCCATAATTGATCAATCTCCTATGAATTTAGTAGGATCCAGTGCATATCACTGACTGTTGGCAGTATTTTGTTAATGGATTATGTAACTGTATACTAAGAAGGGAAAAAGACACTTTAGACATGCTTCCAAATGAAGAGCTCAGCCAGTGTGATGACTGAATGCTGTTGATTTACTTAAAAACAGATCTTTTGTAACTTTTACCTACATGCATTAAGTGTGAGGAATAAGAATACCCTCTTTGCATCTTTCGAGACTGGTTCTTGTTGCAATATGTATCTGCTGTAGCAGACTATCCAATGAAGAATTGCAGTGTCAGAGGGTGGATCACACTTGTTATCATGTACAGGCCAAAAAAGATTATTTACTGACCAAGTACAAGTGTACCATAGCCCATCATGCATTTGTTTCTGTTGTCTACCTTGTATTGATCACAACTAATTGCTGATTAGTTACTAGTGACTATTGCATTAAAATATCCCTACAGGCTGGGCTTTCTTTTATTAGCGTATTGGAATAAATATGATTAGCTTGCCTTTCCATGTAAACAGCTAGTGTGAGGGGATACCTACAGTACTATGTGAAGCTTATTTTAAATTTAAAGGATAAATATGGCTGTGTAAATTTATCTGAAGTATTTTTTCTTTTTTTATATTGTTTGTAACATATGGCCTAATTCAGCATGAATTGTAGTTATTCGACTACAACCATTTACACTAACATATGCTGGGACGCCCAGCACAGGGCAAATCCGGCCCTGCTGCCCTCCCCCTGCCAGCAATGCGAACGCTTCGCTCAGCAGCAAAGCGCTCGGATGGTTAGGTATGCCACCTGCTTACGCAGTCTAGCTGCGATGGCAGTGGACGGCCAACTGTCTTTTGGGTCGCAGTGGCTGCGTGTGATGTCACTCAGCAGCCGTGGCCCATCCCACAAATGGTCCAGACACACCTCCGTTGTCCGGACTGTGCCCCCCCAAGCGGTGCGTCGACGCCCACAGGGGAAACTTACACAGGCCTAAAGCTTTGTTTCCTAATACAGTGCCCTTTTTGGGGAAGTTCTGTGATGTCACTGTGATGACCTCACAGGATATGCTTCCCAAATGAGGAAGCTACACATATGTTTACTGTGAACACTACATGCTATGATTGCCAGGAGCTGAATGAAAGAGCAGTGTGCATAGTCACCAGTTTCTGCTTCGTGTTCTGAAATCGCAGATTTAATAAGCTGCTCTGCCTGTTATAAGACATGTATCCAGGCCCTGGTTTTAATTTTTATTAAAATGTAGTTATTTACTTGTATATGCCCTTCTACAATAGCTTAACTTTGTGGCTTCCTTCATGTATGCAGTACACAACGCATAACAGAGCATGACAATAAACAACTCTGCCTGATATTGTAAATTTGACTGAAATGCCCAGAAGACATATTTAAAGTAGAGCTAAAGGTTTTGCACTGACTTGGTTCTTTTCGCCAAACTAGCGCATGTTTGGATTTATCTTATTGGCTATCCAAAACATGTGAGAGCCGAATAGCCAGTAAGATACTGTTTTTGAGAACCGAACATAACCAAGTAACTAATTTAAAGCTTCAGGAGGGTGTGTATAATCTTCTCAAAATCATATGAAGTCAGTAAACGTCTTTAATGATTCGTATTATTGTCTGCTTTTGATGTTTTACTGCAGGTCTAGGCAGAGATCAGGGGAATGACCTGACCTATCGGGCTACTCCGAAAAGATATCACAAGTGTGGCTTCTGATACATCTCCAGAAGCCTTTTGGTTGTCCTGATTACTGTCTTTGACAGTGGTTTAAAAACATAAGGAGTGCTGCACATGCATCATTGCGTACAAATTTCTTCCCATTCCTTAAGTGTTACCCGCTGATGTTACAAAACATGCATTTACTAGCTCTTCACACCTGTTAAAGCATGTGAATGACTATTGGTTTCAGTGAACCCATACCCATTTCCTGTTGTGCTTATAGTCGGGAGTGGTGATGGAATGGTGACGTCTTTTGGAAGCTGTCTGCTCTGTTCACTCACAATCGTTACATCTGATTTGCAAATATGTGAATGTAATGACTTCCATTGACTCCATCCCCCAACCTTATCACCTTTGATATGCCATCATTACTCACACCAATGGGTAACCTGTCATTGTTTGACAGCTGAAAAAGTTTCTTTATATCATGGTATGTGGCTGATGTGCACCAATTGTTTCTGTGTTTCTCGTAAAAGCATTTCTTTTAATCAAAATTGTTCTTTTGGGATGTAGATGGCATCCCGACGGACGGGATGTAAGTGGTCAGGAGACTGGCGCTGGAATCCCGATACCTCTCAGAATGCCGACACTGGAATCTTGAACGGAAGTATGCTGGGGCGGGATAGGGTTAGACTGTTGGTGTAGGATGTGGGGGGTGGAGGGTTACGGTTAGGCTGGGCGGGTGGGGTGTTAGGGTTAGGTGGGGTGGGGTTAAAGTTCGGATGCAGAGGGGAGGGTTATATAGACAGCCAAACAACGGCGCTAGGCCTGGTGACGCATTGCTTTGAATTGAATTTGCCCCCTTGAATAAACTGAGCAAAGTTTAAATTACTTGTTAAAACATTAAGGGACAATTCAGTTTTCCCCCGCCTCTACCACTGGGAGGTGCAGAACAGAGCAATTCAGTTGTTGCTCTGTTTAGACACCAGTTAGCCGCGGAGGGGTGATATTTCTTCTCACAGCCTCCTGAGGTGCACGAAGAAATGTGTTCAAGGTCCGTGGTTTGGGCACCCAAACTAAGACATTAGATCATTAGATAGGATTAGCCGCTATTTGCAGCTCAAACCCATCTATTTGGGTGCTTATAAAGTGACTCGCGCCCGATCAGAACAACAATTGAATTGTTCTGATTATTTTAGAGACGTATTATCTGTTAGAGGCTCTTGGCTATGCAGCTAGTGGAAATTCTATGCAATAAGAGGGTGATAAATCTTGTGAATGCAAACAAGCACTGTTTCCATGTACAGTGGAGCATACACAAGTCTCTGGTGAGGTTTGCCATGACTAGCTGTAGGTATGAGGTCTATTTAATACCAAAGGGCCATGGTCCAAAGGCTTGTTACTGAACGATGTAAACTTCAATGACTGTTTAGAGACTAATGTGTGTACTCCAAGGTGGGATCCGGTCTGAAGATCGACAGTGTCTAGGTCGACAATGTTTAGGTCGACCACTATAGGTCGACAGTCACTAGGTCGACATGGATGGAAGGTCGACAGGGTTTCTAGGTCGACAGGTCTAAAGGTCGACATGAGTTTTTCACATTTTTGGGGGGGGGGGATTTTTTCTTACTTAACGATCCACGTGGACTACGATTGGAATGGTAAAGTGTGCCAAGCGAAGGCACCATGCCCGAAGCATGGCGAGTGAAGCGGTGCACTAATTTGGGATCCCGGTCACTTTACAAAGAAAACGACACCAAAAAAAATTAAAAATCCTCACGTCGACCTTTAGACCTGTCGACCTAGCACATGTCGACCTAGAAACCCTGTCGACCTTCCATCCATGTCGACCTAGTGACTGTCGACCTATAGTGGTCGACCTAAACATTGTCAACCTAGACACTGTCGATAAAACGAACCACACCCCTCCAAGGTTCATACATCAAGCTACAGATACAAATAACACCTTAAGTAGAAAACTGACATCTTTTGTTTGTTTGGTGAAATGGACCTACTCTCCTTCTTTAGTAGCATGAGGAGTTACTTGGAACGGAGACCACTGGTCCGAGTTTATGTCATAAATTGCAAGTGACAGAATGTTTGTGAACCCTTTAGAAATGTATGTATACCTCAATTACTTTACCTAAAATTTGATTTGTTGGTTGAATCTAGTTAGTGAAGTAAATCTGATAAAATAAATACATATTATAGCTCAGATTTATAACAACTTAAACTGTTGACTACTGACCCTCCTGTGCGCCTGACTAAAGCTATTCAATTGTTGCTCCTATCTGGCGCGACCAGCTGCTGGCTCCGGCATTTCAGCTTGCACCTCCGTGGGTGGCGAGCTGAAATGTGACAAAAGTGACCTGTTTTAGGGCCCAAATGGCACTTTTCCCGTCACTTTAGATGGGAGATTGGGCGGCGATAATAATTTAATTCTCCCTAGAGAGAGAATACATTATACATTGGGATCGATTCAATTCAATGCGAATTGAATAGCGTTGGGAAGGAGCTACTGGTGATATTCAATTCAGCGCGTTGCTATTTTGGAGAATGTCAGTACTTGCACCTTAAACAGGGTGTTTAGTTGCGAGAACGGGCATTCTCAGACGTAAGTGCCCCGCGCTAGGGCACAAAACAGTATTGCGGACCTAGTTAGCGCCAGGACCTCCTCTCCTGGTGCCATTCAATTCCCGTTGAATTGAATCGACCCCATTGAAGTTGATGTACACAATTGCAATCTTGTTACACTCTGTGCACATTTTACACATTCACAGTATTTATGGACAACATATTGTTATGTGTGTGTGTGTATTATTTTATATATATATATATATATATATATATATTATAGTGTTCCCCCTAGGATGAGGCAGGGGTAGGGCGCCGGAATTCGGGGGCACAATGGCACGCGCGCCCGAAGCAGGGGGGCGGCCATGCAAATTAGGGGGCGTGATCACGCCCCGTCTTTTTAGTGGGCAGTGCGGTCCACAGACGCTACTATAGAGGGCGTCTGTGGCCGGTGACGTCACTTTTGGGGGCGTGCCCAGCACCTCCGTCGGTGCTGGGCTTCCCCCAGCTCTCACCCAATGCGTGAATGGATGCCACGCGCATGCGCACGGCATCTTTACACGCTGGGAGGGCAGGAAGCGGGCGGCTGTTCTAGCAGGGCGCCGCAAAAGGGGCAGGGCGGGTTTTGCCTTCTAAAAAACGGGCGCCCTGCTAAAACAGCCTAGAGTGAACACTAATATATATATATATATATATATATATATATATATATATATATATATATATATATATATATATATATAGAAAAAATCCAAGAATAACCACAAAAGCGATTGAACCCAGAAGAACCAGAACACAGCTTAGATGCAAAAAGAGGTTTTGCTTGTCCAAAAAATTCATTAAAAAAGGCAACAAGCATATAGCACACATGATGGTAGCAACATGAACAGATCAATGAGTACTTATCATTCCGACAGCTGTTTCGAATATCTTCTTCATGGGAATAGATAAAGTGACATGGTGCTGTACACTGCCAACCGCAGTGTCTATTTCCAAAGTGACAGGGGCAGGGCGGGTTTTGCCTTCTAAAAAACGGGCGCCCTGCTAAAACAGCCTAGAGTGAACACTAATATATATATATATATATATATATATTTATGTGTTTAGGCTGCTAGACAGGAGGGTTACCTTCCCTTGTCACTTTCAAAAGTCCGGGACTAGGAAAGGCTATCAGTCTACTTGTAAATCCTTTCATTATTTAGCTGATATTGCAGTATGAATAGCTCAACCATCCGCTTAATGACAGATAATTATTGATCATTATTGTACAGATAGATCATTTCTACAGAAATTTAGACAGAAGGTGAATTCTTATTTGCCTGTGTGCACACATCACTGCTCTCCAACTATAAGGATATATTTGACATCATTCATATCTTAAATATATTCATGTCACTTTTATGTAAGTAGGTTTGGTAATGTAGAAAAATGAAAATGTCCTGGTGACTGTAGCTGGGGGGACATGATGGTGAACTGAGGTAGCAGTCAATCATAGCCAGTACCAGCGCCTAAGGAAAACAACCGGCAAGATGCATTTTTACATTGTTTCATGAGCTGATGTCTGCATTCAAACTAAACACACAGAGCCATCAGTCATAACATTAAGGGGGCTATATCCATTTATTATCCACAGTAATTTACCAAGGATAATGGATTCACTATCCAATTAGCCCCCGATGCCGACACTTACCAAGGATTGTGCGAAGCATAATCTGTGAAAACACATGTTTACAGATAATTGTCCCGGATCCCATGTGTTATGACATGTGTAAATGGGAAATTTTTGGGCCGATAAAAACAGGCTAGAAATGGATAGCCCAATAATTACCATCGGTAAAATAATTGCCAGTTTTTATCAGTTTGTGCATGTAATTGGATACCCCCTATAGCCACTGATAGGTAAGGGGTAGAATGTATTTGGCAGCGAGCAAATACTCAGTGCTTGAAATTGATGTGTTGGAAGCATGAAAAATGGGAAAGCATAAGGATCTGAGTGACTGTGGCAAGTGCCAAACTATTAAGACGAGTGAGCATCTCCAAAATAGTAGATCTTGTTGGGTGTTCCTGGTATGCAGTACTTAGTATCTACCAAAGCCGTCCAAGGAAAGACAACCCATGGACCAGGTTATGGCTGACTGATGTACATTCATTCATTCATTCATTCATTCATTCATTCATTCATTCATTCATTCATATATGCACATACAGTGATCGTGCTGAGGGAAAAAAATTGTGGTTCCAGGTACCCCTGACTTGGGGTAGAGGCAGGGGGATTTTGGGGTAGAGGGGAATAAGGGCAGGCAGTGCTGCGGGTAGGGAGTGGGTTAAGGGCAGGCAGTGCTGGGGGTAAGGATAAATAGCAGCCGGGGCAGTATTACAGGCAAGGTGGTGTTTAGGGGCAGACATCTGTGCACAACAGAAAATCATTTGCTAAGCCAGCACAAAAAAAACTTTGGGTGATGACTGACACTGTGGTGGCTGTACTGTGGATGGTTGTCCTGTTCACCCCTTCCCCCTGAATCCCTCATTGGGTAGGAAGGAAGAAGGGCGGTAAGGGAAGGTGAGAGACTACACTTTTGCTGAATATAGGTGGCCAGGACGGGGAACCCTGCAGCTGCTTACATATGTAGAGTAGAGGAAGGACCCAGGGCAGGAGTTGGGAGGGGAGAGAACTACAGAGATGCTAGGCTAGAGAAGAAAGTTGCAGAGCTAAAGTACAGGTCCCCATTTCCTGCAGGTACTCCCAAGGTGTGCCAGTGGGGGTGCTGTAATAAGAGCTTGGAAGCAGTTCAACTCGGTTCAGGGACAGTAGGTCCAGAGCAGGCTAGATACTTGCACGGAGTACAATTGAACAGCTAGTACATGGAGCAGTTCCAGATTAGAGAGTAAGGTCCCCCTCCCCCCGTCACTCCACTCCCAGGTAAGTACAGTAGCGCAGGTTTCTCAGCGGGTCACTTAGCACCTTAGAGGCAGCAGGATGCAGGCAATGAAGTCCGTTCCGTCCAAATGGGTCGCGGGCAAGTAGTAGGAGAAATGCCATGCAGAGTTCCAGAGGCAGTAGTTTCGGGGGAAGAGAACCGCTGCAGTCAGATGGGAGTTCAGCCCAAAGGTTTTCCAGAAGAGTCACTGGTGAGGAGGACCACAGTCGGAGGCTGCTTGCAGCAGGAGTCGAGGACTCGGGAGCCAGCAGAATGCAGGGTAAAAGTGTTAGAAGTGGGTGCTACTTCCATGGTCCGCTGTCAGAGGGAGCATGACTTCGGCAGGGCTGTGGGGATATGGTGCCTGCTGCTGCTCGGAGCGGTCTCTACATGTCAGACACTGAGGGTTGCTATTGGCTGAGGCACACCCAGTCAGTGAGACCGTGTCCTGTGAGACCCACTAATTTTTTGCCTGTAGTGCATAAAAATACACGCTAGGCCGTATTTTGTGATCACTGATGTGTCTGTATTTATACAAACACACACATGCTGTGACCACTTTATTGGGCCACAGCATGTTGGGTGTTCAGCCAATAAATAACTCCATGCATAAAGTAATTGCAGACACAACTAAGTTATTCAGTAAACAGAATGATCAATCAACAGACTGAAAAAGAAATTGCAGATGTTCTCGGGTTTTCATGTGCATTATAGGATGGTGTGCAGAGTAAAATGAAACATCTCATGAGCTGAAGCTCTGTGAAATACATGAGGTAACATTGGGCATAAGCTCACAAAAACTGGACAGTTCAATATTGGAAAATGTTGCGTTGTCTGATTCTTGCTTTCTGCAGCAACATACATTTGGTAGAGTTGGAAAGTAGTGTAAACCTGTCTTTTGTCACCAGGTGTACACTGGCGGTGGTATAATGGCATGTGGAATGGTTTCCTGGCACACATTAGGTCCCATAATGGCATGCAGTTAAGATACCGACTGTTGTGATTCCTGTAGACAGAATACAGGCGCTGGAATCCTGACACCAGTCAGCATACCGACGCAGTAATCCCGACAGTGTCAGGAGATCGACAGCCGGGATCCCGACAACTGGCATCCCGGTCGTAAGTATAGCGGGCAGGTTAGGGCTGGGGTGGGGGGAGGTTAGGTTTAGGCACCACTGGGGGGGAGGTTAGGGTTAGGCTTTGGGGAGGTTGAAGGTTAGGGTTAGGCTGCGGCAAAGGAGGGGTAGGGGAGAGGGCATAGCATAATTACCTTGCCCTTGTCGGGATTCTAAACTCCTCATAATAAATGCTTAAATGCCAAAGCCTACCTGAGTTTTGTTTCAGTCCATATGCTTCCCTTTGATGTGGCCTGTAGTACATACTTGTTTCGATTCTGTGTGAATCTTTATCATCGGCATGATGTCATGACCATTAAAAATATCCGGAGAGTGTCATCTTTTTATAATAGAGTGGAAAAATCTATCTAGCTATCTTTCTATCTTCAAGGTAGTACCCAATAGAAACTGAAATCTTATTCTAGAGGGCGGGACGCTTGTATCACAGGCTTCCGCCGCTATGTGAATGTTTGCGGAACCCTTCCGAACCAGTATCCCCGCTGACGTTGCTGGGGAAAGTAGCGTTTGACTGCAGTGATTTTTTTTTTTCCCCAACGAGTTATTAACTCTCCTATTTTTGTGATGGCTGAAATCACACGAACAACGTGCTCACAAGAATGTGAGAGGGATTGTGCACTCAGAATTTGTACCCCAGGGTCAAACTGTCATACAAACTTTTAATTTGTAAGTTTTGAAAAGATTCAGTCACAACTTGTGCTGAACGGGTGACTGGTTCTTCCATCATGACAACGCACTTGCGCACACAATGAGGAGTGTTAAGCAATTTATAACCAAAACGACATAACATCTTTGCCTTGCCCACCATATTCACTTGATCTTGCCCCGTGCAACTGTTTTTCTCCTACGTCCTAGAGGATGCTGGGGTCACTTCAAGAACCATGGTGTATAGACTGGATCCGCAGGAGACATGGGCACTTTAAGACTTTCAATGGGGTGTGAACTGGCTCCTCCCTCTATGCCCCTCCTCCAGACTCCAGTTTAGAATCTGTGCCCAGTGAGACTGGATGCACTCTGAGGAGCTCTACTGAGTTTCTCTGAAAAGACTTGGTTTTTTATTTTCAGGGAGAACTGCTGGCAACAGTCTCCCTGCTTCGTGGGACTTAGGAGAGAGAAGTCAGACCTACTTCTGTGAGTTTAAAGGCTCTGCTTCTTTGGCTACAGGACACCATTAGCTCCTGAGGGTCTGATCGCTAGGTATGCCTAGATGCTCGTTCCCAGAGTCCGCCGTCACCCCCCTTGCAGAGCCACAAGTCAGAAGACAGGTGAGTAGAAGAAGACAGAAGACTTCAGTGACGGCTTCAGAGGTACCGCACAGCGGCCACGCTGCGTGCCATGCTCCCACACTCAGCGGCACTACAGGGTGGGGGTGGGGGGGCACCCTGGGCAGCAAATTAACCTCTAAAAAAAGTGACTGGCAAAAGGGGTCAAGGTGCCAAACCTCTGTCCAAACACCCGCCAGTATAAAGATTTTGGAATAATAGCGGGGCTGAAGCACGCCATTATGGGGGCGGGGCTTAGTCCACACAGCTCACATCAGCGCCATTTTCTCTTCACAGAAGCTGCAGAGATGCTGGTCCTTCCTCACACTGCTGTACAAGTAACAGGGTGCAAAACGGGGAGGGGGGGGGGGGGGGCAGTGATTTTTGGTGCAATATCAGTTATATAAAAGCGCTGCAGGTCTGGGACATTCTGTTACTGTGTCAGAACCGGGTTAAGCGCTGGGTTGTGAGTTGACAAACTCCCTCTGTGTCTGACAGGCTTTATTGTGGGTCTGTTCCCTATCTGCCCAGTGTGTCTGTGAGTGGTGAATACACGTGTGTCGGCATGTCTGAGGCTGAAGGCTCTTCTCAGGAGGAGACTATGTTAGGGACACAAACGGCTGTGGGAGTTACCCTGTCGGCACCGCCGACACCTGATTGGGTGAATGTTTTGAGTGCTCTGAATGCTAATGTGGCTCTGATAAATAAGAGATTGGATAAATCTGATTCTCAGAACCAGGCTTGGAAGAAATACGTAGAGGATGTGTTGTTACAAGTCCAGACCCCCTCGGGGTCACAAAAACGTTAATTTACCCAGCTGGCAGACACGGATACTGACACGGACACTGACTCAAGTGTCGACTATAGTGATGCCAGATAAGATCCAGTATTGGCAAAGAGCATTCAGTACATGATTGTGGCTATAGAAGACGTATTACCTATCACTGAGGACCCTACTGTTCCTGATACTAGGGTCTGTATGTATAAAGGAAAGAAACCTGAGGTAACGTTTCCTCCCTCTCATGAACTAAACACACTTTGTGAAAAGGTTTGGGAAAATCCTGACAAAAAGTTTCAGATTCCCAAAAGGATTCAAGTGGCGTATCCGTTTCCCTCTGGGGATAGGGAAAAATGGGAGTCACCCCCCATTCTGGACAAAGCTCTATCACGGCTGTCCAAAAAGGTGGCTCTTCCGTCCCCTGACACGGCAGCCCTAAAGGATCCTGCGGATCGTAGGCATTGAAATCCATTTATTTTACCACGGGTACGCTACTCAGACCAGCCATTGAATCTGCGCGGGTGAGTAGTGCTATCGAAAGATGGGCAGATAACTTGTCATCTGAAATAGATATCCTGGATAGGGATAGCATTCTTTTGGCACTAGGTTATATCAGGAACGCTGCAGTCTACCTAAAGGAAGCTGCAAGGGATATTGGCCTCTAGATGCTGACTCTAAGAAAGCTATGGAGTCTCTACTGTATAAAGGTGGTGTATTGTTTGGTGACGGCCTCGCTGAGTTGGTATCTACGGCTACCGCGGGTAAGTCATCATTTTTTACCTTATGTGCCTGCACCACAAAAGAAAGCACACCACTATCAGATGCAGTCCTTTCGGCCCAATAAATACAGAAAGGGCCGAGGGTCTTCCTTCCTTGCTACTAGAGAAAAGGGAAAAGGTAAATGATCACCGGCTGTGGCCGGTTCCCAGGAGCAGAAGTCCTCCCCGGCTTCTGCCAAATCCACCGCATGACGCTGGGGCTCCTCTGCGGGAGTCCGCACCGGTGGGGGCACGTCTCAGGTTCTTCAGTCAGTTCTGGGCTCGTTCGGCCCTGGACCCATGGGTTTTATAAATAGTGTTCCAGGGGTACAAACTGGAGTTTCAAAACGTTCCCCCTCGACGATTTTTCAAATCGGCCTTACCAGCTTCTCTTCCGGACCGGGAGGTCGTATGCGCCGCAATACAAAAATTGTGTCTCAATCAAGTCATTCCCCCGCCGCAACAGGGAGAAGGCTTTTATTCAAGCCTGTTCGTGGTCCCGAAGCCAGACGGCTCAGTCAGACCAATCCTGAACCTCAAATCCCTCAATTTCTACCTAAATAAATTAAAATTCAAGATGGAATCTCTCCGGGCAGTGATCTCCAGTCTGGAGGAGGGGTATTTTATGGTGTCTGTGGACATAAAGGATGCCTACTTACATGTTCCCATTTATCCTCTGCATCAGGCTTACCTGAGGTTTTCTGTTCAGGATTGTCATTACCAATCCGTTGCCGTTTGGTCTGTCCATGGCTCAGAGGGTTTTCACCAAGGTAATGGCCGAAATGATGGTTCTCCTGCGCAAGCAAGGAGTCACAATTATCCCGTACTTGGACGATCTCCTGATAAAGGCGAGATCCGGAGAACAATTACTGCAGAACGTTACGCTATCCCTGACAATTCTGCAGCAACAGGGTTGGCTCCTAAACTTGCCAAAATCGCAGTTGGTTCCGACGAGACGGCTGTAGTTTTTAGGAATGATTCTGGACACAGAACTACAGAGAGTTTTTCTTCCAGTGGAATAGGCTCTGGAAATTCAGAGCCTGGTCAAATAAATTCTGAAACCACCAAGAGTATCGATCCATCAATGCACTCGGTTGCTGGGGAAGATGGTGGCGGCCTACGAGGCCATTCAGTTTGGCAGATTGCATGCCAGAGTGTTTCAGTGGGACCTGTTGGACAAGTGGTCCGGGTCCCATCTGCACATGCACCAAAGGATAACCCTGTCTTCCAAGACCAGAATCTCACTCCTGTGGTGGCTGCACAGATCTCTCCTCCTAGAGGGACGCAGGTTCTGGACTGGATCTTAGTGACCACAGATGCGAGTCTCCGAGGCTGGGGAGCAGTCACACAGGGGGAAAGCTTCCAGAACATCTTTTTCGCAATCAGTCTGTCTTGATTCAGTCGGACAACATAACAGCAGTAGCATACATAAACCGCCAGGGCGGAACAAAGAGTAGAGCGGCTATGGCAGAGGCCACAAAGGTTCGCCGTTGGGGGGAAAGGCATACAAGCGCTCTGTCAGCGATCTTCATTCCAGGAGTTGACATCTGGGAAGCAGACTTCCTCAGCAGACACGATCTCCATCCAGGAGAGTGGGGTATTCATCAAGAGGTCTTCGCAGAAGTGACAAGTCGTTGGGGAATTCCTCAAATAGACATGATGGCGCTTCACCTCAACAAGAAACTTCAGAGAGATTGTTCCAGTTCGAGAGACCCTCAAGTAATAGCAGTGGACGCCCTAGTGACACCGTGGGTGTTTCAGTCGGTGTACGTCTTTCCTCCGCTTCCACTCATTCCAAAAGTGATAAAGATTATAAGAAGAACAAAGGTTCAAGCATTCCTCATTGTTCCAGACTTGCCAAGGAGGGCTTGGTATCCAGATCTTCAGGAATTACTCATAGGAGATCCCTGGCCTCTTCCTCTGAGGGAGGATCTGTTACAGCAGGGGCCGTGCGTGTTCCAAGACTTACTGCGACTTCCTTTGACGGCTTGGAGGTTGAACGCCGGATCCTAGCCCGAAAGGGTATCCCAAGGAAGTCATCCCCACTCTTATTCAGGCTAGGAAAGGAGTAACGTCTAAACATTACCACCGTATTTGGAGAAAATGTGTGTCTTGGTGTGAATCCAAGAAGGCTCCTACGGAAAAATTTCAGCTAGGACGTTTTCTTCATTTTCTACAAGCCGGTGTAGATGCGGGCCTAAAGTTGGGCTCCATTAAAGTACAAATTTCAGCCTTATCGGTTTTCTTCCAAAAACAATTGGCCTCCCTTCCAGAGGTTCAGACTTTTGTGAAAGGCGTGTTGCACATCCAACCTCCCTTTGTGCCCCCTGTGGCACCGTGGGATCTTAACGTGGTGTTGCAATTCCTTCAATCTCATTGGTTTGAACCTTTACAAAAGGTGGAGTTGAAATTCCTCACTTGGAAAGTGGTCATGCTGTTGGCCTTGGCATCCACCGGGCGGGTGTCTGAATTGGCGGCCTTGTCTCACAAGAGCCCTTATTTGATCTTCCATGAGGATAGACCAGAGTTGAGAACTCGTCAGTTTCTGCCGAAAGTGGTTTCGTCGTTCCACTTGAACCAACCTATTGTGGTGCCAGTGGCTACTGACGCCTAGCTGGAATCTAAGTTTCTCGACGTAGTCAGAGCTTTGAAAATTTATGTGGCCAGAACGGCTCAGTTTAGGTAAACGGAGGCTCTGTTTGTCCTGTATGCTCACAACAAAATTAGGGCTCCTGCTTCCAAGCAGACTATTGCGCGCTGGATCTGCCATACGATTCAGCAGGCTCATTCTACGGCTGGATTGCCGTTACCGAAATCGGTGAAGGCCCATTCTACCAGAAAGGTGGGCTCGTCCTGGGCGGCTGCCCGGGGTTCTCATCATTACAACTTTGCAGAGCGGCTACTTGGTCGGGTTCAAACACCTTTGCGAAGTTCTATAAGTTTGATACCCTGGCTGATGAGGACCTCATGTTTGGTCAATCGGTGCTGCAGAGTCATCCGCACTCTCCCGCCCGTTCTAGAGCTTTGGTATAAATCCCATGGTTCTTGAAGTGACCCCAGCATCCTCTAGGACAGGCATGTCCAAACTGCGGCCCTCCAGCTGCGTATGAGAAAATAGGATTTTAATACCTACCGGTAAATCCTTTTCTCTTAGTCCGTAGAGGATGCTGGGCGCCCATCCCAGTGCGTACTGTATCTGCAGTTATTAGTTGTGGTTACACACATGTTGTGTTACGTTTATAGTCAGCCTGTTGCTGATGTTGTTCATGCCGTTGTGTTGAATGCCAAGTTGTACGGCGTGCTTGAGGTGTGTGCTGGTATGTATCTCACCTTAGTTTAACAATAAATCCTTTTCCTCGAAATGTCCGTCTCCCTGGGCACAGTTCCTATAACTGGAGTCTGGAGGAGGGGCATGGAGGGAGGAGCCAGTTTACACCCCTTTGAAAGTCTTAAAGTGCCCATGTCTCCTGCGGATCCCGTCTATACCCCATGGTTCTTGAAGTGACCACAGCATCCTCTACGGACTAAGAGAAAAGGGTTTACTGGTAGGTATTAAAATCCTATTTTTATTTCCTCTCTGATGAAAAGAGACCTTAAAGGAAAATAGATTTGCTGATATTGAAGAGGTGAAACAAAAAAAGGCAAAAGTACTAAAAGGCATCAATGAACATGACTTTAAAAAATGTTTTGAGCAATGGAAAAAAACGTGGCACAAATGTATTGATACAAGTGGAGAGTATTTTGAGGGTGAGTGAATTTTCAAAATGTACCAATAATTAATAAATCATTAATTCCTGTTTCTTTTGGGTATCCCCTCGTTTATCTCCAAATGTGCTGTAATGCAATGGCTACCAAAGCGAATGTATATCTGAGCCCGACTGTCTGACATTTCAGTAACCCATGGTGACTTCCATCACAGTCTAGGACTATACTATCTGGGATACTCAATTACCCGCACATACTGTCAGGTGAAGAGTATCGCCAGGGGGAACTATCTAATTAGCCCCGATAAGGCAGCGCCTCCGGCAGGCAAAGCAAAATCCCTGATAACAGCCTTGTTTTCATCCGAAGGTTTTCAGCGAAACCTGTGTGTTTTTGGGTGAATATACATCAATGAAACAACGGGAAATTTCACCCGAAGCTTCATCGGTAGTAATTGAATACCGCCCCATATCTGCTTACATTCTGTATATGGAAGGTTGTATTTGACCCTACACCTTGGAGGAGGATAGTTTGGTATAGTGAAATTAATACACTGTGCTAGCATTGGGCGTTTTTTTTTTGCTGAAAGTGCATCTTCGTCGCAAAGTGCAGTGAGTAGGATGCACCAGGAGACTGTGCTGATTAATTTGATAAACTGTATGACACTTGTATATCTGTGTGCGACAGTCTCTGAATCTATGCAAAGTGCCCCAGTGCAGCGGCCATGGCTTTTTTTCCATGCCAAGTACCATTGTGCTTCGTATCAGACTCCGTTGCGCACATATATACCAGTGTCACATATCGCATGAGTCTGCACAGTCTCCTGGTGCATCCGTGTCACATTGCATTGCAAAAAAAGATGCCCCTAGCAGAGCTTCGTAGGACCGGGGGGCTCACTCATGCCAGACATCACACTGTGGGCCAGATTAATTAAAGCCTGGATAAGTGATAAAGCTGTGATAAGTGCAAGGTGATAACGCACCAGCCAATCCGCTCCTAACTGTCAATTTACATATTGGAGCTGATTGGCTGGTGTGTTATCACCTTGCACTTATCACTGGTGTATCACTTCTCCAGGCTTAATACATCTGCCCCACTGTGTGGCATATTGAAGCTAGATGTATGAGGGCACATCATACCTATCTTGGAGTACTTTGTAGAAAGTCCAGGGGAGTGAACCCCACCGTTGATGTATGGGAGAACTTTGTAGAAGGTCCAGGAGTAGAAATGTGCCCGTACCTGTAAGGGGGGACTTTGTAGAAATACATTAACAAAATTGGTTTTGCCCTTAAAGTTACTAATTTGCAGAATATATAAAAATAGCAATAATAAGTGATACCGAGAAGTTAACCTTGTATTTGAGTATAAGGCAATTTGTAATGTGTGAACAGCCTACCAAATGTAATATAGTGTAGTGTAATGGATTTATTTTCAGAGTGTGTCCTTGATTTGCTTGGGGGAATGTAATGTTAGATTTGGGCTCCCAGGGGTAAAATGCTGATGGAAAATTGTAAAACAATTCCTTGTCTTATCCGAGCAATAATTATCGATCAGAGCATCTGGGAGTAAATCCCCTTATTCAGCAAGCACATCTCTGCAGATATCCTTGTTTTACAACAACACTTTCAGGGAAATGTCATTTTAAGACTTGCACTGGGCAATATAAATTTGTACCTAATTATAAATACATAAGACGTTTATTGGTTAATCAGAAATAGAAAGTATTGTATGGGGATACAGAAAATCAGTGAACAGAGTGGTGTCCTTTTAAATAGAATTCAAATGGGGGATTCAATACGAAGACCGTTGAATAGCTCCGGGAATTAGCTCCCGAGGCTATTTAATACAGCGCAGTGGTAAGTCGGAGAATGCCTGTTCTCCCGGACTAAACAGGGTGTTCTGTCGGGAGAACCGGCATTCTCTGACTTAAGTTGCAGATCCACAGCTGTCATTTTCTAAAAAGTTGCTTGCCTGTTGACTTCCTGGAGCAGTTTAGATATTGCTGATGAAAGTGCTCCTCTTTGCTCTGGCATAAAGTAAAACCTTATTATGAAGGAATGCATATGATATAGTGACAGACGGGATGTCACTATACTTGCAGCATCTTCCCGCTTGTCGGAATCCCGGCAGTGAGAACCCTCGCGGGCTCAATGCGCTTGCCACACTTCAGGACCAGAGGCTCGCGATTCCCACACCACAGTTTATATTCCAATTCGGTTGGTGACAACCCACGTTTGATGGGATTCCAGTCGGCGGCATTTTTTCCTGAACCCCGGGATCCCGACAGCCGGTATAGTAACTGCATGCCGTTAATAATAAATAAATCCCGTTATGAATTTAGATGGGTTGTGCACTTAGAGAGACCATTTCACATACTATGTGTACAGTATAATGCAGTACATTTATTTATAGTATTATACATAATAATCCTTGTCTGAATCTTGTAAAGGGCAGAAGTGTAACCTTAGTTAAACTCACTTAGTCACTCACATGGCTTTTTATTAGATTCCTTGTGAGACTCTGGTTGTCTCTCCAATGTATCCTAACACCAGGTCATTTGAACAGAGGGAACTTATTAAGTATATTCTTTAGGTAGCAGGTGCAAAGGTGATGTTGAATATTTACTTTTTTTAATTTACTTTTGAAGGAAATTATCAACTGTAATATTGAAAGGCACAATTTTATAATGCTTTATAACAAAACACAGTTTGTGTTATTACTGATTAGCTGAGCATGTTAAAGACACACTAGCCATGACTTTAATGATTTGATTAGAATTTTAAGCAGGTTAAAAGTTTTGCAAACCCTACCTCATAGGTTATCTAACGTTGTCCCCAGAACCGCAGACTGTGCATGTTTTCCAGGTCTCCACACAGAATAGCAAGAAAGATAATTTCTTCCACCAGTGGATCTTTCACAATGGGGTCAATTCTATTCGGCAACTAAAGAATAGCGCCGGGAATTAGCTCCCGACGCTATTCAATTCTGCTACTAGTTGCCCGCAATTGTCGGGAATTCTTCTCTCATCCCCGGGGGATGAGAGAATAAACCCGACAAAAGTGCTGCCTCGCGGCCGGCGCGAGGCTGATTCTGTCGGGAATCAGCCTCGCGCCGGGTAGTTAAGTCGGAGAATGCCCGTTCTCCCGACAAAACTACCTGTTAAGTCGGCGAGAACGGGACATCGCCGACTTAACTTTAGCTGAATTGAATAGCGTCGGGAGCTAATTCCCGGCGCTATTCTTTAGTTGCCGAATAGAATTGACCCCTATGTGTCTGTAAGTAATGAGTACACATGTGCACCTGCTAGGTGACCTGGATAGCTTGAACTATTTGGGGTCCTGATGACTGAGTTTAAGAACCATTGTCCTATCGGATTGTATGAAGAAAAGGTCACACAAGTTATTGGTTTTTCATCACACTAAAGGTTACATCCATATTTGTTATTCATATTGTTTCAGCTGGCTCACATGAGTGACCATACTCATGCAGTGTTCTCGTGGGTAAGAACCGCATCTTTCAGGATACTGATCCATAAGCTCCCTGCCAGCAGTATTGACCTTGCTGTATACCATTTGGAATGCAGTTTGTTTATCCCGCTCATGTGAACATGCACTTACATATACATATAGGTTTGAAGTTGCCGCATATCGCCGTCAGCTTTGCTCTCCAAATTGCTGGATTTATTAACCAGTTGTTAGCACAGATCAACAGGCAACTAGACACTATAACAGTGGTTCCCAAACTTTTTTGAATCATGGCGTTCTAGAGTATCAGAATTTTTTTCACGGCACCCCTAGGCCAAACATTTTTTATTGAGAGATTTAGAATAAATATTAAATGAAGTAAATTGTGTTTATAGGTCATCCTTAGGTTCAGTTGTGTGGTGTGGGACAGGAATTACTTCTGTTTGTCCACATATTATGATTGGCAGCCACCTGCACTGGTTTTGCCTGTTACACTGATCATAAATAATTTACATTTGTCCTGGACCACCAATCCAAGGCACCCCTGCAATTGTCCTGAGGCACCCCAGGGTGCCTAGGCACACAGTTTGGGAACCACTGCACTATAAGCCGCATGCTGTTTATGGGAGACTGACTCCGTTCTAGGTCGGGGGACCTTTTTATTACTCAAATGGAGAGTGCGTGTTTTGAGGTTTTAATTATATATATATATATATATATATATATATATATATATATATAATATATTTAGTTTCCTTAATTGATCAGTCACTTCCGCATTAAACATTTAGTTGTCCTGGTACCTACCATTGCTTACACCCACAAACATAAACTACTCCCCTTGTATAACACCAACATCCTATTGAAATGTGTGCCATTCCTCCTGCTCCTTACTGCTGCCCACTCTCACTGGATATGCCAGATAGAGTGCCCCGTCACCATGCTCATTAGCTAAAGCCCACAGCAATGGTTTCCAAACTGGGTGCTGTAGGGCACTCTCAGGGGTGCAATGGGTTGATGTTCCACTACATATTTAAATGCTATATGATAGGCAAAACTAGTGCTGCTGGCTTCCAAAATCATATACTACGTGGACAAGTGGAAGTGCAACCATGTCCATAGTCAAAAATAGTTACAATTAAAGATGACAGATAAGCATAATTTTAATTTTGTAGAGTATCTCAGTAACAAACTTTTTTGGCCCAGGGGTGCCATGAAAAGTATGCTGATACTTTGTAGTGCCACGATTCCAAAAAGTTTAGGAACCATTGTCCTACAGGTTATATAACTTGTAAGCAAGTGTAAACAACCATAAGTAAATAAGCTGGTTTGGCCCGTCTGTATTGGCATCCTGCCTCAGACCTGATGAAGCACCCTATGGAAGTGAAGTTACCCTTTGGCAATGTAGATGGCAGCTTCTGTTTATTTCTGGTGGCAACTGTGTGCTGCTAGTGTTGTACTAAATAATGGACATGCTCTTACAAGCAGATTTTAATGAGTAAATATATGAACATTTCATTACTTAAAGTTCCGTATGTTGGTGGGAGATTAATTGCAGAAAATACATGTCTAAGAAATGCAATGTATTGGTGATCTGTGTGTAGCATTGTTCTTGTGATTTGAAACCATGGATGGTTATTTTTATCAGCATTTTATGTTGAGGGAGGGAATGTGCTGGTCTGTGGTACTTCAAGCCGGTAATTACATAGGGTTTGATAGCTGTGATTCGGTTGTTGCTATAATGACTTGTGTGAATCGTGAGACTACCATCTAGTTTAGTATAGTCTATTTTTTATTCTAGCAATACAAAGTTTTACATATTGAGCAGTAAATAGTAGTTGTGTGTGTGTATATGTGTGTATGTATATATATATATATATATATATATATAGTTGTGCTCAAAAGTTTACATACCCTAGCAGAATTTGTGATTTTCTGGCCATTTGTTAGAGAATATGAATGATAACTCACAAACTTTTCTTTCACTCATGGTTAGTGGTTGGGTGAAGCCATTTATTGTCAAACAACTGTGTTGACTCTTTTTAAATCATAATGACAACAGAAACTACCCAAATGACCCAGATCAAAAGTTTACATTCCCCAGTTCTTAATACCGTGTATTGCCCCCTTTAACATCAATGACAGCTTGAAGTCTATTGTGGTAGTTGTGGATGAGGCTCTTTATTTTCTCAGATAGTAAAGCTGCCCATTCTTCTCGGCAAAAAGCCTCCAGTTCCTGTAAATTCTTGGGCTGTCTTGCATTAACTGCACGTTTGAGATCTCCCCAGAGTGGCTCAATGATATTGAGGTCAGGAGACTGAGATGGCCACTCCAGAACCTTCACTTTATTCTGCTGTAGCCAATGACAGGTCGACTTGGCCTTGTGTTTTGGATCATTGTCATGTTGGAACGTCCAAGTATGTCCCATGCGCAGCTTCCGGGCTGATGAGTGCAAATTTTCCTCCAGTATTTTCTGATAACATGATGCATTCATCTTGCCATCAATTTTGACCAAGTTTCCAGTGCCTTTGTAGCTCACACATCCCCAAAACATCAGCGATCCACCTCCGTGTTTCACAGTAGGAATGGTGTACCTTTCATCACAGGCCTTGTTGACTCCTCTCCAAATGTAACGTTTATGGTTGTGGCCAAAAAGTTCCATTTTGGTCTCATCACTCCAAATGACTTTGTTCCAGAAGTTTTGAGGCTTGTCTCTGTGCTGTTTAGAGTATTATAAGCTGGATGCTTTGTGGCATTTGGTAGTAATGGCTTTCTTCTGGCGACTCGACCATGCAGCCCATTTTTCTTCAAATGCCTCCTTATTGTGTATCTTGAAACAACCACATAACTTTTTTTCAGAGAGTCCTGTATTTCAGCTGAAGTTATTTGTGGATTTTTCTTTGCATCCTGAACAATTTTCCTGGCAGTTGTGGCTGAAATTTTTGTTGGTCTATCTGACTGTGATTTGGTTTCCACAGACTCCCTCATTTTCCACTTCTTAATTAGAGTTTGAACACTGCTGATTGGCATTCTCAATTGCTTAGATATCTTTTTATATCCCTTTCCTGTTTTATACAGTTCAATTACCTTTTCCCGCAGATCCTTTGACAATTCTGTTGCTTTCCCCATGACTCAGAATCCAGAGACGTCAGTGCAGCACTGGATGAAAGATGCAAGGGTCTTTCAGGAGTCCAGAAACTCACTGACCTTTTATACACACACACTGATTACAAGCAAACAGATCACAGGTGAGGATGGTTACCTTTAGTAGCCATTTAAACCCGTTTGTGTCAACTTGTGTGCATGTTATCAGGCTAAAATCTCCAGGGTATGTAAACTTTTGATCAGGGTCATTTGGGTAGTTTCTGTTGTCATTATGAGTTAAAAAGAGTAAACACAGTTGTTTGACAATAAATGGCTTCACCCAACCACTAACCATGAGTGAAAGAAAAGTTTGTGAGTTATCATTCATATTCTCTGACAAATGGCCAGAAAATCACAAATTCGCTAGGGTATGTAAACTTATGAGCACAACTGTATATGTATGTATATATGTATGTATAACATATTTACTTGTAATCAAGTGTTGGAATTTGGACTCATACTGAAAACATTTCAGATGTTCAGGGCCTGTCCCAACCTTTTTAGCTGCCCATGCAAATGAGCATCAGATATGTGATCTACCTCATTCCTTCCATGTTTATGACATACAATTAGTTTGCATCAAGTGAATGTTATGAGATGAGTGATAAACTATAAACTGTCCAGAATATCATATCTAGGGCCAGATTAGCAATGGGATGGAGGAAGCTACACCTCCAGGCTGCTACTTAAACATATTCCCGTCATCATGACAGTATGGTGACCAGAGACCAGCTGGCCACACAAGTTGGTCGGTCATAAAGAGTAAATATTACAATTGTATTTCTATTTTCCTCACAAAATTTAGCAACTTTAGTACTTTTACATATTTCTGGAGACATTGGGGCAGATTGATGGTGAAGAGATGTTAATGGACTGATGTGTTTTACAGGTACACTTGAGGGGTCAATTAAATTTGCCAACAGTTGTATTGCCCCGGGAATTGGCTCCCGGCGCTATTCAATTCTGCTCAATGTCAAGTAATCGAATGCCCGTTCTCCTGGACTTAACAGGTTGATTTGTCGGGAGAACTGGCATTCTCTGACTTAACTGCCCGGCGCTGCTGATTCCTAACAGAATCAGCATCGCGCCGGCCGTGCGCCACCACTTTTGTCGTATTTCTGCTCGCACCCCCCGGGAGTGCAAGAAGAAATCCTGTCAATTAAGTGTCACATGGCGCTGTATTGAAAAGCACCTGGAGATAATTCCCGGTGCTATTCATCTGTTGGCAAATTGAATTGACCCCTTGGTGGGTAGCTGCTTTGCAGAACACCAGTGAACAGTGACCTGATGCTATAGGAAGGAGTGCACTACAATACAATAAACAGAAACCATTAGGATAAGTAAACATTGAGGAATGCAGAGAATTTACGAGTTAGACGTGAAAAACAACAATTCCACACCAAACTTCCCTATGTTTCTGTAATCCCATTGTATCGGATTTTTAATCACTTTGTGTTTAAGATGACAGCAGTGAGGTCATGAATTCCGTGAGCGTCTCAAACGTGAGAGGCATGACTACTATCACTTGTGAGTCTGAGGTGACAATACAATGAGTAATTTCTCTGTATTTTGTCCTATTTTTTGTTTAATGCAGTCTAGTTAATAAAAAAAACAAGCTGGGATCTTAATCACATAATGTTCGAAGGGTTTTTGCCTTCTTCATGCACTGATCAGTTTTTCTCATACGTCCTAGAGGATGCTGGGGATTTCGTAAGGACCATGGGGTATAGACGGGATCCGCAGGAAACATGGGCACACTATAAGACTTTGAATGGGTGTGAACTGGCTCCTCCCTCTATGCCACTCCTACAGACCTCAGTTAGATTCTGTGCCCAGGAGAGACTGATCACACACTAGGGGAGCTCTACTGAGTTTCTCTGGAAAGACTTTATGCTAGGTTTTTTATTTTCAGAGAGACCTGCTGGCTACAGGCTCTCTGCTTCGTGGGACGGAGGGGAGAGAAGTCAGACCTACTTCTTCTGAGTTAAGGGCTCTGCTTAGGCTAGTGGACACCATTAGCTCCAGAGGGTTCGATCACTTGTTGCGCCTAGCTGCTTGTTCCCGGAGCCGCGCCGTCAACCCCCTCACAGAAGCCGGGTGAGTATTGGAAGAAAAAGAAGACTTCAGTGACGGCAGAAGACTTCAGGTCAGAGGTACAGCGCAGCGGTCGCGCTGCGCGCCATTGCTCCCACACACCAACGGTTCTACAAGGGTGCAGAGCGCAGGGGGGAGCGCCCTGGGCAGCAATATACCTCTTTCCTGCAACTGGCAAAAGATGTATACAGTGCATAGGCACTGTATAGGGACCCCCGCCAGTAAAAATATGTACAATATTAGAGGGGCTGAAGCGCGCCGAGAGGGGGCGGGGCTTAGCCCTCACAACTTGTTACAGCGCCATTTTCTCCTCATGTCCCTGCCAAAAAGCACTGTTGGGCAGCTAACAGTGGAAAACGAGGGGGGGGCAAGGTGGTTTTAGTGCAAAAGAGGAAATATAACACTATACACTATAATGGGCATGCTAGTTAATGAGTTGTACTTGTATTCTGTGTTTTCCCTGTCACATATACCCATGATAGCTTATAGTACTCATGTGTCGACATGTATGTGTGCTCTGCCACGAGCTGGCTATGGGAATCCCTCTGTCGGCATTGCCGACTCCTGATGGTACTTGGGTCTGTAGATCAAGTGTCAGCATGTCGGTAGTTGTATGCTTTTTCGAAAGTTAACACTGTATGGGTGACACAGTAGTACGTGGGTGACCTGTCGGCACCATCTGTTATTACTGGGGGTAAATTAACATGAAGTCAAAAACCTATACCTGTACAGGGTACGGTTCCATGGCCCTGTAGCTCTGACACAGATGTGCTTTTATTTGTGGGGGCATGATATTAATTTTATGTATATACTTCCCTCGAACCCCTCGGGGTCGTAAGAATGTTAATTTTACCTAGTTTCCACTCCCTGTTGTCGACAAATTCTATGTTATATGTCGACCATAAGGTTTCCTGGTCAGATCCACGACTTGGGCATTCAGTACATGGTCGTACACATTCAGCACACATTAATGTCACTAGGGACCCTGGGGTTCTGGACATAATACTTATATGTATGATATATATGTGTATATATATATAGAGGATATGTGTGCTTATGTGTATTTAAATATGTATATTCATATTGCAAGTTCTAATGAATGCTGAAGTAAAAGTATTCCTTCTCATGTGCTGGTCGCTCTGTTGATAAAGCTCTAGGTCGGCCGTGACGAGTTGGTCTCAGATCCTCACGAGGAGTCAGAGTGTTTATTCTTTTCCCGCCGCGGATAGAATACGGTGAAAGTCAACTCCTGGTCGGCACGGGGCCCTGTCACAAAAGATTGTATACAGGAAACTAAGTGATATTTTACTTATATGCTTTGAGGTTATTTGCATTACATGCGCATGTGGGAGTGCTTGTATTCGGAAAAACATCCGATAGTATTACCCTAGAGCAGTGATTTTCAACCTTTCTCGACTCGCGGCATGCCTAACAAGACTTCAAAATTCCCAAGGCACACTATCGGTTACCCACGGGGAAAAAAAAAAAACATTAACCCCACAGATATCAAATAAGCACATTGGTCCCCACAGTAATTAAACACATTGGCCCTAACAGTTATGAAGCACATTGGCCCCCACAGGTATAAATCAAACGCACTGGCCCCTACAGTAATTGCACACACACTGCCCCCCCCCCCCCCCCTTGTAATGGCACTCACAGCATCCACAGAAATGGCACACACTGCTAACCCCTGTAATAGTAATAACAGCCCCCACAGTAATGGTACACACACACACTGCCCTCCCCCTCCCCCCATGTAATAGTACTCACAGCCCCCTCTGTAATGTCAGCCTGAAGTACTGCATATCCGAGCTGGAGTAGTATGAGCAGTGCAGGGCAGTCCGTAGCACACATCAGCACCAAGCGCGGGCGGAAATGCGCACGTCACCATAGGTCACGGACCGGGCAGCAGGAGAGCTGACTGTGCTTCCGTGCATGACTGCTGGAGGACCCAGGTATCTCTGGTGTGCGGCGGAGGAGCACTGTGCAGGGCAATTCTGGTGGCCGGCAGGCTGCGGCACACCTGACAACTGCTGGCGGCACACTAGTGTGCCGCTGCGCAGTGGTTGAAAAACGCTGCCCTAGAGAGAGAGGGGATGTTTCTCTATAACATTGCGGCAGGCTGCCGTGCGTCTGCAGTAGGTGTGGCCGGAGGAATGCTGAGGCTGACTCCGAGAGATACTGCAGTTCTTTCCCTGTGACGGTGTACCGCTGTTTGGGGATGCCTCAGTTAAGTCACTCTCGGCGAATAACACTGGTAAGACTACCTTCGTGAGTTAGATTCCCTCACAACGGTTGGTGACGCATTCTTTGGTGGGATGCAGTCATTTTAACTACTTCGATACAGTTCTTTTTTCCCTTTCTGTGCCGATAGCGGAAGGTGAAAAGGTAAGAGCCCTGCAGCCTTGTTAGGTTCGCAGAAGCGGATATTGTTTTCGGTTTCTACCATATCCACCACATGTCGCTGGGTCTCTCTGGCTGGAGCCCATACCGGTGGTAACTTGTCTAATACTCTTCCGTCAGTCCGAGAATGGACTTGGACCTGGGGGTTAATAGTAGAAGCAAAAGGGGGACATACTGGAATTTACAGATGATTCTCCTCACTGAGTTTTCAAATAGATCTTACTGATTCCCCTCTGGAAGGGGAGGTAGTACGCGACGCCATACCACAGTTGCGTCAGGTTCAGGATTTTGTCCTACTGTCTCTGTAAAAAATAAAATAAAAAAAATATAGCCACTCGAGTAGCCTCTGCACTACAACAGCTGGGGTCCTGAGTTCAGATCCGCAGCCACCAGAAACAAAGACTTCTACTTACAGGATGGAATCTCTCAGGCCAGGGAGCTCCAGCACGTAAACGTAAAAAAGCGTTTAAATGTGTTTTTCTCAGCATTCAGCCTACCTGGGTTGATATCCAGGATTGTCTTTGCATCTCACCGGAGTGTTGGCAGTATGATGGTTTTCTTTCAATAGTAAGAGCCATTGATATTCTGTACTGAGACGCTCCCCTGATTCCGGTGAGGTCAAGAAACAAGTGCTCAAAATAGTTGTTTCTCTTTGACTGTTCTTCGACACAGGGAATGACTGTTGTCCCAACGACGCGGATGTCGGTAGTGGGTATCAGAGTAGTTACTGAACGGTTGAGGTTCTGTGTTTTCCTGTGAAATGAGGTCTGAGAATCCAGAGTCGGATCAGATTTGCAGTGACAATCCTCAAATATGTTCCGTTGTTGAAGAAGACGGGTGCGGCCTAAGAGGCCTTTTCGGTGGGCAGGTCATATGCCAGAGTGGTTTTCACGGGACCAGTTGGAATGTGGTCCGGGTCTCACCTGCACATGCACCGGAATATAATCCTAATGGCCAGGATATCGCTCCTGTGGTGTCTGCACAGTCTCACCTCCTAGAGGGACGAAGGTTCGGGATCCAGGATTAGATCCTGGTGACCAGGCATGCAGTTCTCCGAGGCTGGGGAGCAGTCTATCCGAAAGTATTTCAAGAGGAAAAGGTCAAGCTGGGAAGCTTGTCTGCAATAAGCTTTCTTGAATTAAGAGCTATTTTCAACGAACATTTTCTTCGTGTTCTGCCAGTGTTAATTCTGTCGGACGACTTGACAGCAGTGGCGAAAGTAAGCCGCTAGGGCGGAACAAGGAGCAGAAGCTGCAAAAGTTTTCCGCTGGGCGGAAAGACAGGTGAACGCTATATTAGCAGTCTTCGTTCCGGATGTGGACGACGGAGAAATAGATTTCCTCTGCAGACGCGATCTCCATCTGGGAGAAATACAGTCGTCATCGAGAAGTTTTCACAGAAGTGACAAGTCTTTGAGGAGTGCCTCAATTGGACATGTTGGCGTCTCGCCTCAACGAGAGACCTCAGGGATATTGTTCCAGGTCTAGGGACACTCAAGCTATAGCAGTGGACGCCCTCGTGACACCTTGGGTGTTTTCAGTCGGTCTATGTGTCCCCTCCGCTTTCACTCTTTCTGAAGGTGTTAAACGTAAGGAGAACAAAGGTTCAGGCGATCCTCATTGTTCCGGTCTAGCCAAGGAGGGCTTGGTATCCAGTTCTTCCAGATTCACTCATAGAAGATCCCTGGCCTCTTCCACTACGTGAGGAACTGTTACAGCAAGATCCGGGCGTGTATCAAGACTTACCGCGGCTGCGTTTGATGGCGTGGCGGTTGAACGCCATATCCTAGCCCGAAAGGGGGTTCCCAGTGAAGTCGTTTCTACACTTCTTTGGGCCAGAAAAGAAGTAACGGCGAAGCCTTAACACCGTATTTGGCGTAAACATGTGTCTTGGTGTGAATCCAAGAAGGTTCCTACGGAAGATTTTCAGCTGGGTCGTTCTTCTCCATTCTTGGCAAGCAGGTGTGGATGCGGGTCTAAAGTTAGGCTCCATTTCAGTGCAGCTTTGGACTTATAAATTGTATTAAAAAATAAATAGAAAAAAAGAATTGGCCACCTTTCCGGAAGTTCAGAATTTCGTGATAGGAGTACTGCACATCCAACCTCCAGTTGTGCCCATTGGCACCATGGGTCCTTGACATGGTATTGCGGTTTTCTTGTGTCACACTGATTGGAATCTTTATGAAAGGTTGGGTTAAAATTTCTCTCTTGGAAAGTGGTCAGGCTATTGGCCTTGACGTCCGCAAGTCGGGTGTCGGAAGTAGCGGCTTTGTCTCACAAGAGCACCTGTTTGATTTTCCATGTGGATAGAGCGGAATTGAGAACTCGGATACTGGTTCTGCCAAAAGTGGTTCTGTGTTCGCAGAAACCAGCCTGTTTTGATGCCTGTGGTTACTTAAGCATTGGCTGATTCAAAGTCTCTCGATGTAGTCAGGGCTTTGAATATTTAGGTCGCCAATTTGGCTCAGATTGGGGAAACAGAGGCTCTGTTTTGTCCGGTATGCTCCCAGCATGTTTGGGGAGCCTGCGTCTATGCCGTCTGTTACACGCTGGATTTGTGATGACGACTCGGCGTGCTCGTTCTACGGCTGGATTGCCGTTACCGAAGTCGGTGGAGACCCATTCTTCTAGGAAGGTGGGCTCTTCTTGGGCGGATGCCCGAGGAGTCTCGGCGGTTGAACTTTGCCGAGAGACTACTTGGTCGGGTTCAAACACCTTTGCTAAGCTCTACAAGTTTGATACCCTGGCTGATGGGGACCTCATGTTTTCTCAATCGGTGCTGCAGAGTCGTCCGCACTCTCCCGCCCAGTCTGGAGCTTTGGTATAAACGGAGTCCCCAGCATCCTCTAGGACCTATGAGAAAATAGGATTTTAATACCTACCGGTAAATCCTTTTCTCTTAGTCCGTAGAGGATGCTGGGTGTCCGTCCCAGTGCGTACTGTGTCTGCAGTTATTGGTTATGGTTACACTCTTGTGGTGTTCCTTTTCTGTCAGGCTGTTGCTGACGTTGTTCATGCCATGGCATGCGGTATCTTATTATTGATTGGGTTGACACACAGGTTGTGTTACATATGTTATCAGCAAGTGGCTGTGTATTTTTTCATGCCATTGGCTGGTGGTCTATTGAATGCCACGTTCTGCGGTATGTTCGTGGTGTGAGCTGGTATGACACTCACCGTGTTTAAACAATAAATTCTTTCCTCGAAATGTCCGTCTCCCTGGTCACAGTTTTCTAGCTGAGGTCTGGAGGAGGGGCATAGAGGGAGGAGCCAGTTCACACCTATTCAAAGTCTTATAGTGTGCCCATGTCTCCTGCGGATCCCGTCTATACCCCATGGTCCTTACGGAGTCCCCAGCATCCTCTACGGACTAAGAGAAAAGGATTTACTGGTAGGTGTTAAAATCCTATTTTCTCTTTAGTAGATGCAGCGGTTTCCCTGGGATTTACTTATCTGTTACTCAGTTTGACATGTCCAAAATCTACTGTATTGCATCCTAGAAATTTAAGCTATCCCAAAATTCTTCTAACAGGTTCCCCTACTAAATATAGCAATATATGTGTACTCTGGGCCCAAAAATTGCATCTGGCGGCAGCTTTTACAAATGGATTGGGGCTTCCCGCTGTTTAGACATGGGTCAGGAAAGTATGCTGGCACTCTACCTCCAACGCTAACTCTCCCTTCCCGCATCCTAAACCTAAACACCCCCCCCCCCCCCCCCTGCAGATCAGCCCTAACATCCCCCAACATCCCCCCCACCGCCACCATCACCACCACACACGCAACTTACCTCTCCGGCGGCTTGGCTGTCACTTGATCGGGATGCGGGCGTCAGGATTGTGATCAGTGTTTGGATTCCCGCGTCTTTTTCGACAGACGGGATCCCGACCTGATCCCCCTTTTTTTTTTTTTTTTTTTGTAGTAGGTTTAGAATAGCATGGACTTTGTTTGACACATGTAAAATGCATATTTCGGAGTGAGTGACCAATAATGGTTATCATTTCTTCCTCAGAACACTGAGGTTATAAATTAATTTCCTGACAGGGCCATATTTGTGTGGAGTTTATATGTTCTACCTATGTTTGTGTGTGTGTTTGCTCTCGCACTCCAAAAACATGCTACATGGTTAATTGGATTCTCATGTAAGACCATGTGTATGTTTGTGTGTTATGGAATAAAGACTGTCAACTCCTGTGGATTAGGAACAGACATGAATAACAAGTTTTCTCTGTACTGCGCTGCATATATTAGTGGCACTTTAATAATACCCCTTTTCCACTAGCTAAATTTACCTGTATTTTTGCATGGGGGGCGCGCTTCGACACAGGTTTTCAGTCAGTGGAAATGGCTCAACACGGGTTGAGTGACCCTGGAATAGCTACCTACCCGGTAATAGCTACCCGGATAGCTACCTGGGTAGAACATGGTAATGACCCGGATAATTATGCAGTGGAAACTGTGTTTTCAGCGCCCGAGTAACGCTCTGAGATGCTGATTGGTGCTTCTGGGGTACAGGAAGATGATATCATCCCTGGGAGACACGCTGGGCACATGCAGGCACCGCAACAGCTCGCAAACAAATGCGGATGCAAGTCGCTGGGCACAGCTATTGCAGCAGCAAAAAACTGCAAACGGTCTGCAACTCCATGCTAGACACAGCTACTGCATCGGTCTCCATTGCTACAGTGCTTGCTGTGAGCAGGCCCCACTTCTCCCTTTTTGTTCCTTTTCGTGACATCATCTTGATGAGACAGTAAAAAGTAAATTTTTAATGACATCAATAGGCTTTCACAGAGCTTACCCGGGTTAAGTGGAAACAGATCCGACCCGGGAATAACTTGTGTCGTAGTGCAGTGGAACGGCGAGGCCGACACAGGTTGTACCCGGGTTAAACATCCCGGATCGGACCCGGTATTCAGGTGGAAAAGGGGTATAAATAAACAATTAGAAAAAAGTGTTCCTATAAATGTGATATATTAAATCTTGCATTCTGATGTCAGGGACCTAAATCAAATAGGTCTCAGGCACAGTGCTGAGACCAAATCTGTCATTAACAATGGATTAAGAGACCCTAATGGCAGGACTTCCGTATAGGGATACTGATTTAATTTTTGGGGTTTTTTACTCTCTAGGTCTCATTAAGTTGACCATTAATAAAATTTGTTTCCAGCAACCCATAATATTGAGTCAGTAGGTCAAAATTTACTTCCGAAGAACAGCGTTCATACCACACTAAACTGTCATTTCAGTCATTCATGTTTACCTGTCACACTTACATATAACCCTAGTACTATATTCAGTCTTCAGAAACTATAAAAAACATTAAATATGCATAAAAGCGTAAGCTCGAAGGAGTTACAAACCCCTAAATTGAAGTTTTCAGACATGGGATTTAGTTGGCATCCTGGCGGACAGGATGCAAGTGGTCAGAAGATTGGCACTGGAATCACAAACGTAAGTATGTGGAGGAGCGTTGGGCTGCGGGAGGGGGGGGGGGGGTAGGATTAGGCTGTGGGGAGGGTTAGGGTTAGTTTAGTTACGTGCAAGTGTCAGGATTATGGCAGTCGGGATACCACTGTTGGTATTCTGACTGACGGGATCCTGAACCTAACCATGCATGTAAAATACTTTGCATATTTATTAGCGTGTGATTCATGTCCAAAAGTTGACTGTGCGGTTTTTCAAGCTACTGTGACATCACTAGACTGGCTCCTGTATCAGCAATTGAAAGAGGTGCTATGAAATAACAAGAGTGCTGCTTATTCACATAGCATAATATCACATATCCTGGCTTGCAGTTTAAAAACCAGAAGAGTATCTCCAATACCCTAAATTGCATGTTACCTTAAGAGACAGCGAGCAATACAGCCTGACGAGATGCACAAAAGTTACCTTCTGTTTTCACATTAACCCATATGTATATGTGATTTCATGTGTGAAACAGTCCTCTCAATAAAGTGATCTTCTCTTTTTGCAAGCGTCTTTCTATCATGTGTGCCCTATGTTGAGCCCTAAGTGGAAGTGTTCTGCTGTTTGTCACAGCATTATTATACGAACGACAGAATACCTGTTTCACTAGGTAGAAAGGCATCTCTTGTAATATTCAGCAAGAAGACAAATGGCTTTCTCTTGGAATTACTTAGTTTTGCCTCTTTTAGAGATATGCCGTGCATAGGTATTGTACCCCTGTGTCACCTGTGTATGCAGCTCAATTTGGACTATCATCCAAAGCTGTATGCCGGCCACTAAATGTCACTGTGTGATATTGCACAGTGTGTATGCACTATGTCGGCGGCCCAGGCCGGGAAGGGAAAACACTATGCGATGTCGCTCCAGGAGCGAATCGCATAGTGTGTATGCATCAAAAGAATGCTTTCAAAAATAGAAGTGTTAAGAATGTATTTTTATTACTTAACAACACGCAAAGTTAATGAACAGCAGAGAAATCTAAATCGAATCAATATTTGGTGTGACCACCCTCTGTCTTCTAGGGACCAGTATGAAATACCTACGGTCAAAATCCCGACAACAATTGACCGACAGTCAAAATCCCGACAAGGTCAAAATACAGACATTTAAAATATTGACAAGGTCAGAATACCTACGTTTAAAATGTCGACAGGTCAAAAAGTTGACACACGTTTTCCATTGTTTTTGGTGTGTATGTCCACATAGGTTGACATGGACACCGTGTAAGTGTACCGCGTCCCCTCGCATGGCTCGTTGCGCTCTGCACACCATTATATGCCCCCTCTAGGTCCACTGGGATGGTAAAGTATGAAAGCTCATGGCGACTTTTTGACCTGCCGACATTTTAAATGTCGGGATTTTGACCTTGTTGGTATTTTAAATGTCGGGATTTTGACCGTCTGTCAATGGTTGTTAGGATTTTGTCCGTCGGGATTTTGATTGTAGGTAAATTGACCGCATCCCGTCTTCAAAACAGCATCAATTCTTCTAGGTACACTTACACACAGTTTTTGAAGGAACTGTGCAGGGAGGTTGTTCCAAATATCTTTGAGAAATAACAGCATGTCTTCAGTGGATGTAGGCTTGCACAAATCCTTCTGTCTCTTCATGTAATCCCAGATAGACTCGATTATTATCCTGGCGGTCACTGTTAAGCATATACTGTATATCCAGGAGAGATCCGTGAATCTGCAGCATGTGCAGAGGACTAAGACAAGCGCTGAGAAAACAGGACCAGCTCTGAAAAGAAATAATACTGATCACTGTACAGCTATTGACTCTCTTATAATTAGTACTTGTGTAGTTAATATTTTTTTTATTTTCCCTTTACTTTGTGGCACCACGTCAAATATAAGCAGGTAAAATTACCTAATGAAATTGTTTAGCAGAGCTCCTCAAATTAACTAGAGGAAGACACAGCTGGGGATAACTGTATGGGAAGCGGTTAAAATACCGCTAGTCTGGATCCTGGCTGTCACAATGCCGGAATCCCGACTAGCGGTGAGATCCCACCACTGAACAACCTGCGCCACAGGCATTTCTCCCTCTATGGGTGTCCACGACACTCATAAAGGCAGAATATAACCTGTGGTGAGCACAGCGAGCCACCGTGCCCGCAGCGTGGCGAGTGCAGCGAGACCGAAAGAGGCTTTCTAGCGCTAGCCCTGCTGCTGGCCAGGAGGATGCTGCTGCCTGTATACTGACGGCCGGCATTTCATACTGAACCCTACTGGACCTGTGTGTATGACGAGACCACCAAAATAAGATTTTGGCTTTTTTTTTTTTTGTTCTCGTTATGGAGAACAAGGTTTCAAGACAGAGCAACATTTTTCTAATTATTTTTATTTTGTATCTGTTTATATTGTTTTTTATTTACTGTTTAGGGGCAGACATTTTCATCTTGAAAATTTGCTGAATCATGGTTCTGATTCAATCTGTGTAACAATGTCACATTTCCTGGAATACCGTATTTGATTTATAGAATGCGGAAGAGTTTTAAATGTGTGCTTGTTTTTTGTTTGTTTTTCTCTCCGACAGAAGCATTTGTGTGTGATTGGCCCTCTTGAGCAGGGCGTGATTAGAGGGTGG
Source organism: Pseudophryne corroboree (assembly GCF_028390025.1). NCBI lineage: Eukaryota > Metazoa > Chordata > Amphibia > Anura > Myobatrachidae > Pseudophryne > Pseudophryne corroboree. The sequence goes on from NC_086445.1 coordinate 873,479,409, forward strand.
CATTTGTGTAAGCCTCTTTGGAATGGTTCGAGTTCAGTGCATGTATTATGTTGATGCTAATCGGAGAAGCTGATGAAATGGTCATGCTTCTCCCTGGAAGAACAATCTATTGTGGTGTAATAAGATGCTGACGTAATTATTTATGGGCTTTACAACAGCTCGGCTTTACTTTAAAAATGTCAATTTCTCTATCGTCCTAGTGGATGCTGGGGTTCCTGAAAGGACCATGGGGAATAGCGGCTCCGCAGGAGACAGGGCACAAAAAGTAAAGCTTTTCCAGATCAGGTAGTGTGCACTGGCTCCTCCCCCTATGACCCTCCTCCAGACTCCAGTTAGATTTTTGTGCCCGGCCGAGAAGGGTGCAATTCTAGGTGGCTCTCATAAAGAGCTGCTTAGAGAAAGTTTAGCTTAGGTTTTTTATTTTACAGTGATTCCTGCTGGCAACAGGATCACTGCAACGAGGGACAGAGGGGAGAAGAAGTGAACTCACCTGCGTGCAGGATGGATTGGCTTCTTGGCTACTGGACATCAGCTCCAGAGGGACGATCACAGGTACAGCCTGGATGGTCACCGGAGCCGCGCCGCCGGCCCCCTTGCAGATGCTGAAGTAAGAAGAGGTCCAGAATCGGCGGCTGAAGACTCCTGCAGTCTTCTAAAGGTAGCGCACAGCACTGCAGCTGTGCGCCATTTTCCTCTCAGCACACTTCACACGCAGTCACTGAGGGTGCAGGGCGCTGGGGGGGGGGGCGCCCTGGGAGGCAAATGTAAACCTATATAAAGGCTAAAAATACCTCACATATAGCCCCCAGAGGCTATATGGAGATATTTAACCCCTGCCTGTATTCACAAAATAGCGGGAGACGAGCCCGCCGAAAAAGGGGCGGGGCCTATCTCCTCAGCACACGGCGCCATTTCCTCTCACAGCTCCGCTGGTCAGGACGGCTCCCAGGTCTCTCCCCTGCACTGCACTACAGAAACAGGGTAAAACAGAGAGGGGGGGGCAAATTTAATGGCAATATCTTGATATATATAAAGCAGCTATAAGGGAGCACTTATTATAAGGCTATCCCTGTCATATATAGCGCTTTTTGGTGTGTGCTGGCAGACTCTCCCTCTGTCTCCCCAAAGGGCTAGTGGGTCCTGTCTTCGTTTAGAGCATTCCCTGTGTGTCTGCTGTGTGTCGGTACGTGTGTGTCGACAGGTATGAGGACGATATTGGTGTGGAGGCGGAGCAATTGCCAAATATGGGGATGTCACCTCCTAGGGGGTCGACACCAGAATGGATGCCTTTATTTATGGAATTACGGGATAGTGTCAACACGCTAAAGCAGTCGTTTGACGACATGAGGCGGCCGGACAATCAATTAGTGCCTGTCCAGGCGCCTCAAACACCGTCAGGGGCTGTAAAACGCCCTTTGCCTCAGTCGGTCGACACAGACCCAGACACAGGCACTGATTCCAGTGGTGACGGTGACGAATCAACCGTATTTTCCAGTAGGGCCACACGTTATATGATTTTGGCAATGAAGGAGGCGTTACATTTAGCTGATACTACAGGTACCACTAAACAGGGTATTATGTGGGGTGTGAAAAAACTACCTATAGTTTTTCCTGAATCAGAAGAATTAAATGACGTGTGTGATGAAGCGTGGGTTGCCCCTGATAAAAAGCTGATAATTTCAAAGAAATTATTGGCATTATACCCTTTCCCGCCAGAGGTTAGGGAGCGCTGGGAAACACCTCCTAGGGTGGACAAGGCGCTAACACGCTTATCAAAACAAGTGGCGTTACCTTCTCCTGAGACGGCCGCACTTAAAGATCCATCAGATAGGAGGATGGAAAATATCCAAAAAAGTATATACACACATGCAGGTGTTATACTACGACCAGCTATAGCGACTGCCTGGATGTGCAGTGCTGGGGTAGTTTGGTCAGAGTCCCTGATTGAAAATATTGATACCCTGGACAGAGACAATATTTTACTGTCGTTAGAACAAATAAAGGATGCATTTCTTTATATGCGTGATGCACAGAGGGATATCTGCACACTGGCATCACGGGTAAGTGCTATGTCCATTTCGGCCAGAAGAGCTTTATGGACGCGACAGTGGACAGGCGATGCGGATTCAAAACGGCATATGGAAGTTTTGCCGTATAAAGGGGAGGAGTTATTTGGAGTCGGTCTATCAGATTTGGTGGCCACGGCTACAGCCGGGAAATCCACCTTTCTACCTCAAGTCACTCCCCAACAGAAAAAGGCACCGACTTTTCAACCGCAGCCCTTTCGTTCCTTTAAAAATAAGAGAGCAAAGGGCTATTCATATCTGCCACGAGGCAGAGGTCGAGGGAAGAAACAGCAACAGGCAGCTCCTTCCCAGGAACAGAAGCCCTCCCCGGCTTCTACAAAAGCCTCAGCATGACGCTGGGGCTTCTCAAGCGGACTCGGGGACGGTGGGAGGTCGTCTCAAAAATTACAGCGCGCAGTGGGCTCACTCGCAGGTAGATCCCTGGATCCTGCAGATAATATCTCAGGGGTACAGGTTGGAATTAGAGACAGATCCACCTCGCCGTTTCCTGAAGTCTGCTTTACCAACGTCCCCTTCCGAAAGGGAGACGGTTTTGGAAGCCATTCACAAGCTGTACTCTCAGCAGGTGATAGTCAAGGTACCTCTTCTACAACAAGGGAAGGGGTATTATTCCACTCTATTTGTGGTACCGAAGCCGGATGGCTCGGTAAGGCCTATTCTAAATCTGAAGTCCTTGAACCTGTACATAAAGAAGTTCAAGTTCAAGATGGAGTCACTCAGAGCAGTGATAGCGAACCTGGAAGAAGGGGACTTTATGGTATCCTTGGACATCAAGGATGCGTATCTCCACGTTCCAATTTACCCCTCACACCAGGGGTACCTCAGGTTCGTTGTACAAAACTGTCACTATCAGTTTCAGACGCTGCCGTTTGGTTTGTCCACGGCACCTCGGGTCTTTACAAAGGTAATGGCCGAGATGATGATTCTTCTTCGAAGAAAAGGCGTATTAATTATCCCATACTTGGACGATCTCCTAATAAGGGCAAGGTCCAGAGAACAGCTAGAGATGGGATTAGCAATATCTCAAGAGGTGCTAAAGCAGCACGGATGGATTCTGAATATTCCAAAATCCCAATTAATGCCGACAACTCGTCTGCTGTTCCTAGGGATGATTCTGGACACGGTTCAGAAAAAGGTTTTTCTTCCCGAGGAAAAAGCCAAGGAGTTATCCGACCTGGTCAGGAATCTCCTAAAACCAGGAAAGGTGTCTGTACATCAATGCACGCATCTTCAGATGCACCTGCGGATAACCCTGTCTCCAAGGACAAGGGTATCTCTTCTGTGGTGGTTGTAGAGGGCTCATCTATTGGAGGGCCGCAGATTCGGCATACAGGATTGGATCCTGGTGACCACGGACGCCAGCCTGAGAGGCTGGGGAGCAGTCACACAAGGAAGAAACTTCCAGGGAGTGTGGTCGAGCCTGGAAAAGTCTCTTCACATAAACATTCTGGAACTAAGAGCAATCTACAATGCTCTAAGCCAGGCGGAACCTCTGCTTCAAGGAAGACCGGTGTTGATCCAGTCGGACAACATCACGGCAGTCGCCCATGTAAACCGACAGGGCGGCACAAGAAGCAGGAGTGCAATGGCAGAAGCTGCCAGGATCCTTCGCTGGGCGGAGAATCACGTGATAGCACTGTCAGCAGTGTTCATCCCGGGAGTGGACAACTGGGAAGCAGACTTCCTCAGCAGACACGATCTTCACCCGGGAGAGTGGGGACTTCATCCAGAAGTTTTCCACATGCTAATAAACCGTTGGGAAAGACCAATGGTGGACATGATGGCGTCTCGCCTCAACAAAAAACTGGACAGGTATTGCGCCAGGTCAAGAGATCCGCAGGCAATAGCTGTGGACGCGCTGGTAACACCTTGGGTGTACCAGTCGGTGTATGTGTTTCCTCCTCTGCCTCTCATACCAAAGGTATTGAGAATCATACGGCAAAGCGGAGTAAGAACGATACTAGTGGCTCCGGATTGGCCAAGAAGGTCTTGGTACCCGGAACTTCAAGAGATGGTCACGGACGATCCGTGGCCTCTACCTCTAAGACAGGACCTGCTTCAGCAGGGACCGTGTCTATTCCAAGACTTACCGAGGCTGCGTTTGACGGCATGGCGGTTGAACGCCAGATCCTAAAAGGAAAAGGCATTCCAGAAGAAGTCATTCCTACCTTGATTAAGGCAAGAAAGGAAGTCACCGCGAAGCATTATCACCGCATTTGGCGGAAATATGTTGCGTGGTGCGAGGATCGGAGTGCTCCGACGGAGGAATTTCAACTGGGTCGTTTCCTACATTTCCTGCAATCAGGATTGTCTATGGGTCTCAAATTGGGATCTATTAAGGTTCAAATTTCGGCCCTGTCAATATTCTTCCAAAAAGAATTGGCCTCAGTTCCTGAGGTCCAGACTTTTGTCAAAGGAGTACTGCATATACAGCCTCCTGTGGTGCCTCCGGTGGCACCGTGGGATCTAAATGTAGTTTTAGATTTCCTCAAATCCCATTGGTTTGAACCACTAAAAAATGTGGATTTGAAATATCTCACATGGAAAGTGACTATGTTACTGGCCCTGGCGTCCGCCAGGAGAGTATCTGAACTGGCGGCTTTATCTTATAAAAGCCCTTATTTAATTTTCCATTCGGATAGGGCAGAGCTGCGGACGCGTCCGCATTTTCTCCCTAAGGTGGTATCAGCGTTTCACCTGAACCAGCCTATTGTAGTGCCTGCGGCTACAAGCGACTTGGAGGACTCCAAGTTGTTGGACGTTGTCAGAGCTTTAAAAATATACATTTCAAGGACGGCTGGAGTCAGAAAATCTGACTCGCTGTTTATACTGTATGCACCCAACAAGTTGGGTGCGCCTGCTTCTAAGCAGTCGATTGCTCGTTGGATTTGTAACACAATTCAACTTGCACATTCTGTGGCAGGCCTGCCGCAGCCTAAATCTGTTAAGGCCCATTCCACAAGGAAGGTGGGCTCATCTTGGGCGGCTGCCCGAGGGGTCTCGGCATTACAACTCTGCCGAGCAGCTACGTGGTCAGGGGAGAACACGTTTGTAAAATTCTACAAATTTGATACCCTGGCAAAGGAGGACCTGGAGTTCTCTCATTCGGTGCTGCAGAGTCATCCGCACTCTCCCGCCCGTTTGGGAGCTTTGGTATAATCCCCATGGTCCTTTCAGGAACCCCAGCATCCACTAGGACGATAGAGAAAATAAGAATTTACTTACCGATAATTCTATTTCTCGGAGTCCGTAGTGGATGCTGGGCGCCCATCCCAAGTGCGGATTATCTGCAATACTTGTACATAGTTATTGTTAACTAATTCGGGTTATTGTTTAGGGAGCCATCTTTCAGAGGCTCCTCTGTTATCATACTGTTAACTGGGTTTAGATCACAAGTTGTACGGTGTGATTGGTGTGGCTGGTATGAGTCTTACCCGGGATTCAAAATCCTCCCTTATTGTGTACGCTCGTCCGGGCACAGTACCTAACTGGAGTCTGGAGGAGGGTCATAGGGGGAGGAGCCAGTGCACACCACCTGATCTGGAAAAGCTTTACTTTTTGTGCCCTGTCTCCTGCGGAGCCGCTATTCCCCATGGTCCTTTCAGGAACCCCAGCATCCACTACGGACTCCGAGAAATAGAATTATCGGTAAGTAAATTCTTATTATTTCACTGCAATACGGATAAATTGTTCACTAATGGGTCCACATACATGTACTTTAGAAGGGTTCACAAGACTGGGCATGAATAATGTGTGCAGTGCATATTCCATGCTGCACATTTTGGGCACTGCGTTCTGCACGTGGATACTCATTTCAAGTTCTGCAAAAGCCCTAATTGCTGCAAGGAGAGAGCAGGAATCAGACACATCTAGTACCCAACTTTACATAATCAGATCAAAAACAGAATTTTGCCAGGCTGGATACAACGCTGAATGAATAGCAAGATACTCGGACTTCAGACTTTGCCTCAGTTTTGTGTCTGTACTGCCTGTAAATTGTCCAATATTGCGCCTAAAGTTAACTCTCTAGGACAGCCCACTCTGCAGTGCTTTTGCTGGAATCCACTTAGAACTTGGATCCAGTGTTTATATATCTTATGCTTACAGTTTTATAGTGCTGCACTACTAATGCATTGGGAGTCGCACCCCAGTGATGTCCTAAGCAGGATTTTTGAGTGAAGGCGTGTCTCCAGCTGTAATAGTGTTATAGAATGTTTTGTCTTGGTTGCACAAATGACAGGTACTAGTTCTCAATAACCAAGCCAGGAGTAGGGTAGGCTTAAAGTGATGGCACATGACTGTATCTAATGGGGGAAATTCATGAACATCCAATGAAAATTTATGTAATTACGGCTAGTGTCTTTGTTGCTTGCAAGGTCATATAGCGTAGAAATACTGAAGCTAAAAGTTGATTTTAGGTTTATAGCGATTGACATTACTTAGTCAAGAGGTTCTCAAACATGGTCCTCAAGGAACTCCCACGGGCCAGGTTTTAGGTATATCCATAGCTTAGCACAGGTGGTTAAATTAATTTGACTGAGGTACTAAGTCACCTGTGGCCAAACATGTATATTCTTAAAACCTGGACCGTTGGGATGCCTTGAAGATGGCATTTGAGAACCTCTGATTCAAGCCGCATACACACGGTACGATTCTAGCTAATGATATGTACTATATAGTCTATATCGTTAGAATAACTAGTGCATATCGTACCATGTGGATAGAACCAATGATGAACGATTCGCGCTCCCGGATATTGTCATCGCTGGAAAAAAATAGACTCTTCATTCCAGCCCACTGTATAGCCAAAATAGTTCATCGCTAAAATCATTCAGTGTGTATAGTCAATATAGTTGGTTATGGACTCAGGGAGCGTCAGAGGAAATCGTTAAGCTAAAATTGTTCATAGCCAGAATCGCACCAGGTGTAGGCCCTTTAAGTCCAAAAAGGTGATGGATGCTGCTACTGCTACAAATAATGTGGGGGTGTTGCATTTATTTGAAAGTGCTTTTGAACTTTCAGGTGTGCGTTTTTGCAACGAATTGCAAACTTGTCTTAAAAATCACTGAAGAAGGACATTGATAAAAATTTTCGGTACTCCAAAATACTGTACAGATGTTAATTTGCTAGAAAACACTTGCTGCCAACCATTTTTCCACCATTACTTAAAAATATAAAAAACAAACAAACCATGTGACATATTTGAAAAACATCCAATACTTTGCTTATGGCCATTAACTGACTTCTAATACTCCTCTCCCATCTAATTTGGCACTTTTATGGGATTTATGGTAGTTTCCCAACTTTAATTCTCTTCTCCCTGGTCGCACATTGTAGAATGTATGCCCGATATTGCTGCAACCCCTATGAATGACCATTTACAATTGAATTGTGGGAGTGTGCTTCATGAAAATGAGTTGTAATGTGTGCAATATTTAAGTTGTAAATATACACTACCAGACTCCTGCTGAATTAAATTTCCCCTATTGTGTCTTGAGTTCTATTGCTTAAATTTAGGGAAAGCTAAATTTTACCTTAATTTTGTTGAATGTATCTATTATATAAAGTAATCAGAATGTTCTGCTTTTGAACTTCTCCAAAGAATCATCTGTAACATGCAGAAAACCTGCAAAATCTAAAAGTGACAGATTCCACAAAGTGCATAGATACCATATATGTCTTGCGTACATAAGCATGTATCAGGCAAAACAGATTGGTACGTAAAGGTTTTGGTGGTGAACAGAGGTTTGTGGTGGCTGTTTGTTTATATTGATAGGGTGGAAAGTAGTATTAAAGGGCATCAAATGTATTTGTTGTGTATTATGAACATGACCAAGATTTATTGTTTGACCTGCGAGTGGCCCGCAACATTCACGCCCACACACTCTGTTACCACTTTGATAAAAGTCTCAAGCAGAAGACGAAACACATCAGATCTAGAGGAAATGTTACTGCTGATTGCAAAGAGACAAAGACAAGAGTCGGATAATTGTATGTCCGTTGGTCTAGATCTAACAACTTTACCTGCTGGCGTTCAAAACTTGAGTTTAACTTGATCGCTAAAAATATAACTATTGACATTACCTCTTACAGGCCCTGATTAAGAGATGGAAGCAGTTGGCTGAGCTGCTGCATCTTTGTACTCGGCGGGTGTGCTAAAATGTACAAATGAGGCGTCTTCAGTTAAAAGATACCCACTGCCATCTTCTGGGATCTACGGTGCATTGCATTATCTGCATGACCATTGGACAACGGAGCAACCCTCGGATGTTCAGTTAAATCATGCTGCTGGAGCCAGAAAAGCTGCAAACGTCATCCCCCGTTTTCTGCAGTGCTTCCTGTAGCCATGTTTACGTACATCTCTGAATAGGCCCACAGACCACAAAGTGGCCGAGCACTAGATAGACTGTGCTGGTATTGGAAAGGTTGCCGCAGCAACTGATGTCAGTGGATCTGGATTTAAGTGTAGATGTTGCCCATAGCAGCCAATCAGATTCCACTTATTTATCTAGCACCTTCTAGAAAATAATAGCTAGAATCTGGTTGCTATGGGCAACATCTCCACTTCTGTAAACCCACACTTTAGTACCTATACCCCCTAGTCCCTATCAAAGTAATCAAGTTATATTTGTATAACTTACATTTTGGGGGAATTCAATTGTTAAAGTTGCGATAATTAATGGGCGCCCAATGTTGTAATTCAGTTGTTTCTCTTACGTCCTAGAGGATGCTGGGGACTCCGTAAGGACCATGGGGTATAGACGGGCTCCGCAGGAGACATGGGCACCTATAAAGAACTTTTAGTATGGGTGTGCACTGACTCCTCCCTCTATGCCCCTCCTCCAGACCTCCGTTAGATCCTGTGCCCAGAGGAGAAGGGTGCACTGCAGAGAGCTCTCCTGAGTTTTCTGTGGAAAAAAAAATGTTGTTAGGTTTTTTATTTTCAGGGAGCACTGCTGGCAACAGGCTCCCTGCATCGTGGGACTGAGGGGAGAGGAGCAGACCTACTTAAATGATAGGCTCTGCTTCTTAGGCTACTGGACACCATTGGCTCCAGAGGGAGTCGGAACACAGGTCTCTCCCTGGGGTTCGTCCCGGAGCCGCGCCGCCGTCCTCCTCACAGAGCCGGAAGATAGAAGCCGGGTGAGTATGAGAAGCAAGAAGACGTCAAAGGCGGCAGAAGACTTCAGATCTTCATGAGGTAAAGCATGCAGCGGTAAGCTGCGCACCATTGCTCCCACACACAGACACACAGAAAGCACTGATGGGTGCAGGGCGCAGGGGGGGCTCCCTGGGCAGCAATAAACCTCGTTTTTGGGCAAAAAAGGTCACATTAGGCTGCGGAGGCAGCAAATAGATGATCCCCCGCCATTTTATTAAAATTGAAGAGGGACCGAAGCCTGCCGCTGGAGGGGGCGGAGCTTGATCCCTCAGCACTAACCAGCGCCATTTTCTCCACAGAGGCTGCAGAGAACGCTGGCTCCCCGGACTCTCCCCTGCTGAACACTTCAGAGGGCTGAAAAAGAGGAGTGGGAAGATTGGCATTATATAATAATATAAAAGCGCTGTCTGGATTTTCCAGTGTCAGTTTGGCGCTGGGTGTGTGCTGGCATACTCTCTCTCTGTCTCTCCTAAGGGCTTGGTTGGGGATTTGTCCCCTTATAGGTATATCCCTGTGTGTGTGGGGTGTCGGTACGTGCGTGTCGGCATGTCTGAAGCGGAAGGCTTCTCCAAGGAGGAGGTGGAGCAGATGAGTGGTGTGTCCCAGTCGGTAGTGCCGACTCAGGAATGGATGGACATGTGGCATATGTTGAATGCAAGTGTGGCATCTTTACATAAGAGGCTAGATAAAGCTGAATCCAGGGAGGCATCAGGGGGTCAATCCTCGGATTGGACCGACTCACAGGGCCCGTCGGGGTCTCAAAAGCGTCCCTTGTCACTAATTGTGGACACAGATACTGACACGGACTCTGATTCCAGTGTCGACTATGATGAAGCTAGATTGCACCCTAAGGTGACAAAGAGTATTCAGTGTATGATTATTGCAATAAGAGATGTGTTGCATATTGCTGATGAACCCTCTGTTCCAGACACGAGGGTACACGTGTTTAAGGGAGAGAAACGGATAATAAACTTTCCCCCATCTCATGAACTTAACGAGTTATTTGAAAAAGCTTGGGAGACTCCAGATAAGAGGCTGCAGATTCCCAAAAGAATTAATATGGCATACCCTTTCCCTACACAGGACAGGGTACGTTGGGAATCCTCTCCCACTGTGGACAAGGCTTTAACACGCCTGTCCAAGAAAGTGGCGCTGCCGTCTCCAGACACAGCGGCCCTCAAGGACCCTGCGGACCGCAGGCAGGAGACTACATTAAAGTCTATTTATTCACATACTGGTGCTTTGCTCAGACCGGCAATTGCGTTGGCATGGGTATGTAGCGCAGTTGCAGCTTGGACAGATACCCTGTCGACTGACCTTGATACCCTAGATAGGGATGCTATTTTGTTAACTCTAGCCCATATTAAAGACGCAGTCTTGTATATGAGAGACGCTCAAAGGGACATTGGGTTGCTGGGTTCCAGAGCCAATGCCATGGCTATTTCAGCGAGACGATCCTTATGGACCCGCCAATGGACAGGTGATGCGGATTCGAAAAAGCATATGGAGTTTTTACCCTATAAGGGTGACGTGTTGTTTGGGGATGGGCTCGCGGACCTGGTTTCCACAGCTACCGCGGGTAAATCTACCTTTTTACCTTTTATTCCCCAACAGCAAAAGAAAACTCAACAATATCACATGCAGTCCTTTCGGTCGCAAAAGTCCAGAAGAGGTCGGAGATCCTCCTTCTTTGCCAGAGGTAAGGGTAGAGGAAAGAGAACACCTGCTTTGGCTGGTGCCCAGGAACAGAAGTCCTCCCCGGCTTCTACAAAACCCACTGCATGACGGTGGGGCTCCCCTGCGGGAGTCCGCACCAGTGGGGGCACGCCTTCGACTCTTCAGCCAGGTCTGGGTCAGGTCAGACGTGAATCCTTGGGCGTTGGAAATAGTTTCCCAAGGCTACAAACTGGAATTCGAAGAGGTGCTCCCACGCCGATTTTTCAAGTCGGCCTTACCAACTTCTACCCCAGAGCGGGATGTAGTGTTAGCTGCAATTCAAACGCTGTGTCAACAGCAAGTAATTATCAGGGTTCCCCTGAATCAACAGGGAAAAGGGTACTATTCAACCCTCTTTGTGGTTCCGAAGCCGGATGGTTCGGTCAGACCCATTTTAAATCTAAAATCCCTAAACCTGTACCTGAAAAGATTCAAATTCAAGATGGAATCGCTCCGAGCGGTAATAGCCAGCCTGGAGGGGGGGGGGGATTTTATGGTGTCACTGGACATAAAGGATGCTTACCTTCATGTCCCCATATATCCCTCTCATCAGGAGTACCTGAGATTCGCTGTACAGGATTGTCATTACCAGTTTCAGACGTTGCCGTTTGGGCTTTCCACGGCCCCGAGGATTTTCACCAAGATAATGGCGGAAATGATGGTGGTCCTGCGCAAGCAAGGAGTCACAATTATCCCATACTTGGACGATCTTCTGATAAAGGCGAGATCAAAAGAGCAATTGCTGAGAAACGTGTCACTCTCTCTGAGAGTACTCCCAGCAACACGGTTGGATTCTCAATCTACCGAAGTCACAGTTGGTTCCAACAACTCGACTAGCGTTCCTAGGTATGATACTGGACATGGAACAAAAGAAGGTTTTTCTCCCGTTGGCAAAAGCCCAGGACCTCCAGAACATGGTCAGAGACCTGCTAAAGCCAAAAAGAGTGTCGGTTCATCAATGCACTCATGTTCTGGGGAAAATGGTGGTAGCCTATGAGGCCATCCCCTTCGGCAGGTTCCATGCGAGGACGTTTCAATGGGACCTTCTGGACAAATGGTCCGGGTCCCATCTACAATTACATCAAAAGATAACACTGTCCCCCAGGGCCAGGGTTTCTCTTCTATGGTGGCTGCAAAGTGCTCACCTCCTAGAGGGTCGCAGATTCGGCATTCAGGACTGGGTTCTGGTAACCACGGACGCGAGCCTCTGAGGATGGGGAGCAGTCACCCAAGGAAGAAATTTTCAAGGACTATGGACAAGCCAGGAGTCCTGCCTGCACATCAACGTGTTGGAATTAAGGGCCATATACCACGGCCTTCGACAAGCGGAGAGTCTTCTTCGAAACCTATCGGTGCTGATTCAATCTGACAATGTCACAGCAGTGGCTCATATGAACCGCAAAGGCGGGAAGAGGAGCAGAGTCGCGATGGCAGAAGCCACCAGGATTCTTCGCTGGGCGGAAAATCACGTAAGCGCTCTGTCAGCTGTCTTCATTCCGGGTGTGGACAACTGGGAGGAAGACTTCCTCAGCAGACACGATCTCCATCCAGGAGAGTGGGGACTTCATCAAGAAGTCTTTGCAGAGATAACGGGTCTTTGGGGAGTTCCTCAAATAGACATGATGGCGTCACGCCTCAACAAAAAGCTTCGGAGGTATTGTGCCAGGTCCTTCAGGCAATAGCAGTAGACGCCCTGGTAACGCCATGGGTGTTCCAATCGGTCTACGTGTTTCCTCCTCTTCCTCTCATCACAAAGGTGTTGAGGATCATAAGGCGAAAAAGAGTACAGACAATACTCATTGTTCCAGACTGGCCTCGAAGGGCCTGGTACTCAGATCTTCAGGAGATGCTCACAGAAGATCCTTGGCCTCTTCCTCTAAGGGAGGATCTGTTGCAGCAGGGGCCCTGCATGTTCCAAGACTTACCGCGGTTACGTTTGACGGCATGGCGGTTGAACGCCGGATCCTAGCTGAGAAGGGTATTTCGGAAGAGGTCATACCTACTCTAATAAAGGCTAGGAAGGAGGTGACGGCAAAACATTATCACCGTATCTGGCGGAAATATGTCTCTTGGTGTGAAACCAAGAATGCTACTACGGAAGATTTCCATTTGGGTCGTTTTCTCCACTTCCTACAGACAGGATTGGATATGGGCCTAAAATTAGGCTCGGTTAAGGTACAGATTTCGGCTCTGTCGATATTCTTTCAGAAGGAATTGGCTTCTCTTCCAGAAGTCCAGACTTTTGTAAAGGGAGTGCTACACATCCAGCCTCCTTTTGTGCCCCCAGTGGCACCATGGGACCTGAACGTGGTGTTGCAATTCCTAAAATCACACTGGTTTGAACCCCTTAACACGGTTGAGTTGAAATTTCTCACCTGGAAGGTGGTCATGTTATTGGCCTTGGCATCTGCAAGGCGGGTGTCAGAATTAGCGGCCTTGTCTCACAAGAGCCCCTACTTGATTTTTCATGTTGATAGAGCGGAATTGAGGACTCGTCCTCAATTTTTACCTAAGGTGGTTTCTTCATTCCATATAAACCAACCTATTGTGGTGCCTGTGGCTACGAGTGACTTGGAGGATTCCAGGTCCCTGGATGTAGTCAGGGCCTTAAAGATTTATGTAGCCAGGACGGCTAGAATTAGGAAAACAGAGGCTCTGTTTGTTCTGTATGCAGCCAACAAGATTGGCGCGCCTGCTTCAAAGCAGACTATTGCTCGCTGGATCTGTAACACGATTCAGCAGGCGTATGTTACGGCTGGATTGCCGTTACCACATTCAGTAAAGGCCCATTCCACTAGGAAGGTGGGCTCTTCTTGGGCGGCTGCCCGAGGCGTCTCGGCATTACAGCTTTGTCGAGCAGCGACTTGGTCGGGGTCAAACACTTTTGCTAAATTCTACAAGTTTGATACCCTGGCTGATGAGGACCTAGCATTTGCTCAGTCGGTGTTGCAGAGTCGTCCGCACTCTCCCGCCCGATTGGGAGCTTTGGTATGAACCCCATGGTCCTTACGGAGTCCCCAGCATCCTCTAGGACGTAAGAGAAAATAAGATTTTAAACCTACCGGTAAATCTATTTCTCCTAGTCCGTAGAGGATGCTGGGCGCCCGTCCCAGTGCGGAAAATCTGCAAGACTTGTATATGGTTATTGCTTACATAAGGGTTATGTTACAGTTGGAATCGGTCTTGGACCGTTGCTGTTGTTTGTTCATACTGTTAACTGGTTATGTGTATTCCAGGTTATATGGTATGATTGGTGTGGGCTGGTATGAATCTTGCCCTTAGATTTACAAAATCCTTTCCTCGTATTGTCCATCTCCTCTGGGCACAGTTCTCTAGCTGAGGTCTGGAGGAGGGCCATAGAGGGAGGAGCCAGTGCACACCCATACTAAAAGTTCTTTAGAGGTGCCCATGTCTCCTGCGGAGCCCGTCTATACCCCATGGTCCTTACGGAGTCCCCAGCATCCTCTACAGACTAGGAGAAATAGATTTACTGGTAGGTTTAAAATCTTATTTTTTGGCACCCTTTAATTATCATGCTTAATGCGCTGTTAGACATGGACGTAAAGTGATTAAACCCTAATAAACGAATGGATGTGATGAGTAAAGTGCTGTTTGGGCACTCAAACAGCTGACTCTTCGCACATTCAGCTCCGATCTTCTGGGCTGCGAATTGAAGTGTGTGCAACCGCGGATGTTTGCACTCGAACGGAGTAACAATTGAATTGGTCCGTTGGGCGCCCCAAAACTAATAGCATTAAACACGATTAAATTTCCCAGTTTTTGTTTGTGTATTTCTATGAAAAACATACTTTTTCCCCCCCTGGTTTCATGACATTTCAAGAGTATCTGAGTCATTTTGTGTACATCTGTTTTTTGTCAGATTATTTAAAATATCTATGCATACCAAAAAGTGTGTTATGTAGATGGTCAGTTAAGTGTACACTACAGGTTACAAACTTGTTTCGTTTTCAAAAAGCCATTTTTGCTAAAAAATATTTGGGACATATTTTTTTAATTGTTCTGTAAAGTGCTTAGTCTGTCACAATGTGTGGATTTTTATGGGCTGCCACATTTAATCCTGTAATCCATTAATTCTTGGAATGTAATAAAACATGCATGTGTGTATATATTTTACTCACAAATCTGCTTGTCTTGAAACCGCTGATGCTTGCTGTACCCCCACAGCAATGACCGTTTTTTGTGGTGGTATTATCAGGGACTGGGCTACTGATAAAGTACAACTTGAATGATCCATTCATTTGTTACTGAATAAAGGTGCCCATACACATTACAGTATAACTTACTGGAAATGAACCCAGTATTATAGTGTTATTGAGCTTGGTGGAAAATGCATCACTATTCGACCTGTGTGCGTGTGTGCATCCATCTTTCCACTGCACTAACAGGCTTCAATGGTGCCAGAGCTGTGCACAGCCAAACTGATACTCCCATAGATTGTAAACTTGCGAGCAGGGGCCTCATACCTCTGACTGTTTGTTTTTACCCAGTTTTGTCTTCTAATTGTGTCCAGTTGTAAAGCGCAACGGAATTTGCTGCGCTATATAAGAAACTTAATAAATAAAGAAATACACCCGTGTGACCCCCGCCTTAAGTTCCCATGGTGTGACAGGAGAATAGATGAGTGACAACCTAACTAAAGGAAAGGGGATATGCTATTGTTAAGGGGTATGTTTATTGTGAGGGCTTTTTTCAGAATTAGGAAACTTCTTTAAAGGATAACCACACAAAAACATTTAGTATTGGGTGAGGTCTGATAAGTTTTAAAATAGAAATTATAGCCCTTCCAACCGTGTGTGCCCTGTCTACGTTACACCCTGAGACCCAATGGGCGGTATTCAATGCTTTCCGCCCCCTTTCACACCCATTCTGTTTCTGCTGACGGGTGTTGTATCATTTAATCTCGCTACTCCTGGGATAGCGAGGCGCCCAACCCTTTATGCAGCTAGACCTGATTACTATGGGCGCAATATGCCCGATAACGGGGATCACTTTAGAAAGGAGATTGAGCGTGATATATAATTTGAATACCGCCCAATGACTGTAAGAACTGTTATTAGCCTACACTTCTCTGCTCATCAAGAAGGTGTTGCTGCAGCTCACCAGTATGTGGCTATTACAGACATTGGGCCTCTGCTGTGTTATAACTTTGCATTTTAATTTTAATTCATTAAATGCTACCCAGTACTCATTTATTTCTTTGAACAGAGTTATATTAGATCGCTAAGAGAACATAAACTTTTTATGTAAAATAGTATCCATTTATATGATAAAACTCCTTTCATACTAGAAGCAAAATCCCGGGTTATTGTATGTGCAAGCTCAGCAACCCAGGAGTTTGCAAGTGTGAAAGCAAACAACCTGGGACTAAGGGGGTCATTCTGACCCAATTGCACGCTGCAGTTTATCGCAGCGGTGCGATCGGGTCAGAACTGCGCAAGGCCGTCGGGCCCCTACGATCGCCTCTGCCTGACTGATAGGCAGAGGCGATCGCTGGGCGGGGGGGCCGGGTGGAATGGCGGCATTTGGCCGCCGTTTCGTGGGCGCAGTCCGGCCAACGTAGGTGTGGCCGGACCGAACGGGGGCGGGCCGCAGCGGCCGCGTGAAGTCACACGCAGCCGCTGCGGGCCGGGGAGTGATGAGTATCTCCCGGCCAGCACGCTAAAGCTGCGCTGGTCGGGAGCTTCTCTTGAAGTGCGACACCTTTGCACTTCTGCGGGGGGAAAGGGGGGACGGCACTGACATGCGGGGCGGGATAACCCTGTGCTGGGCGTCCCCCGGCATGTCGGTGTGAATGATCGCAGCTGTGATCAATTTAGCACTGCTACGATCATCTCGAATGTCCCCCTAAGTCCCGGGACCCCGACCCTGATGTTTTCCAGGGTTGGGGCCAAGACCCGGGAATTTGCTGGCTCTACAGCTGAAAGCAGCATAACATAACTTGCAGAAGACCAGATATGTGATCATACTTGTACAATACTTTAAACTGGCTTGAAATGTGTATTATAATAGTTTTAGTCAACTCGTATAACTCTGTATATGCTTTATCTCAAAACTATTTTTTGGGCAAGTGTTGATTGGACATAATTTGGCATAAATAAAATAAAAAGAAGAAAGCTAATAGACCATACTCTTTTAGTGAATTGGTATCTGGATGGAAGATGAGCAATAAGTAGTCAATAGGTAGACACCAGATTGGTCAATAGGGTAAAATGGTTGACAATTAAATGTTGACACCTGGTTTTTCATGATTTTTAGGGTTAGATTTAGGCACTTGGGGCAGTGTTAGGCTGCCGGAGGATATGGTTAAGGTTAGGTACTTTGCGGAGACTTAGTGTTAGGCACCAGTGGAAGAGTTAGGGTTAAAATAACAAAACACAGTGTTGCCTTTTTTTGTATGCCGACCCTTTGACCCTGTCGGCCATTTAACTGTCAACCTTTTAACCCTGTCAACCATATAATGATGTAGTGTTCCCCCTACGAATATCTGAGGGCAGGTCGCCGGTCTGTGGGGGCACTTGTGAACGAGCGCTGCAAAGTCGCACTTGCGTCCAAAAGGGGGATGGCTATGCAAATATTGGGTGTGTCTTACATTGTCATAAAAGAGGGCATGGGCAGCTGGCTGCATCACTGTTGGGGGCGTGCCTAGCACCTACAGAGGCGCTGGGCTTCCTCCCAAGCACTCTCTAGTAGCGTGAATGGATGCCGTGCCCACGTGCACGGCATCTATACACTAAGGGAGAGCAGGAAGCGGGCAGGCTGTTTTAGCAGGGCGCCGCAGAAAGGCAGGGCATATTTTGACCTTAAAAAATCGGGCAGGGCGCGGCGCCCTGCTAAAACAGCCTAGTGTGAACACTAGTGATGTCCGACTTGCCAACTTTTGTGTTTGACCTTCATTATACCTGGAAAATATGGAGATGAAAAGTTTGAGAAATAGAACTTGCTAATATCTACCTGAGACTATTGTAAAGGGTATGGTAAAATTGGGTGCTTGTGGCTGGAAGAGTAGATGTGAAGATTTTATTGGTCCATGAGGTAGGCTTTGCGAGTGGTCATATATATAAATTTTATCTACTTTCCAGCTCCATTTGCATTACAGCCATGCTAAATACAGCTGCTGTGATATGGTTAATGCATGATCATTTATTTGTTTAAACATGAAGGTTCCAGGATGTTGATATACAAGTTGCCTTATGTGATGGCTGTACATTTTCCATGAGCCATGTTGCCGGTGTGCACAAAGAATTACTGTTAGCAGTTTACATTTTATTATTTGGGAAGCAGTTAGCTTCACGACGAACGTGATCCTGACTGTCGATATGCTAACGCCAAATAGTATGCCGGCGTCAAAATACCGACAGCTGTCATCTCAATCATCCTGACAGCGGGACGTGCTGACGTGCTGCCGCTGGGAGGGTTGTGGTTAGGTTTAGGCACCAGAAGGGGGGTTAGGTTTAGGGTGCAGGCACGAGAAGTTAGAGTTAGGAACGGAGAGTGAGAGTTCGGTTTAGGAACATAGAAGGAGAGGTTAGGGTTGGGCACCAAGAGGGGAAGCTTATGTTTAGGCAGTGGGTAATGGAGGGTTAGGCACCAAGCAAGGGGGTTAGGCACCCATAAGGGAGGGTTAGGGTAGGGAAAAGTTGAGGGTTAGGGGGCTAAATGTGGGGCTGTTGGGATTCTGATAGAGGTGAAGCCGGTGTCGGCATACTGACCGCCGGCATCCCGTCCATCGGTAACTTCTACTGAACTCCATTATTTGTATTGATGTCAAGCCATGCATGTCTTCCCTGCTACTTATAAAGATCTCACTGTGGATTGACTGTCTCACAAGCATAGGCATGTGCAAGAGCAGAGACAGAAGGTGCCGCAATGGGACCTTCCCCTCTGCTGGGTCATGGACTACCCACTAACACCCCCCTCTCCCGTTCCAGGACATAGACTACTCACCTAGGCCACCCGGTGAGTACTCTGTCCCAGAGGGGGGTATGGGAGTGGTCCATGACCCTGAAGAGACTGAAGTTCCCTTGCAGCACCCCCTGTCTCAGCTTCTGCACATGTCTAAGGGCCTGATTCAGGTTTGCTAGTAAAGTGAAAAAGCACACTAATGGGCAAAACCATGTTGCACTGCAGGTGGGGCAGATGTAACATGTCCAGAGAGTTTTATACTGCTTTCACATTGCTAAAGGCGAGTCGCACCCGGGACTTCTACACTGGTCCTTCCCGGTTGCGACCCGCCTGAGACCCCTTTCAGACTGGCGCTACCAACCCAGCATATTGGCGGATTGGTGATGTGTGCCGAGGCGGTGCCAGGGCATCATATCCTATCTCCCAGTGCTGTCTGTTTCTATAGCGCCACCTCTCGCTATAGCGTGAACAGGTCCCTGGTTGCATCGACCTAGCAACCCATTCACACTGCACTTCAACCCTGGAATAACCCTGCTTTAGTCCCGGGTTGAAATACCGGGTCAGTCGACCGGGGAAATTCTAACATATCCCTTTCACACCGCACTTCGACGCGATGTGAAAAGAGTATTAGATTCGGGTGGGTTATATTGTTTCTGTGCAGGGTAAATACTGGCTGCTTTTGCATGAAGCCCACAAATGTTAGCTTTATTTTTATACTGCAACTTAAGGTGCATAGGTACGGTGCGATATGCACTAACTTTCCATACGATTTTGACTATATAGTAAAAATCGTAGGGAAAGTTAGTGCATATCGCACAGTGTGTACACAGCTTGCGATGCCGATGCGTGGTCCCGCGGGATCGGCATTGCAAGAAAAAATAGACTGAGCAGGCAGCCCAACATGTACTATGTCGGTGACGCTAGGCTCTGGCCACATTGCATAGTCAATGTCGGGCATTGAGTGCATCGCACCATGTGTATGCACCATTAGATTTCAGTTTGAGCACAACCCACCCAAATTTAAATCTCTCAGCACGTTACATCAGCCCCACCTGCAGTGCAACAAGGGTAGCGCTCACCCAGCTGTCGGTATGCCAGCGGTCGGGATTCCGGCGCCGGTATGCTGGCCGCCGGGAGCCCGGCCACCGGCATACCACACTACACCCCCTCCAGCACAGTGGGGCAATGAGTACCTTAGCAATTGTATTAATGATTTGTTTGAGAATGTAATGTTGGCTGCAGTTGTGGACTTACCTGAACTCCTACTTACTAGTTTTTGCCAGGTAACCTTTCCCCCCCCCTTGTGTTCCCTAGTGTGTGTGCAAGCCTTTGTTCCTTTAATGTTGACTGCAGAACTAAAATAGAATAGATTTTGGAAGGCAGAAACATCTCATGCAAGGTTATTCATTAATTCAGGGTGTGTCCGCTATTGCTACAGAGCTCTTACTCATTTTGGAATGAAATCTGATTATATTAGCAATCACAGATGCATAAATACTTCTAGATACATCACCCCTACTGTATTCATATAATTATTTATATAACAGTATATAATTCTTAGCGCTGTTTTTGGTTTCAGTTGTACTTTAAAATAAATACATTATGTAGTAAAATATATATGAGGTTATGAATAGACCACAGTACACTTACAAATAGATCTCACTCCGATGCTGACTTTCTCCAGCAAAATTCACCCTTTCATCTTACAACCCTGTCCTTTCACTTTCCATGCAAACATAGTTCTTTTCTTTAATATCCACCCGGCCTTCTAATTTCTGGATTTTTTTTGGCCACCTCCCCTCCCCCTTCCTCGTAGCCCATCATCTTGCCTCGTACACACACACATACACACACTTAATTTACGCGCACCAATCCGCTCTCAACTTTTAAATTTGGGTCTTCATCGGCACCTTTCCATCCTCCCCTAAACACACTCTTCTCACTAATCCCAAAGAAGCCATCTCGCAACCTACCCTCTCCCTAAATACTGCACAGTTTTTCCTCTCGCGCGACTGCCAGCTCTTTACAGCCAGGCTCACATCCCCAACATTCCTGTGAGACTCGCAAAGTGGTTAGTGATCTATTTAAGTGTTACGGTCATGTGACTGCCGCTAACAAGACTTCTCCAGTGATGCTATCTAATTATGGAGTTCCCTACCTCACCCAATCAGACTCTCCCTGAGCCTCCAAATCTTTAAATCAAAACCCATCTCTTAGCGCATAGCCTTCTTTCCCCTATACTACTACCCACACTAATTCACCCTCCCAACTGTTCCTGTCTCTGCTCTGAGCCAAATTCACTCCTCTTATTTCAGCTGTGCCTTCTTTCAGTTATGTAAGCGCTCTCATGTGCAGATCCTTCCCTGCTCTTTGGTTTGTTTTCAAGTCTGCATTTATATTGTGTACATTATATGCTGTATTATGCATGTCCTATTTCCCACACACTCTGGGTACACTTGAGCACTGCGTCACCTTACACATCAATGTTAATGATAATAAATTGATAAAAAATAATTCTGCCCCAGTTACTACAGAATGAAGGGGGTCATTCCGACCCGATCGCATGCTGCGCTTCGTCCCCCCATAGTAGGCGGCGTCTAGTTGATCGCACAAGCTGCAAAAAGTTGCAGTGTGCAATCAACTCTGAATGACCCCCGAAGAGCGTTATGGTGTTTGGAAACAAAACACTTTATACCAGGCATAAAGGTGTGTGACAAAAGAATTTAGACCTACTGTATATATCACACACACAATATCTAAATGGGTTAAAAAAACAATAAATTAAAATTACTTCAGGCTATATATAACTCATGTTTGTTTTGTAGAATATTTAGCTATCACCCTCCTTTTATGTTTTTGACAATGCTCTTAAATTACTTCTTGCATATGTGGTTGCAACGTGCAAGCTATTATAGTGTCTTATCAAGTTATACTGTAGCTGCCCCAGGCATTCTTATGGGAACCTTTTCTTGCTGAACCTGATATTGTGCTTTTACACTTTATTTTACTCTCTACTAATGGGAACATAAAGTCCAATATCTGGACTACTTGCTATTTTCAGATACTTGTCCCACTGACTCTTGCACTCAGTGATTCACCAAGCCTAATAATCTGGAGAACTGTTTAATATAAAGTGTGAACTACAGGGTTGTCAGTAACACCTAATTTGGTGGCTGCTTTGGCTTTTCTAGTTAGTTACCCTTAGCAAGCTTTCATATATACATACATGTATGCAAAAAAGAAAACCAATGAAAAGGAAAGCAGAATGGGAACTTCATTGATTAACCGCCTTTTCAGCTTTCAGTAATGAGTTCATAAAATAGTTGCACAATAAATCGGTCTATTTATGACTCAATGTGGCTTTTCCCAGTACGTTTAATCAGTCTCTAGGTCGACCACTACTGGTCGACATGGTTACTAGATCGACATGACAAAAGGTTGACATGAGTTTTTCACAGTAGTTTTAATTTTTTACATTTTTTCATACTTTACGATCCTCGTGGACTACAATTGGGAATGGTAACCTGTGCTGAACACAGTGAGGCATCGTGCCCGAAGCATGGTGAGCGGACACGGTGCACTAATTGGGGTTCCCGGTCACTCTACAAAGAAAACGACACCAGATTTAAAAAAACAACAACTCATGTTGACCTTGTTCATGTCGACCTAATGCTTGCGTCGACCTATTTCAGGTTTCGGCCTAGTTACTGTCGACCAATAGTGGTCGACCTAGACACTGTTGACCCTATGAGCCACACCCGTTTAATCTGGTATCACCATTTTTTGCAACAAATAACACATGTTTTAAGGGCAGTTTATAGGGACAGTGGCTCTAATAACAGCTTGTCCCTGCAAAGAGTGACTAGCAAGCGCTATCACTATATTACTAGGTTTGGAGCCAGCCATTGGGCCAGCAACTGTTTCTGCAGGATTTTCGGAACCATTCAGAATGAACACAGGCCATTTAAAATATAAAGTGTTCTGGGTTGTTTTTTTTAGGGTCTTACAATTAATTTAATGTATGTGTATAAATTCTCTCTCTATCTATCTATCTATCTATCTATCTATCTATCTATATATATATATATATATATATATATATATATATATATATATATATATATATATATATACCAAACTCCAAAAGCCGGCACTCCATGGAAAGCTTTGCAATAACCTGCCAACCCCCTCCAATACTCTCCAAGAAACAGAGGCACTCCCGGACTTCAAACTGAGTGAAAAATCGTGGTGATTTAATTCAACGTTTCGGGGTACTACTCACCGTCATCAGGACACACACACATGATATAGATATATATATATAGAGAGAGAGAGAGAGTGTATATGTGTATAAACATAATGTGGTGCTCTGTGTTGAACATACTCAGATGTGTGACTTAAGGGGGATACACACGTACACGTAGAGATGTGTTCCAGAGATGTGTGCTGAGCGACGGGAAAAACAAAACCCTTGCTTTACCCAGCGATGAAGCGAGCAATCTGACTAGATCTGGCATGAAAGCAGGTTAATCTAGAGTTAGCTATAGTGCCGCGCATCGCTATCGCTATGGGGTATACACACGGAGCAATGTGTGCTTCATTTCTATGCAATCTAGAATTTAAGCACACATCTCTACGTGTGTACCCCCCTTTACCATGGTGGTGGCCCTGATTTTCCAGTATATTGTTACAGCACAGTCTAATTTGATATTGATGTCGATTTGCCTTCAGAAATTCCCACAAAGCTTTTTAGTCAGCATTTCCTCCTGTCACTGAGGGGTGGCACTGTCAGGAATCTTGCTGAGCAGGAAGACTATCTGTTAATCATCTTAAATATCTAGTACAGTTTTGCTTATTTAATTCCTCCAAAGCGAGAATGTGATAATTGTAATTTTGTAAACTTGCAATTTGCTAACCGTGTGTTCTCTTTGTGTGCAGGTCTAGTGTGGGACGTAAGCTTTGAACCAAAACCTAACCTGGATTTTTCTTGATTCGGACAGATTGGTGACAGCAAAGCTGATGCCTCTTGTCGGTGAGTCTTCAGTCGTGATCTGTAAGTTGTAATTAACAGCTACAGAAACATGGACTCCCCCCTGATGGTTGACTTGTGATGTCTCGCCTACCTCTGATTGCAAGACTTTGTTGAAGTATATTGTTTAATTCTCTGTGAAGTTAAAATGTTTTTGTGGCATTTCCATAACATCGGAACTTCCATATAAAAGTGACAACCCCACTTCTCTCTCTAATTCTATTCTTGCAAAAGCACATTCTGTGTGTGTTGCTTACACCTTTGAAAACAAAAAATTGATATTGTTTTTATAGCCCGAACAACAAACGAGATCAGTATCAGTTTGGGATCCCGGCGGTCAGGAGACCGACGCCGGGAGCCCGGTAGCCGGGATCCCAGCGGCGAGCGCAGCGTGTACCCTCATGGGCTCACTGTGCTCGCTATGTGATGGGCCCGGTGGTTTCTATTCCCCTCTGGGTGGTGTCGTGGACCACCACCCAAGAGGGGTAACAAGCCGGCGGTCAGAACTCCGACCGCTGGTGTTTCAGCTGGTGTCGGGATTCCGTTGTCTGTGTCCTGACTGCCGGGATCCCGACAGGCAGTCAATTGACTGCCTCCCCAGCAAACTTTTGTCAAAATCTTTAATATAAAAGAAAAAGTTTAAATATCAATAGCGGAGGGATTATAATTTAAATTCTGTCTCACTAGGGATGAGAGGAGGCCCCCCAACCCCATTAGTGCTGCGAGACAGCTGTAGAGCCCATCCCACATTTCCCTGCCCATAGGTCTCCCACAAATCACTGTGCCCCCCTCCCTCCATTCTTTTCCTTAAGTCCAGTACAGGATCCGGCACATGAGCATGTAGCAGAGGGTTAAGATGAGAGATTGGGTAGAAGTGAGCCATGTAGCAGAGGGTTAGGATGAGAGATGGGGTAGAAGTGAGCATGTAGCGGAGGGTTACGGTGAGGGATGGGGGTAGAAGTGTAGAAGGGGGTAGAAGTGAGCCATGTAGCACAGGGTTAGGATGAGAGATGGGGTAGAATTGAGCATGTAGCAGTGGGTTAGGATGAGAGATGGGGTAGAAGTGAGCCATGTAGCAGAGGGTTAGGATGAGAGATGGGGTAGAAGTGAGTCATGTAGCAGAGGGTTAAGTGTAGCAGAGGGTTAAGATGAGAGATTGGGTAGAAGTGAGCTAATGCAGCAGAGGGTTAGGATGAGAGATGGGGTAGAAGTGAGCATGTAGCAGACAGGGTAAGGAGGAGAGATGGGGTAGATGTGAGCCATGCAGCAGAGGGTAAGGATGAGGGATTGGGGTAGAAGTGTGAGCATGTAGCAGAGGGTTAGGGTGAGGGATGGTGTAGAAGTGAGCATGTAGCAGTGGGTTAGGATGAGAGATCTGGTAGAAATGACCCATGTAGGAGAGGGTTAGGATGAGAGATGGGGTAGAAGTGAGTCATGTAGCAGAGGGTTAGGATGAGAGATGGGATAGAAGTGAGCCATGTAGCAGTGGGTTAGGATGAGAGATGGGATAGAAGTGAGCCATGTAGCAGAGATATAGGATGAGAGATGGGGTAGAAGTGAACATGTAGCAGTGGGTTAGGATGAGAGATGTGATAGAAGTGAGCCATGGAGCAGAGGGTTAGGATGAGAGATGGGGTAGAAGTGAGTCATGTAGCAGAGGGTTAGGATGAGAGATGGGGTAGATGTGAGCCATGCAGCAGAGGGTAAGGATGAGAGATGGGGTAGAAGTGAGCATGTAGCAGAGGGTTACGGTGAGGGATGGGGGTAGATGTGAGCCATGTAGCACAGGGTTAGGATGAGATATGGGGTAGAAGTGAGCATGTAGCAGTGGGTTAGGATGAGAGATGGGGTAAAAATGAGCCATGTAGCAGAGGGTTAGGATGAGAGATGGGGTAGAAGTGAGTCATGTAGCAGAGGGTTAGGATGAGAGATTGGGTAGAAGTGAGCCAATGCAGCAGAGGGTTAGGATGAGAGATGGGGTAGAAGTGAGCATGTAGCAGAGGGTAAGGAGGAGAGATGGGGTAGATGTGAGCCATGCAGCAGAGGGTAAGGATGAGGGATGGGGGTAGAAGTGTGAGCATGTAGCAGAGGGTTAGGATGAGAAATGGGGTAGAAGTGAGCCATGTAGGAGAGGGTTAGGATGAGAGAAGGGATAGATGTGAGCATGTAGCAGAGGGTTCGGCTGAGAGATGGGGTAGAAGTGAGCATGTAGCTGAGGGTAAGGATGCGAGATGGGGTAGAAGTGAGCATGTAGCAGTGGGTTAGGATGAGAGATGGGGTAGAAGTGAGCCATGTAGCAGAGGGTTAGGATGAGAGATTGGGTAGAAGTGAGCCATGTAGCAGAGGGTTAGGATGAGAGAGGGGGTAGAATTGAGCATGTCGCAGAGGGATAGGATGAGAGATGGGGTAGAATTGAGCATGTCGCAGAGGGATAGGATGAGAGATGGGGTAGAAGTGAGCCATGTAGCAGAGGGTTAGGATGAGAGCTAGGGTAGAAGGGAGCATGTAGCAGTGGGTTAGGATGAGAGATGGGGTAGAAGTGAGCCATGTAGCAGAGGGTTAGGATGAGAGCTAGGGTAGAAGGGAGCATGTAGCAGTGGGTTAGGATGAGAGATGGGGTAGAAGTGAGCCATGTAGCAGAGGGTTAGGATGAGAGCTAGGGTAGAAGGGAGCATGTAGCAGTGGGTTAGGATGAGAGATGGGGTAGAAGTGAGCCATGTAGCAGAGGGTTAGGATGAGAGATTGGGTAGAAGGGAGCATGTAAGAGGGTTAGGATGAGAGATGGGGTAGAAGTGAGCCATGTAGCAGAGGGTTAGGATGAGAGATGGGGTAGAAGTGAGCCATGTAGCAGAGGGTTAGGATGAGAGATGGGGTAGAAGGGAGCATGTAGCAATGGGTTAGGATGAGAGATGAGGTAGAAGTGAGCCATGTAGCAGAGGGTAAGGATGAGAGATTGGGTAGAAGTGAGCATGTAAGAGGGTTAAGGGCCCTACACACTTAAAGATTTCACTGAAAGATATGAACGATCTCGTCCATTAATGAACGAAATACCGTTCATATATTTCAGTGTGTAGGCCGGCACCATTGTTGGTGCCGGCTCGTTCATACCTGCAGGCCAATATGGACAATCTCGTCCATATTAGCATTTAGGGCTATGGAGCCGGGTGACGGGGGGAGTGAAGAAACTTCCCCTGCCGCTGGGTCACCCGCCGGCCGTATCGGCCGTCGGGCAGCTCGGTGGCCAGTTGCAGAGTGTGTAGGGCCCATTAGGATGAGAGATGGCTGGATTTGATGAAGAAGTGGGTCTTGAGAGCCTGTTTAAAGTTTTGTAGAGAGGTGCTGCCAGCATTAGAGACATGCTGCATCATCTAGTAGATTCAGTGTGCTATCAAATCTCTGGTATTTTCTGAAAGGCTTTACATATTGTATACAACATATTAGAACTGTTCTAATCATAAATCCTTTTAATAGAAATATAGTTGTGTGTTTTTTGACTCTTTCCTCCTACACAGAAATGTGAGTCTGATTAGAACCTCACGTTGCATCCTGCTGGGTGACACAATAGATAGCTAAGAAAAGCTTTTGTTTTGAAGTGAAAATTCTACTTGGGACATTTCTGTGTTCTATAAGCTGAAAGTATCTAATTGTTTGGAAAATATAAAAATAGCTTGTTTTTGTTTTTAGTAGAACTATGGGAATGGATGTAATGCTTATCTTGCAATAAATTATAGAAATCCGTGTACAGTAAATGAAAAAAGGTAATTTTAAGATGCCTGACAGCGTTTGGGTCTTGGGTTAGTTTCTGATGAGGGCCCTCTCTGTCTGTAAGATTCTTCAATGTTTGCATGGGTTTCCTCCTGGTGCTTCAGCTTCCTCCCGCATCAATAGGTTGGTTAATTGATCTCTTGGATAAATAACTATATGTGTCTCTCTAAACCCTGTGTTAAAATGATGGAGTTATATAACTACCAGGGTTTTTAATACTAGTGAAAAGGCTTGTCAAATGCTTTGATATGTATTGCCATTAGTGTGTGAGTTATTGTTGCCTTTTAGATGTGATTGCATGAGGAAAAAAATTGAACATGTCAAATTTTAGACCAACAAATGTCATCACGCTAATATAGGGGTGGCAAAATACGGCCCGCGAACCGATCCTGCCCGGCCCGCTGCCTCCCACCAGCACGCAATGACAAGCTGCCCGACCGGTTGAGCTGCTTGTCATTGCTCTGCTGTACCTTCAAGCTGCCGGCGCCTCTGAGGTTGCGGCCTCGCGGTCACGTCACCTGGCTCGTCACGTCAGCCGGCCGGCCAGCTTTAATACAGCAGGTGAGCGGTGCTGGGGGTGGGCCCAGGCCAGGTCAGACAGAGTATGGATGCGGGTGGCACATAGCAAGCAGGAAGCAGCAGGAAGTTTAAATACACAGCGGCAGCGCCTGAATCTGGAACCTAAGGTAGACCTTTTACCATTTTTAATGAAATTGGATAAAGATATCCAATTTCAAATAGCACCCTAGTTATAGCAATGTCTGTTAATCCTCTTCTGGACTTGACATATTACAAGGTTCCTGGTAATTTTGTCAAGGGGGGAAGCTGGCAATTTGGTCCAGAGGGTGGGGGAGGTTGGGGGTAGGGTGGGAAGCTGGTAATTGTGTCCAGGTTCTCTGGGTCCAGCTTCTCCTGCGGGGTCCAGACCACCATTAGCGGCGGCAGAAGCAGCCAGATCTGTCAGAACGCCCTCCAACAATGCTTCCTTCCCCTGCCTTTATCTCTGCATGTCCCGCAGTGGTAAGTGAGCACACTTTTATAAAGTGCTTTCACCAGGGGCCATGAGACACTGGATAATTTGATGCTGTGCAATGATTATCCCAAATAAAATGTTAATGTGTAAAAGGGGACTCTTCTGTAGTGTGTAAAAGGGGGCTCTTCTGTAGTGTTTAAAAGGGGAGCTCTACCTGCCGTAATGTGTAAAAGGGAGCTCTACCTGTCGTACTGTGTAAAAGGGAGCTCTACCTGCCGTACTGTGTAAAAGGGGGCTCTACCTGCCGATAATGTGTAAAAGGGGGCTCTACCTGCCGTAATGTGTGATCGGGTTCTACCTGGCGTAATATGTGTAAAAGGCGGCTCTACCTGGTGTAATGTGTGTAAGTGGCGCTACTGTGTGGCGTAATTTGAATAATGGAGACTATTGTGCAGCCTAATATGAATCTATTATTTTTTGACCACACCCGTTCCACATGAAGCCACGTCCCTATATTTTTGGGAAATGGGGGGGAGGAGCTGCTATTTTGTGTGCGGCCCTCGAATACTGACAGGAAAGTGTTAAGTGGCCCCTCAGCTGAAATAATTGCCCACCCCTGCGGTAATGGGTTCTTGGGCTGGACTTGTTTGCATGTGTGTGTAAAGCTGGGTACACAGTAGACGACATGAACAATATCTGCTGTTGATTTCTCTAACGTCCTAGTGGATGCTGGGAACTCCGAAAGGACCATGGGGAATAGCGGCTCCGCAGGAGACTGGGCACAACTAAAGAAAGCTTTAGGACTACCTGGTGTGCACTGGCTCCTCCCTCTATGACCCTCCTCCAGACCTCAGTTAGATCTTTGTGCCCGGCCGAGCTGGATGCACACTAGGTGCTCTCCTGAGCTTCTAGAAAGAAAGTATATGTTAGGTTTTTTATTTTACAGTGAGACCTGCTGGCAACAGGCTCACTGCACCGAGGAACTAAGGGGAGAAGAAGCGAACCTACCTGCTTGCAGCTAGCTTGGGCTTCTTAGGCTACTGGACACCATTAGCTCCAGAGGGATCGACCGCATGGAACTGGCCTTGGTGTTCGTTCCCGGAGCCGCGCCGCCGTCCCCCTTACAGAGCCAGAAGCAAGAAGAGGTCCGGAAAATCGGCGGCAGAAGACTTCTGTCTTCACCAAGGTAGCGCACAGCACTGCAGCTGTGCGCCATTGCTCCTCATACACACTTCACACTCCGGTCACTGAGGGTACAGGGCGCTGGGGGGGGGGCGCCCTGAGAAGCAATAAAAACACCTTGGCTGGCAAAACAATCACAATATATAGCCCCAGAGGCTATATATGTGATAAATACCCCTGCCAGAATCCATAAAAAAGCGGGAGAAAAGTCAGCGAAAAAGGGGCGGAGCTATCTCCCTCAGCACACTGGCGCCATTTTCTCTTCACAGTGCAGCTGGAAGAAAGCTCCCCAGGCTCTCCCCTGTAGTTTTCAGGCTCAAAGGGTTAAAAAGAGAGGGGGGGCACTAAATTTAGGCGCAATATTGTATATACAAGCAGCTATTGGGGAAAATTCACTCAGTTATAGTGTTAATCCCCACATTATATAGCGCTCTGGTGTATGCTGGCATACTCTCTCTCTGTCTCCCCAAAGGGCTTTGGGGGGTCCTGTCCTCAGTCAGAGCATTCCCTGTGTGTGTGCGGTGTGTCGGTACGGCTGTGTCGACATGTTTGATGAGGAGGCTTATGTGGTGACGGAGCAGATGCAGATAAAGATGATGTCGCCCCCTGTGGGGCCGACGCCAGAGTGGATGGATATGTGGAAGGTATTTACCGACAGTGTCAACTCCTTACATAAAAGGCTGGATGACGTAACAGCTGTGGGACAGACGGCTTCTCAGCCCGCGCCTGCCCAGGCGTCTCGAAGGCCATCAGGGGCTCAAAAACGCCCGCTCCCTCAGATGGCAGACACAGATGTCGACACGGAGTCTGACTCCAGTGTCGACAAGGTTGAGACATATACACAATCCACTAGGAACATCCGTAGCATGATCCCGGCAATAAAAAATGTGTTACACATTTCTGACATTAACCCAAGTACCTCTAAAAATGGGTTTTATGTTTGGGGAGAAAAAGCAGGCAGTGTTTTGTTCCCCCATCAGATGAGTGAATGAAGTGTGTGAAAAAGCGTGGGTTCCCCCGATAAGAAACTGGTAATTTCTAAATAGTTACTGATGGCGTACCCTTTCCCGCCAGAGGATAAGTTACGCTGGGAGATATCCCCTAGGGTGGATAAGGCGCTCACACGGTTGTCAAAAAAGGTGGCACTGCCGTCTTAGGATACGGCCACTTTGAAGGTACCTGTTGATAAAAAGCAGGAGGCTATCCTGAAGTCTGTATTTACACACTCAGGTACTAGACTGAGACCTGCAGATCGTGCTGCTGCAGCGTGGTCGGTGACCCTGTCAAACATACTAGTTTGCTAACATAAGAACATATTAAAGACGTCGTCTTATATATGAGGGATGCACAGAGGGATATTTTGCCGGCTGGCATCCAAAATTAATGTAATGTCCATTCTGTCAGGAGGGTATTAGAGACCTGTCATTGGACAGGTGATGCTGACTTTAAAAGGCGCTTAGAGATTCTGCCTTATAAGGGTGAGGAATTATTTGGGGATGGTCTCTGGGACCTCGTATCCAAGCAACAGCTGGGAAAAAAATTTTTTACCTCAGGTTTCCTCACAGACTAAGAAAGCACTGTATTATCAGGTACAGTCCTTTCGGCTTCAGAAAAGCAAGCGGGTCAAAGGCGCTTCCTTTCTGCACAGAGACAAGGGAAGAGGGAAAAAGCTGCACCAGTCAGCCAGTTCCCAGAATCAAAATTCTTCTCCCGCTTCCTCTGAGTCCACCGCATGATGCGGGGGCTCCACAGGCGTAGCCAGGTACGGTGGGGGGCCGCCTCAAAAATTCCAGCGATCAGTGGGCTCGCTCACAGGTGGATCCCTGTTTCCTTCAAGTAGTATTTCAGGGGTACAAGCTAGAATTCGAGATGTCTCCCCCCCCCCCCCCCCCCGCCGTTTCCTCAAATCTGCCTTGCCGACAACTCCCTCAGGCAGGGAGGCTGTGCTAGAGGCAATTCACAAGCTGTATTCCCAGCAGGTGATAGTCAAGGTGCCCCTACTTCAACAAGGACGGGGTTACTATTCCACACTGTTTGGGGTACCGAAACTGCACGGTTCGGTGCAACCCATTTTATATTTAAAATCCTTGAACACATACATAAAAAAGTTCAAGTTCAAGATGGAATCGCTCAGGGCGGTTATTGCAAGCCTGGACAAGGGGGATTACATGGTATCCCTGGACATCAAGGATGCTTACCTGCATGTCCCCATTTACCATCCTCACCAGGAGTACCTCAGATTTGTGGTACAGGATTGCCATTACCAAGTCCAGACACTGCCGTTTGGACTGTTCATGGCACCGAGGGTGTTTACCAAGGTAATGGCCGAAATGATGATACTCCTTCGAAAAAAAGGGAGTTTTAATTATCCCGTACTTGGACAATCTCCTTATAAAGGCGAGGTCCAAGGAGCAGTTGTTAGTCGGGGTAGCACTATCTCGGAAAGGGCTACAACAGCACGGTTGGATTCTAAACAGTCCAAAGTCACAGCTGGTTCCTACGACACGTCTACTGTTCCTGGGGATGGTTCTGGACACAGACCAGAAAAAAGTGTTTCTCCCGGAGGAGAAAGCCAAGGAGCTGTCATCTCTAGTCAGAGACCTCCTGAAGCCGAAACAGGTATCGGTGCATCATTGCACGCGAGTCCTGGGAAAAATGGTAGCTTCCTACGAAGCAATCCCATTCGGCAGGTTCCATGCAAGAACTTTTCTGTGGGACCTGTTGGACAAGTGGTCCGGATCGCATCTTCAGATGCATCGGCTGATAACCCTGTCTCCAAGGACCAGGGTATCTCTACTGTGGTGGCTGCAGAGTGCCCATCTTCAAGAGGGCCGCAGGTTCGGCATACAGGACTGGGTCCTGGTGACCATGGATGCCAGCCTTTGAGGCTGGGGGGCAGTCATACAGGGAAGAAACTTCCAGGGACTTTGGTCAAGTCAGGAGACTTCCCTACACATAAATATTCTGGAACTGAGGGCCATTTACAATGCCCTGAGTCAGGCAAGGCCTCTGCTTCAAAACCAGCCGGTACTGATCCAATCAGACAACATCACGGCAGTCGCCCATGTAAACCGACAGGGCGGCA
Source organism: Pseudophryne corroboree (assembly GCF_028390025.1). Lineage (NCBI taxonomy): Eukaryota > Metazoa > Chordata > Amphibia > Anura > Myobatrachidae > Pseudophryne > Pseudophryne corroboree. Next base: position 873,512,331 of record NC_086445.1, read on the forward strand.
CAAGAAGCAGGATGGCGATGGCAGAAGCCACAAGGATTCTCCTATGGGCGAAAAATCACGTGTTAGCACTGTCAGCAGTGTTCATTCCGGGAGTGGATAACTGGGAAGCAGACTTCCTCAGCAGACACGATCTACACCCGGGAGAGTGGGGACTTCATTCAGAAGTCTTCCAACTGATGGTAAACCGTTGGGAAAGGCCACAGGTGGACATGATGGCGTCCCGCTTAAACAAAAAAACTAGAGAAATATTGCGCCAGGTCAAGAGACCCTCAGGCAATAGCTGTGGACGCTCTAGTGACACCGTGGGTGTACCAGTCGGTTTATGTGTTCCCCCCTCTGCCTCTCATACCAAAGGTACTGAGAATAATAAGAAGGCGAGGAGTAAGAACGATACTCGTGGTTCCGGATTGGCCAAGAAGAGCTTGGTACCCAGAACTTCAAGAAATTATATCAGAGGACCCATGGCCTCTACCGCTCAGACAGGATCAGCTACAGCAGGGGCCCTGTCTGTTCCAAGACTTACCGCGACTGCGTTTGACGGCATGGCGGTTGAACACCGGATCCTAAAGGAAAAGGGCATTCCGGAGGAAGTCATTCCTACGCAGATAAAAGCTAGGAAAGAAGTAACCGCAAACCATTCTCACCGTATTTGGCGAAAATTTGTTGCGTGGTGTGAGGCCAGGAAGGCCCCAACGGAGGAATTTCAGCTGGGTCGATTTCTGCACTTCCTACAGTCAGGAGTGACTATGGGCCTAAAATTGGGTTCCATTAAGGTCCAGATTTCGGCTCTGTCGATTTTCTTTCAGAAAGAACTGGCTTCACTGCCTGAAGTTCAGACTTTTGTAAAGGGAGTGCTGCATATTCAGCCCCTTTTGTGCCTCCAGTGTGCCAACGTGGTGTTGAGTTTCTTAAAATCACATTGGTTTGAACCACTTAAAACCGTGGATCTAAAATATCTCACGTGGAAAGTGGTCATGTTATTGGCCTTGGCTTCGGCCAGGCGCGTGTCAGAATTGGCGGCTTTGTCATGTAAAAGCCCTTATCTGATTTTCCATATGGATAGGGCGGAATTGAGGACTCGTCTCCAGTTTCTCCCTAAGGTGGTATCAGCTTTTCGCTTGAACCAACCTATTGTGGTGCCTGCTGCTACTAGGGACTTGGAGGATTCCAAGTTACTGGACGTAGTCAGGGCCTTGAAAATTTATGTTTCCAGGACGGCTAGAGTCAGGAAAACTGACTCGCTATTTATCGTGTATGCACCCAACAAACTGGGTGCTCCTGCTTCTAAGCAGACTATTGCTCGCTGGATTTGTAGCACAATTCAGCTGGCGCATTCTGCAGCTGGACTGCCGCATCCTAAATCAGTAAAAGCCCATTCCAAGGAAGGTGGGCTCATCTTGGGCGGCTGCCCGAAGGGTCTCGGCTTTACAACTTTGCCGAGCTGCTACTTGGTCAGGGGCAAACACATTTTTTCAAAATTCTACAAACTTGAAACCCTGGCTGAGGAGGACCTTGAGTTCTCTCATTCGGTGCTGCAGAGTCATCCGCACTCTCCCGCCCGTTTGGGAGCTTTGGTATAATCCCCATGGTCCTTTCGGAGTTCCCAGCATCCACTAGGACGTTAGAGAAAATAAGATTTTACTAACCGGTAAATCTATTTCTCGTAGTCCGTAGTGGATGCTGGGCGCCCATCCCAAGTGCGGATTGTCTGCAATACTTGTATATAGTTATTGTTTAACTAAACGGTTATTGTTGAGCCATCTGTTGAGAGGCTCAGTTATATTTCATACTGTTAACTGGGTATAGTATCACGAGTTATATGGTGTGATTGGTGTGGCTGGTATGAGTCTTACCCGGGATTCCAAATCCTTTCCTTATTGTGTCGGCTCTTCCGGGCACAGTATCCTAACTGAGGTCTGGAGGAGGGTCATAGAGGGAGGAGCCAGTGCACACCAGGTAGTCCTAAAGCTTTCTTTAGTTGTGCCCAGTCTCCTGCGGAGCCGCTATTCCCCATGGTCCTTTCGGAGTTCCCAGCATCCACTACGGACTACGAGAAATAGATTACCGGTGAGTAAAATCTTATTTTCCGTTAAACTTCCCGGAGTCCCGGACACGCACATTTTTACAAAAGACCAACGATAAGCAGGAGTCGTCCGATATTACCAAATTGTTGGGTATCAGCCTAATTTAACATGTCCTTCATTCGTAGCGTACGCACTGGACAGTATGCACCTTGTCATTAACAACATAGCCGAAATTTACTTGCATGTACAGATGACGGAAGACCTCATTAACGACATGCGGAAGTGCGCATCATTGAAGATATAGTGTGTATACACTGGACAATTTGACAAAAATGTCATTCAGAAATGTCTGAATCGGCAATATCGTTCAAAAAGTCGTCCAGTGTGTACCCAGCTTAAGTCTTATGACAAATGATCACTAATAATCACCAACGTAAGCCGTATGCCGTTGATCACCAACGTAAGCCGTTGGTGTGTGGGAGCAATGGCGCGCGGCGGGACCGCTGCGTTACACTGGCGGGGGTATCGTACCCGGTGCCCGGGCATCTAGTATGTCCCTCTTGCTAGCGATTTAGACCCTCAGTAACCTGCTGCCCAGGGCGCTCCCCCCCAGCGCCCTGCACCTTGTGAGTGCCGTTGGTGTGTGGGAGCATGCAGCGCTAGCGCTGCGCTTACCTCCGTTACTGAAGTCTTCTTTTCTTCCAATACTCACCCGGCTTCTTTCTTCTGGCTTCTGTGAGGGGGGTGACGGCGCGGCTCTGGGAACAAGCAGCTAGGCGAACCAAGTTATCGAACCCTCTGGAGCTAATGGTGTCCAGTAGCCTAAGAAGCAGAGCCCTTAACTAAGAAGAAGTAGGTCTGACTTCTCTCCCCTCATTCCCTCGATGCAGGGAGCCTGTAGCCAGCAGGTCTCCCTGAAAATAAAAAACCTAACATAAAGTCTTTTAGAGAAACTCAGTAGAGCTCCCCTAGTGTGTGTCCAGTCACTCCTGGGCACAAAGTCTAACTGAGGTCTGGAGGAGGGGCATAGAGGGAGGAGCCAGTTCACACCCATTCAAAGTCTTATAGTGTGCCCATGTCTCCTGCGGATCCCGTCTATACCCCATGGTCCTTTCAGAGTCCCCAGCATCCTCTAGGACATATGAGAAATGGGGTTGATCACTAATTGTACTGTGCCTTTAGCATCATATTTTCTTTCCTATCCATTTAAATGCAGCACACTCCGTAGGCAGAATGGAAAAAAAAAAAAACACGATTGCCGCGGTATCTGTATGTAGGATTTGGTTTTACATTTTTTGAAAAGTCTACAGCCCGAACACTTAGAGTGGGTGGCAGGATTGTCGCCAGAATTAAAAAAAAATTCCTGCATAAATGTAGCCAAATACAGAAATGTCCTCATACATCTTATCTGCAGTCGCACCAAACAGCCCCTCTTGGTACACCAAGTAGTGTGAGACTCTGCTAGTGTTGGGTGTCTCTTTTGCTTCTTTTTGACAAAAATGCATCTTGGTCGCATTGTTCTGCTCCATGTACAAAGTCAGTCACACACAATTGGCGAGATTCAGTTGTTTGCGCCGCCGGCAGCCAGTAGATGTCACGCAACCGGGCTATTCAATTGTTGCTCTGTTCGGGCATGATCAGCTGCCGGCGCCTGCATTTCAGCTCCAGCCCCACCCAATCCAACTCCACCCCACTCCCTCGGGGATGTTGAGCTGAAATGATCCGATCGGGTTTAGCCGCTTTACGTGGCTAAACCTGACCTCTAAGGATGTGATAAGCGCTATATAAAAAAACAAAACAGATTGAATATTGCACTGCGATCTCCCGTCACTGTATCGGGAGCGATATAACACTTGAATCTGACCCAATTTGTCATATATTAAATTGATATCAAATTAATCAGAAAAGTAGCCTTTTGCGCCCTAGTCGCAATGCGTTGTTACTAAGAAGAAAAAAAAGATGTTCGGCGTTAGCACAGTTCCTAGCAGGTCACTCACGGCAGTCATCTCGCGCTGTATAGCGTTTTGAGGCTAAATGTATGAGGACATGTCCCTCTTTCTAGGGATATATGAGGGAGCCGAGCCATGTTGTAGATAACAGTACAGTAACTTTTTTTTTTTTTTTTTGAGTGGGGGTTCCAGTAGAACACCCTAAAGCTTTGCAGTGTGAGGGTAATATTACAGTGCTGCCAGAACCCATAAGAAAATGTCTCCCCTCCCCCCCAGGGACATCTCACAATAGACAGTAATAACCTTGATTCAATAATTTCTTCGCATTTTCATTAAATTTGTCACCTGGAGGCTCCTCTATAGATAGTAAATATGTTACAACCGGCACATAGTATTGCATATGCTTTAAATATGTGCCTCTCTAGAATTTGAGTTTTTTAAATTATCTCTGATCAACAGATGTAGGGTGTGATGCATTGTGGGAGTCTAACAGTTGCTTTTCAACAATGTTCTTTTTGTAAGACTTCGATGCTCCCTAAAAGATGGAACAGCATGACATCATCGTCTCTGTTCCTCCAAGTAACATTCCTTCAGTAGCTCCGAGTCTTCCCTTCAGCTTCTTGCTTAGTTGCTTATTAACTAATGTTCTCTTTTAGTCCTGATTATATATTGTTTCCTTTATTCTATTGAAGTGTTTTAGAATTATGGCTACTTGCAAAGTTGCATACATGTTATATCCTTTAAATTTCTTTGTGAATTACTGTGTACAGAGAGCAATTTAATGATTAAATTATATGCTTATTAGTCCACTTTTTTTTATAGCGTAAAACTGAGCACCGGTGCATTTTTTTTTTTTTTTTTGTTTTGATCTTCCAACTAAACATTTGTCTTCTCTTCTAGTTCCCCATGCTGGAGAAGATACATTTACACAGATGAGCCAAGAGCAGTGGCAGCAGTGCAACCCCAGATAGTTAGACGGCAGACTGCTCCAGCAGGATGCCGTCAACAATTCGAGCTGGAAGCCTGAAGGACCCAGATATTGCAGAGCTTTTCTTTAGGGATGACCCAGAGAAGCTTTTCACTGATCTCAGAGAAATTGGTCATGGGAGTTTCGGTGCTGTTTATTTTGTAAGTGCACTCTCTCTATATTTTATTTTATTTTTTGACTAAATTTCAATACATTTTCCTTAAATAGTAAGTAGCACAATAATGCAAAACATACTGTGTATCTGTGGGATAAGTAACCTTCATTTGAATGCACATACTGTACTGCTTGAATGTTCAGCAGGTTTACAGTTGGGGCAGAGATTTCAAATATCTGTTTTATATGTGCTTGAGGTGTCAGATGTATCTGACCGTTGTCCACTACTCTAATGGTGCCCATACACTTGTGAGATAATCGGTGCTAACCTTTAATTTCGACTGGATCTGTGAGAGAAATCGAAGCATTGTATGCACATTTTAGGTACCTTGAGACACGATCCGCGGGCACGCCGGTCGAATCTCGCGTTTCAAGATAGTATGTGCTGCACATAATATTTATCGAATCGCAGTGCGATCGCATGTGTTTTTAAAAACACATGCGATATATCGCGATGCGCTATGGGCACCCGCCGGGAGCGGATGGAAGCCGCTCCCACTCGGCGGTGACATGCCCATCACGTGATTACCATGCGATCTATCACTCACTGCTATAGAAAAATACTATTTTCCATAGATGGTGGGAGGGGGTGGCAAACCATATTGTGCCCATCTCCGTTATAGTTGCCATACACGTGGCTACCCTTGTTTGAAAGAAGAGGGTCTCCTCAATTTATTTCCACACATAAGGGGGTGAGGTGGGGGTTGTTCCTAAAGCCCCCAATCTCCCCATGTTGTGTCAAATAAAAAAGGGTTCCCTCATGTAATGTGGTAGGTTGCCTAGTTTGAAATAGTATTTTTCTATAGCAGTGGGTGAACCTGTTTGCTGGTCACCAAATAATCGGGCCGATTCTATTGTTTTTTTTTGCCTGGCCACCACTAGAGGATGCCCGATGTCAGCAATTCAATTGTTCTGCTGTTCTGGCACCCAGTGGCCGCGGAGCTCACAGTTTTTTCTGAGGACTCCTGAGGTGCGAGAAAAAATGTGTTGAAACTCTGCACTTTGGGCGTCCAAACAGAAGTTTGGATGCCAAAAGCAGGGCGTTTGGGCAGGTTTAGCTGTTTTAGGTGGCTGAACCCAGTGTGTTTGGGAGCGACATGTTCGATGTGCACGGGCGCCCAAACATAATTGAGTTGTGACAATTGTTTGGGTATCTAAAAAAGTCACGTTTAGATGGGATTTTTAGACACCCAAAACAATTGAATCTGTCCCAATAACTATTAAGGTGCCACCTTCTCTTCATTGAAATATGGGTGCCTCCATGAATGCATTGGCAATTACAGGCAAGATTGGGCTCAAACTGTTCTCTTTACCATGTACAGAAACATTTGTGTTCCGTAGCATGTGGTCAAGTTTTTTTGGTGATCACCAGACAGTACTAAGTGGTCCCATCTTTGGACTTTTCCGCCATCCCTGAACTCCATGATTTTTCTGTAGTTGCAGGAATTTAATGTCTGGTGATGAAACTGATCATCAGACATTAGCTTTTTGGGACTCCTCTTTCTATTTTGCTTAAAAAATAAAAAGGTGTCTTCTCTCAGGAATGTCCTGGTAAGGCCTTGCAGTTTCCAGCCGTCTTCATTAGATATCTAGTCTGGTGAGAAGGAGGATTTTTTGTTTTTTCCAAATTTTTTTGGGGAACGTGGAGAACAAGTTAATGTAATAGACAAGAGCATACATTTCTTGAATAATTTAGGGTCTGCTTCTCTGAATCCAACTTCTTTTTGCTACCTCTGTCAGTTGGAGTACTGCAAGGCTCAGTCTTAGGTCCTCTGTTTTCCTCAATCTACTCAACACCTCTTGGCAAACTCATCCGCTATTTTGGATATCAGTATCATCTGTACGTGGATGATACCCAAATCTACCTTTCCTCACAAATTTGTCGTCATCTGTATCGGTACGTGTCACTGAATGCTTTTCTGTAGTTTCATCTCGCCTCCTCAAACTTAATATTTCCAAAACAGAATAAATTATATTTCCACCGACCAATAGTAGTTACCAACCTGATACCTCTCTCATTGTTGAGAACTTGACAATCAATTCTACCACACAAGCTTGCTGCCTAGGTGTGTCATCCTTGACTTTGTTCCCCACATTCAATCTATCTATTAATCATGTTACATGCATCTAAAAAACATATCCAATATATGACCATATCTTACACAAGACACAGCAAATACACTAATCCATGCTCTCATTATCTCTCATGTTGATTTTTGCAATAGTTATATTACTGGTCATCCCAAAAAAGACTCTCACCACTACAATCCATTCTGAATGCAGCTGCGAGGCTATTCCCTCATAGGTAGACATTCATGGTCTGCGGATCCACTCTGTCAGTCATTCCATTGGTTACCTGTATTGTATCGCATTCAATACAAAATACTTTTACTCAACACACAAGGCCTATAACCAAACTACACCAACGTACATCTCTTCGCTTATCTCAAAATATCTCCTAACTTGACCTCTTCGCTCTTCACAAGATCTATGTGTTTGATCCAAACTCATTACTCCCATCCACGATTGCAGAACTTTTTTCAGGCTGCACCCAGTGTGTGGTATGCCCTCCACGCACAATAAGACTCTCCTCTAGTCTCCAAAACTTCAAACGTTCCCTAAAAACTCACCTCTTCAGGCAAGCTTATCAAATTCCTGAGCCACCCACATAACCTTTATAAACTTTTCTATCAAGTTACATCCCCACTTTACAGTCCATATATATCTTCACATATTGGGACGGACCCAGGTCAATTGCTGGGTCGGCAACCCAGGAAATGTTCCCGGGTTGATGTGCGTTCATGTGCAAAATCCCATGATTTTTGGAGGATGTCTGAAAGGAGTATGAGTATCATTGCACATGAATAAGATTCACAGGATAGGAAGATTTGTCATATACTGTAGCAAAAGAAAAGTAGTGTTTCTCCTGCAGGGTCCACATGATAACAAATTCCAATGATATCCACAGGATAACATTGGGATTTGAGGAAATGACAGCCGATTGGCACCAAACGATCAAAGCTTTCGGCCTCCCAGAATGCAACGGGCCCATCCCTATATCCCCGCCTCCTGGCTCAGGCAAATCTATTTTCTCTGACGTCCTAGTGGATGCTGGGAACTCCGTAAGGACCATGGGGAATAGACGGGCTCCGCAGGAGACTGGGCACTCTAAGAAAGAATTAGGACTACTGGTGTGCACTGGCTCCTCCCTCTATGCCCCTCCTCCAGACCTTAGTTAGAATCTGTGCCCGGCTCGAGCTGGTTGCACACTAGGGGCTCTCCTGAGCTTCTAGTAAAGAAAGTATTTATTAGGTTTTTTATTTTCAGTGAGATCTGCTGGCAACAGACTCACTGCTACGAGGGACTTAGGGGAGAGAAGCGAACCTACCTGCTTGCAGCTAGCTTGGGCTTCTAGGCTACTGGACACCATTAGCTCCAGAGGGATCGAACACAGGCCCAGCCTCGGTCGTCCGGTCCCGGAGCCGCGCCGCCGTCCCCCGTCCCCCTTGCAGAGCCAGAAGCAAGAAGAACGTCCTGGAAATCGGCGGCTGAAGACTCCGGTCTTCATTAAGGTAGCGCACAGCACTGCAGCTGTGCGCCATTGCTCCCTATGCACACCACATACTCCGGTCACTGATGGGTGCAGGGCGCTGGGGGGGGGGGGGGGGGCGCCTTGGGCTGCAATTAGAGTACCTTAAATTGGCAAAACAACACATAATATAGTCTAATAAACTATATATGTGTAAAAATCCCCTGCCATAATATTAATAAAAGAGCGGGAGAAGCCCGCCGAAAAAGGGGCGGGGCTATCTCCCTCAGCACACTGGCGCCATTTCCTCTTCACAGCTCCACTGGAAGACAGCTCCCCAGGCTCTCCCCTGCAGTTTCCAGGCTCAAAGGGTAAAAAAGAGAGGGGGGGCACTAAATTTAGGCGCAAAATTGTATTGTATAGCTGCTATAGGGAAAATCACTTTGTGTAGTGTAAATCCCTGTTTATATAGCGCTGTGGTGTGTGCTGGCATACTCTCTCTCTGTCTCCCCAAAGGACTTTGTGGGGTCCTGTCCTCAGTCAGAGCATTCCCTGTGTGTGTGCGGTGTGTCGGTACGGCTGTGTCGACATGTTTGATGAGGAGGCTTATGTGGAGGCGGAGCAGGTGCCGATAAATGTGATGTCACCCCCTGCGGGGTCGACACCAGAGTGGATGGATATGTGGAAGGTATTAACCGACAGTGTCAACTCCTTACATAAAAGGTTCGATGACATAACAGCTGTGGGACAGCCGGCTTCTCAGCCAGTGCATGCCCAGGCGTCTCAAAGGCCATCAGGGGCTCAAAAACGCTCGCTACCTCAGATGGCAGACACAGATGTCGACACGGAGTCTGACTCCAGTGTCGACGACGACGAGACTAATGTACATTCCACTAGGGCCATCCGTTGCATGATTACGGCAATGAAAAATGTGTTGCACATTTCTGACATTAACCCAGGTACCACTAAAAAGGGTATTATGTTTGGGGAGAAAAAGCAACCAGTGGTTTTTCCCCCATCAGATGAGTTAAATGAAGTGTGTGAAGAAGCGTGGGCTTCCCCTGATAAAAAACTAGTGATTTCTAAAAAGTTACTAATGGCGTACCCTTTCCCGCCAGAGGACAGGGTACGTTGGGAGACATCCCCGAGGGTGGATAAAGCGCTCACACGCTTGTCAAAAAAGGTGGCACTACCGTCTCAGGATACGGCCGCCTTAAAGGAGCCTGCGGATAGAAAGCAGGAGGCTATCCTGAAGTCTGTATATACACACTCAGGTACTATACTGAGACCTGCTATTGCTTCAGCATGGATGTGCAGTGCTGCAGCAGCGTGGTCTGATTTCCTGTCTGATAACACTGATTCCCTTGACAGGGACACTATATTGCTAACCATAGAGCATATTAAAGACGTAGTCTTATATATGAGAGATGCACAGAGGGATATTTGCCGGCTGGCATCTAGAATAAATGCGATGTCCATTTCTGCCAGGAGAGTATTATGGACTCGGCAGTGGACAGGTGATGCGGATTCTAAAAGGCACATGGAGGTTTTGCCTTACAAGGGTGAGGAATTGTTTGGGGATGGTCTCTCGGACCTCGTTTCCACAGCGACAGCTGGGAAGTCGACATTTTTACCTCAGGTTCCCTCACAGCCTAAGAAAGCACCGTATTATTAGGTACAGTCCTTTCGGCCCCAGAAAGGCAAGCGGGTTAAAGGCGCGTCCTTTCTGCCCAGAGGCAGGGGTAGAGGGAAAAAGCTGCACCATTCAGCCAATTCCCAAGAACAAAAATCCTCCCCTGCTTCCACTAAATCCACCGCATGACGCTGGGGCTCCACTGGTGGAGCCAGGTGCCGGTGGGGGCCCGTCTCCGGAACTTCAGCGACCGGTGGGTTCGCTCACAGGTGGATCCCTGGGTTCTACAAGTGGTATCTCAGGGATACAAGCTGGAATTCGAGACGTCTCCCCCTCGCCGTTACCTCAAATCAGCCTTGCCAGCTACTCCCCCGGACAGGGAGGTAGTGCTGGCGGCAATTCACAAGCTGTACCTCCAGCAGGTGATAATAATAAAAGTTCCCCTCCTTCAACAGGGACGGGGTTACTATTCTACAATGTTTGTGGTACCGAAACCAGACGGTTCGGTGAGACCCATTCTAAATTTGAAATCCTTGAACACTTATATAAGGAGGTTCAAGTTCAAAATGGAATCGCTCAGGGCGGTTATTGCAAGCCTGGAAGAAGGGGATTACATGGTATCACTGGACATCAAGGATGCTTACCTGCATGTCCCCATTTACCCACCTCACCAGGTGTACCTCCGTTTTGTGGTACAAGACTGCCATTACCAATTCCAGACGTTTCCGTTTGGTCTGTCCACGGCACCGAGGGTATTTACCAAGGTAATGGCCGAAATGATGATACTCCTTCGAAAGAAGGGAGTTATAATTATCCCATACTTGGCCGATCTCCTTATAAAGGCGAGGTCCAGGGAGCAGTTGTTGGTCGGAGTAGCACTATCTCAGGAAGTGCTACAACAGCACGGCTGGATTCTGAATATTCCAAAGTCGCAGCTGGTTCCTACGACGCGTCTGCTGTTCCTGGGTATGATTCTGGACACAGAACAGAAGAAGGTGTTTCTCCCAGAGGAGAAGGCCAAGGAGTTGTCATCTCTGGTCAGAGACCTCCTGAAACCAAAACAGGTGTCGGTGCATCACTGCACGCGAGCCCTGGGAAAGATGGTAGCTTCTACGAGGCAATTCCATTCGGCAGGTTCCATGCAAGGATCTTTCAGTGGGATCTGTTAGACAAGTGGTCCGGATCGCATCTTCAGATGCATCGGCTGATCACCCTGTCCCCGAGGGCCAGGGTGTCTCTGCTGTGGTGGCTGCAGAGTGCTCATCTTCTAGAGGGCCGCAGATTCGGCATACAGGACTGGGTCCTGGTGACCACGGATGCAAGCCTCCGAGGTTGGGGGCAGTCACTCAGGGAAGAAACTTCCAAGGACAATGGTCGAGTCAGGAGGCTTCCCTACACATAAATATTCTGGAACTAAGGGCCATTTACAATGCCCTAAGTCAGGCAAGACCCCTGCTTCAAAACCAGCCGGTGCTGATTCAGTCAGACAACATCACGGCGGTCCCCCATGTAAACCGACAGGGCGGCACAAGAAGCAGGATGGCGATGGCAGAAGCCACAAGGATTCTCCGATGGGCGGAAAATCACGTGATAGCACTGTCAGCAGTGTTCATTCCGGGAGTGGACAACTGGGAAGCAGACTTCCTCAGCAGGCACGACCTCCAGCCGGGAGAGTGGGGACTTCATCCAGAAGTCTTCCAACTGATTGTAAACCGTTGGGAAAGGCCACAGGTGGACATGATGGCGTCCCGCCTAAACAAAAAGCTAAAAAGATATTGCGCCAGGTCAAGGGACCCTCAGGCAATAGCTGTGGACGCTCTAGTGACACCGTGGGTGTACCAGTCTGTTTATGTGTTCCCTCCTCTTCCTCTCATACCAAAGGTGCTGAGGATAATAAGAAAGAGAGGAGTAAGAACTATACTCTTCGTTCCGGATTGGCCAAGAAGGACTTGGTACCCGGAACTACAAGAAATGATCTCAGAGGACCCTTGGCCTCTGCCTCTCAGACAGGACCTGCTACAGCAGGGGCCCTGTCTGTTCCAAGACTTACCGCGGCTGCGTTTGACGGCATGGCGGTTGAACGCCGGATCCTGATGGAAAAGGGCATACCGGTTGAAGTCATTCCTACGCTGATAAAAGCTAGGAAAGATGTGACAGCAAAGCATTATCACCGCATATGGCGAAAATATGTTGCTTGGTGTGAGGCTATGAAGGCCCCCACAGAAGAATTTCAGCTGGATCGATTTCTGCACTTCCTACAATCAGGAGTGACTATGGGCCTAAAATTGGGTTCCATTAAAGTCCAGATTTCGGCCCTGTCTATTTTCTTTCAAAAAGAACTGGCTTCACTGCCTGAAGTTCAGACGTTCGTTAAGGGAGTGCTGCATATTCAGCCCCCTTTTGTGCCCCCAGTGGCACCTTGGGATCTCAACGTTGTGTTGGATTTCCTAAAATCACATTGGTTTGAGCCACTTCAGACCGTGGAATTAAAATATCTCACGTGGAAAGTGGTCATGCTTTTGGCCTTGGCTTCGGCTAGGCGGGTGTCAGAATTGGCGGCTTTGTCCTGTAAAAGCCCCTATCTGATCTTCCATATGGACAGAGCAGAATTGAGGACGCGTCCCCCATTCCTCCCTAAGGTGGTATCAGCGTTTCATTTGAACCAACCTATTGTGGTGCCTGCGGCTACTCGGGACTTGGAGGCCTCCAAGTTGCTGGACGTAGTCCGGGCCCTGAAAATCTATGTTTCCAGGACGGCTAGAGTCAGAAAGACTGACTCGCTGTTTATCCTGCATGCACCCAACAAGCTGGGTGCTCCTGCTTCTAAGCAGACTATTGCTCGCTGGATCTGCTCCACGATTCAACTTGCACTTTCTGCGGCTGGACTGCCGCATCCTACATCAGTAAAAGCCCATTCCACGAGGAAGGTGGGCTCTTCTTGGGCGGCTGCCCGAGGGGTCTCGGCTTTACAACTTTGCCGAGCTGCTACCTGGTCGGGATCAAACACGTTTGCAAAATTCTACAAGTTTGATACCCTGACTGAGGAGGACCTAGAGTTCGCTCATTCGGTGCTGCAGAGTCATCCGCACTCTCCCGCCCGTTTGGGAGCTTTGGTATAATCCCCATGGTCCTTACGGTGTTCCCAGCATCCACTAGGACGTCAGAGAAAATAAGAATTTACTCACCGGTAATTCTATTTCTCGTAGTCCGTAGTGGATGCTGGGCGCCCATCCCAAGTGCGGATTGTCTGCAATACTTGTATATAGTTATTGCCTAACTAAAGGGTTATTGTTATGAGCCATCTGTTCGTGAGGCTCAGTCATTATTCATACTGTTAACTGGGTTTAGTATCACGAGTTGTACGGTGTGATTGGTGTGGCTGGTATGAGTCTTACCCGGGATTCCAAATCCTTTCCTTGTTGTGTCAGCTCTTCCGGGCACAGTTTCCCTAACTGAGGTCTGGAGGAGGGGCATAGAGGGAGGAGCCAGTGCACACCAGTAGTCCTAATTCTTTCTTAGAGTGCCCAGTCTCCTGCGGAGCCCGTCTATTCCCCATGGTCCTTACGGAGTTCCCAGCATCCACTACGGACTACGAGAAATAGAATTACCGGTGAGTAAATTATTATTTTTTTTGTGGTGCTGTAGGATCCTGTTTTTTTTCTAATTTTACTAGGTTTTGTTTTTTGAGCAATCTTTCTAAAAAGCGTCTTATACGTACCTTAGAAAGAGTCAGTCCAACAACTCCTAGCCAGGTCGCTACAGTACTTTTTTTGCGGGCGTCTTTGTAGTATGTACTAGCAAGTCCAGCAGACTTTACCAGGCTGTGGCCGGAGCACGGGGAGAAGATAAGGCATCTGTTCCGCTTAGTAGGGGAAACGCGAGACACAGCCGCACTGTTTCGGGATGGAGACCACCGAACAGTCACTGACGCGGCTGCCACTTCGTGTGCACCAGCGATAGGCCTCAGGGATCATAGGTTTCAGGGGTAGTATGAGGTTGCGATCCCTAGGGTTGATGTCATCAGTGGGGGAGTAAGATTCTCCCTTGGTCTCCCCTCTCCCCTGGCTCATGACCAGTTTCCTCCGAGTTTCCCGCCATGAACTGAGTTCCCGATTCTGTCTGAGACGCTGTGTATCTAAAAGGACCCAGTTGCAGCATAGGCGACTGTATGACTGGTGTGTCGGTGTTAACTGTATGTTCTCTGGGCGGTTGTGTACACTAATAGCGTCTGGATCCACTCAGTGTTCACTAACGTATTGATCGATCCTGGAAGCGGGTTGAAGTCTCCCTGTATCCCACTCTCCTGAGCCGGGTGATACAGCACTAAAAGGGGGTAATTCCGAGTTGTTTGCTAGCTGCTTTTGGTCGCAGCGCGGCGATTAGGTAAAAAATACAGCATTTCTGCACATGCGTATGGTGCGCAGTGCGCACGCGCGACATACTTGCACACAAGACTATGCAGCTTCACACAAGGTCTAGCGAAGCTTTTCAGTCGCACTGCTGACTGCTGAGTGATTGCCAGGAAGTGGGTGTTTCTGGATGGTAACTGACAGTTTTCGGAAGTGTGTGTAAAAACGCAGGCGTGCCAGATAAAACCGCAGGAGTGGCTGGGGAAACGGGGGAGTGGCTGACCGAACGTAGGGCGTGTTTGTGACATCAAAACAGGAAATAAACAGACTGAAGTGATCGCTAGCTAGGAGTAAGTCTCCAGCTACTCTGAAACTGCACAATCTTTTTTTGTAGCAATGCTGCGAACCTTTCGTTCGCACTTCTGCTAAGATACACTCCCAGAGGGCGGCGGCCTAGCATTTGCACTGCTGCTAAAAGCAGCTAGTGAGCGATCACCTCGGAATGAGGGCCTAAGTCTCTACCTTTTGAGTACGAATAGTTGGATAAGTGCCTGAAGCATATGAGTCTGTAAACTATTACTGCTGTTTCTTTCGCTGTGCGACTGAATAAGGTTAAACTCCTATATAAGGTAATGTAGTAATATGTTTATCCTACATACTTGAAATGTATCTGTAGTCTATTATGTGCTCATATTGCTTATTATACTAATGTATAACCTTTGACTGATTGCTGACTTTACTATAATTCTGTCAGTTTCTGTGTATTCTGATCCTCAATGCTGGTGCAAGGCAGGGAGTGATTGGATTGTATGTCACTTTAACAAATTTTAAAGTGATTGCAGTCACAAATTTTGTAGTAAACACTGTACAGATGTGTGATGTATTTCTCTTGTCTAAGAGAGGCAAGGGTGAGGAGGATACACTCTCCACAGCAGCACCTACACTCATTTCATGTTTGTCTTGCAAAGCTTGGTTAACCTCTCAGGATCTGGTTCAAAATGGATTATGTGCAAATTGTTTTAGCTTTCACCAAAGCCTCTTGAATAATCCAAGGCAGGCACAGGTTCAAATTGAACCACCATGGGCTACTTTTGCACAGACATTATCCAGTATAGCTGAGCGAATAATGCCAGCTCCTATACCAGGAATAGGTTACCCTATTAACCCTTACATGCAACATTCCACCTGCTGTTTATCACATACAGTACAGGAAACGTCAGCCTCTCGACAAAAACAGGCTGAAAGACCGGTGGTAAGTAAATTATATAGACATGAAACAACATCTTCAGAGTCTACACGTTTCAGATGAGGACTTGTCGGATGATGACTCCTCGCACTCTGGATCAGCATACAGAGACGAGGATGAAGGTCTCAGCTCAGTAGACATACCTGAGCTAATTAGTGTTATGAAAGCCATTCTATCCTTAGAGGAAGCAGCAGAGCCTTTGGTAAAATCTAAGGCACCTGTGTCTAAACGTCCCAAAACAGTTAGGACTGAGTTTCCTGGGTAGCTGATGGAAATTATGAAAGAGGCTTGGGTTACACCCAGTAAAAAGTTTAGAATTCCAAAGACATTGAATTACCATTATCCTCTTCCAGCTGGTGACTGTTTAAAAAGGGAGATGGCTCCCAAAGTAGATATGCATGTCATTCGATTGGTGCAAAAATCTACATTACCTCGTCCTTCAACATCATTAAATGATGTCACAGATAGAAAAATAGATGGTTTTCTAAAAACCATTTTCTCTTTGTCGGGGCAATCATAAGACCAGCCATGGCTTCAGCCTGGATGCCAAAAGCAGTGGCAGCCTGGGCGGATGCACTACAGGATGATCTTTCAATGGCATCTAGAGAGCAAAAATCCCCGTATTGCACATATAAAACAGGCTGCTATTTTTATGGAAGAAGCAGCCTTGGATATGGGTACAATTGCCTCTCGGGCCTCAGCTGTAGCATCGCACAGAGTGGTTTGGCTACGTACATGGAAAGCTGACTCAGAATCCAAGAAGGTTCTGGAGTCTTTGCCTTTTACTGGAAATATTCTTTTTGGTGAAGAATTAAACAGTATTTTGAAGACAGAAGCATATTCCAAGAAAATGAAGTTTCCTTCCACACACAAATCTAGTCCTAGATTTTCACCTTTTCGGCCCTTTCAGACTCAAGGAAAAGCAAAAGGAAAGGGTTATGGCAAACAGTCTCAATCTGGCAAGTCTGGTAAGACTAAAAGGCATTGGGGTACCAGAGGGTCGGCTTCCAAATCAGCAGATAAGCCATCAGCCTGATGGTGCGGGCCTCCACCTGGGGGTCACCAGGGTAGGAGGCCGACTTCTTCATTTTGCACAGGTATGGCAGCAGTCCACCACAGATGCCTGGGTGCAAGAAGCGGTATCTCACGGTTATGCGTTTGCTTTCAAGAAACACCCTCTTCAAAGGTTTTTTTTGTACCAGCCCATCTTCAGTGGAAACGAAGGCCAGGGCTTTGCAAGAGGCAGTTCAGAAGTTACTTTAGTGAAGGTTTTCATTCCAACTTGTTTCTAGTCCAGGAGCCAAATGGGTCGTCCCGACCCAAACTCTATCTCAAAGTGCTGAACAAGTACATTTGGGTGCCTCGTTTTCATATGGAGACTCTACGTTCCATTATTTTGACCATGGAGCCGGAGGATTTTATAGTATCCCTGGATATCCAGGATGCTTACCTACATGTTCCTATAGCACTGTCCCATCAGCGCTATCTCAGGTTTGCTATCCTCCAGTAACAGTTTCAGTTTCAGGCCCTACCATTTGGACTGGCCACAGAGTATTCACCAAAATTATGGTGGTAATGGCATCTTATCTCCATCAACAGGGGATAAGGATTTTTCCATACCTCGATGACTTATTAATCCTGGCACAATCTCAGGAATTGCTTCAGTGTCATCTGCAACAGACAATAGTTTATTTGCAGAGACAAGGTTGGCTCATAACTTTGGCTAAGTTGTCCCTGGTTCCGTCACAACAGATGACTCACTTGGGGGCTGTGTTGGATTCAGGTCTTCAGAGAGTAATTTTACCTCTGAACAAAATATCCAAAATTCAGTCAAAGATTCAGGAGCTGCTACACAGTCAAAAGGTATCCATTCATGCAGCAATGCGTGTAATGGGGTTGATGGTGTCGACATTCAACATGGTGGAGTATGCTCCGTTCCACTCGAGGCCTCTGCAACGTCTGATCCTTTCCAAATGGAATGGTTTCATCAGACAATAAAAACGCAGACTATGGTCCTTCCACTGGAAGTAAGGTGGTTATTAGCCTGGTTGCTACAGACATCCCATCTGGACAAAGGGAGACCCATTCTGACAACGGATGCCAGCCTTCAGGGCTAGGGAGCGGTGTCAGGAAGAAGTTGCTTCCAGGGGCAGTGGACCAAGGAAGAAAGTTGCCTGCCAATAAATATATTGAAACTTCGGGCCATATATATGGCACTTATTCAGGCAAAGGACATCCTTCAGGGGAAACCAGTCCAAATCCACTTGGACAATGCAACGGCAGTAGCATACCGCAGCCAGAATGCAATGAAGGAGGTAAGTCACTCGTTAAAGTTGGCAGAACTTCATCATCCAGCCTTGTCCACAGTGTTCATTCCGGAGTCCTAAACTGGGAAGCGGATTTTCTCAGTCGACACGCCATTCATACAAATGAATGGGCTTTGCACCGCGAGGTCTTCCAAGTTCTGGTAGACAAGTGGGCGTTACCAGAGATAGATCTCATGGCGTCCCGTCAGAACAACAAAGTTCCTGCATACGGGTCAAGAACAAAGGATCCTAAAGTGATCTTTGTGGATGGCCTGTCAGTGAGATGGGACTTTCATCTGGGCTATGCGTTTCCACCAATCAGCCTGTTACCCAGGGTAATGCAAAACAGGGAAGGGGCGCCGTGATATTAATAGCTCCGGCTTGGCCCAGAAGACATTGGTACACAGATCTGCAGAGGCTGTCGATTTATGTTCCATTTCTACTCCCTGAACTTCCAGATCTACTTTCTCTGGGTCCTTGCTATCACAAGCACCTGGATCGACTGTCTTTGACCGCGTAGCTCTTGAGACTTCCATCCTGAAAGCAAGAGGATTCTCACAACAGGTAATTCAAACAATGCTCAGAGCAAGGAAACCATCCTCAGCTCGCATTTATCACAGAATGTGGCAAGCCTATATTCAGTGGTATAGTGACCGGAAATTTGACCCTAGGTCTTTCAAAGTTTCCAGAGTCCTAACATTCCTTCAGGCAGGAATGGACAAAGGTCTAAGGGTAGCTTCCTTGAGAGTGCAAGTGTCAGCATTGACGGTATGGTTCCAAAAGAAAATTGCTGACCTACAGGATGTGCGCACTTTTTTCCAGGGAATGCTGCACATTAAAACTCCTTTTGTTCCTCCTACAGTGCCTTGGGACTTAAGTTTAGTCCTAATGGCCCTTCAAGTTGCCCCATTTTAACCACTAAAACAAGTGGATCTTAAATGGTTGATAGCTAAGGTTCTCTTTCTACTGGCTATTGCTTCAGCTAGAAGAGTTTCAGATGTACGGGCAATGTTATGTCGTCCTCCTTTTCTGATTTTTTTTTATTTTTTTTAATCTAGATAGAGCAGTTCTCAGAACCAAATCTGGGTATCTTCCTAAGGTGGTGTCTAAATTCCACCTTAATGAAGAAATTGTAATCCCAGCCTTCCAAGGGCCGGACCTTTCTGCGGGAGATGCATTGTTGGACGTAGTCCGTGCCTTAAGGATCTACGGGGATCGTACCAGTGCCATCAGAAAAACAGATACTCTTCATTCTCTACGGATTTCACAAGAGAGGATGGCCTGCTGACCAGCAGACGCTGGGGAGGTGGCTTCGAATGACTATTTCAGAAGTATATTCTCAAGCTGATCTCCCTGTTGCGGCTAATGTCTCTGCTCACTCGACTCTTAAGGTAGGTCCGTCATGGGCAGCACAACGTGGTGCTTCAGCAGAACAGATATGTAAGGCAGCCATGGGGTCTTCCATTAACACATTTATTAGACATTATGCCTTTGATATCTTTGCCTCTCATGACGCTGAATTCGTGCAAAGGATTCTCCTTTCCAATCAGGAGCATCCCCACCACTAAATTGCTTTGGGACACCCCAATGTTATCCTGTGGATAACCTGTGGACCCTGGAGGAGAAATAATCGTTATGGTAGACTTACCGTTGATAACTCTTTCTCCTATTCTTTCTATTTTGCGTCACTATCGCCGGTGCTAGATTGGCCTGCATGCAGGCACAATCTAGCACATCGCTCATTTCACCCGCTGGGTGAAATGAGCGCTCCCCCCTTCCCGTCACACACACACACCCTTGCGCAGCACACATCGCGCTGTGCTGAGCAGGAGGTGGGGGGGGAGATAGATCACTGAGCACACATCTCTGCCAGTGTGTACTGGCCTTTAGACCTCAGGGATAGGGTATTGTATACCCAAAGGAAGAGGTTGCCTGCATACTTTTCAGTGAAAGTCATAGGATGTAACTCGGAACCGCAATCGTGTTTCCTGACTTCTAGCTCTGGATTCCACAAGGAATGTGTCCACGGCAAGCTTCGGCTTTAATATCTTAATGCGAAACCTTAATTATAAATCTTAATGCAAATCTGCATCAACCTAAAATGAGACACATGATTGGTAATTGACAGAGAGCACTCATTCTGGAAACCAATGGAATGTGTGTCATAAAAAGAAAAAAACAACAATTTGGCTACACGCTAAGTACAGCCTGGACAGGCAGTGACTAATTCTGTTTCTTTGTTCAGGGTGAATAGTTGTCCAGCATGACATAGATGGGAGTGGCTGTTATTCTGTATACTTATAGTTACCACTTCTTCACTCCTACACAGAAGTCATTTTATAAGTACTGTACAACACAAACTGAAATAAACCAGTGCAATGTACTGATGCTTGCTAACAACTTCCAAATATCTTTGTCTTCATGAAATGCCACGAATGAATCACATCTGTTTCTCTTTTCTCTTGGCACATTTAATAAAAAGGTATTGCTGTCACTTGCAAAATATGTAATCTACTATGACCATAAGGAAGGAGGGTGATTTGTGTAAAACAGGGCTGTATAAGAAAGCTTTCCAGTTGCTAGTTTTTTTTGTTTTCAATCATTTTATAGCAGATCTTTTTCTCAGTCTGGTGTCTGTATTTTTGTTGTCATACTCCCCACTTGTATATATGAACATCTGCAACTGGTGCCATCTACTACTTCCTGCGATACTGGGTAGTGCCCTTTCTGACTCTTCAGATTACTGGCAGCTATAGCTGTGAATTTCCCATTGTTTCATATTTGGTACTTGTAGGCTAATTGTGTGGCACCCTCTAGTGGAGGTACTTGGCTCCGGCATGCAGCCTTTTGCTAGTAGGACCATTACATCATAACCAAACCAAGGTAACGGGCAAATGCTGGATTTTTAGAGGGAGGTTTCCAAATGTTTGATTTTAGAGTGTGTGTGGTCAGCCCATGAAGAGGGCATAATTAGCACTTAGCGAGCTACAGTTCTACAAAGTGCAGTGTATGTGATACTTCACACATATACAGAACCAGCATTCACAAGCCAGTGTTTCCCTACACCAGTCCTCAGGGACCCCTGACAGTGTTCTACAGATCTCCTCACATCTCAATTGAAATAATTAGCTCCACCTGTGGCTTCTTTTTAAAGTGTGCCATCCAGTAATGAATACATTTGTGCACCAACTAGATCTGTAAAACTACTGGTTGGCTTGTTGGAATGAAAATCCGGTAATGTATCGATTTGCTCACAGAAAACAAACAAACAGCAGTTGGTCAAATTAGTTAAATTAAACTGATTTAACAAACTTCATAAGGAACAGTCCGGCACCTTGAACCACTATCAATTTATTATACCAGAGGTTCCCAAACGCGGTCCTCAAGGAACCCCAACAGTCCAGGATTTAGGTATATTCATGGCCAAGCATGGATACATTTAAAACCAGGACCGTTGGGGTGCCTTGAGGACCGCGTTTGGGAACCTCTGTATTATACTTTACATATAGAGCACCTGCTGCCACCAGCAATAGGGTGTGCCAGTCCACTGCAGTCAATGAACTAGAGAAATAAACACAGGTCGCTGGTGCTCCTGTTAAACCACAAGATAGTGTAAATTTATTTTAATGTAATAGTATAATAGATAATACATACATTTACAATACATGTCTCCCAGGAGACTGAACATATACAAACAATAAAACTCAAATTACTCTGCAGACATCATAATTGTAACAACCTTACTAGATATCAACAGTGATCGCGCTGAGCGAAAAAATATGTGGGTCCCAGGGGCCCCTTACTGTAAAAAATTGGGGTCCTTCTTCACGGTTTCTTGGTCCCATCTCAGTATATACTTTTGAACTTCCCATGTGCCTCCCTACATGCCCTTAAATGCCCATCTGATCCCACTACATAGCATCAGACAACTCAACATGCCCCTTAAATGCATATTTAACGCTTTAATAATCCTACATTTTTGCTGCGGGGTACACTGTGTTCCACAGGGAATACATCGGGGTGTGCAGTTGGATCTTGATCTGAGGCACCAACAGGCTAAAACTTTGACTGTTCCCAGGATGCCTTGCACCGCCTCCTCTATAATCTCGCCTCCGGACACTGGAGCTCAGTTTGTAAGTTGGTGCCTGCGCTTTGCAGCCCTGAAAATAGCTTTTTTTAGAAGACTTCAAGGGCTGCAGCACTTTCTATGTCATTGCGACATGCTGTGCTGTGGCTCCATCACCTCCCCTGCAGCGCTGCATATTCCCACGGCCGGTTCCCGGGTACTTGCTGCAAAGGCGCATTGGTTCATTGGCACACCCGCCGCTGACGCTCTCCAGGATCGCATGGCTGCACATCAGCAAGGAGGTAAGAGGGTCCCCCAGGCGGGACCCGCCAGTAAATTGCGTTGTGGTCATTACTGAGAACATTACTCTACTGCCAAGGTATCGGAATTGCTATACAGCCGATTAAGGAGGTATTTCCAGTGACTTTTCCGTCAGTGAATCCTAGCCAGCTGTCAAGGAACATTCTATTCTACAGCATGAGATCTACGCAGGTTGTTGATGTGGCCACAATTAACTAGTCGGTTTTATTCAAATAATTCATTTTAATTGTTTGTCTTTTTTATTTTAGAATAAATGTGTAATTCTTTTATATAAACCGTTCAGACATTAACAATTTATCATTTGGTTCATAGCAGAAAGCGCTGGTACACTTTTCTTGATTATTTACAATTTTAATGTTTGTCTGAATTCATTTCTGCATTGTAACTGTGACTGAGTGTGCCTGTAGCTGCTGTGTGGATTTCATTAGTGTATCCCACCTATAGCTATCACTGTATTCTGTACCCTGGAGCGCTAGGTGCGTCAGGGTCTCATATATAGTGTGTTTTACTGTGTGTTTCAGTCACATCATACCGCTTTAATCCTCTGTTTGTGTCACATAACATAAGGGGGTATTGTTTTTGTCTGGCTAGTTTGTACTGTTTAGCTCTGCGGCTACAGCTACTTTCATGTCGGCCACACAGGGTGGGAAAACCGCGGACGCTTCAGCATCATGCAGGGCGTACACCACGGATTTATCTGAGGGGGGAGTTATAACTGATAATTTGTGTTATACATCTCCCAGTCAGCCCGCAGCTCCCGTAGTCACTCAGGAGCCACTTTGGCAAGCGTTCTCCAGTAAGTTGCATACGCTGGTGTCAAGTCTTACGCCCCCTGTGGGACCTTCTGTGCCATTGCAATCACAGATTGTTCTTGTAGTTAATCCACCCTGGGAAGACGCTCTGTCTACCCAGATACAACAATTAAATCCATCTTTGGTGGTACAAAAGCCTACCTCACGCCTCGCTGGGGTCAAGAGGTCATCTAAGCGGGCAGCTTCCTCCTCACAATCCACTAACATTTCAGATAATTCTTCTGAGGAGGATGGGGAATATACTGATCCATCAGACACTGAATCAGTTGCTTCTGATGAAGAACCTACAACTCAGGTTGATGTCCTTGACCTAGTGGAGGCTATTAGGCTGATTCTGCAAATTGATGATGAGGTAGATCCCACTACTGCGTCTAAGAAACCTGATAAGTTTAAACGTCAGAAGATTGCTAAAGTAGTCTGACCATTTAATTGACATACGTCAGGAATCCTGGTCTTCTCCGGGAAAGAAATTTTCCCTGTCTAAAAAGATGCTAGCTCGTTTTCCTATCCCTGCTGAGTTGAGTAACAAATGGGAAAATCCACCGCTGGTAGACTCATGTCGCCCGTCTTGTGGTGTCATCTACTCTACCTGTCACCACTGACACCTCACTGAAGGAGCCGATGTATAAGCTTGTGGAGGGATGCCTGAAGTCTATTTACTCCCTTACTGGGGCTGTACATAGACCAACTATAGCAGCCTTCTGGGCCGCTAAAGAAATTGAAGCATGGGTTCAGGCACTGGAGGAAGAGCTACCTCAGGATATATCTGACACTGCCAGACAATATCTGCCAACTATTACCACCGCCTCCCACTATATTCAGTAGGCGTCCTCGGAGGCAGGTGTTATGGTGGCCAAGGCGCCTACCACGTCTATACTGGCTCGCCGTATTCTGTGGTTGAGGTCCTGGAAGGTGGACCTGGACTCCAAAAAGACCCTGGAGGTGCTCCCTTTTAAGGGAGACATCCTCTTTGTGGAGGATCTAAACAAAATTACGACTGACTTGGCGTCTGCCAAGACTGCGCTTCTCCCAAGTACTAATCCTTCCGCTCCGAAGGCTAAGAGTGCCGCTTTTCATTCCTTTCATCCTCCAGGAAAAGCAAAGGGTCAAACATACTCGAGACAAGCTCGTACTTCCAAATCCACTAAGCCCAAATCTAAACAATCCTGGGCTGCCCATCAGCCTGCTTACAAACAGGACAAACCCGCTGCATGACGGGACCGGCCCCCTCCTGGGAGATTCCAGGGTGGAAGGCCGACTTCTACAAATCGCCCAGGTCTGGTTAAAGACCACTTCAGAAGCATGGGTGCGAGAAGTTGTCTCTCAAATGATCTCCTAGACTCCGGAGGTTCATCTGTCACTGAGCTGGTGGCTACAGGACCGACAGTTAAGCAGGGGCCGTCCCTTCTGGGTCCCCGACTGGGTCCTACTGACTACGGACACCAGCCTGTGGTGTTGGGGCCCGGTGCTGGAGCAGCACTCTTTCCAAGGTCGGTAAACCAAGGAGGAATCTCTCCTCCCAATAAAAATTCTGGAATTGCGGGCAGTGTTCAATGCCTTGACTCTTGCCCTGTCTCTGATACAGAACAGGCCTGTTCAAGTACACTCAGACAACGCCACCACGGTGGCATACATAAATCATCAAGGTGGCTCTCGAAGCCGCTTGGCAATGTTGAAGTGTCAAAAATCCTTCATTGGGCGCAACACCATCTGCCAGCAATATCTGTAGTGTTCATTCCTGGAGTCCTCAACTGGGAAGTGGACTTCCTCAGTCATCAGGACGTTCACGCCGGAGAGTGGAGTCTTGATTCGGAAGTCTTTCAACTCCTAGTGGACAAGTGGGGCCTACCAGGACCTCATGGCGTCTCGACAAAATCACAAAGTTCCGGTCTTCGGATCAAGGACAAGGCATCTTCAAGCAGCGTTCGTGGACGCACTGGCAATTCCATGGAACTTTCGGCTGCCATACATGTTTCCTCCAGTGTCACTTCTGCCCAGGGTACTACGGAAGTTCAAGCAAGAAGGAGGAATACTACTTCTAATCGCTCCAGCGTGGCCCAGATGGCATTGGTTCTCAGACCTGCAGGGTCTATCGATAGAACGTCCTCTTCTACTTCCTCAACGCCCAGACCTCCTCGTTCAGGGCCCTTGTGTCTACCTGGCCAGGCTGGCTTTGACAGCGTGGCTCTTGAAGCTTCACTCCTGAGGGCCAAAGGATTCTCAGAGGCCAATATCCAAACTATGATGAAGGCCCGCAAACCGGCTTCGGCACGGATTTATTATAGGGTCTGGCATTCTTACTACACCTGGTGTGCTGCTAAGAAGTACGATGCATACAAATTCAGAACTACCAGACTTTTGGCTTTTCTGCAACAAGGTCTAGACCTAGGCCTTCGTCTGGCCTCCCTCAAGGTTCATATATCTGCCTTGTCGGTATGGTTTCAGAGAAAAATTGCATCTATTCCTGACATTCATATTTTCACTCCGGGTGTTTTACGGATTCAGCCTCCCTATGTCCCTCCTGTGGCTCCATTGGATCTGTCTGTTGTGTTGAATGCCCTACAAGAGTCTCCATTTGAACCTCTGGAGTTTGTGGACCATAAATATCTTACGCTTAAGGTCGTGTTTCTGCTGGCTATTGCCTCTGCTAGGAGGGTGTCTGACATAGGCACATTGTCCTGTCGTCCACCCTTTCTGATTTTTCACAGTGACCGGGCAGTTCTTAGAGCTCGCCCCGGTTATTTACCTAAGGTGGTATCATCTTTCCATCTTAACCAAGAGATTGTGGTTCCGTTTTTTATCTCTTCTGGCTTGTCCTCCAATGAGCAGTCTTTGGATGTGGTACGGGCTCTCCGTATTTATGTGGAGAGGACTGCCTCTTTCAGGAGATCCAATACCCTTTTTTGTTTTCACAAACGTGGCTGGCCTGCGAATAAGCAAACATTGGCCAGATGGATTAGAATGGTGTTTGCACAAGCATATGCACAGGCTTTTCTTCCAGCTCCTGCTGCTATTAAAGCCCATTGTATTTGGTCTGTTGGACCTTCATGGACGGCCCGCCAAGGCGCGTCCGCTGAACAATTGTGTAAGGCGGATACGTGGTCCTCAGTGAACACATCCATCGGGTTCTATGCCTTCCGCCTCCCAGGATGCTTCCTCTGGACGCCAGGTTCTTGTGCCCGCTACGGTGCATCCCTTCCCATGAGGAACTGCTTTAGGACATCCCCGATGTATTCCCTGTGGAACAAAGTGTACCCCGCTGCAGAAAAGGAGATTTATGGTAAATTTACCATAGTTAAATCTCTTTCTGCGAGGTACACTGGATTCCACAGGGCACCCACCCACATAGCTTCTTTGGGTTTGTATGGCATTAGCTGGTCCCTTCTCCTGTCGTGAGAATATGGTTCTATGTGACTAACCTATCTTCCGTCTCTTTTACCTGCTACTGCATTGGACTGGTTAATGAAACTGAGCTCCAGTGTCAGGAGGCGGGGTTATAGAGGAGGCAGTGCAGTGCATCCTGGGAACAGTGTACGTCGCAGAAAGAGCTTTAACTATGTTTAGTCTACCATAAATCTTTTTCTCGCAAGACCATAAGGAAAATTAGGCGCCCACCTCAGTGCGTTGACTTTTCTGCAGGTTCTCTTTATGTGGTTACCTGTTCAGCTGTTATTGTTACCAGCCGTTGCTTGTTGTTGTATGTTAGTGGTGTGCTGGTATATAAATCTCACCACTCCTTGTTATGTTCCTTCTCTCATATATGTCCTTTCTCCTTCGTGCACTGTTTTACCTATAACTGCCTGTGGGAGGGGGCATAGAGGGGAGGAGCCAGCACACCCAGTGAAGACATTTAAAGTGCACCGGCTCCTTTGGACCCTGTCTATACCCATTGTAGTAAGTCTCCCCAATATCCATTATGGACTACGAAAAAAAGGATTTACCGGTAGGTAACTAAAATAATATTTTTTAGTGGTAAAAGGTATTAATAATGGATTTGTCATGCTATATAAACATACAAATAGATATACAGTACATAGGGGATCAGTGATTTTTTATTTAGCTGGCTATGCACCTACAGATTATCATTCCGATTATGAAGTAGTCCAAAATTAAATTATTTGTTTGCTTGACCATTTTTACAATTTTTTTATTTTTTGTATGTGACACCTGTAAGTTAGTAGTCAGAAACCACCATTACTTTATATTTATTTACCTTCATATAAAGATGGCGGCCATTTTTGTATCATGGCGCATGAAATTTTTCGCTGTTGTGGCTGTTTGGGGTAAATGCAATATCTCAGCTCAGAAAAGTCATAGAAAGCTGGGATAAAACCCATTATTTTCAGCACATCTCAAGCTACATTTTTGTCTTATAACTATTTCCCTACCTCACTGAAATTTAAACCCAAAGCTAATTGTCAGATTTTAATTAAAAAAATCTTTTTTTTTTTGGTTTGTATTTCAGTGGGAAAGATTAAAATTTCAGAGCTGCAATTTTGTTTGGGAATAACTATATACTCAAAGATTTGCCAAACTAATTTTGAGTTGTCTATCCTGTCTACTGTTTTTTTATTAGATCACTTTGAATTACTTGTTTTTCACCTAAACTGACCTCTAATATCTCTGGTGGGGGACCTGATAAAAATGTCAAATTCACAGCATACACAGTACACTATGAGGAGAAACTGTTAAAAACAATTGGAGTTTAATATGCTCCTGGACAACAGCAGGTGGCATGTTTTGCCATTCCGCCTTGCCGTAAGTACAATCCAGTGACCAGCTGCGACACTGAAGAAGGTTGAGTTGGTCTAGAACGCACACGTCACTCTAATTAGTCCCAAAGGTTCTCAGTGGGGTTAAGATCTGGATTCTGAGCTGACCAGTCTATCCGGGTTGCCGAATTTTCTGTATACCAGTACAGCATCGCCCTGGAAACATAACATAGTGCATCCTGCGATGATCCCCTCTTTATACTTGGTTAGCTCTAGGGTAGCCAATCCCGGGATCGGCAGGATCCCGGGATTTAGACCTAAATCATCTGGGATTCAATCCCAGGATTGGAAGCTCCAATCCCAGCGATTTCGGGATCAGGCGGTCCTATCGTTTTTTAATGCCGAACAGCGTTGAGCGTCCTCAGGAGGCTCAAACGCTGCCCAACTCCCTCCACCCAGCTCCCCTTGCGCAACATGAAGTGCTCCACCCACCG
The DNA here is from genome assembly GCF_028390025.1 of Pseudophryne corroboree. NCBI lineage: Eukaryota > Metazoa > Chordata > Amphibia > Anura > Myobatrachidae > Pseudophryne > Pseudophryne corroboree. The sequence goes on from NC_086445.1 coordinate 873,540,913, forward strand.
CACAGACCTCAACGAACTTGAGGAAGTTACCCTTCCCCCGCCCTACCAGGTCTCATGGTGGTAAATTATGTAGGGGGGGGGAAAGGGGGTGTAGATGGCATTGCCACAGGAAACAAACCAATCCCGGGATTGATCATATTTTAATCCTGATACCTGGGATTGAAAAAAATAATGGCCCGCGATTGGCCACCCTTAGTTAGCTCCTTCCGGCAAGCAATTTTGTTAGCAAGTGATCTCACCAGTGCCTCTCTACCCACAAGTAGTGTGTGTGTGTGTGTGTGTGTGTGTGTGTGTGTGTGTGTGTGTGTGTGTGTGTGTGTGTGTGTGTATATATAATATAATATTATATAATATAATTTCAGAAACTATTAAACCCATTACAAAGAACATACTTGTTAAGGTTTAGCCATAATGTTGTCCTTGGCTTTAGCAGAGCATTTAGCACCTATTGGAAAAGTGCTGCTGGTTTTTATTTATAATAGACAACAAATGTTCTTTATATCATCAGACCATTTTCACAATTCTGCAAGCCCTTTATCACGCAGTGGGCATCATAGGTGCTGCAAATGGCATGTCCTGATAGGCGTTATATTGTATAGCAGATTTATATTTTATTTTCACAAGAGCTATTTATACAAACTGCTTCAACTTCATCCTATTTTCCTCTATTCTAGGCACATGATGTGCGTACCAATGAAGTGGTGGCCATCAAGAAAATGTCCTACAGTGGCAAGCAGTCAAATGAGGTATGCATTATCTTACTGGGGTTTTATTGCCTCAGCCTCTATAGCTACTATAAACTGACTTCAGCTGCGTGTGTATCAAGTAATAAAAATTGTAATTTTTTTGTTGCAATGGACTGAAATGTCTTACAATATACAGTAAAATGTTTAAGTAAGTAATATAAAATAGAGTTTTTGTCTGTTTTGTCCTGACTAATGCATCTGTGTGAAGGGGCCCATACATTAGGCAGGTATTGGGGCAATTCCCAATTCTGATGATGCCTGGACCCGGGACATCCAACATGTTGGAAATCCTCTATTAACTGATTCAGTTTAAAAAATGATCAGGATCGGCAAATCTGGGATTTTTAGCAAGTTGTTATTTGTTTTATTTTTGCCAATACCCCAACAGATCATTGATGTCTGGATCGGCCAAAGAGGAAATCGTGGTTCATATGTATGGCCCGCATTAGAAAGTGGTACTGAACCATAATTACCCCTTTCTGGCCACACAAGTTGCAAGCTGATCTTATCAGTGGGCCTAATTTAGAGATGTATGTAAAACCAATGGTTTACGTGCATTTCCGATGTTGGGGCTTCTGCTCAGGGCTTTTTCTGCGCATGTGCAAAATGGGTCCTGCATCATTGTACACAGTGCCCCCTGAGCCGCAGCCAAATTGACAGGCTGCAGCTTTATGGGGTGGGGGTGGTGCATGCCTCTATTCTGCAAAAAGGTTTTCAGGAGCAGAGCTGGGAGAGCTAATCTGAGTAACCTCAGATGGCCGATGGTCTTGAGGATGATTCAATAATGCATCTTAGGAAGCAGCACTCTGATCTGTGATGACAGCAAGAGACCTTTTTTTCCCCTCAGGCGTTTCCCCCAGCATTAGTAGATTTTCACATGTAAACTGCGTCCATCTCTGATTCTAGCCCAGTGACCATACATACAGTCAGGTCCATAAATATTGGGACATCAACACAATTGTCATATTTTGGGCTCTATACACCACCACAATAGATTTGAAATGAAACAAACAAGATGTGCTTTAACTGCAGACTTTCCGCTTTAATTTGAGGGGATTTACATCCAAATCAGGTGAACGGTGTAGGAATTACAACGGTTTCTATATGTGCCTCCCACTTTTAAGGGACCAAAAGTAATGGGACAATTGACTCAAAAGCTATTTCATGGGACAGGAGTGGCCTATTCCCTCGTTATTTCATCATCAATTAAGCAGGTAAAAGGTCTGGAGTAGATTCCAGGTGTGACATTCGCATTTGGAATCTGTTGCTGTTGACTCTCAATATGAGATCCAAAGAGCTGCCACTGTCAGTGAAGCAAGCCATCATTAGGCTGAAAAATCAAAACAAACCCATCAGAGAGATAGCAATAACATTAGGTGTGGCCAAATCAACTGTTTGGAACATTCTTAAAAAGAAAGAACACACCGGAGAAATCGGCAACACCAAAAGATCCGGAAGACCACGGAAAACAACTGTGGTGGATGACAGAAGAATTATTTCCCTGGTGAAGAAAAAACCCGTCACAGTTGCCCAGATCAAGAACACTCTCCAGGAGGTAGGTGTATATGTGTCAAAGTCAACAATCAAGAGAAGACTTCACAAGAGTGAATATAGAGGGTTCACCACAAGATGTAAACCATTGGTGAGCCACAAAAACAGGAAGACCAGATTAGAGTTTGCCAAACAACATCTAAAAAAGCCTTTACAGTTCTGGAACAACATCCTATGGACAGATGAGACAAAGATCAACTTGTACCAGAGTGATGGGAAGTGAAGAGTATGGAGAAGGAAAGGAACTGCTCATGATCCAAAACATACCACCTCATCAGTGAAGCATGGTGGTGGTAGTGTCATGCTGTGTGCATGTATGGCTGCTAATGGAACTGGTTCCCTTGTATTTCTTGATAATGTGACTGCTGACAAAAGCAGCAGGATGAATTCTGAAGTGTTTCGGGCAATATCTGCTCATATTCAGTCAAATGCTTCAGAACTCTTTGTACGGCGCTTCACAGTGCAGATGGACAATGACCCGAAGCATACTGCGAAAGCAACCAAAGAGTTTTTTAAGGCAAATAAGTGGAATGTTATGCAATGGCCAAGTCAATCACCTGACCTGAATCCGATTGAGTATGCATTTCACTTGATGAAGACAAAACTGAAGGGAAAATGCCCCAAGAACAAGCAGGAACTGAAGACACTTGCAGTAGAGGCCTGGCAGAGCATCACCGGGGATGAAACCCAGTGTCTGGTGATGTCTAAGCGTTCCAGACTTCAGGCTGTAATTGACTGCAAAGGAGTTGCAACAAGTATTAAAAAGTGAAAGTTTGATTTAGGATTGTTTAGTTTGTCCCATTTCTTTTGGTTCCTTAAAAAGTGGGAGGCACATATAGAAACCGTTGTAATTCCTACACATTTCACCTGATTTGGATGTAAATAGCCTCAAATTAAAGCGTAAAGTCTGCAGTTAAAGCACATCTTGCTTGTTTCATTTCAAATCCACTGTGATGGTGTATAGAGCCCAAAATATGAGAGTTGTGTCGATATCCCAGTATTTATGGACCTGACTGTATGTATTGCACAGGTCCTATTAGGTCTCAGTGATCCAAGAAAATTACAATGCAATGGTCGTTCCCTGCATATTCTGTTCTGGTTGGCTAATTTGGTAAAAAAGGGAAAAAAACTTCCAAAGTGTGCATTAGGAGCTGTTACAATTGCATGCATAATACTCTATATTAATTTCTCTGGTTTGCACACCACCTTTTTGTGTATGTGTTGCATTAAGAGGATTTAGCAAATTCCTCTAAACTGGCTGCAGAACAATAGGGAGATCTTACTTTTGTTTGTTTGTAAATTATTACATAAACATTTTCTATATATATTATTGCTCAAATTTTGATGTTTTTGGTAGCAGTAATAGAAATGAAAATCTGAAGCCTTAATCACAGCATCTTAGATGGATCACTGTGTCATCACCGCACAGATTCCTGTGTGTGAGTCTGCCAATCCATATTTAGCAGTCCTGCAGTACAGCAAGCCTCTACCTAACATTCTGTTTCATTGTGGGGCATTTATAGAAGCTTCTGCTTCCTAACCTGGTATCCTGCTGAATAGGAGAAATAGCACGATAGGCATAATTAGGGAAATACACATACTGTAAGTCCGGTATAGCTTGTATGTTATTCAAACCTTTACTGCTGCAGGTTGAGGATACATGGTCTATGACAGACCTGGCCAACTTGTGGCTCTCTAGCTGTTGTGAAACTACACATCCCAGCATGCCCGGCCACAGGTTGTTTTTTTTAGCATTCCTTAGTAGCAAAACTGTCCCAGGGCATGCTGAGACATGTAGTTTCACAACAGCTGGAGAGCCAACAGTTGGCCAGGCATGGTCTGTGAGGTTCCCTTTGAGTATTATGTTTTTCGATGCAAGCGCACAAAGGAACACTGAATTTTGGTAGCGTGCCTTCATTTTTCTTGTGAATCACTAATACCAATGTGCATGCTCTTGTGCTTATGAGTAAAGGTCGGCGCTGTTCAGTCAATGTCACAATTGAAAAACACTTTTACACAATACACATATTGGAGTTTGCACTCACATGTAGCAACTCATCCTGACTGAGGTAATAGAAATTACATCTGTTCACTTAAGAAAGATCAATGCAACAACAGAACTTCTTTACGGAATAAGATGTAAGAACATCTAGACAGTATAATAAAAATGCATGTGAGCCCATAGTCAGTCTATATCTGTTAGGTCAGGGCTGGTCAAACCAGTCCTCGAGATCTACCAACAGTTTACATTTTCCAGACCACCTAGCTGGTGCACAGGTGTAGTCATTACTAATTAAGATGTGCTGCATTCATTCCTAACTGACAATTCTACAGATCTCCAGGAGGCCTGGAAAACATGAACTGTTGGTAGATCTCGAGGACCGGTTTGGCCAGCCCTGTGTTAGGTTGACAGATGCTCTGGAAATTGCACCGTACATCACATAAATAGCTCATTAGCACCATTCCCTCTAGTACTATAACTACTTTTTATTTTATTTTTTAATAAACTACCTCTTCATTTAGCCTAATTTAGGTCTTACTGTAATCATAACAGTGAGAAGAGATTGGCGCTGTATTTATTATATATGCCACTTTTTTTTTTTTTGTCTGTTCCCACCATGTAAGGTACAGTTTGTCCGATTATAAGATTATCATGCACTCTTCAGACTATCGGAGGTAGCAGAGTTTATAAATACTTTTGTAGACAAAACACGTTCTAGTTACTACCAGTCCCAGTTTACACAAAGAAGACTATTCAATAATGTATACACTGATGAGAATTATGGAGCAGGAACATTGCATATATTTCTGTGCACCTCTGTGGACTGAGGACAAAAGCTGCAAAGTTGCCGGGGAAATGTAGCCAGCCAGCCAACCTCTTCCTACATCAAACACCCCTTCCCCTGCCAAAGAAAATCTTTTCATTGTGACAGAAGGAGTGATATATTAAACTAGGGGTTGATCCTGGTGTTCCACCTTGCTGCAAGTTAACGCTGCAACTCTGTAGTGCTGCGTACAAAAATCTGTGAGTCGGAGGCAAGATCAGGCAGCAAGGAGGGGCGAGTTGCAGCGCTGTTGCCAGTGTTTCTACACAGTTACAGTGGAAGCACGTTCTCCTGTATTGACACCTATCAATGGTTAAATGAGCCCTCAAGGAAAAGTACTGTAGGTGCATGTCTAATTGTCCCATCATCCAGTGCAAACTTACGCTACTCTGCAGACTGTGATTGTACAATTGTAGGCATGTAGCATTATATTGGGGAATGTGCTATGTAGTTTTGCAATTCTGCATTTCATAAATTACGTCTTTAATATTCAAATTCCTTGATCTACGTCTTAAAAAAAATAAATCAGATCTGTATTTCAAACTCTGCAATATCGGTTTTACTTGAATATTTTAAATGTAGAAGTACCTAGAATGTTTTATATCAGCAGTGCCTTTTCACAAAGGTGACCTTGAGTATTGCATTCTTTGAAGAAAGACAGTTTATAGTGCTTTATTGCTTCCATCATTATACCAAAGGTAAATGTAACATTTTATTCACCTTCTTCAACAGAAATGGCAGGATATCATCAAAGAAGTGAAATTCCTTCAAAGGATACAACATCCGAATAGTATAGAGTATAAAGGCTGCTATTTAAGGGAGCACACGGCATGGGTAAGAAGCCTATTATGCTATTCATTTCACTACATGTTCTTAATTTATCTATTGAGTATCATGCATACATGCCATGTTCTCACCAGGTTTGGATTTTCTGCCCAAACTATTGTGATTCCTGCATCTTAATCCACATGTGTACATATTACCATTTTGAATCCAGACTATGAAATTGTGCTACTGTACATTGGGCTTTGGTGTTTCTTTTTTTTCTCTCTTACGTCCTAGAGGATGCTGGGCACTCCGTAAGGACCATGGGGATAGACTGGCTCTGCAGGAGACATGGGCACTTTAAGAAAGACTTTAGGTATGGGTGTGCACTGGCTCCTCCCTCTATGCCCCTCCTCCAGACCTCATTTAGAGAAACTATGCCCAGAGGAGACGGACAGTACGAGGAAAGGATTTTTGTTAAACCAAGGGCAAGATTCATACCAGCCCACACCATTCACACCGTATAACTTGTGATAAACTAACCAGTAAACAGTATGAAAAAACAACATCGCATCAGTCGGAGACCGATGAAAACTATAACATAACCCTTATGTAAGCAAAACTATATACAAGTCTTGCAGAAGTAGTCCGCACTTGGGACGGGCGCCCAGCATCCTCTACGGACTACGAGAAAAAGATTTACCGGTAGGTTTAAAATCTTATTTTCTCTTACGTCCTAGAGGATGCTGGGGACTCCGTAAGGACCATGGGGATTATACCAAAGCTCCCAAACGGGCGGGAGAGTTCGGATGACTCTGAATTGTCTGTACTCCTCTTTTTTTTATTATTCTCAACACCTTTGGGATGAGAGGAAGAGGAGGAAACACATAGACCGTCTGGAACACCCACGGTGTCACTAGGGCGTCCACAGCTACCGCCTGAGGGTCTCTTGACCTGACGCAATACCTCTGCAGCTTTTTGTTGAGGCGGGACGCCATCATGTCTATCTGGGGCAGTCCCCACTGACTTGCAATCTGTGCGAAGGCTTCCTGATGAAGTCCCCACTCTCCTGGATGCAGGTCGTGTCTGCTGAGGAAGTCTGCTTCCCAGTTGTCCACTCCCGGAATGAACACTGCTGACAGTGCGCTTACATGATTTTCCGCCCAGCGAAGAATCCTGGTGGCTTCCGCCATTGCCACTCTGCTCCTTGTGCCGCCCTGGCAGTTTACATGAGCCACTGCGGTGATGATGTCTGACTGGATCAGAACTGTTAAGTCGCAAAGCAAAGTCTCCGCTTGACGAAGGGCGTTGTATATGGCCCTCAGCTCCAGGACGTTGATGTGTAGACAAGTTTCTTGACTTGACCAAAGACCCTAGAAGTTTCTTCCTTGTGTGACTGCTCCCCAACCTCGGAGGCTCGCGTCCGTGGTCACCAGAACCCAGTACTGAATGCCGAACCTGCGGCCCTCTAGAAGGTGAGCACTCTGCAGCCACCACAGGAGAGATACCCTGGCCCTGGGGGACAGTGTGATCAACCGATGAATCTGTAGATGTGACCCGGACTACTTGTCCAGTAGGTCCCATTGGAAGGTCCTCACATGGAACCTGCCGAACAGAATGGCCTCGTAAGATGCCACATTCTTTCCCAGGACTCGAGTGCAGTGATGCACTGACACCTGTTTTGGTTTCAACAGGTTCCTGACCAGAGTCATGAGTTCTTGAGTCTTTTCCGTTGGAAGATAAACCCTTTTCTGGTCCGTACCCAGAATCATGCCCAAGAAGGTCAGACTAGTTGTAGGAACCAGCTGCGACTTCGGGATATTGAGAATCCAGCCGTGTTGCTGTAACACTCTCAGTGAAAGTGACACGCTGCTCAGCAACTGCTCTCTTGATCTCGTTTTTATGAGGAGATCGTCCAAGTACAGGATAATTGTGACCCCCTGCTTGCGCAGGAGTACCATCATTTCCGCCATTACCTTGGTGAAAATCGTCGGGGCCGTGGAAAGCCCAAACGGCAACGTCTGAAATTGCTAATGACAATCCTGTACCGCAAATCTCAGGTACGCCTGATGAGGTGGATATATTGGAACATGAAGGTATACATCCTTTATGTCTAGGGATACCATAAAATCCCCCCCTTCCAGGCTGGCGATGACTGCTCTGAGTGATTCCATCTTGAACTTGAACCTTTTCAAGTATAGGTTCAGGGATTTTAAATTTAAAATGGGTCTGACCGAACCGTCCGGTTTCGGGACTACAAACAGGGTTGAGTAATATCCCCTCCCTTGTTGCAGTAGGGGAACCTTGACCACCACCTGTTGAAGATACAATTTGTGAATTGCATTTAACACTAACTCCCTTTCTGAGGGAGAAGCTGGCAGGGCCGATTTGAAAAACCGGCGAGGAGGCACCACTAGGAAGGGGGGCTCATCTTGGGCGGCTGCCCGAGGGGTCTCAGCACTACAGCTGTGCCGAGCTGCTACTTGGTCGGGTTCAAACACCTTTGCAAAGTTCTATAAGTTTGATACCCTGGCTGAGGAGGACCTCCTGTTTGCTCAATCGGTGCTGCAGAGTCATCAGCACTCTCCTGCCCGTTTGGGAGCTTTGGTATAATCCCCATGGTCCTTACGGAGTCCCCAGCATCCTCTAGGACGTAAGAGAAAATAAGATTTTAAACCTACCGGTAAATCTTTTTCTCGTAGTCCGTAGAGGATGCTGGGCGCCCGTCCCAAGTGCGGACTACTTCTGCAAGACTTGTATATAGTTTTGCTTACATAAGGGTTATGTTATAGTTTTCATCGGTCTCCGACTGATGCTATGTTGTTTTTTCATACTGTTTACTGGTTAGTTTATCACAAGTTATACGGTGTGAATGGTGTGGGCTGGTATGAATCTTGCCCTTGGTTTAACAAAAATCCTTTCCTCGTACTGTCCGTCTCCTCTGGGCACAGTTTCTCTAAATGAGGTCTGGAGGAGGGGCATAGAGGGAGGAGCCAGTGCACACCCACACCTAAAGTCTTTCTTAAAGTGCCCATGTCTCTTGCGGAGCCCGTCTATCCCCATGGTCCCCAGCATCCTCTACGGACTACGAGAAAATGATTTACCGGCAGGTTTAAAATCTTATTTTTTTTAAATTATATTTAGATTAGTTTTTTTAAACCAAATTGTACTAATAGACTATTTTTGAGGTCTAGTTCATATTTCCTGTTGACACTATAATAATTTGTTGCAGATTTCTTTACGTATTTTGCTTTGCTGTCATAATTAATCCAATTTTTATTTTACCAACATTACATAAAAAAACAAAAAAAACAAAGCGCAACATTTTGTTTTGTGGTTTTTCTGATTTTTTTGTTTCCTACGGTTTGCCAAAATTGTCCTTGTGATGTCACTGGAGTCTACTGTAGATCTCCTCTATTCCCATCACTAATTATTTGCATTATCTCCCATTACCTATATATAATTTGGATACTCATTTGGAGGTTGCTGCAAACAACCAGGTTCAGGCTCTCAGTCAGCCAATGACCACACGCATTCCACCCGCTTTTTTTTTCTTGCCAAAACTATTTCTTTGAATACGGTGATTTAATGACCAGTTTGGTCTAAAGCAACCACCTTAGCTCCATCTGTCTTGCCTACATTCTGTACTGGCCCCACGGACTCTACTCTGCTGCTGTATGTTTATGATGTGCGCAAAATAAAGTTGCCATGTTGTGACGCTGCCACTTGTGGGTACAGCTGCCCTTAACAGTCTTGTGATATAGAGAGAGGGTGTTAAGAAGTCTTTCATTTGGTCCCTAGTGTTGGAAATGTGACAGATGGCATTCACACGCAACATTCAGTGTGCTGAAACGCTAGGTACTGCTGCACATAGGAAGTCGTGCTATCACTGCGCTGTCACTAGGTTATCTGTCATCAGAGAGCAGTGCAGGGTAACTTGTAAATGGAATGTAGTTGTAGTAGTTCTGTTAGTCTCCACTAGTCCCACTTTACACTAAAGAGTCGTTTCAATTAGCATCACCCCACTAGTCCGTGTGTCTGATTTGCAGCTATATGCCGCACTTACGGTAACTGTTGGTTTGTTGATATATTTTTTTCCTTTGCCATCCCACAGGCCTGCTTACAAAGCAGACGAAAGGGGAGCAAGATAATTTGCCATTGCCTGCGTTTCCACGCTATTGCAACGGCAACTCTCACCCTTTGTGCTTAATTGAATTGAACCCATAATCTTTTCATCCTGACAAACGGAGACCAATCAAACTAATCACAAAACATATATGAAGATGGGCAGATTACTTGGTTACATATATCAGTCAATTAATGGGGTTCTACTAATAGTTTCAATGTTGAGCGAAGTAATATTTAATTATTCCAGGCTTAATTTGTCACAGAAATATGTAAGTAGACTTCATTATGAGGCAGAAAGCTTTCTGGCTACTAAGAGGATGAGGAGGAGCGTCTATCAGTGTATAATGTACAAATTGCATTAGTAAATGTGTTTTGTTCTCTCCCCAGCTGGTCATGGAATATTGTTTAGGCTCTGCATCAGATTTACTAGAAGGTAATTCCTTTTCTTTGTGGTTTTCGTTAAGTAACTTTAAAAGCATTGTTGTTGCATATTGGGGGAAAAATGTCACATGGCCTCATTGTCAACCTGAGTTAGATTCTCTGCTGTATCAACAAAGAAAATATAATGGCAGAAGAGAAGTATGCAGTGGCTGAACACTGTATCGTAGCCCAAAGACTTTCAATTCATCACCGCCTGTAATCTCTAGCATACATACAGTAGCTGCATGAATGGGCTGTTCAAATCCGGCACCTGTTTCTTATGAGGTGGCAGCGTTAAAAGAAAAATACAGAAGAAGTTATACCCATGTGGCTACATTTTTTCGGAGAGCTTTTTATGTGGTTTACATGTGACATATTGTTTATTGCATTTCAGTACACAAAAAGCCATTGCAAGAAAATGAAATTGCGGCAATCACTCATGGGGCCCTGCAAGGATTAGGTTATTTGCATTCTCATAATTTAATCCATAGGTAAGTAGTTCAATCCTTCCTTTTCCTATGACCATCACTAGTAGTTGTGTAAAATGAATTTATATTTCATGCTACAGCAGATTGCGTGTTGTGTACATTGTCACTAGAGAACAGATTGTAAAGCTGCTCTACCACCTTGGTAGGTGTTTTCATAATGTGCCCCCTCCTGCAGCAGCCCCTACCAAGTACCACTTGCTTGGTCCTTATACTCCCAGGTGGGAGCAGACTGAAAACCAGGGCCATGTAATGCTGCAGTGTGAATGAGTCTGCGGACCAAGCAGATGTCCCATTACCAGAGATTGGGGCTTCTGACGACAACCAGCACTGTTCTTCAAAAGTGTCATGTTGCCCCGTTTTGGTAATCTTGCAGTTGCATGCAGAAGGCGTGGATCTCCTACAGACACCTCCCCTGCTGCATTTGCATTTTATTTGTGCGGCTGTACAATGCCATGCAAATCACAATCAGGCTCAGAGATGGTGATGATCTTAAGCCATCAATTAGGCCTATGACTAACTATTAAACATGACAGCAAAAAAATCAACTTGTGAAGTGTTTCTTCTAAAATACTTGGTAGTGGGTGTTAAAAAGAACCATAAATAGAGAGCCGCTAACACAAACTGAAAACAAAAACACTGTACATTGTTACACATGATACAGGAGAATATCTACCTATGTCATATATTATTTTTCCATAGAGATATCAAGGCAGGCAACATCCTTCTCACAGAGCCAGGCCAGGTGAAACTTGCTGACTTTGGGTCTGCATCAATAGCCTCTCCTGCCAATTCATTCGTGGGGACACCATATTGGTAAGTGATTGTGGAAACCTGTGTATTTACAGTGAAGGCCTAAAATGTGCTATTACTTTGCAAGTGTCCCTTTATACAGACAGGTTTGTGTTGCTATAGAAACTGAAATCTTAGAATCCTAAATGTGTGATATTTCTGGGCTATTGCTTTCAGTGTCCCACACTGCTGTGTATGCAGTACGCTATATGATCCTAGCACATAGTTCTTTATTTCTCCTTGTAGTGGGTCATTGACCATTTTTAGTTATCTACTGCCATTTTTTCATTTATTGGGATGTTTTTTTGCTGATGTTTTTTTTTTTTAATACAGTGGGGCAGATGTATTAACCTGGGGAAGGCATAAGGAAGTGATAAACCAGTGATATGTGCAAGGTGATAAAGGCAGCAGCCAATCAGCTCCTAACTGTTAATTTACATATTGGATCTGATTGGCTGGTGCCTTTATCACCTTGCACATGTCACTGGTTTATCACTTCCTTATGTCTTCTACAGGTTAATACATCTGCCCCTGTATATTTAATGTTTAAAATGTAGTGGCGGATGTAATGACACCCAAGATCGCCGGAGGTGCGAGATGCTGGCCGATCTCAGATGTTTTTTTAAAGGGGCAATCACTTACTAGACATGGTTTTGCCTTGTGATTGCCCCTTTAAAAAAACATCAGAGATTGGCCGCCATCTCGCAACTCCAACGCTTTTGGGCGTCAGTACATCCGGCCCATAGTCTTAAGCTGGTTTGTAGGGATTTGGATATAGGTACTTAACTACTGTAATGTCAGTGTCTCTTGCAAAATGTTTTATCATCAATAGCTTTGGCGTGAACCGGTAAATATATAGGTCAGGAATTGCTATGGCGTAGAACTTATACCCAGAAGATAAATACGTGTAAGTGCAGCCAGTCAAAAATAAGTTTCCTGAGTACTGTGTAATCTTAACTATTTAATACCTTCCATTGGAAAGTAGTAAAAGGAAAGATTACCATTTTCTGTGAACTGAATATTTGAACTATTGCACCCCTTGTTTTTCGAACAGTGAAATCCCATTCTGACATATATGATTTGGTAATTAAAAGCGTATAACCTGTTTTAGAAGTGGTTTTTAATACTTTATACCTGTTACAAGCTTATTATTTTGGGGGGGATGTTTAATAGTTAAATGTTTTAATTTTAGGATGGCCCCAGAAGTAATCTTAGCCATGGATGAAGGACAGTATGATGGGAAAGTGGATGTTTGGTCTCTTGGGATCACTTGTATTGAACTAGGTAAATCCACATCCCAACATTTTGAAACTGTTGAATATTGTACACATATGACACACTCTGTAATATAGAGTTGAAAAAAATATTTTTGCATTATGAAATCACAATACTGCAGAAGGTATATTTTTAGAATTGTACAAATGTTAGTTTATTTCAGATGATGTTTGTGAACAGTTGGTTTTACACTCAACTATTGACAGATAAAAACTGTCGTTCAGACAAACTGGTTAAATCACAAACCTAACCAATTTGTAAGAACAACCCTTTCTGTCCATTTTCCAGTGTTTGAGAGCAAATGGTCGATTTGACATTTGCTCTCATACATTACCAGATTTTCATTCCAACAAGCCAAATCTGGAACATGATCTGCCAGATAATTGCATAGTGTATGCGTAAGGCGTAAGTTCAATTAGGTGAGAGTTACTTGCATCCGAGCTTAAGTGAGGCTGTATGTCGCAATTAGGGTTCCGCCGGACTAGCGATAGGGCTACATACAAAATTCTAGAAGTCCTGGGCAAAAAAATGAATGGCCTTTGGCAGTGTCCATGCCATTAGCAACTTGCCCCCCTAGCATCTAATTGAATAGACCCCTAAAAATTGTAGTAGCCCCGTGATATTATAGCATTTATTACATGGACTATTTAGCTGGGACATTCTAATAAGATATCTTAACAATAACACTGGTGAATAGTTGTGGCTCCAATCTTTTCAAATATAACTTGAAACTGACAGGTTTTAGAGATTTTTGCTACTTGAATTGTAGTATTGAGCAATGTTCTGAATCCTGACAATGAGATTTAACCGCTGGATTGTTTCCTTTTTTACTCTTCACCTTAAGTTCCTCTTCAAAAGTTATGCAACAAAGGATGGTATGTTCTTTTGTTGTATCTTTATTATGAACTAGTAAAAGGACCTGGCATATACAGGCTCACTTTGGTGCCACCTCCTGTTCTGTCTTGCCTGCTGAATACTTACCCCCTCCCGGTGTAGAGACTTCTTTGTCACGGTCGGCCTTGTTGCTCACCATAGTTGAGCCGTTTGATTAGGGATTGAGTTTTTCTGCATAGAGTAGTATCCATAATTACTTTTAAATATGTGCATAGTCGCAAATGAGGCACCAGGGAAAGTCACGTCATCGTAGCATTTTGTATACAGATTCACTAGTGTCACAAATGAAATTTAATCAGTGCAGTCTCGTGAAGTGGTTTTAACACATTGCGACTAAGTTGCAGTGCGTCACATTGGAGCGAAAAACGCTCAACGCAGCAGAGTCGCGACTGCTGCTATAGTGTATGCTGATACATCTGTATAGTTTTCTATCCTCTTCTAGTTTTCATTGCTATTTGAGGGAGGACACATTCCCCCTGGATCCCTCTGTGCATGTCGGAGACAGTACAAACCTTATTATATACAGTAGATGTAGAGAATGTACTAATAGAAAATTGGTGAAACACCGAGAACATGACAGATTGTCATAAGACTCGCAACACTGATGACACAAGGAGCCTGACTTTAGTTGTACTTAAAAAGAAGCAGCTGATTATAATTGTAGGAGGAATGTTGATGACTTTTACAAGACTGAACAGTTTGATGTTGTTATCCCACAGCTGAAAGGAAACCTCCTTTGTTTAATATGAATGCAATGAGTGCCTTATACCACATAGCGCAGAATGACTCTCCCTTACTTCAGTCTAGTGAATGGTGAGTATCCCTCATGACTTTCATAACGTTTCTTGCTCATCCTTGGCATTGTCTGCTCTGCAAACATCACAATGGCTTTCTTATGAACATCTTTAGCAAGCCACATCTTCTTCTATTAACCGAGTAACCAAAACTGAAATATTAATAAAATACTGTATATAAAAATAAGGAAGCGTTGGGGTATATCTTGTGTGTGTGTTGTATTATAAAGTTTACTAATGCATTTAATGGTAAGCAATGGTAATGCAAGCATTACCAGTTTTTAAATCTGTAAGCAATGCACTATTGTATCTGTGCATTATGGATAACCTCCGATTGCATAGTGTGCACGTTTCTACGGTTGTAGCAATTGTGTGAAATAGGGTTACTGTGCTATACATGATATTATTATGTGTTGCATGTGTTCATTTCTTCTCTGGCAGATTAATCACACATAAAAGGGTTCAGGTATTTTAAAATGTGTAGGCAATGTTATAATTTATATAGAGAGATCCCTCTCCCGAAGATTTGAGGCACACACATAGCAGGGGCACACATAGAATGAAAAAGCAGCAAGGACTCTAAAGTGGTTAAACCAAAGGTTTTAAGGAATATAGACTAAGCAGATGCTCTTCTTGCTTGGCGTTTTCATCAGTGAATTCTTGTAATGCTATAAGCAAAATCCAAGACTCCTCTAGTCATATGACCTATGATGCCCTCAAAATTATTGACACATTTAGTTCCTACGTAATTTTACATAATTTTCTTTACTTTCAACTCCTATACTTGAACATAATGGAATAGCTACTGTAGATGACTGCTCCATCCAGAGGCTACTAGTGTCCTTTTCTCAGAAGAAGAAATCTTGGACATGGTAAAATCTATGAAGTCTGTCTCTGTCCCAGCCATGCATTTTAAGAAGTTTTAGAATTTTCTCACCTAGACTGAACTTTTAATTTCACTCTGGAAACTACAGGCCCTTCTCACTCCTTAATGTTAATTTGAAACTCTTAAGCTCCTTGCAAATTAATTTAAGACCTGGCTCGGTGTTTCAGGTTGGTTTTTCGGCATCCACGCTCATGACAACACTAATAGGGCTGTTGAAACTGATTCACCAGATTAATTATTTTAGTTTTCCTGCTTTGGTCATTGCTTTAGACACAGAGGAAGCCTTTGAATGAGTTTACTGGCAATTTTGGGATGGAGGTCTGGGGTGCCTACAGGCTGGCGGGCAAGTTTTTGACTGTGATCTTGGCAATGTATCAGAATCCTTCTACTTCATTACTTGTCAAACAGCACTCTTTGCTCTCCATTTGCCATCCACAGTGGCATGTCAGGGCTGCCTGATGTTCCCCCTAATTTTTGCTCTCATGACTCGAAAATTGACCATCTGATTCCACCAAAGCCTTGATATCTCAGGTACGACTGTGAACCCAGGTAAATTTAAACTTGATTTTTACAAGGTTGAAAAGAGGCAAAATGGCCATCGCATTCAACCTGTATTTTGTATTAAGTTGAGTTGATTTTAATGTACCTGCTGAAGAATGTTTTATGACTAGTTAACAACTACAAATCACTTTACACCCGGATTAACAACTTCAATATTTGAAATGTTGTCCCCTTTTAAATGCATTTACAGTGTCCACCATTACCACCTTCCCTGGCAAGGAATTCCAAGTCCTTATTGCCCTAACAGTGAAGAACCCTTTCCTCCGTTGCGTGCGGAATTTTCTCTCCTCCAGCCTCAGCGAGTGCACGCGTATCCTAAACAGAGTTCTTGTAATAAATAATTCCTCTGTTAACACTTTGTATACACATTTGAAGACCTTAATAATGTCTCCTCTTAGACATGTTCAACCTAGTAAGCCTTTCCTCGTAATCCAGTCCCTCTAGCCCTTTAATCAATTTAGTAGCTCGCCTCTGAACCCTTTCGAGTTCACAGATATCTTTTTTTATACAGTGGTGCCCAAAACTGAACACAATATTCCAGGTGCGGACGTACCAATGATTTGTACAGCGGCAGAATTACATCCTCGTCCCTTGTCTCAATTCCCCGTTTTATGCACGCTAGCACCTTACTTGCTTATATGCTGCTGATATTATCTTGTCTATTTCCAAACCCTTAACGTTGCAAAGGCAATTTGCCCCCCTTGAGGGTGTTTGAATAGACCCCATAAACTAGCACCTCTTCCCTGCCCTTTAATCGCCACCTCTGTATAATCCAGATTTCCTTACGTTTTACACCCCGTGACTTTTCACACTGGTCCTAATCTAATATCTGATTTATCAACAATTTATTGATTCCGCTTCTTTAGTTATGGCATTTCCTCAAAGCCTTGAAGACCAGACTCTCTGCAAGTATACTTTATTATCCACTTGCAAGTGTTGTCTCTTGATAACAGTGCAAAATGGGAACATAAACAGCTCACAGGTCTAAGTAAAACAATGAAATGTAACTAGAATGTAAAAGTAAGATGGGATGCACCGATACGAGCAGCTCTCACATGGAGGCTAGTTTTGGCCTTATGGGTAAGTGGAAGCAGACATGAAACTAGAAACAATTTCTCCAATTTGTGTTTTCATAGTTGGCAGTACAAGAACATCTATAAATGTAATATGGGTCAAACACAGTGCTTATACAAGCAACATTAAATCCACATCTTTAACAAAGATGTAGAGCGTGACATCCATTTTCTCCCTGAATTTTGCAAAAAAAAGAGTATATAACAAAAAAAGTAAAACCCAATATAAGAATATCTTTAATACAAAAATATTCAGCATAAGTCACTTCTGTAGATAGGCTTACTGATCGGCGCTAAAAACCCCGGGATTTTCCCAAGAGAAGACAACTTTTATCATTATAAAAGGTATTTAATACTTTAAAAAGAATTCATGATTAACAGCAAACAGTGTCACAATTTGAATAATTTTGACATGATTATGAAAACATGAGCAATGTATAAAAATAATTCATGATATGATATCATATGATCAAACAGCAAGCAGTATCACAAAATGATTATATAAGCTATGTATAGATTGATTCAATACCAAAACTGGTATATACAATCACAGTGGACTGAGGGTGTTCTGGGATAATGTTCAGGACGAGTCTCACCATGCACTGGTGCTGCGGTGGGCTAGCTGACGAAGCAGGCATGGTCCCGGGCTAAAATGCTCGGCACCACCATAGATAGCTTGTTCAGACCCTCCAACGAAATTTCCCCTCCTTGGTCCACGGCAAGAGCACAGTCTCCAAACAACGCGTTTCGGTGTAAACACCTTTTTAGAAAATAGATCAGTGACCTCAGTGCTATGAGACAGTATGGCCAACCATTACACCATCTGTACATGTAATGTAATTACCTTGCCACAGTCCCTTATTTACATAGCTTATCAGACTTTCCCTCATTTATAGTTAATGCTACATAGCATGTGAGAGGCCCAGACAGAACAATAATGATGACTAACAAACGGTCACCTAAAGATGAGCAATAATGTGACCAATGACCGTTCATTTGTCAAGGAAAGTAGGAAAAGGAGCACCTAAATACAGTATATGACAGTAAAACTATGCTAAACAGGACTTCAAGTGAGATGGTATTAATAATAATGAAAGTGTCCATAATAAGGACACTCTATAGATTGCCCATGCTCTGTTAGGTGGTCCTGGTCATATGGTCCCTCGTTAGACGATATTTGAGCTTTTTCCTGGATGATGTTATTATATCTGTAAGGCATCAGTGTTTTACAGCGCTGGTCAGTTAGGAAGACAGGACATACATAAAACATGAACAATATGGTGATTTGTTTGAGTTACAAATATGTCCTCATACATTTTTGCTGCAGTCATGGCAAACAGCATGACTGTTCTGGCGTGCTCCTCTTGGCACGCCAGGTCGCTTGAGAATATTCTAGCGTTAGGTGTCTTTTGTGCCAGAAATTCGTCTTAGACACAACGCGATGCGACCAGGACACACAAGGAGCTGTGCTGATTAATTTAATATATGACACTTGTATATTGTGTGTGACTAAGTTTCTGAATCTGTATGCGAAGTGCTACAGTGTAGCATCTGCAGCTTTTTTTCAATACAGGTTCTGTTCTGCTCTGTATACAGACTCAGTCACACACAATATACAAGTGTCATATATCAAATTAATCAGCAGAGTCTCCTCCTGCATCCTAGTCTCATTACAGTGCAGCTAAGACACATTTGCAGTAAACAAAAAAAGACGCCCGACTTTAGCAGAGTTGCACAGGAATTGGCGGTTCACTCACGTCTGACATCTCGCGCTGCATGACGTATTGAGGCTAGATGTATAAAAACAGGAACATCTGCAAAGGTATATTTAGGGGTCAAACCAATTAAATATGAAGGATGCGAGTTGCCATGGTGTTTCAGCGGTGGCAATGGCACCCTAACTCGCACCCAGATTTCTACCCAAATTTGCTCAGAAAGCTTTTGGGGGTAATTCTGAGTTGATCGCAGCAGGAACTTTGTTAGCAGTTGGGCAAAACCATGTGCACTGCAGGTGGGGCAGATATAACATGTGCAGAAAGAGTAAGATTTGGGTGTGGTGTGTTCAATCTGCAATCTAAATTGCAGTGTAAAAATAAAGCAGCCGTATTTACCCTGCACAGAAACAAAATAACCCACCCAAATCTAACTCTCTCTGCACATGCTATATCTACCTCCCCTGCAGTGCACATGGTTTTGCCCAATTGCTAACAAACTTGCTGCTGCGATCAACTCAGAATTACCCTCTTTGAGTAGTTTTGTGTGAGTCTGGACTGCCGTAAACTCGCTGTGAGGGGAAACTCACACCTAATTGGATTGAACTCTAAGAATGTGTTTCTTTCTATTAGAGACAAGACTTTTATGCTCATAGTAAATCCATTTTTCAGAGTTTATTGGCAGACACTGGAATCATGGCATAGAGAGGCTGGTTAATGGGTTAGGTACCTGAATCATGGCTTAAACAGCCACATTTATTAAAGCCAACCGAGCAACATTGCTATGAAGAACCCTGACTTGCCACTTTCAGACCAAACTCTGATCTTAGCTCCTATACCGCATGTATACGGCACCCTGGGTTGTTCTTGGGTCGTGTCCTTTCACACAGGACCAGTCAACACTGGCAAACTTAAGTGTGTCATAACAAATGGACGATTTTTTGCCACACAAAGATGAGCTCATGAAAAATGGATGGGTCAAAGTGATTTGCTTATTTCCTCCTCCTTTCTAATTTGCCAGAAGTTCACGTACCTCCTCGTCTTTCCAATGTGACATGCTGTTTCTGTGTGTGCAGTTTTCTGATAACATCCACCTGTGTTTCCCGCTCAGCCAAAGAGCGTGTTTCTGCATGACCTTGGTTGGAAAACCCGAGGCACACCCTTTCTGACTGCAGGCCACGTGAGTTTGGCCTGACCATAACCCTGGTAGCGAGGCCCCGGCAATTTGGACCTGGGTAGAACCATGTCACACAGAGACTGGACCGTGTTCCCCTGGCAACATCCCAGGTTATTCGCTCAGTGTGAAAGGGGTGTAAGTCTGGCCTTAGTGGAGGGCATTTGATAGAGGTGGATGATGGATCAATAGACTTTCTATACTCCTTGGTCCCTTTTCATTCATCTCTGTCAGTTATTCTGTAAAGAGCTCACAGATCGGAGTATCTGTCCATCTTACATTCTCTGGTCACAACAATGTGGACAAATGCACAGTCAAAATAGAATCGTTCACACGGCATAAATAAGATTCTGCTAAAACTCCAAAGCTCAGCACATACCAAAGCAAAAAAGAAGAAGTGTTTTAAACTCTGACAAGGAAGTTATAGGTGTCAAGATTTCGTAACAGACGTTCTCTTATGGACACGTCAATCATAAAAATCAGATACTAGCAGTTACACAAATACGGCTTCAGTAATCTAAAAATAGGTGTACTGTGTGTGCTCAGCACTTGGGATTAAATACATGTTTGATTTAGGGGTATATGCAATTGCGGTCGAATTCGCGGCAATTTTCGCCGTTTTTTAATTCGACTCAATTCGACAGGTGAATCCCGGAAGGTGGCTTCCGGAATTCACCATATTCAATGAAAAACGGATTCGCCAGAGTCGCGGGCGAAAATCGGCCGATTTGGCGGATTTTGCCGCGATTTTAAAAAACGGTAAAAAAACGTGAAAAACCCGAAAAAAAAATGGCGTGGGGTCCCCCCTCCAAAGCATAACCAGCCTCGGGCTCATCGAGCTGGTCCTGGTTCTAAAAATGCAGGGGAAAAATTGGCCAGGGATCCCCCGTATTTTTAAAACCAGCACCGGGCTCTGCGCCTGGTGCTGGTGCCAAAAATACGGGGGACAAAAAGAGTAGGGGTCCCCCGTATTTTTAACACCAGCATCGGGCTCCACTAGCTGGACAGATAATGCCACAGCCGGGGGTCACTTTTATGCCGTGCCCTGCGGCCGTGGCATTAAATATCCAACTAGTCACCCCTGGCCGGGGTACCCTGGGGGAGTGGGGACCCCTTCAATCAAGGGGTTCCCCCCCCCCCAGCCACCCAAGGGCCAGGGGTGAAGCCCGAGGCTGTCCCCCCCCCATCCAATGGGCTGCGGATGGGGGGGCTGATAGCCTTTTGTGATAATAAAAAGATATTGTTTTTTCCAGCAGTACTACAAGTCCCAGCAAGCCTCCCCCGCAAGCTGGTACTTGGAGAACCACAAGTACCAGCATGCGGGAGAAAAACGGGTCCGCTGGTACCTGTAGTACTACTGGGAAAAAAATACCCAAATAAAAACAGGACACACACACCTTGATAGTAAAACTTTATTACTACCGACACACACATACTTACCTATGTTGACACGCCGACTGCCACGGTCTCCGACGATCCGAGGGTACCTGTGAAAAAATTATACTCACCTTCCAGCGTCCAGAGATAAATCCACGTCCAGAGAGTAAAATCCACGTACTTGTTTAAAAAAAAAAACACGCAAAAACACGCTCCATACCGGACTAGAAAGGGGTCCAATGTTTTCACATCAGACCCCTTTCTCCCGAATGCCGGGACATCACGTGACTCCTGTCACTGACGTCCCATCAGCCAATCAGGAAGCGCTACTTCCGTGGCGCTCACCTGATTGGCTGTGCGCTGTCTGTACTGTGACAGCACATCGCAAAGCCGCTCCATTACTTTCAATGGTGGGAACTTAGCGGCTAGCGGTGGGGTCACCCGCCGGTCAGCCGCTGACCGGCGGGTGACCTTACCGCTAGCCGCTAAGTTCCCACCATTGAAAGTAATGGAGCGGCTTTGCGATGTGCTGTCACAGTACTGACAGCGCACAGCCAATCAGGTGAGCGCAACGAAGTTGCGCTTCCTGATTGGCTTAGAGACCTTTCTGTGACAGCTGTCACTGACAGGTCTCATTCGTGGAAAGGTGTCCCATGTGTCAGCATGGGACCCCTTTCAGTCCGGCATGGAGCGGGTGTTCGGTTTGTTTTTTTGCCAAGTACGTGGATTTATCTCTGGACCATGGCTGGGGTGAGTATATTGATCTTTTCTTTTCAGGTATCCGTGGATTCTACATGGAGAAGAGGACCGATGTCGGCGTGTGAACATAGGTAAGTATGTGTGTGTCGACGTATGAAATAAAGTTTTACTGTCGACGGTGTGTGTGTCCTGTTTTTATTTGGGTATTTTTTCCCCAGTAGTACTACAGGTACCAGCGGGCCCGTTTTTCTCCCGCATGCTGGTACTTGTGGTTCTCCAAGTACCAGCTTGCGGGGGAGGCTTGCTGGGACATGTAGTACTACTGGGAAAAACAATATCTTTTTATTATCACAAAAGGCTATCAGCCCCCCCATCCGCAGCCCATTGGATGGGGGGGGACAGCCTCGGGCTTCACCCCTGGCCCTTGGGTGGCTGGGGGGGGGGACCCCTTGATTGAAGGGGTCCCCACTCCCCCAGGGTACCCCGGCCAGGGGTGACTAGTTGGATATTTAATGCCACGGCCGCAGGGCACGGCATAAAAGTGACCCCCGGCTGTGGCATTATCTGTCCAGCTAGTGGAGCCCGATGCTGGAGTTAAAAATACGGGGGACCCCTACTCTTTTTGTCCCCCGTATTTTTGGCACCAGCACCAGGCGCAGAGCCCGGTGCTGGTTTTAAAAATACGGGGGATCCCCTGTCAATTTTTCCCCCGCATTTTTAGAACCAGGACCAGCTCGAAGAGCCCGAGGCTGGTTATGCTTTGGAGGGGGGACCCCACGCCATTTTTTTTTATGATTTCACCGTTCCAGCATTAAAAAAAAAAAAAAAATAATAATATTTTAAAAAATATATAAATAATATTTGTGCCTCCAAAAAAAAAAAAAAAAGTACCTAATCCCTTCTAATATAAATAGATCTGCTATTCCCCCAAAAAAAAACATGTTTAAAATTTTTTTATTTGTTTTCACCCTCCAAAGTGTGGCGGATTGAAAATGACGAATTTGCTGTCTAAAAGCACTGCTGTCGAATTTCCAAACTTGAATTGAATATGCTTTGGTCGAATTGCAGCACTTGTATCATTGCAGAAAAGTCGAATTTGCAAAAATTCGAATTTCAAAAAGTCGAATTTTGAAAGTCCGTTTTTTGGTCGGAAAGCACTGAATTGCATAGGCGATTTTTTTTTTTTTGGTCGAAAATGACCCGAAATTCGACAATTTCGGGAATTCGACCGCAATTGCATATACCCCTTAGACTTTAACATTTTCTGAAAAGAAAGAATATAGGCAATTATAAAGGTGGTTTTCTCTGCCACCAAAACTTTATAGCATCACCCTTACTTAGGGATTCATCATCGGGGACAATAATTAAGTATCCCTGATACTTACCACTGCCGTGCCATCTGACTGCGCATGCATGACCCAAGGTCACCCACAGGTAAACTCTGAAAACGTAAGTTTTTGGAATTTGTTGAATACTAGGCGGCCCAATTGACCCATCAATAATGAATGGACCAGTTACTAACAACAATTAGCGTTTCCACATGTGTAGCGGGCCCATAAAGGATGATGAATAGGCCCTTAGCACCAAGTATATCCACTGAATTAAAATGTATTCATTCTATTAAATGTTCCACTCTATAATGTAACCGCACAGCAGTTTTAGTCTGTGTTTTAAGTAGTCATTATAAGATAGATGTATTCATTATTTTATTGTGATTAGTTTTATTTTTTGCTTAACTATACTAAAAATGATTAGTACTATAAAATACAAAACCAGGGAGTAGAAAGGCTAAACAAGAGCACATCCGCTGGCTGTCATCCTTTGGTTCCACCCTCTGCATTTAAAAATAGACATACTGAAACTTTTGATGATTGATTTAATAGTACAGCTATATAGTGCACAGGTGATGCTAATTTATGTATACATTCCTGTTCATATCTGTATCATCAGTGAGTTCTGTTCATTCTGAAAACCATATAAGAATAATACATTGCCTATTGAAAAGGATTAAAGATAATGCCTTTGGTCACAGAACTCCTTGGTGACTTATGTTATTTTTTAGAAGTGACCGCAGAGACAGTCTACTATATGCAGTGATCTGTGAATGTTCTGAAGATTGTATTTTTGTTCCTGTTTTTATACAGGTCTGACTACTTTAGAAACTTTGTAGATTCATGTCTCCAGAAGATCCCTCAAGACAGACCAACATCAGATGAGCTACTTAAGGTGAATATTTCCTTATTGCAATGTACTGTACCTTGTAATTCCCTCTCCTATAATGATTATACATTGCTGTTGCAAACACAGTCATGAAAGGTTATTGCAATAGTCAAGATAAATTGTTGCAATGCCTTCAGTATACAGGTTGAGTATCCCTTATCCAAAATGCTTGGGACCGGAGGTATTTTGGATATCGGATTTTTCCGTATTTTGGAATAATTGCATACCATAATGAGATATTATGGTGATGGGCTCCAAGTTTAAGCACAGTATGCATTTATGGTTCATATACACCTTATACACACAGCCTGAAGGTCATTTTAGCCAATATTTTTTATAAAAATGTGCATTAAACAAAGTGTGTCTACATTCACACATTTCATTTATGTTTCATATACACCTTATATACACAGCCTGAAGGTCATTTAATACAATATTTTTAATAACTTTGTGTATTAAACAAAGTTTGTGTACATTGAGCCATCAGAAAACAAAGGTTTCACTATCTCATTCTCACTCAAAAAAGTCCGTATTTCGGAATATTCCGTATTTCGGAATATTTGGATATGGGATACTCAACCTGTATATTGTTTAGTAACCAGGACAAATGTGGTTTTGAAAGCAGTATTGATGATCCAGTGTTATGGTGTGTACACATAGTGAGATTTTTTCTTTCGATTTTGACTATATAGTCAAAATTGCAAGAAAAGTTAGTGCAAATCGCAAGGTGTTATGCCACTTGCAATCCCGATTCGATCCCGATGTGCGGTCCCGCCAGGTCAGTATCGCAAGAAAAGAAAGACTGTGCAGGCAAGTCAATCCTTGCTAGATCAGTGTCCTATCTAGTTCATCTCACATGTCAATGACATCTCACATAAGCCAAAATCGTAAGCACACATAGTCCATATCTCAAGAAAAGTTAGTCAAAATCGGTGGTGCTGGGCCCTGGGGAGTTCAGGGGAAATCGCAAAGTGAAAATCGGGCATAGCAAGGATCTCACCGTGTATACACACCCTTAGAGCTCTGAAAGGTTCATTTACTAACAAAATATTTCTGTTCAACATTTTTACTGAACCACAGCAACCACCCAGACACTTGCTTGCATTGTGTCATTTATGCTAGACCAGTGGTTCCCAAACTTTTTTGAATCACTGCGCCCAGGGTGCATCAGAATTTTTTTTCACGTCACCCCTAGGGCAAAAGTTTCTAATTGAGAAATTTCGAAAGTAATATTAAATAAATTGTACTTTTATGCATGTCATCCTTCGTTTCAGTTGTGTGGTGAGGGACAGGATTTACTTCCCTTTATCCACATATTTTATGATTGCCAGCCACCAGCGCTGGTTTTATCTATTACACTGACCAGAAATATTTCACTTGGTCCAGGACCACCAACCCAAGGACCCCTGCATGTGTCCTGAGGGACCCCAGGGGGCCTAGGCACACCGTTTGAGAACCACTGTGCATGACATTTAAAAGCTAAATGATGTTTTGGTTCTTGTAGTTTATGGTACATTTTTCACTTAAATGCAGTGTTCTTAAATCAGATGTGATATTTTTTTCTACATTTACGTTGCAACAAAAAGGAGAATGAAATTCACTGAAACAGAAAATGAGTTGTTATATGCAAATACAATCCTTCCTCATATAATGACTTTCCACAGAGAAAACGATCTCAAATGCCATGGTGCTCATTATTTAAAAACATTCAAATATTCTCAGTGGCTTGTGCGTACATTTTGTTCCGTTTAAATCTTAGGTCAGATAATTGAAGCTTTTCGAAACCCACCTGCTGGTAATGCCCCGCTGTGTGCTATATACGTGAAACAGAAAGCATTCCTTTTCTGATGGGTGAAATTAAGTGTGAAAATTATAGGATATTCCAGACATGTGAAAACCAGTGTCTTGAGTTGTTTGCATTTATATGCAGGATATTACCCAAGTCTAATTATTTTTATGTGCAGAAAGTAAACTAAGCAGTAACCGCGCTCAGTCCATTTATTTTAGTCTGACATTTCTGTGTAATGACCCCATAAATTCTTATTTTCTTTTTCTAATGATGCATGCATAGTATGCTAAAGCCTGAGCTGGGGCATGCTCTGTCTCCTGCAATACCCAGCCACCTCATTACCCCAACCAGAGCGCACCAGAGCATGGGAGACCTGATGCTGCCATGAGCACTTCTCATCGCCATTATAGGTGTACAAACTATATTACTTGCCCAATCCACTGAGACATATGTATCTGCATATATTTAATTAGAAATGAATGAAAATATCACATTTTCCAGCTTTAGGCTATTGTCATACAAGGCACTAAGGGTGCTTCAGGAATGGCTTACATACAACTCTGATGGTGTGAGATCACACGCAGTGCCCCCAAGCCATACTGCGACAGTTTGGCGGTAGCGACAGGCTCAGTTTCCAAAAACTGAGGTGTCCTCCGCTTTGTAGGCGTGCCAAGGCTAGTGCCTGCGTCTTGCAAATTGACTGGCCTTGGCTACGGAGAGGAAGCCTTTGGCTTACTCCAGTGGCTGATGGTTCGAGCGTTCATTGCAAAGGTGATCCGATGCTGTAGCTTCGGTTGCAAGACTCACATCTGTGATGCCCTCAGATGCCTCCTGTGGCATTAGCATATATTTGCATCGCTGCTGTGTCCAAAGACGCAGCAGTGATGCATGTACCCCACAACTGAGACACCCCCTGAGTTTATATTGTCCTAATTTATTATGTTATTTACTGTATTGTACTCTTGTTATCTTATAGCACATATTTGTCTTGCGTGAGCGGCCAGAAACAGTGTTAATTGACCTGATCCAGAGGACAAAAGATGCAGTCAGAGAGCTGGATAACCTACAATACCGTAAAATGAAGAAGCTGCTTTTCCAAGAGGCCCATAATGGCCCTGCTGTGGAAACCCAAGAGGAGGAAGAGGTATGTCTGTTAAGGGGAGTAACCCGTCTTACGTGCTTTTACTTGGCACAACTACAAATCAGTGCCTGATAATATGCAGTCATGCTGTGACAAAGGCCACAACTTTATTAACAAAAAACACAAAGTGTCGTTTAAAATGAAAGATAATAAGTTTTTGTATTTTGTCCATTTTTATTATCCCAAAGGAGCCAAAAATAAATTAGACCTTACTATAAACTACTGTTGTGACACACAGACAATTTTTGCCTGTAATAACATACATTCTACCTTTCCTTACTTTTTTGCTCTTTATATTGTATCCCTTTATAACTTAGTGGCACAGCTGTACTCCCTACGTATGGGGTGCTTTTTAAGGTTGAAACATACTGGCCTGCCACTTCTGTTACCTAAAAAAAAACAAAAAAAAAACAGAAAGTGGGCGCTAATTGTAATATATGTTTGTTTACACTTGTCTTAATTCTTCCGGCAGCTCACAAATGGGGGATCTGGATATCCACCAATACTAATATATAATTAAATATATGAGAAAAACTGGGTAAAACAATGTGAGCGCTCAGATAAGATAATAGTACAACAGCTGCTGGTTTTGTAAATATACAATTTTTAATTATGTAAAATTCCATATAGACATCATATGGCTTACATTTTTTTTAAAAAACACAACATAGGAACAATTAAAACATATAATAATAGACACGTGTCCTGTAAATGCGGGACTTGCTGGTAATTAGCTCATTGCTGGTTAGATTTAAAGATACAGGTTGAGTATCCCATATCCAAATATCCGAAATACGGAATATTCCGAAATACGGACTTTTTTGAGTGAGAGTGAGATAGTGAAACTTTTGTTTTTTGATGGCTCAATGTACACAAACTTTGTTTAATACACAATGTTATTAAAAATATTGTATTACATGACCTTCAGGCTGTGTGTATAAGGTGCATATGAAATATAAATAAATTGTGTGAATGTAGACACACTTTGTTTAATGCACAATGTTATAAAAAATATTGGCTAAAATTACCATCAGGCTCGGTGTATAAAGTGTATTTGTAACATAAATGCATTCTGTGCTTAGATTTAGGTCCCATCGCCATGATATCTCATTATGGTATGCAATTATTCCAAAATACGGAAAAATCCGATATCCAAAATACCTCTGGTCCCAAGCATTTTGGATAAGGGATACTCAACCTGTATATATTTTGCATGCAAAAAGCCGACTGTTAGTGGCCACTAGTAGCTAAAAACTTGAGCTCATTAGAATGTTAGTAAAGGCAGTTCTTTTGCTAAGTATAGCTGATATACTACACCAATAAGAGCTTCTGGTTGGCTGTCCAACTGGGGGATAAGCATTGTGAGTCCTGCAAACAGGCGGTATCCACACCTGTGATATTTGCAGTATGGAAAAATCCCTCACTCACTTGCCAAGTTGTAATGGCCGCTCTGCGGTGGCTTCCCCGGGTGTTATCTCCTTATGCTCGTTGGTGGTGTCATGAGCTGGTGGACACTGCATGCGGCCACGGAGATGGACAGTGCTGGGCAGCAAGCCAGATGCTGCAGGAGACGCTGGAGTGCCGCGTACTGCGACTTCTGGGTTCAAGACTTCCGGCTGCGTTCCACAGTTGTGAGCGATCACCTATAAAATATTGCCCACTGATCCTACAGCGGCATTCCAAAAAGAGCTTGGAGCGCTGTTGGATGAGGCACAGGACAGGGGCGCAATATCCAATGACACACAATTTTTGTTTTCTTCTTACCCCATCACTCCAATTTATTATCATTTGCCCAAAATTCACAAGACACTCACATCACTCCCTCGGCGCCCTATAATTTCGGGAATAGGTTCCATCACTTCTAATTTATCACACTTTGTGGATGCACACCTTCAAAGGTATGTGGTGCAACTAAAATCCAACATCAAGGATACAATGCAGTTTTTGAATATGCTTAAGGATATCAAATGGAAAAATTCGTACCAATTTTTGACGTGATGTAGAATCCTTATATTCGAATATCCCACATGTTAAAGGGATAGAAGTAATTTCGAATATTTTGGATAATGATAATACAGTTGCTGAACATCTCAAATCCTTCTTGGTGGCATCCGTAAAGTTTATACTAGAGCACAATTATTTCACTTTTGCGCACAAATATTATTTACACGAGGCACTGCCATGGGGACCAGGTTCGCCCCGATTTATGCCAACCTTTACATGGGTGCGCTCGAACAGGAGCTCATCTGGGGGGCGGACCTCGGGGCGAACCTGGTCCTCTATGGACGATATATAGACGACTTATTCTTCATTTGGGATGGGGATGTTAATTGTATTCATGCTTTTATCACACACCTTAACACTAATAGTTATGGTCTTAAATACACTCACACCACCCATCCCCATCAAATCACTTTCTTGGATATTGCGCTCCTGTCTATGGATGACTGTATACATACTGAAACTTTTTTTTAAAACAGAGCGGCCGTTACAACTTGGCAAGTGAGTGAGGGATTTTTCCACACGGCAAATATCACAGGTGTGGATACCACCTGTTTGCAGGACTCACATTGCTTATCCCCCAGTTGGACAGCCAACCAGAAGCTCTTATTGGTGAAGTATATCAGCTATGCTTAGCAAAAGAACTGCCTTTACTAACATTCTAATGAGCTCAAGTTTTTAGCTACTAGTGGCCACTAACAGTCGGCTTCTTGCATGCAAAATGTATATCTTTAAATCTAACCAGCAATGCGCTAATTACCAGCAAGTCCCGCATTTACAGGACACGTGTCTATTATTATATGTTTTAATTGTTCCTATGTTGTGGGTTTTTTTTTAAATTGAAGCCATATTATGTCTATATGGAATTTTACATAATTAAATTGTATATTTACAAAACCAGCAGCTGTTGTACTATTATCTTATCTGAGCGCTCACATTGTTTTACCTACTTCTGTTACCTTCCTGCTCCCTTATTCTTGCCCCTAGTCATATTCCCATCATATTTCTCCTGATATTTTTTCATTTATTGCTCGTCTTCCCTTATTTCTCCTGTCTCTCTCTCCCCCCCCCCCCTTCCTCCTGTGTTTCCCTGTTTCTGTCATCATTCCCATCACCCTCTATTTTTTTTTTCCCCTTTCCCTGTTATACCACTATTTTCTACACCTTGCTTACCTAATTTTACCTAATTAGTAGTTAACATCTCCTCCGTTGTTTCTGTCTTCCCCTCCTGTTGGTAGTGAGCGTGCGTGCTGCCGTTGTAGCCGGGGTTGACCCCCAACCTCCCCCCTCCACCCCTTTTCTGTCCCATCACTTCCCAGATTCCTCACTTTCCTTTTCTAACACATGTTCCCAAACGATCACTTTTGTCTATTTGTCTTCCCTCTCTAATTTTTTACCCCCTATCATGCCCCTCTTCCAACTCCTTTCTCTCTTCCCTGCTAGAGTTGGTGAAATGTAGACAATATATTGGTCTGGCCATTAAATGGTTACAGTGACCGTGTCATTGTTATCAATACATATTTGTCCTCCTACAGTCTTGCTGCAGTCTCACCACAGAGCACCGTTTGCACCCCAGGTCCCATGACACTCTGTTAGTATCAGGTGTCTTTTTGCATCTTTGTTGCTAAAAATGAGTGTTAGCCACACCGCTATGCGACTAGGACGCATCAGGAGACTGTGATTCATTTGATATGCGACACTTGTACAGTATATCTGTGTGTGACTGAGTCTCTGAATTTTTTTTCCCATGCCAAGTTCCTTTGTGCTTCATATACAGACTCAGTCACACACAATATACAAGTGTATCCTGGTGTGTCCTAGTCTCATTATGATTTTCAGCAAAATAAAGGCGCCCTTGGCTACCAGGAACTGGCGGCTCACTCGCTCCAGGCATCTCTCGCTGCGTGGCGTATTGAGGCTAAACGAGGACACAGCTGTTTATCTGTAGAAACTCTGTGCCGCTATGCCGAGCATAGTGTGGGCAGCTCCCCTGCATGTTGTGGTGCCGGAGGAAGAGCTGAAAACGGACAGTCCATCTGCCCAACTTCGGATAAGGATAAACTGGCAGGGAGGGGTGGCGAAGGAGAGTATAACTGCAAGATGCAATTGAAGACTGTTATATAGTTTTTCTCCTCATGTACTGTAGTTCATGGACATTTTTATTTCTTTATAGGAGCAGGAACATGGAGTTGGCAGAACAGGGACAGTGAACAGCATTGGTAGTAACCAGTCTATCCCTAGCATGTCTATTAGTGCCAGTAGCCAAAGCAGTAGTGTGAATAGTCTTCCAGATGCCTCGGATGACAAGAGTGAGCTGGATATGATGGAAGGAGATCACACGGTGATGTCAAACAGCTCTGTCATCCACTTGAAACCAGTGAGTATTACTTTTATACTATATCTACTCTTAAGTCAATGGCTTTGTGTCACTCTGATGTTTATTTTCAAAGATTGTGTACATGGAGAATGTAGAAGTGGATGGGATCCAACTTGGATTCCAGAAGACAGTGTATTCCATTCACTTAGGAGTTTTATCAGAGATTCCCATTAGATCTATATATATATATATATATATATATATATATATATATATATATATATATATATATATATATATATGTTTGGAGTAGAAATATGGGACACTTCTTTGACAAGAATATAACATTACATATAATCCAGCTCACGATTCCATTTTATATGCTTAATGTGCTATAATAATTATAGAAAAATAATTATTAATAAATTGATCCAATCTAACAGCTTTTCAATGCCACAAACTTCCACAGATGAAACATTTTCCCTATATTTTTGGCATCATAAAATGGTATTTTCTCTGACGTCCTAAGTGGATGCTGGGGACTCCGTCAGGACCATGGGGATTAGCGGCTCCGCAGGAGACAGGGCACAAAAGTAAAAGCACTGGCTCCTCCCCCTATGACCCTCCTCCAAGCCTCAGTTAGATTTTTGTGCCCGGCCGAGAAGGGTGCAATCTAGGTGGCTCTCCTAAAGAGCTGCTTAGAGTAAAAGTTTTGTTAGGTTTTTTATTTTCAGTGAGTCCTGCTGGCAACAGGCTCACTGCTACGAGGGACTTAGGGGAGAAGAAGTGAACTCACCTGCGTGCAGGATGGATTGGCTTCTTAGGCTACTGGACACCATTAGCTCCAGAGGGATCGAACACAGGCCCAGCCATGGAGTCCGGTCCCAGAGCCGCGCCGCCGACCCCCTTGCAGATGCCGAAGAGTGAAGAGGTCCAGAAACCGGCGGCAGAAGACTTTTCAGTCTTCATGAGGTAGCGCACAGCACTGCAGCTGTGCGCCATTGTTGTCAGCACACTTCACACCAGCGGTCATTGAGGGTGCAGGGCGCTGGGGGGGGGCGCCCTGGGCAGCAATGAAATACCTATACTGGCTAAAAGATACATCACATATAGCCCCTGGGGCTATATGGATGTATTTAACCCCTGCCAGGTCTCAGAAAAACGGGAGAAGAGGCCCGCCGAAAAGGGGGCGGAGCCTATTCTCCTCAGCACACGGCGCCATTTTCCCTCACAGAAATGCTGGTGGGAAGGCTCCCAGGCTCTCCCCTGCACTGCACTACAGAAACAGGGTTAAAACAGAGAGGGGGGGCACTTATTTGGCGATATGATTATATATATATTAAGATGCTATAAGGGAAAAACACTTATATAAAGGTTGTCCCTGTATAATTATAGCGTTTTGGTGTGTGCTGGCAAACTCTCCCTCTGTCTCCCCAAAGGGCTAGTGGGGTCCTGTCCTCTATCAGAGCATTCCCTGTGTGTGTGCTGTGTGTCGGTACGTGTGTGTCGACATGTATGAGGACGATGTTGGTGAGGAGGCGGAGCAATTGCCTGTAATGGTGATGTCACTCTCTAGGGAGTCGACACCGGAATGGATGGCTTATTTAGGGAATTACGTGATAATGTCAACACACTGCAAGGTCGGTTGACGACATGAGACGGCCGGCAAACCAATTAGTACCTGTCCAGGCGTCTCAAACACCGTCAGGGGCTTTAAAACGCCCATTTACCTCAGTCGGTCGACACAGACACGGACACTGACTCCAGTGTCGACGGTGAAGAAACAAACGTATTTTCCATTTGGGCCACACGTTACATGTTAAGGGCAATGAAGGAGGTGTTACATATTTCTGATACTACAAGTACCACAAAAGAGGGTATTATGTGGGGTGTGAAAAAACTACCTGTAGTTTTTCCTGAATCAGATAAATTAAATGAAGTGTGTGATGATGCATGGGTTTTCCCCGATAGAAAATTATTGGCGTTATACCCTTTCCCGCCAGAAGTTAGGGCGCGTTGGGAAACACCCCTTAGGGTGGATAAGGCGCTCACACGCTTATCAAAACAAGTGGCGTTACCGTCTCCAGATACGGCCGCCCTCAAGGAGCCAGCTGATAGGAGGCTGGAAAATATCCTAAAAAGTATATACACTAGAGATGAGCGCCTGAAATTTTTCGGGTTTTGTGTTTTGGTTTTGGGTTCGGTTCCGCGGCCGTGTTTTGGGTTCGAACGCGTTTTGGCAAAACCTCACCGAATTATTTTTGTCGGATTCGGGTGTGTTTTGGATTCGGGTGTTTTTTTCCAAAAACACTAAAAAACAGCTTAAATCATAGAATTTGGGGGTCATTTTGATCCCAAAGTATTATTAACCTCAAAAACCATAATTTACACTCATTTTCAGTCTATTCTGAATACCTCACACCTCACAATATTATTTTTAGTCCTAAAATTTGCACCGAGGTCGCTGTGTGAGTAAGATAAGCGACCCTAGTGGCCGACACAAACACCGGGCCCATCTAGGAGTGGCACTGCAGTGTCACGCAGGATGTCCCTTCCAAAAAACCCTCCCCAAACAGCACATGACGCAAAGAAAAAAAGAGGCGCAATGAGGTAGCTGTGTGAGTAAGATTAGCGACCCTAGTGGCCGACACAAACACCGGGCCCATCTAGGAGTGGCACTGCAGTGTCACGCAGGATGGCCCTTCCAAAAAACCCTCCCCAAACAGCACATGACGCAAAGAAAAAAAGAGGCGCAATGAGGTAGCTGACTGTGTGAGTAAGATTAGCGACCCTAGTGGCCGACACAAACACCGGGCACATCTAGGAGTGGCACTGCAGTGTCACGCAGGATGTCCCTTCCAAAAAACCCTCCCCAAACAGCACATGACGCAAAGAAAAAAAGAGGCGCAATGAGGTAGCTGTGTGAGTAAGATTAGCGACCCTAGTGGCCGACACAAACACCGGGCCCATCTAGGAGTGGCACTGCAGTGTCACGCAGGATGTCCCTTCCAAAAAACCCTCCCCAATCAGCACATGATGCAAAGAAAAAGAAAAGAAAAAAGAGGTGCAAGATGGAATTATCCTTGGGCCCTCCCACCCACCCTTATGTTGTATAAACAAAACAGGACATGCACACTTTAACCAACCCATCATTTCAGTGACAGGGTCTGCCACACGACTGTGACTGATATGACGGGTTGGTTTGGACCCCCCCCAAAAAAGAAGCAATTAATCTCTCCTTGCACAAACTGGCTCTACAGAGGCAAGATGTCCACCTCATCTTCACCCTCCGATATATCACCGTGTACATCCCCCTCCTCACAGATTATCAATTCGTCCCCACTGGAATCCACCATCTCAGCTCCCTGTGTACTTTGTGGAGGCAATTGCTGCTGGTCAATGTCTCCGCGGAGGAATTGATTATAATTCATTTTAATGAACATCATCTTCTCCACATTTTCTGGATGTAACCTCGTACGCCGATTGCTGACAAGGTGAGCGGCGGCACTAAACACTCTTTCGGAGTACACACTTGTGGGAGGGCAACTTAGGTAGAATAAAGCCAGTTTGTGCAAGGGCCTCCAAATTGCCTCTTTTTCCTGCCAGTATAAGTACGGACTGTGTGACGTGCCTACTTGGATGCGGTCACTCATATAATCCTCCACCATTCTATCAATGTTGAGAGAATCATATGCAGTGACAGTAGACGACATGTCCGTAATCGTTGTCAGGTCCTTCAGTCCGGACCAGATGTCAGCATCAGCAGTCGCTCCAGACTGCCCTGCATCACCGCCAGCGGGTGGGCTCGGAATTCTGAGCCTTTTCCTCGCACCCCCAGTTGCGGGAGAATGTGAAGGAGGAGATGTTGACAGGTCGCGTTCCGCTTGACTTGACAATTTTGTCACCAGCAGGTCTTTCAACCCCAGCAGACCTGTGTCTGCCGGAAAGAGAGATCCAAGGTAGGCTTTAAATCTAGGATCGAGCACGGTGGCCAAAATGTAGTGCTCTGATTTCAACAGATTGACCACCCGTGAATCCTTGTTAAGCGAATTAAGGGCTGCATCCACAAGTCCCACATGCCTAGCGGAATCGCTCCGTGTTAGCTCCTCCTTCAATGCCTCCAGCTTCTTCTGCAAAAGCCTGATGAGGGGAATGACCTGACTCAGGCTGGCAGTGTCTGAACTGACTTCACGTGTGGCAAGTTCAAAGGGCATCAGAACCTTGCACAACGTTGAAATCATTCTCCACTGCACTTGAGACAGGTGCATTCCACCTACTATATCGTGCTCAATTGTATAGGCTTGAATGGCCTTTTGCTGCTCCTCCAACCTCTGAAGCATATAGAGGGTTGAATTCCACCTCGTTACCACTTCTTGCTTCAGATGATGGCAGGGCAGGTTCAGTAGTTTTTGGTGGTGCTCCAGTTTTCTGTACGTGGTGCCTGTACGCCGAAAGTGTCCCGCAATTCTTCTGGCCACCGACAGCATCTCTTGCACGCCCCTGTCGTTTTTTAAAAAATTCTGCACCACCAAATTCAAGGTATGTGCAAAACATGGGACGTGCTGGAATTGGCCCAGATTTAATGCACACACAATATTGCTGGCGTTGTCCGATGCCACAAATCCACAGGAGAGTCCAATTGGGGTAAGCCATTCCGCGATGATCTTCCTCAGTTGCCGTAAGAGGTTTTCAGCTGTGTGCGTATTCTGGAAAGCGGTGATACAAAGCGTAGCCTGCCTAGGAAAGAGTTGGCGTTTGCGAGATGCTGCTACTGGTGCCGCCGCTGCTGTTCTTGCGGCGGGAGTCCATACATCTACCCAGTGGGCTGTCACAGTCATATAGTCCTGACCCTGCCCTGCTCCACTTGTCCACATGTCCGTGGTTAAGTGGACATTGGGTACAGCTGCATTTTTTAGGACACTGGTGACTCTTTTTCTGAGGTCTGTGTACATTTTCGGTATCGCCTGCCTAGAGAAATGGAACCTAGATGGTATTTGGTACCGGGGACACAGTACCTCCAACAAGTCTTAGTTGGCTCTGCAGTAATGATGGATACCGGAACCACGTTTCTCACCACCCAGGATGCCAAGGCCTCAGTTATCCGCTTTGCAGTAGGATGACTGCTGTGATATTTCATCTTCCTCGCAAAGGACTGTTGAACAGTCAATTGCTTACTGGAAGTAGTACAAGTGGGCTTACGACTTCCCCTCTGGGATGACCATCGACTCCCAGCGGCAACAACAGCAGCGCCAGCAGCAGTAGGCGTTACACGCAAGGATGCATCGGAGGAATCCCAGGCAGGAGAGGACTCGTCAGACTTGCCAGTGACATGGCCTGCAGGACTATTGGCATTCCTGGGGAAGGAGGAAATTGACACTGAGGGAGTTGGTGGGGTGGTTTGCGTGAGCTTGGTTACAAGAGGAAGGGATTTACTGGTCAGTGGACTGCTTCCGCTGTCACCCAAAGTTTTTGAACTTGTCACTGACTTATTATGAATGCGCTGCAGGTGACGTATAAGGGAGGATGTTCCGAGGTGGTTAACGTCCTTACCCCTACTTATTACAGCTTGACAAAGGGAACACACGGCTTGACACCTGTTGTCCGCATTTCTGGTGAAATACCTCCACACCGAAGAGCTGATTTTTTTGGTATTTTCACCTGGCATGTCAACGGCCATATTCCTCCCACGGACAACAGGTGTCTCCCCGGGTGCCTGACTTAAACAAACCACCTCACCATCAGAATCCTTCTGGTCAATTTCCTCCCCAGCGCCAGCAACACCCATATCCTCCTCATCCTGGTGTACTTCAACACTGACATCTTCAATCTGACTATCAGGAACTGGACTGCGGGTGCTCCTTCCAGCACTTGCAGGGGGCATGCAAATAGTGGAAGGCGCATGCTCTTCACGTCCAGTGTTGGGAAGGTCAGGCATCGCAACCGACACAATTGGACTCTCCTTGTGGATTTGGGATTTCAAAGAACGCACAGTTCTTTGCGGTGCTTTTGCCAGCTTGAGTCTTTTCAGTTTTCTAGCGAGAGGCTGAGTGCTTCCATCCTCATGTGAAGCTGAACCACTAGCCATGAACATAGGCCAGGGCCTCAGCCGTTCCTTGCCACTCCGTGTGGTAAATGGCATATTGGCAAGTTTACGCTTCTCCTCCGACAATTTTATTTTAGGTTTTGGAGTCCTTTTTTTTCTGATATTTGGTGTTTTGGATTTGACATGCTCTGTACTATGACATTGGGCATCGGCCTTGGCAGACGACGTTGCTGGCATTTCATCGTCTCGGCCATGACTAGTGGCAGCAGCTTCAGCACGAGGTGGAAGTGGATCTTGATCTTTCCCTAATTTTGGAACCTCAACTTTTTTGTTCTCCATATTTTATAGGCAGAACTAAAAGGCACCTCAGGTAAACAATGGAGATGGATGGATTGGATACTAGTATACAATTATGGACGGACTGCCACGGTTAGGTGGTATAAAAAAACCACGGTTAGGTGGTATATATTGTAATACAATTATGGATGGACGGACTGCCTGCCGAGTGCCGACACAGAGGTAGCCACAGCCGTGAACTACCGCACTGTACACTGGTTGATAAAGAGATAGTAGTATACTCGTAACAACTAGTATGACTGACTATGACGGTATAAAGAATGAAAAAAAAACCACGGTTAGGTGGTATATATTGTAATACAATTATGGATGGACGGACTGCCTGCCGAGTTCCGACACAGAGGTAGCCACAGCCGTGAACTACCGCACTGTACACTGGTTGATAAAGAGATAGTAGTATACTCGTAACAACTAGTAT
Source organism: Pseudophryne corroboree (assembly GCF_028390025.1). Lineage (NCBI taxonomy): Eukaryota > Metazoa > Chordata > Amphibia > Anura > Myobatrachidae > Pseudophryne > Pseudophryne corroboree. Next base: position 873,579,356 of record NC_086445.1, read on the forward strand.
GACTGACTATGACGGTATAAAGAATGAAAAAAAAACCACGGTTAGGTGGTATATATTATAATACAATTATGGATGGACGGACTGCCTGCCGACTGCCGACACAGAGGTAGCCACAGCCGTGAACTACCGCACTGTACACTGGTTGATAAAGAGATAGTAGTATACTCGTAACAACTAGTATGACACTATGACGGTATAAAGAATGAAAAAAAAACCACGGTTAGGTGGTATATATTATAATAATACAATTATGGATGGACGGACTGCCTGCCGAGTTCCGACACAGAGGTAGCCACAGCCGTGAACTACCGCACTGTACACTGGTTGATAAAGAGATAGTAGTATACTCGTAACAACTAGTATGACTGACTATGACGGTATAAAGAATGAAAAAAAAACCACGGTTAGGTGGTATATATTGTAATACAATTATGGATGGACGGACTGCCTGCCGAGTTCCGACACAGAGGTAGCCACAGCCGTGAACTACCGCACTGTACACTGGTTGATAAAGAGATAGTAGTATACTCGTAACAACTAGTATGACTGACTATGACGGTATAAAGAATGAAAAAAAAACCACGGTTAGGTGGTATATATTGTAATACAATTATGGATGGACGGACTGCCTGCCGAGTTCCGACACAGAGGTAGCCACAGCCGTGAACTACCGCACTGTACACTGGTTGATAAAGAGATAGTAGTATACTCGTAACAACTAGTATGACTGACTATGACGGTATAAAGAATGAAAAAAAAACCACGGTTAGGTGGTATATATTATAATACAATTATGGATGGACGGACTGCCTGCCGACTGCCGACACAGAGGTAGCCACAGCCGTGAACTACCGCACTGTACACTGGTTGATAAAGAGATAGTAGTATACTCGTAACAACTAGTATGACACTATGACGGTATAAAGAATGAAAAAAAAACCACGGTTAGGTGGTATATATTATAATACAATTATGGATGGACGGACTGCCTGCCGACTGCCGACACAGAGGTAGCCACAGCCGTGAACTACCGCACTGTACACTGGTTGATAAAGAGATAGTAGTATACTCGTAACAACTAGTATGACACTATGACGGTATAAAGAATGAAAAAAAAACCACGGTTAGGTGGTATATATTATAATACAATTATGGATGGACGGACTGCCTGCCGAGTGCCGACACAGAGGTAGCCACAGCCGTGAACTACCGCACTGTACACTGGTTGATAAAGAGATAGTAGTATACTCGTAACAACTAGTATGACTGACTATGACGGTATAAAGAATGAAAAAAAAACCACGGTTAGGTGGTATATATTATAATACAATTATGGATGGACGGACTGCCTGCCGACTGCCGACACAGAGGTAGCCACAGCCGTGAACTACCGCACTGTACACTGGTTGATAAAGAGATAGTAGTATACTCGTAACAACTAGTATGACACTATGACGGTATAAAGAATGAAAAAAAAAACCACGGTTAGGTGGTATATATTATAATAATACAATTATGGATGGACGGACTGCCTGCCGACTGCCGACACAGAGGTAGCCACAGCCGTGAACTACCGCACTGTACACTGGTTGATAAAGAGATAGTAGTATACTCGTAACAACTAGTATGACTATGACGACGGTATAAAGAAAGAAAAAAAAATACCACGGTTAGGTGGTATATAATTATACAATTATGGATGGACGGACTGCCTGCCGAGTGCCGACTGCCGACACAGAGGTAGCCACAGCCGTGAACTACCGCACTGTACTGTGTCTGCTGCTAATATAGACTGGTTGATAAAGAGATAGTATACAACAATATACTACTATACTGGTGGTCAGGCACTGGTCACCACTAGTCACACTGGCAGTGGCACTCCTGCAGCAAAAGTGTGCACTGTTTAATTTTAAATTAATATAATATTATGTACTCCTGGCTCCTGCTATAACAACCTGCAGTGCTCCCCAGTCTCCCCCACAATTATTATAAGCTTTTATACATTGATGTGCAGCACACTGGGCTGAGCTGAGTGCACACAGACTGAGTCACACTGTGTGACTGCTGTGTATCGTTTTTTTCAGGCAGAGAACGGATATAGCAGAGAACGGATATATTAAATAAAAGTTAACTTAACAACAACTGCACTGGTCACTGTGGTAAACTCTGTCTGCACAATCTCTCTCTCTCTCTCTCTCTTCTAATCTATTCTAATGGAGAGGACGCCAGCCACGTCCTCTCCCTATCAATCTCAATGCACGTGTGAAAATGGCGGCGACGCGCGGCTCCTTATATAGAATCCGAGTCTCGCGAGAATCCGACAGCGTCATGATGACGTTCGGGCGCGCTCGGGTTAACCGAGCAAGGCGGGAAGATCCGAGTCGCTCGGACCCGTGAAAAAAAAAGTGAAGTTCGTGCGGGTTCGGATTCAAAGAAACCGAACCTGCTCATCTCTAATATACACACATACTGGTGTTATACTGCGACCAGCGATCGCCTCAGCCTGGATGTGCAGCGCTGGGGTGGCTTGGTCGGATTCCCTGACTGAAAATATTGATACCCTTGACAGGGACAGTATTTTATTGACTATAGAGCATTTAAAGGATGCATTTCTATATATGCGAGATGCACAGAGGGATATTTGCACTCTGGCATCAAGAGTAAGTGCGATGTCCATATCTGCCAGAAGATGTTTATGGACACGACAGTGGTCAGGTGATGCAGATTCCAAACGGCACATGGAAGTATTGCCGTATAAAGGGGAGGAGTTATTTGGGGTCGGTCCATCGGACCTGGTGGCCACGGCAACAGCTGGAAAATCCACCTTTTTTACCCCAAGTCACATCTCAGCAGAAAAAGACACCGTCTTTTCAGCCTCAGTCCTTTCGTCCCCATAAGGGCAAGCAGGCAAAAGGCCAGTCATATGTGCCCAGGGATAGAGGAAAGGGAAGAAGACTGCAGCAGGCAGCCCATTCCCAGGAACAGAAGCCCTCCTCCGCTTTTGCCAAGTCCTCAGCATGACGCTGGGGCCGTACAAGCGGACTCAGCTGCGGTGGGGGGTCGTCTCAAGAGTTTCAGCGCGCAGTGGGCTCACTCGCAAGTGGACCCCTGGATCCTACAAGTAGTATCCCAGGGGTACAGATTGGAAGTTCGAGACGTCTCCCCCTCGCAGGTTCCTGAAGTCTGCTTTACCAACGTCTCCCTCCGACAGGGAGGCAGTATTGGAAACAATTCACAAGCTGTATTCCCAGCAGGTGATAATCAAAGTACCCCTCCTACAACAAGGAAAGGGGTATTATTCCACACTATATTGTGGTACTGAAGCCAGACGGCTCGGTGAGACCTATTCTAAATCTGAAATATTTGAACGCTTACATACAAAGGTTCAAATCAAGATGGAGTCACTCAGAGCAGTGATCGCGAACCAGGAAGAAGGGGACTATATGGTGTCCCTGGACATCAAGGATGCTTACCTCCATGTCCCAATTTGCCCCTCTCACCAAGGGTACCTCAGGTTCGTGGTACAAAACTGTCACTATCAGTTTCAGACGCTGCCGTTTGGATTGTCCACGGCATCCCGGGTCTTTACCAAGGTAATGGCCGAAATGATGATTCTTCTTCAAAGAAAAGGCGTCTTAATTATCCCTTACTTGGACGATCTCCTGATAAGGGCAAGGTCCAGAGAACAGTTGGAGGTTGGAGTAGCACTATCTCAAGTAGTTCTACGACAGCACGGGTGGATTCTAAATATTCCAAAATCGCAGCTGTCTCCGACGACACGTCTGCTGTTCCTAGGGATGATTCTGGACACAGTCCAGAAAAAGGTGTTTCTCCCGGAGGAGAAAGCCAGGGAGTTATCCGAGCTAGTCAGGAACCTCCTAAAACCAGGAAAAGTGTCAGTGCATCATTGCACAAGGGTCCTGGGAAAAATGGTGGCTTCTTACGAAGCGATTCCATTCGGCAGATTTCACGCAAGAACTTTTCAGTGGGATCTGCTGGAAAAATGGTCCGGATCGCATCTTCAGATGCATCAGCGGATAACCCTGTCTCCAAGGACAAGGGTGTCTTTTCTGTGGTGGCTGCAGAGTGCTCATCTACTAAAGGGCCACAGATTCGGCATTCAGGACTGGGTCCTGGTGACCACGGATGCCAGCCTGAACGGCTGGGGAGCAGTCACACAAGGAAAAAATTTCCAGGGAGTGTGATCAAGTCTGGAGACTTCTCTCCACATAAATATACTGGAGCTAAGAGCAATTTACAATGCTCTAAGCTTAGCAAGACCTCTGCTTCAAGGTCAGCCGGTATTGATCCAGTGGGACAACATCACGGCAGTCGCCCACGTAAACAGACTGGGCGGCACAAGAAGCAGGAGGGCAATGGCAGAAACTGCAAGGATTCTTCGCTGGGCGGAAAATCATGTGTTAGCACTGTCAGCAGTGTTCATTCCGGGAGTGGACAACTGGGAAGCAGACTTCCTCAGCACGACCTCCACCCGGGAGAGTGGGGACTTCATCGGGAAGTCTTCCACATGATTGTGAACCGTTGGGAAAGACAAAAGGTGGACATGATGGCGTCCCGCCTGAACAAAAAACTGGACAGGTATTGCGCCAGGTCAAGAGACCCTCAGGCAATAGCTGTGGACGTTCTGGTAACACCGTGGGTGTACCAGTCGGTGTATGTGTTCCCTCCTCTGCTTCTCATACCTAAGGTACTGAGAATTATAAGACGTAGAGGAGTAAGAACTATACTCGTGGCTCCGGATTGGCCAAGAAGGACTTGGTACCCGGAACTTCAAGAGATGCTCACAGATGACTCATGGCCTCTGCCGCTAAGAAGGGACTTGCTTCAGCAAGTACCATGTCTGTTCCAAGACTTACCGCGGCTGCGTTTGACGGCATGGCGGTTGAACGCCGGATCCTAAGGGAAAAAGGCATTCCGGAAGAGGTCATTCCTACCCTGGTCAAAGCCAGGAAGGAGGTGACCGCACAACATTATCACCACATGTGGCAAAAATATGTTGCGTGGTGTGAGGCCAGGAAGGCCCCACGAAGAAATTTCAACTCGGTCGATTCCTGCATTTCCTGCAAACAGGAGTGTCTATGGGCCTCAAATTGGGGTCCATTAAGGTTCAAATTTCGGCCCTGTCGATTTTCTTCCAGAAAGAATTGGCTTCAGTTCCTGAAGTCCAGAAGTTTGTCAAGGGAGTACTGCATATACAACCCCCTTTTGTGCCTCCAGTGGCACTGTGGGATCTCAACGTAGTTCTGGGATTCCTCAAATCACATTGGTTTAAACCGCTCAAATCTGTGGATTTGAAATATTTCACATGGAAAGTGACCATGATGTTGGCCCTGGCCTCGGCCAGGCGAGTGTCAGAATTGGCGGCTTTGTCTCACAAAAGCCCATATCTGATTGTCCATTCGGACAGGGCAGAGCTGCGGACTCGTCCCCAGTTTCTCCATAAGGTGGTGTCAGCGTTTCACCTGAACCAGCTTATTGTGGTACCTGCGGCTACTAGGGACTTGGAGGACTCCAAGTTGCTAGATGTTGTCAGGGCCCTGAAAATATAGGTTTCCAGGACGGCTGGAGTCAGGAAAACTGACTTGCTGTTATCCTGTATGCACCCAACAAACTGGGTGCTCTTGCTTCTAAGCAGACGATTGCTAGTTGGATGTGTAGTACAATTCAGCTTGCACATTCTGTGGCAGGCCTGCCACAGCCAAAATATGTAAATGCCCATTCCACAAGGAAGGTGGGCTCATCTTGGGTGGCTGCCCGAGGGGTCTCGGCTTTACAACTTTGCCGAGCTGCTACTTGGTCAGGGGCACACCCTGGCTGAGGAGGACCTGGAGTTCTCTCACTCGGTGCTGCAGAGTCATCCGCACTCTCCCGCCCGTTTGGGAGCTTTGGTATAATCCCCATGGTCCTGACGGAGTCCCCAGCATCCACTTAGGACGTCAGAGAAAATAAGAATTTACTTACCGATAATTCTATTTCTCGTAGTCCGTAGTGGATGCTGGGCGCCCATCCCAAGTGCGGATTGTCTGCAATACTTGTACATAGTTATTGTTACAAAAATCGGGTTATTATTGTTGTGAGCCATCTTTTCAGAGGCTCCGCTGTTATCATGCTGTTAACTGGGTTCAGATCACAGGTTGTACAGTGTGATGGTGTGGCTGGTATGAGTCTTACCCGGGATTCAAAATCCTTCCTTATTGTGTACGCTCGTCCGGGCACAGTATCCTAACTGAGGCTTGGAGGAGGGTCATAGGGGGAGGAGCCAGTGCACACCACCTGATCCTAAAGCTTTTACTTTTGTGCCCTGTCTCCTGCGGAGCCGCTAATCCCCATGGTCCTGACGGAGTCCCCAGCATCCACTACGGACTACGAGAAATAGAATTATCGGTAAGTAAATTCTTATTTTCTCTAACGTCCTAAGTGGATGCTGGGGACTCCGTAAGGACCATGGGGAATAGCGGCTCCGCAGGAGACTGGGCACAAAAGTAAAGCTTTAGAACTACCTGGTGTGCACTGGCTCCTCCCCCTATGACCCTCCTCCAAGCCTCAGTTAAGATTTTGTGCCCGAACGAGAAGGGTGCACACTAGGTGGCTCTCCTGAGCTGCTTAGTGAAAAGTTTAGTTTTAGGTTTTTTATTTTCAGCGAGACCTGCTGGCAACAGGCTCACTGCATCAAGGGACTAAGGGGAGAAGAAGCGAACTCACCTGCGTGCAGAGTGGATTGGGCTTCTTAGGCTACTGGACATTAGCTCCAGAGGGACGATCACAGGCCCAGCCATGGATGGGTCCCAGAGCCGCGCCGCCGGCCCCCTTACAGAGCCAGAAGACAGAAGAGGTCCGGAAAATCGGCGGCAGAAGACGTCCTGTCTTCAACAAGGTAGCGCACAGCACTGCAGCTGTGCGCCATTGCTCTCAGCACACTTCACACTCCGGTCACTGAGGGTGCAGGGCGCTGGGGGGGGGCGCCCTGAGACGCAATAAAAACACCTTGGATGGCAAAAAATGCATCACATATAGCTCCTGGGCTATATGGATGCATTTAACCCCTGCCAGAATACATAAAAAAACGGGAGATAAGGCCTCCTCAGCACACTGGCGCCATTTTCCCTCACAGCTCAGTTGGAGGGAAGCTCCCTGGCTCTCCCCTGCAGTCACTACACTACAGAAAGGGTTAAAAAAGAGGGGGGGGGGGGCACTAATTACGCGCAGTATTAAAGATACAGCAGCTATAAGGGGAAAAACACTTATATAAGGTTATCCCTGTATATATATAGCGCTCTGGTGTGTGCTGGCAAACTCTCCCTCTGTCTCCCCAAAGGGCTAGTGGGGTCCTGTCCTCTATCAGAGCATTCCCTGTGTGTGTGCTGTATGTCGGTACGTTTGTGTCGACATGTATGAGGAGAAAAATGATGTGGAGACGGAGCAGATTGCCTGTAATAGTGATGTCACCCCCTAGGGGGTCGACACCTGAGTGGATGAACTGTTGGAAGGAATTACGTGACAGTGTCAGCTCTGTATAAAAGACAGTGGTTGACATGAGACAGCCGGCTACTCAGCTTGTGCCTGTCCAGACGTCTCATAGGCCGTCAGGGGCTCTAAAGCGCCGGTTACCTCAGATGGCAGATATAGACGCAGACACGGATACTGACTCCAGTGTCGACGGTGAAGAGACGAATGTGACTTCCAGTAGGGCCACACGTTACATGATTGAGGCAATGAAAAATGTTTTACACATTTCTGATAATACGAGTACCACCAAAAAAGGGGTATTATGTTCGGTGAGGAAAAACTACCTGTAGTTTTCCTGAATCTGAGAAATTAAATGAGGTGTGTGATGATGTGTGGGTTTCCCCCGATAACAACTGATAATTTCTAAAATGTTATTGGCATTATATCCTTTCCCGCCAGAGGTTAGGGTGCGTTGGGAAACACCCCCTAGGGTGGTGGATAAAGCGCTCACACGCTTGTAAGGGCTCTACCCTCTCCTGAGATGGCCGCCCTTAAGGATCCTGCTGATACAAAGCAGGAGGGTATCCTAAAATGTATTTACACACATACTGGTGTTATACTGCGACCAGCAATCGCCTCAGCCTGGATGTGCAGTGCTGGGTTGGCGTGGTCGGATTCCCTGACTGAAAATATTGATACCCTAGATAGGGACAGTATATTTTTGCCTATAGAGCATTTAAAAGATGCATTTCTATATATGCGTGATGCACAGCGGAATATTTGCCGACTGGCATCAAGTATCAAGTCTAAGTGCGTTGTCCATTTCTACCAGTAGAGGGTTATGGCCACGACAGTGGTCAGGTGATGCGGATTTCAAACGGCATTTGGAAGCAACATGAGAAGACGCCGTATTATCAGGCGCAGTCTTTTCGTGGACAAGCGGGCAAAAGGTTCCTCATTTCTGCCCCGTGACAGAGGGAGAGGAAAAAGGCTGCAGAAATCAGCCAGTTCCCAGGAACAGAAACCTTTTCCCGCCTCTGTCAAGCCCTCAGTATGACGCTGGGGCTTTACAAGCAGAATCAGGCACGGTGGGGGGCCCGTCTCAATGAATTTCAGCGTGCAGTGGGCTCACTCGCAAGTAGACCCCTGGATCCTTCAGGTGATATCTCAGGGGTACAAATTGGAATTCGAGACGTCTCTCCCTCGCCGTTTCCTAAAGTCGGCTTTACCGATGTCTCCTTCTGACAGGGAGACAGTTTTGGAAGCCATTCACAAGCTGTATTCCCAGCAGGTGATAATCAAGGTACCCCTCCTGCAACAGGGAACGGGGTATTATTCCACACTGTTGTGGTACCGAAGCCGGACGGCTCGGTGAGACCGATTCTAAATCTAAAATCTTTGAACACTTACATACAGAGGTTCAAATTCAAGATTGAGTCACTCAGAGCAGTGATTGCGAACCTGGAAGAAGGGGACTACATGATGTCTCGGGACATCGAGGATGCTTACCTTCATGTCCAAATTTACCCTTCTCACCAAGGGTACCTCAGGTTTATGGTACAGAACTGTCACTATCAGTTCAGACGCTGCCGTATGGATGGTCCACGGCACCCCGGGTCTTTACCAAGGTAATGGCCGAAATGATGATATTCCTTCGAAGGAAGGGAGTTTTAGTTATCCCTTACTTGGACGATTCCCTGATAAGGGTAAGATCCAGGGAACAGTTGGAGGTCGGTGTAGCACTATCTCAGGTAGTGTTGCGGCAGCACGATTGGATTCTCAATATTCCAATATCGCAGCTGGTTCCGACGACTCGTCTTCTGTTCCTAGGGATGATCCTGGACACAGTCCAGAAAAAGGTGTTTCTCCCGGAGGAGAAAGCCAGGGAGTTATCTGAGCTAGTCAGGAACCTCCTATAACCGAGCCAAGTCTCAGTACATCAATGAAAGGGTTCTGGTTAAAATGGTGGCTTCCTACGAAGCAATCCCATTCGGCAGATTCCACGCAAGAACTTTCCAGTGGGACCTGCTGGACAAATGGTCCGGGTCGCATCTTCAGATGCATCAGCGGATAACCCTGTCACCAAGAACAAGGGTGTCCCTCCTGTGTTGGTTGCAGAGTGCTCATCTTCTAGAGGGCCGCAGATTCGGCATTCAGGACTGGGTCCTGGTGACCACGGATGCCAGCCTGCGAGGCTGGGGAGCAGTCACACAGGGAAGGAATTTCCAGGGCTTATGGTCAAGCCTGGAGACATCACTTCACATAAATATCCTGAAGCTAAGGGCCATTTACAATGCTCTAAGCTTAGCAAGACCTCTGCTTCAAGGTCAGCCGGTGTTGATCCAGTCGGACAACATCACGGCAGTCACCCACGTAAACAGACAGGGTGGCACAAGTAGCAGGAGGGCAATGGCAGAAGCTGCAAGGATTCTTCGCTGGGCGGAAAATTATGTGATAGCACTGTCAGCAATTCCGGGAGTGGACAACTGGGAAGCAGACTTTCTCAGCAGACACGACCTCCACCCGGGAGAGTGGGGACTTCACCCAGAAGTCTTCCACATGATTGTGAACCGTTGGGAAAAACCAAAGGTGGACATGATAGCGTCCCACCTCAACAAAAAACTGGACAGATATTGCGCCAGGTCAAGGGACCCTCAGGCAATAGCTGTGGACGCTCTGGTAACACCGTGGGTGTACCAGTCAGTGTATGTGTTCCCTCCTCTGCCTCTCATACCCAAGGTACTGAGAATCATAAGGAGGAGAGGAGTAAGGACTATACTCGTGGCTCCGGATTGGCCAAGAAGGACTTGGTACCCGGAACTTCAAGAGATGCTCACGGAAGACCCGTGGCCTCTACCTCTAAGAAAGGACCTGCTCCAGCAGGGACCCTGTCTGTTCCAAGACTTACCGCGGCTGCGTTTGACGGCATGGAGGTTGAACGCCGGATCCTGAAGGAAAAAAGGCATTCCGGATGAAGTCATCCCTATCCTGATCAAAGCCAGGAAGGATGTAACCGCAAAACATTATCACCGCATTTGGCGAAAATATGTTGCGTGGTGCGAGGCCAGTAAGGCCCGACGGAGGAAATTCAACTGGGTCGATTCCTACATTTCCTGCAAACAGGAGTGTCTATGGGCCTGAAATTGGGGTCCATTAAGGTTCAAATTTCGGCCCTGTCAATTTTCTTCCAAAAAGAACTAGCTTCAGTCCCTGAAGTTCAGAAGTTGTAAAAGGGGTACTGCATATACAGCCTCCTTTTGTACCTCCAGTGGCACCTTGAGATCTCAATGTAGTTTTTGGGTTCCAAAAGTCACATTGGTTTGAACCACTTAAATCTGTGGAGTTAAAATATCTCACATGGAAAGTGGTCATGCTGTTGGCCCTGGCCTGGGCCAGGCGCGTGTCAGAATTGGCGGCTTTATCCTGTAAAAGCCCTTATCTGATTTTCCATTCGGACAGGGCGGAATTGAGGACTCGTCCTCAGTTTCTCCCTAAGGTGGTTTCAGCGTTTCACCTGAACCAACCTATTGTGGTGCCTGCGGCTACTAGGGACTTGGAAGACTCCAAGTTGCTAGACGTTATCAGGGCCCTGAAAATATATGTTTCCAGGACGGCTGGAGTCAGAAAATCTGACTCGCTGTTTATCCTGTATGCACCCAACAAGCTGGGTGCTCCTGCTTCTAAGCAGACTATTGCTCGTTGGATTTGTGGTACAATTCAGCTTGCACATTCTGTGGCAGGCCTGCCACAGCCAAAAATCTGTAAATGCCCACTCCACAAGGAAGATGGGCTCATCTTGGGCGGCTGCCCGAGGGGTCTCGGCTTTACAACTTTGCCGAGCAGCTACTTGGTCAGGAGCAAATACGTTTGTAAAATTCTACAAAATTGATACCCTGGCTGAGGAGGACCTGGAGTTCTCTCATTTGGGCTGCAGAGTCATCCGCACTCTCCCGCCCGTTTGGGTGCTTTGGTATAATTCCCATGGTCCTTACGGAGTCCCCAGCATCCACTTAGGACGTTAGAGAAAATAAGAATTTACTTACCGATAATTCTATTTCTCGTAGTCCGTAGTGGATGCTGGGCGCCCATCCCAAGTGCGGATTGTCTGCAATACTGGTACATAGTTATTGTTACCAAAAAATCGGGTTATTGCTGTAGTGAGCCATCTTTTCTAGAGGCTCCTCTGTTATCATGCTGTTAACTGGGTTTAGATCACGAGTTGTACGGTGTGATTGGTGTGGCTGGTATGAGTCTTACCCGGGATTCAAAATCCTTCCTTATTGTGTACGCTCGTCCGGGCACAGTATCCTAACTGAGGCTTGGAGGAGGGTCATAGGGGGAGGAGCCAGTGCACACCAGGTAGTTCTAAAGCTTTACTTTTGTGCCCAGTCTCCTGCGGAGCCGCTATTCCCCATGGTCCTTACGGAGTCCCCAGCATCCACTACGGACTACGAGAAATAGAATTATCGGTAAGTAAATTCTTATTTTTGATAATAGTTATTAAATAGTTTTTTTTTTTAAACGAATGTGTTATAAGTGATTATTTTTTTAATGTTAAGGAGGAAGAAAACTATCCTGAGGAACCGGAGTCTAGAATGCGACCATCAGAACCACAGTCTCCTCCACAGGTTTCCCGTCACAAGTCTCACTATCGGAATAGAGAACACTTTGCCACAATACGCACAGCCTCGCTGGTAAGTTCCTGGCACTATGCAGATGGGATATGAGTAAAAGTAATACGAGACAGGGGCCTGGGATGCTGGGAAAAGAGCTGCTACCCTGCTCATTCCATGTTATCTGTTGTGGTGCTTTCATTGGAAAGAAATATTTAGCTGTGTATACAGGGGCATATTTTACAAGTGGTCCAACTAGCTTGACGAATCTATGTGTCTTATAGTACACAGTTGTATTTCATCAAAACAGAATTAGATTGTGCCGGGGGGAAAAAAAACCTAGTATAATTTAGAATACCCTAATAGCTCCTGTTTATACTGACTTGCCATGGGAAGCGGTCACCATACCGCTATTCGGGATCCCGGACGTCGCAATTCTGATGCCGGAATTCCGACTAGCGGTGAAATACTGATACCGGAATCCCAGCGCCACAGGATTTGCTCCCTCTATGGGTGTCCACAACACCCATAGAGGGAAAATAAATTCTGTGGCGAACCACCATGTCCGCAGCGTGGCAGCCACAGTGAGCCCGCAAGGTGCTTGCTAGCGCTCGCCCCGCTGCTGGTATACTGACTCCCGGGATCCCGCCCACTGGCTTTACATACCAATCCCCTTGCCATTTATGGTGTCTGTGCCATCCAATTGCTACTTTTACATTAAGCAATTATTCTCATTACAGGTCATTAAAGGCATACAGTAATAGTAAAAAAAAAAGTCCTAGCGACATGATATCATTGTGTTTTAAAAAAGCAGTGTTATGCTATCCAATTGATGTAAAGATACGTATTTTGCAGTCATAAATCATATTGCTTATATGACTAATCATGAATCTGGTTAATTATTGCATAAGCCAAACACATGGGAAAAGGTCCTGTGATAATAATCCCCTAGTGCTGGATCACCAGGGCTTAAAGTGGTCCTGGAAAGGTGGTGGAACTAATTTCCACCCGCCACCTATTACCCTCCCCCTACACACCTCCCATTAGGCGGAGACGGGGCCAGTGCTAGGGTTTTTGGCACCCACCTGCAAACTATACATTTGTGCCCTACCTCCCATACTTGATAAAGGGACAGTGGTCTCACAAGGAAGGGGTGTGGTCACACAATAGTACTCCCAATTCAAATTAAGAAACACCGTAGCACAATCTTATTTCCATTAGACCACATGTAGTGCACCTTATTCATATTACGACACACAGCAATGACCCTTTTTTATGTTACGTTACTCAGTAGTGCCCTTTATCATGTTACACTACACAATGGTACCGCTTATGCATATTATGCCACACAGTAGTGCCTTTTTTACACAATGCCCACAGTAGTACCCCTTATACACAATTTCCACAGTAGTAGTGCCCCTTACACATAATGCTCACAGTAGTAGTGCCTTATGTACATAATGCCCACAGTGGTAGTGCCCCTTTACACAATGCCCTAGAAGTGCCACTTGTACACAATGCCCACAAAAGTGCCCCTTATACATATACTGCCCACAGAAGTGCCCCTTATACACATCTCTGCTTCTGTCACTCCAGCAGTTCACCACCTGTGTCCTTCCAGCTGTTCTCTGCCCTGTTTCCATCCTCAGTTTCCCCGCCTCCCTGTGTACCTCCAGCCCCCTCTCACCTTGCCTTCAGCATGCACAGAGCCTGTTCCTCTTCATGGCTCTTCACTTTAACTGCGGTGACGGCATGACATGACATGCGCAGTGCCGTAAAAGGAAGCTGCTGGGACCTGAGGAGGGGAAGAATGCCGACTGACAGACACAGCGTGTATTAGCAGCAGGAGGGTGGGCCACAGGTGAAGAAGGACCATGGAGCTGCCGGGACTTGAGGACGGGGAGGTGGCTGCAGCTCATCATTGACACTATTGATGCGGGTGGCGGGTCAGGCTTTTCTATTGGAATTACTGTGCAAGGCTAGTTCCACCTCAAATTACAGGTGGCGGAACTGAGTTCCACCTTGTCTCCCCCCCCCCCCCACACACACACACACACACACACACACACACACACACACACACACGTGTGAGGCCTTATGTAATCGCAATATCTTAGCTTAAGCATTAAATCCCATTCTCGTATAATGCAACTGCATCTAAAATAAAAAAGAATATCGAAAGGTTCCACAGTTCTATATTTGGATGGTTCCTATGTTAAATAAAGTACATGTAATTCATACAGGTGACGAGGCAAATCCAGGAACATGAGCAAGACTCAGAGCTGCGGGAACAGATGTCTGGCTACAAGCGTATGAGGCGGCAGCATCAAAAGCAACTGATGGCACTGGAGAACAAACTCAAAGCAGAGATGGATGAGCATCGGCTCCGGCTAGACAAAGATCTAGAAACCCAACGCAACAATTTTGCAGCAGAGATGGAAAAACTTATAAAGAAACACCAAGCCGCCATGGATAAAGAGGTAAGTTACTAGGGTATTTCTTCCTACTGGGTACTTTTGGGCCACATGAACATATCCAAAAACATTGTCCATGCATGAAATTATTATTATTATTACATTTTATTTATAGGGCGCCACAAGTGTTTCGCAGCGCCGTACAAAGGACAGTACAGGGAGACAAAACTTAGCATAACAGTAAATAAATAACAAAAATGGAGTGCAGGTAACAAAGAGCAACACAATTCTCAAAACATAATACAGCTTAGATGTAAGTAGCGAAGGAGTAATCATTGTACTACTTGGGGCTGGCGGCCATAGATAGAGATGAGCCTTTACCAGCAGGAGAGAAAGCAGGTAAAGATGGTCGCTGAGTGAAATGTGTCAAGAAGAGGGTTTAGACAAGAGGAAAGAGGGCCCTGCTCTGAAGAGCTAACAATCTAGTAGGGAGGGGCAACAGACAGATGACATGAGGTGCAAGCAGGTAGAAGCCTGATGGTGGTATGCGAGCAAAGCAGAGATGTCCAAGGCATGGGGCAGGGGGATGGAGGAGCAGCCAGCTGTCTTGTATGAGAACACTTTTCTTTTTCCTAAATGAGATGTGGTTGCATTATGGTTGGAGTAATTATTCTGGCTTTTAAGCATGAGAATGTCTTCTAGTTCATGTACTGTGCTTCTATTTACAGCTAAAACTGATGGCTAATGAAGAAAAGAAATTCCAGCAGCACATCCAGGCACAGCAAAAGAAGGAGCTGAACAGCTTCTTGGAGTCCCAGAAGCGGGAATATAAATTGCGAAAGGAACAGCTGAAAGAGGTATGGAGAGTATTAAATGTGAATTAAAGGGAAAGTTTAACTCTTAGTAACTTTACCATATACCCACAAACAGCTGTAAGGACATGATTTATATATGCCTCAAATGTGTATGACTTTGGATCTATGTACTACTACATTATGAGGTTTTCTAGTGCTGCATTATAAAAGCAGACTGTGACCGCATGCACCTAGCTGCACCAGGCGATTACAGATTTGTTTGATTCCACTGGATTTAGGATATAAGGGTATTCTGTCCTACCATCAGTAACAGCCTGTTACTGACTCCACCCACTACGATGTGGGCAGGTAACTTGCTGCCACCACTAGGTTCCTGCCATAGGCACCTGGAGCCATTTACGGTTTTGTATGCCAAAGCAGTAAAACACGCTGCTGCCACACCTCCTGATTGGTGTCAGCTGATTCCCACTGTCCCTCACCGTGGACCAGTCCCCTGCGTGGTAGCTGGCAGAGGGCATAGCTTTGAAGCACTGTGCTCAATCCGGAATAGTTGTCGCAGGGTACAGATGCAATCTTCTTAGAGCCAAGATGTTTATTGCTCAAAAAGTCTTCAAAAAGCCTATTTCCCTCGCAGTTATGGCTTGGGTTATCGCAGCATACTGATGTTCAACAGCAGTACAATTCTTAATGTTACAGAAGATTTACATGTTTTGGGGACTAATACCGCAGGGAGTAAGTCCGTCCTGTGGTTTTTACCCAATCAAGTTAGGTTCATGTGCACATCATGCTTACCTTTATCATTGTCCCTAATGGACACTGGGAAGTGGTCACTCCTCTGTGCCTGCGACCACCTGTGATAATTGACACCCAATATATTTGTACTTAAAATGTACAAATATATTGTTTTTGCTAGAATGCTTTTTTCAAAGAAAATTGTAAGTTTACTGCAATTATTTTTGGGAAAACTACTGAGGCAAGAAGTGTTGCAGTTAATGAAGGACAATGTGCATTCGTACCCACTTTTTTTTAGTGCTTGTGTGTGTGGTGCAAGTATTGTAGTCTATGAGTTAGCCGTTAAATCCAGCAATCATTAATGTATACTTTACCATTTGCCTTCTTTTGGAGGTAATTTTGTTTATTCGGTATACAGTATAACTTTATAATGTAAATGTGAGAATAGTGGTGGCTGATTAATTTTCATTCGCTAGGAGCTAAACGAAAACCAGAGTACTCCAAAGAAGGAGAAACAAGAATGGCTCTCCAAACAGAAGGAGAATTTCCAGCACTACCAGGCTGAAGAAGAAGCCAATCTCCTGCGCCGCCAGAGGCAGTACCTAGAGTTGGAGTGCCGCCGATTCAAGAGGCGGATGCTGCTCAGTAGACACAATCTGGAGCAGGACCTGGTTAGAGAGGTATGTTGTTAATAACACACTGACTGGGATACAAGCTGAAGTGTAAACTGAAGGTTGAAACCTAAACAAGCTTTTAAATATTCTAATGCTGCATTCAGACTGCAAATGCCGGATCCTACCCGGTAAGACAAACGTGTACTTACCGTGTGGGATCCGGCATTTGCACTCCGCTGCTGGCTTTCCGACCCGGCAATATACCGGGTCGGTTGCCATAACAACGGAGCGCGCAGCAGCAGCAGGGGCGGGGGTGGAGGTGGCGTCGGGAGATGAGCTCATCTCCAGCGCCGCCTCTCCCTATCTTGTGAATGGGAACCGTGTCGCATCGACACTGCTCCCATTCACACCGCACCTGACCCGGTAATCAACCCGGGTAAAACCCTTCTTTTTTACCGGGTTGATTTACCGGGTCAGGCGACCCGCTAAATCGGCCAGTGTGCTTTCACATCGCACACTGACCCGGTTCGACACGGCAATATGCCGTGTCGGTACCGGGTTATTTGTGCGATGTGAAAGGGGTATAATGCACAGCAACACAGTACAGTGGTCATTGAAGTTGTAGAATCTAATGTTCATCCTCAGTGTTACTGTTCTATTAATGTAATTGCCGATATCTGTTCCTGAATATTCTCCCCTAGATTAGTATTTTATCCGCAAAGAGCCCTTACCTAATTGTTGGGCGGAAAACTGTGAGAACATGTTTTTGGCCTTCCATTCAAAGTCATTCTGGGGCAGATGTATTAACCTGGAGGAGGCGTAAGGAAGTGATAAACCAGTGATATGTGCAAGGTGTTAAAGGCACCAGCCAATCAGTTCCAATATGTAAATTAACAGTTAGGATCTGATTGGCTGGTGCCTTTAGCACCTTGCACATATCACTGGTTTATCACTTCCTTATGCCTTCTCCAGGTTAATACATCTGCCCCTCTGTTCTTATCTGACTTCAGGAGGGAAAAAATTTGGATCCCCTATTTTACAGTGTACTGTATATCGAATCACCTAGGAACTGAGGATGTTGCTGTTTGTGTTGGAAGGTGGAGGAATTCTTTATTTTATTTTATTTATATAGTTATCGTTTAACAAATCTTTGTAAAGATGTGTAATGTGTTTTACTTTGGTGCATTTCTATGTAAAATGTATTTGTTATATTTTTTTGTGTCCTTTAAATTAATAGGAAATGCAAATTGGTTACCTGTTATGTTACACTTCTCCTTAATTCATTAACTTAATTAAGGGTCTTGGATCTATTTATTTTTAGGAGCTAAATAAGAGGCAAACACAAAAGGACCTGGAACATGCTATGTTGCTACGACAGCACGAGTCCATGCAAGAATTAGAGTTTCGCCACCTCAATACCATACAGAGGATGCGTTGTGAGCTTATAAAGCTGCAACATCAAACTGAACTCACAAACCAGCTGGAATACAATAAAAGGCGAGAGCGGGAATTACGGCGCAAGCATGTCATGGAGGTCCGACAGCAACCCAAGAGTCTAAAGGTATTGGCGCTGGCATGTTGTTTAGATTGGTGTCTGTTCATACAAACAATCCGTTATGATTGTGTATTATTTATATACACTATTATGTTTGTGCACAAACCTAGAGCATCTAGTTTAACACGGCTTGCTGTGTATCCGTTTCTATTTGAAGATCCAAAAGAACATTGTAAGCCTTCCGCTAGACTTTACAGCAAACTATTGTAACATTTACTGTTAGGAGGTGTCATTTGCCAGCTTTCCCTTTACTGGAAACAGGGCTATTGATTCTACTAACTTGTGCTTCCTTTTACGCAATGGCAGGGGGTTTGATTGGAGAGCTGCTGTTAATTAGTTTTTTTGCACTAATTGTTTTCTGTGTTTGTTCAGTGGTAAGACACCTGTCCTGTTGAAATGTAGGTATATGTATACCAACTTGTATGAATGCCATCTCTCTAAAATTTTATTTCACAATTCACTAATATTTTTTTTGCCTTCTTTTTCCGTTGTCAGTGAATCCTGCATGTGTGTGTTTAAGGCTGGGTACACAATATGCAGTATGCTGTTAGTACAGCCAGCAAATGACATGTTGCATAGTGTATTTGTCAGTGTGTACAGATGATACGTCTGTGAACGACGTCATTGAGGCATAACAGGTCAGCCCTGAAGCACAGCGAAAGGCGATATATCAAGCACATATATCTGTGCATCTGCCTGTGTGTAGCGCTGACCGCGCGATAGGTCAGCCACAGAAGCCAGTGAATATGATGTCACAAATGGGCGGACATATTCAAATTACTCTGCTGCCGGACATACTGTATAGGGCAGATGATTAGTAAATGTGAATGCACAAGATCGTTTGTGCATAAACCAGCTGTTAGATCAGACATCGTTCCGGCCGCAGGGATGTTCCGTCGGCCATGTGTGTACCCAGCCTAAAAGACAATAATTATTGCCAAATTGTTTTATCAACAATTAGCCGCAATTTGCTCAAGGCTGAGAGTAAGTATGTCTATATGCCGCTTATACAGTACAGCTGGATTCACAGATTTTGGTTCGCATAGGGCTGCGTACAAAAATCCGCAAATCTGAGACTAGATAGGGCCGCGAAGGGGTGAGTTCAGATGCCGTTGCCAGTGATTGCCCTCTTGCAACAGCAACTCGCATGCAGGGGCGACTTAATGGAATTGAGTCCGGTGTGACAGGTTGTCTAAGATGTATATGTATGCAGATTTAATTCAACTGATGTTCCCTTTTATTTTGTGTTTAGTCTAAAGAGCTACAGATAAAGAAGCAATTCCAGGACACTTGCAAGATTCAGACGCGGCAATATAAAGCTTTGAGAAACCACCTTTTGGAAACCACACCAAAGAATGACCATAAGGCTGTTCTCAAACGGCTGAAAGAAGAGCAGACACGCAAACTGGCAATACTAGCGGAGCAGTATGACCATAGCATTAATGAGATGTTATCTACACAAGCAGTAAGTGAAGGCAGTCCCTTGTAGCTTGAGTCACTTGATGGTAGAACATGTGCAAAAGGTAAATAATGACTCTTGTATTTCAGCTGCGCTTGGACGAGGCACAGGAAGCGGAGTGCCAGGTTTTGAAGATGCAGCTGCAGCAAGAATTGGAGCTACTAAATGCTTATCAGAGCAAAATTAAGATGCAAGCGGAGGCCCAGCACGAGCGGGAATTACGTGAACTGGAACAAAGGGTTTCCCTACGTAGGGCTCTTCTTGAACAAAAGGTATTTGAGCTTATGCTTTTCTTGAAATGGCAACTGAAAAAATATGTGGTTAATTGTGATGAGCATTAGAAATGCTTATGGCAAATACAGAGATGAGCGCATGTTGGCTGCAATTACACTCTCCTCGCATGCACAGATGAAATGCGGATAATATACACATCTCTGCAGCACACCAGCCCTATTTGTACACTTGGTTTCAGTGCTGTCATCGTGCTCACTTGCACCAGCCCTGTCCTTGGTGCAAAGGCTTCATCTGAAAACAGACTTAATTACGCATATGCGCAACTCTGCATAGCCTGCAGTTCTGTCAGACCATCACTAAGCTTAGTCATATCATGGCCCAAGCTATTGTTCTTGGGGCATTCACATGTGTGGTTCTCTCAGTGTTGATAGCCTTGGTGACTGTAATTAGGTCATTGATGGTGGTGAAAGTCGATTTTTGAACACATGAATATGCAGTTTTACGAACAGGAAATAAAGCTTTTTCATTACTTTTTTTTTTAACCCTATTTGGAACATTGAGAGTAAGACCACTTTCAGAAGCGCTCCTCATGTTTTGTTGTGTTCTTCCATTAAAGGACTTGCACAGCAATTAATGATTTAGGTCTATAGCTTCATGGGGTGGTCTTCAGTATGCCGACTGTAGGGATCCCGGCGCACAGTATACCGGTGCCGGAATCCCGACAGCCGGCATACCGACACACATTCTCCCTCGTGGGGGTCCACGACCCCCCTGGAGGGAGACTAAATAGCGTGCAAGGGGCTCATTTGCGCTCGCCACGCTGTCGGTATGCCGGCGGACGGGCACCCGGCGCCGGTATGCTGGTCGCCGGGAGCCCGGCCGCCGGCATACCATACTACACTCGCTTCATGTAGTCTGGGTAAAATACGAATGGCATCTGTCTCCCTCTTCATCACACATCCACTTTCATAATATTTCCAGGTGCTCATCCAGTGCTTCTGTTTTCACCATACTAGATGGAGAAAGCATTTAAGTTTCATTGTGAAGGAAAACTGATGTTTACTGGACAAAGAAAGTGACCTTTCTTGTGTAACGTGACAATTTCTTATCTCCTTCCTTAGATTGAAGAGGAAATGCTCGCTCTTCAGAATGAACGAACAGAGCGAATTCGGAGTCTCCTGGAACGCCAAGCTCGTGAAATTGAAGCATTTGACTCTGAAAGCATGAGGCTAGGTTTTAGCAACATGATTCTTTCCAATCTCTCCCCCGAGGCGTTCAGCCACAGCTACCCGGGAGCTTCTGGCTGGTCCCACAATCCCACTGGAGGCCCTGGACCTCACTGGGGTCACCCCATGGGAGGCCCACCACAAGCTTGGGGTCACCCAATGCAAGGCGGACCCCAACCATGGGGTCACCCCTCAGGGTCTGTTCAAGGTGTCTCTCGTGGTAGTACAATGGGGGTCCGCAACAGCCCCCAGGCTCTGAGGCGGACAGCTTCTGGGGGACGGACAGAGCAGGGAATGAGCAGGAGCACAAGTGTTACTTCACAGATATCCAATGGTTCACACATGTCTTATACATAACTGCAAGAAGAACTTTAACGGCCATTCCTTTTGATCACTCAACACAAACTGCCTACAGATGTCCTCACAGCAGCTTTCTCAATGGTACTGAGCAGCTGCAAAATTAAGGCTTCCTACACATGCTGAATTTTAATCATTTTTGTACAGGGTTCCATGTATGTGTGTTATTTACCATATGATTGCATTGGCTGCTGGGTTTATATCGGGGAGAAGGAAAGTTAAGCATGTGGCTTGTGATGAAAGTGAACATTTAGTTTTGAATAGTTTGGAGTAGCCAACTTACTGAACAGAAGCTAGACTCTAATACAAATTTACCTTAAAAACTATATCCGCACTTTGAGCACTTGGTACATTCCCTGGCTCTCATTATAAATCACTACACTCCTATAGGTCATTGTCATTTCTGCCTCTTCAGTGGTCGTTCAATCCTTTGTTACTTTGTGAGTGATTAGCCCATCTGGTTTTTAAGTCTGGACAGGTTGCATGGGTCATACCTTTCATTGCTTAGGTTCGTTAAACATTCTATGCAGACTTGTTAATGTGTCAAATAATTTTAGCTTTAATTAGGCCAAACATTTTTTCATTGCGTTGGTATGTTTAGAGTTTGTTGCTGCTTATTACAGGAATGTGTTCTATTAATGACTGATATATTGATGATTATTCCACCACAGATATCCTGTACTCAGGCAGAGGCTTTCTGCACCGGTCACTGTTTGTTTTTTGGTTTTTTTGCCACTGCTAGACCAGGTCATTTGTTTAAGAGGCACGCTTGTGTTTCTAGATGTTTCTCTTATATCATAAGGTGCAGTTTCCTATACAAACGCCACAATATTTACAGATGTTTGGTTATAGCAGCTGTTTATTTTGTTGTATTTGATTGGTGCACGCCCAACAACTGAATGCTTGTCTGAGCTCCCTCTCCTTGCTTAGTGTGAGGTGTTTGTGTCAGCCATGTTGTCTGGAAGCTTATTGGGCATTCGTGACGTCGCTGTGCTTTCAGGGGTCATTCCTTCTGTACATCTGAACATCACAGAAAGCACAGACGATTGTAACCAATGTAGCAGTAAACGTTTTGTCTTTTCTTCATTAATCTTCTTTTTGTCGTTTGCATGTCCTCATTTTGCCACAGTCCTTTAATAGCCATTCATTTCCTCCTCTGTTTGCCATAGCTGTATTTGGTGTTCAGCTGACACTCCTGTTACAGTCAGTAGTTCCCATATACTGCCATGTTGTTTTAATAGGTGACTGTAACAGGAAGGGGGATATCTCCAGCTCACTAATACTTCCATTCATTTACAAGTTGGTGTTGTCCATGAATGGATGCTCTCCTTTAACTAATTGGTACTACTCACCATTTATATTGAGCTGTATAGCCATGTAATGTCCAAGACTGATCATCGCTCCAAACTAAAGTACTCTTTTGCTAATGCATGACATACAGAGTTACCCTGTATTGGGAAAACTAGCTTATTATTCCATATAAATAAAATGTTTTACAATGTCCAGATCAGTTAAAAAAAAAAATGTAAATTTAAACCAATAAAACATTTAACATATTTTTTGGAGCACACAATGTACACATATTAACATTTAAAATCACGTCTAAAATCTAGTAAAATAATTGAGATCAATATATAAAATATCTCACTTCTCTGGAGCAATGTGTTTCACTGAGGATGTCCAGATTTTGGATATACAGCTCCCAGAAGTGGAGAGTAAGACTGTTCACTGGTCAGGGTTATACAATAAATCCCTTAGCTTGTCATCATTGCACCAATTAATGGTGATCATCCACCCAGCCCTAACCTGTAAATTAACTTACTGGTGCGTTGGAGATATCTCCCCTTCCTGCTATAGCACAAATAGTTTTTCTTGTTTGTTTGACAGGGGGGACTCTACTTTTCTCCCTCAGCTGTCACCTACAGAAATCCTCTTTGTTTCCATTAGTAAGTGACTGCATGTCACGCCTCTCGCTCAGTTGTATGTGAACCAAGTGTGTTTTTTAAAGTGATAATCAAGTTAATGACTTGTACAATTTTATCTCTTTAGGTGCTATTATTAGTGGCAAGGGGTCCTGCCAAGGAGGTTTAGATGGACTGTATAGAAAGTGAGAAGAGTTCTAAAGAGTAGACAGGGTATTTATGCTGTCCTGTGAGGGTAGAAATATGATTTACCAGTAGTACAAATGTCAGCCTGGCATGTGCTGGACCATGTATAGCTCCTCCCCTACAGTTCTGTTCATTTGTATAAAAGCAGCATTACTGTTTGTCAATATTCCTCCAAGAGAATATTAGCGATCTCATGGTTCAGAACGTATCGTTCTATGTAAAATTTCTATGCCACATTTTTATTTGTTCTGTAATCCGCACTGCAGTAAAGTTATATCACACACTAGATAGACAGGTCTTTTAATATATTTGGGTACGTTTTGTTATATTGAGAGAATTAAGTAAATATTACAGGAGAAAAATATATATTTCTGAACATTATTTTCTTTATGTAATTGTATCTATGGAGAAAATAAGGATTTAGGGGGCGATTCAGTTGTTTTAACGGGTGTCCAATGTAATGGGTGCCCGTCGGAGCAATTCAATTGTTTCTCTGATCAGACACATCACTTTTCACACGCACAAATAGCGCATAGCAGCTAAACCAGTCTAAAGTCTTGGTTAGGGCGGCCAAACCATTGATTCATCACACTTTTCTCTCCGCCTCCTAAACTAGCAACAAGGAGAAATGTGTTTCTGGCGCCTAATTTGCGCCCCCTAATGACAGCCGAAGGGGAAAACATTTGAATTGCCCCCGTGTAGTAACTTTAAAGTATACTTTATTGGTATTGGACTCCACACAGAGAAATCGGAGTCCGTTTAATATTGTCCAGCAAGGTATGCCTTCCGTATCTTGTCCTGTTTATTCTGTTTTCTGACAAACTAAATTGTTTTGCTTTTATCAGAACGTTTTCTCCCTATCAGATCAGACTGGTTCCATTCATGTGTGTTTATGATAAAGCCCCGTACATACAGGGAGAGATGTGTGCTGAGCGATCTATCAGTGACCGCTCAGCACACATCTCTCCCCCACTCAGCACTTCACGATATGCTGAGCGAGGGGGGGCACTCATTTCACCCAGTGGTGAAATGAGCGACCTGCTAGATTGTGCCTGTGTGCAGGCCAGTCTGGCAGCGGTGATAGCGACACGCAGGAGCACGCATCGCCATCGCTATGGGGCACACACACACACAGAGATCCGTGCTTAAGTTCTAAGCAATCTAGTCAGATTGCTTACAATTTAAGCACTGATCTCTCCGTGTCTACCCCCCTTTACAGTGGTTGTTTTGTTATCAGCTGAGAAATAATGAACATTTTATCTTTTGCTTTGGTCACTTGAAAACTCATTAGCAGTTTCCACAAGTGCCCTCATTGAGCTGTTTTTACTGAAAATGCCCGTATCAGAAAATACTTTTTTTTTTTTTTCCTCACCTAACATGTATCTTTGTACTATAGCCCTTAACCTTTTTGCTTTAGTAAATATTTACTTACTGGAGTAGACTAAAGAGGTGACCTTGAGACTCCCTGGCCTCATAATCCAGTGCATAACCCTTTGTGCTGGAGTGGATATCCACAGGCTATTAATGGGAAGTGAGAGACGTGCACTTACATCCCCAGCCTGTTAACCTAGGGTATATTTTCATTGTTAGTGTTACCAGAGAAAATGAGCCACGAAATTGTTCCTTTTCATACTGGGTTTTTTTCTCTATGGGGGTAATTCAGAGTTGATCACAGCAGGAAATTCGTTAGCAGTTGGGCAAAACCATTTGCATTGCAGGTGGGCCAGATATGTACAGAGAGTGTTAGATTTGGGTATGTTATATTGTTTCTGTGCAGGGTAAATACTGGCTGCTTTATTTTTACACTGCAGTTTAGATTTCCGTTTGAACACACCACACCCAAATCTAACTCTCTCTGCACGTGTTATATCTGCCACACCTGCAGCTAACAAATTTGCTGCTGCGATCAACTCTGAATTATGCCCTATATCTTATAATGGACAGTCCTTATGTTGTAATATCACAAGCAGGGAAGAGTGTAAGCCTTAATACACATAGTAAAGCATTTCTGGGAGACTGCGTACAGTTATTTTAAAAGACAAATGTACTCAAAGTGAACTGAAAGTCTTGGAAGCAGGAGACTGTTTTTTTTACCATCACTGCCTCGTTCAGCCTATACCTCTGGTTAGCAGATATGATTAAGGCTATTTCATGATGAATGAGGAATTAAACACTAAATGAAACAAATTACCTTGCTGGTGAGATGTTCTATCTATTATAACCACTTTTCTGTCCTTGCCGAAAGGGTTCATTAAAAAGTGTGCATACAGTATGTTATATTCAAGATCGATTGCACATTTAAGACAGGATAGCACAGTCACAGCTGTTATTAAATTAACCTGGGAAGGCAAGGCCAGTTTTGTTGTGATGGGAATGAGATCTGTATCCAAAAACCTAGATCATGGTAGGCCTTTCCTTAATCTGTTCATGGCAATTTACTGACATGTCACCCAAGTCCATCTGTAGATCCTAAATCATTTTAATGGTTTCTTTCCAATGGTTTGTTTTGCTTGATCTAGTGTAACTTTCCCTTACATTCTATGGAATCTAATTGTGGCAGTAGCCCTCAAATCTTTTAGTTTGCACTACATTATAATACTGGAGGTATTGACCCAGTAAATACTTCCAAAAGATCGATCAACTGACTAAGTGAGGGATGCAAATAAATATATCTATATAATAGCTTCTGAGATTGACATGCGTGAGGCCAGGAGTAGAGTGTAGTGTTGGAGATGAGATTAGACACCCCTTGACCTAGCATTCGCCAGGTCCAATATACGTCACTTTCATATTATACACATAAATGCCGATCTAAATTATTAATTAATGGGTCTATGGGCCTTGGAGAGCGAAAGAGTGGACGGTGATAAAGTACCAGCCAATCAGCGCCAAAAGTAGCAACCTAACTAATCAGCATCTGTCACAGGCTGTGTTTGAAAAATGACAGGAGCTGGGTGGTTGGTACTTTATCTCTCTCCAACACTTAGTGCATAGACCACTAAGTTGTTTAAGGTTAAATGAACCGTTTACTTTTCCATATTCTGCTTTGCGGGTCAGATCAGAGAGGGAAGGTGTTGCCCAAACATTGGACATCTACTTGGATATGTTCTATTTCTAACAAACTGTCCTCCTTCTTCAGTACTGTTTTAAATAAACTCCTCTTGTACATATTGGTTTTAAAGCTCCACTTTTATGTAAAAAGCGTTCCTTGAAGCCGCTGTAAATCTAGAGCGAAAGTGAATGTGCCCTGACTGCTATTCTCAGATGCTGCCAAACAGTATTAGTGTACACAATAAAAGGCAAAATTTAATTTTTTTTTTAACTCTTGCAGAAATGTATTTTGTATTCTAAAACTAGTTGTATATTTTTAATCTTGATATGTCCCTATTATTTTTCTTTGACATTTCTCTGAAGATGTTTTTCCAGATGCTGTCAGTGGATGTAACAGACCATTAGACAGTAATGCGTACCAGTGGAGAGCCAAACTTTTTTTTTTTTTCTATGCATTAACAGATTAATATATTGTACAACAATGATCTAATGTATAGGAAGATTGTTATAATAATGTCGTCAGTGATACTCCTTGTTTTTGTGAAGTGTGCTACTATATTACCTCTGCTGTATGATTCATCATGGAGTTGTTAGTGTGTTACTTTTCCCATAACGAAGACATTGGTTTCCGTAGGTTCCACTTTCTATCAAACGTGCTGTTGTACAGTATGTTGTCACATGACTTCTCTTGAGGCTTCTTACAGCAGAATTGATAGACCGATGTTTTAAGATCTGGACTTTTTAGTATATTTTTGTTGAATTATTTCATTCTTATATTCAGAATTTCTCCTCCAGAGAGTAACCCAAATCATGTGCCAACAGCCAAATTGTCTCCCACCAAAAGATGTTGTTACCTTTGGTAGATGTGCCAATTTGTATCCATCCTGTGATTGGGAATGTGTTCTAGAAAGTTGTTGGGTGGTGGAGTTGGTGAAATTGTATGCAGCTTCTGCATGACTCTGCTTGATGTTATTGCACTTTTTAATTCTATGATGATTTGAGAAGAAATGTCACTTTACCTATACTCCAGGCTAAGACATACAGATGTTTTTATTTTGATTTGGGTAAAGAAAATATATTTAACAATTACATACATATTGCTGTGCATGTAAAATATCAAACATTCCTATTCTCTTGATGCCATCCATTGGTAAACAATCCATTTACACGCTGACATTTTTCTTTTCTTTTTTCTTTTTTTTGGGGGGGGGGGTGTTGGGTTGGGGTTTTTTTTTTTTTTTTTAGACCTTTGTATGTAATCAGGTGACAAAGTATCTTTCTAGGAGGCGTGTCCACACACACTTCCTTTTTATGTTGTAGAGTTGATCTTTTGGTCTTTTTTTATGTTTTTTTTTTGTTTGTTTCAAAAGGTCAATACATAGCTGCCATAAGGTACCAAGCGTTGCCTCTAAATTTGAAGTACAGTAGGTAGCTCCCTGCTACCGAGGACAACAAAATAATAAAAATGTATTGGTGATTAAGAGAAGAATGTGAAGAGGAGGTTTTGTGAGAAAGGGAAGGTTTTGAAAGTCACGTTTGTATTCTTGTTTTTAGTATCACACTATTATTATTATTATTTTTATTTTTGTCTATCACCAGTTCTCCAGCAGGGATTGTTCTTCCTGTTGAACACGAGGAAGGTGAGAGGGCAGCAAAGACACTGGTGTAAATAATCAACATTAAAAATTTTTTTAGTGCATATTACACAAAGATATATTGACTTAAAAATTGTAAATGCTAGAGCCTTTTTATTAACACTTAAGTTGCTAAACATGAAAAGAATTCTATTTATGAGAGAGCCCTGCGCCCATTTCAGCCAGCCATTTAAATAAGACATTTATTGTAGGACTGGGACTGTCCAGTCCATGTGTCACCAAGCTTGTGAAGAGTTCATTATTAAAAGCTGAGGGGGGGGATGGGGTTGGTTTGTGTATATTGTACATTTTAAAATAGCTTGCTTGTATTGTGTAGGAAAATAAAAGGTTGGCAGAAAGGAATCAAATAAGAAGTTATCTAACAATACTATTAACACAGATTCTAACATGTTGTCTCTACTGAATTGAGCCTCTCTTCAAAGATCATTTATTAAAACTTTTTTTTTGTTACTTTTGTTTTTGAATCATAGGCAGAATTTACAATATTGCTGGCAGATGCGTCAGGTGTGCGTTGCAATTGTAGCCAGAAAGTGTTTATCAGAGGCTTTGTCATCAGAGACAAAATCCAAAGTGCCAATTTAATTGGCCATTTTGTCACTTGTACAAAAGTGAACTATTAAATTGATTTGGTGTTTCCAACATATTAATTTTGGACGACAAATGCACACTTTTCAATTTGATTGAAAACTACATTGGCTGACCAAATTGATACAGGCTGATGATGGTGGATTGAAATTGCCAAGGCGGCTTAAAGTACATAACAATGGGTACATTTTTGATGATTCCATCGCTTTTTGTATTATGGAGTGCACTCTGCGCGGTGCATGTAATGGAAAATACATTACAGAGACAGCCGCATTTGGTCAGTGTCCAGGAATAGATCACATTTTGGTCCAGACCATAAACTTTAGATTTGCTTTGCAATGCATACCTGTTACCTCTGGCAGTGCCAAATTGAGAAAAGGAGTACATTCAGCCACGGTCATGTTAATTATATATTCTTGTCGCATGTTTCTGAATTTTTATTTGCACATTTATTTGTAGAAGTTACAAGAATATATATTTTTAAGTTTGAATCTTTATTCACTTTACTCTGTACACTCCCACTGTTTTTAACATCTGAAAATAAAAACAAACAAACATAATTTCCTCCCTATTTTAGTAAAGATACATTTGGGCTAAAATGCCATTAATTAGGGATAATATGAATGCACACCCGCAGATACCAAGGAAAGGTGAAGTCTTACAGGTAATTGTTAAAACAATCTTTCCCCAAAATACTAAACTAAATATTCCTTTATTTTTGTGCATTTATGTAAGCCAAAGGCCTTTGGGGTTGTGGAATTATGAAACGTCCAGTAGCTTCAGGTGTGGATATTTAGTAGTATAGATTTTAGTGATCCATGTTTTCCTTGCAGCAGCTGGGTACTCCAGCCATTCTACCAGCTTGTGGGTTTGCACTTACAAGTTTCTATGGAAGCCATCAGTCAGGGAAACCTTTGTTGTATATATTGAAAATGCTGGAAAACGCTTTACCGGGCAGTTTTGTAATATGTACCAGTCACACACAAGTAGGATCAGCCATTGTGTTTGCTGAACAAGGCACCAGGAACCAGTGACTTTACAGAGCCACAAAGCAAGTAGTTAGCCTGCCTTCTTGTGTTATTGGTCCATCCTACAAAACTGCTGCCTGCACTCTATATAGGCAATATGTAGACTTGTAGTGAGTTGCCTATGAATTAATGAGCACCGTATAGTGTTTCTGCAGCGGTGCCCGCTTTGCACATTACTCTTCTGAGAAACGTGATTTCTTTTTGTAAAGTTTAAATTGAGGATTTGTGGTGTCCTCTTGAAACATGCTCGTCAGACCATTAATAGTAGATACTGTGTAAAATATTGGGGTGTACAGTCCTTTCTAAGATTAAATATTTCATGCGCTAATATAAGAAGTTGAAAGCGATTATTTCAGTGGGAACTGAAAAGAACTGTGTTAACATATAGTAAAGTCTCTGACTTTATACTAGTACATCCAGCATTTAAAATGTCACTCTGCGTGATTCACTTTGTCACTTGATAATCATAAACCCCAACACCGTGCCTTATTGCCTCTCTGCATAGCAAAAACTTTCTCAAGGCCACGATTGTAACAAGAAGTCATGCCACACAAGATTCCCTTTAGGGAGTAAATACAATTTTATTTTTCTATCTGTCAGAATGGTATAAGCCAGGATTTTGACACCGCTCAGCCTTCGGCAGTTGAAGGTCACTATCTTTCCTTACAGTGGACAGTATGTAATAAGTAACCACTTGTCCCTTATTTAGTCTTGCACATATTTTAACACTGCTTTTAGATCATTTTTATACAACTGTCATTTTACCAATATGAATAGCGTGGGTTTGTGCGCATTTTTTCCCCAAACGCTTTTTGTTCTTAGCATTAGAGGATTGTGAATGTCAACTACGAAGTTTCTAGAACACATCAGCACAATTCCCAGAAACATTTCCATCATATTCTACTGGTATAAGTTACTGCGGGTGTGCATTTTATCTGCAGTGTAGTGTTTCACTCCACTGCCTGCTGGGGTCTTGTACAGTGAGGTATCTTGTACAGTGTAATGTCAGTATTCTGGTATTCCTCTGGTTTCACAATATATTATATAACCTGTATTAATTGTATAGATTGTGCATTTAAAGCTGTTACCAAGTTGTCAGAAAAGGAGAGAAAATAAATCCTATGTAATATTTTGTTTGTAATTATCCTTTGTATCATAGCAAAGGAAATGTTTAAAAATCAACTGTAATAAAGTAATTTTAGTACACATTGAGTGTGTTTCTTTGTTACATTTTTGTTTTTGGAAAATATTTACATGAAGACGGAATTAACATACACTATTAAATTGCTAAAGGGAGGGTGGGCTGTATACCCTAATTTTAAACATTAGAGGTGTTACCATGCTGAAACTTGTTGTGCCATGCGTGAAAAAGAAAATGCAGATGCACGCTCTGGGCCTGATTTGGAAGCAAGGCAGAAAAATCATGTAAGTTTGTATCTGGAACAAACCATTTTGCAATACAAGGAAAGGAAATACAGCTATATATTTTTCTCTAACATCGTAGTGGATGCTGGGGACTCCGTAAGGACCATGAGGAATAGACGGGCTCCGCAGGAGACTGGGCACTCTAAGAAAGATTTAGTACTACTGGTGTGCACTGGCTCCTCCCTCTATGCCCCTCCTCCAGACCTCAGTTAGAATCTGTGCCCGGACAGAGCTGGGTGCATTGTAGTGAGCTCTCCTGAGCTTGCTAATAAGAAAGTATTTTAGTTAGGTTTTTTATTTTCAGAGAGCTTCTGCTGGCAACAGACTCTCTGCTACGTGGGACTGAGGGGAGAGAAGCAAACCTACTAACTGCGGCTAGGTTGCGCTTCTTAGGCTACTGGACACCATTAGCTCCAGAGGAATCGAACACAGGAACCTAACCTTGGTCGTCCGTTCCCGGAGCCGCGCCGCCGCCCCCCTCGCAGAGCCAGAAGACAGAAGCCGGCGGGTTGAAGCAAGAAGACGTCAAAATCGGCGGCAGAACACTCCTGTCTTCATATGAGGTAGCGCACAGCACTGCAGCACTGCAGCTGTGCGCCATTGCGCCCACACTAACCCACACACTCCGGTCACTGTAGGGTGCAGGGCGCAGGGGGGGGCGCCCTGGGCAGCAATTGATTACCTCCTGGCAAAAAGCAGCATATATACAGCTGGGCACTGTAATATGCATGAGCCCCTGCCATTAATTTTACACAAAATCGCGGGACAGAAGCCCGCCGCTGAGGGGGCGGGGCCTTCTTCCTCAGCACTCACCAGCGCCATTTTCTCTCCACAGCTCCGCTGAGAGGAAGCGCCCCAGGCTCTCCCCTGCAGAAGCACGATAGAGAGGGTGAAAAAGAGAGGGGGGGCACACAAATTTGACGTAAAAACAATATATACAGCAGCTACTGGGTTAACACTAAGTTACTGTGTGATTCCTGGTTCATATAGCGCTGGGGTGTGTGCTGGCATACTCTCTCTCTGTCTCTCCAAAGGGCCTTGTGGGGGATCTGTCTTCAAATAGAGCATCCCCTGTGAGTGTGGTGTGTCGGTACGTGTGTGTCGACATGTCTGAGGTAAAAGGCTCCCCTAAGGAGGAGATAGAGCAAATATGTGTGTGAGAGGGTGTCTCCGTCGACAACGCCGACACCTGTTTGGATATGTGTAAGTGCTAAGGTGAATTTATTGCACAAAAGATTAGAGAACAGACAGGAAATCTACCCATGTCTGTCCCTATGGCACAGAGACCTTCAGAGTCTCACAATGCTCACTATCCAAAATAATAAACACTGATATCGACACGGAGTTTGACTCCAGTGTCGACTACGATAATGCAAAGTTACAGCCAAAATGGCAGAAAGGTATTCAATATATGATTATTGTAATAAAGATGATTTGCATATCACTGATGACTCATGTCCCTGTGACACAAGGGTACACATATTAAGGGGAAGAAAGCTGAGGTAAATTTCCCTCCTCTCATGAGGAAAAAGAGCGGGAATCTCCAGACAAGAGACTGCAGCTTCCCACAAAGAATTCTCAGGCAGTATCCTTTCCCCACTAGGGCCAGGATGTGATGGGAATCTTCCCCTAGGGTGTCACGTTTGCCCAGAAGGTAGCCCTAGCTATTCTCAGGGATCCTGCAGATAGCGTGCACATTCTGGTACACTACTCAGACCGGCGATTGTGTCGGCATGGGTTTATAGCGCTGGGGCTGCGTGGACAGGTACCTTATCAGCAGAAATTGAGACCCTAGTATGTATGTATGTATATATATATATGTATGTATATAGAGAGATATGTATATATATATTAAAGATTCTGTCTTAAGAGATATATATAAAAAACATGCCCAAAGAGACATGAGTATACTGGGTCCTAGAGTCAAAGCAATGTCGATTTCTGCTTGACGTGTCCTGTAGAATATGCAATGGACAGATGATGCCAACTTAAGTGGCATATGGAAGGCTGAGGATTGTGTGGAGAAGGGTTCTCGGACCTGGTCTCCACGGCTATAGCTGGTAATTCGGATATTTTGCCTTATATTCCTGCACAGCCTAGGAAAGCACGTCATTATCAAATGCAGCTTTTCGAACAAAGAAACAAGAAAGGCCGAGATGCGTCCTTTCTTGCCAGAGGCGGGGCCAGAGGAAAGAAGCTGCACAACACAGCTAGTTCCCAGGAACAGAAGTCCTCCCCGGCCTCTATGAAAATCCACTGCATGTCGCTGGGGCTCCACAGACGGAGCTAGGCCCGGTGGGGGCACGCTTTCGTAAGTTCTGCAACAAGTGGGTTCACTCCCTGTTAGATCCCTGGGCAATAGATATTGTGTCTCAGGGATACAAGCTGGACTTTGAGAAGATGCCTCCTCTCTGCCGGCTTCCCCCCACGAGAGGGAAACAGGGTTAACTGCAATTCACAAATTGTATCTTCAACAGGTGGTGATCAAGGTTCCCCTCCTTCGACAAGGAGGGGGTTATTATTCGACCATGTGGTAGTCCCGAAACCAGACGGTTCGCTCAGACCCATATTGAATTAAAATCCCTGAACATATATCTGAAAAGGATCAAGTTCAAGATGGAATCGCTAAGAGCGGTCGTTACAAGCCTGAAAGGGGGAGATTTTATCGTGACTCGGGACATAAAGGAGGCATACCTTCATGTCCCCATTTATCCACCTCATCAGGCCTACCTCAGAATTGCGGTACGGGATTGTCATTACCAATTTCAGACGTTGCCGTTTGGTCTCTCCACGGCCCCGAGAATATTCACCAAGGTAATGGCGGAAATGATGGTGCTCCTGCGGAAGCAAGGTGTCACTATTATCACGTACTTGGACGATCTCCTCATAAAAGCGAGATCAAGAGAGCAGTGGCTGAACAGCGTATCACTTTCTCTGGAAGTGTAACGGCAACACGGCTGGATTCTATATATTCCAAAGTCGCAGTTGGTTCCTACAGCTCATCTGCCTCTCCTAGGCATGATCCTAGACACAGACCAGAAAAGGGTTTATCTCCTGATAGAGAGAGCTCAGGAGCTTGTGACACTGGTCAGGAATCTATTAAAACCAAAACAGGTGTCAGTGCATCACTGCACTCGAGTCCTGGGAAGGATGGTGGCATCATACGAGGCCATTCCTTTCGGCAGGTTCCATGAGAGGACCTTCTAATGGGACTTACTGGACAAAGTGGTCCGGATCACATCTTTTAGATGCATCGGTTAATCACCCTATCCCCCGGGGCCAGGGTGTCTCTCCAGTGGTGGCTGCAGAGTACTCACCTTCTCGAGGGCCGCAGGTTCGGCATTCAGGACTGGGTCCTGGTGACCACGGATGCAAGCCTCCGAGGGTGGGGGGCAGTCACTCAGGGAAGAAGTTTCCAAGGGCTGTGGTCAAGTCAGGAGACTTGCCTTCACATCAATATCCTGGAACTAAGGGCCATATACAACGCCCTAAGTCAAGCGGAGACCCTGCTTCGCAACCAATCGGTGCTGATCCAATCAGACAACATCACCGCAGTGGCTCATGTAAACCGCCAAGGCGGCACAAGGAGCAGGGTGGCAATGGCGGAAGCCACCAGAATTCTTCGATGGGCGGAGAATCACGTACGAGCACTGTCAGCAGTATTCATTCCGGGAGTGGACAACTGGGAAGCAGACTTCCTCAGCAGGCACGATTTCCACCCGGGAGAGGGGGGACTTCATCAACAAGTCTTCGCGCAGATTGTAGGGAACTGCCACAGGTGGACATGATGGCATCCCGCCTCAACAAAAAGCTACAGAGGTATTGCGCCAGGTCCAGAGACTCTCAGGCGATAGCTGTAGACGCACTGGTGACACCGTGGATGTTCCAGTCGGTTTATGTGTTTCCTCCTCTTCCTCTCTTACCCAAGGTGCTGAGAATCATAAGGAAAAGAGGAATGAGAACAATACTCATTGTTCCGGATTGGCCAAGAAGGACTTGGTATCCAGAGCTGCAAGAAATGCTCACAGAGGACCCATGGCCTCTGCCTCTAGGGCAGGATCTGTTGCAGCAGGGACCTTGTATGTTCCAAGACTTACCGCAGCTGCGTTTGACGGCATGGCGGTTGGACGCCGGATCCTAGTAGAAAAAGGGATTCCGGATGGGGTTATTCCTACGCTGATAAAGGCTAGGAAGGACGTGACGGCTAAACATTATCACCATATACGGCGAAAATATGTTGCTGGGTGTGAGGCCAGGAATGCCTCTACAGAGGAATTCCAGCTGGGCCGTTTCCTTCACTTCCTACAGTCGGGAGTGACTTTGGGCCTAGAATTGGGGTCCATTAAGGTCCAGATTTCGGCCCTATCCATTTTCTTTCATAAAAAATATCTCACGTGGAAAGTGGTCATGCTATTGGCCTTAGCTTCGGCTAGGCGTGTGTCAGAATTGGCGGCTTTGTCATGTAAAAGCCCCTATCTGGTTTTCCATATGGACAGGGTAGAATTACGGACTCGTCCGCAATTTCTGCCAAAGGTGGTGTCATCTTTTCATTTGAACCAACCTATTGTGGTGCCTGCGGCTACTCGTGACTTGGAGGATTCCAAGTTACTAGATGTAGTCAGGGCTTTGAAGATTTCTGTAGCCAGAACGGCTGGAGTCGGGAAAACTGACTCGCTGTTTATCCTGTATGCATCCAACAAGCTGGGTGCTCCTGCTTCAAAGCAATCTATTGCTCGCTGGATCTGTAACACGATTCAGCAGGCTCATTCTGCGGCTGGCTTGCCACCTCCAAAATCAGTAAAAGCCCATTCCACAAGGAAGGTGGGCTCTTCTTGGGTGGCTGCCCGAGGGGTCTCGGCATTACAGCTTTGCAAGAGCAGCTACTTGGTCGGGTTCAAACACTTTTGCAAAGTTCTACAAGTTTGATACCCTAGCTGAGGAGGACCTTGTGTTTGCTCATTCGGTGCTGCAGAGTCATCCGCACTCTCCCGCCCGTTTGGGAGCTTTGGTATAATCCCCATGGTCCTTACGGAGTCCCCAGCATCCACTAGGACGTTAGAGAAAATAAGATTTTACTCACCGGTAAATCTATTTCTCGTAGTCCGTAGTGGATGCTGGGCGCCCGTCCCAAGTGCGGACTTCTTCTGCAATACTTGTATATAGTTATTGCTTAAATAAGGGTTATGTTACGGTTGCATTAGGTTTGTCTGATGCTCTGTTGTTGTTCATACTGTTGACTGGGTATGTTATCACAAGTTATACGGTGTGATTGGTGTGGCTGGTATGAGTCTTACCC
This sequence comes from Pseudophryne corroboree, assembly GCF_028390025.1. Taxonomy (NCBI): domain Eukaryota; kingdom Metazoa; phylum Chordata; class Amphibia; order Anura; family Myobatrachidae; genus Pseudophryne; species Pseudophryne corroboree. The sequence continues at coordinate 873,615,990 of NC_086445.1, forward strand.
TGGATTCCAAAATCCTTTCCTTGTAATGTCAGCTCTTCCGGGCACAGTTTCCTTAACTGAGGTCTGGAGGAGGGGCATAGAGGGAGGAGCCAGTGCACACCAGTAGTACTAAATCTTTCTTAGAGTGCCCAGTCTCCTGCGGAGCCCGTCTATTCCCCATGGTCCTTACGGAGTCCCCAGCATCCAATACGGACTACGAGAAATAGATTTACCGGTGAGTAAAATCTTATTTTTCTGTGCATGGTAAATACAGTCTGCTTCTAGCACACAAATGTTAGACAGCTTTATTTTTACACTGCAATTCAGACTTCAGCTTGGACACACCCCACCCAAATCTAAATCTCTCTGCACATGTTACATTTGCCCCACCTGCAGTTTGCAGCATGGTTTCTCTGACGTCCTAGTGGATGCTGGGACTCCGTAAGGACCATGGGGAATAGCGGCTCCGCAGGAGACAGGGCACAAAATAAAAGCTTAAGGATCAGGTGGTGTGCACTGGCTCCTCCCCCTATGACCCTCCTCCAAGCCTCAGTTAGATTTTTGTGCCCGGCCGAGAAGGGTGCAATCTATGTGGCTCTCCTGAGCTGCTTAGAATAAAAGTTTAGTTTAGGTTTTTTTTTTTTTTTTCAGTGAGTCCTGCTGGCAACAGGCTCACTGCATCGTGGGACTAAGGGGAGAAGAAACGGACTCACCTGAGTGCAGAGTGGATCGGGTTTCTTAGGCTACTGGACATTAGCTCCAGAGGGACGATCACAGGTTCAGCCTGGATGGGTCACCGGAGCCGCGCCGCCGTCCCCCTTACAGAGCCAGAAGAGACGAAGAGGTCCGGTGAAATCGGCGGCAGAAGACATCCTGTCTTCAGACTAAGGTAGCGCACAGCACCGCAGCTGTGCGCCATTGCTCTCAGCACACTTCACACTCCGGTCACTGAGGGTGCAGGGTGCTGGGGGGGAGCGCCCTGAGACGCAATATAACAGTATATACCTTAGGTGGCAAAAAGAATACATCACATATAGCTCCTGGGCTATATGGATGTATTTTAACCCCTGCCATTTTTACACAAAAAAGCGGGAGATAAGGACGTCGTGAAGGGGCGGAGCCTATCTCCTCAGCACACAAGCGCCGTTTTCCCTCACAGCTCCGCTGGAAGGACGGCTCCCTGACTCTCCCCTGCAGTCCTGCTTCAGAATCAGGGTAAAAAAGAGAAGGGGGGGCATTTTTGGCAGCAAATAACGATAATAACAGCAGCTATAAGGGAATAACACTTATATAAGGTTATCCCTGTATATATATATATATATATAGCGCTGGGTGTGTGCTGGCAGACTCTCCCTCTGTCTCTCCAAAGGGCTAAGTGGGGTCCTGTCCTCTATCAGAGCATTCCCGGTGTGTGTGCTGTGTGTCGGTACGCGTGTGTCGACATGTATGAGGAGGAAAATGATGTGGAGGCGGAGCAGTTGCCTGTGTTGGTGATGTCACCCCCTAGGGAGTCGACACCTGACTGGATGATTGTATTTAAACAATTAAGTGATAATGTCAGCAATTTGCAAAAAACTGTTGACGACATGAGACAGCCGGCAAATCAATTAGTGCCTGTCCAGGCGTCTCAGACACCGTCAGGGGCGCTAAAACGCCCGTTACCTCAGTGGGTCGACACAGACCCTGACACAGATACTGAGTCTAGTGTCGACGGTGACGAGACAAACGTAATGTCCAGTAGGGCCACACGTTACATGATCACGGCAATGAAAGAGGCATTGAACCTTTCTGACACTACAAGTACCACAAAGAAGGGTATTATGTGGGGTGTGAAAAAACTACCAATAGTTTTTCCTGAGTCAGAGGAAATAAATGAGGTGTGTGATAAAGCGTGGGTTTCCCCCGATAAAAAACAGCTAATTTCTAAAAAATTATTAGCATTATATCCCTTCCCGCCAGAGGTTAGGGCGTGTTGGGAAACACCCCCTAGGGTAGATAAGGCGCTCACACGTTTATCTAAACAAGTAGCGTTACCGTCTCCTGATACGGCCACCCTCAAAGAACCAGCTGATAGAAGGCTGGAAAATATCCTAAAAAGTATATACACACATACTGGTGTTATACTGCGACCAGCAATCGCCTCAGCCTGGATGTGCAGTGCTGGAGTCGCATGGTCGGATTCCCTGACTGAGAATATTGATACCCTGGATAGGGACAATATTTTGTTAACTATAGAACATTTAAAGGATGCATTACTATATATGCGTGATGCACAGAGGGATATTTGCACCCTGGCATCAAGAGTAAGTGCTATGTCCATCTCTGCCAGAAGAGCGTTATGGACGTGACAGTGGTCAGGGGATGCGGATTCCAAACGGCACATGGAAGTATTGCCGTATAAAGGGGAGGAGTTATTTGGGGCTGGTCTCGGACCTGGTGGCCACGGCAACGGCTGGAAAATCCACCTTTTTACCCCAGGTCACTTCACATCAGCAGAAAAAGACACCGTCTTTTCAAACTCAGTCCTTTCGTTCCCATAAGTACAAGCGAGCAAAAGGCCACTCCTTTCTGCCCCGGGGCAGAGGAAGAGGAAAAAGACTGCACCATGCAGCCGCTTCCCAAGAGCAGAAGCCCTCCCCTGCTTCTGCCAAGTCTTCAGCATGACGCTGGGGCTTTACAAGCAGACTCAGATATGGTGGGGGCCCGTCTCAAGAATTTCAACGCGCAGTGGGCTCACTCGCAAGTGGATCCCTGGATTCTACAGGTAGTATCGCAGGGGTACAAACTGGAATTCGAGGCGTTTCCCCCTCGTCGGTTCCTGAAGTCTGCTTTACCAAAGTCTCCCTCCGACAGGGAGGCAGTTTTGGAAGCCATTCACAAGCTGTATTCCCAGCAGGTGATAATCAAGGTACCCCTCCTGCAACAAGGAAAGGGGTATTATTCCACGCTGTTTGTGGTACCGAAGCCGGACGGCTCGGTGAGACCAATTTTAAATCTGAAATCCTTGAACACTTACATAAAAAGGTTCAAATTCAAGATGGAGTCACTCAGAGCAGTGATAGCGAACCTGGAAGAAGGGGACTATATGGTGTCTCTGGACATCAAAGATGCTTATCTCCACGTCCCAATATACCCTTCTCACCAAGGGTACCTCAGGTTTGTAGTACAAAACTGTCATTATCAGTTTCAGACGCTGCCGTTTGGATTGTCCACGGCACCTCGGGTCTTTACCAAGGTAATGGCCGAAATGATGATTCTTCTACGAAGAAAAGGCATTTTAATTATCCCTTACTTGGACGATCTCCTGATAAGGGCAAGATCCAGGGAACAGTTAGAAGTCGGAGTAGCACTATCTCAGGTAGTGTTACGTCAGCACGGGTGGATTCTAAATATTCCAAAATCGCAGCTGATTCCAACGACACGTCTACTGTTCCTAGGAATGATTCTGGACACAGTCCAGAAGAAGGTGTTTCTCCCGGAGGAGAAGGCCAGGGAGTTATCCGAGCTAGTCAGGAACCTCCTAAAACCAGGCCAGGTCTCAGTGCATCAGTGCACGAGGGTCCTGGGAAAAATGGTGGCTTCTTACGAAGCGATTCCATTAGGAAGATTCCATGCAAGAACGTTTCAGTGGGATCTACTGGACAAATGGTCCGGATCGCATCTGCAGATGCATCGGCGGATAACCCTGTCGCCAAGGACAAGGGTGTCTCTCCTGTGGTGGCTGCAGAGTGCTCATCTACTAGAGGGCCGCAGATTTGGCATTCAGGATTGGATCCTGGTAACCACGGATGCCAGCCTGAGAGGCTGGGGAGCAGTCACACAGGGAAGGAATTTCCAGGGCTTGTGGTCAAGCATGGAAACATCTCTTCATATAAACATTCTGGAACTAAGGGCCATTTACAATGCCCTAAGTCAAGCAAAACCTCTGCTTCAGGGTCAGGCGGTGTTGATCCAATCGGACAACATCACGTCAGTCGCCCACGTAAACAGACAGGGCGGCACGAGAAGCAGGAGGGCAATGGCAGAAGCTGCAAGGATTCTTCGCTGGGCGGAAAATCATGTGATAGCACTGTCAGCAGTGTTCATTCCGGGAGTGGACAACTGGGAAGCAGACTTCCTCAGCAGACACGACCTTCACCCAGGAGAGTGGGGACTTCACCCAGAAGTCTTCCACCTGATTGTAAACCGTTGGGAAAAACCAAAGGTGGACATGATGGCGTCACGTCTAAACAAAAAACTGGACAGATATTGCGCCAGGTCAAGGGACCCTCAGGCAATAGCAGTGGACGCTCTGGTAACGCCGTGGGTGTACCAGTCAGTGTATGTGTTCCCTCCTCTGCCTCTCATACCAAAAGTACTGAGAATCATAAGAAGGAGAGGAGTAAGAACTATACTCGTGGTTCCGGATTGGCCAAGAAGGACTTGGTACCCGGAACTTCAAGAGATGCTCACGGGCGAACCGTGGCCTCTACCTCTAAGAAAGGACCTGCTACTGCAGGGGCCTTGTCTGTTCCAAGACTTACCGCGGCTGCGTTTGACGGCATGGCGGTTGAACGCTGGATCCTGAGGGAAAAAGGCATTCCAGAAGAAGTCATTCCTACTCTGGTCAAAGCCAGGAAGGACGTAACCGCAAAACATTATCACCGCATTTGGCGTAAATATGTTGCGTGGTGTGAGGCCAAGAAGGCCCCTACAGAGGAATTTCAACTGGGTCGTTTCCTTCATTTCCTGCAAACAGGACTGTCTATGGGCCTAAAATTAGGGTCCATTAAGGTTCAAATTTCGGCCCTGTCGATTTTCTTCCAGAAAGAACTGGCTTCAGTACCTGAAGTTCAGACATTTGTAAAAGGGGTGCTGCACATACAGCCTCCTTTTGTGCCTCCAGTGGCACCTTGGGATCTCAATGTGGTGTTGAGTTTTCTAAAGTCACATTGGTTTGAACCACTTTCCACTGTGGACTTAAAATATCTCACATGGAAGGTGTCGATGCTGTTAGCCTTGGCTTCAGCCAGGCGTGTGTCAGAATTGGCGGCTTTATCATATAAAAGCCCTTACTTAATTTTTCATTCTGACAGGGCGGAATTGAGGACTCGTCCTCAATTTCTACCTAAGGTGGTTTCTGCATTTCACATGAACCAACCTATTGTGGTACCTGCGGCTACCAGGGACTTAGAGGACTCTAAGTTGCTTGACGTTGTCAGGGCCTTGAAAATATGTTTCCAGGACGGCTGGAGTCAGAAAATCTGACTCGCTGTTTATCCTGTATGCACCCAACAAGCTGGGTGCTCCTGCTTCTAAGCAGACGATTGCTCGTTGGATTTGTAGTACAATTCAGCTTGCACATTCTGTGGCAGGATTGCCACAGCCAAAATCAGTAAAAGCCCATTCCACAAGGAAAGTGGGCTCATCTTGGGCGGCTGCCCGAGGGGTCTCGGCTTTACAACTTTGCCGAGCAGCTACTTGGTCAGGGGCAAACACGTTTGCTAAATTCTACAAATTTGATACCCTGGCTGAGGAAAACCTGGAGTTCTCTCATTCGGTGCTGCAGAGTCATCCGCACTCTCCCGCCCGTTTGGGAGCTTTGGTATAATCCCCATGGTCCTTACGGAGTCCCAGCATCCACTAGGACGTCAGAGAAAATAAGATTTTACTTACCGATAAATCTATTTCTCGTAGTCCGTAGTGGATGCTGGGCGCCCATCCCTAGTGCGGATTGTCTGCAATACTTGTATATAGTTATTGTTACAAAAATTCGGGTTATTATTGTTGTGAGCCATCTTTTCAGAGGCTCCTTTGCGTTTATCATGCTGTTAACTGGGTTCAGATCACAAGGGTTACGGTGTGATTGGTGTGGCTGGTATGAGTCTTACCCGGGATTCAATATCCTTCCTTATTATGTACGCTCGTCCGGGCACAGTATCCTAACTGAGGCTTGGAGGAGGGTCATAGGGGGAGGAGCCAGTGCACACCACCTGATCCTTAAGCTTTTATTTTGTGCCCTGTCTCCTGCGGAGCCGCTATTCCCCATGGTCCTTACGGAGTCCCAGCATCCACTACGGACTACGAGAAATAGATTTATCGGTAAGTAAAATCTTATTTTTGCCCAGTTGCTTTTTGTTTTTGGTTTGCTTCCACTTCTGAAAAAACCCGTTAGCACTGAGAATACTAAAAATCAGACACTTATGATACACTGTACTCTAAAAAAATGTATGGTGTGTAAATAAGGTCCTTAGTACATATTTGCCCATCTACCATGGCTACCTAACATCCCTGATTTTAAAACATATCAATTTATCCAGGACTTTCCTATAAAAGTGGCCTTTGTAGACAGCAATGCATATTACAATTACCTAAGGGCAGATAGGAGGGGTGTTAGTATTAGGGATGTATTCGATGAGGTTCACCTTGGTAAATGGGCAAGAATTTTTGACCAATTGTACTAAAAACATAATTTATACTCCATGAAAATTGCAGGGGTAGTGTTTGTATCGATAGAGGTTTTAGTCCTTTAAAATCTCACTTTTTGAAAAATAAAAGGTGACTGGCATGAAGAGCTCACATCTCTGACACCCTATGAGATAACCAGCAGAAACTCCACCTCCAGGTTAGCATCTTTAAGTTCACTAACTCCAGGGAGAATGCTGCAAAGGCAGGAGAACCAATTCAAGTCCCACTTGTCAACCTGGGCACATAAGGAGGTCAGCCATTAAGAATGATCTGTAGAATTGTGTGCACCTTCAGCATTGGTTGTCTTTGAAAGAATAGTGACAAAGCTGATATCTGAACTGTCAAAGAGTCAAGCTAAAGCCCCACCTACAAACCCTCCTCCAAAAACCTTGGCAACTTAAAAGATGATGTAGGGAACACCGTTCACCACACAAAGCAAAGCAATAGAGGTTTTCCACTTTAATAGCCACCAATAAAACCAGATGAGGCAAAGCTGATGGTGGAAAAGACTTGAGCTTCATAGGTCTAGCCCCTGAGGAAGATGCCACGGAGCACCCTCTTGCATGACCAGCAAATCTCAATTCCAAGACCTCCAGGGCCACTAGGATTGCCCATGCACCCTTTATTTTTACCTTTTTGAAGACCCTCAACAGCATGACTACAGAAGGGAACTTGTAACTGAGAGGCTAATACCAGAAATGCTATTGCATCTACCAGCATCACTCCTGGTCCTGAAACCGTAGTTCATAACCTTGAAGTTTAACATAAATGCCATTATATCATTGTCCAGCAACCCTATTTTTTTTATTTATTTTTTTACCAGAAAACAACCAGATGGAGAAGACTACTCCCTGTGATACAATTTCTACCTGCTATGGCAGTGATTTTCAACCTTTTTCAACTCGCGGCACACCGATAAGATTTTAAAACTGCCAAGGCACACTGTCAGTGCGCTACGGGGGAAAAAAACACAATGGCCCCCACAGTAATAAAACAGACGGGATGCTGCTGTCAGTATACTGACAGCCAACATTCCGTTTGTCTGTAAAACATGTCTATTCCTTAATAATGCCACACACTTTTCCCCCAGTAATTCCACCACACACTTTTCCCCCAGTAATTCCACCACACACTGCCCCCCATAATAACTCCACTCGCTGCCCCAATAATAATTGCGGCTGTCCACATCCTCCCCCCCCCCCCCCCCCCAGTGATTCCAAACATTGCTTACATAAATCCATTTTTTATTTTAAATATAAAACCTGCAGCTGTAACGCTGAGATGGCAGCATGGATGGAGGAGCAGCAGTGGCCGATGGACGGGCACTCCAGGCAGGAATGCGACGTGGAGTGGCCAGTAGGCAGGAGGGCGGGCCCTCCAGGCAGGAATGAGACGTGACATGGAAGCACAGCGCTGCCCGAGCCTGCTATTGATTGCGGCGGGCGGGGGGGGGGGGGTCTTTCTGGTGGGCAGCGGCAGGGAGCATCTCTGGCTGGCGCCAGCACACCTAGAGACCGCTAGTGTGCCGTGGCACAGCGTTGAAAATCGCTCATCTAGGGCTTTATTGGTCTTTGCTCTTTACTTGATCTCTATGAGATGCTAGACAATGACCCCTTGATCAAGCTTGTTCCCTTCTCTTACCGTGGGACCAGAAGCAATGAAGAACAGGTCCTTTATATCAGTAGAAAGGAAAAACTCTCCAAAAGCTTACATTTCCTGTCCATCCAAATCCATGCTTCCCCCAAAAGCTCAAATACAGTGGAGGATGCAAACCTTATTGCTTGCTTCCTCTTTTCTTTTTATCTTTATTTATTTTAAATGTGGTGTCATGTACATTAAAATCCTCCTGGATTAAGCAAAAATATCTCTGGTTTGTCAAATATCGAACAAAGGGCCTTATTCAGTGATGCGACCGCAATTTTTTAGATTGGCGCGCAGGTCCCATCCTGTGTGTGCGCAGTTAATGCGGTCGGCTTGCATTAACTGCAAACGCTTCTGCCTGATTGACAGGCAGAGATGTTCGCGGACCATTATGAGGGCGACGTGGAGAATACGGGGCGGCTTGGCTATGTTTTCGAGGGTAGCTGTATGACGTCGCATGCAGCCGCTCAGGCAGGAGGCTTCACTAGTTTCTGCAACCTGCACAAATTGCGGCACGATCGCAATTAGAGCATGATTGCAATTGGTGGGCGGCTGGTAGCATGCTGGAAGAACGGATTGCAAATTCTGTAGCAGGGCATGCTGGGATAAGTAGTTCAACAACAGCTGGAGTGCCAAAGGTTCCCAATCACTGTTTTAAATTAATGAATAAAATATCAGTATCAATAACCAACACTGGAAATTGACAGTAAAAATATAAAAGCCAACACGTAGGGTATAAACATGAAGACTAAATATGATATTAAAACAAAAAAAAATCAATGGTTATCTCCCTATGCATTGTAAGAAATGGATGCTTTTGCAGGTACGTTGGAAAATCAATTTGGATGAGTGGAAACAGATGCATGGTATAAATATGTATTAATTATTTGGTTAACCACTTAACTGATGATTTATTTTTTTAACCCAAAAACCGCTCAGAAATTGTCGGGTTTTTTTATGAGTGTATTAGCTGAAGAACATGAATTTAACCCTATCCAAAATGATTTTAGTTAAAACAATAAATAAATACATTTCCAGATGTTGAAACATCGACCGGGAACATCGGTAACATCGCAACTTTAGTTTTTAGGGCCAGGGCAGCTGCCAGATACACGGGTGGGTCTGGGGGTGGCTTGGGGGCGATTTACACTTACCAGCGGCTGCAATTGTCTGAATTGTGTTCCTTACAACTGCTTAGAAAGCTAAGACACTGTGTGATCGCTTATGCACAGACTTGTTGCACCACATCTGTAGGAGACCTGCCAGATAGCTCTCCATTTCACATGCAGCATACCTCCCAACATGACCCTCTCCAGGAGGGACAGAATGCTCTGCTTCTGGACTTCCCTCTTAATTTATGATTGCCATCACCTGTGCTGAAACATATTTCATATATATTAACCTGTTCAACACAGGTGCAGACAATCATGAATTAAGAGAAAATCCAGGAGCAGAGCATTTTGTCCCTCCTGGAGAGGGTCATGTTGGGATGTATGCATGCAGCACAGATAGACCATGGACTAGGAAACTTAACCTGACACAAGCAAACACCTTTCAATATGAACTGTTTAGGGCAGTGATTCCCAACCTCAAGCCACAATAACAGTCCAGGTTTTAGTGATCACCATGCTTGAACAGAGATTCAAAATAACGGAGGTACTACTTATAGTAGGGGAACCCATAGGAAACAGTGACCACATTATGGTCACATTCAATATCAGTTTCCATAAACAGCCCTATACTGGCTCAACTAGGACTCTAAACTTTAGCAAAGCAAATTTTGAAAAGATGAGGGTATTTTTCAGGGATATTGAATGGGAAGGTTTGTTTTTAGGAAAAAATACTACGGAGAAAATGGGAGGTACTAAAATTCCTGCTAGCTAAAAATACACTCAAATTTATTCCTACGAGCAGCAAAAAAAGGAATAAAAATCATAAACCGATGTGGCTTAACAAAAAGATAAAGGAACTTATGGGCAAGAAAAGGCGAGCATTTAAAAAATACAAATCTGACGGGGAAGCAGAGTCATTTCAGCACTATAAGGAATGTAACAAAATATGCAAAAAGGAAATAAGAGCGGCTAAAGTAGAAACTGAAAAACTAGTAGCAAAGGAAAGCAAAGTGAATCCCAAAAAAATCTTTAAATACATTAATAGCAAGCGATTAAAGAAGGAGAGTATAGGCCCTTTAAAAGACAAGTTGGGAGTCTTAAGCAAAAATGATAATGACATAGCGGACACACTAAATGAGTTTTTTTCAACAGTATTTACTAGAGAGGACCCAATTCAGGGACTAACATATAATCTCAATAATGAGAATATCCCACTGATAGGTACTTATTTAAGCGAGGAAGTAGTCTGTGACCGATTAAAACATTTAAAGATTAATAAGTCACCAGGTCCCGATGGTATTCACCCAAGGGTTCTAATGGAGCTTCATTCTGAACTTGCATAACCGCTATTTTTGATCTTTAAGGATTCAGTAATATCAGGTATGGTTCCCAAAGACTGGCGTATAGCGGAAGTAGTGCCTATATTCAAAAAGGGAAGTAAAGCTGAACCAGGTAATTATAGACCAGTTAGTCTTACATCTATAGTGGGGAAAGTATTGGAAGGTATTCTAAGAGATAGTATTCAGAAGTTCCTTGAAGTCAATAAGGTCATTAAAAGGAATCAACATGGGTTTATGAAGGACAGATCCTGTCAAACCAACTTACTTGGCTTTTATGAAACAGTAAGCACAAACCTAGATCAGGCTAAAGAGGTGGATGTAATCTTTTTAGATTTTGCCACAGCGTTCGATACTGTACCACACATGAGACTTATCTAAAAGCTACAAGAATCAGGGCTAGGAAGCACAATATGCACTTGGGTCAAAAACTGGTTAGATAATAGGGAGCAGCGCGTTGTGGTTAATGGATCTTTCTCTAACGTCCTAAGTGGATGCTGGGGACTCCGTAAGGACCATGGGGAATAGCGGCTCCGCAGGAGACTGGGCACATCTAAAGAAAGCTTTAGGACTATCTGGTGTGCACTGGCTCCTCCCCCTATGACCCTCCTCCAAGCCTCAGTTAGATCTCTGTGCCCGAACGAGAAGGGTGCACACTAGGTGCTCTCCTGAGCTTCTTAGTGAAAGTTTTAGTTTAGGTTTTTTATTTTCAGTGAGACCTGCTGGCAACAGGCTCACTGCATCGAGGGACTAAGGGGAGAAGAAGCGAACTCACCTGCGTGCAGAGTGGATTGGGCTTCTTAGGCTACTGGACATTAGCTCCAGAGGGACGATCACAGGCCCAGCTTGGATGGGTCCCAGAGCCGCGCCGCCGGCCCCCTTACAGAGCCAGAAGGCAGAAGAGGTCCTGTCTTCAACAAGGTAGCGCACAGCACTGCAGCTGTGCGCCATTGCTCTCAGCACACTTCGGTCACTGAGGGTGCAGGGCGCTGGGGGGGGGGCGCCCTGAGACGCAATAAAAACACCTTGGCTGGCGAAAATATATCACATATAGCCCCCAGGGCTATATGGATGAATTTTAACCCCTGCCAGAATCCATAAAAAAGCAGGAGAAAAGTCAGCGAAAAAGGGGCGGAGCCTATCTCCTCAGCACACTGGCGCCATTTTCCCTCACAGCTCCGTTGGAGGGAAGCTTCCCTGGCTCTCCCCTGCAGTCACTACACTACAGAAAGGGTTAAAAAAGAGAGGGGGGCACTAATTAGGCGCAGTATTAACTATACAGCAGCTATAAGGGGAAAAACACTTATATAAGGTTATCCCTGTATATATATAGCGCTCTGGTGTGTGCTGGCAAACTCTCCCTCTGTCTCCCCAAAGGGCTAGTGGGGTCCTGTCCTCTATCAGAGCATTCCCTGTGTGTGTGCTGTATGTCGGTACTTTTGTGTCGACATGTATGAGGAGAAAAATGATGTAGAGACGGAGCCGATTGCCTGTAATAGTGATGTCACCCCCTAGGGGGTCGACACCTGAGTGGATGAACTGTTGGAAGGAATTACGTGACAGTGTCAGCTCTGTATAAAAGACAGTGGTTGACATGAGACAGCCGGCTACTCAGCTTGTGCCTGTCCAGACGTCTCATAGACCGTCAGGGGCTCTAAAGCGCTCGTTACCTCAGATGGCAGATATAGACGCCGACACGGATACTGACTCCAGTGTCGACGGTGAAGAGACGAATGTGACTTCCAGTAGGGCCACACGTTACATGATTGAGGCAATGAAAAATGTTTTACACATTTCTGATAATACGAGTACCACCAAAAAAGGGGTATTATGTTCGGTGAGGAAAAACTACCTGTAGTTTTCCTGAATCTGAGAAATTAAATGAGGTGTGTGATGATGCGTGGGTTTCCCCCGATAACAACTGATAATTTCTAAAATGTTATTGGCATTATTTCCTTTCCCGCCAGAGGTTAGGGTGCGTTGGGAAACACCCCCTAGGGTGGATAAAGCGCTCACACGCTTGTAAGGGCTCTACCTTCGCCTGAGATGGCCGCCCTTAAGGATCCTGCTGATAGAAAGCAGGAGGGTATCCTAAAAGGTATTTACACACATACTGGTGTTATACTGCGACCAGCAATCGCCTCAGCCTGGATGTGCAGTGCAGGGTTGGCGTGGTCGGATTCCCTGACTGAAAATATTGATACCCTAGATAGGGACAGTATATTTTTGCCTATAGAGCATTTAAAAGATGCATTTCTATATATGCGTGATGCACAGCGGAATATTTGCCGACTGGCATCAAGTCTAAGCGCGTTGTCCATTTCTACCAGTAGAGGGTTATGGACACGTCAGTGGTCAGGTGATGCGTATTCCAAACGGCATTTGGAAGTATTGCTTTATTAAGGGGAGGAGTTATTTGGGGTCGGTCTTTCAGACCTGGTGGCCACGGCAACAGCTGGGAATTCCACGTTTGTACCCCAGGTCGCCTCTCAACATGAGAAGACGCCGTATTATCAGGCGCAGTCTTTTCGTGGACAAGCGGGCAAAAGGTTCCTCATTTCTGCCCCGTGACAGAGGGAGAGGAAAAAGGCTGCAGAAATCAGCCAGTTCCCAGGAACAGAAACCCTCTCCCGCCTCTGCCAAGCCCTCAGTATACGCTGGGGCTTTACAAGCAGAATCAGAGGGGGCCCGTCTCAATGAATTTCAGCGCGCAGTGGGCTCACTCGCAAGTAGACCCCTGGATCCTTCAGGTGATATCTCAGGGGTACAAATTAGAATTCGAGACGTCTCCCCCTCGCCGTTTCCTAAAGTCGGCTTTACCGATGTCTCCTTCTGACAGGGAGACAGTTTTGGAAGCCATTCACAAGCTGTATTCCCAGCAGGTGATAATCAAGATACCACACTGTTGTGGTACCGAAGCCGGACGGCTCGGTGAGACCGATTCTAAATCTAAAATCTTTGAACACTTACATACAGAGGTTCAAATTCAAGATTGAGTCACTCAGAGCAGTGATTGCGAACCTGGAAGAAGGGGACTACATGATGTCTCGGGACATCAAGGATGCTTACCTTCATGTCAAAATTTACCCTCCTCACCAAGGGTACCTCAGGTTTATGGTACAGAACTGTCACTATCAGTTCAGACGCTGCCGTATGGATGGTCCACGGCACCCCGGGTCTTTACCAAGGTAATGGCCGAAATGATGATATTCCTTCGAAGGAAGTGAATTTTAGTTATCCCTTACTTGGACAATTCCCTGAAAAGGGTAAGATCCAGGGAACAGTTGGAGGTCGGTGTAGCACTATCTCAGGTAGTGTTGCGGCAGCACGATTGGATTCTCAATATTCCAAAATCGCACCTGGTTCTGACGACGTGTCTTCTGTTCCTAGGGATGATCCTGGACACAGTCCAGAAAAAGGTGTTTCTCCCGGAGGAGAAAGCCAGGGAGTTATCCGAGCTAGTCAGGAACCTCCTAAAACCGAGCCAAGTCTCAGTGCATCAATGCACAAGGGTTCTGGGTAAAATGGTGGCTTCCTACGAAGCAATCCCATTCGGCAGATTCCACGCAAGAACTTTCCAGTGGGACCTGCTGGACAAATGGTCCGGGTCGCATCTTCAGATGCATCAGCGGATAACCCTGTCACCAAGGACAAGGGTGTCCCTCCTGTGGTGGTTGCAGAGTGCTCATCTTCTAGAGGGCCGCAGATTAGGCATTCAGGACTGGGTCCTGGTGACCACGGATGCCAGCCTGCGAGGCTGGGGAGCAGTCACACAGGGAAGGAATATCCAGGGCTTATGGTCAAGCCTGGAGACATCACTTCACATAAATATCCTGAAGCTAAGGGACATTTACAATGCTCTAAGCTTAGCAAGATCTCTGCCTCAAGGTCAGCCGGTGTTGATCCAGTCGGACAACATCACGGCAGTCACCCACGTAAACAGACAGGGTGGCACAAGAAGCAGGAGGGCAATGACAGAAGCTGCAAGGATTTTTCGCTGGGCGGAAAATCATGTGATAGCACTGTCAGCAGTATTCATTCCGGGAGTGGACAACTGGGAAGCAGACTTCCTCAGCACGACCTCCACCCGGGAGAGTGGGGACTTCACCCAGAAGTCTTCCACATGATTAAAAACTCGACAGGTATTGCGCCAGGTCCAGGGACCCTCAGGCAATAAGCTGTAGACGCTCTGGTAACACCGTGGGTGTACCAGTCAGGGTATGTGTTCCCTCCTCTGCCTCTCATACCCAAGGTACTGAGATTGATAAGATGGAGAGGAGTAAGCACTATATTCGTGGTTCCGGATTGGCCAAGAAGGACTTGGTAACCGGAACTTCAAGAGATGCTCACGGAGGATCCGTGGCCTCTACCTCTAAGAAGGGACCTGCTCCAGCAAGGACCCTGTCTGTTCCAAGACTTACCGCGGCTGCGTTTGACGGCATGGCGGTTGAACGCCGGATCCTGAAGGAAAAAAGGCATTCCGGATGAAGTCATCCCTATCCTGATCAAAGCCAGGAAGGATGTAACCGCAAAAACATTATCACCGCAATTGGCGAAAATATGTTGCGTGGTGCGAGGCCAGTAAGGCCCGACGGAGGAAATTCAACTGGGTCGATTCCTACATTTCCTGCAAACAGGAGTGTCTATGGGCCTGAAATTGGGGTCCATTAAGGTTCAAATTTCGGCCCTGTCAATTTTCTTCCAAAAAGAACTAGCTTCAGTCCCTGAAGTTCAGACGTTTGTAAAAGGGGTACTGCATATACAGCCTCCTTTTGTGCCTCCAGTGGCACTTTGGGATCTCAATGTAGTTTTGGGTTCCAAAAGTCACATTGGTTTGAACCACTTAAATCTGTGGAGTTAAAATATCTCACATGAAAAGTGGTCATGCTGTTGGCCCTGGCCTGGGCCAGGCGCGTGTCAGAATTGGCGGCTTTATCCTGAAAAAGCCCTTATCTGATTTTCCATTCGGACAGGGCGGAATTGAGGACTCGTCCTCAGTTTCTCCTCAAGGTGGTTTCAGCGTTTCACCTGAACCAACCTATTTGTGGTGCCTGCGGCTACTAGGGACTTGGAGGCCTCCAAGTTGCTAGACGTTGTCAGTGCCCTGAAAATATATGTTTCCAGGACGGCTGGAGTCAGGAAATCTGACTCGCTGTTTATCCTGTATGCACCCAACAAGCTGGGTGCTCCTGCTTCTAAGCAGACTATTGCTCGTTGGATTTGTAGTACAATTCAGCTTGCACATTCTGTGGCAGGCCTGCCACAGCCAAAAATCTGTAAATACCCACTCCACAAGGAAGGTGGGCTCATCTTGGGCGGCTGCCCGAGGGGTCTCGGCTTTTCAACTTTGCCGAGCAGCTACTTGGTCAGGAGCAAATACGTTTGTAAAATTCTACAAAATTGATATCCTGGCTGAGGAGGACCTGGAGTTCTCTCATTTGGTGCTGCAGAGTCATCCGCACTCTCCCGCCCGTTTGGGAGCTTTGGTATAATCCCCATGGTCCTTACGGAGTCCCCAGCATCCACTTAGGACGTTAGAGAAAATAAGAATTTACTTACCGATAATTCTATTTCTCATAGTCCGTAGTGGATGCTGGGCGCCCATCCCAAGTGCGGATTGTCTGCAATACTTGTACATAGTTATTGTTACAAAAATCGGGTTATTATTGTTGTGAGCCATCTTTCAGAGGCTCCTCTGTTATCATGCTGTTAACTGGGTTCAGATCACAGGTTATACGGTGTGATTGGTGTGGCTGGTATGAGTCTTACCCGGGATTAAAAATCCTTCCTTATTGTGTACGCTCGTCCGGGCACAGTATCCTAACTGAGGCTTGGAGGAGGGTCATAGGGGGAGGAGCCAGTGCACACCAGATAGTCCTAAAGCTTTCTTTAGATGTGCCCAGTCTCCTGCGGAGCCACTATTCCCCATGGTCCTTACGGAGTCCCCAGCATCCACTACGGACTATGAGAAATAGAATTATCGGTAAGTAAATTCTTATTTTTTCAACTTGGACTGAAGTGCTAAGTGGTGTGCCGCAAGGCTCAGTATTAGGACTGCTATTGTTCAATATTTTCATTAACGACCTAACAGAAGGTCTAGAGAGCATGGTGTCAAGTTTTGCAGATGATACCAAATTGTGTGAAGTTATAAATGCGGAGGGGGATGCTGAGTCGCTTCAGAATGATTTAGTTAAATTAGAAGCTTGGGCAGCGAAATGGAGAATGTGCTTCAATACAGACAAGTGTAAGGTAATGCACTGTGGTAACAAGAACAAAAATTACACCTACCTACTAAATGGGGTAAAATTAGGGGATTCTGTACTGGAAAAGGACTTAGGTGTCCTCATAGATAGCAAACTAAGCAGTAGTACCCAAAGTAGGACTGCAGCAAAGAAGGCTAATAAGATATTAGCATGCATAAAACGGGGAATTGATGCTAGGGACAAGAGTATTATACTCCCGTTATATAAATCACTTGTGAGGCCACACCTTGAATACTGTGTACAATTCTGGGCACCTTACTACAAAAAGGATATCCTGGAGCTAGAAAAGGTTCAAAGGCGGGCGACCAAACTAATTAAGGGTATGGAGATGCTGGAATACGAGGAAAGGCTTGCAAGACTAGGCATGTTTACACTGGAAAGGAGGAGATTAAGAGGGGACAATAAACAGATCTTGTGCAGGACCTGTTTTTGGTTAGATCAACACAGAGAACTCGTGGACACTCGCTCAGGTTAGAGGAGAGGAGATTCCACACAATACGGCGTAAAGGCTTTTTTACGGTAAGGACGATACGTGTTTGGAATTCCCTGCCTGAGGGAGTTGTAATGGCCAACTCAGTCAACACCTTTAAGAATGGGTTAGATAAATTCCTAATGGATAAGGATATCCAGGGTTACAGGGCATAGTCACGCACTATGGTTATTATAAAAAAGAGGGGTTAATCGGAACGGCAGTCAGCAACTTCAGTCAAAATTTTATACAAAATAATCGTGCATAGGAGACCACAAATAGGTTGAACCCGATGGACATTTGTCTTTTTTTTCAACCTTAGATACTATGTTACTATGTTACTAATTAAGTCACATATGCTGTGCTCAAGTATGGCTGTGTTTAACACCTGGACTGTTAATGTGCCTTGAGGACTGTGATTGGGAACCCCTGGGTTAGGGGTGAAGGAAAAGCTATGCCTCATTCACCTGACAACATAAATGCTTATTCAGACTTGTTGGGAACAAATTAAGAAGTTGCTTTGCAAGTGGGACAGATTTACAATGTACAGAGATATTTAGATTTGGGAGGGGTGTGTTCAAACTCAATCTAAATAGCAATAAATGAATTTTAAAAAAAGCTGGATCTCTTTAGTGCTAGTCCAATGAGAATGATGGATGACTGCAGTGAGCCTGCCAAGGTGTTTGAGCTGTGAGCCCAGTGGCACACCCAGGGGGGGTTTCCGAGTACCCAGAAACCCCCCTCCAATAAAAAAAAAAAAAAAAATTTTTTTTTTTTTTTTTTTAGCTGCATGACTATTATTAATGACTGTCTAGCGTCCTCTGCAGCCTGCTGTCTTCCTGGTGGCACTTGCAAGTGCAATAAAAGTTTACTTTATTTTAATTATAGTACATATATATCCATGTGCCTACATATATACACATGTATATACATACATTTATACATATAAACACACACACACACATATGATATATATATATATATATGTGTATATATATGTGTACTGTATGTGTGTGTGTGTATATATATATATATATATATATATGTATGCATGTTTAATATGCTATGTATATGTGTATATGGGTTCACTACGATCTCCCGGCGGCCGGCCTCCCGGCGACCAGCATACCGGCGCCGGGAGGCCGGCTTACCAACAGTGTGGCGAGTGCAAATGAGCCCCTTGCGGGCTCGCTGTGCTCGCCGCGCTACGCGCGCCACACTATTCTATTCTCCCTCCAGGGGGGTCGTGGACCCCCACGAGGGAGAATAAGTGTCGGTATGCCGGCGGTCAGGCTCCCGGCGCCGGTATGCTGGTCGCCGGGAGCCCGACCGCCGGCATACTGAAGACCACCCGTGTATATGTATGTGTGTGTGTGTGTATGTGTGTATATATATATATATATATGTGTGTGTAGATATATATATACACACACACACACACACACAGACACACTAGTTTTACGGACCCAGCATATACTGGGTCACCTCAGTCCCCACCCCCGTGATTGGCTCCGCCCAGTTCTGGAAACCCCCCCATGCAAATCCTGCGTTTGCCACTGGAGCCCACAAGTGGGAGGAAGCATGTGTAGTGTTCTTGCTGATAGAGGGAATGTAAAAAAAAATATATATATATACACTGTGTATGTATGTATGTATGTGTGTATGTATATATATATATATATATATATATATATATATATATATATATAGGCTCCCATATGTTATTAGCTTGGGTGCATACGCACTATGCAATATCGCATACGATCCAGCTGATATCGGCTGGTTCGTTGCGATATTGTATAGCGTGCACGCACAATACAGAATACGATGCGCACCCCCCGCGTCGTATCATGCATGATATTGCTTACAGGGGCAAATAGATATTTCATACCTCCCAACATGACCCTCTCCAGGAGGGACACCATGCTCTGCTTCTGGACTTTTCTCTTAGTGTATGATTGCCGACACCTGTGTTGAACAGGCTAATGGATAAGAAAGGTGTTTCAGCACAGGTGATGGCAATCATGCAGTAAGAGGGAAGTCCAGGAGCAGAGCATTCTGTCCCTCCTGGAGAGGGTCATGTTGGGAGGTATGGATATTTATGCATGAGATGCACTTTTAATACATAAATTATAACAATTCCTCTGTCTTCTTTCATGGGTGTTGATAATTCTGACTTATTCTAAGGTTTTTCCCCTGTCTGTAACCCCTGGGACAGTGGTGTAGCCAGCTATTGACAGGATAGGGAGCTAAGATGGAACAATAGACCCCTAAGGTCCAGGTGTTTCAAACTTGTCAGCAGCCAGTTAATCTACTACAGGTTGAGTATCCCTTATCCAAAATGCTTGGGACCAGAGGTATTTTGGATATCAGATTTTTCTGTAATTTGGAATAATTGCATACCATAATGAGATATCATGGCGATGGGACCCAAGTCTAAGCACAGAATGCATTTATGTTTCATATACACCTTATACACACAGCCTGAAGGTAATTTTAGCCAATATTTTTTATAACTTTGTGCATTAAACAAGGTGTGTGTACATTCACACAATTAATTTATGTTTCATATACACCTTATATACACAGCCTGAAGGTCATTTAATACAGTATTATTAATAACTTTGTGTATTAAACAAAGTTTGTGTACATTGAGCCATCAAAAAACAAAGGTTTCACTTTTTCACTCTCCCTCAAAAAAGTCCGTATTTCGGAATATTCCGTATTTCGGAATATTTGGATATGGGATACTCAACCTGTAGTATGTTTTTGAATTGTGCGAGAAAACCAGAGTTCTCTCCTTTTAATTAATTCAGCTTAGATGATTAGAGTTAGAAAATATACTGAAGTGCCAAAAGTCCCCTCTACACCTCTAGCCCGGCAGAATGCAGCAACTCGACATAGCACTGATTCCACAAGTGAATGGAAAACCTCTGAAGAGATGTTGACTCATGCTGTCTGTATGTCTTCCCACAGCTCCCTGATATTTGTAGGTGCAGGATCTTTGCTGCAAATGGATATCTCTACAATGTCCCATAAATGTTTAATTGGGTTCATGTCGGGAAAACGTGGTGGCCACACCATTCATCAGAACTCTCCAGAATGCTACTCAAACCAGTTCTAGACATCTTGGGATCAATGACACTGTATTATCCTGCTGGAATATTCCATCCTTGTTGGGGATACTGAATGGTACTGAATGAAGGACTGCAAATGGTCACAATGTAGCGGTTATTTGTAAATGATGTTTTCAGGTGGACCAGCAGACCCAACCCATAACATATGAACACACACCCCACTCTATTAAAAACCACCACCAGCCTGCATGGTGCCTTGTTGACAACTGTAGTCCATGGCCTTATAGGGTCTGTGCCCAACCTAAATCCTGCGATCAGCACGAAACAACTGGAACCATGACTCATCAGACCACGCCACATGTTTCCAGTCCTCCAGGGTCCAATTAGTGATGTCACAAGCCCAGGTGAGGCGCTGTGTTGTAGTGTTAACTGGAGCAATCTGGTGAGTCTTCTTCCATACCCCATGGAAGCTAAAGAATGCCGCACTCACCTGCTGGATATGTGTCTAGTACCTCCTGCATTGAATGTGGATGTGATTTGAGCCAGTGTTGCTCAATCACATCTAAATTCAATGGACAAGTCTGGTCAGACGTCGCTGGTCACGATCATCAGTGGTTGGCCACTGCACTGTCCACAGTAGGTGGTAATGCCTACACAAGTGACACTGTATAGATCGAGGAATATTGAATGCCCACACAACAATGGAATGTCCCATCCTTCAGGAGTGCACTATCATGCCCCATTTGAACTCCATGTCGCCTTGCCATCACCAGCCTAGCCTGTGTTCAAACTGACTCATGATATGTCAGATTACAACAGATGTAGGTATGGCCATTTCCAAAATGTCGGGAAAAAATTCTGTTTCTGGCAATAACTTGAACACTGCAATCCTATAACTTCTTTATATATTTATTACTGTATATAATAAACAGTGATTCACAATGAGTAATTACCTGGTGTATGACCTTTTCCAACTAAAAATCTCCTCTTCGAGGTCTCTGTATACAGAGGGCTCCCGTCTTTGCAAGGTTGGCCTTCTCCGCCGGATCATCATGTTAGAGCTCCTCCGTCTTGTGAACCCCTTTGTTTTTTCTTCGGTTCGGAAGAACTCTGTCATGGATCTAAAGTAGTCTAGTGTAACTTCATGACTCCATGCTACAGGAGACCCTGTAAGAAACCCGCAATGACCACCATAATGTGTTAACAACAGTAAAAAATAAGGATTTGTCCTGAAAAGTTCAATGGGGAGGGAAGTCTGTGGTTGTCCTCGAATTGGATCATCTGTGCTACAGATACAAAGAACGGGGACAGCAACTTCATCAACGTCACGTAGAGGCTCGTTGCGCTCCCAATATCTGTCCCAGCTTGTCTTCTCATTCTTGGATTCACAATGCAGAATCTCGTGAAATTCTTGTACAGAGCTACTACTGAATAACTTCTCAGTGGGTAGAACTTCTCCTAACGCTGTAGAATATCTGCAATGAAGAGAATATGGGATATGATATGAAAAGGACAAATGGGACAAAAATGATTCGTTTCTGATTCTCCTTTGAAACACATCTGTTGAGCCAATAAGAGGGCTGCACAGAGCAGTGTGGCGCATTTCATACTCTGCTTGACCAGGGATAAGAAGCTGCAAATTACACCCACAGCATCCAACCTGTGCATATGGAACGATTATATTTTGTTACATGTCATTATGTTTTGGCAGACATATGGAGGTGGGAAGGAAGCTTTCACAATAACCTCAGAAGTGATACAGAGCAGTGCAGTTGTCAGCCATTCTGCTTTCCTCCAGCACTACACTGCAGTGTTGTAAAAATGGCTTTGTGACTACATAAGTAATGGCAAGGGGCCTGATGGCCAATCGTTTACGCACATCTCTGAGTGTTAGAGATCGGTGAATGCGCTGGTCTCCTTCTGCAAGATCACTCGCAGCCCCCCCTTAGCCGCACATTGTTGACGTGCTTCGGTGTTTGGGGACCTGTGTGGGAGCAGCGGCAGAGACCATTCTTCAGACACATACTTCCTGCCCTCGGCTGAGCAGTTCTGCCGGTCATTATGACTATATTGAGGCTTACTCAGATGGCCGAGAGCCAGGAGTGCTTCAAGCAAGGAGGAGCCCGTGTGCTTACGCCGTCTGGGCCCCCTCCTCTCTAGCTGTCTGCTGTAGACTTTGGGCACTAAGGTCACTAGGGGACCCTAGTGCTGTCTCAGAGTCTAGTGAGCATGTGCAGGTCTCCAGGGAAATGGTGTTGTGGCCATTTTCCAGTGATTTTCTTACTGCGCATGTGCCAAATGCCCTAAAAATGGGCACCATGCCATTTTTCTGGTGATTACTGCAGTGCTGCTGCTGCCAACGCAGGGCTCTGGAGGGTAGGTATTGTAAAAAGGAGTGAGGGATGTGTGTTGTGGGCCCCCGGGGGCCCGTGTGCACTGCACATACTGCACCCATTATAAATACGCTAGTGCCGAGGGCTATGCTGCATCTTTGAATGTAGCACTCAGATCTGCGATGCTATCGGGGGGCGTCTTGTGTACTCAGATACCTTCTGCAGCATTAGTATATTTTCTCATCATTTGGACACAGCAGTGATGAGAATAGCATTAATCTCTGAATCAGGCCCAATATACAGTACAGACTGTTTCCTTCTGTACTTCACAAAGGAAGCAAATTCAGGACATACTAATATGGACATATATACATGGAAAAAAAAAAAGAATTATTGATGGATTAAAAAAACTCTAGATGTTATGGGCAGTGGTGTCACTATGGGGCAGCCGGATGCTCCCAGGTGGTGACACCAAAATACAGACTGCTCAGTGACAGGAGGCGGGTGCTGCACTGTAACATTACATGCAGCAACCGGCTCCTGTTACGGTGTAGGAGCTGGCACTGCAGACAACACACTAGCCAAGGGCAGTCTGCATCTCCAGGACCCCTGGTGTGACAAAAATGGGTAAGTGACGCCCCTGACTATGGGGTCAATTCAAATAACTCACCCCGGCCAGTCTGGGTGAGTAAGTGCAGCTATATACGTACTTATGGTAGCTCTGGACTTTTTTGTTCGCAGCCCAGTAGGCTGCCATTGCAGCTATATCTTGCCTTGCTCGCATGTAATTGAATTTGGCCCTAAATTTGGGGTACTTCAATAACCACATGGGTACGTTTTATAAAAACAAATTCTGATTTAAAGTGCAGCATTAGTTCTGATTCTACCCACACACTTATTGACCTCCCCATGCATACTAACAGGTACTCTATTAAATTTAGTCATCGTCATCTACAAGCGGTCAGTACTTCATCGGCTGTGACCTAATAGCACATGCACAGGGCAAACACTTCAGACAATTACATTTCAGTTGCTTAAGACCACAACAAAAAATTTAATCTGGCCCTGAGAACATAGCTGGCACTTAACATAAGTGTGTTAATGTGGCACAGTTAAAGCTATGCCTCAAACCATGGCCTACTGGAATACTTTAGATACTGTAATGATTTTCCGTAAAGGTGTATTCCACCCTAAATCAGTTTGTAATAGGATATCCACACGTCTGGCTAGCAGTATGATGAGGGCTTGCCGTTTTGTTACCATTATGGAATGATGACCATGTACCATATTTTTCAGGTGATTTTTGAAAAAGGTGCATTTTTTAAGGTGTCAGGTGATTTTTGAAAAAGGTGCATTTTTTAAGGTGTCAGTGGCCCCTAATTGCAAGGATGGTACTGATCGCTACCATTTTGTTAGTCAAGGGGAAGTGAGTTTCATGCTACATACTATTTGAAGATGGACAACCCATTTTGAAACTAAATGATTACTGTCATAAATTATATTATATCAGTTATACTATACTATTTTAGTTTGTAAACAGATTGTATGTAAACATTTTTACATTACCTGCTAATGATATATTTCTGATAAAATAGCAGCGCCCATTCATACAGCCAGGGCAGCTTAGTCTCAAACCACTCCTGGCAGCGGAAGACTGGAGAAATGCAGGATACAGCCGTCAGGTAGCTAGATGAGCCACATTCCCCCAGATAGGACAGCAGCAATCCAGACCCCAGTCCTTCGCTGACTGCAAAGAGAAAGGCATTTGGATGCCTGAAACGAATATAAGTAACAGCTTCCTTCAGGTCTCCTGGTTCCCCAAAATCCTGTAGCCTACGTGTAGTCAATGGACAATCATTTTGCCCTCTTCTGTTAAAAATTACTGGATAGTAGCCTTTCCCTAAAGCCTGTAGACAAAGATGCTGAATGTTTCTGGTCAGCTTCCCAAAAGGGTTGGGAATGACCAAGAGCAATGGTGGGTTGCTTGTGGAATTCGTCATTTTTCTTGTCTTTGAACTTTGTCTTGGCCCCACTACCCAATCCAAGGCAACAATGCCATCATCCGTGAGCTGCAGGTAGTCCCTGGCTAACTCCAGTGGCATGTCAGCTGGTAGTAAGTGTTGAATAAGTGTCTGAAGATGTGGCCAACTACTCCACCAGCGAGGTGGCTCAAGTGTTGGCAAGCGCTGAATATCTTTTAGCAGCCAATGAGCAAGAGCTGATGTTTTGCATATAAGCTGATAGCCCCCAGGAAAAGACTCTCCAGAGCCTCCAAACACATCTCCAAAACAATCATCATCTTCACTGTCCCCAGTGCAGTCGTCTTTCTGCTTCACAGAACAAAATACGGCATTCGTAATAAACCCAAGGAGAGATTTTATGCGGCACCAGACTGAATTCCACAGGGCTGGTACTGAAAACATGACGCCTTTGCACCTTCACAACAGAGTCCTGATCTTTTCCTTTTCCTGAACCTTTTATTAGCACAAACATTTTTCTATCTCTTTACTTAGCAAATGCTTTATTTATTTAAGTGCTCAGCTGATGATTGGCTGTGTGCTTCAGAGAAGGTTGAATTATGTCCGTGCCAACATGTTTAAACAGTGATTCGTGTTTGTCTTTAAATGAAACCTTCAGCTATATCCTTGGTGGCAATGCTCCTGTGAGCTATAACCTATTAGGAAATGTAAGGATTGCTTTTAATGGAATTATGGATTCATGATGGCAGCGGTATACAGCATTCAATCAACTTCTCTTTAGAGTTATAAGAGCATCAGTGTAAAACTAATATAGGATCAAAATATGTATAACAGCAGGTGAACATTATAGTTGGCTGTGGCTGTGGATTTAATTTGGGACAAATTGTTATTAAGTATTATTTAGTTTTGAAGTCCAATGTCACTTGCAGTTCACTACAGTCTGTTGGATTTCAGAGTTGTGTAAATAACCTGGCAGTTCTATGGTGAGAACAGCAAGATTCTTCTTTGCATTTATAGGAGTTCTGTTCAGTTTTCAAACAATACATTTACATGTAATCAGACATTTACATATTATACTACAGTGTATATAACTTGTTTAATTCCTTTTACTGATCTCGAGTGACGTGTGCGAAGAGGGGATGGGAGCATGCAATAAGTACATGCAAGCTTTCAGGATAGAGACATACCTCTCAACTGTCCCGATTTTCGCGGGACAGTCCCGTTTTTTGGGGGCTGTCCCACTCGCGGGCCGCAGTGTCCCGCGTTGGGGGGGCAGTTGGGAGTCTCTGTGTCTCGCTGCCCTGCTTAGCAGAGCAGCGGTGAATAGACGCTGTGCGCATGCGCACAGCGTCTATTCACTGGATTCAGAGGGAGAGGGGGCATGCCAGCGGCTCACAGAGGCTCAGTGACGAAAACGTGGTTCGCAATCGCGGGTCATCCCACGAAGCCACGCCCCCTTTTCTTAGGCCACACCCTTTTTCGGGAGCGCACGCGGCGAAGCCGCGCGTGTGTCCCTCCTTAGGGAACTGTAAGGTTGGGAGGTATGTAGAGAGGTCTATTCATGAAACAGTGAAAAGAGTGGAGAAGTGAGCCTGTGGAGAAGTTGCCCATGACAACCAATCAACTGTTCCGTACAATTGAACAGTATGCAAATTATAAATGTTACTTCAATACTGATTGGTTGCCATGGGCAACTTCTCCACTGGCTCACTTCTCCACACTTTTCACTGCTTCATGAATAGACCCAGAGGTGGATTGGCCATAGGGTTTAGTGGGAAGATTCCCGGTGGGCCAACGCACCCGTGGGGCCTGTTTTGTTTGAGGACATGTGGTCATTTTTATAGACATAAGGAATAAGATGCAAAATAATTTGCATATATGAAAATTACTTTGCCACTTAGCCTGTGATTGCAGATAATCTAGTGTATGCTCTGTCTGCCTGCTTGGCTAACATATAAGATTGAGTGAATAGTGATTGGAATACGGTTGGTGTAATAAGCAAGAAAATATATCTTTCTAAAGAATTATATAGTTTCCTAAATTCTGAAGGTGTATCATATAATGTGCTCATAATATTTAATTTTATTTCCTTTTAACTTCCCCCTTGATGCTAGACATACACACTATCTGGAAAGTCTTGGGGGTAGGGTGCTGCTGCCATGGCCCATGGCTAGACCTTACACCTCTGGTGCTGCCTATGTGGGGCCACTAGTACAAATTTTTCCAAGGCCACCTTTTGTCTGGCAGAGAATTCCAAATCCTTACTGCTCTTACTGTGAAGAACCCTTTTCTCCGTTGTGTATGATATTTTTTTTCTTCCAACCTATGTAGGTGTCCTATGTAGTGTTTTTTTTAATAAACAGATTGTTTGATAAATCCTTGTATTGTCCCTTTATGTATTTATAAATATTAATAATGTCCCTTCTCAATCGCCTCTTTTCCAGTGTAAACAAATCTAACCTTTTAAGTCTTTCTTCATAATCCAGTGCCTCAAACCTCTTAACCAGTTTGGTGGCTGACCTCTGAACCCTTTCGAGTTCCAAGATATCTTTTTTTATAGTGAGGTGCCCAGAACTGTACACAATATTCCAGGTGTGGCCGCACCAATGATTTATACAGTGGCAGGATTACACTCTCATCCCTTGTCCCCATTCTCCGTTTTATGCAAGCTAACACCTTATTTGCGTTTGTTGCTGCAACATAATCTCTATCAGGTACAGATGCCGGGATCGGTATGAAATACCTGCAATGAAATTCCAGATGGTCAAAATACCGTCAACAATTGACTGATGGTCAAAATTCCGACATTTAAAATGTTGACCTGATCAAAAATAGGATTTTAATACCTACCGGTAAATCCTTTACTCCTAGTCCGTAGAGGATGCTGGGGACTCCAAAAGGACATGGGGTATAGACGGGATCCGCAGGAGACATGGGCACACTATAAGACTTTTACTGGGTGTGAACTGGCTCCTCCCTCTATGCCCCTCCTCCAGACCTCAGTTATAGGAACTGTGCCCAGGGGAGACGGACATTTCGAGGAAAAGGATTTTTGTTAAACTAAGGGTGAGATACATACCAGCTCACACCACAAACACACCGTACAACTGGATTAGCAGGAATACCAGATAACAGTATGAACGAAAAAACAGCAACAAGCTGAACATAACCGACACACAACCGTCGTGTAACCGAAAACAACAACCAACAATACAACTGCAAGTAACAGTACGCATTGGGATGGGCGCCCAGCAACCTCTACGGACTAGGAGAAAAGGATTTTAACGGTAGGTATTAAAATCCTATTTTCTCTTACGTCCTAGAGGATGCTGGGGACTCCAAAAGGACCATGGGGTCTATACCAAAGCTCCAGACCGGGCAGGAGAGTGCAGACAACTCTGCAGCACCGATTGAGCAAACATGAAGTCCTGTATAAAAATCTTTTTTCAAACCAGCGCTCCAACACAGAAGTGCTGCAAACTCTGCTGAAGTGGTCACCCCCACTTCCAAAGAAGCTTTTGGACAATGTACAGAATGCAGATATGCGCACCCTGGGGTATTGCAGGATAATTATATATTCTATACTGAACGTTCAGTATAGAATATATAATTATCCTGCAATACCCCAGGGTGCGCATATCTGCATTCTGTACATTGTCCAAACATGAAGTCCTCCTCAGCCAGGGTATCAAACTTGTAGAAGTTAGCAAAAGTGTTTGAACCCGACCACGTAGCTGCTCGGCAAAGTTGAAGTGCCGAGACCCCTCGGGCAGCCGCCCAAGATGAGCCCACCTTCCTGGTAGAATGGGCCTTTACAGACTTTGGCAACGGCAACCCAGCCGAAGAATGAGCGTGCTGAATCATATTACAAATCCAGCGTGCAATAGTCTGCTTGGAAGCAGGATTTCCAATCTTGTTGGAAGCATACAGGACAAACAGAGCCTCGTTTTCCTAACAAGAGCCGTTCTGGCGACATACATTTTGAAAGCTCTTACGACATCAAGAGACTTTGGCACTGCCACAGCATCCGTAGCCACAGGTACCACAATAGGTTGATTTATGTGAAACAAAGAAACCACCTTCGGCAGAAATTGTTGAGTCCTCAATTCCGCTCTATCCCCATGAAAAATTAAATATTGGCTCTTGTGAGACAAAGCCTGCCAATTCTGACACTCGTCTGGCAGACGCCAAGGCCAAAAGCATGACCACTTTCCAAGTGAGAAACTTTAACTCAACCTTTTGCATAGGTTCAAACCAGTGAGACATAAGAAATTGTAACACCACTTCAAGATCCCACGGTGCAGCACTCCCTTCACGAAAGTCTGAACCTCAGGAAGAGCGGCCAATTCTTTTTGAAAGAAAATAGATAAAGCCGAAATCTGCACTTTGATGGAACCCAATTTCAGGCCTGCATCCACACCTGCCTGCAAAAAATGGAGGAAACGACCCAAGTGAAACTCCTCCGCAGGAGCTGTTTTGGCTTCACACCACGACACATATTTTCTCCAAATACGGTGATAATGCTTCGCCGTGACCTCCTTTCTAGCCTTAAGGAGAGTGGGGATGACTTCCCCGGGAATACCTTTACGAGGTAGGATTTTGCGTTCAACCTCCACGCCGTCAAACGCAGCCGCGGTAAGTCCGGAAATACGCATGACCCCTGCAGTAACAGGTCCTCTCTGAGAGGAAGCGGCCAAGGATCTTCTATGAGCAATTCCTGAAGATCCGGATACCAGGCCCTCCGTGGCCAATCTGGAACGACGAGTATTGCCTGAACCCTTGTTCGTCTTATGATCCTCAACACTCTTGGAATGAGAGGAAGTGGAGGGAACACATATACCGACTGAAACACCTACGGAGTTACCAGGGCGTCCACTGCACTGGCATGGGGGTCCCTTGACCTGGAACAATACTTTGGAAGCTTCTTGTTGAGGCGAGACGCCATCATGTCTATTTGAGGAATTCCCCAATGCCTTGTCACTTCTGCAAATACCTCTTGATGAAGGGCCCACTCTCCTGGATGGAGAGCGTGTCTGCTGAGGAAGTCTGCTTCCCATTTGTCCACGCCCGGAAGGAAGACTGCTGACAGAGCGCTCACGTGCTGTTCCGCCCAGTGGAGAACTCTTGTGGCCTCCGCCATTGCCGCTCTGCTCTTTGTTCTGCCCTGGCGGTTTACGTACGCCACCGCTGTTATGTTGTCCGACTGAATCAGGACAGGTAGACCTTGAAGAAGGTTTTTCGCTTGCAGAAGGCCGTTGTAAATGGCTCTTAACTCCAGAACATTTATGTGGAGATAAGATTCCTGGCTTGACCATTTTCCCTGGAAACTTCTTCCTTGTGTGACTGCACCCCAGCCTTGGAGACTTGCATCTGTGGTCAGCAGGACCCAATCGTGGATTCCGAACCTGCGTCCCTCTAGAAGGTGAGAACTTTGCAGCCACCACAGGAGAGAAATTCTGGCCCTGGAAGATAGACTTATTTTCCGGTGGATGTGCAGGTGAGACCCGGACCATTTGTTCAGCAGGTCCCACTGAAACACCCAGGCATGAAACCTGCCAAACGGAATGGCTTCGTAAGCCGCAACCATCTTCCCTAGCACTCAAGTGCATTGATGAATCGACACTCTTGCTAGTTTCAAAATCTCCTTGACCATGGTCTGGATTTCCAGAGCTTTTTCCGCCGGAAGAAACACTCTCTGTAGTTCCGTGTATAGGATCATTCCCAAGAAGGGCAGCCGAGTTGTCGGGATCTTTTGGCAAATTTAGAATCCAACCATGATGTTGCAGAACCGTCAGGGAGAGTTCCACATTTCTTAGCAATTGCTCTTTTGATCTCACCTTTATCAGATCAGATCGTCCAAGTACGGGATAATTGTGACACCCTGCTTGCATAGGAGTACCATCATTTCCGCCATCACTTTGGTGAAGACCCTCGGGGCCGTGGAAAGTCCAAATGGCAACGTCTGAAATTGGTAATGACAATCCTGCACCGCAAATCTCAGGAAGGCCTGATGAGGAGGATATATCGGGATGTGTAAGTAGGCATCATTTATGTCGACTGACGCCATAAAATCCCCCCCTTCTATGCTGGAGATCACAGCTCGAAGAGATTCCATCTTGAACTTGAAAGTTTTCAAGTACAGATTGAGGGATTTTAGGTTCAGGATCGGTCTGACCGAGCCGTCCGGCTTTGGGACGACAAAGAGGCCCGTTGTGACGGGGGAACCGGGACAATGACCCTCTGTTGACACAGCTTTTGTATCGCAGCATTTACTACTTCTCTTTCTGGAATAGACACTGCAATGGCTGATTTGAAAAATCGGCGGGGAGGGGGGCATCTCCTGAAACTCCAGTTTGTACCCCTGGGACACTATGTCTAAGACCCAAGGATCTAGGCCCGATTGAAACCAGACCTGACTGAAGATTCGGACACGGCCCCCCACCGACACGGACTCCCGTCCTGGGCACCAGACACTTCCTCTACCTTTTGAAGCGAGGAAGGACGAGCCCCTTCCTTTTTTGTATTTATTAGGCCGAAAGGACTGCACCTGATAATGGGGCGCCTTTTTCTGTTGTGCGGGAACATAAGGAAGAAAAGATGACTTACCCGCAGTAGCGGTAGACACCAGGTCAGCAAGGCTGTCACCAAACAAGACACTACCTTTAAAAGGGAGAGCTTCCATAGCTTTCTTGGAGTCGGCATCAGCATTCCATTGATGAATCCACAGCGCCCTCCTGGCCGAGACCGCCATGGCATTGGCCCTTGATCACAAGAGGCCAATATCCCTCGCCGCATCCTTTAGCTGCAGCGTCCCTGATATAACCAAGAGTCAAAAGAATGTTATCCTTATCAAGGGTATCCATGTCAGATGCCAAATTATAAGCCCACATAGCAATAGCACTACTCACCCACGCCGACGCCACGGCAGGCCTGAGGAGTGCACCCGTAGTGACGTAAATGGTCTTCAATGTCGTTTCCTGCTTGCGATCCGCAGGATCCTTGAGGGCAGCCTTGTCAGGAGACGGAAGCGCCACCTTTTTGGACAGTCGGGACAGAGCTTTGTCCACATTGGAAGATGACTCCCATTTCTCCCTGTCGTCAGAGGGGAAAGAATATGCCATAAAAATTCTCTTGGGAATCTGCCACCTTTTGTCAGGCGACTCCCAAGCCTTTTCACAAAGAGCGTTCAGTTCATGATAGTGGCTTTTTTCACTTATACAAACAAACCCTCGTATCTGGAACAGCAGGCACTTCAGAAATATGTAAAACATCTTTAATAGCCACAATCAGAATACTCTTAACCAATTTCGGATGTAAACTGGCCTCACTGAAGTCGACACTGGAATCAGAGTCTGTGTCGGTCTCCGTATCTGCCATCTGTGTAAATGAACGTTTTTGTGACCCTGAGGGGGCCTGTACCTGAGACAAAGCGTCCTCCATGGATTTTCTCCACGTTTGTGTCTGAGAATCAGATTTATCCAGCCTCTTAGACAAAAACGCCACATTCGCATTCAATGTACTCAACATATTCATCCAATCAGCAGTCGGCTGTGCCGACAGAGTCACTCCCAAATCCTCCTCCGCGCCCCTAGTAACTTCCTCCGGGGAGGAACACTCAGCCTCAGACATGTCGACACAACTGTACCGACACACCCACACTCACACTGGCCAAAGGGGTCAGACCCACAGGGAAGGCTGTAGAGAGAACACAGAGGGAGTATGCCAGCTCACACCCCATCGCCCATATACTACTAAATAAATAATATATGATGTTTGCGCTGTAAATATATAGCACCAATTGCCTGTGCCCCCCCCCCCCCCCCCCATTTTGCTCCCTGTACTTGTAAGGAGAGTGGAGGTCCGGGCCAGCGTCTCTGCATGCACAGTGAAGTAGAGAAAATGGCGCTGGTAAGCTGTGCGGCTAAGCCCCGCCCCTTCCCGGCGTGCTATAGTCCCACTAAAATTTAAAATATTATACTGGCGGGGGTTACATATACAGTGCCCAGGCACCCCTAATATGTATTTTTGCCAGTGGAAAAAGGCTCCAGTAACCTGCTGCCCAGGGCGCTCCCCCCCAGCGCCCTGCACCCTGTGAGTGCCGTTGGTGTTTGGGAGCATGGAGCGCAGCGCGACCGCTGCGCTGTACCTCCGTTACTGAAGTCTTCTGCCGTCACTGAAGTCTTCTGTTCTTCTAATACTCACCCGGCTTCTTTCTTCTGGCTTCTGTGAGGGGGGTGACGGCGCGGCTCCGGGAACAAGCAGCTAGGCGCACCAAGTGATCGAACCCTCTGGAGCTAATGGTGTCCAGTAGCCTAAGAAGCAGAGCCCTTAACTCAGAAGAAGTAGGTCTGACTTCTCTCCCCTCAGTCCCATGAAGCAGGGAGCCTGTAGCCAGCAGGTCTCCCTGAAAATAAAAAAGTCTTACCTAAAGTCTTTCCAGAGAAACTCAGTAGAGCTCCCCTAGTGTGTGTCCAGTCTCTCCTGGGCACAGAATCTAACTGAGGTCTGGAGGAGGGGCATAGAGATAGGAGCCAGTTCACACCCAGTAAAAGTCTTTTAGTGTGCCCATGTCTCCTGCGGATCCCGTCTATACCCCATGGTCCTTTTGGAGTCCCCAGCATCCTCTAGGACGTAAGAGAAATACCGACAGTTAAAATGTCGACAGGGCAAAAGGTAGACACACGTTTTTAATTTATTTTGTGTGTATGTCTACACAGGTTAACATGGACACTATAAGTGTACCGCATCCCCTTGCATGGCTTGCACGCTCGGCACACTATTATATTCCCCCTCCAGGTCCACTGGGATGGTAAAGTATAAACAAATCGGTTTCGATTAAAAAAACATGAAAAACTCATGTCGACTTATCGACCTGTTGACATTTTAAATGTTGGTATTTTGACCTTGTCGAAATTTTATGTCAGTATTTTGCCCATGTCGGTATTTGGACCTTGTCTGTATTTAGACCGTCGGTCAATTGTTGTCGGTATTTTGACTGTCGGGACTTTGATTGTAGGTAAATTGACTGCATCCCCAGATGCCACCCCTGTTTTAATGATTTTGTGTTTTTGATAAATCCACGCTATGAGAGGTTTATTTTCTTTTAATTATGTGAGCTCTCTGTGAAGCTGACCATCCATATGGTAAACCTTGATTGCGCACGTATCCATTAACTCTATGTAACCTATTGTGTGAGCATCATTTGTTATCCTATATTTTGTGGTGTGATACCTGTATTTATGTATTTCTAAAGAAACTGTTATGTGAACATCCTACACTTACCCTATGGAAGCTTCAATGTGAGTATTGTTGCTACCTTATTGTTGCTACCTTATGCACTTATAGTGGTGACTATCTGAGGTGGAGTGTTTCCCTACCACACTGTGGTAATACTCTGGGTGGAGTTCATCACCATAGGCAATGCAGGGGGGGGGGGGGTTCTGGTTGCCCACAAACCCCCCTCCTCTTGACAAGTGGCTCAAATTCTGACAACAATACCAATGAGGCGGAACAGGGGCGGGGTTATCATGGCACATGGCACATCATTTAAGCCACGCCCCCTGCTATGTAATGCCGCGATTACCGGCATTATACAGCAGGGGGCGTTGCTATGATGACGCTATTCAGCAAGAATCACGTCATCGACTGCCCGGACCTCCCACTTTACTCACTAAGTGGGCGGCCGGGCAGGGGGGCCCCTAAAAAATCGGGAGACTTGCCTGCTCTTCCGGGGGGGGGGGGGGGGGGGGGGGGGGGCCGGGAGGGTCACCCGATTTTCGGGAGCCTCCCGCCCATTCCTGGAGAGTAGGCAAGTATGCTAGAAATTTAGCTCCCCCCTGACAGAAATGTTTCTGGCACCCCATCCCATTGACATATGAAAAGTAAAGAAGAAGCCTACAGCATGCGCGCTCCAAAAAGGGTGTGTGGCCTCACTGCAATGAATGTGGCATTGCAGGAAATTACTACCTTATACCCCAGTTTTTAAAGATTTCCCTTGAACTTTCTGCTGCTCCTTGACAAACGATATAGTACATACACACTGAACGATTTTACAAACGATCAACGATATACAGGTCTCATCTGATATTAGGCTTTCTCAACTAATTTAAATAATGAGCAGGAATTTCAGGAAGGGGTGAGCAGGACTTCTATGTATATATATATATATATATATATTCTATATATGCCCACCTATATGTTATAGCATCCCCTCTTATGTTATTGCCGTACTCCTATATGTTATTGCTGACCCCCTTATGTTATAAATTTTATGCGCAACATTTTAACATTTTAATTTAATACTGGCATCCAGTGACTGGAGTCATCGATTTATATCAGGCAAACGAGTGCATCTAGAGCAAAGTTTATAATCCAACAAAGTCAGGTACAATAAGGCATTTCAGCAATTAGTCATGCACAGTACAGGCCCAAAGAGAGATGCTGACATATACTTGGATCCAGAAGAAGATACCGATTTAGAAAACAGTCTTCTTGAAAAAAACATTAAAAAAAATAATAATTAAGGAATCACAACATTCAGTAACAGTGGCTAATGAAGTTCAAAAACCAATATTATAGTACTATGGGCCTAATTCAGAGTTGATCGCAGCAGCAAATTTGTTAGCAGTTGGACAAAACCATGGCCCTCATTCCGAGTTGATCGGTCGC
The DNA here is from genome assembly GCF_028390025.1 of Pseudophryne corroboree. Classification (NCBI taxonomy): domain Eukaryota; kingdom Metazoa; phylum Chordata; class Amphibia; order Anura; family Myobatrachidae; genus Pseudophryne; species Pseudophryne corroboree. The sequence goes on from NC_086445.1 coordinate 873,651,295, forward strand.
AAGGCGAATTTAGCAGAGTTACACACGCTAAGCCGCCGCCTACTGGGAGTGAATCTTAGCTTCTTAAAATTGCGACCGATGTATTCGCAATATTGCGATTACTAACTACTTAGCAGTTTCTGAGTAGCTCCAGACTTACTCTGCCTGTGCGATCATTTCAGTGCTTATCGTTCCTGGTTGACGTCACAAACACACCCAGCGTTCGCCCAGGCACTCCCACCGTTTCCCCGGCCACTCCTGCGTTTTTTCCGGAAACGGTAGCGTTTTCAGCCACACGCCCCTGAAACGCCGTGTTTCCGCCCAGTAACACCCATTTCCTGTCAATCACATTACGATCGCCGGAGCGAAGAAAAAGCCGTGAGTAAAATTACTTTCTTCATAGTAAAGTTACTTGGCGCAGTCGCAGTGCGAACATTGCGCATGCGTACTAAGCGGATTTTCACTGCGATGCGATGAAAAATACCGAGCGAACAACTCGGAATGAGGGCCCATGTGCATTGCAGGTGGGGCAGATATAACATGTGCAGAGAGAGTTAGATTTGGGTGGGGTGTGTCCAAACTGAAATCTAAATTGCAGTGTAAAAATAAAGCAGCCATTATTTGCCTTGCGCAGAAACAAAATAACCCACCCAAATCTAACTCTCTCTGCACATGTTATATCTTCCACACCTGGGCCAGTATTTACTAAAAATCCGAGTTTGGCCGATTTGTGTTTTTTTTCTAAGTCCCAATCCGGGAATTCACTAAGCACCAATCTCGGCAGTATCTGGTCTATTCGTAATGGTTTGAATGACAACGTTCCGAAATACGAATGAATAGACCATCGGTCAAACGCGGCTGTTATTTCATAGAATACGGGAATTCACTATTCATTCGTATTTGGGTGTTAGTCTCTGAGTGCTCAAATGCGGTCGTATTTTTTTGCGATTCGTTAAAAAAGCGGCAAAAAAATAGACCTGCTTTTTTCAGTCGTGTTTACATGTGTTGCAAATAAAAAATCACTCACACCTGAATTAGAATGCCTATAAAAGGATGTTAGGCCCATTTCAATACACCTACACTCAGAAATGACAGCAGGACTGTGGGCCAGTGATCTTTTGTGTGCTGTGGGATTCCTCAGACTCAGACATCAGCCTGTAAGTACCCAGGGCCAAGAAACTGAACATGGTCAGCAGGTTGTACAGGTTCCGCGGAGGCTGCGCAGGCCTCGTTTTTTTAGGGGGCGTTTAAACTTGAACGCATTGTCCGATGATAAGGTCATACAGATGTTCCGTCTAAATCGTAACAACATTTTCCGTCTGTATGACCTTGTCAAACTGGGCCTAGACCCTGAGACAGCACGCTCTCGCCCTGTCTCAGGCCTGCACAAATTCCTGGCTGTGTTGCACTTTCTGGCTACTGGCAGCTTTCAGGCTGTGTCTGGGGATGTCATAGGAATCTCACAGCCCTCATTTTACAGAATCTTAACACAGGTGATGTATACCTAACGACCTCTTCTGTTTTGTGTTTGTTTTAATTTCTCGGTGGCCAGTTCTGTCCTAAAATCTCATGTTTATTGTTCTTTAAAATGTACACACAGGTGTTGGCTGTTTTGCAGCCCCACATCGAGGCCTCAATCTGCTTCCCTACCCAGGAGTCTCAGTGGCATGCCGTCAGGGTAGATTTCTATGAGCTGGCTGGCATGCCCAATGTGCTTGGAGCCATAGATTGCACACACATTCAGCTGAGACCACCTAGGGGCAGGCAGCACATATATACAAACCGCCATTTCGAACACTCCACAAATGTGCAGGTGGTTTGTGATGTAAATCTCAAAATAATGAGTGTTGCTGTTGGTTACCCTGGGGGCTGCCATGACTCCTTCATCCTCAGTCAGTCATCCCTCTTTGATAAGTTTGAGGACGGACAAATGCCAGAAGGATGGCTGCTGGGTATGTAATTTGATATGTGTAGGCCTGGGTATACTTTGTCCAAATACAGGTGAAGATGTATTAACCTGTAGAAGGCATAAGGAAGTGTGAAACCAGTGATCTGTGCAAGGTGATAAAGGCACCTGCCAATCAGCTCCAATATGTAAATTAACATTTAGGAACAGATTGTCTGCTTCCTTTATTACCTTGCACATATCACTGGTTTTTCACTTCCTTATGCCTTTTACAGGTTAATACATCTGCCCCACAGTGTGTTACTTATGTGTTGCTGTATCTTAACATGAATCACGTTACTATATCTGTCTTTTAGGTGATGGAGGATATGGCTGTTTCTCTTGGCTTCTAACTCCATTGTCCCGACCTGATACCCCTGCTGAACACAATTACAATCATGCACATAAGTCCACACGGAATGTGATAGAAAGATGTTTTGGTGTGCTGAAATCTAGGTTTCGGTGTCTGGATAAGTCTGGTGGCCTTTTGTTGTATAGTCCCTCCAAGGTGACTCAAATTGTGTTCTGCTGCTGCTTTCTTCATAACATGTGTTTGCAACAACATCTGCCACATGTTGAGGAGGAGGAGGAGGAAGAAAGCAGCCAGCAAGCAAAGGAATTAGAGACATCTGGTGATACTTGGAGTACTGATGTAGGGAGGCAGGTTAGGCAACAGATCATCAATCGCTATTTCTAAGGTAAGCTTGGTTTGCTTATTTCATTTGTTGTGTAATCATAAATAGATGTTTTGCCTTTTTAACCAAAAACCATTACTCAGAATGTGTCTGTCTCCTTGACACATACAAACATACCCTCGCTATATGAAAAACAAATGTCGCATGTGTATTGTGTGTATTTTTAATCTCAAAACAACAGATTATGAGTGGCATGCATTAAGTCTGGATAAGTGATCGTAAACTTGCAGTGCTAATTTCTTACAAGCCCACATCATCCATTTAGTATTTCACTTTATCATTGTGTGTAACATCCTAATGCACAGGTTCACAAACTCGGCCCTCAGGACCACACACAGTGCATGTTTTTCACGTAACCCAGTAGAAGCACAGGTGTATGAATTACTCACAGACATATGTTAAAAGGTTCACAGGTGGAGCTAATTATGTCACTTGTGATTCTGTGAGTAGACCTGCAAAACATGCACTGTGTGGGTTCCTGAGAGCCGAGTTTGAGAACCTGTGTTCCCAAAAAAAAACTCCTCAACATATAATATGTTAGCCTTGAGGAATACATGTGTCCCTATGTGTGATGCACCATCATATTTAAGACTCACAAATTTACTGTAATCAGGAATAATTTATTTCCTAATGTTTGATGCTGTAAACTTGATGATGTGTAAGTAAATACACAGTTTGCCACATATATACATTATTATACACAGTTTGTGTTTTTTGTTGTAAAATTACATATTTGTTTGTTTCAGCATCACGTGTAAAAACATTCTTAATAATTTTTAACACACACAAACATGTCCCAACAATACTGACATTCATTTGGACAATGTTTTTCAAACAAAACAAAGGCAACATATTACAAGCTTTTTACGCAACTCAATTGTGTTCTTCTTGTAATGTTGTATAGATAAGATAGGTAAGATATGTATCACTAACATTGTAATTTGGATTGTCTGCAGGCAAAGAGAATGATTGGAATCTAGAAAGAGTAATGATTAGAAAAAAATCAAGTGGTCAGTTTACTTCCTGCTAAAGACGTTCTGCCTGGCTGGCAATTATTGTATCTGCAGGCAAAGAGAATGATTGGAATCTAGAAAGAGTAATGATTAGAAAAAAATCAAGTGGTCAGTTTACTTCCTGCTAACATGTATGTGTGGCTCCATCAACATTTCCCTCCTCCAATACAAAAAAAAAATGGTAATGAATAAATGTGCGTACTAAATTTGTTTTTTTTTTGGCCCAATTGTAATTAATGATGTTGAAAAAAGAGTCAAGGAGCTAAGTGTTATATTATTTTAGCAACAAAAACACTTGCTAACTATTTTGAGTTACTTATCAGAAATGTCTAACTTGTTTTTTTCACGTTTTTTTGGGTGGCTGCTTGTCTTGCCCTTTGCCTTTAGCACTGTCATGTTGTCGTGCTCTGGTGGACCGTCTTGGTGGGGATGAGACTGGCGTGATATTTGGAGTAGTCGTACCAGAACTGCTGCTTGTTTGCTGTTGGTGCATGCATCTGAGTGTTTCATTCAGGTTAGTGAGGGTGGCATTGAGTTCACGTGTAGCAGCATTTTGATTGTCTACTATTCGGAATAAACTTTCATTAATCTTTTGATTGTTTTGAAAAATGCTCATATAACTTTGCTGTTGTCTGTGCTGTTCTTCCATTATGCGCTGTAAGTTGCCCATGACCTGTGTAATGTCTGTACGCATGAGTTCCATGGTATTGCCTATTCTGGTTGTTTGTTCATTTGTCTACTCAGATTTCTTGATATTCTTCTGAGGTGAGATGGTAGGCTTGCAAACATTTGTGTCTGCTTACGCAGGCAATCTTCATTAGTGGCCTGCTGTCTAGCCCAAATAGTCCAAAACACCTGATCAGAGCCTTGTGTTCCTGGTGTTGTTGGGCTGTGTTGTAGTGGTGGTGTGCTTTGCTGTGGTGGTGTACTCACAGGTGCTGGGGGACTCATTCCTTGCATTAATGGCTGCATTTCTAAGATGTTTGCCTCCTCCATGTCACTGTGTTGGTGTTGTTGTGGAGGGATGCTGTTCCCAGGACTCGAAGCTGAAATGTTAAACAAATCTCCATTAGCTATCCATATGTTTGTGAAATGTTTAAAAAACACTACACATGGAACACATGTCATTCACTGTTGCTTTCAACTATTCTGGCTAGCAACATCATCACTCATAGCTTAAATACATACATATGCCTGTTTGAGGCAAATGTATCTGGTTACTTAATTGGGAAAGCAAACACTTTATTTTTATTGTAGCTCACACATACTCCACCATAAAAACACATTGGAATACATAATGTGTTACCTTATAGCTTTGTTCAAACAAACATAGTAATGTTTTTATATGTATTTTGCAATGTTACCTCAAGCACACGTGAAATATGGAAAAACAACCTTACTTTTTGCAAACAAACCAACATGCTTTTTTGTTGCAGCACCTTACACCCAATGTCATACTGTATGGCTCAAGTGGACATACATATCTTTACTGGATGTGGACAAGGCCATTTAGCTTGGATTCCATTTCAGCTTTTACTTACTGCGGTAAGTATTTTAGTTTTTGATGTGTTTTGACTTAATGCGGTTATGACTGATTTTGATTATGTTCTGACATTTTACACATTTTTTCAGTTTGATACTCACAATCAAGATGAGGGGAGTGTGGATGACGTCTTGGAGGTGTGTCCAAAATTTGGAGTGGGGGTACAGAACATACGGACGATAATCTTTGTGGCGGGGTAGCCTGCTGTGTTTGTGCCGGGACATACGACCTTGCTTTCTTTTCGGCCACAGGTATTTTGTGGTGTTGTCTTACAGAAGTGCCACTTCTGCTGCTCCATACTTCTTTTGATGGACCTTTTAATGAAAGTGCAATTTTGTTATGCCCATTCCTTTACAAGCATACCCTATACTACAATGGACACTTTACCTGCTTCCGCAGCGTCATCATAATCAGATGTGATAGGAGTTACTGGCCGACGAGTAGTACTGCTTTTTTCAGACACTGTATAAAAAAAATTAAACAAAAAAATCATGCTATTGTGTATACATCCACCCATTATGCTTATAAACATTTATTCTTTTAGAAATGCTTGGTTTTTATTTAAAACAAACATAAGGACCAGAAATAATAAAAAAAAAACAACAACAATGACCAAAACACACTATGGCAACATCAACACAGGAAAACATGTACAGGACACTGACATAGGCCACAAGTTCAAGAAAAGATTAAAAAAAAAAAAACACACACACAACTTCATTTTGTATTGGTTTGAAAAATATTACAGATGCAATATATAATTTGCTCTGTGATGTGGCACTCGAAAGACACATTACCACTTGTGAGCAAAAACGAAATGCAGCAATTTATATAAAAATTACACTGCAGTGTGGTGTCACGGTACAAATACAAGCAAAAAAATAAAAATAAAAATTGTTTTTTAAATTAACATTATCTAAAGATGACATTACACATGTAAGTGGTTTCCAAACCACTTTCCAGTACTCCAGCCTCTAACATGACAACCACTGTTTTTAAAAAATTGCACATGGATCACTTAAATATTGTCACAACTGAGGGCCTGAGCTGACGGGAGGCAGCCTCAGTTGTAGGGGCTGAGATGTACCGGAACCTGGGAGGTTGTATCAGACCCCTGGACATGTAAGTAACATAAATAATAACTGCCCGAAGGCGTGACCACGACAACTTGGATAAAAGTCAATGATGTTTATTATGACAACTCCGCAACACAGCAGCAGTAAAAGAAAACGTAAAAGTCAGCAAAGAATAAATACAGTTCCTGGGTACTACAGGATGGCAGGAGCCACAGGGCACTGGTAGTGTGAGATAGTTCTTATGATCTTCTAGATGGAAAGTCCTTACCAGGCCCGACTGTAGCAATGGAGATAACCCAGGATTGTGCCAGCTGGTGTTCCAGGAAAAGCTGGGTTGCTGAAGATAAAACAGCTGCTGTGGATACTGGCTGGAACCAGACTGTTGTTAGCACGGAGTGGATACTGGCTGGAACCAGTTAAATAATAAATGAACTTGGGAGCGATGAAATATGAACTGAAATGTAGAACTTGAGAGCGGAGAAATAATAATACCGGTGGAGAGTGGTAAAGTGTAGAAAGGACACCGGCCCTTTAAGGGAAGCTGTACTCTGCTGGAAGCTGAGCTGGAAGCAGGTAATGTTGTAGCTGGAAACAGATGAATCCACAATGGATTGGAGAGTCAGGCTACACCGCAGGTGGAATGCTGGTGCGGGTCTCTATGGTGGAAGTCTTGAGACAGGAGCTGGAACCTGGAAGACAATCACAGGAGAGAGACAAACAGGAACTAGGTTTGACAACCAAAGCACTGACGCCTTCCTTGCTCAGGCACAGTGTATTTATACCTGCAGCAAGGAAGGGATTGGCTAGGCAATTATGCAGATTATCAATACTGAGAACAGATTGGTGGAAATGATCAGCTGACAGAATCCAAGATGGCTGCGCCCATGCAGACACTTGGAGGGAAGTTTGGTTTGTAATCCATGTGGTAATGAAAACAGTAATGGCGGCGCCGGCCACCGGAGACAGGAGGCGCCAGGCTGACAGATGCACATCCAACCACGCGGACACAGCGGAGGCCGCGGCTGACGTAATCGCCACTCAGACACTCTGCATGCAGAAGTTCAGGGACGGCGGCGGAGGCCGCGGGAGACGCCATGCCAGGTGTAATATGGCGTTTACTGTGACAGCGTCCCAGAGTGACAGGAGAGGATACAGGAATGTACACATCAGGATAACAGATGGGATCCGGTCCTGGAGCGCTGAGCCAGCCTTAGGAGGCATCTGATGGGTAAGAAATGGCGTCCAGATACCCGGATCGTGACAGCACCCCCCCCTTTAGGAGTGGCCCCAGGACACTTCTTTGGCTTTTGAGGAAACTTGGAATGGAATCTCCGGACCAAGGCAGGAGCATGGACATCAGAAGCATTGGTCCATGAACGTTCCTCAGGACCATAACCCTTCCAGTCAATAAGATATTGTAGTTGACCGTAACGGTGACGTGAGTCCAGGATCTTGGCCACTTCATACTCAACGCCTCGTTGAGTTTGGACTTTCGGAGTTGGAGGAAGTGAGGAATGAAACCGATTCAAGATCAGCGGTTTCAACAGGGAAACATGGAATGTCCTGGGTATTTTTAAGAAGGGAGGCAACTGGAGTTTGTAAGCAACAGGATTGATGACTTGTTCAATCTTGAAAGGACCGATATAGCGAGGTGCAAACTTCATACTGGGAACTCTTAACCTCAAATTCTTCGTGGATAACCATACCCGATCACCCACCTTGAGAGCAGGAACTGCTCGACGCTTCTTATCCGCAAACTTCTTGTACCTGAACGATGCCTTGAGCAGAGCTGATCGTACGCTCTTCCAGATATTGGCAAACTGATGCAAGGTGATATCCACTGCGGGAACAGAAGTTGCTGGAAGCGGTTGGAACTCAGGGACTTTAGGGTGGAATCCAAAGTTAGTGAAGAATGGTGTTGAAGCAGATGAAGAATGATACTGGTTGTTATGACAGAACTCGGCCCAGGGAAGTAATTGAACCCAGTCATCTTGAGAGGAGGACACATAGATGCGGAGGAAGGCCTCCAAGTCCTGATTCACCCTCTCGGTTTGACCATTGGTCTGAGGATGGTAAGCCGTGGAAAACTTTAGCTTGACTTGGAGGACTTGACATAAACTTCGCCAGAATTTGGCTGTGAATTGAACTCCTCGATCAGAGATAATTTCTTCAGGAAGACCGTGGAGTCGGAAGATCTCTTGTATGAATACTTGAGCCAACTTGGAAGCTGACGGAAGACCGGTGAGAGGAATGAAGTGTGCCATCTTGGTGAACCGGTCAACTACCACCCAGATGGTATTGAACTTGTTGCACATGGGTAAGTCTGTAATGAAATCCATCGACAAGTGGGTCCATGGTCGACGGGGAACGGATAGTGGAACCAGTTGCCCCGCAGGCGACTGGCGGGATACTTTATGTTGGGCACACTTTGGGCAAGATGCAATAAACTCCAAGACGTCCTTTTTCAGAGTTGGCCACCAATAGGACCTAGAGATAAACTCCAGGGTTTTTTGGATACCTGTATGTCCGGCAAAACGGGAAGCATGGGCCCAATGCATGAGCTTCTTCCTTAGCATCGGTTTCACAAAACTTTTCCCTGATGGGGGCGTAGAGTCCATCCCTACCGTGGAGAATGCCAACGGACTTATAATAGGATGCTTGTCTGAAGACTCTGACTCATTTTCTTGCTCCCATGAGCGGGAAAGGGCATCGGCCTTGCGATTCTGAGAGCCCGGACAGAACTGGAGTTTAAAGTCGAACCTGGAAAAGAAAAGTGCCCATCTGGCCTGACGAGGGTTGAGACATTGTGCGCCTTTCAAATATAGAAGGTTCTTGTGGTCTGTAAGGATGGTGATTGAATGAGAAGCTCCCTCCAACAGATATCTCCACTCCTCTAGAGCGAGCTTGATGGCTAGCAACTCCTGGTCGCCAATGGCATAGTTGCGCTCCGCTGGGGAGAACTTCCGTGAGAAGAAACTGCAAGGATGTAAATGGCCATCTTTAGCCCTCTGAGATAACACCGCTCCTACTCCAACGGAGGAGGCATCCACCTCTAGGATGAAAGGAGAGTCGATGTCAGGCTGTTTCAGGACAGGCGCAGAGATGAACCTCTGTTTTAAAAGATGAAAAGCTTGCATGGCTTCTTCAGACCACTTGGACGGGTTAGCACCCTTCTTGGTGAAAGCAGTAATAGGCGCCACAATGGTGGAAAAGTCTCGTATAAACTTTCGGTAATAATTGGCAAACCCTAAGAACCTCTGGACCCCTTTGAGGGTTAAGGGTACCGGCCAATTCTGAATTGCTTGTAGTTTCTCAGGATCCATCTCTAGTCCGGAACCGGACACAATGTACCCTAGAAACGGAATGGACTTGACTTCAAAGACGCATTTCTCTAATTTGCAATAGAGATGATTGACACGGAGACGGGACAGAACCTCCTTTACCCAAAAACGATGTTCCTCTAAATTGTTGGCAAAAATGAGGATATCATCTAGATAGACCACGACATGACGGTATAGAATGTCTCTGAAGATCTCATTGACGAAATGCTGGAAGACAGCTGGAGCATTGCTCAATCCGAAGGGCATGACGAGGTACTCATAATGTCCGTCACGGGTGTTAAATGCGGTCTTCCACTCGTCACCCTCACGGATCCGGATGAGATTGTATGCACCTCGCAAGTCCAGCTTTGTAAAGATGGTAGCTCCGCTAACTCTGTCAAAGAGCTCAGTAATCAGGGGTAAAGGATAACGGTTCTTGATGGTAATGTCGTTCAAACCTCTGTAGTCGATGCACGGCCGCAGACCACCATCTTTCTTTTTTACAAAAAAGAAGCCTGCGCCGGCTGGAGAAGAAGAAGGTCGAATGAACCCCTTTGCTAGGTTCTCTTTAATATATTCCTCCATAGAATGCGTCTCAGGCAGAGACAACGGATAAGTTCGGCCTCGAGGTGGAACCTTCCCTGGAACGAGATCAATCGGACAGTCCCATTCTCTATGAGGAGGAAGGATATCAGCAGAAGCTTTACTGAACACATCCGTGAAATCTTGATATGGAGGAGGTGGAACATCAGACGACCTGGGGGAGGAAGAACAGACAGGCAATACTTTAAACAAACATGTCTCAGCACAGGAGGAACCCCATGCCAGGATTTGCGTAGTCGTCCAATCAATTGTAGGATTGTGAAGACGGAGCCATGGAAGGCCCAGGACCACAGGATGTGTGGCTCTTGGAATCACTAAAAAAGAAATAAGTTCGGAATGAAGAACTCCCACTCTCAGACGAACTGGTAGAGTCCTTAAAGAAATAACTGCATCAAAAATTTTGCTGCCATCCACGGCAGTTAAAGAAATGGACGAAGGAAGTCTCTCGGTGGGTAGGGACCACCGTTTAACATAGGCTTCGGTAATAAAGTTCCCAGCTGCTCCGGAATCAAGGAGGGCAATGACGTTCCGATAACGTTGAGCAACTTGAAGCGAGACTGGGAGATTACAATCTTGAGAAGATGGAGAGGAGATCATTACTCCTAGCCGGCCCTCTCCTTGGCGAGCTAGGATTTGGAGTTTCCCGGACGTTTGGGACAGGCATTAATGGTGTGAGACGGAGCTGCACAATAGAGAGAGAGAAACTCGGAGAGACGTCTTCGGCGCTCAGCAGGAGTTAAACGGGAACGGCCAAGTTGCATGGGCTCATCTTTAGATGGTGACAGTTGACGAGGAGGAGGAGGAGCAGAAGATTTTGGAGCAGATGATCTTCCACGCTCAGTTGCTCTCTCTCTGAAACGTAAATCAACTTTCGTGCAGAGTGAGATTAGCTCATCTAACTTAGAAGGTAAGTCTCTGGTAGCTAACTCATCTTTAATACGCTCAGATAAGCCATGCCAGAATGCAGCATACAGGGCCTCGTCGTTCCATGCCAGTTCGGACGCCAGGATCTGGAACTGTATCAGATATTGTCCTACAGTACGTGACCCCTGGCGTAAACGGAGAATCTCGGATGAAGCTGAGGTTACCCGGCCTGGCTCGTCGAAGATGCGCCTGAATGTTGACACGAAGGCAGTGTAGGAAGATAGCAGGGTGTCGGACCTCTCCCATAACGGTGATGCCCAATCAAGGGCTGAGCCACTGAGAAGAGAAATAATGTAGGCAATTTTTGTACGGTCACTGGGAAAATTGCCAGGTTGTAGCTCAAACTGAATCTCACACTGGTTGAGAAATCCCCTGCAGAATCTTGGAGATCCGTCAAATTTTGCTGGCGTTGGAAGATGAAGACGTGGAGCAGAAATGGGTAAGGTGGGTGGGGTTATAGCTGGAGTCACTGTGGTTGACGCACCAGACGCGCCTGATCCACGGAGAGTTGTCTGAATCCCATCCAGCCGAGTAGAGAGATCCTGGAGACAGCGGATGATGTGGCCCTGTGCAGCCTCCTGATGTTCTAGTCGGGCTGCCAGTTCTTGCATCGGCCTGGCCGCTTGATCCTGGTCTCCGGCTGGATTCATTAGGTCAGTGCTTACTGTCACAACTGAGGGCCTGAGCTGACGGGAGGCAGCCTCAGTTGTAGGGGCTGAGATGTACCGGAACCTGGGAGGTTGTATCAGACCCCTGGACATGTAAGTAACATAAATAATAACTGCCCGAAGGCGTGACCACGACAACTTGGATAAAAGTCAATGATGTTTATTATGACAACTCCGCAACACAGCAGCAGTAAAAGAAAACGTAAAAGTCAGCAAAGAATAAATACAGTTCCTGGGTACTACAGGATGGCAGGAGCCACAGGGCACTGGTAGTGTGAGATAGTTCTTATGATCTTCTAGATGGAAAGTCCTTACCAGGCCCGACTGTAGCAATGGAGATAACCCAGGATTGTGCCAGCTGGTGTTCCAGGAAAAGCTGGGTTGCTGAAGATAAAACAGCTGCTGTGGATACTGGCTGGAACCAGACTGTTGTTAGCACGGAGTGGATACTGGCTGGAACCAGTTAAATAATAAATGAACTTGGGAGCGATGAAATATGAACTGAAATGTAGAACTTGAGAGCGGAGAAATAATAATACCGGTGGAGAGTGGTAAAGTGTAGAAAGGACACCGGCCCTTTAAGGGAAGCTGTACTCTGCTGGAAGCTGAGCTGGAAGCAGGTAATGTTGTAGCTGGAAACAGATGAATCCACAATGGATTGGAGAGTCAGGCTACACCGCAGGTGGAATGCTGGTGCGGGTCTCTATGGTGGAAGTCTTGAGACAGGAGCTGGAACCTGGAAGACAATCACAGGAGAGAGACAAACAGGAACTAGGTTTGACAACCAAAGCACTGACGCCTTCCTTGCTCAGGCACAGTGTATTTATACCTGCAGCAAGGAAGGGATTGGCTAGGCAATTATGCAGATTATCAATACTGAGAACAGATTGGTGGAAATGATCAGCTGACAGAATCCAAGATGGCTGCGCCCATGCAGACACTTGGAGGGAAGTTTGGTTTGTAATCCATGTGGTAATGAAAACAGTAATGGCGGCGCCGGCCACCGGAGACAGGAGGCGCCAGGCTGACAGATGCACATCCAACCACGCGGACACAGCGGAGGCCGCGGCTGACGTAATCGCCACTCAGACACTCTGCATGCAGAAGTTCAGGGACGGCGGCGGAGGCCGCGGGAGACGCCATGCCAGGTGTAATATGGCGTTTACTGTGACAGCGTCCCAGAGTGACAGGAGAGGATACAGGAATGTACACATCAGGATAACAGATGGGATCCGGTCCTGGAGCGCTGAGCCAGCCTTAGGAGGCATCTGATGGGTAAGAAATGGCGTCCAGATACCCGGATCGTGACAAATATAAAACATAGTCACAATTTTTAAAAATAAAACGCCCAAAAGGAAAACATTATTGCAGGACAATTCAGAGACACACCAAGTCCAAACTACACATGCAAAATATCTGTCAGAAAAACACATGACATACAATAAAGTAAGATGTTACATTGGCTTTTGTATAAAACATTAACCAAAATAATGTATTTGCTGACACACACTTGAAGATGGGAGTAATATGCAACGTCACATGATACACATTTAAAAAAAAAAAAAGCATAGAATGTAAATGCAAATACACATGCTCACCATTCTTCCTGGGCCTATCTGAATCCCGGACATGGGTTGCAGAGACAACTTCTGGAGGGATTACATTCCGCATGGGCTCCTCATACTCCAGATAACTTGCAATATAGGGCTGCCCACCACCGGTTTTCCGAGCCGACTTGGCCTCCTTGGCCATTTTGGACTTGACACGTCGCTTTATGTCATAGTACCGTTTGCGGCACGTGTCCTCCGTCCGCTTGACCACCCCCTCACTATTGACAGCAGCAACAACTTTCGCCCACAACACTGTCTTCCTCCGTGTTGGCACCTTGGCGGACTCAGGGCCAAATAGCTGCCTCTGATACTTCATCAGCTCACGCACCAATGCCCCATTTTCAGCAAAACTAAACTTAACATTCCGCCCAGTCTTAGTAGTGGTGCGTGGCTGCGGAGCACTCTGACTGTCACTATCACTTGAGGCTGCTGCAGCAACCTCACCCACCTCCTCCACCTCACTAACCTCACTAACACTCACCTCCTCCACCTGACCAACCTCCTCCCCCTCAATCACACCCTCCACCTCTGAGTCACACATAATTGTGTGTCTAAACAGTTAACACAGGAAAAAAAAAGACAAACAACACACTCCTCCACTACCACTACACAACTCACACACACACACACACACACACACACACACACACACACACACACACACACACACACAAACACTGACAAGGGACTATAAAGAAAAATAACTTGGACTAAAAATGAGACAAAACCACAAAATACAAGACAACAAGAATGACAAGACGACTTTCAAACACAATACCACACTCAGAAATCGCTACCAACACTCCTCACCAAACCACAAATTCACCTACCTCCACAGCACAACCTCCCTCCTCCTCACCACTAACTAAACCCACGAGGTGCGGACGGTTTGGGGCGTATTTATATGGTTATACCAATCACGAACGGGGATGAAAATCGAAACTGAAAGTGAAAATGCGGCCGCGGGGAAAAAAAAACCCTGCCGCGTTTAACTTAGGAAAAAAACAGCAAATACAACAAAAACACGTACGCAAACGACAATGACGGCCGTAAATGTGCCAATAAAGAAAACGACTGGCATCGACATCGGAAAACACGAAAACCATAAAGTCGACTGCTTCGTAACTTTGCGTATATGGATTCAAAAAGTTGCATGAAAATGCACCCGATACAAAACGAGATTAAACACTACACAATCCGACTCAAACACGAATATTAGTAAATATTGGCCCTGCAGTGTAAATGGTTTTGCCCAACTGCTAACAAATTTGCTGCTGCGATCAACTCTGAATTACCACATATGACCAAGTCTGATTGACCCTGGTGCAAGAGCCCAAGAAAAGTTCAAGAACAATAAAAATCAAAAATAAATAAATTCCAAATGTAAAAAAAAAAAAACGGGGTCTCCGTGGAGAGTGGAGTGTGTACTTTCCACTTGATGAGGTGCTGGGATAGGTGGGTGTTTGGTGATGGATGGGGCCTGCCGGAAAAGTTAGATGTGGGGGAGGAATCGCTGGTTCAGTATAGGTGGGTGGTTGTGGTGGGATAGGGCCGGTGCTGGGGGCCAGTGTGGTAGTCAGCTGTCTAGTGCCTAGTGACTAATGGCACGGATCACAGCGTCATACACCAGACGGATGAAATGGAGTATTTGGGATTGCTCCATTTCTTGCATTTCGCTTGCAATGTTATGCACGAAAATTTTAAAATTGTCGGGCTTTTGAAGATATTCCTCCATGTGTATGGGAAATTGATTCGTACTAGATGGAACAGAAGAAGTGGTTCTCTTTGCAGCTGCCATCCTCCACTTGCTCTTGTGTGGTGGCTGGGGTGTGAGGTCCTCCACTTCAGTCTCCTTTGCTTCAACGGGCACAATGGTGGTAGGGTCGAGCTCTGTCTCCGATGTCCCAGACTGTAAAATAAAAAAGGTACAGGCAATGTCCAAAAAAAAATTTTGTTTTTGTTTTTATTCTACTTCCCTTCAGGAATACCTGATCTAATTTAATAAAGCAATGCAGTGCCATGGCAGGAAGAAAACATAAAATAAAGTATTGACCCATTTTGTAATAAAAAAAAAATTGCAGGGTGTGTTTGCACTATTGTCTGCTTACCAGATCTTCACTCTCCCATTCCTCATCTTACTGCTCCTCTTCCAAGCATGGATCCAAATTGCACTGGGAAGGAACCTTGTGCTCTTGCTCCAGGGTAAAAAGCAGTAGGTAATAATAGTACCATAGTGTTGGTTTCTGAAACTCATCGGCCCCCACTCCAGGACGTTGGGAATCCTTATATTTCTTATGATCTTTCAAAAATACTGTTCTCAAATTCTGGATCTTCTTCTTGACCCCGGGTATGTCAGCATCACTGTTTTGGCCTCTACTGTACATGACCAATTATTGAAATGCCTTATTTTGCTTGACTTTGTTAGAGTAATCTTTGCTCTTGATTCTCCAGAGGCCCTCGTTAGTATATATCCATGAATCCAGTGCAAAACTGGCGATTCTTTTCCATTGCCATTTCTGTAAACAAATGTGATTAAAATAAATTACTAAAAACATGTAACATATATTACAAAATAAGGGCCGGATGTAACGCCAGCCAAGTTCAGCGGCCATGCCTTGTAAGTGATTGCCCCTTTAAAAAAAAGTCAGAGTTCGGCCAGCATCCCGCACGGTTGCCAAACTATTTTTAAATAGTGTCTCTAAGTAGAGGGCAGTGCTCTATAGACATGGGTGGAATGCGGCCTGAAAAACAGTGAAAACATGTTGCTCTATAGATATGGGTGACATATGTTGTTATAAACACATTAGTAGGCAGTGGTGTGTATTATCAGAAACAAGTGCAAAAAACACATTGGTGGACAGTGGTGCGTATCAAAGGGTGACATTTGGTCTTATAAACACATTGGTTGGCAGTGGTGTGTATCATGGCTGACATGCAACCTTGTAAACAGTGGTGGCCAGTGGTGTGTAGCATGAGTGACAAGCGCTATAAACTCATTGGTGGACAGTGGTGTGTACCGTAGGCTGGCATGTGCTGTGGCAGCGTTGTACTTACTTTTTTTTTTAATAAAGACAATGCAGCCAAAGGGGAAGAGCAGCAACTGCCTTGAAAGCAGCTCCGCATGTGAAGCTGAAATTTTTAGGAGTAGGAGTGTCCAGGGAGTGGCTAATGACGTCCATATCAATCATCGTTTGTGGTTATCGTTCAGTCGCGTACACACTGAACGATATGCACGTTATCGTCAGCGATATAGCCAAAATTGAGCTACATGTACAGATAACAGAAGACCCCGCCTGCAACCAGTGGGAGCGCACGTTGTTAACGGTATAGGGCATGCACACTGGAAGATATTACAACTTATATCACTCAGAAGGGTCAAAATGAGCGATATTGTTAAAAATATTGCCTAGTGTGTACGGGGCATTAGAACGTACAGAAAGTGCTATCTATTATTGTACTTCAGTCAGTTTGAATTATTTGACTTTGACAGTAGCCATCTGCAGGTAGGTATACCGAGGTGTGGATTATTAGATCAACAATGTTTAGGTCGACAAATACAAAAGGTTGACAGATGGAAGGTCGACTGGTTCAAAGCGTTGACACATGTTTTTTGCGCTATTTAGTGGCAGATCTCGGATTTTCACTGAATCTGACCACCATCAGTAGAAACTTCGACGATCGCAGGCTTGCTTTGATTGTCATTGTTCAGTCTTGGTTGCATTTCTCCCCACAGGTTCACAAGGATAGTATAGAAAATCAAGCAGATGTAAAAAAAAAGAAAAACGAGTAAACCATTTAAAACATGTTAAACAATTCATGTCAACCTTTTGAACCTGTTGACCTTTTGTACCTGTCTACCTTAAGTACCTTACGTGCATGTCAGCCATATTGTGTTGTCCTATTGACTGTCGATACATTGTCAATCTACTGTATAATTCAGATACCATATACAGAAGTCTAAGATTAATGGTTATGGATCAACAAGACATAAAACCTGTTTGGTTGGATGGACAAGTCTAAGCGCAACCTCATTAATCGTGAATTTTTACCAAAATTTTAATATCGGTGGATATTACAGATCTGGCTGTAATAGTTAGGCTACTTCAGGTCCTTGCCTGGCTTCGGGATAACCACAATAAAGACCTTGGGGTTTATTTACTAATATTCGTGTTTGAGTCGGTTTGTGTAGAGTTTAAACTCATTTTTTATCGGGTGCATGTTCATGCAACTTTTTGAATCTATCTATGCTAATTTACGAAGCTGTCGATTTATTGGTTTTCGTATTTTCCGATGTCGATGCCAGTCGTCTTTTCTTGGGCCATTTACGTCCGTCAATCACGTTTGCGTTCGTGTTGTTGTTGTTTTTACTTAATTATTTGCAATGTTAAATGCGGCAGGCTTTTTAACCAACCACGGCCGCATTTTCACTTTTAGTTTCGATTTTATCCACGTTCGTGATAGGTTGTGTTTCCGATGTACAGTAGGAGTGTCTGTGCGCAACCATATAAATACGCCCCAAAACGTCTGCACCTCGTGGGTTTAGTTGGTGGTGAGGAGAGAGGTTGTGCTGTGGAGGTTGGTGAGTAGTTGGTTTGGTGAGGAGTTTTCTTTGCGATTTCTGAGTGTAGTATTGTGTTTGAAAGTAGTCTTGTCAATCTTGTAGTCTTGTTTTTTTTGGTTTTGTCTCATTTTTTGTCATAGTTTTTTTTATAGTCCCTTGTCAGTGTTTGTTTGTTTGTGTGTGTGTGTTGTGCAGTGGTAGTCGAGGAGTGTGTTGTTTGTCTTATTATTTTTCTGTGTTGTTTCACCACACAATTATGATTCAGAGGTGGGTGAGGTGGCTGAGGTGAGTGAGGTGGACGGTGTGAGTGAGGGGGAGGAGGTTGGTCAGGTGGAGGAGGTGAGTGAGAGTGAGGTTAGTGAAGGGGAGGAGGTGGGTGAGGTTGCTGCTGCAGCCTCAAGTGACAGTGATAGCAGGGCAGAAACTAGAATTGTCATCACCTGGGGCAAGGAAGCATTTACCCAAAAAATGATCATATCAAATATTTAGAAAGGGGATACCATTGAACAAAATTGCGCTTCATGTGCTCCAAATGTCCTAAGCATCTGTCACATAGCCCCTGTGTGTCCCCACACATTGCACCACATCACTGCACTACATGATTACACTAAGTGCCCTTTATACTGCACTACACTACGTACATGCCCCTATATGCTGCACTACATTACTACACTATCCTCTATACACTGCACTACATTACAGGCTTCTATACACTACACTACGTATATGCCCCTATATGCTTCACTACATTACTACACTATCCCCTATATGCTGCACTACATTACTACACTATCTCCTATATCAGCGGTGGCCAACCCGCGGCTCTCGAGCCGCATGCTGCTCTTTCATCCTCTGCATGCGGCTCGATCCACTCCCGCCCACCGCTGCCCGACACACAGCAACTTCTAATGCTTAGAAGTTGCTGTGTGTTAATTTAAGGTCTCACCGGCGTGCGAGGAGAGGGGAGGAGAGCGCAGCGTGCGAGGAGAGGGGAGGAGAGCACAGCGCGCGCCTCTCCTACCCCTCTGACTCCTGTCCTGCGCAGTGTCTATCTTCAATTCGGTGCCTGCCCATGAGCCAATCAGAGCTCACGGTCCGGCAGCTAAGCTCCTGATTGGCTGCCGGACCGCGAGCTCTGATTGGCTCACGGGCCGGTGCTGAATTGAAGATAATTACCGCCGCCGGAGTCAGAGGAACAAAAGAGGTGCGCGCTGCGCTCTCCTCCCCTCACAGCAGCAGCACCACAACGGTGAGCAGCACTTGGGGGGGAGCCACTGTGGGGACATGTGGATCTGCACTGGGGGCATAGCTGGCACTGTGGGGGCATGTGTATCTGCACTGGGGGCATAGCTGGCACTGTGGGGGCATGTGGATCTGCACTGGGGCATAGCTGGCACTGTGGGGGCATGTGGCTCTGCACTGGAGGCATAACTGGCACTGTGGGGGCATGTGGATCTGCACTGGAGGCATAGCTGGCACTGTGGGGGCATGTGGATCTGCACTGGGGGCATAGCTGGCACTGTGGGGCATGTGGATCTGCACTGGGGGTATAGCTGGCACTGTGGATCTGCACTGGGGGCATAGCTGGCACTGTGAGGGCATGTGGATCTGCACTGGAGGCATAGATGGCACTGTGGGGGCATGTGTATCTGCACTGGGGGCATAGCTGGCACTGTGGGGGTATGTGTATCTGTACTGGGGGCATATCTGGCACTGTAAGGACATGGGTAGCTGGCACTGGGGGCATATCTGGCACTGTAAGGACATGTGTATCTGCACTGGGGGGCATATCTGGCGCTGTTGGGGCATGTGTATCTGCACTGGGGGCATATCTGGCACTGTAAGGACATGTGTATCTGGCACTGGGGAGCATATCTGGCACTGGGGGCATAGCTGGAACTGTTAGGACATGTGTATCTGGCACTGAGGGCATAGCTGGCACTGTGTGGACATGCATAGCTGGCACTGTGGAGACGTGTATCTGCACTGGGGGCATATCTGGCACTGGCAGGATATATCTGGCACTGTGGGGGCATGTGCATCTGGCACTGGGGGCATATATTTATCTGGCACTGTGTGGACATATGTGTATCTGGCACTGTGGAGGGGGATATATGTATCTGGCATTGTGGAGCAGGGACGTGCAGTCAGGGGAGGCAGTGCCTCCCCTGTCATTCTCCCCTGTCATTAATGATTATAATAATATAAAGAAGATACTTATGACACATATTCTGTGTCATAAGTATATGCTTTATATGATTGTAATCATTTTTACATGAGAAAACAAGTTTTGATCTGTGTTAGAGGCAGGGCCGTTTCTTGGGGCAGGCGAGCAGTGCAACCGCACTGGGAGCCCGCTGCGGCACTAACTGTGGCTCCCTGCTTCCCCCTCCTATTTCTCCCCGAGTAACCCGCTCAGGGGGCGGAGTTTCACGAAATGACGCGGTTGCGTCGTTACGTCACGACGCAACCCCGTCACTTCGCGAAACTCCCCCCCCCCCTTCCCGAGCGGAGTACAGAGGGGGATCCAAGTTAGGAAGAGGGAAAGGCCGGCGCGAGGAGCGACTGGTGAGGCGGGCCGAAGAGCGGTAATCGCCTCTGTAAGTATTCTCTCTCTCAATGTGTAAAATGGGGACACCTGCCGTAATGTGTGAAATGGGGACTCTTGCCTGCCGTAGTGTGGGGATTTAATGTATCAAGGGCATTGCGGTGTGTGGCATATGGTGCAGGGGGCATTACTGTGTGGGGCTTAATATGGTAGAATTTTTTTTTCCTGTGGTGGTCGTGATCTGTTGTAGCAGGGTCAAAAACAGGATTGTGAGGTAGTCTTTTCAGATGAGGCCACACCCATTTAGATGAGGCCACGCCCCCTTGCCGGTTGTGCGCGCACGCTTTTTTTTTATCTAGGTGTGTGTGGGGGGGGGGGGGCATTTTTTAAATCTCGCACTGGGAGCCAAATTGGCTAGAAACAGCCCTGGTTAGAGGCACCGATAGCGGTGCCTCCTGCGGCTAATGACAAAGGGTTGGATGCGGGGGGCGGGCAGGGGGCGGATCCAAAGAGAGGGCTGTAAAAGCCCATTAAAAAAGAAGTATAAGCGGCACTAGTATGAGTGCCTCAGTGACAGGGGCATGCTTTCAGCACATATGAAAGCACGCCCCTGTCACTGATGCAAATATGATTGGGCACCAGATCCTGAGCCCACCCTGGAGTCCGGCCTGCTCAACGCCTGACTTGAGTCCCGGGCGGCATCAGCGGAACTCATGCTCCAGCCAGCCGCCTGTCTCGGTCCCGCCGGCCAGTAGCAGTAGTTCGGCCGCCGCGCTGCGGGACGGGAGGCATGAATGAATGCTCTCCCCAGTGACCCCAGCAGTGACCCCAGGCAAGCAAGGGGGGCCGGAGACCAGACATGGGGGGGGGGGGGGATGAGCCATGGAGAGAGAGGCAGCCATACGGGGACTCAGGGGGGGCGGACGCACGGTGGGGAGGGGGGCAACCTTGGGAATACACAGGGGGAAAGCAGCATTGGGGACCTTAAGGGGGGAGGCAGCCATGGGGACATAAAGGAAGGGAAGCAGCATTGGGGACCTTAAGGGGGGAGGCAGCCATGGGGACATAAAGGAGGGGAAGCAGCATTGGGGACCTTAAGGGGGGAGGCAGCTTGGGGATACACAGGGGGGAGGCAGTCTTGGGGCGATACAGGGGGGAGGCAGTCTTGGGGCGATACAGGGGGGAGGCAGTCTTAGGGAGATACAGGGGGAGGCAGACGCTCCTGATTGGCTGCCGGTCTGCAGCAGATTACAGCACACACATTTAGCACACACATTTAAAATCTGCCACGCGGCCACTCCTTATAGGCTGTCGGTCCACAGCAGATATGAAATAGTAGCGCCTCGGTCATAGGAGCCGCAGTGCCGCCGACCACAGCCTCCTCCTCCTTGCACTGCCGCCGTCCCCTGCCTCCTTCTCACTACACCGCCACTACCCTCATCCGCACCCCGCCACCCTCAGCAGCTCCGCCGCCGCCCTCAGTTCTTCTCTGCACTTCCGTCGCACCATGCCGAACACAGCCTCCTCATCCACCGCACTGCAGACCACAGCATCCTCCGCACCGCCGCTGCTAAAAAGGTAATCTTACCCTGCTGCCTTTCTCGCTCCCTAGTCCCTACTGTATGCCCTTGCTGTCCCTCTCCCTGTCCCTATGTTTCTGCTGTCATTGTCCCTGTCCCTATGTCCTTGCTGTCACTTTCCCTGTCCCTCTGTTACTCTCCCTGTCCCTATGTCCCTGCTGTCACTTTCCCTCTCCCTGTACCTGCTGTCACTCTCCCTGAATTTTGTCTCATTCCATGTGGCATACTGTGAATTTTGTCTCATTCCGTGTGCTGTAATGTGAATTTTGGCTCATACCGTGTGCAGTAATGTGAATTTCGGCTTATACCGTGTGGTAAAATATGAATTTCGGCTCATACAGTGTGGTAAAATCTGAATTTTGGGTCATACCGTGTGCTGTAATGTGAATTTCGGCTCATACTGTGTGCTCTAATGTGAATTTCGGCTCATACCGTGTGGTAAAATATGAATTTTAGCTCATACTGTGTGCTGTAATGTGAATTTCGGCTCATACTGTGTGGTAAAATATGAATTTCGTGTCATACGGTGTGCTGTAATGGGAATTTCGGCTGATACCGTGTGGTAAAATATGAATTTCGGCTCATACCGTGTGCTGTAATGTGAATTTCGGCTCATACCGTGTGGTAAAATATGAATTTCGGCTCATACCGTGTGCTGTAATGTGAACTTCGACTCATACCGTGTGCTGTAATGTGAATTCGGCTCATACCGTGTGCTGTAATGTGAATTTCGGCTCATACTGTGTGGTAAAATATGAATTTCGGCTCATACGGTGTGCTGTAATGTGAATTTCGGCTCATACCGTGTGCTGTAATGTGAATTTCGGCTCATACTGTGTGGTATCAAGTGAAAGGGGCGCCAGTACTAGATAGTATAAGGGGTCCTACTACACTGAAGGACACACCCCTGTTTGAGTGGCCACACCCCCTTTTCCGGAGGTGCACGCATAATTGCAACCTTCACTTTTCCATACCCCCACTGTATGTATGTATATATATATATATATATATATATGTATATATAAAATCTCAGTGCCTCCCCAGCCAATGACCTCACCGCTCGTCACTGTTGTGGAGGCACCCATTTTTTGGCATTTTTATATGTATGTGGCACTGTACTGGGGCATTATATGTATGTGGCACTGTACAACATGACTAAAAACGGGGTTATGACACAAGGTCATACTCCTACAAATGTCATACCGAAAGGTGTGCGCACAAAAATGGGGTGTGGCTTTGTGAAAACTAGGCCACGCCCACATTTTGCACGCACGCTGTAGGCACGCGCATGATAGTGGCCCTTGCCCTTTACTACAGATCTTTTCTGGCTCTGTGCCTCTGACTGGTTGGCCACCCCTGCCCTATATGCTGCACTACATTCTACGCTATCCCCTATATGCTGCACTACATTACTACGCTATCCCCTATATGCTGCACTACATTACTACGCTATCCCCTATATGCTGCACTACATTACTACACTATCCCCTATATGCTGCACTACAGAGAGAAACCTTTGCTTTGGTTTTTTCTTTGCACTGTTTTATCTTGCCATTTAAAGTGTGCGCCCAAGTTACACCATCACAAATTTCCAGTAACCTCATTCTAGGGGCATTTAAGGGAACCCCTTTTGTGTGTATCCCAGGCTGCCCATACTTTTTCTATAGCGCCCAATAAGTTTTCTCAATTTTTTCCATTCCTCATTCTGACCTGATTGCACGCTGTAACTTTTTGCTGCCCGTGCGATCAGGTAGACGCCGCCTATGGGGGAGTGGATTTTTGCATAGCAAGTCTGCGTTCGCTTGTGCAGCCGAGCTATGCAAAAAAGTTTTGTGCAGATGAGGAGTATGTCTGGACTTACTTACCTGGTGCGATCACTTCAGCATCTCAGGTCCCGGAATTGATGTTAGATATCCGCCCACCAAACGCCTCGACACGCCTGCGTTCGGATCTCCACTCCTCAAAAACGGTCAGTTGACGCCCCGGAACGCCTTCCTCTTGTCAATCACGGTGCGATCGTGGCAGAGATCGTTTTCTTCTTAAATTCAGTCGCTGCCCGGCGTTCCCCGTCGCCGGTCAGCGACGCGCCTGCGCATTGCGCCCGCTGTGCATGCGCATTCCGGACCTGTTCGCACGGGTGCGAAAAAAAGCAGCGTGTGAACGGGTTGTTATGACCCCCTAAGTACATCTGGCCCAAACAGTGAATGGTCAAGCTCCATAGTTCTACTTCCAAATCCAATGATTTCCATAAGTTAAATGCAGTATCCAAGTTTGATGCGTACCTCATGCCCCGCGTGGATGAGCTAATAGAAAGGCTAGGAAGAGCCAGATATCTGAAACACTGGACAATACCAACTGACAGGGCAAAATAAAATATTCCAGAAGGGCTGTTTCAGAATAAGATGTTGCCTTTTGGGTTACATGAGGCCCCAGCAACCTTCCAACGTGCAATGGATAGAATTCTGAAGATCCACAGACAGTGTACAGCTGCCTATCTGGATGATGTGGTAATCCACAGCCCTAACTGGGAGACTCAGAGTACAAACACTGTTGGACTCAATCAGAAAGGCAAGGCTAGCACAGTAATTAACCCAAAGGAATGCTGCATATCGAAGGAAGAGGTTTAGGGGGTCATTCTGAGTTGATCGCTCGCTAGCAACTTTTTGCAGCGCTGCGATCAGGTTAAATCTCGGCAAAACTGCGCATGAGTATGCACAGCAATGCACAAGCACATCATATGGGTACAAAGAGGATCGGTGCTGGGCGATGGATTTAACGAAGAATCCATTCGCACAGCCGATCGCAAGGTGACTGACAGAAAGAGGGCGTTTGTGGGTGTAAACTGACCATTTTCTGGGAGTGTTTGGAAAAACGCAGGCGTGTCCAAGCGTTTGCAGGGCGTGTGTCTGACGTCAATTCCGGGACCAAAAAGACTGAAGTGAACGCAGCGGCTGAGTTAAGTCCAGATCTACTCAGAAACTACAAAAAACTTTTTTGTGCTGTCGGCTGCAAAAGCGTTCGACACTTGCAAAGCGAAAATACACTCCCCCATAGGCGACGACTATCTGATCGCAGCACAGCAAAGAGTTGCTAGCGAGCTATCAACTCAGAATGACCCCCTAAATACTTGCAGTTTACCATAGGTAATTAAGTCCCAACTGAACAAAATTGAGACTATCCAAAACTGACCCCATCCAGTAAATCAAAAACAGGTGAGAGACTTTATGGGGATCACTGGGCATTAACGACGGTTTATTTTTAAATTTGTCACCACTGCAGTTCCTCTATCAGACCTTACCAAATATAGGGGGTCATTCCGAGTTGATCGTAGCTGTGCTAAATTTAGCACAGCTACAATCATTTACACTAACATGCGGGGGGACGCCCCGCACAGGGCTAGCCCGCCCCGCATGTCAGTGCCGCCCCCCCCCCCCCGCATAAGTGCAAAGGCATCGCACAGCGGCGATGCCTTTGCGTTTCAAGAGTAGCTCCCAGCCAGCGCAGCTTTAGCGTGCTGGCCGGCACCTACTCTTTGCTCCCCGGCCCGCAGCGGCTGTGTGTGATGTCACGCAGCCGCTGCGGCCTACCCCCCATTCGGTCCGGCTATGCCTGCGTTGGCCGGACCGCGCGTACGAAACGGTGGCCAAACGCCACCGTTTCGCCCCTTCCCGCCCAGCGACCGCCACTGCCTGTCAATCAGGCAGAGGCGATCGCAGCCACTGCCTTCGCATGCGCAGTAGAGACCCGTTTGCGATAAACAGCAGCAAGCGAGCGGGTCAGAATGACCCCCATAGGGCCTAATTCAGACCTGATTGCATCAGCAAATTTGTTAGCAAATGGGCAAAACCATGTGCACCGCAGGGGTGGCAGATGTAACATGTGTAGAGAGAGTAAAATTTGAATGGGTTATATTGTTTCTGTGCAGGGTAAATACTTATTTTTACACTACAGTTTAGATTTCAGTTTGAACACACCCCACCCAAATCTAACTCTCTCTGTACATGTTATATATGCCCCCCTGCAGTGCACATGGGGGGTCATTCCGAGTTGATCGCATGTAGCAACTTTTTGCTGCTCGTGCGATCAACTAGCCGCCGCCTATGGGGGAGTGTATTTTAGCATAGCAGGGCTGCGATCGCTTGTGCAGCCCTGCTATGCTAAAAAAAGTTTAAAGTAAAACAAGACCAGCCCTGCAGCTACTTACCAGTGCGACGGATCCAGCGATGAAGGTCCCGGCTGTGACGTCAGACATCCGCCCTTCAAACGCCTGGACACACCTGCGTTTGACTCACCATGCCTGTAAAACAGTGAGTATCCACCCCGGAATGCCTCCCGCCTGTCTGTCTTCTTGCGATCGCCACTGCGATCACTTTTCTCACTGGTGGCGTTGTGGCCCGCATGCGCAATGCTTCCGCCGCGCATGCACATTTCTGACCCGTTCGCACCGCAGCGAAGAACTGCGGTGAACGGGTCGGAATGACCCCCCATGTTTTTGCCCATTTGCTAACAAATTTGCAGCTGTGATCAGGTCTGAATTAGGCCCATAATCAGTCAAATGTGCTGAAATGGAACCCCGAGGTAGAAAAAATAAGAATTTACTTACCGATAATTCTATTTCTCGTAGACCGTAGTGAATGCTGGGGACTCCGTCAGGACCATGGGGAATAGCGGCTCCGCAGGAGACAGGGCACAAAAGTAAAAGCTTTAGGATCAGGTGGTGTGCACTGGCTCCTTTCCCTATGACCCTCCTCCAAGCCTCAGTTAGGATACTGTGCCCGGACGAGCGTACACAATAAGGAAGGATTTTGAATCCCGGGTAAGACTCATACCAGCCACACCAATCACACTGTACAACCTGTGATCTGAACCCAGTTAACAGCATGATAACAGCGGAGCCTCTGAAAAGATGGCTCACAACAATAATAACCCGATTTTTGTAACAATAACTATGTACAAGTATTGCAGACAATCCGCACTTGGGATGGGCGCCAAGCATCCACTACGGACTACGAGAAATAGAATTATCGGTAAGTAAATTCTTATTTTCTCTGACGTCCTAAGTGGATGCTGGGGACTCCGTCAGGACCATGGGGATTATACCAAAGCTCCCAAACGGGCGGGAGAGTGCGGATGACTCTGCAGCACCGAATGAGAGAACTCCAGGTCCTCCTCAGCCAGGGTGTGCCCCTGACCAAGTAGCAGCTCGGCAAAGTTGTAAAGCCGAGACCCCTCGGGCAGCCGCCCAAGATGAGCCCACCTTCCTTGTGGAATGGGCATTTACATATTTTGGCTGTGGCAGGCCTGCCACAGAATGTGCAAGCTGAATTGTACTACACATCCAACTAGCAATCGTCTGCTTAGAAGCAAGAGCACCCAGTTTTTTGGGTGCCTACAGGATAACAGCAAGTCAGTTTTCCTGACTCCAGCCGTCCTGGAAACCTATATTTTCAGGGCCCTGACAACATCTAGCAACTTGGAGTCCTCCAAGTCCCTAGTAGCCGCAGGTACCACAATAAGCTGGTGCAGGTGAAACGCTGACACCACCTTAGGGAGAAACTGGGGACGAGTCCGCAGCTCTGCCCTGTCCGAATGGACAATCAGATATGGGCTTTGTGAGACAAAGCCGCCAATTCTGACACTCGCCTGGCCGAGGCCAGGGCCAACAGCATGGTCACTTTTCATGTGAGATATTTCAAATCCACAGATTTGAGCGGTTTAAACCAATGTGATTTGAGGAATCCCAGAACTACGTTGAGATCCCACAGTGCCACTGGAGGCACAAAAAGGGGGTTGTATATGCAGTACTCCCTTGACAAACTTCTGGACTTCAGGAACTGAAGCCAATTCTTTCTGGAAGAAAATTGACAGGGCCGAAATTTGAACCTTAATGGACCCCAATTTGAGGCCCATAGACACTCCTGTTTGCAGGAAATGCAGGAATCGACCGAGTTGAAATTTCTTCGTGGGGCCTTCCTGGCCTCACACCACGCAACATATTTTCGCCACATGTGGTGATAATGTTGTGCGGTCACCTCCTTCCTGGCTTTGACCAGGGTAGGAATGACCTCTTCCGGAATGCCTTTTTCCCTTAGGATCCGGCGTTCCACCGCCATGCCGTCAAACGCAGCCGCGGTAAGTCTTGGAACAGACATGGTACTTGCAGAAGCAAGTCCCTTCTTAGCGGCAGAGGCCATGAGTCCTCTGTGAGCATTTCTTGAAGTTCCGGGTACCAAGTCCTTCTTGGCCAATCCGGAGCCACGAGTATAGTTCTTACTCCTCTACGTCTTATAATTCTCAGTACCTTGGGTATGAGAGGCAGAGGAGGGAACACATACACCGACTGGTACACCCACGGTGTTACCAGAACGTCCACAGCTATTGCCTGAGGGTCTCTTGACCTGGCGCAATACCTGTCCAGTTTTTTGTTCAGGCGGGACGCCATCATGTCCACCTTTGGTCTTTCCCAACGGTTCACAATCATGTGGAAGACTTCCCGATGAAGTCCCCACTCTCCCGGGTGGAGGTCGTGCCTGCTGAGGAAGTCTGCTTCCCAGTTGTCCACTCCCGGAATGAACACTGCTGACAGTGCTATCACATGATTTTCCGCCCAGCGAAGAATCCTTGCAGTTTCTGCCATTGCCCTCCTGCTTCTTGTGCCGCCCTGTCTGTTTACGTGGGCGACTGCCGTGATGTTGTCCCACTGGATCAATACCGGCTGACCTTGAAGCAGAGGTCTTGCTAAGCTTAGAGCATTGTAAATTGTCCTTAGCTCCAGTATATTTATGTGGAGAGAAGTCTCCAGACTTGATCACACTCCCTGGAAATTTTTTCCCTGTGTGACTGCTCCCCAGCCTCTCAGGCTGGCATCCGTGGTTACCAGGACCCAGTCCTGAATGCCGAATCTGCGGCCCTTTAGTAGATGAGCACTCTGCAGCCACCGCAGAAGAAACACCCTTGTCCTTGGAGACAGGGTTATCCGCTGATGCATCTGAAGATGCGATCCGGACCATTTTTCCAGCAGATCCCACTGAAAAGTTCTTGCGTGAAATCTGCCGAATGGAATCGCTTCGTAAGAAGCCACCATTTTTCCCAGGACCCTTGTGCAATGATGCACTGACACTTTTCCTGGTTTTAGGAGGTTCCTGACTAGTTCGGATAACTCCCTGGCTTTCTTCTCCGGGAGAAACACCCTTTTCTGGACCGTGTCCAGAATCATCCCTAGGAACAGCAGACGTGTCGTCGGAAACAGCTGCGATTTTGGAATATTTAGAATCCACCCGTGCTGTCGTAGAACTACTTGAGATAGTGCTACTCCGACCTCCAACTGTTCTCTGGACCTTGCCCTTATCAGGAGATCGTCCATTTTCTTTGAAGAAGAATCATCATTTCGGCCATTACCTTGGTAAAGACCCGGGGTGCCGTGGACAATCCAAACGGCAGCGTCTGAAACTGATAGTGACAGTTCTGTACCACGAACCTGAGGTACCCTTGGTGAGAAGGGCAAATTGGGACATGGAGGTAAGCATCCCTGATGTCCAGGGACACCATATAGTCCCCTTCTTCCTGGTTCGCTATCACTGCTCTGAGTGACTCCATCTTGATTTGAACCTTTGTATGTAAGTGTTCAAATATTTCAGATTTAGAATAGGTCTCACCGAGCCGTCTGGCTTCAGTACCACAATATAGTGTGGAATAATACCCCTTTCCTTGTTGTAGGAGGGGTACTTTGATTATCACCTGCTGGGAATACAGCTTGTGAATTGTTTCCAATACTGCCTCCCTGTCGGAGGGAGACGTTGGTAAAGCAGACTTCAGGAACCTGCGAGGGGGAGACGTCTCGAATTTCCAATCTGTACCCCTGGGATACTACTTGTAGGATCCAGGGGTCCACTTGCGAGTGAGGCCACTGCGTGCTGAAACTCTTGAGACGACCCCCCACCGCACCTGAGTCCGCTTGTACGGCCCCAGCGTCATGCTGAGGACTTGGCAGAAGCGGTGGAGGGCTTCTGTTCCTGGGAATGGGCTGCCTGCTGCAGTCTTCTTCCCTTTCCTCTATCCCTGGGCAGATATGACTGGCCTTTTGCCCGCTTGCCCTTATGGGGACGAAAGGACTGAGGCTGAAAAGACGGTGTCTTTTTCTGCTGAGATGTGACTTGGGGTAAAAAAGGTGGATTTTCCAGCTGTTGCCGTGGCCACCAGGTCCGATGGACCGACCCCAAATAACTCCTCCCCTTTATACGGCAATACTTCCATGTGCCGTTTGGAATCTGCATCACCTGACCACTGTCGTGTCCATAAACATCTTCTGGCAGATATGGACATCGCACTTACTCTTGATGCCAGAGTGCAAATATCCCTCTGTGCATCTCGCATATATAGAAATGCATCCTTTAAATGCTCTATAGTCAATAAAATACTGTCCCTGTCAAGGGTATCAATATTTTCAGTCAGGGAATCCGACCAAACCACCCCAGCGCTGCACATCCAGGCTGAGGCGATCGCTGGTCGCAGTATAACACCAGTATGTGTGTATATACTTTTTAGGATATTTTCCAGCCTCCTATCAGTTGGCTCCTTGAGGGCGGCCGTATCTGGAGACGGTAACGCCACTTGATAAGCGTGTGAGCGTCTTATCCACCCTAAGGGGTGTTTCCCAACGCGCCCTAACTTCTGGCGGGAAAGGGTATACCGCCAATAATTTTCTATCGGGGGAAACCCACGCATCATCACACACTTCATTTAATTTATCTGATTCAGGAAAAACTACAGGTAGTTTTTTCACACCCCACATAATACCCTTTTTTGTGGTACTTGTAGTATCAGAAATATGTAACACCTCCTTCATTGCCCTTAACATGTAACGTGTGGTCCTAAAGGAAAATACGTTTGTTTCTTCACCGTCGACACTGGAGTCAGTGTCCGTGTCTGTGTCGACCGACTGAGGTAAATGGGCGTTTTAAAGCCCCTGACGGTGTTTGAGACGCCTGGACAGGTACTAATTTGTTTGCCGGCCGTCTCATGTCGTCAACCGACCTTGCAGCGTGTTGACATTATCACGTAATTCCCTAAATACGCCATCCATTCCGGTGTCGACTCCCTAGAGAGTGACATCACCATTACAGGCAATTGCTCCGCCTCCTCACCAACATCGTCCTCATACATGTCGACACACACGTACCGACACACAGCACACACACAGGGAATGCTCTGATAGAGGACAGGACCCCACTAGCCCTTTGGGGAGACAGAGGGAGAGTTTGCCAGCACACACCAAAACGCTATAATTATACAGGGACAACCTTTATATAAGTGTTTTCCCTTATAGCATCTTAATATATAAGCATATCGCCAAATAAGTGCCCCCCCTCTCTGTTTTAACCCTGTTTCTGTAGTGCAGTGCAGGGGAGAGCCTGGGAGCCTTCCCACCAGCAGTTCTGTGAGGGAAAATGGCGCTGTGTGCTGAGGAGAATAGGCCCCGCCCCCTTTTCGGCGGGCTTCTTCTCCCGTTTTTCTGACAACCTGGCAGGGGTTAAATACATCCATATAGCCCCAGAGGCTATATGTGATGTATTTTTAGCCAGTATAGATACTTTCATTGCTGCCCAGGGCGCCCCCCCCAGCGCCCTGCACCCTCAGTGACCGTTGGTGTGAAGTGTGCTGAGAGCAATGGCGCACAGCTGCAGTGCTGTGCGCTACCTCATGAAGACTGAGAAGTCTTCAGCCGCCGATTTCTGGACCTCTTCTCTCTTCAGCATCTGCAAGGGGGTCGGCGGCGCGGCTCCGGTGACCCATCCAGGCTGTACCTGTGATCGTCCCTCTGGAGCTAGTGTCCAGTAGCCTAAGAAGCCAATCCATCCTGCACGCAGGTGAGTTCACTTCTTCTCCCCTAAGTCCCTCGTTGCAGTGAGCCTGTTGCCAGCAGGACTCACTGAAAATAAAAAACCTAATAAAACTTTTACTCTAAGCAGCTCTTTAGGAGAGCCACCTAGATTGCACCCTTCTCGGCCGGGCACAAAAACCTAACTGAGGCTTGGAGGAGGGTCATAGGGGGAGGAGCCAGTGCACACCACCTGATCCTAAAGCTTTTACTTTTGTGCCCTGTCTCCTGCGGAGCCGCTATTCCCCATGGTCCTGACGGAGTCCCCAGCATCCACTTAGGACGTCAGAGAAAAGCATTTCAGACATTAAAGGTGACATTATGTATACAACTGATAACACCAGACTTTTCTATAGATTTGTGGTTCAGACAGTTGCCTCAGAGGTAGAGGTAGGTGCCATACTGCCACGAAACAGTGATGGGGAGGAGCACCCCATTTTTATTTCAGTAGAAAACTCACTGAACATGAAAAGAGGTACGCTATTGTGGAAAAAGAAGCACTGGCCATTAAGTGGGCATTAGATTCTGTGAGATAGTACCTCTTGGGCAGATGGTTTAAACCATACTTACCTACTCTCCCGGAAGCTGCGGGAGGCTCCCGTTTTTTGGGGTAGCCCCCCGCACCCCCGGAAGAGTGGGCAGGTCTCCCGCATCCTGCTCGCACCCTAGTAATGCGAGCAGGATGGAGAGATAACCTCCCGCGGGTCCGTCGGGTGGAGAAGGGGTTAAAAGGGGCGTCATTTTAGCCCCGCCCCCTTCCAGCGGACCCGCGAATCGCAGCATTTCCCGATGCGGGGGTGGGGCTTAGTGATGTCACAGTCCGCCCCCGCCCCCCGAAGACACCTGCAGCGCCTCCTCTCCGTGCTTCTCCCGGAGAGGAGAAATTAAATGTAGGTAATTATGGTTTAAGCTAGTGATGAATCATGCTCCGTTAACAAGGATGTGTGTAAATAAAGGCCAGTAACAAGATGCTTTTTTATTGTAAGACTTTACATTTACTGTGTAACATAGGCCTGGTACACAACTAGCCAATGCAGATGCATTGTCCTTCATCTCATGTCAGATGCGACCACACCAGCAAGTATTTTATCTGACCTGGTCGCACAGGATGCGACCAGTCAGATAGAAAGTGTTAGCAGCGGCAGAGTAGAGAAACTTCCCTCCACTGCTGCACTCAGAGGGTACGGAGATCCCTCTGCCTCCCTGCACCCTCCCCTCAGCAATGCCGTGCTGCCGATCACTGCTGATCGTTCAGCACGCCAGGACCCCCCCACCGAGCGGCTGCAGACAATGGCAGCCACTGGAATAGTGTAAACACCCCCCCCCCCCAAGCCACCCCCAGCCCCCCCCCCCCCCCACCCCACCCCTGTGTACCTGGCAGCTGTCTTGGGGGTAAAAAGTAATGTTGCGATGGTCACGATGTTACCTATGTTCTGATGCTACAGATTTTCTCGACGATGTTCCGATATTTGAGAAAAAACATTTTTTTTTACATTTTATTTAATTTATGTTTTTTAACTAAAATCATTTCGGATTAGGTTAAATTAATGTTCTTCACCTAATTCACTAATAAAAGAAAAAAAATGACAATTTTGGAGCGGATTTGGGGGGGGGGGGGGGGGAATCATCAGTTAAGTGGTTAATGGGTTCTTCCCTCTAGGTGAAAATTGGGGGATGTGTGACAAGAATACTGAAATAGTGTTTTCTAATCTATGTGTTTTAAAACTCCAGGAATGTTGTGTTTGCTGAGAGCTTTTTGGCTTTTGGTAAAAGCCTATTAAGTGGTCCTGGGGCATGGATATGAGAAAGGATATGAGAAAGGAGGATGGGCTACATCCATTAGGCCCAGTTCGGGTCTTTAGGGCCAATTCGCCTCACAGAGGCGAATTCAGGGCCGAAACTAGGATTTTCGTCACCCGGGGTAAGGCAGTAAAAAACAAACAAACAAAAAACGGTCAGACTAATATAATCAGATTATCAAAAAATTTAAAAAAAAGGGGATACTATTGGACTATTTTCCCTGATGTGCCCCAAATGCCCTAAGCATCACATGCCCCCCCAGCAGCATTTTCCACTACATGCACCCCCTGTGTGTCCCCATACATTGCACTATATCATAACACTTCATCACTGCACTACATTCCCCTATCCACTGCTCTACATCACTACACTACATCCCCTATACATTGAACTACATCACTACACTACATGCACCTATACACTGCACTACATAC
This sequence comes from Pseudophryne corroboree, assembly GCF_028390025.1. NCBI lineage: Eukaryota > Metazoa > Chordata > Amphibia > Anura > Myobatrachidae > Pseudophryne > Pseudophryne corroboree. The sequence goes on from NC_086445.1 coordinate 873,685,471, forward strand.
CCTATATGCTACACTACATCACTACACTACATCCCCTTAAATGCTAAACCACATCAGTGCACTACATGCCCCTATATACTGTAATACAATACTACACTACATCCCCTTATATGCTACACCACATCAGTGCACTACATGGGTGGTCTTCAGTTTGCCGTCTGTCGGGATCCCGGCGCACAGTATACAGGCTCCGGAATCCCGACAGCCGGCATACTGACACCTTTTCTCCCTCTTGGGGGTCCACGACCCCCCTGGAGGGAGAATAGATAGCGTGGCGTGTGTAGCGCGCCACCGTGCCCACGACGTGGCGATCACAGCGAGCCGGCAAGGGGTTCTTTTGCGCTCGCCCAGCTGTTGGTATGCCGGCGGTCGGGATTCCGGCACCGTTATGCTGGCCGACGGGAGCCCGGCCGACGGCATACCCTACTACACCCCACTACATGCCCCTATATACTGCAATACATGAATACCCTACATACCCTCAGTGGCGGATTTAGGGGGGGGGGCACCAAGGCACGTGCCCCCCCTGTCATTATTAGTAGATTTTTGCATTGTCTTTTTTGTGCGCGCGGCGGGCACGGCGCGCACTTCCGACATGATGAGGCTGCTGCAGCTGCTGCTGGTCCAGGATTGGCTCCCTCGAGAAACGTGACATGCAGTCAGTAAGTGCATGTCACGTTTCTGTGCAGAGGAGCCGAGCAGGAGGAGGTCCCAGCTTCAGCCCGCCGCCGCCGCCGCTACTGAGGGACAACACCATCCGTGACCCAGCCAGTCACACAGCGCTGCGCAGCCGGCCCTGATCACCCCCTTCCTCCTCCCCCACATGGTGAGCCATGGCACAGGCAACAGTGCCCGATCCGACCACCCGCCCTTTTCATTTGAGCCTGACAGGGGATGCGGCTGCTATGGGGCCTGGACTTTTTACAGGTCCCGCCGCTCCCCTGCAACCAGACACCTGTAGTGTCTTCCAATGCTGGTCCTTTAGCCCCACCAGCTCTCCCCAGAGCTCAGCTCCATGCTGCAGAGTGCACGCTGCACGGAATCTCGGATTTCCACCCCTGTGTCTGCCCTGCCACCTGCTCAGGACCTAGGTGAGTGCCCTGCCATAATGTGTAAAAAGGGGGACGCTGTTTGCCGTAATGTGTAAAAAGGGGGACGCTGTCTGCCGTAATGTGTAAAAAGGGGGACGCTGTCTGACGTAATGTGTAAAAAGGGGACTCTGTCTGCCGCAATGTGCAAAAAGTGGACTGGGGGACTCTGTCTGCCCCTATATATACTGTAATACAATACTACACTACATCCCCTTATATGCTACACCACATCAGTGCACTATTGTGCGCAGTATATATAGTAGTAGGCCATTGCTATTGATACTGGCATATAATTCCACACATTAAAAAATGGAGAACAAAAATGTGGAGGTTAAAATAGGGAAAGATCAAGATCCACTTCCACCTCGTGCTGAAGCTGTTGCCACTAGTCATGGCCGAGACGATGAAATGCCATCAACGTCGTCTGCCAAGGCCGATGCCCAATGTCATAGTAGAGAGCATGTAAAATCCAAAAAACAAAAGTTCAGTAAAATGACCCAAAAATCAAAATTGAAAGCGTCTGATGAGAAGCGTAAACTTGCCAATATGCCATTTACGACACGGAGTGGCAAGGAACGGCTGAGGCCCTGGCCTATGTTCATGGCTAGTGGTTCATATTCACATGAGGATGGAAGCACTCATCCTCTCGCTAGAGAAATGAAAAGACTTAAGCTGGCAAAAGCACAGCAAAGAACTGTGCGTTCTTCTAAATCACAAATCCCCAAGGAGAGTCCAATTGTGTCGGTTGCGATGCCTGACCTTCCCAACACTGGACGGGAAGAGCTTGCGCCTTCCACCATTTGCACGCCCCCTGCAAGTGCTGGAAGGAGCACCCGCAGTCCAGTTCCTGATAGTCAAACTGAAGATGTCACTGTTGAAGTACACCAGGATGAGGATATGGGTGTTGCTGGCGCTGGGGAGGAAATTGACAAGGAGGATTCTGATGGTGAGGTGGTTTGTTTAAGTAAGGCACCCGGGGAGACACCTGTTGTCCGTGGGACGAATATGGCCATTGACATGCCTGGTCAAAATACAAAAAAATTCAGCTCTTCGGTGTGGAATTATTTCAACACAAATGCGGACAACAGGTGTCAAGCCGTGTGTTGCCTTTGTCAAGCTGTAATAAGTAGGGGTAAGGACGTTAACCACCTCGGAACATCCTCCCTTATACGTCACCTGCAGCGCATTCATCATAAGTCAGTGACAAGTTCAAAAACTTTGGATGACAGCGGAAGCAGTCCACTGACCACTAAATCCCTACCTCTTGTAACCAAGCTCCTGCAAACCACACCACCAACTCCCTCAGTGTCAATTTCCTCCTTCCCCAGGAAAGCCAATAGTCCAGCAGGCCATGTCACTGGCAAGTCTGACGAGTCCTCTCCTGCCTGGGATTCCTCCGATGCATCCTTGAGTGTAACACCTACTGCTGCTGGCGCTGCTGTTGTTGCTGCTGGGAGTCGATCGTCATCCCAGAGGGGAAGTCGGAAGACCACTTGTACTACTTCCAGTAAGCAATTGACTGTCCAATAGTCCTTTGCGAGGAAGATGAAATATCACAGCAGTCATCCTGCTGCAAAGCAGATAACTCAGGCCTTGACAGCCTGGGCGGTGAGAAACGTGGTTCCGGTATCCACCATTAATTCAGAGGCAACTAGAGACTTGATTGAGGTACTGTGTCCCCGGTACCAAATACCATCTAGGTTCCATTTCTCTAGGCAGGCGATACCGAAAATGTACACAGACCTCAGAAAAAGACTCACCAGTGTCCTAAAAAATGCAGTTGTACCCAATGTCCACTTAACCACGGACATGTGGACAAGTGGAGCAGGGCAGACTCAGGACTATATGACTGTGACAGCCCACTGGGTAGATGTATTGCCTCCCGCAGCAAGAATAGCAGCGGCGGCACCAGTAGCAGCATCTCGCAAACGCCAACTCGTTCCTAGGCAGGCTACGCTTTGTATCACCGCTTTCCAGAAGAGGCACACAGCCGACAACCTCTTACGGAAACTGAGGAAGATCATCGCAGAATGGCTTACCCCAATTGGACTCTCCTGGGGATTTGTGACATCGGACAACGCCAGCAATATTGTGCGTGCATTACATCTGGGCAAATTCCAGCACGTCCCAGGTTTTGCACATACATTGAATTTGGTGGTGCAGAATTATTTAAAAAACGACAGGGGCATGCAAGAGATGCTGTCGGTGGCCCAAAGAATTGCGGGCCACTTTCGGCATTCAGCCACCGCGTACAGATGACTGGAGCACCACCAAACAATCCTGAACCTGCCCTGCCATCATCTGAAGCAAGAGGTGGTAACGAGGTGGAATTCAACCCTCTATATGCTTCAGAGGATGGAGGAGCAGCAAAAGGCCATTCAAGCCTATACATCTGCCCACGATATAGGCAAAGGAGGGGGAATGCACCTGACTCAAGCGCAGTGGAGAATGATTTCAACGTTGTGCAAGGTTCTGCAACCCTTTGAACTTGCCACACGTGAAGTCAGTTCAGACATTGCCAGCTGAGTCAGGTCATTCCCCTCATCAGGCTTTTGCAGAAGAAGCTGGAGACATTGAAGGAGGAGCTAAAACAGAGCGATTCCGCTAGGCATGTGGGACTTGTGGATGGAGCCCTTCATTCGCTTAACCAGGATTCACGGGTGGTCAATCTGTTGAAATCGGAGCACTACATTTTGACCACCGTGCTCGATCCTAGATTTAAAACCTACGTTGTATCTCTCTTTCCGGCAGACACAAGTCTGCAGAGGTTCAAAGACCTGCTGGTGAGAAAATTATATCAAGTCAAGCGGAACGTGACCCGTCAACATCTCCTCCTTCACATTCTCCCGCAACTGGGGGTGCGAGGAAAAGGCTATGAATTCCGAGCCCACCCGCTGGCGGTGATGCAGGGCAGTCTGGAGCGAGTGCTGACATCTGGTCCGGACTGAAGGACCTGCCAACGATTACTGACATGTCATCTACTGTCACTGCATATGATTCTCTCACCATTGAAAGAATGGTGGAGGATTATATGAGTGACCGCATCCAAGTAGGCACGTCAGACAGTCCGTACGTATACTGCCAGGAAAAAGAGGCAATTTGGAGGCCCTTGCACAAACTGGCTTTATTCTACCTAAGTTGCCCTCCCTCCAGTGTGTACTCCGAAAGAGTGTTTAGTGCAGCCGCTCACCTTGTCAGCAATCGGCGTACGAGGTTACTTTCAGAAAATGTGGAGAAGATGATGTTTATCAAAATGAATTATAATCAATTCCTCCGTGGAGACATTCACCAGCAATTGCCTCCAGAAAGTACACAGGGATCTGAGATGGTGGATTCCAGTGGGGACGAATTAATAATCTGTGAGAAGGGGGATGTACACAGTGAAAGGGGTGAGGAATCGGAGGATGATGATGAGGTGGACATCTTGCCTCTGTAAAGCCAGTTTGTGCAAGGAGAGATTGATTGCTTCTTTTTTGGTGGGGGCCCAAACCAACCAGTCATTTCAGTCACAGTCGTGTGGCAGACCCTGTCGCTGAAATGATAGCTTCGTTAAAGTGTGCATGTCCTGTTTATACAACATAAGGGTGGGTGGGAGGGTGGGTGGGAGGGCCCAAGGACAATTCCATCTTGCACCTCTTTTATCTTTCATTTTTCTTTGCATCATGTGTTGTTTGGGGACAATTTTTTTGAAGTGCTATCCTGTCTGACACTGCAGTGCCACTCCTAGATGGGCTAGGTGTTTGTGTCGGCCACTTGGGTCGCTTAGCTTAGTCACACAGCTACCTCATTGCGCCTCTTTTTTTCTTTGCTTCATGTGCTGTTTGGGGGCTATTTTTTTGAAGTGCCATCCTGTCTGACACTGCAGTGCCACTCCTAGATGGGCCAGGTGTTTGTGTCGGCCACTTGGGTCGCTTAGCTTAGTCATCCAGCGACCTCGGTGCAAATTTTAGGATTAAAAATAATATTGTGAGGTGTGAGGTGTTCAGAATAGACTGAAAATGAGTGGAAATTATGGTTATTGAGGTTAATAATACTATGGGATCAAAATGACCCACAAATTCTATGATTTAAGCTGTTTTTGAGGGGGTTTTGTAAAAAACATCCGAATCCAAAACACACCCGAATCCGACAAAAAAATTTCAGGGAGGTTTTGCCAAAACGCGTCCGAATCCAAAACACGGCCGCGGAACCAAATCCAAAACCAAAACACAAAACCCGAAAAATGTCCGGTGCACATCACTAGAGCCAAATGATGTCGACCCAAATATATAGATGTAATGTTGAAAATAGACAAAAAAAAGTACAACATATGTATATTTGTTTATTATTATTATTATACATTAATAAATAATATATTAACTTGTTTTAATTATAATTCATTAATTATAATAAATGAACTGATGATCCCTGGTATTTTTACTGAAAGTGTTTGATGGCTGCTGCCACACAGGTGTCCTAATTCTAAAGGTGTGTACACACGGTAAGATATTTTCTTCCGATTCTGACTATATAGTCAGAATCGGAAGAAAAGATAGTGCAGATCGCAAGGTGACAGTCACCTTGCGATCCCGATCCGATGCCGATGCGCGGCCCCGCGCGGTCGGCATCGGCAGAAAAAATAGGCTGTGCAGGCAAGTCAATCCTGGCTATCTCTATAGAAGAGATAGTCAGGATTGACATCGCACATAGCCAGCATCGCAAGCACACTCATTATGTGCTTGCGATACTGGCTAAGTGCCGACCCGGCCCCCTGTCGCACGGTGAGAATCGGATAAGTCCGAATCTCACCGTGTGTATGCACCCTAACAATTTCTGAAAGCCAATTGTGATTGGTAGCTGGACATTTAAATATAGGACCTGGCAAAGAGCTGCCACTCTTTGAAATCCCTCTGAAGAATGAGCTGATAAAAAAAAAAAGAGATGCAGAAACGCTTAAGGGTTACCCCACTGGTTTTAGATTGTAAGCTTGCGAGCAGGGCCTTCCTCTGTTTTTACCTAGTTTTGTTCTATTACTGTTGTTCTAATTGTAAAGCGCAACGGAATATGCTGCACTATATAAAGGTGTGTACACACGGTGAGATCCCTGCTATGTTCGATTTTGTCAATGAGATTTCCCTTGAACTCCCCCAGAGCCCAGATAGCACAGATATTTGACTATCTGTGCTTGAGATTTTGTCTATGTACGATTTTGACTAAGTGACAATTTTGACTATACTTTGTACTAGATTGTACACTAGATAGTCAAGACTGACTTGCCTGCTTAGTCTATCTAGCCTTACGATACCGACCCCACGGGAGCGCGCATCGGGATTGAATCTGTAGCTCAAGCTGCCTAACACCCTGAGATATGCACTAACTTTTCATAAGATTTTGACTATATAGTCAAAATCTCAGATTTATCTCACTGTGTGTACACACCTAAGAAACTGTTAATAAATAAAGAAATAAAGAAATTGGACTCCTCCATGATTCTCCAGTGAGGACTGCCTCAGCTAGCACTCTGTTGCCTGGTGTCAGTGCTGCAAAAGTGGTTGCCCCCTCACAACAACAACACAAAGGAACCATCTCTCCTTCACTGAAAGTCCCCTGCTGGAGTAAGAGTACGGCTGATATTAGCCTGCAGCCAGAGTATTCCACACAGTGAGAAGGTGAGGGGAGGTGGAACATAGCGCTGACATTGATATCTGCAAGCTTGCACTCCTAATGAACTATATTGGGCTTAAAATGGGATTTTAATACCTACCGGTAAATCCTTTTCTTCTAGTCCGTAGAGGATGCTGGGGTCCACTTCAGTACCATGGGGTATAGACGGTTCTGCAGGAGCCATGGGCACTTTAAGACTTTTCAAGGGTGTGAACTGGCTCCTCCCTCTATGCCCCTCCTCCAGACCTCAGTTATAGGAACTGTGCCCAGGGAGATGGACATTTCGAGGAAAGGATTTACTTTTATACTAATGGTGAGAATCATACCAGTTCACACCTCAACCATGCCGCACAACATGGCATTCAACATGACACACGCCAACAGGCATGAACCATTTACAGTAACATGCTGAAAACAAATGAAACACAACTTGTATAACTATAAAGAACAAACTGCAGGTAAAGTACGCACTGGGTTGGGTGCCCAGCATCCTCTACGGACTAGGAGAAAAGGATTTACCGGTAAATGCAGTTTTCCACCCAGAAATGCCGGCTTCCTTTTAGTTAAACAGCGGCTACATTGCGATTATGATCTGTGCACAATTTCTGCTGCTATTACACCCCGTCATGTGTGCAATGTGAACACTACGCATGCACAGTTGTTCAATAATCGCTTAATTTGCAATTTCTCTGAAGAGCGCCATGCTGAATTATGCCCTTGCTCCTTTGGCTCATCAGAAATCTAGATATATGTATGATAACTGAGACATGCATCACTCCTAAAACCGGCCATATATGAATATAAGGTTTGCATTTGACCACGAGTGCTGAGAAAACCTGACTTACAAATATGGGCTTTGGGATATATCAGAGAATATGGTATAATATGGACAGTGGTGCAAGTAGAAAAAAAATCTTAGTGGTACTAGTGCGTGCCAAAAAAGGGTGTGGCCACATGATGCGTGGCCAATGACAATAGGGAGGTGATACACATATGGGGGGCCAGATACACATAATACCTCAAATGCTGAGAAGTTCAAATATATTGCTAATAAATATTTATAATGCCAGCGTTAATATATGCTGTGGACGCAAGGCGCATCTTATTACCATATACGATAAAAGTGCGCTGTACGTCGTAAACACTACATCCCTTAAGAGAAAACAAGCACTCACACACATTGGGGGAAATTTACTAAGGTGGGAGATTTTTAGAACTAGTGATGTTGCCCATAGCAACCAATCAGATTATATCTATTATCTGCTAGAAGCAGCTAGATAAATGGTAAGTAGAATCTGATTGGTTGCCATGGGCAACATCACCAGTTCTAAAAATCTCCCACCTTAGTAAATTTACCCCATTGTCTGAGTTCTAACGCTCAGTGATGTATATATTTGATATTAAAAGGATATGAATACAATATATCACATGTACAGGATATATCATTCAGTTATAATGTTACAATTACACAAGAAGCAGATAGTTACAAAAGAATCCATTACAGTTACAACCAGCATACAATTACCATTTCCCTCAATGCACACTACGCTCCATCTCTCTCTCTCTCTCTCAGCAAAAAACAGCAACTCGAACAGCAACCAGCAAACATAACTTCTTGTGTCTGCAATCAGCTATACACTGTGTATATTGGGGAAGTACAGGTCTGGGACTGAGTCTTCTGTTATTGGTCCAGGGAGGGAACTTTCTCATTCATGATGTGTTATTGGTCAGTTCATATGCAAGCAATGTCTAATTTGATGGTGTAATTACAGGGGTTAGCCACTGGTTCTTTTCTGCACGCATGCTGTCTTCCAGGAAGTTCTTTGTTCTAATAAGAGTGACTTTAGCTTTCATACATTTAATCATAACTACTCATTGCAATGTGCTACAATCAAACCAACCCACTCATTCCTCTGATTATTTTGACACCAAGCATGACATGTTTATCTTGTTCCGTTCCAATAATACATATACATGATGTTATACTCTACTATATAATTTAAAACATTATACTATCTAGTGCTTGACATGTTTAATTTGTGTGTGGTATACAATATGTGTTGAATATATCCTTGTGGCTTGTCTGTGTGAATGCCTTTGCTACCATATATCGCTGTGCACGCTGCGTGTATTCGCACGCACAGTGACTCATCAGTGTGGAGTTTACATGTGCTGTGTGTGTAATATTTTTTACTTCAACAGTCCGCCCTTTGGCAGTAAACAATAACTGCCATAAATTATTAACAGAATAAAAATATTTCAAATAATAATCGGTGACCTAGACACACGTATGTTTTCATTTAGCAAATCAGACATTGACTATAGTTGGGGAAGACGGGGAGGAGGACGGGACATCCTCTATATGCACTCCGGTCACGGGACCACTGGTTGGGTGTGGGACGACATTCAACCTATAGCGTCTGCTGGGACAGTGCTATGGCCTAAGATGTCTGATTTGGACAAACGTTTCACACATACATGTACCTACGTCTTTGCACACTGTAGTTCGGATTCGATAGAGGTTTTGCTGGGTAGAGGGAGAAAACACAAACAAATTGTGAAAGAGACATATAAAATTTTCATGATTTATATTCCTATCATTCCCTGAACATTGTTTCCATTTCTGGAACGTATGCTAGGTCTGTTTCATCATTGAACAAGGGTTATTAGTAGTGTCCTTCCTAGATAACATAAACCTTTGTAGTTCGGGAAGAGCCACTCATAAACCTTTTTTCCACATATATTAATGAGCTCTTTATCTTCTATGTGTGAATAGCCATTGTCTGATTGTTCCTGAATTACCTCCCAATTTCCTGATTTCCTAAAATTGGTGAGAGCTAAACATACCAGGGATTTATCTATTGTACTGGTGGATCTTAAGACTAGGGGGTCTAGTTGTATTATATTCCTTGTCCACCGGTTCCACCCCCCCTATCGCTCCGTTTTACTCAAGTACCTCAGCTAACTCTAAAGATCATGGCACTAACTCTGCATTATTTGGTCTAAGAGGTACCTGTGAGCACATCCAACATTCCGTTTGGTTTAAGACCTTACCCACTAATGAGTGGTAATCACTCAAGGGATGTCTGTCAAATGCTGCCTTATTACTAGACTGATATCTCTGGATGCACTCATCTTCAATTATGGGGTCACAATAACTACAAAATACAGTATTTCTCAGACAATAGCCTATCACGTTACTTCCGAACTCCGTAACTACTAGACCTTTGATTTTCTCTGGCTTTAACAAAGTGATAGGTTGATCCTGGGATCCTATAAAGACATCACTCCTTCCTCCAAAACCAGTTCCAGTTCCACACTCGACTCCTCATGAAAAACCAAACAAAAATAGAATGTCCTGAAAAAATATGTTTGTCAACGAGAAAAAAAAGATATAACAAAACAAGTCTTGCCCATAGCAAATCCATTACAACGACTGGTCTTTCTGTAATCCTTTAGTACGCTCAGGTAGTGTTCAACAGTGCCGCCTCTCAGTCTTCACAGAACAGACTCTCGGGTGATACTTCTGCGATCTCACACCCTTTACGAGCTTCTTCCGGACTACCGACTTTCCTGCGATGGGAATCGTGGACCCAAGTCACTTTCTCGGCTACTTTCACTGGGATCGTGCTGTCAACAAAACTTGGTACGGTCCTTCCCACCTGTCTATTAGGCAACCTGAGCATAAGAACAATCACACAGTCTCTTGGTTCACAATCAAGACAGTTAGTAGTTGGTATACCAGGAATCAACAGTTTCAAGTTCTTTTGTTAAGTTCTCAAATGCTGGCTCATCTCGATAAGGTACTGTACTGTCACCTCATTGGTGTATTTCTGATCATGGTGCGGATCAATCACGACATGAGGTTGTCTTCCAAAAAAAAAACCACAAAATAAAAATTTCAAAGAGGGTGTTTCGTTAAGTGGGGATCTGGGAGTGGTTCCGATGCTACATAACACTAGTGGCAGTGTCTGTGACCACAATAGTCCAGTTTCAAGCTATCACTTTGCTCCTACTCCTAAGGATACCATATCTACACACAAATTTCTGCACAATTTCCTTTGCGGTAAACACAGCAGCATCCGTGGTGGCAGGAAATGCCTCTACCCAGTTTGAGAAAACATCAGTGCATAATTCAAATTCCTACAGGGTGTTAACTGTACAAAGTCAATTTGAGTTACCTGAAAAAGGTCCGTCTGCAGGAGGAGTTTGGGATGGCTCTGTTGGTGCTACCTTACCATATGTTCTTCCTCATGCAAGTAAGACAGGTCATTGCTTTCCTGCTTGCCTGAGAAGAGAACCCTGGTACACGCCAGTAAGCTCTTACCAATCTGCACATACCCTAGGTGAGTCAGATCATGTGCCGCCTCAGCTAGGCCTGGGAGATACATCCCGTAGAGATGTGCACCGGAAATTTTTCGGGTTTTGTGTTTTGGTTTTGGGTTCGGTTCCGCGGCCGTGTTTTGGGTTCGAACGCGTTTTGGCAAAACCTCACCAAATTTTTTTTTTGTCGGATTCGGGTGTGTTTTGGATTCGGGTGTTTTTTTTTTAAAAAACCCTAAAAAACAGCTTAAATCATTGAATTTGGGGGTCATTTTGATCCCATAGTATTATTAACCTCAATAACCATAATTTACACTAATTTTCAGTCTATTCTGAACACCTCACACCTCACAATATTATTTTTAGTCCTAAAATTTGCACCGAGGTCGCTGGATGACTAAGCTCAGCGACCCAAGTGGCCGACACAAACACCTGGCCCATCTAGGAGTGGCACTGCAGTGTCACGCAGGATGGCCCTTCCAAAAAACACTCCCCAAACAGCACATGACGCAAAGAAAAAAAGAGGCGCAATGAGGTAGCTGTGTGACTAAGCTCAGCGACCCAAGTGGCCGACACAAACACCTGGCCCATCTAGGAGTGGCACTGCAGTGTCACGCAGGATGGCCCTTCCAAAAAACACTCCCCAAACAGCACATGACGCAAAGAAAAAAAGAGGCGCAATGAGGTAGCTGTGTGACTAAGCTCAGCGACCCAAGTGGCCGACACAAACACCTGGCCCATCTAGGAGTGGCACTGCAGTGTCAGACAGGATGGCACTTCAAAAAATAGTCCCCAAACAGCACATGATGCAAAGAAAAATGAAAGAAAAAAGAGTTGCAAGATGGAATTGTCCTTGGGCCCTACCACCCACCCTTATGTTGTATAAACAGGACATGCACACTTTAACCAACCCATCATTTCAGTGACAGGGTCTGCCACACGACTGTGACTGAAATGACGGGTTGGTTTGGACCCCCACCAAAAAAGAAGCAATCAATCTCTCCTTGCACAAACTGGCTCTACAGAGGCAAGATGTCCACCTCATCATCATCCTCCGATTCATCACCGTGTACATCCCCCTCCTCACAGATTATTAATTCGTCCCCACTGGAATCCACCATCACAGCTCCCTGTGTACTTTCTGGAGGCAATTGCTGCTGGTGAATGTCTCCACGGAGGAATTGATTATAATTCATTTTAATGAACATCATCTTCTCCACATTTTCTGGAAGTAACCTCGTACGCCGATTGCTGACAAGGTGAGCGGCGGCACTAAACACTCTTTCGGAGTACACACTTGTGGGAGGGCAACTTAGGTAGAATAAAGCCAGTTTGTGCAAGGGCCTCCAAATTGCCTCTTTTTCCTGCCAGTATACGTACGGACTGTCTGACGTGCCTACTTGGATGCGGTCACTCATATAATCCTCCACCATTCTTTCAATGGTGAGAGAATCATATGCAGTGACAGTAGACGACATGTCAGTAATCGTTGGCAGGTCCTTCAGTCCGGACCAGATGTCAGCATCAGCAGTCGCTCCAGACTGCCCTGTATCACCGCCAGCGGGTGGGCTCGGAATTCTGAGCCTTTTCCTCGCACCCCCAGTTGCGGGAGAATGTGAAGGAGGAGATGTTGACGGGTCGCGTTCAGCTTGACTTGACAATTTTCTCACCAGCAGTTCTTTGAACCCCTGCAGACTTGTGTCTGCCGGAAAGAGAGATCCAACGTAGGTTTTAAATCTAGGATCGAGCACGGTGGCCAAAATGTAGTGCTCTGATTTCAACAGATTGACCACCCGTGAATCCTGGTTAAGCGAATGAAGGGCTCCATCCACAAGTCCCACATGCCTAGCGGAATCGCTCTGTTTTAGCTCCTCCTTCAATGCCTCCAGCTTCTTCTGCAAAAGCCTGATGAGGGGAATGACCTGACTCAGGCTGGCAGTGTCTGAACTGACTTCACGTGTGGCAAGTTCAAAAGGTTGCAGAACCTTGCACAACGTTGAAATCATTCTCCACTGCGCTTGAGACAGGTGCATTCCACCTCCTATATCGTGGTCAGATGTATAGGCTTGAATGGCCTTTTGCTGCTCCTCCATCCTCTGAAGCATATAGAGGGTTGAATTCCACCTCGTTACCACTTCTTGCTTCAGATGATGGCAGGGCAGGTTCAGGCGTTTTTGGTGTTGCTCCAGTCTTCTGTACGTGGTGCCTGTACGCCGAAAGTGTCCCGCAATTCTTCTGGCCACCGACAGCATCTCTTGCACGCCCCTGTCGTTTTTTAAATAATTCTGCACCACCAAATTCAAGGTATGTGCAAAACATGGGACGTGCTGGAATTTGCCCAGATATAATGCACGCACAATATTGCTGGCGTTGTCCGATGCCACAAATCCACAGGAGAGTCCAATTGGGGTAAGCCATTCTGCGATGATTTTCCTCAGTTGCCATAAGAGGTTTTCAGCTGTGTGTGTATTCTGGAAAGCGGTGATACAAAGCGTAGCCTGCCTAGGAAAGAGTTGGCGTTTGCGAGATGCTGCTACTGGTGCCGCCACTGCTGTTCTTGCGGCGGGAGTCAATACATCTACCCAGTGGGCTGTCACAGTCATATAGTCCTGAGTCTGCCCTGCTCCACTTGTCCACATGTCCGTGGTTAAGTGGACATTGGGTACAACTGCATTTTTTAGGACACTGGTGAGTCTTTTTCTGAGGTCTGTGTACATTTTCGGTATCGCCTGCCTAGAGAAATGGAACCTAGATGGTATTTGGTACCGGGGACACAGTACCTCAATCAAGTCTATAGTTGGCTCTGAAGTAACGATGGATACCGGAACCACGTTTCTCACCGCCCAGGATGCCAAGGCCTCAGTTATCCGCTTTGCAGCAGGATGACTGCTGTGATATTTCATCTTCCTCGCAAAGGACTGTTGGACAGTCAATTGCTTACTGGAAGTAGTAAAAGTGGTCTTACGACTTCCCCTCTGGGATGACCATCGACTCCCAGCAGCAACAACAGCAGCGCCAGCAGCAGTAGGCGTTACACTCAAGGATGCATCGGAGGAATCCCAGGCAGGAGAGGACTCGTCAGAATTGCCAGTGACATGGCCTGCAGGACTATTGGCATTCCTGGGGAAGGAGGAAATTGACACTGAGGGAGTTGGTGGGTTGGTTTGCGTGAGCTTGGTTACAAGAGGAAGGGATTTACTGGTCAGTGGACTGCTTCCGCTGTCGCCCAAAGTTTTTGAACTTGTCACTGACTTATGATGAATGCGCTGCAGGTGACGTATAAGGGAGGATGTTCCGAGGTGGTTAACGTCCTTACCCCTACTTATTACAGCTTGACAAAGGCAACACATGGCTTGACACCTGTTGTCCGCATTTCTGTTGAAATACTTCCACACCGAAGAGCTGATTTTTTTGGTATTTTCACCAGGCATGTCAATGGCCATATTCCTCCCATGGACAACAGGTGTCTCCCCGGGTGCCTGACTTAAACAAACCACCTCACCATCAGAATCCTCCTTGTCAATTTCCTCCCCAGCGCCAGCAACACCCATATCCTCCTCATCCTGGTGTACTTCAACACTGACATCTTCAATCTGACTATCAGGAACTGGACTGCGGGTGCTCCTTCCAGCACTTGCAGGGGGCGTGCAAATGGTGGAAGGCGCATGCTCTTCACGTCCAGTGTTGGGAAGGTCAGGCATCGCAACCGACACAATTGGACTCTCCTTGTGGATTTGTGATTTCGAAGAACGCACAGTTCTTTGCTGTGCTTTTGCCAGCTTAAGTCTTTTCATTTTTCTAGTGAGAGGCTGAGTGCTTCCATCCTCATGTGAAGCTGAACCACTAGCCATGAACATAGGCCAGGGCCTCAGCCGTTCCTTGCCACTCCGTGTCGTAAATGGCATATTGGCAAGTTTACGCTTCTCCTCCAACGATTTTAATTTAGATTTTTGAGTGCTTTTTTTACTGATCTTTTGTGTTTTGGATTTTACATGCTCTGTACTATGACATTGGGCATCGGCCTTGGCAGACGACGTTGATGGAATTTCATCGTCTCGGCCATGACTAATGGCAGCAGCTTCAGCACGAGGTGGAAGTGGATCTTGATCTTTCCCTATTTTTGGAACCTCAACATTTTTGTTCTCCATATTTTAATAGGCACAACTAAAAGGCACCTCAGGTAAACAATGGAGATGGATGTATACTAGTATACTTATGGATGACGAGTGACTGACGACACAGAGGTAGCTACAGCCGTGGCCTACCGTACTGCGTCTGCTAGTATAGATAATATAATAAATATATTACTACTGTAGGTATATAATATAATGACGGACCTGGTGGACACTGTCAGCAGACTCCTAAACTACTAGTATGAAGAAGATAGAAAAAAAAAAACCACCACAGGTAGGTAGGTATACAATTATGGACGAGCACTGACGACACAGAGATAGCCACAGCTGTGGACTACCGTACTGCGTCTGCTAGTATAGATAATATAATAAATATATTACTACTGTAGGTATATAATATAATGACGGACCTGGTGGACACTGTCAGCAGACTCCTAAACTACTAGTATGAAGAAGATAGAAAAAAAACCCCACCACAGGTAGGTAGGTATACAATTATGGACGAGCACTGACGACACAGAGATAGCCACAGCCGTGGCCTACCGTACTGCGTCTGCTAGTATAGATAATATACTAAATATATTACTACTGTAGGTATATAATATAATGACGGACCTGGTGGACACTGTCAGCAGACTCCTAAACTACTAGTATGAAGAAGATAGAAAAAAAACCCCACCACAGGTAGGTAGGTAGGTATACAATTATGGACGAGCACTGACGACACAGAGATAGCCACAGCCGTGGACTACCGTACTGCATCTGCTAGTATAGATAATATAATAAATATATTACTACTGTAGGTATATAATATAATGACGGACATGGTGGATACTGTCAGCAGACTCCTAAACTACTAGTATGAAGAAGATAGAAAAAAAAACCCACCACAGGTAGGTAGGTATACAATTATGGACGAGCACTGACGACACAGAGGTAGGTACAGCCGTGGCCTACCGTACTGCGTCTGCTAGTATAGATAATATACTAAATACATTACTACTGTAGGTATATAATATAATGACGGACCTGGTGGACACTGTCAGCAGACTCCTAAACTACTAGTATGAAGAAGATAGAAAAAAAAACCCACCACAGGTAGGTAGGTATACAATTATGGACGAGCACTGACGACACAGAGATAGTCACAGCCGTGGACTACCGTACTGCGTCTGCTAGTATAGATAATATAATAAATATATTACTACTGTAGGTATATAATATAATGACGGACCTGGTGGACACTGTCAGCAGACTCCTAAACTACTAGTATGAAGAAGATAGAAAAAAAAACCCCACCACAGGTAGGTAGGTATACAATTATGGACGAGCACTGACGACACAGAGGTAGGTACAGCCGTGGCCTACCGTACTGCGTCTGCTAGTATAGATAATATACTAAATATATTACTACTGTAGGTATATAATATAATGACGGACCTGGTGGACACTGTCAGCAGACTCCTAAACTACTAGTATGAAGAAGATAGAAAAAAAAACCCCACCACAGGTAGGTAGGTATACAATTATGGACGAGCACTGACGACACAGAGATAGCCACAGCCGTGGACTACCGTACTGCGTCTGCTAGTATAGATAATATAATAAATATATTACTACTGTAGGTATATAATATAATGACAGACCTGGTGGACACTGTCAGCAGACTCCTAAACTACTAGTATGAAGAAGATAGAAAAAAAACCACCACAGGTAGGTAGGTATACAATTATGGACGAGCACTGACGACACAGAGGTAGGTACAGCCGTGGCCTACCGTACTGCGTCTGCTAGTATAGATAATATACTAAATATATTACTACTGTAGGTATATAATATAATGACGGACCTGGTGGACACTGTCAGCAGACTCCTAAACTACTAGTATGAAGAAGATAGAAAAAAAACCCCCACCACAGGTAGGTAGGTATACAATTATGGACGAGCACTGACGACACAGAGATAGCCACAGCCGTGGACTACCGTACTGCGTCTGCTAATATAGAGATGATAAAGATGATAGAGATGAAAAAAAATATATAACACTACTGTAGGTAAATAATAAGAATTTACTTACCGATAATTCTATTTCTCGTAGTCCGTAGTGGATGCTGGGGACTCCGTCAGGACCATGGGGAATAGTGGGCTCCGCAGGAGACAGGGCACATCTAAAAAAGCTTTTAGGTCACATGGTGTGTACTGGCTCCTCCCCCTATGACCCTCCTCCAAGCCTCAGTTAGGTACTGTGCCCGGACGAGCGTACACAATAAGGAAGGATCTTGAATCCCGGGTAAGACTCATACCAGCCACACCAATCACACCGTACCACTTGTGATCTGAACCCAGTTAACAGTATGATAACAAAACGAAGTAGCCTCTGAAAAGATGGCTCACAACAAGAATAACCCGATTTTTGTAACAATAACTATGTACAAGCATTGCAGACAATCCGCACTTGGGATGGGCGCCCAGCATCCACTACGGACTACGAGAAATAGAATTATCGGTAAGTAAATTCTTATTTTCTCTAACGTCCTAGTGGATGCTGGGGACTCCGTCAGGACCATGGGGATTATACCAAAGCTCCCAAACGGGCGGGAGAGTGCGGATGACTCTGCAGCACCGAATGAGAGAACTCCAGGTCCTCCTTAGCCAGAGTATCAAATTTGTAAAATTTTACAAACGTGTTCTCCCCTGACCACGTAGCTGCTCGGCAAAGTTGTAATGCCGAGACCCCTCGGGCAGCCGCCCAAGATGCGCCCACTTTCCTAGTGGAGTGGGCCTTTACAGATTTAGGCTGTGGCACGCCTGCCACAGAATGTGCAAGTTGGATTGTGCTACAGATCCAACGTGCAATCGTCTGTTTAGACGCAGGAGCACCCATATTGTTGGGTGCATACAATATAAACAGCAAGTCAGACTTTCTGACTCCAGCCGTCCTAAACTATATATATATATATATATATAGTTTTAGGGTCCTGACAACGTCTATTAACCTGGAGACCTCCAAGTCCCTAGAAGCCGCAGGCACCATAATAGGTTGTTTCAGGTGAAAAACCTGACACCCCCTTAGGAAGAAAACTGGAGACGAGTCCCAGTTCTGCCCTGTCCGAATGGAAATTTAAATATGGGCTTTTGTAAGACAAAGCCGCCCATTCTGACAATCGCCTGGCCGAGGCCAGGACCAACAGCATGGTCACTGTCCATGTGAGATATTGGTCAACAGCATGTTCACTTTCCATGTGATATATTTCAAATCCACAGATTTGAGCGGTTCAAACCAATATGATTTTAAGGAATCCCAACACTATGTTGAGATCCCACGGTGCCACTAGAGGCACAAAAAGGGGTGTATATGCAATACTCCCTTGACAATCTGGACTTCAGGAACTGAAGTCAATTCTTTTCGGAAGAAATTCTACAGGGCCGAAACTTAAAACCTTAAAGAACCCCAATTTTAGGCTCAAAACACTCCTGTTTTCAGGAAGTGTAGAATTCGACCTAGTTGAATTTTCTTCGTGGGGCCTTCCTGGCCTCACCCACGCAACATATTTTCACCACATGTGGTGATGACGTTGTGCGGTCACCTCCTTCCTGGCTTTGACCAGGGTAGGTATGACCTCTTATGGAATGCCTTTTTCCTTCAGGATCCGGCATTCAACCGCCATGCCGTCAAACGCAGCCGCGGTAAGTCTTGGAATAGACATGGTACCTGCTGAAGCAAGTCCCTTCTTAGCTCCCCAGGCCCTTAGTCCTCTGTGAGCATCTCTTGAAGTTCCGGGTACCAAGTCCCTCTTGGCCAATCCGGAGTCACGAGTATAGTTCATACTCCTCTATATCTTATAATTCTCAACACCTTGGTTATGAGAAGCAGAGGAGGGAACACATACACCGACTGTTACACCTACGGTGTTACTAGGACATCCACAGCTATCGCCTGAAGGTCTCATGACCTGGCGCAATACCTGTCCCGTTTTTTGTTCGGGCGGGACGCCATCATTTCCACCTTTGGTCTTTGCCAATGGCTCACAATCATGCGGAAAAACTTCCCTATGAAGTTCCCACTCTCCCAGGTGGAGGTCATGCCTGCTGAGGAAGTCTGCTTCCCAGTCGTCCACTCCCGGAGAGAACACTGCTGACAGTGCTATCACATGATTTTCCGCCTAGCGAAAAATCCTTGCAGTTTTTTCACTGCCCTCCAGCTTCTTGTGTCGCCGTTTCTGTTTACGTGGGCGACTGCCGTGATGTTATCCCACTGGATCAATACCGGCTGACCTTGAAGCAGAGGTCTTGCTAAGTTTAGAGCCTTATAATTTTGCTCTTAGCTCTATCTATGTGGAGAGAATTCTCCAGACTTGATCACACTTTCCTGGAAATTTTTTCCCTGTGTGACTGCTCCCCAGCCTCTCAGGCTGGCCTCCGTGGTCACCAGCATCCAATCCTGAATGCTGAATCTGTGGCCCTCTAGAAGATGAGCACTCTGTAATCACCACAGGAGAGACACCCTTGTCCTTGGATATAGGGTTATCCGCTGATGCATCTGAAGATGCGATCCGGACCATTTGTCCAGCAGATCCCACTGAAGAGTTCTTGCGTGAAATCTGCCGAATGGAATTGCTTCGTAATAAGCCACCATTTTTACCAGGACTCTTGTGCAATGATGCACTGACACTTTTCCTGGTTTTAGGAGGATCCCGATTAGCTCGGATAACTCCCTGGCTTTCTCCTCTGGGAGAAACACCTTTTTCTGGACTGTGTCCAGAATCATCCCTAGGAACAGTAGACGTGTCCTCGGAAAAGCTACGATTTTGGAATATTTAAAATCCACTCGTGCTGTCGTAGAACTATTAAAGATAGTGCTACTCCGACCTCCAACTGTTCTCTGGACCTTGCCCTTATCAGGAAAGCGTCCAAGTTTCTTTTAAGAAGAATCATCATTTCGGCCATTACCTTGGTAAAGACCCGGGGCGCCGTGGACAATCCAAACGGCAGCGTCTGAACTGATAGTGACAGTTCTGTACCACGAACCTGAAGTACCCTTGGTGAGAAGGGCAAATTGGACATGTAGGTAAATGTCCCTGATATCCAGTGACACCATCTCGTCCCCTTCTTCCTGGTTCGCTATCACTGCTCTGAGTGACTCCATCTTGATTTGAATGCTTGTATGTAAGTGTTCAAATATTTCAGATCTCACCGAGCCGTTTGGCTTCAGTACCACAATATAGTGTGGAATAATACCCCCTCCCTTGTTGTAGGAGGGGTACTTTGATTATCACCTGCTGGGAATACAGCCTGTGAATTGTTTCCAATACTGCCTCCCTGTCGGAGGTAGACGTTGGTAAAACAGACTTCCGGAACTTGTGAGGAGGAGACGTCTCGAATTTCCAATGTACACCTGGGATACTACATGTAGGATCCAGGAGTCCCCTTGCGAGTGAGCCCACTGCGTGCTGAAACTCTTGAGATGACCCCCTACCGCACCTGAGTCCGCTTGTACTGCCCCAGCGTCATGCTGCGGACTTGGCAGAAGCTGTGAAGGGCTTCTGTTCCTGGGAATGGGCTGCTTGCTGCAGTCTTCTTCCCGTTCCTCTACCCCTGGGCAGATATGACTGGCCTTTGCCCGCCTGCCCGTATGGGGACGAAAGGACTGAGACTGAAAAGACTGTGTCCTTTTCTGCTGAGATGTGACTCGGGGAACAAAAGGTGGATTTTTCAGCTGTTGCCATGGCCACCAGGTCCGATGGACCGCCCCTTTATACGGCAATACTTCCATGTGCCGTCTGGAATCTGCCTCACCTGACCACTGTCGTGTCTTCGTCTGGCAGATATGGACATCACATTTACTCTTGATGCCAGAATGCAAATATCCCTCTGCGCATCACGCATATATAGAAATGCATCCTTAAAATGCTCTATAGACAATAAAATCTTGTCCCTGTCAAGGGTATCAAAATTTTCAGTCAGGAAATCCGACCAAGCCCCCTCAGCGCTGCACATCCAGTCTGAGGCGATTGCTGGTCGTAGTATAACACCAGTATGTGTGTATATACTTCTTAGGCTATTTTTCAGCTTCCTATCAGCTGGCTCCTTGAGGGCGGCCGTATCTGGAGACGGTAACGCCACTTGTTTTATAAGCGTGTGAGCGCCTTATCCACCCTAAGGTGTGTTTCCCAACTCGCCCTTACTTCTGGCGGGAAAGGGTATACCGCCCATAACTTTCTATCGGAGGAACCCCACGTATCATCACACACTTCATTTAATTTATCTGATTCAGGCAAAACTACAAGTAGTTTATTCACACCCTACAAAATACCCTTATTTGTGGTACTTGTAGTATCAGAAATATGTAACACCTCCTTCATTGCCCTTAACATGTAACGTGTGGCCCTAAAGGAAAATACGTTTGTTTCTTCACCGTCGACACTGGAGTCAGTGTCCGTGAGGTAAATGGGCGTTTTTACAAGCCTCTGACGGTGTCTGAGACGCCTGGACAGGTACTAATTTGTTTGCGGGTCGTCTCATGTCGTCAACCGGCTCGCAGCGTGTTGACATGATCACGTACTTCCACAAGTAAGCCATCCATTCCGGTGTCGACTCCCTAGAGAGTGACATCACCATTACAGGCAATTTGCTCCGCCTCCTCACCAACATTTTTCTCATACATGTCGACACACACGTACCGACATACAGCACCCACACAGGGAATGCTCTGATAGAGGACAGGACCCACTAGCCCTTTGGGGAGACAGAGGGAGAGTTTGCCAGCACACACCAAAATGCTATAATTATACAGGGACAACCTTTATAAAAGTGTTCCTCCCTTATAGCATTTAATATATATTTATATCGCCAAATCAGTGCCCCCCCTCTCTGTTTTAACCCTGTTTCTGTAGTGCAGTGCAGGGGAGAGCATGGGAGCCTTCCCCTCAGCCTTTCTGTGAGGGAAAATGGCGCTGTGTGCTGAGGAGAATAAGCTCCGCCCCCTTTTCGGCGGGTTTTTTCTCCCGGTTTTTAAGAACTGGCCTGGGTTAAAATACATACATATAGCCTTAATGGCTATATGTGATGTATTTATTTTGCCAATAAGGTACTTATATTGCTGCCCAGGGCGCCCCCAGCAGCGCCCTGCACCCTCCGTGACTAGGTCAGTGAGCCGTGTGACAACAATGGCGCACAGCTGCAGTGCTGTGCGCTACCTTCATGAAGACTGTGAAGTCTTCTGCCGCCTGTTTCCGGACCTCCGTTCTGCCGTCTTCTTCAGCGTCTGTAAGGGGGATCGGCGGCGCGGCTCCGGGACGAACCCCAGGCTGACCTGTGTTCCGACTCCCTCTGGAGCTCAGTGTCCAGTAGCCTAAGATCCCAATCCATCCTGCACGCAGGTGAGTTGGAGATCTCTCCCCTAAGTCCCTCGTTGCAGTGATCCTGTTGCCAGCAGGAATCACTGAATGAAACCTAAAAAAAAACCTTTTCTAAACAGCTCTTTAAGAGAGCCACCTAGATTGCACCCTTCTCGGACGGGCACAAAAACCTAACTGAGGCTTGGAGGAGGGTCATAGGGGGAGGAGCCAGTACACACCATGTGACCTAAAAGCTTTTTTAGATGTGCCCTGTCTCCTGCGGAGCCCGCTATTCCCCATGGTCCTGACGGAGTCCCCAGCATCCACTAGGACGTTAGAGAAATTTATATAATATAATGAATGACGGACCTGCTGGACACTGTCAGCAGAATGCGTTTATAGAATTAAAAAAAAAAAACACCACAGGAGTGTTTAACTTTTTCAGGCAGACAATATACTGGTGGTCACTGGCAGCAAAAGTGTGCACTGTACTCCTGCTATAACTGCTCCCCAGTCTCCCCCACAATTAAGCTGTGTGAGCAGTGAGCACTCAGCACAGTCAGATATACATAGATGATATATCATGCAGCACACTGAGGCTGAGCACAGATATGGTATGTATCGTTTTTTTCAGGCAGAGAACGGATTATAATAAAACTGGTGGTCAGTGTCACTATCAGCAAAACTCTGCACTGTACTGAGTACTCCTAACAACTGCTACCCAAAATTAGTAGTAAATCAAATGTCACTCGTCTCTCTAAACGGAGAGGATGCCAGCCACGTCCTCTCCCTATCAATCTCAATGCACGTGTGAAAATGGCGGCGACGCGCGGCTCCTTATATAGAATCCGAGTCTCGCGAGAATCCGACAGCGGGATGATGACGTTCGGGCGCGCTCGGGTTAACCGAGCAAGGCGGGAGGATCCGAGTCTGCTCGGACCCGTGCAAAAAAGGCTGAAGTTCGGGGGGGTTCGGATTCCGAGGAACCGAACCCGCTCATCTCTAACATCCCGGGGGCCACTGGCTTACCTTGTCCATCTCTCCAGAGTCCTGAGGACTCCTGACCATACCCCTTCGCCTTCCAGACCTCCTTTTCCTGTAGGGAACACAAATTTGTATCTTAATTTAACTGTTGTGTGTTTGCAATGTAGAGTACCATGAGCATCACTCAAAAAAAAGAAAAAGAAAAACATTGCTAGAGGAGAAAAAGGAAAATATCAGGTCTGCGTTCACCAACGGGCTGTCCCTTATGTCTGGTCTTGTAGTAAAGGTCTGATTCAGATATTCCATACCATCAGGCATATCAGTATTCTCATCCTCCACCCTTTGTGCATGACAAGGCACACTGCAGTAATATACTGGCGTCATCGTGCTGATGAGACATACCGGGTTCGGGCAGAACTGTGAAGGACCAATACAGCATGTGGTGTATGAACTGTCAAATCATGTACCAGTACTACGTCCCAGGTATTTGACCCTTGTCTTACACAACTGTAGTTTATCCCTTGAGACCTTGTGTCCTGTCTGGAAGAGACGGAACAGAAACTGCTTCGTATCTGCCAGGGACGACTCAAATGAATCAGCGCACAACAAGTCAAAAACATATTGTATCAGCACCGACCCATTCTCAGGCTGAAAGGACTGTAAACAGTCATGTAGGGCTTGGGAGAAAATACTCAGGCTGTCACTCGAAATCTTGGGAGAGTCGGGTCCATGTCTTGTACCACCCTGTGTGAACGCAAAAGATGAAGAGGAAACTGTGGAGAAACAGAATAGAGGTTGGTGACGGAAAAGTTTGTAGAGGTGGAGAGGATTTTCTTAAAATGACAACTGGATTGGGCACTACGGGAAATCGATTAACTACTTGGTCTACCCCCCTTAAAGCTTGTGCTTGCTGTATCACTAATGGGACTACCTCAGCCATCAATCCAGTGTCCTGTCCATCCTAAATTCATAGGTTAATTTCCTCTACCTGTGATGGACATGAATCTAGAACAGTGGAATGCAACATTAGTCTTTGAGGGGGTATCTAACATACCTTGTACTTCCTGAGCAGGAGTACAATATATGTATTTCTCATTTTAATTTACATAACAAAATCTCTGTCAATTAAGTTAGTCAGGGGCCACTGCTGCTAGGAAAAAATGAAAAGGGTTTAGCATCATAGAGGCCCAATCGTAACTTCAGCAGGTTTTGTCAAAGGGTAATGTTGCACTTCTCTCGTTCCTCCCATTTGCCGAATTAGTGTTTACCAGTGATCTTATCCAGACGGAGAATTTTCTAGTACTGCAAAAAAAAACAACAACAAGCTTCTAGGTCATGCAAAGTATTCATTCAATCCTTCTCATCCCGTATTAAGGGTCTGTACATGGTCCAAAAACATTTCCAAGCTTATCTTGACTAGGGGCATTACTAGAAATGAATACTTCTTGGCCCTCATTTCGAGTTGTTCGCTCGCAAGCTGCTTTTAGCAGCATTGCACACGCTAAGCCGCCGCCTACTGGGAGTGAATCTTAGCTTAGCAAAATTGCGAACGAAAGATACGCAATATTGCGAAAAGATTTATCTGTGCAGTTTCTGAGTAGCTCGAGACTTACTCTTCCAGTGCGATCAGTTCAGTGCTTGTCGTTCCTGGTTTGACGTCACAAACACACCCAGCGTTCGCTCAGACCCTCCCCCGTTTCTCCAGCCACTCCCGCGTTTTTCCCAGAAACGGCAGCGTTTTTTCACACACACCCATAAAACGGTCAGTTTCCGCCCAGAAACACACACTTCCTGTCAATCACACTCCGATCACCAGAACGAAGAAAAAAACCTCGTAATGCCGTGAGTAAAATACCAAACTTCTTAGCAAATTTACTTGACGCAGCCGCAGTGCGAACATTGCGCATGCGCAGTTAGCGGAAAATTGCACCGATGCGAAGAAAAATAACGAGCGAACAACTCGGAATGAGGGCCATTATGTGGTAATTAAAAAGAAATACCCTGGGGTTACCCTATCTCTGTCCGCTTTCCTAATGGGAAATACTAATGTGCGGACAGGATATTCTCCATTTATGACGTTACTTTCTTGATTTTTTTCATATTTTTATTTTTATTATTTTCTATAGTTTGTATGCTGGCTGTAACTGTTTCCACATCCACATATGGCGGTGTACTTGCTTTCTCTTTTTTCTACTTATTTATTTGTTGCTACAAGTTCAAACAGTTCTTGGGGGTGATTCCGAGTTGTTCGCTCGCTAGCTGCTTTTAGCAGCATTGCACACGCTAAGCCGCCGCCTACTGGGAGTGTATCTTAGCATAGCAGAATTGCGAACGAAAGCTTCGCTAATTTTCTCGTAACGATTACCTTGCAGTTTCTGAGTAGCTCCAGACTTACTCAGCCATTGCGACCAGCTCAGTCCTTTTCGTTCCTGGTTTGACGTCACAAACTCACCCAGCGTTCGCCCAGCCACTCCCCCGTTTATCCAGCCACTCCCGCGTTTTGGAACTCGAACGCCTGCGTTTTTCCGCACACTCCCATAAAACGTCCAGTTTCTGACCAGAAACACCCACTTCCTGTCAATCACACTACGATCACCACAGCGATGAAAAAGCTTTGTAATGCCGTGAGTAAAATACCTAACTTTTGTGTAAAATAACTAAGCGCATGCGCTCTGCGAACATTGCGCATGCGCAGTTAGCGGATAATCGCAGTATAGCAAAAATCGGCAACGAGCGAACAACTCGGAATCACCCCCCTTGTTTTTCGTTCTTGTCTTATATGACTTTGGTTAAACATACTACCTGCAATACCTCCGGATCAAACCCACTAACTCTAGGAAATGATGCCCTATCATCCACTGTCATTCGCACCCATTCGTCACAAAACGCCTCTGCGTGTGGACCATACTTTCCACACATTATCAACCGAGCAGACCCACTTGGTCTCAGCTCTCCAGCCTGAACCCTGGCTGCTGAACGCCTCTCGCATGCCCATTTGGCTCCCATCGTGGGCTTATTTTACACAACCTCCAAATAAACAAGCGAGATGACGATGAAAAGTCCTCCGAGCGCTTTTCACCCGCTCCTTCTCCACTGGAATGTACCACGGCTCACTCCAATAGTGACCCCCGCATACCCAGTTGAGGATCCCTACCAGACCCCTCAGCACTGGAAGTATGGAGTATTAACAGAATTAATACTGCACCTTTTTCAGTGGAGGTTGAAAGTCTGTTGGAATGTTTTCCTGAGAGAGAGTCAGCGAAAAATTCCTTTTCGGTATCTATCCGCTGGAATTTTTCTTGGGTGAGAAACAACTTATCGATTACCCTTTCCAGTGACTGTGCACCAGGGAGATTTCCTGAGGAACTCAGCGAAAAACCCCTTTATTTACACAAATCACATCTGCGTATGCTCTACGCAGCGCGTATGATGACACAAATGCGTGAAATTATGCAAATGGTATCATGTTGCGCCGCGTATCGCACACATAGACGTGCGGTCCAATCGCACGGCCTATAGATACTTGTTATGTATATATGCCCTATGATCACAGGAGTGGAATTCTACTAGCTGCGCTCCATAGCCAGAGCGTAACACCAAAAACCTTAACTTCAATACTTCACAATCTATCACGCTCCTCCGCAAGTTTCCTCACTACTTGCGTATTTCTCTATAACGTAAGGTCGCTAGCCTTCACGCCACCAAGCCTCTGCCAACTCAGTGTCTTCTACGGGAACCCGAATTGTTCATGGAGTTCAATGCATTCACACTTACTTTCAGCTCACACCAACACACAAGGTATTCTGTACAGAAAAATATCACTTTCTTTGATTGATAGCTTGTCCCAGAGGTAGTACACTTTAAACAAAATATTATAGTAATCTGCTTTTAAAATCGGATAGTTACTTGCTATTGTATAAATATGTCTTCTATGCCGCCTTTAAATTTCTATTGTGTGGTTAAACTTGCGCTCGCTGCTTCACGCAACCGTGCACGTTCCCGTACGCTTACCTCACGTACTTTTGTACACCATGCGTTCGCACCTAAATATTCCACACTTATCATGATCAACATAAGCTAAATTCTACTGCTCACTACACAATACACCTTTGTTCCTCACACCCGCTGGAAGTTGCCCACACGGGTAATCCTCCTTTGAGTGCTTACCTAAACTGTTAGGCCGGAAGTGCGTTCTGTGTGTGTTTTACAATTTACCCACTTAAACAAATACACAAAATGTATAACAAATTCTGCACGCATGCTGTCTTCCAGGAAGTTCTTTGTTCTAATAAGAGTGACTTTAGCTTTCATACATTTAATCATAACTACTCATTGCAATGTGCTACAATCTAACCACAGGTATCAAACCAACACACTCATTCCTTTGATTATTTTGACACCAAGCATGACATGTTTATCTTGTTCCGTTCCAATAATACATATACATGATGTTATACTCTACTATATAATTTAAAACATTATAATGTCTAGTGCTTGACATGTTTAATTTATGTGTGGTATGAAATATGTGTTGAATATATCCTTGTCTGTGTGAACGCGTATGCTACCATATATCGCGGTGCACGCTGCATGTATTCGCACGCACAGCGACTCATCAGCGTGGAGTTTACATGTGCTGTGTGTGTAATATTTTTGACTTTGACAATGCGCAGTGACAGATATACATATGCCCCAAATAGTGGAGTGCCAGATACACATATGCCCCCACCGTACCAGATACATATATGCCCCCCCGTGCAAGGTGCATATGCCCCAGTACCACATTTGCCCCCATAGTGTCAGATATGTCCCTACAGTGCAGATACACATATGCTCCCTTATTGTAAGGTACACATATGCCCCCAAAGTGTCAGACATGTCCCCATATTGCAGATACACATGTGCCCCCCCAAGTGCGTCATATGCCCCTATAGTGCCAGATATGTCACCACAGTGCCAGAAATGTCCCCACAGTGCAAGGTACACATATGCCCTCAGTGCCACATATGCCCCCATAGTGCCAGATATGTCCAGTGGTGCAAGTGGGCGGGTACGGGTGGGTACGGCGTACCCGTAAGAATTTAGCCGTGGGTACGCCGTACCCACACCGACAGGCCGCCGCTCCTCTTCCTTCCCTCCCTCCCCCACGCCGCACCGCCGCACACGCCTCTGATGTGAGGGCAGGAGAGTGCAGCCTGCGCCTCTCGTTCCCCTCAGTCTCCGGTGGGTGTTTCAGTTTACTTCAGCGCCGATCCGTGAGCCAATCAGAGCTCGCACCCGCGAGCTCTGATTGGCTAACGGATCGGCGCTGAATTAAACTGA
Source organism: Pseudophryne corroboree (assembly GCF_028390025.1). Classification (NCBI taxonomy): domain Eukaryota; kingdom Metazoa; phylum Chordata; class Amphibia; order Anura; family Myobatrachidae; genus Pseudophryne; species Pseudophryne corroboree. Next base: position 873,714,304 of record NC_086445.1, read on the forward strand.
GACACCCGCCGAAGACTGAGGGGAACGAGAGGCGCAGGCTGCACTCTCCTTCCCTCACATGACAGACAGGAGGACAGCGACGGCAGCGGTGAGTAGGGGAGGGGGGCATGTTATACCTGGCACTGGGGGGGCATGTATACCTGGCACTGGGGGCATATCTGGCACAGGGGGGCATATATACCTGGCACTGGGGGCATATCTGGCACAGGGGGGCATATATACCTGGCACTGGGGGATATCTGGCACAGGGGGGCATGTATACCTGGCACTGGGGGCATATCTGGCACAGGGGGGCATATATACCTGGCACTGGGGGCATATCTGGCACAGGGGGGCATATATACCTGGCACTGGGGGATATCTGGCACAGGGGGGCATGTATACCTGGCACTGGGGGCATATCTGGCACAGGGAGGCATATATACCTGGCACTGGGGGATATCTGGCACAGGGGGGCATGTATACCTGGCACTGGGGGATATCTGGCACTGGGGGGGCATGTTATACCTGGCACTGGGGGATATCTGGCACTGGGGGGGCATGTTATACCTGGCACTGGGGGATATCTGGCACTGGGGGGGCATGTATACCTGGCACTGGGGGATATCTGGCACTGGGGGGGCATGTATACCTGGCACTGGGGGATATCTGGCACTGGGGGGGCATGTATACCTGGCACTGGGGGATATCTGGCACTGGGGGCATATCTAGCACAGGGGGGCATATATACCTGGCACTGGGGGATATCTGGCACAGGGGGGCATGTATACCTGGCACTGGAGGATATCTGGCACTGGGGGCATATCTGGCACTGTAGGGGCATTTCTGTATCTGGCACGGGGGGCAATGTATATCTGACACAGTGGGGGCATTTGTGTATCTAGCACTGTGGGGCAATGTGTATCTGACACTGTGAGGCAATGTATGGCACTCTGGGGACATTTCTGTATCTGGCACTGTGGGGCAATGTGTATCTGGCACTGTGGGGCAATGTGCATCTGGCACTGTGGGGCAATGTGCATCTGGCACTGTGGGGCAATGTGTATCTGGCACTCTGGGGACATTTGTGTATCTGGCACTGTGGGGCAATGTGTATCTGGCACTGTGGGGCAATGTGTATCTGGCACTCTGGGGACATTTGTGTATCTGGCACTGTGGGGCAATGTGCATCTGGCACTGTGGGGCAATGTGTATCTGGCACTGTGAGGCAATGTGTATCTGACACTCTGGGGACATTTGTGTATCTGGCACTCTGGGGACATTTGTGTATCTGGCACTGTGGGGCAATGTGTATCTGGCACTGTGGGGTTATATGTATCTGGCACTGTGGGGCAATGTATATCTAGCACTGTGGTGCAACGTGTATCTGACACTATTGGGGTCATACGTGTATCTGCCCCTCCCCCATATGTGTATCACGCCCCCATTTTCATTGGCCACGCCCCATGTGGCATTTGGCCACACCCATTTTTTTGCGCGCGCGCCTTCGGCGCGCGCACACAGTACCCGTAAGACATTTTTTCTACTTGCACCACTGGATATGTCTCACAGTGCCAAATACACCCATGCCACCCCCACCACTCACCTCTACTGTGTGAGGGGAGGAGAGTGCTGCCCACGCCGCTCCTTCCCCTCAGTGATTATCCAGCCTCCATAGTCGTGTCTCTCAAATGAGGCGCTGGTTCATGAGCCAATCAGAGCTTGTGGACTGGCAGCCAATCAGGAGCCGCAGCTGCAGGTCCACAAGCTCTGACTGGTTCACGAACCGGCGCCTCATTTGAGATAAATGGCGCCACCGGAGAGTAGACCAGATGATCACTGAGGGACACAGGAGAAGCGCACAGTGGCCACAGCGCTCTTCTTCCCTCACACATACAGCACTGCAGCGGGCTGCAAGCACGGCGGTCGGCCTGGCGGTACTGCATACCAGCTGAAAATTTCTTACAGGTACGCTGTACCGCCCCGTAACGCCATACTTGCAGCACTGAATATAGATATAAAACCATAGACAGGTCATTTGTTAGGCAAGATGGGTTTTCAGGGACAACTTTACACTCTAATGGTTGGGGGGATATCATTCTAAAATGTGAAATTGAATGACAAGGATGCAAGTAGGTTTGCAGGCGGGATTGGGTAATGAGGTGTTAATTGTTATAAAACATCAGTAGTTCAAAGAGCACGGGTTGATACATATCTGGAACACATACTGTAGTGGAGACATAGGTCTAGGCAGCATTGTGGAGGAATTTGAGTGTAAAAAAATAAGATTTTACTTACCGGTAAATCTATTTCTCGTAGTCTGTAGTGGATGCTGGGGACTCCGTAAGGACCATGGGGAATAGCGGGCTCCGCAGGAGACTGGGCACTCTAAAGAAAGATTTAGTACTATCTGGTGTGCACTGGCTCCTCCCTCTATGCCCCTCCTCCAGACCTCAGTTAAGGAAACTGTGCCCGGAAGAGCTGACATTACAAGGAAAGGATTTTGGAATCCAGGGTAAGACTCATACCAGCCACACCAATCACACCGTATAACTCGTGATAAACTTACCCAGTTAACAGTATGAACAATAACAGAGCATCAGATAAACCCTGATGCAACTATAACATAACCCTTATTTAAGCAATAACTATATACAAGCATTGCAGAAAAAGTCCGCACTTGGGACGGGCGCCCAGCATCCACTACGGACTACGAGAAATAGATTTACCGGTAAGTAAAATCTTATTTTCTCTAACGTCCTAGTGGATGCTGGGGACTCCGTAAGGTCCATGGGGATTATACCAAAGCTCCCAAACGGGCGGGAGAGTGCGGATGACTCTGCAGCACCGAATGGGCAACACAAGGTCCTCCTCAGCCAGGGTATCAAACATGTAGAATTTTGCAAATGTGTTTGAACCCGACCAAGTAGCAGCTCGGCAAAGCTGTAATGCCGAGACCCCTCGGGCAGCCGCCCAAGAAGAGCCCACCTTCCTTGTGGAATGGGCTTACACTGATTTTGGATGCGGCAATCCAGCCGCAGAATGAGCCTGCTGAATCGTGTTACAGATCCAGTGAGCAATAGCTTGCTTTGAAGCAGGAGCACCCACTTTGTTGGATGCATACAGGATAAACAGCGAGTCAGTCTTCCTGACCCCAGCCGTTCTGGTTACATAATTCTTCAAAGCCCGGACTACGTCAAGCAACTTGGAATCTTCCAAGTCACAAGTAGCCGCAGGCACCACAATAGGTTGGTTCAAATGAAAAGATGACACCACCTTTTGCAGAAATTGCGGACGAGTCCGCAATTCTGCACTGTCCATCTGGAAAACCAGATAGGGGCTTTTACATGACAAAGCCGCCAATTCTGACACACGCCTAGCCGGAGCTAAGGCCAACAGCATGACCACTTTCCACGTGAGATACTTTAGCTCCACAGTCTTAAATGGCTCAAACCAGTGGGATTTCAGGAAACCCAACACCACGTTAAGATCCCAAAGTGCCACTGGTGGCACAAAAGGGCGCTGAATATGCAGCACTCCCTTAACAAACGTCTGAACCTCAGGCAGTGAAGCCAGTTCTCTTTGAAAGAAAATGGATAGGGCCGAAATCTGGACTTGTATGGACCCTAATTTTAGGCCCATAGTCACTCCTGACTGTAGGAAGTGCAGGAATCGACCCAGCTGGAATTCTTCTGTAGGGCCTTCCTGGCCTCACACCAAGCACATATTTTCGCCATATACGGTGATAATGCTTTGCTGTCACGTCCTTCCTAGCCTTTATCAGCATAGGAATAACTGCATCCGGAATGCCTTTTTCCGCTAGGATCCGGTGTTCAACCGCCATGCCGTCAAACGCAGCCGCGGTAAGTCTTGGAATAGACAGGGCCCTTGTTGCAACAGGTCCTGTCTGAGAGGCAGAGGCCATGGGTCCTCTGTGAGCATTTCTTGCAGTTCCGGGTACCAAGTCCTTCATGGCCAATCCGGAACAATGAGTATTGTTCTCACTCCTCTTTTTCTTACAATTCTCAGCACCTTTGGTATGAGAGGAAGAGGAGGAAACACATAGACCGACTGGAACACCCACGGTGTTACTAGTGCGTCCACAGCTATCGCCTGAGGGTCCCTTGACCTGGCGCAATACCATTTTAGCTTTTTGTCGAGGCGGGACGCCATCATGTCCACCTGTGGCAGTTCCCGTCGATTTGCAATCAACGTGAAGACTTCTTGGTGAAGTCCCCACTCTCCCGGGTGGAGGTCGTTGCTGATGAGGAAGTCTGCTTCCCAGTTGTCCACTCCCGGAATGAACACTGCTGACAGTGTGCTTACGTGATTCTCCGCCCAGCTAAGAATTCTGGTGGCTTCTACCATCACCACCCTGCTCCTTGTGCCGCCTTGGCGGTTTACATGAGCCACTGCGGTGATATTGTCTGACTGGATCAGAACCGGTTGGTCGCGAAGCAGGGTCTCCGCTTGACTTAGGGCGTTGTATATGGCCCTTAGTTCCAGGATATTGATGTGAAGGCAAGTCTCCTGCCTTGACCACAGCCCTTGGAAATTTCTTCCCTGTGTGACTGCCCCCCACCCTCGGAGGCTTGCATCCGTGGTCACCAGGACCCAGTCCTGAATGCCGAATCTGCGACCTTCGAGAAGGTGAGCACTCTGCAGTCACCACAGCAGAGACACCCTTGCTCTGGGGGATAGGGTGATTAACCGATGCATCCGAAGATGTGATCCGGACCACTTGTACAGTAAGTCCCAATGGAAGGTATGGAACCTGCCGAAGGGAATGGCCTCGTATGATGCCACCCTCCTTCCCAGGACTCGAGTGCAGTGATGCACTGACACCTGTTTTAGTTTTAATAGATTCCTGACCAGTGTCACGAGCTCCTGAGCTCTCTCTATCGGGAGATAAACATTTTTCTAGGATCATGCCTAGGAGAGGCAGATGAGCTGTAAGAACCAACTGCGACTTTGGAATATATAGAATCCAGCCATGTTGCCGTTTCACTTCCAGAGAAAGTGATACGCTGTTCAGCAACTGCTCTCTTGATCTCGCTTTTATGGGGAGATCGTCCAAGTACGTGATAACAGTGACACCTTGCTTCCGCAGGAGCACCATCATTTCCGCCATTACCTTGGTGAATATTCTCAAGGCCGTGGAGAGACCAAACGGCAACGTTTGAAATTGGTAATGACCATCCCGTACCGCAATTCTGAGGTACGCCTGATGAGGTGGATAAATGGGGACATGAAGGAATGCATCCTTTATGTCCCGAGTCACCATAAAATCTCCCCCTTTCAGGCTTGCAATCACCGCTCTTAGCGATTCCAACTTGAACTTGAACCCTTTCAGGTATATGTTCAGGGATTTTAAATTCAATATGGGTCCGACCGAACCGTCTGGTTTCGGGACTACAACATGGTCGAATAATAACCCCCTCCTTGTTGAAGGAGGGGAACCTTGACCACCACCTGTTGAAGATACAATTTATGAATTGCAGTTAACACTGTTTCCCTCTCGTGGGGGGAAGCCGGCAGGGCCGTCGGTGAGGGGGCATCTTCTCAAAGTCCAGCTTGTATCCCTGAGACACAATATCTATTGCCCAGGGATCTAACAGGGAGTGAACCCACTTGTGGCTGAACTTACGAAGGCGTGCCCCCACCGGGCCTAGCTCCGCCTGTGGAGCCCCAGCGACATGCGGTGGATTTTTGTAGAGGCCGGGGAGGACTACCTGGGAACTAGCTGTGTTGTGCAGCTTCTTTCCTCTGCCCCCGCCTTTGGCAAGAAAGGACGCACCTCGGACTTTCTTGTTTCTTTATTCGAAAGGCTGCATTTGATAATGTCGTGCTTTCGTAGGCTGTGCAGGAATATAAGGCAAAATATCAGAATTACCAGCTATAGCTGTGGAGACCAGGTACGAGAACCCTACTCCACACAATCCTCAGCCTTCCATATGCCTCTTAAGTCGGCATCATCTGTCCATTGCATATTCTACAGGACACGTCAAGCAGAAATCGACATAGCTTTGACTCTAGGACCCAGTATACTCATGTCTCTTTGGGCATGTTTAATATATATATATATATAAACAATCCATAGCAGCCGGCACTCCGCAGAAAATGTAACAACTTCTCTCCGTGCCAGATGAAAGCAGTGACATAAAATCCAAGAATAACGGCACTGGAGACTGTCAGCAAATATAAATTCTGTATTGAGAGGTAGACGTTTCGGAGTATATACTCCGTCCTCAGTACCACATACAATCAACTAACAGGACAAATACAAACATTTAAATACCTGTGCATTGCCGCGCTGTCCTCGCCGCCGCACGCTGGGTCCTCTCTTCCGGTCATCACCTCACACTTCCCCCATTTCCGCTGACGTCACCGTTGCCATGGTCACGCACAGCGTGCGTGTCATCAGCCCCGCCGCCCGGAACTACAGGGGATTGGATGTGCGTCCGGCTATAGGAAACCCTGTGTGTTGGGTAACCGAGGGCAGCTGCAGCTAAAAACATAAACATACAAACAAAATATATTTTACACACATAGAAAGTGAACAAAAAAGATTTTAAAAGACAAAATCACAAGCAGCATCAGGAAACATACTGGCCGAAGGTGCCTATATGGGGGGAACTCATCACAACGCTCCGATGTATACACCCTAACTGGCTCACTACTAATCTCAAAAATAGCTGAATATAAGTACATATATTGTGACTACTGTAGTGCCCAGGCTATAACGCATTCTAATTGATTTTGTCATTAAGCCCACCTGGGGCAAAAGTGTTAAGTCGCATAATCCATCTGGACTCCCTTTCCAAAAGTGCCCCAGCCCTATCCCCTCCTCTAAGTGACAAACGGATATGGTCTATTCCAAAATACCTAAGATCGTATATTTGCTGACAGTCTCCAGTGCCGTTATTCTTGGATTTTATGTCACTGCTTTCATCTGGCACGGAGAGAAGTTGTTACATTTGCTGCGGAGTGCCGGCTGCTATGGATTGTTTATATTAGTGTCGTTGGACACCGTTTGCAGGGCACCCACATATACTATTTCTACAAGCCTTCAGATACCTGTTCCCTTACAGAAGCAGCACAGGTCTGGTGTGTGCGGAGGTTGCCAAGTGGTGGGCATTCATCATAATCCTTGTGGTATGCAGTGCTGTATTTTTGCAAGAATTCATTGACAGACTATATTGACCATCAGCAACAGTGGTGTATACGATCTGGTGATCCCTGTTGGCTTAGTGGACATCATGGAAAGCCATTCCATTGCAGCACGTGACCCCACAGGATGCAATATTATGCAAGCGATGACCCCTGGTGAAACCTTTGGCTATACGCCAGCACAAATTGAAAATATTTTATTTAAGGACACACCATCAACCATGGATCATACCATGAAAGCGGATGATTATTTCTTTCAGCTGATGAAGCTTAAACGCCGTGAGATCGATTTTTCTACATGGCACATCCCTGTCGGAATATTACAGGGAACATAAGATACCACGTGGATTTAGGGTACGGAATGTCCCCACAATTGGGAGACATAATCCAGATTTCGTGAGAAAGTGGATTGGAATATTGAATCGGTGCGGATTTGACCTTATGATTCTGGTCATTGAAGAATCGCATCGAGAATTAGAGCTGACGCAGAACAAAATTGCAGCTCTGGAGAGAGATGAATCTATATTGGAGAAAGATACCTCCCAAGATTGGATACAAAAATTGGAGAAACAGTGTGACCAATATAGACGTGAACTGCTGAAATTTAAACGCAATAAAAAATCACTAGTAGACCAAGATTATGAAGAGAACAAAGTCTACCGTTGGCTTATGGGTACAGAACCCACTGGAAAAACAAGACCCACGGGTAGACGAAGGCCGTGGCAAAACCCTAGAAAGAAGGGTGATAAGGGTGGAGGCTCCAGTAGTAACAGTGAATTCATCTTCTCTGAATCAGAGGATAATACCCATCATAGAGCGGTCCCTTTAGATCAGAGTGGCCGAGATGGGGCCACGTGCACAACAAGCCTCCCACCCGCAGGGGTGGCCAGAACAAAAGGGGTAAGAGCCGTAACGCTCAAGAAGAACCCCTAGTCTTCAATTTATCTAAAAGATCATTTTCAGCCCTTGAGATGCAGGTTCTCAATAAGGGCCTTAGTTTTGTTCCTACCAACACACATGATTCCTTCAATTGGTCTCGTGATCTACATAAGTTCACACATAAACTACGTCTTAAAGAACATTTCCAAAACTCTGTGTCAACCAATTGTTCTTCGATCTTTGACCCATTTCTCAGCAAGGTCTCCAGGTCTAATTTTGATCCCAACTCACAGAATGCATCAATAAAGACGTTTAGTCGATTAATGGATGATTCGGTCACGAGATTCCTGGCAGCGCCAGGTAAAATTAGGTTTAATCTTTCTCAAAGTGAAAGGGCGGCATTGGATCAACTCTCCTCATACCAGGACATAGTTATCAGGCCCGCCGATAAGGGCGGGGCCATAGTGATCCTCGATCTGGAGTATTACAGAAATGAAATTAGATCACAATTGTCTGAGGTTGGGGTATATAAGAAATTAAAGGTGAATCCCGTTTTGGAATATCAAAAGGAGCTGTTCGGGATCCTTAAACAAGCTACTGATAAGAACTTACTCCCTGAGAAAATATTCAAGATTCTGTGCGTGAGTCATCCTAAAAATCCGATACTCTATACGCTTCCCAAGCTCCACAAGCATGAAACGCTTCCGCCTGGGAGACCGATCATATCCGCGAGAGACTCCCTATACCAACCAGTGGCTCAGCTCCTGGACAGCATACTACAGCCCTTGTTGGTCACTCAAAGGACTTTCCTTAAAGATACTACTTCCTTCCTTGTGAAGTTACAGGAATTTGGAGAAATTCCAGCCCATACCCTTCTCTGTTGTCTGGACGTGTGTAGCTTATACACGTCAATACCACATGAGGAGGGGTTGCGGGCGATGAAGGCCTTTTTGAACTCTAATCTGTCTCCACAATCATTCGACCATAAACTGTTTCTGACCTTACTTGAACTTACACTGTGTAGAAATGACTTCCTGTTTGATGGTGATTTTTTTCTCCAGCTACGAGGGTGCGCGATGGGATCATCAGTCGCACCCTCGTATGCAAATGTGTTCATGTTTGAACAAGAGAACAGGATGTTTTTTAGCAACCCAACAGTCAGTGCTAACATCCTAATGTATACGAGGTACATAGACGATGTGTTCCCGATGTGGGTTGGAGGACAGGAATCTTTTGAGTCTCTCATGTCAGAGATCAATGGTTTGGCGTCTCCTATCAAGTTCACATACACTTGTAGTAGCTGTGAAATTAACTACCTTGACGTCAAAATTAGATTAAAGAATGGTATGATTCAGACTGAGATCTACTCCAAACCCACAGACAGGAACACACTTCTTCTAGCCTCTAGTCACCACCCAGAGCCCTTAAAGAGGGGGCTACCAGCATCTCAAATGATGCGGGTGGCGCGTATTACTAGTGAGAGTGCAGAAGTACCTGGATTACTCGACAATATGATTGCTAAATTTGTGAGTCAAGGCTACGATAGGACCCTATTAGAAGAGCAGAAACAGCGGATTTTGCACATGCCCAGAGCAGATTTATTGCAATCTGGATCCAAGAGTAATAGGAACATCTTGCCTTGGGCATGTGACTATACCACGGCAAGTCCCATAGTCCGCAGAGCATCTAAGGCTCTGTGGCCTATTGTAGCCTCGGATCCAGATCTACCAGTGTTTAAGGATACCAGGCCCATAATAGCATTTAGGCGTGGTTGTAATTTAAGAGACCGTTTAGTGAAGTCGGATATCACTGGGATGGGTGGCAGCGCCATTCCAAATGTGCACTATAAGGCGCCAGGGTGTTATAGGTGCCCTAAATGTGTTACATGTCGATATATGGTAGTATGTAAAGAGTTTAAGCACCCACACATTGATAAAATGTACACCATTAGACATGTCATTACATGTAGTACTTCTTTTGTCGTATACGTTGTAGTCTGTCCATGCGGTCTTTTTTACGTCGGTCAGACTACACGTAAGTTGAGTGAGAGAATGGCGGCGCACAGATCTGCCATTAAGTTAATCCTGGAGGGCAAGGCCATTGACCAACCAGTGGCTCGCCATTTTAAGTTGGCTAGGCATACCCTTGACGATCTTAGGTATTTTGGAATAGACCATATCCCTTTGTCACTTAGAGGAGGGGATAGGGCTGGGGCACTTTTGGAAAGGGAGTCCAGATGGATTATGCGACTTAACACTTTTGCCCCAGGTGGGCTTAATGACAAAATCAATTGGAATGCGTTATAGCCTGGGCACTACAGTAGTCACAATATATGTACTTATATTCAGCTATTTTTGAGATTAGTAGTGAGCCAGTTAGGGTGTATACATCGGAGCGTTGTGATGAGTTCCCCCCATATAGGCACCTTCGGCCAGTATGTTTCCTGATGCTGCTTGTGATTTTGTCTTTTAAAATCTTTTTTGTTCACTTTCTATGTGTGTAAAATATATTTTGTTTGTATGTTTATGTTTTTAGCTGCAGCTGCCCTCGGTTACCCAACACACAGGGTTTCCTATAGCCGGACGCACATCCAATACCCTGTAGTTCCGGGCGGCGGAGCTGATGACACGCACACTGTGCCAGGGCCGTCTTAACAGCAGTGTAGGCCCCTGGGCACAGCAATGCACTGGGCCCCCTACCTATCCTCCAGCGGTAGGGGTGGGGGGTGCCCTCAGCGGCAGCTTTGATGTCCTGCGGGCGGTAGGGGGTGTTTTATCTTCCGCTCAGCATGTAGGACCCGGAGCAGTCATTTCTGCTAATTACTCCTTTACTGCACAGATGAGGCTTAACTGTAGAAGGGGACATTGGGCTGAATGAAGAGTGGTAGGGGGTGTTTAATACGTAGGGGAGGGTGGATAGTGAAGTGGGCTTAATATTCATAATTTTCTTGTGGGAGGGCAGCTTACTTGACTGCAGATATCTCCAGTTCCTGAAAATAGATTTCTTAGCTTTGAATGGGCTAAAAACACTAAAGAGTCCCACCTTTCAGGAGGTACTGGGGACGCCTTTCAGGAGGTACTGGGGACACCTTTCAGGAGGTACTGGGGACACCTGTCAGGAGGTACTAGGGACTTGGGGATCAGAGGTCAGGTGCCAGAGCAATTCGCAGATGAAAATATAAAACTGCATATTAGGCGTGTGGAGCTGGAGCAGGGACCAGCTACTGGAAGGCTGATATCTCTGGTTCTGGGCATAGTAGAGACAAGCTGTCAGTGTCCACTGAAAGGGGAGAGTCCCAGCTTTTGGATTATACCCTCATAAAAACTCTAAGTCAGACAGAACATGAGATATCTGGCTAGGAAGAGCAATTAACAGGCTCAGATGGGGACCACTGCTTTCACGTTGGATATCTCCGGTTCCCCAGGGCCGATTTTCAAAAATCTGGTACCCCTGGAAAGAGGGGACCCTCAGCTATCAGCCTAGGGCCCTTATACTCTTGGGGCCCTTGGGCAAGAGCCCATTGAGCCCATACGAAAAGACGGCCCTGCGCTGTGCGTGACCATGGCAACGGTGACGTCAGCGGAAATGGGGGAAGTGTGAGGTGATGACCGGAAGAGAGGACCCGGCGTGCAGCGGCGAGGACAGTGCGGCAATGCACAGGTATTTAAATGTTTGTATTTGTCCTGTTAGTTGATTGTATGTGGTACTGAGGACGGAGTATATACTCCGAAACGTCTACCTCTCAATACAGAATTTATATTTGCTGACAGTCTCCAGTGCCGTTATTCTTGGATTTTATATATATATATATATATATATATATATATATATACCTATCACTTAAGACAGCATCTTTAATATATATATATTTCTATATATACATATATCTATATATCTATATGCATACTAGGGTCTCAATCTCTGCTGATAAGGTACCTGTCCACGCTGCAACAGCGCTATAAACCCATGCCGACACAATCGCCGGTCTGAGTAGTATACTAGAATGTGCACGCTATCTGCAGGATCCCTGAGAATAGCTAGTGCTACCTTCTGGGCAAACGGGACACCCTAGGGGAAGATTCCCATCACATCCTGGCCCTAGTGGGGAAAGGATACTGCTTGAGAATTTTTTTGTGGGAAGCTGCAGTCTCTTGTCTGGAGTTTCCCGCTCTTTTTCCTCATGAGAGGAGGGAAATTTACATCAGCTTTCTTCCCCTTAACATGTGTACCCTTGTGTCAGGGACAAATGAGTCATCAGTGATATGCAAATCCTCTTTTATTACAATAATCATATATTGAATACCTTTCAGCCATTTTGGCTGTAACTTTGCATTATCGTAGTCGACACTGGAGCCAAACTCCGTGTCGATATCAGTGTTTATTATTTTGGATAGTGATCATTGTGAGACTCTGAAGGTCTCTGTGACATAGGGACAGACATGGGTAGATTTCCTGTCTGTTCTCTAATCTTTTGTACAATAAATTCACCTCAGCACTTACACATATCCAAACAGGTGTCGGTGTTGTCGACGGAGACACCCTCTCACACACATATTTGCCCTATCTCCTCCTTAGGGGAGCCTTTTACCTCAGACATGTCGACACACACGTACCGACACACCACGCACACAGGGGATGCTCTATTTGAAGACAGTTCCCCCACAAGGCCCTTTGGAGAGACAGAGAGAGAGTATGCCAGCACACACCCCAGCGCTATATGACCCAGGAATCATACAGTAACTTAGTGTTAACCCAGTAGCTGCTGTATATATTGTTTTGCACCAAATGTATATGCCCCCCCTCTCTTTTTACCCTCTTCTATTGCAGGGGAGAGCCTGGGGAGCTTCTCTCAGCGGATCTGTGGAGAGAAAATGGCGCTGTTGAGTGCTGAGGAAGAAGGCCCCGCCCCCTCAGCGGCGGGCTTCTGTCACGTTTTTTGTGTAAAAATAATGGCGGGGGCTCGTACATATATACAGTGCCTGACTGTATATATGTATAATTTTGCCAAAAGGTATTTTAATTGCTGCCCAGGGCGCCCCCCCCCCCTGCACCCTGCACCCTACAGTGACCGGAGTGTGCGGTGTGCTGTGGGAGCAATGGCGCACAGCTGCAGTGCTGTGTGCTACCTTAAGTGAAGACAGGAGTCTTCAGCCGCCGATTTCGAGGTCTTCATGCTTCTGCTGCTTCTGTTCTTCTGGCTCTGCGAGGGGGACGGCGGCGCGGCTCCGGGAACGGACGATCAAGGTTAGGTACCTGTGTTCGATCCCTCTGGAGCTAATGGTGTCCAGTAGCCTAAGAAGCGCTACCTAGCTGCCGTGAGTAGGTTTGCTTCTCTCCCCTCAGTCCCTCGTAGCAGAGAGTCTGTTGCCAGCAGAAGCTCTCTGAAAATAAAAAACCTAACAAAATACTTTCTTTTCTAGCAAGCTCAGGAGAGCCCACTAGGAGCACCCAGCTCTGGCCGGGCACAGATTCTAACTGAGGTCTGGAGGAGGGGCATAGAGGGAGGAGCCAGTGCACACCAGATAGCACTAAATCTTTCTTTAGAGTGCCCAGTCTCCCGCGGAGCCCGCTATTCCCCATGGTCCTTACGGAGTCCCCAGCATCCACTAGGACGTTAGAGAAATCAAGATTGTGAATGAAATCCTACTAGAGTGTTATAGGCCCTACACAGTGGCCGATTTTTTGAAAGATATGAACGATCTCGTTCATAAATGAACGAGAACTCGTTCATATCTTTCAGTGTGGAGGCTCCAGCGATGAACGATGCGCGGTCCCGCGCTCGTTCATCGCTGGTCCCCCGTTGGCTGTGCATGCAGGCCAATATGGACGATCTCGTCCATATTTGCCTGCAGTTCTATGGAGCCGCGTGACGGGGGGAGTGAAGAAACTTCACTCCCCCCGTCACTGCCCCCCCGCCGCCGGGTCGCTCGTCGGCCGTATCCGCCGTCGGGCAGCTCGGCGGCGGGTCGGCCAGTGTGTAGGGCCCCTTAAAGATTCGCCATGGTTCTTGCACTTTTCCCCAAATGGAGTTCCCATAAGTCAGCAAGTATGATATATGGCCTCATACAGAGTTGGGAACAAATCAAACATAAGGGTTCACATATGCACTGGAATAAACCATGTTTAGAGTTTGGCTAGGTTGCGTCCCCATGTAAATGTAAATTGCGCGGTACATTGTAAATTGCACCCCCACCCCTGCACCTCAACATGAGTTTTAAAAGATGCAAAATTTCACCAGGATTTCTGCTGGATTTACCACTAACTGTAAGTGTGGTCCATGTGCAACAAATGCAGTGACTGACACAATTTAGCAACAGAACATTAATCTAGCAGCAGGCATAGGCGTGCGCAGCACATTTTATTAGGGGGTGCACCATCGGAGGGGTGTGTCTAGCACCGCCTTATGGGCGTGTCTAGCACCATCTATTGATGGTCAACGCAAATAAAATATCCACCCTTGTACCAATCCTAATAAAGCAGATACATTGTCAGATGTTGTGGTGTGCACCAAACAAACACCCCTGATGGCACTCACTGCAATTACTCTGCTCCTCCTCAGCCTTGTCTGGCTCCCCCTCTCTTTCCCCTGCAAGCCGCAGCAGCTTACTTACAAGTCAGTCACTCACTGACACTGACAGTCGCAGACTAGTACTGCTGCTGCTGGTAAAAACGAGTGACGTGTCAATGCTGCTGCCGACCGCCTGTCAGTATTGAATTTGTCTTCCTAAGAGGAAAGCTGGCTGCATGCTGATCCTGATCAGTGGCTGGCGTTGGCATAGCATAGAAGGAGAGAGGTGGGCATGTGGCAGGAGGGCGTGCGAGCATGTTTTTGTACATGGAGTTTGAAAGCCGGTGGCAGTGGCACCCTTGATTAACCTAGGCGTCTGGTCAGTAATGCAATCCTGACAGGGTGCAGCGCAGAGGGGACAGTAATCAGCCTGCTCGGCAATCGCTGCATCAGGCATGTGAGATTGGGGTGCCAGACATTAGGGGGTGCCTGTGCGCACCAGGAACCCCCGCTGCGCACACCTATGGCAGCAGGGTGCAGTTAATATCCCGGCGGTCAGGGTACGCGGACATCTGCACCTGGCAGCAATGCCCTAGTCGCACTCGCATCATGTATCACTGTATAATTAATACACACACATACACACGAGAAACGTGTCTAGGAAAACATAACGTAAGAAGTTGCTGTGACGCTAGGGGTGGAGCCGGCATGTGATGGGCGGTGACTTGTGCAGTGCATTCGCTGATTGGCGGAGACGCCGCGGTGCTGGAAGAACGTGACGTGTAGTGCAGGCCGAACCTACCCCGGGATGTGCGCTGAGAGCGGCCGGGATGTGGTTGCTGTGCGCGGTCTGTGCTGTGGTGCTGCTGCCGCCGAGCTGTGCGGAGAACGCTGCATGTGACGATGGGCAGGTGAGCGCTCCTGTGCGATAGTTACGTGTAATCCAATACCCACTCACAGGCGCCCTACCGCTGCATGGGACTGGAGTTTTACTGGCGGCATCCAAGTGGGCGCTGCTCTATCCCCACTCTCAGTGTTGTGTTACAGGTAGCAGACTGCGTCCCACACACTTCCCTGGTGTGTTACCCACCTGTGATGCAGTGTTATTTCACTTTTACATTTTGTGCATCTACAGAGCAATATACAGAGCTGCTCAGTTCCCCTGAGTTTCCCTTAGTGCCTTTCCCCTTCCTTACCCCCTCCGTAACATGTAGGATAATAACCGTATCCCGAAAGGATACAAATGGAAATAACATCATCTTTGTTTCCATCCGTTCAGATTACCGGTGTGATAGCTGGTGAACCAGGGCGTGCTGTGGGGCTTAGTCTGGGCTGGGTGTTGGGAAAGACGGCAGTCTCTTAAGATTGTGTTGATTTACTGCACTTTTATGTCTACAGATATTTTAGGATCACTGAGATCTTGCATCCTACGTGCTGAAACTTTTTCCAGGACACCAGGGGTGTGTGTGCATGAAATATGAGATCCTCTGACACCTCACCTGTTTAGCCTGCATTAGTCTTGTGGGCACAAGTTAATGCCCCTTTTGCCTCTATTAAAATTAAACTGACAGCATAGGTAAGTGCTACTAGAACTACCGCCACAACATGCAGTTTAAGGGTCAGAACAGGGCTACTGCACATGCCCATGGGTGTGGTATGTAAGGTCAACCACTATTGGTTGACATGACATAAGGTCGACATGAGTTTTTTCACTTTTTTTTGGTGCCGTTTTCTCCATACAGTGACTAGGAACCCAGTTAGTGCACCGTGTCCCCTCGCCATGCTTCGGGCAAGGTGCCTCGCTGCGCTCGGCACAGGTTTCCATTCCCAATTGTAGTCCACGTGGATCGTATGAAAATTAAAAAAATATATATATGAAAAACTCATGTCGACTTAGAGTCCCTGTCGACTTACTGTCAACCTATAGTGGTCGACCTAGACATTGTTGACCTAAGTGTGGTTGACCTAGAGACTGGATACCCATGCCCATTGGTAGCAGTTTCCTCTACCAAGTTTGCTGTGTGGATCTGAGTGCTCAGTCAGTGCACTGGACCAATGAGTAGCTACCAGGAAGAAGAGACAGGATCCTTATCATGGGGTGGGAGAATGTGTGCTTAGTGCATTAGAAATAGTTTTGCAAACTTTTTGAACAGTATGGAACATCGGTATAATACTCTCTCCACCCTTTTATATGCTTTCAGTAATCTCCCTCTGTAAAATGAAATATATATATATTTTTTTGCACTGCTCCACAAAACTAGCTGCAGCAGTGAGCCTGTTATTTTCTATAGGATCATCTTCATTCCTAAAATGTCTGTATTTGAACTTGTAGTGTAAACTTCTGTTTCTCTGCAGTTGCTACCAGCTTGCTCTACAAACTCATGCCCTTTGGCAGAAATGTGGAAACAAATGATTAAGCACAGGCGCAGTGCCAGCAAATGACATCTTGCTTTGTACCTTAGCCATATTGGACATCGTAATGAGACTCAGACTTCTTTCTTTCAGTTCAATATTCAGCTCGACCTGCCAGATGACCGTGCTTATTTGTGTACCGGAGACTATATTCCTCTCCCAAAGCAGGTAAGAAAATGGCACGTAATGGTCTGTTTCCTAAAATGTGTTTATTTGGCGGACTTTGCTCCTGGCATTGCATGGGAATTGTTGGTGCAATTAATAGCCTTTTTGAAACCATAAAACATTTATTATTAATTGTGTAGTAAGCAATTCATAGGTCATCCGCTGTTTGTCACGTACATCATTTAAGAGTATGGGCCTTACTCAGGTTTGTAAGGAAACCAAAAAAGCAACCAACTGGGCAAAACCATGTTGCATTGCAGGTGGGGCAGATGTAACATGTTACGGAGAGATTTAGATTTGGGGTGGGGCGTGTTCAAACTGAAATCTGAATTGCAGTGTAATAATAAAATAGGCGGTATATACAGGTTGAGTATCCCATATCCAAATATTCCGAAATACGGAATTTTTTGAGTGAGATAGTGAAACCTTTATTTTGTGATGGCTGAATGTACACAAACTTTGTTTAATACACAAAGTTATTAAAAATATTGTATTAAGTGACGTTCAGGCTGTGTGTATAAGGTGTATATGAAACATAAATGAATTGTGTGAATATACAACACTTTGTTTATAACACAGTTATTAAAAATATTGGCTGAAATGACCTTCAGGCTGTGTGTATAAGGTGTATATGAAACATAAATGCATTTTGGGCTTAGACTTTGGGTCCCATCGTCATGGTATCGCATTATGATATGCAATTATTCCAAAATACGGAAAAATCCGATATCCAAACTACTTCTGGTCCCAAGCATTTTGGATAAGGGATACTCAACCTGTACCGTGCACAGACACGGTGCTGTTTCTACCAACGGGCGAGCCGTGCGATATCACGGGGCGCCCACCATGACACCTGCTGCTATTATCTGCTCCCCCCCCCACCCCCCTTCTGGCCATAGTACTCCGCTCGGGGGATGGAGTTTTGCGAAATTAGGCGGTTACGTCATGATGTCTCAACGCAACCACGTAATTTCACAAAACTCTGTCCCCTGAGCGAAGTTCTATGGGCAGGAGGAGGGTCGAGCAGACAGTGCTGCCTGCCGCCAATGAGCATAAAACCCCCTGGCAACGAACATGACACCCAGAGCACAAAACCCCCTGGCAACGAGCAGGTAATTTAAAAGTAATTAATAGCCTTCCTGTAGGGCTTAATGTATCATGGGCGTGTAGTATAATATGGCGCAAGGGGCTTTACTATGTGGGGCTTAATATGATAGAATTTCTTTCCTCCCTGTGGTGGCCGAGGTCTGTTGGTGCAGGGTCAAAAACTGGGGTGTAAGGTAGTCTTTTCCTACGAGACCATGCCCATTTTCGCTATATCACACCCATTTTAATGAGGACATGCCAAGAGCGTGTGCACCTTCGGCATGCACAAAGTAGTTGTTTTTTTGTTTTTTTTATGTCAATGGGGGGGGTGCGCGCATTTTCGAATGTCTGTGGTGGGGGGACACTTTGTTTGTTTTTTTTAATTATTATTATTATTATTATTATTATTAATATTATTATTATTATTATTCACACTGGGAGACAAATTGTCTAGAAACAGCCCTGCACAGACATAATATAACCCACTCAAATCTAAATCTCTCTGCACTTGTTACATCTGCCCCACCTGCAGTGCACCATGGTGTTGCCCAGTTGCTTGCTTTTTTTGTTTGCTTCGATATCTGAATAATCCGCTGTATACAAATAACATCCTTACAAAAGTCTGACAGGTATTGTTCCTAGAAAGGGAGTGGGAGTTGCCAGGTGAGTTTGCCCGTGTGTGTTTTTCCTGTGGATATTAGTTTCCAGTGAATTTCACACCAGAGCAAATACAGTATTTGCAGCCATATTTCTAGAAAAAAAATATTGAATTGTTTTGACTTGTATGCTTCAAACCTGCAGGCCCATGCAAAAGTTATGTAAAAAATTAAATAAATCACTGAGGCAGGCTATGAGCAGAAAGTGATATTTACTTTATTTAAGTGATATGTTTCGTCAGCCTGCTATTAATGATTGATAATTGATTATATGACGACCATGGTAGTAAGTCACTAAGATAGTTTCTACTCATTGACAGTAGTGGAAGCAGTAACAACTGTGTGAGGTTGATGTTTAATGAATAGCTGCTGGCAATCTGGAATCTGTAGAGAACTTAGGGGAAGATGTACTAAGCAGTGAGCCAGTGGATAAGTTGCCCATGGCAAGCAATCAGCTGCTCGGTATAATTTTATAGTATGCAAATTATAAATGTTACTTCAATGCTTGGTGGAGTACCTGTTCTTACACTGGAAGCTTGAGAGGTCCCTAGTGTGGGGTGTAGTATGGTATGCCGGTGGCCGGAATCCCGACCGCCGGCATGCCGACAGCTGGGCGAGTGCAAATGGGCCCCTTGCGGGTGCTGTGCGCACCATGCTATCTATTCTCCATCCATGGGGATCGTGGACCCCCAAGAGGGAGAAAAGGTGTCGGTATGCCGGGTGTCGGGATTCCGGCGTCTGTATACTGTGCGTCGGGATCCCAACAGCCGGTAAACTGAAGAACTGAAGACCACCCCCTAGTGTGCAATGGAGAAACACCTTGTGGAGTACCATGGGGGGGAGGGGGTAGCTGACCCTGGTCGAGAGTGGAGAAAAACTGGGCTTAGTGTCTGCTGTCCTTCTGAGGGGATTGCACTCCTTGCGTGGAGCGGAGAACGGCCTGGTTTAGTATCTACTCTTGTACTGAGGGTTGGTCCTTTACCCTGGCACTGAGTGGGTATGAAGCTTGGTCTGGCTGGAGGTCGGGAGCAGCCTGAATCCCGAGGTGTTATGTGCCCCTGGAACTGGGAGGGACAGGGGTGCCTGAAAATGCACAGGGGATTTGTTCCACCATGCTTGAGTATGGCACTTGAGCACGGAGCACTCGTCTTTCCTGCCTGCACCCACTTTCCTTCGCCCTGGCCTTTAGGCTAGGGCAAGGATAATTTTTACTTTTCTCTGGCCTTCTGGCTGGGGCTTATTTATTTATTTTTTCACGTGTGTTTGCTCTTTTTTTGCACTACACTTCACCTTTTTATGTTTGTTTTTTTTGTGTCATGTTTTTGTCTTAGTTTAGGTGAGACCTTTATGGGCCACCCTCTCCTCTAGTTGCCGAGGCCCTCTCCTTGTGGGGAGGGGGGCTGGAGGGTTTTCCGTTCCCCAGGGGAAAGCTTCGGCCAACCCCGGGGATATTCGAGGGGTCTCTCTGCACTTCGGCAAGGGGGGACCCGCAGACCCTTTTTCCTTCAGTAGGCCTTTTGGCTCTGAGGGTTTGGGGAGTAATGGGGCCTTTCTGCTTTTGGAGAGGGTCCAAGTACCTATGCCTCCAGCACGGTTTTCTTCACAGACCACTGGGTGATGAAGCAACGCACTTCGGGCTTCAAAAAAAAAAAAAAATTCTTGACTTACAAGGACATCTTTATATAACCCTGGCTGTCCAGGAATTGGCTGAGAATGTCATGTGATGGCAAGCTGGCTCTCTGTTGGTGGTTGATCGATCACCTGATCCAGACTGTCATGGCTGCAGCCAGCGCTGCGGAAGAAAGTACACCTGATATCATGAAGGCCACTAAGAGATATAGATGCTGCAGCGGGGGTTATGCTGCTGCGGGGTCCTGGTGACTTGGCTCATAATTGAGACATGAAGCGGCGAAACCAGTAAGTGACCCGGTGAGAGAACATAACAGCGTGATTTGTGACAGCAGCGACTCAGGCAGTGTAAGGACCAAATTTAAAAAAATACATATTGCGATGCAAGGGGTACATGCATGGAAAATGCTGTTTGCTTAAATTTAGAAGTATGCTAGGGCACACCCCTGCCCAGTTAAAAATATATCTGCACATTTTAAATTAGTGCCACCTGCAGCATGATTTACCAAGGTATAAATTGTGTTTTTGCTTTGTTTTGAGCTCTCCCTAAAACTCACAATAGTTATTAAGCAGTTGTACTTGCATTTGTAGAGATGGGAGGAGAACACTTTACAGACTTAAAAGATTGAGTTGAAAGGTTCTGAGAAGCTGCAATGCAAAAGATAAAGTTCCCGGGCACAAGTATGATCTCATGTGATTGGTTCCAGTGGCACCCCATTTACATGTGTTTAGGTAGCTTAAAAAAAAACAAATCAGTTAAGTGCATGTGTTTTGCTGCCTGCAGATATGAGGCCTGAGGAGCTCAGACCCTAGTTCAGTGGGGTGTAGCTTAAAATATTGACAGTATACAGTCAGTCAGTCAATAGGTGGAAACCAGATGGTTAACGAGGTCAAAAGGTTGATATGCAAATTAATTAATGCAGAAACCTTCTTTTTTTTTTTTGTAATTTCAACCCTAAACCTAACCCTCCCCCCGGTGCCTAATCCTAACCAGCCCCTTCTGCAGCCTAACTCTAACCATTCACCAAGTGCTTAACCCTAACTGTCCCCTCCAGCAGCCTAACCCTAACACTCCCCCAAGTGCCTAACCCAAAAAAATGTCTGCAATAACATATCAGAAGGCAGTGTAATCAAGTGTTACAAGCTATAACGTGCAAGTAAAAGCAAAGAGATCCATGTGCAGTGCTTAGGGCCACCTGTTATCCATCTCTGCCCTTGTCAATTGAGCCATAAAGATTTTAGAAAACACCTTGAAGTTTCATGATATTTATAAATGCATATTATTTTACAGCCTAGGCCAGTGGTTCCCAAACTTTTTTTAATCATGGCGCCCTAGAGTATCAGAATTTTTTTTACGGCACCCCTAGGCCAAAAGTTTCATATTGAGAATTTTAGAAAACAATAAGTAAATTATGTTTGTGTCATCCTTAGTTACTTTAGTGTATTGCGGGACAATATTTGCTTCTGTTTGTCCTCGTATTTTATAATTGGCAGCCACAAGCACTGGTTTTGTCTATTACTTTGACCAAAAATAGTTTGAATTGGTCCTTTACCACCAATCCAAGGCACCCCTGCTAGTGTCCTGAGGCACCCCAGGGTGCCTAGGCAACACAGTTTGGGAACCACTGGCCTAGGCTTTCATATTGAACTGCTTGCTCATTGATCCCTAATATCCATATCACCTTTTACAGCAGGTGACACATTATTCCTCTCATCTAGTTCTGTGAGCAATACAGATAACAAAGTGTAACTATGTGTGTCTTTATGTACCTTTTTATAAAACCTTGTTAGCTACCTGTGCAATGTCTGAGTCGCATATAGTCTATTATTAACCATTCCTTGGAATGTGTGCAGAGTTGTTTCACTTGCTGGCTGACCTTGTGTGTGATGACATGCAGAAGTGCTGGTATTTTGGTAGATCATCTTATTTACAAAAAGATTGATGATTACAATGTATTGCAGTTGTTTCATTGTTTCTGTTCTGTTTTGTCACTGTCCACAACAGGTATTACCCAGTGTTGCCATCAGGTATAAGCCGGAGGTAAGAGGCGTTTAGCACTCTGTATAACTTATGTTGCCTTTATCACAGACATCGTCTTTTGCTGTTTTATACGCCATTATTTTTCTTACTACACTTGCTAATCATTTCTCAAAACAATTATTGACCGCTATTATTTTGTACGGGTGTGGATCGTTGGGTCGACCGTAACTAGGTTGACATGGAAAAAAGTCGACATGAGGTGTTTTTTTTTTTTTTTTTTAAGATTTCTTCATAAAGTGACAGAGAATCACAATTACTTTGTGTCCCCTTGCATGGTGAACGACTTCGGGCAAGGTGCCTCACTCCGCTACCGCTGTGCTTGGCACATGTTACTATTCTGAATCATAGTCCACGTGGATCATAAAGTGTGAAAAAGTAAAAAAAAAAGCAAAAAACTCATGTCGACCTTCGCCAAGTCGACCAATAGTGGTCGACCTAAGTGTTGTCGGACCTAAAGACCGGATATTATTTTGTACACAAACATATTTACTCATACGTCCTAGAGGATGCTGGGGATGCTTTAAGAACTATGGGGTATAGACGGGATCCGCAGGAGACATGGGCACACTATAAGACTTTGAATGGGTGTGAACTGGCTCCTCCCTCTATGCCCCTCCTCCAGACTCCAGTTAGATTCTGTGCCCAGTGAGACTGGATGCACACTGAGCAGCTCTCCAGAGTTTCTCAGGAAAAGACTTTATTAGGTTTATTATTTTCAGGGAGACCTGCTGGCAACAGGCTCCCTGCATCGTGGGAGTGAGGGGAGAGAAGCAGACCTACTTCTTCTGAGTTCAAGGGCTCTGCTTCTTAGGCTACTGGACACCATTCGCTTCAGAGGGTTCGATCACTTGGTACGCCTAGCTGCTTGTTCCCGGAGTCGCGCCGTCACCCCCTTCACAGAGCCAGAAGATTGAAGCCGGGTGAGTATGAGAAGATCAAAAGACTTCAGTGATGGCGTTTGAGGTGCCGCACTGCGCGCCATGCTCCCACACATCACATCAGTGCAGGGCGCAGGGGAGGCGCCCTGGGCAGCATGGGGGACCTCAAACAGCAATGGCATTGAATATAACAGTGCCCAGGCACTAGTTAAGGGACCCCCGCCAGTATAAAGATTTTTGAGCGGGACTGAAGCGCGCCATGTAGTGGGCGGGGCTTCGCCCACGCAGCTCTGACCAGCGCCATTTTTCTCTTCACAGAAGGCTGCAGAGACGCTGGCCCTGACCTCCACACTGCTGTGCAAGTAACGGTGCAAAATGGGAGGGCGCTAGTGATTTGGTGATTATTATATAAGCAAAAAGCGCTAGCAGGTCTGGGCAGTCTTGTTACTGGCTTCAGTACCGGGATAGGCGCTGGGTGTGAGCTGGCAGAACTCTCTCTGTGTCTCTCTGGCAGGCTTTATTGTGGTTCTGTCTCCTATAGCCCCAGTGTGGTTGTGCCTGTCGGTACGTGTGTGTCGACATGTCTGAGGCTGA
This sequence comes from Pseudophryne corroboree, assembly GCF_028390025.1. Lineage (NCBI taxonomy): Eukaryota > Metazoa > Chordata > Amphibia > Anura > Myobatrachidae > Pseudophryne > Pseudophryne corroboree. The sequence goes on from NC_086445.1 coordinate 873,738,301, forward strand.
ATGCTCTTCCCAGGAGGAGGCTGGAGTTGGGGACAGACAATTCTATGAGAGTGGCAGTGTCGGCACCGCCGACGGATGATTGGGTGAATATGTTGAGTGTTTTAAACGCAAATGTGACTAAGTTGGCTAAGAGATTTGATAAATCTGAGTCTAAGAACCAGACATGGAGGAAATCCATGGAAGATGCTTTGTCACAGGCCCAGACTCCTTCGGAGTCACAGAAACGTGCATTTACCCAGATAGCAGATACAGATACCGACACGGACTCTGATTCCAGTGTCGACTATAGTGATGCCAGATTACATCCAAAACTGGCTAAGAGTATTCAGTACATGATTGTGGCAATAAAATAAGTTTTACATATCACTGAGGACCCTGCTGTTCCTGATACTAGGGTCTGTATGTATAAAGGAAAGAAACCTGAGGTAACGTTTCCTCCCTCTCATGAGCTGAACGTACTTTTTGAAAAAGCTTGGGAAAATCCTGACAAAAGGATACATGTTCCCAAAAGAATTCCAGTGGCATATCCGTTCCCTTCTGAGGACAGGGAAAGGTGGGAGTCAATCCCCACGGTAGACGAAGCTTTATCGCGTCTATCCAAAAAGGTGGCGCTCCCGTCCCCTGACACGGCAGCCCTAAAGGATCCTGCGGATCGTAAGCAGGAAAATACACTGAAATCCATTTATGTCACTACGGAGTCGCTACTCAGGCCTGCCGTTGCTGCGGCATGGGTGAGTAGCGCTATTGAAAGGTGGACAGATAACTTATCTGAGGTAGATACCCTAGACAGAGATAGCGTGCTTTTGACTCTGGGTCACATCATCGACGCTGCAGCATATTTAAAAGAAGCTGTAAGGGATATTGACCTTTTGGGATCTAGGGCCACTGCCATGGCAGTCTCAGCAAGGAGAGCGTTGTGGATTCATCAATGGAATGCTGACGCTGACTCTAAGAAGGCGATGGAGTCGCTACCGTTTAACGGTAGGGTCTTGTTTGGCAACGGCCTCACTGACCTGGTTTCTACGGCTACCGCAGGTAAGTCTTCTTTTTTACCTTATGTCCCTGCACAGCAGAAGAAATCGCCTCACTATCAGATGCAGTCTTTTCGGCCCAATAAATTAAAAAAAGGACGTGGGTCCTCCTTCCTTGCTGCGAGGGGGAGAGGACGGGGGAAAAGGTCACAGGCTGTGGCAAGTTCCCAGGAGCAGAAGTCCCCTCCGGCTTCTACCAAATCCACCGCATGACGCTGGGGCTCCGTTGCGGGAATCCGCACCAGTGGGGGCACATCTCAAACTCTTCAGTCAGGTCTGGGTGCACTCGGACCTGGATCCTTGGATAGTAGACGTAGTATCCCAGGGGTACAAGTTAGAGTTACAAGACGTGCCCCCTCACCGATTTTTCAAATCGGCCTTGCCAGCTTCTCTTCCAGAAAGGGAGATAGTAAGCGCTGCGATACTAAAGTTGTGTCAAAATCAAGTAATTGTCACGGTACCCCCATCTCAACAGGGGGAAGGGTTTTATTCGAGCCTGTTCGTGGTCCCGAAGCCAGATGGCTCTGTCAGACCGATTCTAAACCTAAAATCCCTCAATTTCTTTCTGAAAAGATTCAAGTTCAAGATGGAGTCTCTACGAGCAGTGATCTCCAGTCTGGAGGAGGGGGATTTTATGGTGTCGGTCGACATAAAAGATGCCTACTTACATGTCCCCATATATCCTCCACATCAGGCTTACCTGAGATTTGCTGTGCAGGATTGTCATTACCAGTTTCAGACGTTGCCGTTTGGTCTGTCCACGGCTCTGAGGATTTTCACCAAAGTAATGGCGGAAATTATGGTTCTCCTGCGCAAGCAGGGAATCACAATTATCCTGTACTTGGACAATCTCCTCATAAAGGCGAGGTCCAAGGAGCAATTGTTGAAGAATGTTGCCCTTTCACTGACGATTCTCCAACTACGCGGTTGGCTCTTAAATTTGCCAAAATCACAGTTGGATCCAATGACACGGCTGTCGTTCCTGGGTATGATTCTGGATACAGAATTGCAAAGAGTTTTTCTTCCAGTGGAAAAAGCTCTGGAAATATAGAATATGGTAAAACAGATTCTGAAACCGGCAAAGGTGTCAGTTCTTCACTGCACTCGGTTGCTGGGGAAGATGGTGACGGCCTACGAGGCCATTCCGTATGGCAGGTTCCATGCCAGGGTGTTTCAGTGGAACCTGCTGGACCAGTGGTCCGGGTCTCACCTGGACATGCACCGGAAAATAATTCTATCTCCCTGGACCAGAATTTCCCTTCTGTGGTGGCTGCACAGTTCTCACCTTCTGGAGAGACGCAGGTTCAGGATTGGATCCTGGTGACCACGGATGCAAGCCTCCGAGGCTGGGGAGCAGTCGCACAGGGAAGAAACTTTCAGGGAAAGTGGTCAAGCCAGGAAGCTTGTCTACACATAAACATTCTGGAATTAAGAGCCATCTACAACGGCATACTGCAAGCAGAACATCTTCGAGGTCTGCTGGTCTTGATTCAGTCAGACAACGTGACAGCAGTGGCGTACATAAACCGCCAAGGCGGAAAAAAAAAGCAGAGTGGCGATGGCCGAGGCCACGAAGATTCTTCGCTGGGCGGAAAGACATGCCAGCGCTCTGTCAGCTGTCTTCGTTCCAGGAGTGGACAACTGGGAAGCAGACTTCCTCAGCAGACATGATCTCCATCCAGGAGAGTGGGGTCTTCATCAAGAGGTCTTTGCAGAAGTGACGAGCGTTGGGGAGTTCCTCAAGTGGACATGATGGCGTCCCGCCTCAACAAGAAACTTCAGAGATATTGTTCCAGGTCAAGGGACCCTCAAGCGATAGCGGTGGACGCCCTAGTGACACCGTGGGTGTTTCAGTCAGTCTGTGTTCCCTCCACTTCCACTCATTCCAAAGGTGATAAAAATTATAAGAAGAACAAGGGTTCAGGCGATCCTCATTGTTCCGGATTGGCTAAAAAGGGCCTGGTATCCAGATCTTCAGGAGTTGCTCATAGAAGATCCCTGGCCTCTTCCTCTTCGGGAGGACCTGTTACAACAGGGGCCGTGCGTGTATCATGACTTATCGCGGCTGCGTTTGACGGCGTGGTGGTTGAACGCCAAATCCTAGCCCGAAAGGGTGTTCCCAGTGAAGTCATTCCTACACTTCTTCAGGCTAGAAAAGAAATAACGGCAAAGCATTACCACTGTGTTTGGAGAAAATATGTGTCTTGGTGTGAATACAAGAAGGCTCCTACGGAAGTATTTCACCTGGGGCGTTTGCTCCATTTCCTACAAGCATGTGTGGGTGCGGGCATAAAGTTTTTTCTTTTTTTTTAAATCATGTAAGTTTTTATTGAAATTTTACATGTAGTTACATAGGTGAAACAAGAAAGAGAAGAAAGAGAGAAACAGGAAAAAAAAAATAGAGAAAACAATTCAAAACATGCAACGTACAATACAGTGCATCATGCTGGTCAGTAAGTGTTACAATGATTTACAGTATAAAACATAGAGCTAGTGATACTTGAAAGAGGGGGAGAGCGCTCAGAACACTAGGTCTGGTCACTACAACACTATCGTCATTGATTTTTTTATTATACATAGGTAGGAGGGAAGTCACCTACACGAATATAGGGTTGTGTGTATAAGAAGCATGATAGCATCATCAAAATAAAAAATAAACTGGGAGGTGTCAGAGAGCATCGGCCTCGGCCAAAAAGGTTAAAAAAAGAGAAAGAGGTCTACAATCTCTGCCTATCAACGGGCCCCGTCAGTTCCGCACCCGAATGCACCAGAGTCCATTTATCCCACTTACAGTGAAACTTGGACACAGAGTTGCGGGATAAGTACATTAGCTTTTCATGCCTTATGACCAAGGTCACCAAAGCTCTCCATTCCAGTAATCTGGGAGGGGTCTCTGCAAACCAGGAGCGTGCAATAACAACCTTGGCAAGCGTGATCAGACACAGGACATACTGATATGTGAGCAATGAGTGAGTTTCTTCCAGGTCCACCCCGAAGAGACAGGCCCTGGGGTTAAGTTGAGGAAGAGATGGGTCAGTAGTTAATATGTCAGACCAAACCCGAGTCCAAAATTCGTAGACTTTCAGACAATCCCATAACAGATGCCAGAAACCAGCATCTGCCATCCGGCATTTGGGGCACAGAGCGTCAGGCCTTAAACCCGCTCGCTGGAGAAGTAGAGGGGTACGGTAAACCCTGAGCAAGATAAAGAGGTGCACCTGTTGATATCTGATGCAAGGAGTGGTAGACCTGGCGGAGCCCAGTATTTGTAACCATTGCTCGTCTAACAAGGGGCCTATATCACCCTCCCAGCTCAGCCTAAGCGGATCTAAAGAGGCAGGTAGGACTCTATTGTTTAGTGAGGCATATATCGTTGAAATTTTGCCCGTGGAGGGCAAGCGTTGTAGCAGAAGTTTAACTGGAGAGGGGGAGATGGAGGGGGCCGTTCTGAACTGGGTCTGTATTGCATGTCTTAATTGGAAGTATCTAAATAGGGCTGTGTTTGGGAGCTCAAAATCAGCCTGTAGTTGCGCGAATGATTTAAGGTAACCATCCACATACAGTTGTCCCAGGGAAATCACCCCACTTTTTACCCAAATGTTGTCTATAGACAGCTTCTGAAGTTCCATATAGGAACTGTTGAACCATAAGGGCGAGTCTGCTTCTAGGTCGGACCAATCATAAAGGCTGTGCACTTGCTTCCAGACCAGAAGAGCCTGTCGTAGGATAGGAGGAAGACCCGACACAGACATTCCCGAAAGCAAGAAAAGGAGGGGGGTGAAGAAGGGTCCCACCCAGTCTGTCAAGTATCCCTGTAAGGTCGGGCCACCCACTCCCGCGACCCAGCCGGAAAGGTGCACCAGCTGTGCCGCCAGATAGTACAATCTAAGGTTAGGCAGGCCCGCCCCTCCAGTGAGTTTGGTCCTACAAAGTTTTTTTTATAGCTATCCTCGCCGGTTTATGAACCCAGATAAAGGAAGATACGAGACTGTCAATGCTAGCAAATACTTTTTTAGGCAAGTAAATGGGGGAGTGTTGCAGGACATATAGGTACTTAGGCTGGATAGACATCTTAAAGAGATTGATGCGACCCAAAACAGTCAGCGGCAGTGCCTTCCATGTGTGGATTTTACGTTTAAAAAAGGCTGTGATAGGGTCAATGTTCCATCTGGCGTATTCTGATGCTGGTCCCGTAACCCAAACACCCAAGTATTTAAATTTCAGAGTCCATTGCAGTGAGTGTGACGTACATGCCCTCTCCGGGATATGTCCTGAAATGGGAAAGATAAAGGATTTGTCCCAATTTATACATAGGCCAGAGTATTCCCCAAATTCATTAACTGTGTGGAGCATAGACCGGAGAGAGATATCTGAGTCCCCCAGGAACAGTAACATATCGTCGGCATACAGAGAGACCTTATCCACTGTGGAGCCGATCGCCAGTCCCTGAATATCCGGGTTGTCCCGTATCATACAAGCCAGCGGCTCTATAGCCAGTGCAAACAGGGCTGGGGACAGTGGGCAACCCTGACGCGTGCCCCTGGCTAGAGAGAATGAGGACGAAGTATACCCATTAACAGAGACACGGGCCACTGGAGAGGAATATAGCAACCGAACCCACCCGATGAACATAGGGCCAAAGCCAAACCCGTGCAGCACCCGCCACAGGTAGGACCACTCAACCGAGTCGAAGGCCTTGGCGGCGTCGAGAGACACCACCACTGTCCCCGAACCCAGCAAGCCATCCCCCTGCAAGTGATAGAACAATATTCGCAGGTTTTGCATAGTGGACCTCCCCGGCATGAAGCCCGTCTGGTCCTGATGTATAATAGAACCGATGACCGTGTTCAGACGAATGGCAAGCAGCTTTGCAAGGATTATAACATCGGTAGACAGCAGTGAAATAGGGCGGTAGGATTCGGGAGCCTTGGGATCCTTCCCCGGTTTGGGCAATACTATAATAGTGGCCTCAGACATGGACGGGGGGAGTCCACCAGCTTCAAACAAGGTATTAAATAATTCTAATAAATAGGGACTGAAATGGGAGTTAAATATTTTATAAATCTCCACTGGGAGACCATCCCCACCAGGTGCCCTGGACGAGGGGAGCGACGACACAGCGCGCTCCACCTCCTCCAGGGTGAAAGGAGCCTCAAGTACTTCAAGCGCCTCCTGCGACAATTTGGGTAAATTCATCCGCGAGAGGTAGGAGTGCAGCTGCTCGTCGGAGTTGGAAACTCCTGACGAGTACAGTTTGGAATAAAATTTTTGAAATACCCCAGCTATATCTTTCCCCGAGTAACAGAGACTGCCATCCCCATCGGCAATACACTGAACAGTGCGGGAGTGGGATTCATCCCCGGCCAGAAAAGCCAGGCAACTGCCCCCCAACTCCGCCTGAAAATACTGCCTGTGACTGGAAAACAGCAGTCTGCGTTTGGATTTATCAAAGAGGTAATCGGCCCACTCTCTCTGTGCGTTTAGCCACGCCCCCCGATCCGACTGGAAATGTGACTCTATATATATACAGATTCCAAATCACGGCAAGCCTGTTCAAGTCTCGCTTCCTCCCTCCTGTTAAACGACTTGATGCCAGCTATTCTCTTAATAAAAGTGCCTCTAATATATGCTTTATATGTGTCATGTCGGACAGTGGGGGAGGAGTCTGGGGGGTTGTAATCAAGGAAGTCTTTCCAGTCCGAAATAAGGTCGGAGCCCTCTCCCATTAAATTCAACCAAAATGGGTGCAATTTCCACTGACTGCTGCCCCTATCGTGCGTCATAGACAGCTCTAGTAAAACTGGAGAGTGGTCCGATATACCCCTGGACAAATATGTTAGTTCAGAAATTCTAGGCGATAATGTCGGGGAAATAAGGCACAAGTCTATCCGTGACAGTGTGTTGTGGGTAGCGGAATGACAGGAATATTGCGCCATAGTAGGGTTTCGCATTCTCCAGACATCTATCCAGCCAAGTTCAGCGACAAGTCTTGCAAAAGGGGTCGGGGCAGGGGGGAGAGAGGTGGAGTCGTGAGACTCCCGCCAGCGATCAATAGACAAGTCCATGACGTTGTTGAAGTCACCCACACTAATAACCGGTGTGTCAGGGGACTGAGCTATAAAGTCAGCTGCTTTGCGCAGAACTTCACTGTTATAGGGAGGGGGGATGTATATAGCCATGATATTGTACAGTGCGTGATGTATAACGGCCCGTAAAAAAACATACCGACCCTGAGGGTCCACACTACTATGCTCCAAATGAAAGTGTACCGACTTCTTAACCAATATCGACACCCCTCTGGCGCCGGAGGAAAACGTGGAGAGGTAAGCCCATCCAACCCATGGCCTCTTAATGGCCATGACCTTACTACCATACAGATGAGTCTCAGAAAAGCATGCTATGTCAACTCTATACTCTTGAAGTTGTTTCAGGACAAGAGAGCGTTTAATTTTGTCATTTAAACCACGGACATTCCATCCCATCAGTCTAATCGTGTCCCTCCCCGTGGAGTCGGTGTTAGAACCCATACCGTAGATCGCATTGCATGGGCACAGGGAGAAAAGTCATGGGAGACAGAAAAGGTATAGTATGTGAGATTTGATACATAGTAAACCGGATTATAATAAAGCTATACTCTCTAGCATATAGAGGCCGAGCACTCTCCAAATGTGACACCTGAAAAACCATGCAATTCCATAGCGTTTGAGCACAATAATTAGTTGCAGAGAGAAAAAAAAGAAAAAAAGGGAAAGTAACAACAACAATTAAACATCCCATCCCGCACCCACCCTGTATGACCAGCAAGCAACCTAGTGTCATACCTATACCCTAATAAAACTAAATTAAACTAGCTGGGTTCAGAACAAACCAGCTGGGAAAAACAGAACTGTGGGACTAAACCCCTAAGCTGTCTACAGCAGGGAGCTCCCGCACATAGAGCTTAGCAAGTGTAGCGGCCCGATGCTATGTAAGAAAAACAAACAGAGAAATAAGTGACACACATCAGCCCATAAGGGTGAGGACAATAGGAACCGTACGGTTTACGCTATAATAGTTACCACACGCCAACAACATATGACCAATACGAGTTCATTCAGGAGCTGGAGGTCTGCGTTCCAGCCAGGATTCCACATCTTTCGGGTTTGAGAAAAAGTGCGTGGTGTCGTTGAATATAACCCTCAGACGAGCCGGAAACAACATCGAGTATTGAATATTCCGATCCCGGAGTTTGCGTTTGACAAAAGAGAATTGGGCACGGGATTTCTGAACTTCAATGGCAAAGTCCGGGAAGATTGAGATCGTGTGATTGTCAAACAACAACGGGCCCTGGAGCCGAGCCAGACGAAGTATAGTGTCTCTATCCTTAAAATGAAGAAGACGAGCAATAAACGTTCGAGCAGGAGTGCCAGGTGGAGGAGGACGAGATGTAAGACGATGCGCTCGTTCTACCGCGAATTGCGGGCTAAAGGCTTCACGTGTAAACATCTTAATCAGCCAGTCTTCAAAGAATTTCTCCGGTGCCGTTCCTTCCGCCCTCTCAGGCAGTCCGACCAGGCGGACATTGTTCCGGCGAAGCCTGCCTTCTATATCGGATAATTTAGCATGTGCCGATGATAATTGTGTGGAAAGGTCGTCCACCCTAGTTTTGAGTGGAGAGGTGGTGTCCTCCAGGTCCGAGATGCGGTGCTCAGTCTCACTCACTCTTTCACAAATCTTTTGGAGATCCTGACGAAGGAGAGAAACGTCTATCTGAACACGTTCAATTTTATCAGAAACACGTTGCTCAGAGGCAGCAATAGCCTGTATTATTTTCTGCGTAGATTGCGTCGAGTCATTCAAGGCCGGGTCCTCGCCCTCAGAGCGCGGAGAAGGAGAGTTGCGAGCCGCAGTGGAGGTGGATTGGGAAGAGGAGGATTCCCTCGCATATTTCTGTAGTTTCGCGGCTGCACCTGTTTTCCCCATTGTAGTATCCAATATATTGCACAGGGCTAGTGCAGGAAGCGTGTAGAATAGGATTACAAGTGTGGAGGAGTATGGAGGAAAAGCAGCAGCAACACACCCCTAAAGAAGCACAAGCACAACTTCGGTGTAATGAGCACAGCTTCCACGTGCAGCGAGTAGGGGAGCCAAGGAAGTCAGTGTAGTATATATATAGATGCCAGCACGTTATATTTAGGCAGAGATATATATGCGTAAGCGTGTGCAAACCGGGGTAGTATGTCCTGTACAGTTCCCAGAAGGGTGCACTATCCAAGCGGGGGTTTAATGCAGGGGGCACTGCAGGAGAGGGTAGGCAGATATATGCATGTGCAAACCGGGGTGGTATGTCCTGTCCAGCTCCCAGAAGGGTGCACTATCCAAGCAGGAGATTAATGCAGGGAGCACTGCGGGGAAGATGGCGGTGTAATTACCGTGAGCTGCAGGAGCTGATGGTGTGCCGATTAGCCTGTATAACTCGGTGGTGTTCTCCTGCAGTGGCTTGCGTCGGTCCTATGGAGAGGGAGCAGGCTGAGTAGTGCAGGCCGCGCAGTATCTCTCTGCGGCGGTGAAGAAGGCTTCCCTCCTAGGATGCAGCACGTGGGACGCTGCCCGGAGTCGGCGTCGGCCCCGGAGAGCACCGACCCGGAAGCGCCGCGGAGCCCCAGTGACAGGAGAGTGAGAAGCGGAGAGGCAGCCGGAGGGCGTCCAGGCACCGTGGCGGTAAGCTGGAGGTGTGCGGCTAGGGAGCGGAGGGCAGAGTGTGAGGCAGGCGTCCCGTCCCACGATGGCAAGATGGCCGCCGTGAGCAGCTCCGAGACACCACTCGCAGCACCCTCCGTCTTTTGGCCGCTATACGGATCCGAGGGGACAGGCAGGTAGATCCAGTTAAGCACCAGCAGTTGGGGCTGAAGTAGGTTCACTTTTTAAATAGGTAGCATCGGGCTGAAACGGATAAATGTAGGATTTTGTGCGGGAGCTTAAAAGCTATGCTCCTACTCCATGCTATGCCAAGCCACGCCCCCGCGGGCCTAAAGTTAGGCTCTATTAAAGTACAGATTTCGGCCTTGTCGATCTTCTTTTTTTAGAAAGAATTGGCCTCCCTTCCAGAAGTTTAGACCTTTGTAAAAGGCGTGCTGCACATCCAACCTCCCTATGTGCCCCCAGTGACACCTTGGGACCTTAATGTGGTGTTGCAATTCTTGAAATCACATTGGTTTGAACCTTTGCGCAAGGTTGAGTTAAAATTCCTTACTTGGAAAGTGGTCATGTTATTGGCCTTGGCGTCTGCAAGGCGAGTGTCTGAGTTTGCGGCTTTGTCTCACAAAAGCCCCTATTTGATTTTCCATGCTGATAGAGCGGCGTTGAGAACTCGTCAGCAATTTCTGCCAAAAGTGTTTTCATCATTTCATGTTAACCAGCCAATTGTGATGCTAGTGGCTACTGACACCTTGGCGGAGTCAAAGTCTCTCGATGTGGTCAGAGCTTTGAAGATCTATGTCGCCAGAACGGCGCAGATTAGGAAACCAGAGGCTCTATTTGTCCTGTGGGCTCCCAACAAGATTTAGGCTCCTGTTTCTAAGCAGACTATTGCGCGCTGGATTTGTAATACGATTCAGCAGGCTCATTCTACGGCAGGATTGCCGTTACCGAAATCTGTGAAAGCCCATTCTACCAGAAAGGTGGGCTAATCCTGGGCGGTTGCCCGGGGAGTCTCAGCGTTACAACTTTGCCGAGCTGCTACTTGGTCGGGTTCAAACACCTTTGCGAAGTTTTACAAGTTTGATACCTTGGCTGAGGAGGACCTCTTGTTTGGTCAGTCGGTGCTGCAGAGTCATCCGCACTCTCCCGCCCATTCTAGAGCTTTGGTATAAACCCCACGGTTCTTGAAGCATCACTAGCATCCTCTAGGACGTATGAGAAAATAGGATTTTAATACCTACCGGTAAATCCTTTTCTCTTAGTCCGTAGAGGATGCTGGGCGCCCGTCCCAGTGCGGGCTGTATCTGCAGTTTGGTTATAGTTACGCTCATGTTGCGTTGAGTTCAGTCAATCTGTGACTGTTGTTGGTCATGCCGTTGCATACATTGTTGTTGAATGCCATGTTGTACTGCGTGTTAGTGGTGTGATCTGGTATGTATCTCACCTTAGTTTAAAATAATTAAATAAATCCTTCTCCTCGAAATGTCCGTCTCCCTGGGCACTGTTCCTATAACTGGAGTCTGGGCATAGAGGGAGGAGCCAGTTCACACCCATTCAAAGTCTTATAGTGTGCCCATGTCTCCTGCGGATCCCGTCTATACCCCATGGTTCTTGAAGCATCCCCAGCATCCTCTACGGACTAAGAGAAAAGGATTTACCGGTAGGTATTAAAATCCTATTATTGTGTTTCAGATTTGTGCTAAAAGGTAGTACGAGAGTACACACCAGACATGACTTATAGAAGTGTGTTCTCGTAGTGACAGGAGTCTGGCTTTTAATAAAGTCGTCCTACATGGAGTTCTTCTTTAATGACTATGCTTCACAACTTTTAATAATGAACTTAGCCCAAGATCTAGCAAATGTAAAATTATTGTCAAAATAAGGGATAAAATCACATTGTGATGTTTCTTTAGTAATGGAGGACAAAACCCATTGGTATATTGAAACAAACAGGCAATATACTTCCATCAGGGGTTGGAACTGATATGCTGGCGGTCGGGATCCCGGAGGTCAGCAATAATCTGCCAGATCTGACTGGCTGGAATGAAAATATGGTAATATGGGCAAATGACCATCGACCATTTGCTACCATACACTGGAAAATGGACAAAACCTGTCCGTGATTTAGCTAATTTGCATGAACGACCGGTTTTGTCCATTTTCCAGTGATTGGGAGCAAATGGTCGATTGTCATTTGCTCTCATCCATTACCAGATTTTCATTCCAGCCAGACAGATCTGGAAGATGATCTGCCAGATAATTGTATGGTGTGTGCCCACAACGTGATGTGGCTAGGACACATCAGGAGACTGTGCTGATTAATTTGATGTGCACACTTGTTTGTCTGTAAATGAAGCACAACAGAACTTTGTATGGCCATGGCTGCTGCATGGTATCATTTTGTACACCATATACAAGTGTTAGATATCAAATTAATCATGACAGTCTCGTGGTGTGTCCCAGCCGCGTCACATTGTGAAAAAAGATGCATTTTCAGCAAAACAGACGCTAGCAATATCTCATGGGTACTGTGGTGCGACTGCAGTAAAGATGTATGAGGACACATCTGGAATGACTGTGTCCCGATTTATACAGCTATTCTTGCTGGATAAAATATACAGTATTACTATGACTTGCATTTTTTTTTTTTTTGCAAAACATTTTTTTTTTATTACCTGTTGTACTAGTATAAGCCGGTGATTTAATGTCTTTAAAGTCCTGGAAATATATGTTCTCTTGCAGAACTCCTATCACGCTTGCATGGACACTGCAATAGAGTATACAGCTGCAATACCAAACAGGTGAGCAGTGCTGTAGCCACTTGTATTACATTGTGCCCATTGCTGTCACATAGTGGATGCAGCCATTCTATGTTTCATTTTACACCTGTAAAATGTGTTCATGAATACTATATGAATTGGAAAATGACATATTTAAGTGTGTGTATTATTTTCACTTTTTAAACCGGAGGGAAGGGATAGAGTTCGGGTCTAAGGAGATGGGGAGAAGGTTCTTGGGAGCCAGGGGAGAGACATTTCCCCACCCCTAGACTTCTCATGAATGTTTGCTCAGCCTAAATTGGTTTTCCTTCACATGTTCATCTAACTATAGACTCTTAAGTTACATACACATTGAGCATTTCTGCCCAGAGTGTACGCACAGCGATTATGTGAACATCGCTGGTAGGAAAATAGCTCAGTGCATGCAAACTCAGCGATTTTCACACAGCCCAGCGATGTTCACGGGGGTTGAACCACTTTCCACAGAGGGAGACTGTGGAAAGTGGTTCACTCAGCTGTTAAAACAGCCCGACGGACGGCTGCGGTCAGCGATGATGCGGGAGCGTGCATCAGCGCTCATCGCCCGGCCATACACACTGAACAAGTTTGAGCTCAAAGTAGCTCAAAACACCAAAAAGTTACGTACTTTGAGCTCAAAACCGGCTACTGTGTATGGGCCTTTACAGACAGTAAGTAAATAAACCCACTGCCGCAGATAATTTTGTACAACATCTGTGTATGGTTGGTCTTCAGTTTGCTGGCTGTCGGGATCCCGGCGCACAGTATACCGGCGCCGGAATCCCGACAGCCGGCATACCGACACTTTTTCTCCCTCTTGGGGGTCCACGACTCCCTGGAGGGAGAATAAATAGCGTGGCACCCGCAAGGGGCTCATTTGCGCTCGCCCAGCTGCCGGTATGCCGGCGGTCGGGATTCCGGCGCCGGAATGCTGGCCGCCGGGAGCCCGGCCACCTGCATACACTACTACACCCCTGTGTACAAGTGAGACAATTTGTCTATCTTAGCAGTAGATCACTAAATCTGGAATGCAATTCACCTTGCAGGCGTTAATCATCATGTCTGTATTCTTATTTCAAATACTCTGAGGCTGCCCATTTATCACGCAGATCAGGTAGTGATGCACCATAATGATGAAGAGGTCTGATACTCTGTAATCTACAGACCCAGGCTTTTTATTTGCATTTCATATCTGATTTCCATTAAATCATTATGGTCTCTTAATGCATTTGTCTTCTCATGCAGTGGCGCACATCGACCCATATTGGCCAAGTATGGACAATATATTTACTGCCCACCTCAGCGATGGGTCCACAATCTGCAGGTGGGTGATTCTGGTAGTACTGTATGTGTGACTGGAAGGGGATGAGGTTAGAATTCCGCTGGATGGGATCCCAGAGGCCAAAATACTGATGCCGGAATCCCGACTGACCGCATAAGCCCAGTATCTACATACCGACAGAGGTCGGGATCCTGACGTCGAAAAACCAACGCCCGGAATCCCGATTGTTCTTTTAGTGAGACGTGCTCGAGTCCTGCCGTGGGGGGTGGGAGGTTAGGTTTAGGCATAAGAACTGGGGTTAGGGTGCAGGGATGTGAAGGTATGGTTAGGTACTGGGCAGAGGGGGTAAGGGTTAGGCACTTATAAGGGGGGGTTAAAGCTAGGCACCAAGCGGGGATGGTTAGGTTTAGGCAGCGGGCAAGGGAGTGTTAGGGTTAGGCACCAAGCAGGGAGGGGAGAGCTGTAACCAGTGGGGGAAGGGTAATATAAAGTTAAGTTAAGAGGCTGGAAGGGGTAAAATAATACTTTTCTCTATCGTCCTAGTGGATGCTGGGGTTCCTGAAAGGACCATGGGGAATAGCGGCTCCGCAGGAGACAGGGCACAAAAAGTAAAGCTTTTCCAGATCAGGTGGTGTGCACTGGCTCCTCCCCCTATGACCCTCCTCCAGACTCCAGTTAGATTTTTGTGCCCGGCCGAGAAGGGTGCAATCTAGGTGGCTCTCCTAAAGAGCTGCTTAGAAAAAGTTTAGCTAGGTTTTTTATTTTACAGTGATTCCTGCTGGCAACAGGATCACTGCAGCGAGGGACTGAGGGGAGAAGGAGTCAACTCACCTGCGTGCAGGATGGATTGGCTTCTTGGCTACTGGACATCAAGCTCCAGAGGGACGATCACAGGTACAGCCTGGATGGTCACCGGAGCCGCGCCGCCGGCCCCCTTGCAGATGCTGAAGTCAGAAGAGGTCCAGAATCGGCGGCTGAAGACTCCTGCAGTCTTCTAAAGGTAGCGCACAGCACTGCAGCTGTGCGCCATTTTCCTCTCAGCACACTTCACACGCGGTCACTGAGGGTGCAGGGCGCTGGGGGGGGGCGCCCTGGGAGGCAAATGTAACCTATATAAAGGCTAAAAATACCTCACATATAGCCCCTAGAGGCTATATGGAGATATTTAACCCCTGCCTGATTTTTCTAAATAGCGGGAGACGAGCCCGCCAGAAAAGGGGCGGGGCCTATCTCCTCAGCACACGGCGCCATTTCCTCTCACAGCTCCGCTGGTCAGGACGGCTCCCAAGTCTCTCCCCTGCACTGCACTACAGAAACAGGGTAAAACAGAGAGGGGGGGGCAAATTTATGGCGATATTTTGATATAACAAAGCAGCTATAAGGGAGCACTTATTATAAGGCTATCCCTGATATATATATAGCGCTTTTGGTGTGTGCTGGCAAACTCTCCCTCTGTCTCCCCAAAGGGCTAGTGGGTCCTGTCTTCGTTAGGAGCATTCCCTGTGTGTCTGCTGTGTGTCGGTACGTGTGTGTCGACATGTATGAGGACGATATTGGTGTGGAGGCGGAGCAATTGCCAAATATGAGGATGTCACCCCCTAGGGAGTCGACACCAGAATGGATGCCTTTATTTATGGAACTACGGGATAGTGTCAACACGCTAAAGCAGTCGTTTGACGACATGAGGCGGCCGGACAATCAATTAGTGCCTGTCCAGGCGACTCAAACACCGTCAGGGGCTGTGAAACGCCCTTTGCCTCAGTCGGTCGACACAGACCCAGACGCAGGCACTGACTCCAGTGGTGACGGTGACGATTCAACCGTATTTTCCAGTAGGGCCACACGTTATATGATTTTGGCAATGAAGGAGGCGTTACATTTAGCTGATACTACAGGTACCACTAAACAGGGTATTATGTGGGGTGTGAAAAAACTACCTATAGTTTTTCCTGAATCAGAAGAATTAAATGACGTGTGTAATGAAGCGTGGGTTGCCCCTGATAAAAAGCTGATAATTTCAAAGAAATTATTGGCATTATACCCTTTCCCGCCAGAGGTTAGGGAGCGCTGGGAAACACCTCCTAGGGTGGACAAGGCACTAACACGCTTATCTAAACAAGTGGCGTTACCCTCTCCTGAGACGGCCGCACTTAAAGATCCATCAGATAGGAGGATGGAAAATATCCAAAAAAGTATATACACACATGCAGGTGTTATACTACGACCAGCTGTAGCGACTGCCTGGATGGGCAGTGCTGGGGTAGTTTGGTCAGAGTCCCTGATTGAAAATATTGATACCCTGGACAGGGACAATATTTTACTGTCGTTAGAACAAATAAAGGATGCATTTCTTTATATGCGTGATGCACAGAGGGATATCTGCACACTGGCATCACGGGTAAGTGCTATGTCCATTTCGGCCAGAAGAGCTTTATGGACGCGACAGTGGACAGGCGATGCGGATTCAAAACGGCATATGGAAGTTTTGCCGTATAAAGGGGAGGAGTTATTTGGAGTCGGTCTATCAGATTTGGTGGCCACGGCTACAGCCGGGAAATCCACCTTTCTACCTCAAGTCACTCCCCAACAGAAAAAGGCACCGACTTTTCAACCGCAGCCCTTTCGTTCCTTTAAAAATAAGAGAGCAAAGGGCTATTCATATCTGCCACGAGGCAGAGGTCGAGGGAAGAGACAGCAACACGCAGCTCCTTCCCAGGAACAGAAGCCCTCCCCGGCTTCTACAAAAGCCTCAGCATGACGCTGGGGCTTCTCAAGCGGACTCGGGGACGGTGGGCGGTCGTCTCAAAAATTACAGCGCGCAGTGGGCTCACTCGCAGGTAGATCCCTGGATCCTGCAGATAATATCTCAAGGGTACAGGTTGGAATTAGAGACAGATCCACCTCGCCGTTTCCTGAAGTCTGCTTTACCAACGTCCCCCTCCGAAAGGGAGACGGTTTTGGAAGCCATTAACAAGCTGTACTCTCAGCAGGTGATAGTCAAGGTACCTCTTCTACAACAAGGGAAGGGGTATTATTCCACTCTTTTTGTGGTACCGAAGCCGGATGGCTCGGTAAGGCCTATTCTAAATCTGAAGTCCTTGAACCTGTACATAAAGAAGTTCAAGTTCAAGATGGAGTCACTCAGAGCAGTGATAGCGAACCTGGAAGAGGGGGACTTTATGGTATCCTTGGACATCAAGGATGCGTATCTCCACGTTCCAATTTACCCCTCACACCAGGGGTACCTCAGGTTCGTTGTACAAAACTGTCACTATCAGTTTCAGACGCTGCCGTTCGGATTGTCCACGGCACCTCGGATCTTTACAAAGGTAATGGCCGAGATGATGATTCTTCTTCGAAGAAAAGGCATATTAATTATCCCATACTTGGACGATCTCCTAATAAGGGCAAGGTCCAGAGAACAGCTAGAGATGGGATTAGCACTGTCTCAAGAAGTGCTAAAACAGCACGGGTGGATTCTGAATATTCCAAGATCCCAGTTAATGCCGACAACTCGTCTGCTGTTCCTAGGGATGATTCTGGACACGGTTCAGAAAAAGGTTTTTCTCCCGGAGGAAAAAGCCAAGGAGTTATCCGAGCTTGTCAGGAACCTCCTAAAACCAGGAAAGGTGTCTGTACATCAATGCACAAGAGTCCTGGGAAAAATGGTGGCTTCTTACGAAGCAATTCCATTCGGCAGATTCCACGCAAGAATTTTCCAAAGGGATCTGTTGGACAAATGGTCAGGGTCGCATCTTCAGATGCACCTACGGATAACCCTGTCTCCAAGGACAAGGGTGTCTCTTCTGTGGTGGTTGCAGAGTCCTCATCTATTGGAGGGCCGCAGATTCGGCATACAGGATTGGATCCTGGTGACCACGGACGCCAGCCTGAGAGGCTGGGGAGCAGTCACACAAGGAAGAAACTTCCAGGGAGTATGGACGAGTCTGGAAACGTCTCTTCACATAAACATTCTGGAACTAAGAGCAATATACAATGCTCTAAGCCAGGCAGAACCTCTGCTTCAGGGAAAACCGGTGTTGATCCAGTCGGACAACATCACGGCAGTCGCCCATGTGAACAGACAGGGCGGCACAAGAAGCAGGAGTGCAATGGCAGAAGCTGCAAGGATTCTTCGCTGGGCAGAGAATCATGTGATAGCACTGTCAGCAGTGTTCATCCCGGGAGTGGACAACTGGGAAGCAGACTTCCTCAGCAGACACGATCTTCACCCGGGAGAGTGGGGACTTCATCCAGAAGTCTTCCACATGCTGGTAACCCGTTGGGAAAGACCAATGGTGGACATGATGGCGTCTCGCCTCAACAAAAAACTGGACAGGTATTGCGCCAGGTCAAGAGATCCGCAGGCAATAGCTGTGGACGCGCTGGTAACGCCTTGGGTGTACCGGTCGGTGTATGTGTTTCCTCCTCTGCCTCTCATACCAAAAGTATTGAGAATTATACGGCAAAGAGGCGTAAGAACGATACTAGTGGTTCCGGATTGGCCAAGAAGGACTTGGTACCCGGAACTTCAAGAGATGATCACGGAAGATCCGTGGCCTCTACCTCTAAGGAGGGACTTGCTTCAGCAGGGTCCCTGTCTGTTTCAAGACTTACCGCGGCTGCGTTTGACGGCATGGCGGTTGAACGCCGGATCCTAAAGGAAAAAGGCATGCCGGAAGAAGTCATTCCTACTTTGATTAAAGCAAGGAAGGAAGTAACCGTGCAACATTATCACCGAATTTGGCGAAAATATGTTGCGTGGTGCGAAGATCGGAGTGCTCCGACGGAGGAATTTCAACTGGGTCGATTCCTACATTTCCTGCAATCAGGATTGTCTATGGGTCTCAAATTGGGATCTATTAAGGTTCAAATTTCGGCCCTGTCGATTTTCTTTCAAAAAGAATTGGCTTCAGTCCCTGAAGTCCAGACCTTTGTTAAGGGAGTGCTGCATATACAGCCTCCTGTGGTGCCTCCAGTGGCACCGTGGGATCTCAATGTGGTTTTGGACTTTCTAAAATCTCATTGGTTTGAACCACTAAATAAGGTGGATTTGAAATATCTCACTTGGAAAGTGACCATGCTTCTAGCCCTGGCTTCTGCCAGGAGAGTATCAGAATTGGCAGCTTTATCTTACAAAAGCCCATATCTGATTTTCCATTCGGACAGGGCAGAACTGCGGACTCGTCCGCATTTTCTCCCTAAGGTGGTGTCAGCATTTCATCTGAACCAGCCTATTGTAGTGCCTGCGGCTACAAGTGACTTGGAGGACTCCAAGTTACTGGACGTTGTCAGAGCATTAAAAATATATATTGCAAGGACAGCTGGAGTCAGAAAATCTGACTCGTTGTTTATATTGTATGCACCCAACAAGATGGGTGCTCCTGCGTCTAAGCAGACGATTGCTCGTTGGATCTGTAGCACAATCCAACTTGCACATTCTGTGGCAGGCCTGCCACAGCCTAAATCTGTAAAGGCCCACTCCACAAGGAAGGTGGGCTCATCTTGGGCGGCTGCCCGAGGGGTCTCGGCATTACAACTTTGCCGAGCAGCTACGTGGTCAGGGGAGAACACGTTTGTAAAATTTTACAAATGTGATACTCTGGCTAAGGAGGACCTGGAGTTCTCTCATTCGGTGCTGCAGAGTCATCCGCACTCTCCCGCCCGTTTGGGAGCTTTGGTATAATCCCCATGGTCCTTTCAGGAACCCCAGCATCCACTAGGACGATAGAGAAAATAAGATTTTACTTACCGATAAATCTATTTCTCGGAGTCCGTAGTGGATGCTGGGCGCCCATCCCAAGTGCGGATTATCTGCATAAATTGTACATAGTTATTGTTAACTAATTCGGGTTATTGTTGAAGGAAGCCATCTTTCAGAGGCTCCGCTGTTATCATACTGTTAACTGGGTTTAGATCACAGGTTGTACGGTGTGATTGGTGTGGCTGGTATGAGTCTTACCCGGGATTCAAAATCCTCCCTTATTGTGTACGCTCGTCCGGGCACAGTACCTAACTGGAGTCTGGAGGAGGGTCATAGGGGGAGGAGCCAGTGCACACCACCTGATCTGGAAAAGCTTTACTTTTTGTGCCCTGTCTCCTGCGGAGCCGCTATTCCCCATGGTCCTTTCAGGAACCCCAGCATCCACTACGGACTCCGAGAAATAGATTTATCGGTAAGTAAAATCTTATTTTTTTATTTATTTTTTTTTACTGTCCACAAGGTGGTGTGGTTGTTTTTTATTTTTTTTTATTTTACTACTAAGAGTGCTTTCGGGGTACCAGTATAAGGATTAAAGACCACTGTGGGTTTTATTGCCAATGGGAGAGCGGGCAGCAGGGACGGACTGGGGGCTGAAATCATCCCTGGCATGTGCGTGCGCCTGCAGAAGGGGGTGCACAGACACCACCGACGAGGGCGTGCCGCAAGTCAGAGGGGTGTGGACTCGCAGCACGCCCCCATTTTCATGGAGTATGTGCGTGGCCTTCCCGGCTCTCTGTGTGACAGGGCCGGCCCATCGGCTCTTCTGGTATTTGCCAGATGGGCAGTCCGGCCCTGGTGGGCAGTTATTTTATAATGTGGGGGCTGGGTTCAAAACACCCCCTACATATATGTTCTTTCAATAAAATATTTAAATTTATTAAAAATAATTTTTAAGGGGGGCGTGGCCACGGCGGCATCCGGGTAGGCAGCAGAGCACGGGAGCTCCCCGGCTAATTGATCCTTCTACCTCTCCTGGCCCCTGCTCCGGAGCCTGTGCCGCATATCCTGCCTGCTGAGCGCTCGGGGCAGCGGTGAACGTCCCCCGGCTGTCTCTGCAGAGTGCTCTTTGTCCGCGCCGGCTGCCGCTCGAGTTTCCGGCCTGGGCCGCAGGAGCATCCCCGGCCTCGAGTTTGGCGGCGCATAACCGCGCTGCCGCGGGTGCACGCGGGCGCGTCCCCGCGGTGAAACACCCCGCAAGTCACATTGTTTGGAGTCCGCGGCACCCCCTAATACCCGGGGATACTATATTCCACTGCTCCTTGCCTGGGATTTCTGTGCTGGGGTGGGGGGAGGCTGTGGGCCCGGTGGCCATCTTGGAAGCAGCTTCCTCCCCTCATATCATATTATCCTGCACTGAGACTGTGGGACAGATTGTAGTGCCTGTGGGCGTGCTGCCCGGCTCCCCATTATCCTGCCTTCACTCGTTGCCTTGGTCCTCTGCCCTTTCCTGTATTCCTGGGACCTCCTGGCTCACCCCTCCTAGTTACCACTGTTCTTGGGGCGCATTTGATACTACATCGCCCGCTCTCTGTTGGGCCCTCTGGCACTGAATACTTGGGACCTGCGAGCCGGCTGAGCACGATTGGATCCGTGTTGTGCCCGGTTGGTGATTTCAGCGCGCTAATATGGTGAAAGGCGGTCAAAGCGCGGCTGCGGCCAAGTTGGAGAAGTTTGCCCGCCAGTCCGCCACTCAGCCGGTGCAGCCATCTCCTAAAGCATCCTCTCCCACCCGCCCTGATCCCCTGGCTGGGGCCGACTCGGGCGCGACTGTGCAGCCCCCTGCTCCGTCCATTCAGCAGGTACTGGAGGCGATTGCGGGCAGCGAACAACGCTTGTCGGACAAAATGGAGAAGGTGCAGTGCGATCTTTCTTTACTATGTCAGGATGTCCAGAGAATCCGGGAGAGAGTGGGGGAGGCCGAGACGCGTGTCTCCAATCTGGAGGATCTCTGTGTCCCCCTAAAGCAATCCGTGTCGGCGGTCTCTCAGCAAGTTTCAACAATACTGACCAAGCTTCTGGATATGGAAGGGCGCCTCCGTAGAAACAATGTGCGGTTTGTGGGCCTGCCTGAAAGGGAAGAGGGGGCAAACCCTGAAGATTTCTTGGAATCCTGGCTCAAAGAGACGTATGGTGCGGAATCCTTCACCTCCCAGTTTGCGGTGGAGCGGGCCCACAGGGTTCCTTTCCGGCCTTTACCTCCAGGAGCCCCACCACGAACTTTCATTGCCACATTTCTACATTATAAGGACCGAGACTGTGTTACGCCTGGGTCGCACGAAGGGCCCCTTGCTTCGGATTGGTGTTCGGGTGTCGGCGTTCCCAGATTTTGCAGCTGACGTCCAGAAAGACCGGGCCCAGTTTCTGCCTGTTAAACGGCGTCTACGTGACCTGAATCTTCCCTACTCGATGTTGTTCCCCTCCAGATTGCGGGTGGTCGCAGACGGGGAAACCAAGTTCTTCAGCTCTCCACGGAAGGCGGCGGCCTGGCTGGACAGATATGCTCCAGGCAACCGTCAACTTGCTCCGGACTGGCATCCTGATCTTCCTCCTACCTGGGCCTTATACACGCAAGTATATGTCCGGGGAGCACCCCCTTGTTACGGTGGTTCTGGACTTTGTTGCGTTGTGTTACATACCTCTGGGGTTTCTTTTTGTATCGGGACTCTAGGTTCTTACGCTACACATTAGTTTGCCGTAGGCACTTGGATCTCTAGGGTTGGGTTTGTTAGGGATATGTGTATGCCGCTGTTTGGGAAGGTATACGGGGAGGGGGGTTGGTGTCTGGGTATTGTTGGTTTCTATGCAGGATCTGTTTTTTTTTCTTCAGTTTATTGTTTTCTATATTTTTATTTTTTTCTTCTATGTGAGGTATTGATGTGCTGTTTGGGCCGGATAGGCTTGTGGCCCGGGGTCTGCGGACGACGCTGTCTTCGGGATAATGTATGGTGTAGGCGGGTAGGGGCGCAGGCGTTTTTGATTCCGAGGTCCCTTAACCACCCTGTGCGGTGTTTCTGGGATATGTCCCGGATAACCACTTGGGTACCATGCCTGCCTTGACATTTTTGGCATGGAATGTCCGGGGTATCAATAATAAAGTAAAGAGATCCCTGGTACTCAAAATGGTCAGGAAATATGACCCGGACATTGTTTGTCTGAGCAAGACTCATTTAGAAGGTAATAGACTGATGTCGCTCCGCAGGCCTTGGGTGGGATGGGCGTATCATTCCTCTCACTCCTCCTTTTCCCGAGGGGTGTCAGTTATGATCAAAAGATCTGTCCAGTTTGAATTGCTTACTGCTGTCAGTTTATGTCCCCCCTCCTTTTTCATATGATGTTTTGCAGAAAGCCGCCTCATTTATTGCCTCCTTTCCCCATACCCCTGTTATTTGTTTAGGGGACTTTAACAACGTGTTGGATGTCTCCCTGGATAGGTGGAAGTCCCCTTCGGCTCTTGGGGCGGGGGGTACCCCGTCTAAATTTGCAGACTTTCTGAGTAATATGCAGTGGGTAGACGCCTGGAGGGTACGAAATCCCGTACTTAGACAGTTCTCGTGCTTCTCCGGCACACATGGCTCATTCTCTAGAATCGATCTGGCCCTGGTTTCCCCTGAGCTTCTGCCCAGAATTCTGGATGTTCACTATGAGGCGCGGGGGGTGTCCGACCATTCACCCTTGCTGTTATCTTTGGAGGTGGAGTGCCAAAGGGGACAGTCGTATTGGAAGTTACATCCATCCTGGTTGGCTCAGTTGGGTGACTGCTCGGACTTGACATTAAAATGGGAGGGTTTTTTTGCGGATAATGTGGGCTCGGCCCCGGCTCCTGTCATATGGGACTCATTTAAAGCCTTCCTGCGCGGTACACTGATCGGCAAAATCGCTGCACATAAATTGTCATGTAGGGAGAAGGAGAGGACACTTGAATCAGAGTTTAGAGACCTCGAGATCCGTTATCTGGCAGAGGGCACCTCTGCACTTAAAACGCGGTGGCTGACGGCTCAGGCGGCATGGCTGGCCCACCTCTCAGATAAAAATGCACGCTCCCTGTTGTTTCGGGCCACTAACTTGTATATGCAGGCAGATAGACCGGGAAGCTTGTTAGCCCGCTTGGTACATTATGACCGGCCTGGGTCTACGGTTGTGCAGATGTCTGGTCCTGATGGCTCCATTGCAGACAACACCCCAGACATTGCGCAATTGTTCCTTTCGTACTATAAGGATTTGTATGAGTCTCGCCTGACGTGCTCTGCGGCAGACTTGGACATATATTTGGATAGTGTGCCCCTCTCCAGACTCCCCCCCCCTCCGAGGCTTGCAGTTTTCTGGAGGCACCTTTGACTCTGGAGGAGGTTGTCTGCGGCGGTGGGCATGTCCCCCAGTGGCAAATCTCCGGGCTGTGATGGCATCCCCACTGAGCTTTATAAAACACATATAGAGTTCTTTGGCCCCAAGTTGCTTACCATGTTCACGGACGCGTTTGCTGCTAATCAACTTCCCCCCTCAATGTCCGAGGCTGTTTTTATAGTGCTGCCGAAGCCCGGCAAGGACCCCCGCCTCTTGGAGTCCTATAGGCCAATCTCCCTTATTCCTACTGATGCTAAGATCCTGGCAAAGATTCTGGCAGTTCGGCTCAACTCTGTTATTAAGTCCATAATACATCAGGACCAGTCTGGCTTTATGCCAGGCATGTCCATGTCTATTAATTTGCGCAGGCTGTATACTATTCTGCAAGCGCCACATACCTTCCCCTCGGACTCGGTCGTGGTCTCTTTGGACGCGGCTAAGGCGTTCGATAGCGTTGAATGGTCCTACCTGTGGGCAGTTATGAAATGTATGGGCTTCGGCCCTAACTTCATACAATGGATCAGACTGCTATATCAAAATCTGCGTGCCAGGATCTTGGTAAATGGTTATATTTCATTCTCCTTTACCCTGTCTCGGGGTACCAGACAGGGGTGCCCCCTCTCTCCTGCCCTATTTGCTATTGCCATAGAGCCTTTGGCCTGCCTGATTAGGACATACCCGGACATTGGGGGAATCACCACGGACCTTTGTGTTGATAAGATCGCCCTTTATGCGGATGACCTGCTGTTATTCCTCCATGATTATGCTGTTGACATGCCTGTTCTGTTGCAGGTCATTGAGGAATTCGGCGGCTTTTCTGGTCTCCGTATCAACTGGCCCAAGTCATTCTTTATGCCCGTCATTGGCCCCCCACCCTTGGCCCCGAAGCTCCCCTTGCCGCTATGCTGGACGGGTCAGTTTAAATATCTCGGAATTCAAATCGCAAATAACCCTTCTGATTTTATACCCCTGAACTTGGACCCACTGACGCAACTGATTGCACGCAAGTCGAGAGCTTGGTGCAAGCTTCCGTTGACAGTGACCGGCAGGGTTAGTCTAATTAAAATGATAATTCTACCCAAACTGTTATACATTCTCCTGCAATCCCCGGTATATATCTTTCCGTCCTTTTTTAGGAAACTGAATGGTATATTATCATCCTTCATATGGGCCAACAAAAGGCCTAGGATAAAGCTGAATACTCTCACTAGGCTGAAGGCTGATGGTGGTTTAGCCCTGCCCAACTTTCAGTTGTACTACTTTGCGTCCCAGTTGTTTCACCTTAGTACCTGGATTCAGGGCGGGGATGCCGGTACTTTACAATGGGCATTTCTCCGGTGTTACTACCCGGGCCTCTCTCCGGTGCAGGTTTTGCTGAGTGGGAGGGTTTCTCGGTACTCACCCCCTGTTGTCTTCCAGGCCATGAAGATCTGGCTAGCTCTGAAAAATATGCTTGGGTTTGATGGCTTGGACCCGGATACTCCCCTCTGGCACTCTACTTCACTACCCGAGCTGGGGGCTCTTGAGGGTGGGGTGGTGTGGGCTCCATACTCCATTATCTCCATATCCCAATTGTACAGTGATGATACGCTGAAATCGTTTCGGCAGTTGAAGGAGGAATTTGGTCTACCTAATTCTCATTTTTTTAGTTTCCTACAACTCCGACACGCCTTACAATCGCAATTTCGGGACTCACCCCTGACGCTCCTTCATTTCCCCATAAAGACCTTTTTAAGCTCGCTGGGACGGGTTAGGGTGATTTCTTTTACATATTCGTACCTATTGGGGATACTTCACGCAGACCCTCTCTCGGGGCTCAGAGAGCGCTTGGAGGGGGATTTGGGCCCCATAGGCGAGGAGGACTGGGAGCTTGCCCTGGAATACCCGGGTGTGGTGACTAAGTCACTCCGATTTCAACAAATACAGCTTTTTATTTTGCACAGATCCTATATAACACCGGCTCGATTGGCCAGGTTTGGGGCCGACAATACAGCCGTTTGCCCTAAATGTGGGGCTGATGGGGGGTCCTTTTGGCACCTTGTGTGGGAGTGTCCGTCCATTCAGGTGTTCTGGTCTGGGGTCAGGTCGATTCTGGAGCATACGGGGATGCCTGGGAGTATGTTGACCTCGAGATTCTGTGTACTGGGAATGGGGGTCCTGCTTCAGGGTCCAGATGGGAGGGCCTTTATGCTCGTAGTATTTGTGCCCTGGCCAAGGTGTGCATCGCACGGTTATGGATGGCCCCGCGTTGCCCTTCTATATCAGCCTTTAAGGCTCTGGTTAATGACACTCTCCTTTAAAGACCGCTATGTATACATGAAAAACAATGCTATTTCCAAATATGAGAAAATATGGTCCCCTTGGATTACTTCTGTATACTCCTCCCCTGCTCTTGTGCTATGAGAGTGTTGCGCCCTGGGGGCGGAGGGGGTCATGGGTTCATACAAGGCCAGGATGTGATATTACTCATTCTTCATTACTTCATATACCTCACTAATTGTACTGTAATACTGCTTCTTGATGGTATTTTTTTTATTTTTTTTTATTTGTGTTTTCGTTTTTTGTTTATATTTTTTATGTTCTAGAAATTTTGGTAGGCTATGTTCAGGCTTACTAGTTGGAGTTGTAATTGGTAAATAACTGGGGAGAAAATTAAAATGTTCAATATGAGAGTTCTGACCTGTTTACAGACATTAGAATGTTTCTTTTCCTTTTTATATTGCAACGTGAGTGTAGTGATAAAATGGGAGAAATTGCATATGTGATGTAATATACTTTACTTTTTCGAGATCACGTATGCTATAACCTGTTGCATTGCCTGTATTGTATTATTCAATTTCTCATGTCTAACGAAATGTCTGTATTTGTGATCCTTTTTTTTTTTTTTTTTTTTTTGAATAAACAAACTATTTAAAAAAATAATAATTTTTAAACTTTTATTAAGTAATAAAAGAAAAGGACAATATTTGAGCAGTTTTTTTTTTGGGGGGGGGGGATGTCAGTTAGTGGTTAGTCTGACAAAATGGTACACGCGTGCGCCGCTGCAGAACAGCAGTGATCACACTAAAGATGGTGGTCAAACATTGATAGCATGAACCAAGCATGTGAGAACGTACAAACCATGGCCTTTCCTATAATATTCCCTATGCTCAGAACTTCTTTGAATTACTGCACACACCTTTGGCACTAGAATGAGTGAGCATACAAGTCTCAAATTTCTGGAAATCGGAACAAACTTAGACAGTCAGCCAAAACTGTGCCTTTCCCTCCTACATTGGTATACTTGGGAGTAGTTTAATTGGACTGCACTAAATGGTGATCTCTGGCAACATTATCTGTAGCAAACACTTTCTTTTTGTTCTCTTCACTAGCTCCAGAATAAGTTCTGTCATGCTGTGTTCCATTGTAAAGGGTGATAATGGGCCTAATTCAGACCTGATCGTAGCAGCAATTTTGTTTGCGGATGGGCAAAACCATGTGCACAGCAGGGGGGCAGATATAACGTGCAGAGAAAGTTAGATTTGGGTGGGGTGTGTTCAAACTGAAATCTAAATTACAGTGTAAAAATAAAGCAGCCATTATTTACCCTGCACAGAAACAATATAACCCACCCAAATCTAACTCTCTCTGCACATGTTACATCTGCCTCCCCTGCAGTACACATGGTTTTGCCCATCTGCTAACAAAATTGCTGCTACGATCAGGTTTGAATTAGGCCCAATGTTTGTAATGGTGCTGTATGTGATGTCATATGCCGTGACTCTATCCTGTGCATTCCAGCATGCGGGTGTAGCTTTCCTCTACCATCCGTGTACACACTCCTATCTGAAGGAAGCATTCTTCTTGGTGGCCAGAAGCTGCACACCGAACCATATAATCACACCACTCCCGACACTCTCCAGAGAACGGGTAAGACTCCTCCTCCTTCGCGTGGTGTGGTATTTTCAAATGCAGGATCTAAAAAACATGAATGTGGTGATAAGCGTGATGGTTGTTAGTCAAAAAGCCCCACCCCCTTTATTCAGACTCAACTTTTAATGTTGGGACCTTTTGCCTATTCGAAATCTTTTCTCGTGCAATTTACACTGTTATCATGCAACCCCCTGCTGCCCATTTACAGTAGATAAGACCCTACAGATGTGTCCTCACACAGTTATTTTTCTTTTCTCCTTCATACACTAGGGGACACTGGAGTATACACAAGGGGGTATAGATGGATGGATGAGTGGAGCCTAGCACTTTAATTTTCTTTAGAAATGTAGGTGGCTCCTCCCCCTCTATATACCTCAAGACCCAGTTTAGATTTATCCCTGAGAAAAAGCTGAGTGCATAAAGGGCTGTGTCCAGTTCTTTCTTAATTTAAGTTATTGAATTCTTCTCTGAACTTCGCAGGCAAACTGTTTGCTGCTGTAGTCTGCCTGCATTGTTGGAAGCTGCCAGATGGGACCCACCATAGTTTATTGCGGCTAGTGTCCAGGTCCTTGGCCACAAAGACCGCGTCACTGATCGGCTCTGCAGTACTGAGTATAACCCATGCCCCTGTTAGCAGGAGTGGTGGCCATTCAGTTAGACGCGGATCCCCCCAGCCCACAAGAGCAGGAGCTCCCATTAGAGGCAGCGCGGTTAGCGTAGGCTATGCGCAGAGAGCAGCTACAGTCACAAGCTCGCAGACTGCTACCATGATGCAGGTTACTGCTATTTTCAAAGATCTGGCTGGTGGTGGGTCTTAGTAGGGATGGCCGTTGGTGTGGTCACCATCGATGATGGTCTACTATGCAGTGGATAGCCATCAATGATTTCACCAACCAATGGTCATCCCTTTTCTTTGACTGACTGGCACGTGGGCCAATTAGAACCTGTTGGTGGGGCTTTGCCGATGTCAGAGGGCGGAGCAATGCTCCGTGTACCAGCACCTTGGGGAAACAAAAATAAATACTTGGTTATGCTGTGCCATCGATGGAGGCAAACATCTGATTCTCCCCCGTCAATGGCAAAAGTATTCTACAGCGGCCATAAACCATTGATTATGAGTTATCGATGGTCAATTGCGTGGTTGACTCTCGCACCCCTGCTTAGATGGCCACACTGGGGGCTCTCGCTGCATGGGGAGAGCTCAGTAATGCCCTGGTTATCCTGGAAGCCCAGGAGGGAGCTAAATCTACCTCTATGTGGGGCACGTATTCTTATTGTGAATGCCGCCATGTGCCTGCACCACACAGGTGCCTTTCTCTTACTGCATACAATTTGCCAGTGTCACTTTGGTAGTCACATACTGGCTGACTTTGAATAAGTTTTATCAGGCACTGCTTTATGCCTACAGCCTTGCAAGCCTCCTTGCTTACACAGTCAAGGTAGCGGTTACACGGCATAAGCGTGTAGTATCACCAAACCGCAGCAGCAACATTTGCATATTATTAATGTGCATATCTGTACATGAGTGAAAAGCTGAATGCTTGTGCTGCTTACGCTTTTCAGCACTATGGTCTGTACGTATAGTGACCTAAATCTAATAAGTAACCGCAGCCCGTAACAGGCGCTGCAGGGTATAGGTCCGTGTAGACTTACATACCTATAGAGTAGCTCAGCTGCAGTGCACCTATGCGTCTGTTAGCTCAGATTGCGGGCCTAATTAAAGCCGGGCACTGTGCTGTATGCTTTTATTTCCAGTTACATGGGTTATACGATATATCGTTTCCCACAGTTGCTCACAGCTGCCCATGCATTCCTGTTTGGGTTATCTGTGGATTTTACTTCATCGTTAATAGAAGGTTTTGTGGCGATGCGTACCTGTACCTAGGGAGGTTGACTGGGACTAGCGGTATGGTCAATACTGAGCATACGTGGTCATTCCGAGTTGTTCGCTCGCTAGCAGTTTTAGCAGCCGTGCAAACGCTATGCCGCCTCCCACTGGGAGTGTATTTTAGCTTAGCAGAAGTACGAACGAAAGGATCGCAGAGCGGTGGCAAATTTTTTTGTGCAGTTTTAGAGTAGCTCAATACCTACTCAGCGTTTGCGATCACTTCAGACTGGTCAGTTCCTGTTTTGATGTCACGAACACGCCCTGTGTTCGCCCAGCCACGCCTGCGTTTTTCCAAACACTCCCTGAAAACGGTCAGTTGGAACCCAGAAATGCCCTCTTCCTGTCAATCACTCTGCGGCAACCAGTGTGACAGAAAAGCTTCGCGAGACCTTGTGTGAAACGACATCGTTCGTTGCAATTAAACGACGTGCGTGCGTATTGCGCCGCATGCGCTGAAGTGCCTTTTTTTGCCTCATCGCTGCACAGCGAACAAATGCAGCTAGCAATAAACTCAGAATGACCCCCATAGCCCTCAACCTTGTTGAGGACGGAGGTGTACACTATACTGTTCCTACGACATCTGGTATGCTATCTCCTACAGTGATAGTCCTGGGGGTTTATTCCTGTAACTGCACTTACTCCTTTACAGGGGTTTAGGCATTATTGGGTAGCGGGTAGACCTCCCCTTATCTGCTCTTTGAGTGGATAGGCTCCCCAAAATACATTTTTGACGACCCTCATGTCTCAGCATTTATCCACCTTCCTGTAGTGATACGCAAAGTACAGTTGCAAGAAAAAGTCCTGGATTTGTGCATAAATTGGTCATAAAATGTGTTTTGATCTTCTTGTAAGTCACATCAATAGACAAACACAGTCTGCTGAAACTAATACCACACAAACAATTATATGTTCTCATGTTTTTATTGAACACAGTGCAGGGTGGACAAAATATGTGAACCCTTGGATTTAATAACTGGTTGACCCTCCTTTGGCAGCAATAACCTTGACCAAACGTTTCCTATAGTTGCATATCAGACCTGCACAACGGTCAGGGGAATTTTGGACAATTCCTCCTTCACAAAACTGTTTGTTCAGCAATATTCTTGGGTTGTCTGGTGTGAATCGCTCTCTTGAGGTCATGCCACAGCATCTCAATCGGGTTGAGGTCAGGACTCTGACTGGGCCACTCCAGAAGGCGTATTTTCTTCTGTTGAAGCCATTCAGTTGTTCTACTTCTGTGCTTTGGGTCGTTGTCCTGTTGTCCTGTTGCATCACCCATCTGGTGGACAGATGGCCTTAAGTTCTCCTGCAAAATGTCTTGATAAACTTGGGAATTTTTCCGTTGATGATGGCAATTTGTCCAGGCCCTGAGGCAGCAAAGCAGCCCCAAACCATCATGCCCCCTCCACCATACTTCACAGTTGGGATGAGGTTTTAATGTTGGTGTGCTGTGCCTTTTTTTCTCCACACATAGTGCTGTGTGTTCCTTCCAAACAACTCAACTTTGGTTTCATCTGTCCACAGAATATTTTGCCAGTAGCGCTGTGGAAAATTCAGGTGCTCTTTTGCAAACTTGAAACGTGCAGCAATGTTTTTTTTGGACAGCAGTGGCCTCCTCCGTGGTATCCTGCCATGAACTTCATTCTTGTCCAGAGTTTTACATATGGTAGATTAGTCAACAGAGATGTTAGCATGTGCCAGAGATTTCTGTAAGTCTTTAGCTGACACTCTAGGATTCTTCTTCACCTCATTGAGCATTCTGCGCTGTGCTCTTGCAGTCATCTTTACAGGACGCCCACTCCTAGGGAGAGTAGCAAAAGTGCTGAACTTTCTCCATTTATAGACAATTTGTTTTACCGTGGACTGATGAACATCAAGGCTTTTAGAGATACTTTTGTAACCCTTTCCAGCTTTATGCAAGTCAACAATTCTTAATCGTAGGTCTTCTGAGAGCTCTTTTCTGCGAGGCATGTTTCACATCAGGCAATGCTTCTTGAGAATTGCAAACTCAAAACTGGTGTGTGTTTTTTATAGGGCAGGGCAGCTTTAACCAACACCTCCAATCTCGTCTCATTGATTGGACTCCAGGTTGGCTGACTCCTGACTCAAATTAGCTCTGGGAGAAGTCATTAGCCTAGGGGTTCACATGCTTTGTCCACCCTGCACTGTGAATGTTTACATGGTGTGTTCAATAAAAACATGAGAACATATAATTGTTTATATGGTATTCGTTTCAGCAGACTGTGTTTGTCTATTGTTGTGACTTAGATGAAGATCAGAACACATTTTATGACCAATTTATGCACAAATCCAGGAAATTCCAAAGGGTTCACATACTTTTTCTTGCAACTGTATAACCTACACTAATGCCTGCTCCCTTCTTTGGCTGTGGTAGTTTTATCTTACACCATACTACTGCTCTTTCTAGAGGTTATTCATTGCCTGTACTACACAGGTTTATTTTACTTTGACTTCGCCCTTTGCTTACTGGGGTGTTAGGCTTCTCCATTGTATGCTGTTGTAAGCATGCAGCTATAATATTATATAATAATAATAAATATAAAATACACATGACTGTTTTCATGCTATATCAATAGCCATCATAAAAAAGTTTATTCTAGTAGCCACAATCTCTGTTTCTCTGACGTCCTAGTGGATGCTGGGAACTCCGTAAGGACCATGGGGAATAGCGGCTCCGCAGGAGACTGGGCACATCTAAAGAAAGCTTTAGGACTATCTGGTGTGCACTGGCTCCTCCCCCTATGACCCTCCTCCAAGCCTCAGTTAGATTTTTGTGCCCGACCGAGCAGGGTGCAATCTAGGGGGCTCTCCTGAGCTTCTTAGATAAAAGTTAGTTTTAGGTTTTTTATTTTCAGTGAGACCTGCTGGCAACAGGCTCACTGCATCGAGGGACTAAGGGGAGAAGAAGCGAACCTGCCTGCTTGCAGCCAGCTTGGGCTTCTTAGGCTACTGGACACCATTAGCTCCAGAGGGATCGAACACAGGCCCAGCCTCGGAGTCCGGTCCCAGAGCCGCGCCGCCGGCCCCCTTACAGAGCCAGAAGCAAGAAGAGGTCCGGAAAATCGGCGGCAGAAGACATCAGTCTTCATCAAGGTAGCGCACAGCACTGCAGCTGTGCGCCATTGCTCCTCATGCACACCTCACACTGCGGTCACTGATGGGTGCAGGGCGCTGGGGGGGGGCGCCCTGAGCAGCAATATTAACACCTTGGCTGGCAAAAATACATCACACATAACCCCCAGGGCTATATGGATGTACATTAACCCCTGCCAGAATCCATAAAAATGCGGGAGAAAAGTCAGCGAAAAAGGGGCGGAGCTATCTCCTTCAGCACACTGGCGCCATTTTTCCCTCACAGCTCCGTTGGAGGGACGCTCCCTGGCTCTCCCCTGCAGTTAATACACTACAGAAAGGGTTAAAAAGAGAGGGGGGGGCACAATTTAGGCGCAGTATACAATATATATGCAGCTATAAGGGAAAACACTTTTTTATAGGTGCTATCCCTGTGATATATAGCGCCCTGGTGTGTGCTGGCATACTCTCCCTCTGTCTCCCCAAAGGGCTTTGTGGGGTCCTGTCCTCTATCAGAGCATTCCCTGTGTGTGTGCTGTGTGTCGGTACGGCTGTGTCGACAGGTATGTGGAGGATAATGAGGTGGAGGCGGAGCGAATGCCTGTAAATATGTTGTCACCCCCTGCGGGGTCGACACCGGTGTGGTTGAACTTATGGAAGGATTACGTGAAAGTGTCAACTCCTTACATAAAAGGTCGACGACACGGAACAGCCGGCTACTCAGCTTGTGCCTGTTCCAGCGTCTCAAATGTCATGGGGGGCTCTAAAATCGCCCGCTACCTCAGATAACAGACACAGATGTCGACACGGATACTGACTCCAGTGTCGACATCGATGAGACTGGTGTACCCTCCAAATAGGTCCACCCGTTACAGGATTGAGGCAATGAAAAATGTATTACACATTTATGATTATACCCCAGGTACCACATAAAAGGGTATTGTGTTTGGTGAGAGAAAACTATTAGTTTTTCCTACATCTGAGAAATTAAATGAGGTGTGTGAGGAAGAGTGGTCTTCCCCCGGTAAGAAATTGATAATTTCTACAACGGTTATTGGCAGCGTACCCTTTCCCGCCAGAGGATAGGTCACGCTGGGAAACACCCCATAGGGTAGATACAACGCTTACACGCTTATCAGAAAAGGTGGCACTACCGTCTCCGGGTATGGCCGCCCTGAAGGAACCTGCTGATAGAAAGCAGGAGGTTACCCTATAAGATATGGTCACACACTAGGGCATTATATTGCGACCAGCCGTTGCTTCGGCATGGATGTGCAGTGCTCCCGCTGCGTGGTCAGATTCCCTGTCGGAAAATAACTATGGATAGGGACAATATTTTGCTGAAAATAGAGCATATAAAAGACGTGGTCTTATACATGCGTGATGCACAGAGGGATATTTGCCGGCTGGCATCAAAAATAAGCGCTAGGTCCATTGCCGCCAGACGGGGGTTATGGACTTGGCAATGGTCAGGCGATGCCGACTCGAATCGGCACATGGAAGTTGCCCTATAAGGGGGTAAAACTGTTTGGGGATAGTTTTTCAGACCTCGTTTCCACAGCTACTGCTGGGAAATTGATTTTTTTGCCACAGGCTACCCCACAACAAAAGAAAGCACCGTATCATCAAGTACAGTCCTTTCGGCCCCAGAAAAGCAAGAGGGCTAGAGGCTCATCCTTTCTGCCGAGAGGCAAAGGTAGAGGAAAAAGCTGCAACACACAGCTAGTTCCCAAGAGCAGAAGTCCTCCCTGCGTCCGGTAGGTCCACAGCATGGTGCTGGGGCTGCTCAGGCGGACCCGGGTACGGTGGGGGCCCGTCTCAGATATTTCAGCGGACAGTGGGCTCTCTCACATGGATCCCTGGGTCCTTCAAGTAATATCTCAGGGGTACAGGCTGGAGTTCGAGACGTTCTTCCCCCCGCCGTTTCCTGAAATCTGCCTTACCGGCACCTCCCTCTACCAGGGAGACGGTGTTGGTGGATATTCAACACTATAATCACAACAAGTGATTGTCAAGGTGCCCCTCCTTCAGCAAGGAAGGGGTTACTATTCCACAGTGGTTGTGGTACCGCAACGGTTCGGTGAGACCCATCTTGAAATTAAAATACTTGAACTTTTATATCAGAAGATTCAAGTTCAAGATGGAATCGCTCAGGGCGGTTATTACGAGCCTGGACGAGGGGGATTACAGGGTCTCCCTGGACATCAAGGATGCGTACCTGCATGTCCCCATTTACCCCCCTCACCAGGAGTACCTCAGATATGTGGTACAGGACTGTCACTATCAGTTCCAGACGCGGCCGTTGGAGTTGTCCACGGCACCGAAGGTCTTTACCTAGGTAATGGCCGAAGTGATGATACTCCTTCGCAAGAAGGAAGTTTTTATTATCCCGTACTTGGACGATCTCCTGATAAAGGCGAGGTCCAAAGAACAGTTGGTAGTGGGGGTAGCACTCTCTCGGGAAGTGCTACAACAGCACGACTGGATTCTCAATATTCCAAAGTCACAGCTGGTCCCGACGACACGTCTTCTGTTCCTGGGAATGTTTCTGAACGCAGACCAGAAAAGAGTGTTTCTTCCAGTGGAAAAAGCCGAGGAGTTGTCATCTCTAGTCAGAGACATCCTAAAACCAGGACAGGTGTCGGTACATCAATGCACACGAGTCCTGGGAAAAATGGTAGCTTCGTACGAAGCATAATTCCATTCGGAAGACTCCACGCAAGGACGTTCCAGTGGGACCTGTGGGACTAATGGTCCGGGTCCCATGTACAGATACAACAGCGGATAACCCTGTCAGCAAGAAACAGGGTGTCGCTGCTGTGGTGGCTGCAGAGGGCTCATCTACTAGAGGGCCGCAGATTCGGAATACAGGACTGGGTCCTGTTGACCACGGATGCCAGCCTTCGGGGCTGGGGTGCAGTCACACGGAAGAAATTTCCAAGGAGATTTCGCTTCACATAAATATTCTGCAGCTAAGGGCCATTTACAATGCCCTAAGCCAAGCAAGACCCCTGCTTCAGAACCAGCCGGTACTGATCCAATCAGACGACATCGCGGCGGTCGCCCATGTAAACAGACAGGGCGGCACAAGAAGCAGGATGGCGATGGCAGAAGCCACAAGGATTCTCCGATGGGCGACCTACACCCAGGAGAACTGGGACTTCATCCAGAAGTTTTCCAAATACGGGTAAACCGTTGGGAATGACCACGGGTGGACATGATGGCGTCCCGCCTCAACAAGAAGTTGAAAAGATATTGCGCCAGGTCAAGGGACCCTCAGGCGATCGCTGGGGACGCTCTAGTGACACCGTGGGTGTACCAGTCGGTTTATGTGTCTCCTCCTCTACCTCTCATACCCAAGGTACTGAGAATAATAAGAAGGCGAGGAGTGAAAACCATACTCGGGGTTCCGGATTGGCCATGAAGAGCTTGGTACCCGGAACTTCAAGAGATGCTGGCAGAGGACCCTTGGCCTCTGCCGCTCAGACAAGACCTGCTGCAGCAGGGACCCTGTCTGTTCCAAGACTTACCGCGGCTGCGTTTGACGGCATGGCGGTAGAACACCGGATCCTAAAGGAAAAGGGTATTCCGAAGGAAGTCATCCCTACCCTGATCATAGCCAGGAAGGATGTCACCGCAAGACATTATCGCCGCGTTTGGCGAAAATTTGTTGCTTGGTGGGAGGCCATGAAGGCCCCGACGGAGGAATTTCAACTATGTCGATTCCTGCACTTCCTGCAAGCAGGGGTGACGTTTGGGCCTCAAATTGGGGTCCATCAAGGTCCAGATTTCGGCTCTGTCGATTTTCTTCCAGAAAGAACTGGCTTCACTGCCTGAAGTTCAGACTTTGGTTAAAGGAGTACTACATATTCAGCCTCCTTTTGTGCCTCCTGTGGCACTTTTTGGATCTCAACGTGGTGTTGGATTTCCTAAAGTCGCATTGGTTGAGCCACTTAAAACCATGGAGCTAATGTATCTCGCGTGGAAAGTGGTCATGCTGTTGGCCTTGGCCAGGCGTGTGTCAGAATTGGCGGCTTTGTCATGTAAAAGGCCTTATCTGATTTTCTATATGGATAGGGCAGAGTTGAGGACTCGTCCTCCGTTTCTCCCGAAGGTGGTCTCAGGTTTTCACTTGAACCAACCTATTGTGGTGCCTGCGGCTACTGGGGACTTGGAGGATTCCAAGTTGCTGGATGTAGTCAGGGCCCTGAAAATTTTATTTTTCCAGGACGGCTGGAGTCAGCAAAACTGACTCGCTGTTTATCCTGATGGCACCCAACAAGCTGGGTGCTCCTGCTTCTAAGCAGTCTATTGCGCGCTGGATTTGTAACACTACTCAGCTGGCGCATTCTGCGGTAGGATTACCGCAGCCTAAATCAATAAAAGCCCATTCCACAAGAACGGTGGGCTCATCTTGGGCGGCTGCCCGAGGGGTCTCGGCTTTACAACTTTGCCGAGCAGCTACTTGGTCAGGGGCAAACACGTTTGCAAAATTCTTCGAATTTGATACCCTGGCTGAGGAGGACCTGGAGTTCTCTCATTCGGTGCTGCAGAGTCATCCGCACTCTCCCGCCCATTTGGGAGCTTTGGTATAATCCCCATGGTCCTTACGGAGTTCCCAGCATCCACTAGGACGTCAGAGAAAATAAGAATTTACTTACCGATAATTCTATTTCTCGTAGTACGTAGTGGATGCTGGGCGCCCATCCCAAGTGCGGATTGTCTGCAATACTTGTACATAGTTATTGTTAACTAATCGGGTTCTTGTTGTGAGCCATCTATTCAGAGGCTCCTCTGTTATCATGCTGTTAACTGGGTATAGTATCACGAGTTATACGGTGTGATTGGTGTGGCTGGTATGAGTCTTACCCGGGATTCAAAATCCTTCCTTATTGTGTACGCTCGTCCGGGCACAGTATCCTAACTGAGGCTTGGAGGAGGGTCATAGGGGGAGGAGCCAGTGCACACCAGATAGTCCTAAAGCTTTCTTTAGATGTGCCCAGTCTCCTGCGGAGCCGCTATTCCCCATGGTCCTTACGGAGTTCCCAGCATCCACTACGGACTACGAGAAATAGAATTATCGGTAAGTAAATTCTTATTTTTCTCATACTGCTTATTGCTGTCAAACGGTGGCTTCATTTAGTTGTTCCTAGTCTATTAATGAATTGTCTTGTGTTACACTGTAGACATGTCATCTACCTGTTGTGTTATTACTCCTAGCCTATAGCTTTGGCTGCATGGTGCTCTACTCTTGAAATGTCACACATAAATGTGACTGAAATAAGGGATTGGCTGAGGGAAAACCATGAACATCGCTATGATGCTGAAGTAGATGTCTCCTACCAGCATTTACTTATCCGGCCATCATTGGTGGCATCTGGTAACACCAGTATCTGCTCAGAAAGGACATTACGGGTAAGGACAGATTTATTTATGCATATTTTAACATTTGCAGATTTTTTCAAGGATATATAACCCCAGAAATGCTCTTCTAATTTTTTTAAGAGGCTTTCTGAAATTGCAACAGCAGAAACTTTTGTAGAAAAGGGGGGTTTAGAGATGATTAAGAAAATGAAGCTATCTAGCCAGCAATTTGTTCTTGTAAATTGGTGATACTGTGTTTGACAATAGTTAGAGGAGGCTCCGTCTCAAATTAGTTTCTCCATGATGACCATATTTTCTTAAAACTATCGGGAGAGTTATACAGAATGGGTGTCATATTTTCCATATGGTAGTTTGGGACCATAGGCTGTTGATGGTAGCAGTCTATAAGGGAGTGTCTACTTTATTCCAGGACAGTACAATGTGAAATTAAGTTGCATGCAGGTATGCTTAGGAACCTCTGGAAGGGATATGAAGAGAAGAGTTTCTAAACCTAAAGTAGTTATATCTTGTGAAGTTTTTGGCTCAGGCAGGCTCACTGTGATGCATTTTATTGGTCTATTTTATTTACAGGAACCCTGGCAGGCATAGGATTGTTTCCTTCCCTTCATAATTTTTTTTTTTTTTTAAATCAAGTACTATATCTACAGCTTTAAGTTTGACACTTCGGTAAAGAACAGTAAATACCGGTTTTAAAAATAGCAGCTTTCAGTTCACTCTATTGCTGGGTATACACTAAACGATGTATTTACCCAGCGACTGCAGAATACATTGCGCCGTCCGTACACACTGCATGATGCAGTGGATGATGGCGTGATGTATTGTTGCCCACTGCGTTTATATGCATGGAAGTGCGCAATCACGGGTGAACTCTGAGTGATGTGGCCAATATATTGTTTTCCGATCCTTGTCGGAATGATATATCATACAAATAATAAACTATTGTGTACCCGGCTAATGTGGCCTTTCAAGTTATGTTGATAGCTACATTTTGATATATATAAATATATATATATATATATATATATATATTTATTTATTTATTTATTTTTTTACTGTTAAGTTTTTGTTACGACTAAAAGTACCTTGGAAAAAAACTATTATATTTTTGTGCTTGATTTTGGATTTCGATACTTTTGGGGATGTTTGAAAAGATCTGTTTAATGATGAAAGAAAAGTTGTATGTTGAATTATTAGTTCTAGGGATGGTTTCCCTCCAAGCCAAGAAAAATATGCCTTTTCAAATATTTTAGTAACCATTTTTGTGCCACTCAGTAGACTACTTCCAATAAGGCTGAATTATATGTATTGTACAATGCTGCTTTAGGGGAGCATGTATGTTATATATTTATAAAAGCGTGGCATATGAGATACAGGGTGGTGACAAGGGGAAAATGGCTGAAATTTGTCATTGATTGTTTTCTATTTTTCTATTCATGTCACATATTCTCCAAAATCCTGAACTTCCACATAAATTATTTGGAATGATTTCAGCTACTAAATCGTTCTTCAAACCATGGAACCAGGCTAAAAATGTATATCTTAAGTAAGAGGAGGAGGAGAGCAGCTTTACCATTCATCTCAGGTGTACATGATGTAGTACTGTCTGATGCATCTACGAGCACTTTCTCTGCTACACTATCTGGGATACCTACAGAGCCAGGCACCAAAAATCAGGCTAACCTTTCATTTGTAGCAATTACTGGTGATCATCCGTCTCCAAATCCTGTAACACCGCTGCCGCCTAAAGACACAGACCTTGGAGATTCAATAGCTGGTATCCATAGCCGGGAGACCAAAGTGCCAGAACTGCCTGTGGAAACCAATGTATCCAATATTAGAAATATCTCAAAGAGCTTACTTGACCCTAATCTGGCACACTCCATTGGAAATAATAGCTCAGAGGAGAAGGATCATAATGAAAAGTCGGCAACACCTCCAGTCACACAACTAGTCTCCCCAGAATCCCCACCAAATAAGAAGTCTATAAGCTTGGTCACAGGTTTTCCAGCTTCTACAAAACCACCAGATAAATTAACTGACCAGAAACATTTGTCCACCATTGCTGAGAAGCCAGAGTGCACTTGTCGCCAAGATTCCACTCCGCAATCACCAGCCAAGGTCCTAAGAAGACTTGGTGCTGGTCAGCAGAAGAACTCTGATGTGTTTGTTTCCACCCCACGCACGGAAGAAGCGACTTGGGCAGCGGCATCGCTCATCTTTCTCTTGGCATTGCTCACTTTTTCAGTCTTGTACACACAAATCTATAAGAAGTTCCGCAAGAGCCAAAGTCTGTACTGGGCGTCTGGAAGTAACTCTGAAGAAACAGAGACTGTAGCATGTAAGTTCTATGTTATCTATTAATATTAACTGCACATTATCTAGTAAAGTTATAGGTTCAATAGAACTTTCTGGCATTTTTTTTTTTTTTTTTGCTAAATATATTCTGTCGTATAGTGAAAGCTTCCTTTCAAGACTGGGCTGATCTAGTAAGTCTTTGTTACACCATATGTCCACTAGGTGGCTTTAGTTTATTGAAGTCTATGGATTAATATAATGTCACCTTCCAACAAAATGTATGGTAGATCTGTTCAAAGTACATGTATGAAGTGAATGCAAAGTTAAACCCTTGTACCATATTAAGTAAATATTTTCTGTAGAGGAAGATTAAAACTTAAAGTTTGTTTAAAAAAAAAAAAGAGAGAAGAAAATACAGTTTGCCTAATTCTCTTCATAATTCTTAGTGTTTAGATTTAATGCTGTTCCTATTGTATAGACAAAGTGCCTTAGTGATGTCATGGGTTACTAGTAAATTAATCGGGTGCATTCTCTTAGCTGAGCTATGTGGTGTGTATAGAAAAGTGGGTCATTCCGTGTCAAATCAACACACTGATTTTACCTCACCAGCTCAGATTTTGGTAAAATTTGGTATATGGAGAGTATAAGGGGTATATGCAATTGCGGTCGAATTCCCGAAAATGTCGAAAAACGGGACATTTTCGACAAAAAAAAAAATTTGACAATGCAATTCAGTACTTTTTGTCAAAAAAACGGACTTTCGAAATTCGACTTTTTGAAATTCGACATTTGTCAAATTCGACATTTCTGCAATGGTACAAATGCGGCAATTTCGACAAAAGTATATTCAATTGAAGATTGTAAATTCAACAACAGTGCTTTCTTTTAGACAGTAAATTCGTCATTTTCAATCCGCCACACTTTGCTGGCGGAATCTAATAAAAAAATTTAAAAACATGTTTTTTTTTTGTGTTTTTTTTTTTATTGGTAATAGTATATCTATTTATATTAGAAGGGATTAGGTACTTGGTTTGTCTATTTTGGAGGCACAAGTATTATTTATATATTTTTCAAAATATATATATTTTTTTAAATGGAATGGTAAAAATCAGAAAAAAAAATGCGTGGGGTCCCCCCTCCTAAGCATAACCAGCCTCGGGCTCTTCGAGCCGGTCCTGGTTCTAAAAATCCGGGGGGAAAACTGACATGGGATCCCCCGTATTTTTAAAACCAGCACCGGGCTCTGCGCCTGGTGCTGGTGCAAAAAATACGGGGGACAAAAAGCGTAGGGGTCCCCCGTAATTTTTACACCAGCATCTGGCTCCACTAGCTGGGTAGATAATGCCACAGCCGGGGGTCACTTTTATACAGCGCCCTGCGGCCGTGGCATTAAATACGCAACTAGTCACCCCTGGCCGGGGTACCCTGGAGGAGTGGAGACCCCTTCAATCAAGGGGTCCCCCCCCTCCAGCCACCCAAGGGCCAGGGGTAAAGCCCGAGGCTGTCCCCCCCATCCAAGGGCTGCGGATGGGGGGCTGATAGCCTTTTGAAAATTGAAAGAATATTGTTTTTTCCAGTAGTACTACAAGTCCCAGCAAGCCTCCCCCGCAAGCTGGTACTTGGAGAACCACAAGTACCAGCATGCGGGAGAAAAACGGGCCCGCCGGTACCTTTAGTTCTACTGGAAAAAAAATACCCAAATAAAAACAGGACACGCACACCGTGAGAGTAAAACTTTATTTCACACATGTCGACACACACATACTTACCCATGTTCACACGCCGACCGCTGTCCACTTGTCCAAGTAGAATCCACGGTGTACCTGAAAATAAAATTATACTCACCTGATCCAGTGTCCCGTGGTCTTTTATTATAATCCACGGACTTGGCAAAAAAAAAAAACGATCACCCGGACCAGGCGGACTGAAAGGGGTCCCATGTTTACACATGTGACCCCTTTCCCCGAATGCAGAGACCCCCCCGTGACTGCTGTCACAGAAAGGTCTCTTCAGCCAATCAGGAAGCGCCACTTCGTGGCACTCTCCTGATTGGCTGTATGCACGTCTGCTGGCAGACAGCGCATCGCACAGCTCCCTCCATTACTTTCAATGGTGGGAACTTTGCGGTCAGCGGTGGGGTTACCCGCGGTCAGCCGCTGACTGCGGGTGACCTCACCGCTGACCGCAAAGTTCCCACCATTGAATATAATGTG
The DNA here is from genome assembly GCF_028390025.1 of Pseudophryne corroboree. Classification (NCBI taxonomy): domain Eukaryota; kingdom Metazoa; phylum Chordata; class Amphibia; order Anura; family Myobatrachidae; genus Pseudophryne; species Pseudophryne corroboree. Next base: position 873,780,982 of record NC_086445.1, read on the forward strand.
TAAGGCTTTGCGATGCGCTGTCTGACAGCTCAGACGCGCATAGCCAATCAACAGAGTGCCACGACGTTGCGCTCGCTGATTGGCTGAAGGGACCCTCTGTGACAGGAGTCACGTGGGGTCCCGGCTGGTCCGGGTTGCCGTTTTGTTGTTTTGCCAAGTACGAGGATTATTTAAAAAGATCCGGACACTGGATCAGGTGAGTATAATTTTATTCACAGGTACCCCGGATTCTTCAGTGACGAGGGGGGCGTGGCAGTCGGCGGGTCAACATAGGTAAGTATGTATGTGTCGGCATGTATGAAATAAACTTTTACTTTCTCTGACGTCCTAGTGGATGCTGGGAACTCCGTAAGGACCATGGGGAATAGCGGCTCCGCAGGAGTCTGGGCACAACTAAAAGAAAGCTTTTAGACTACCTGGTGTGCACTGGCTCCTCCCACTATGACCCTCCTCCAAGCCTCAGTTAGATTTTTGTGCCCGGCCGAGCTGGATGCACACTAGGGGCTCTCCTGAGCTCTTAGAAAGAAAGTATATTTTAGGTTTTTTATTTTACAGGGAGACCTGCCGGCAACAGGCTCACTGCAACGAGGGACTAAGGGGAGAAGAAGCGAACCTACCTGCTTGCAGCTAGCTTGGGCTTCTTAGGCTACTGTACACCATTAGCTCCAGAGGGATCGACCGCATGGAACTGGCCTTGGTGTTCGGTCCCGGAGCCGCGCCGCCGTCCCACTTACAGAGCCAGAAGCAAGAAGAAGTCCGGAAAATCGGCGGCATGAAGACTTCTGTCTTCACCAAGGTAGCGCACAGCACTGCAGCTGTGCGCCATTGCTCCTCATACACACTTCACACTCCTGTCACTGAGGGTGCAGGGCGCTGGGGGGGGGGCGCCCTGAGCAGCAATAAAAACACCTTGGCTGGCAAAACAATCACAATATATAGCCCCAGAGGCTATATATGTGATAATTACCCCTGCCAGAATCCTTAAAAAAGCGGGAGAAAAGTCCGCGAAAAAGGGCGGAGCTATCTCCCTCAGCACACTGGCGCCATTTCTCCCTCACAGTTCCGCTGGAAGGAAGCTCCCTGGCTCTCACCTGCAGTCTACACTACAGAAAAGGGTAAAAAAGAGAGGGGGGGCACTAAATTTAGGCGCAGTAAATATTATAGCAGCTATAGGGGACATAATTCAGTTAGTCCCTGCATTATATAGTTCTCTGGTGTGTGCTGGCATACTCTCTCTCTGTCTCCCCAAAGGGCTTTTGTGGGGTCCTGTCCTCTGTTAGAGCATTCCCGGTGTGTGTGCGGTGTGTCGGTACGGCTGTGTCGACATGTTTGATGAGGAAAATGATGTGGAGGCGGAGCAGATGCCTATAGAAGTGATGTCACCCCCTGCGGGGCAGACACCTGAGTGGATGGTTTTATGGAAGGAATTACGTGCAAGTGTCGACTCCTTACACAAAAAATTTGACGACATGCCAAATGCGGGACAGCCGGCTTCTCAGCTCGTGCCTGCCCAGGTGTCTCAAAGGCCATCAGGGGCTCTAAAACGGCCGCTACCTCAGATGGCAGACGCAGATGTCGACACGGATACTGATACCAGTGTCGACGACGACGAGTCTAATCTAATGTCCACTAGGGCCATTCGTTGCATGATTGAGGCAATGAAGGAGGTATTACACATGTCGGATATTAACCCAGGTACCACTAAAAAGGGTATTATGTTTGGGGAGAAAAAACTGCCCGTAGTTTTTTCCCCCATCTGAAGAATTAAATGAAGTGTGTGAAGAAGCGTGGGCTTTCCCCGATAAAAGATTGGTAATCCCTAAAAAATTACTAATAGCGTTCCCTTTCCCGCCAGAGGATAGGGCACGTTGGGAAACACCTCCTAGGGTGGATAAAGCGCTCACACGTTTGTCTAAAAAGGTGGCACTTCCGTCTCCGGATACGGCCGCCCTAAAGGAGCCTGCAGATAGAAAGCAGGAGGCGATCCTGAAGTCTGTATATACACACTCAGGCATTATACTTAGACCAGCTATTGCGTCAGCATGGATGTGCAGTGCTGCCGCTGCATGGTCAGATTCCCTGTCAGAAAATATTGACACCCTAGACAGGGACACTATTCTCCTAACCATAGAGCATATAAAAGACTCGGTCTTATACATGAGAGATGCACAGAGGGAGATCTGCCGACTGGCATCTAAAATAAGTGCATTGTCCTTTTCTGCTAGGAGAGGCTTATGGATTCGGCAGTGGACAGGGGATGCAGATTCCAAAAGGCACATGGAAGTTTTGCCTTATAAGGGTGAGGAGTTATTCGGGGATGGTCTCTCGGACCTAGTTTCCACAGCGACAGCTGGGAAATCAGCATTTTTACCCCAGGTTCCCTCACAGCCTAAAAAAGCGCCGTTTTATCAGGTACAGTCCTTTCGGACCCAGAGAAACAGGCGAGGAAAAGGCGGGTCCTTTCTGTCCAGAGGCAGAGGTAGGGGAAAAAGGCTACAACAAACAGCAGGTTCCCAGGAGCAAAAGTCCTCCCCCGCTTCTTCCAAGTCCACCGCATGACGGTGGGGCTCCACAGGCGGAGCCAGGTACGGTGGGGGGCCGCCTCAAAAATTTCAGCGATCAGTGGGCTCGCTCACAGGTGGATCCCTGGATCTTGCAAGTAGTATCTCAGGGGTACAAGCTGGAATTCGAGGCGTCTCCCCCCCGCCGTTTCCTCAAATCTGCCTTGCCGACAACTCCCTCAGGCAGGGAGGCTGTGCTAGAGGCAATTCACAAGCTGTATTCCCAGCAGGTGATAGTCAAGGTGCCCCTACTTCAACAAGGACGGGGTTACTATTCCACACTGTTTGTGGTACCGAAACCGGACGGTTCGGTGAGACCCATTTTAAATTTGAAATCCTTGAACACATACATAAAAAAGTTCAAGTTCAAGATGGAATCGCTCAGGGCTTATTGCAAGCCTGGACGAGGGGGATTACATGGTATCCCTGGACATCAAGGATGCTTACCTGCATGTCCCCATTTATCATCCTCACCAGGAGTACCTCAGATTTGCGGTACACAATTGCCATTACCAATTCCAGACGCTGCCGTTTGGACTGTCCACGGCACCGAGGGTGTTTACCAAGGTAATGGCGGAAATGATGATACTCCTTCGAAAAAAGGGAGTTTTAATTATCCCATACTTGGACGATATCCTAATAAAGGCGAGATCCAGGGAGCAGTTGTTGGTAGGAGTAGCACTATCTCAGGAGGTGCTACGCCAGCACGGTTGGATTCTGAATTTTCCAAAGTCACAGCTGGTTCCGACGACACGTCTACTGTTCCTGGGAATGATTCTGGACACAGTCCAGAAAAGTGTTTCTCCCAGAGGAGAAAGCCAGGGAGCTGTCATCTCTAGTCAGAGACCTCCTGAAACCAAAACAGGTGTCGGTGCATCACTGCACGTGAGTCCTGGGAAAGATGGTGGCTTCTTACGAAGCAGTTCCTTTCGGCAGGTTCCATGCCAGAATCTTTCAGTGGGACCTGTTGGACCAATGGTCCGGATCGCATCTTCAGATGCATCGGCTAATAACCCTGTCTCCAAGAACCAGGGTGTCTCTGCTGTGGTGGCTGCAGAGTGCTCATCTTCTCGAGGGCCGCAGATTCGGCATACAGGACTGGGTCCTGGTGACCACGGATGCCAGCCTTCGAGGCTGGGGGGCAGTCACACAGGGAAGACACTTCCAAGGACTATGGTCGAGTCAGGAGACTTCCCTACACATAAATATTCTAGAACTAAGGGCCATTTAGAATGACCTAAGTCAGGCAAAACCCCTGCTTCTACACCAGCCGGTACTGATCCAGTCAGACAACATCACGGCGGTCGCCCATGTAAACCGACAGGGCGGCACAAGAAGCAGGATGGCGATGGCAGAAGCCACAAGGATTCTCCGATGGGCGGAAAATCACGTGCTAGCACTGTCAGCAGTGTTCATTCCGGGAGTGGACAACTGGGAAGCAGACTTCCTCAGCAGGCACGACCTCCACCCGGGAGAGTGGGGACTTCATCCAGAAGTCTTCACACTGATTGTAAATCGTTGGGAACGGCCACAGGTGGACATGATGGCGTCCCGCCTAAACAAAAAACTGGAGAGTTATTGCGCCAGGTCAATGGACCCTCAGGCGATAGCGGTGGACGCTCTAGTGACACCGTGGGTGTACCAGTCAGTTTGTGTTCCCTCCTCTGCCTCTCATACCAAAGGTACTGAGAATAATAAGAAAACGAGGAGTAAGGACAATACTCGTGGTTCCGGATTGGCCAAGAAGAGCTTGGTACCCGGAACTTCAAAAGATGATCTCAGAGGACCCATGGCCTCTGCCACTCAGACAGGACCTGCTGCAGCAGGGGCCCTGTCTGTTCCAAGACTTACCGCGGCTGCGTTTGACGGCATGGCGGTTGAGCGCCGGATCCTAAAGTAAAAGGGCATTCCGGAGAATGTCATTCCTACGCTGATTAAAGCCAGGAAAGATGTAATGGTAAAACATTATCACCGCATATGGCGGAAATATGTTGCTTGGTGTGAGGCCAATAAGGCCCCAACAGAGGATTTTCAGCTGGGTCGATTTCTGCACTTCCTACAGGCAGGAGTGACTATGGGCCTAAAATTAGGCTCCATTAAGGTACAGATATCGGCTCTGTCGATTTTCTTTCAAAAAGAATTAGCTTCACTACCTGAAGTTCAGACATTTGTAAAAGGAGTGCTGCATATTCAGCCCCCCTTTGTGCCTCCAGTGGCACCCTGGGATCTCAACGTGGTGTTGAATTTCCTAAAATCACATTGGTTTGAGCCACTAAAGACTGTGGATCTAAAATTTCTCACGTGGAAAGTGGTCATGTTATTGGCCTTGGCTTCGGCCAGGTGTGTATCAGAATTGGCGGCTTTGTCATTTAAAAGCCCTTATCTGATTTTCCATATGGATAGGGCAGAGTTGAGGACTCGTCCCCAGTTTCTCCCTAAGGTGGTATCTGCTTTTCACTTGAACCAACCTATTGTAGTGCCTGCGGCTACTAGCGACTTGGAGGATTCCAAGTTACTGGACGTAGTCAGGGCCTTGAAAATTTATGTTTCCAGGACAGCTGGAGTCAGGAAAACTGACTCGCTATTTATCCTGTATGCACCCAACAAACTGGGTGCTCCTGCTTCTAAGCAGACACTTGCTCGCTGGATTTGTAGCACAATCCAGCTGGCGCATTCTGCGGCTGGACTGCCGCATCCTAAAGCAGTAAAAGCCCATTCTACAAGGAAGGTGGGCTCATCTTGGGCGGCTGCCCGAGGGGTCTCTGCTTTACAACTTTGCCGAGCTGCTTCTTGGTCAGGGGCAAACACGTTTGCAAAATTCTACAAATTTGATACCCTGGCTGAGGAGGACCTTGAGTTCTCTCATTCGGTGCTGCAGAGTCATCCGCACTCTCCCGCCCGTTTGGGAGCTTTGGTATAATCCCCATGGTCCTTACGGAGTTCCCAGCATCCACTAGGATGTCAGAGAAAATAAGAATTTACTCACCGGTAATTCTATTTCTCGTAGTCCGTAGTGGATGCTGGGCGCCCGTCCCAAGTGCGGATTGTCTGCAATACTTGTACATAGTTATTGTTCACTAAAGGGTTATTGTCATGAGCCATCTGTTGTGAGGCTCAGTTAAAATTCATACTGTTAACTGGATATGGTATCACGAGTTATACGGTGTGATTGGTGTGGCTGGTATGAGTCTTACCCTGGATTCAAAATCCTTCCTTATTGTGTCAGCTCTTCCGGGCACAGTATCCTAACTGAGGCTTGGAGGAGGGTCATAGTGGGAGGAGCCAGTGCACACCAGGTAGTCTAAAAGCTTTCTTTTAGTTGTGCCCAGACTCCTGCGGAGCCGCTATTCCCCATGGTCCTTACGGAGTTCCCAGCATCCACTACGGACTACGAGAAATAGAATTACCGGTGAGTAAATTCTTATTTTCACGGTGTGTCTCTCCTGTTTTTATTTGGGTATTTTTTTTCCAGTAGAACTACAGGTACCAGCAGGCCCGTTTTTCCACTCGCATGCTGGTACTTGTGGTTCTCCAAGTACCAGCTTGCGGGGGAGGCTTGCTGGGACTTGTAGTTCTTCTGGAAAAAACAATATTCTATCATTTTACTCAAGGCTATCAGCCCCCCATCCGCAGCCCTTGGATGGGGGGGACAGCCTCGGGCTTCACCCCTGGCCCTTGGGTGGCTGTGGGGGGGGACCCCTTGATTGAAGTGGTCCCCACTCCCCCAGGGTACCCCGGCCAGGAGTGACTAGTTGGATATTTAATGCCACGGCCGCAGGGCGCTGTATAAAAGTGACCCCCGGCTGTGGCATTATCTGTCCAGCTAGTGGAGCCCGATGCTGGTGTAAAAAATACGGGGGACCCCTACGCTTTTTGTCCCCCGTATTTTTTGCACCAGCACCAGGCGCTGAGCCCGGTGCTGGTTTTAAAAATACGGGGGATCCCCTGTCAGTTTTTCCCCCGGATTTTTAGAACCAGGACCGGCTCGAAGAGCCCGAGGCTGGTTATGCTTAGGAGGGGGGACCCCACGCATTTTTTTTCGTGGTTTTTACGGTTTTTATTTTTATTTTTTACAAGTCTAATCAAAATCCGTCAAATCGTCCGTTTTTCGACAGCGGGACTGTCTAATCCGTTTTTTATTGAATATGTTGAATTCCGGCACCCACTTGCCGGAATTCGACGGTCGAATTGTGTCGAATTAAAAAACGGGCGAAAAATTGCCGCGATTCGCCGGCAATTGCATATACCCCTATGTGTAGTCTAAGAAAAATAATATTCTTTTTTAATATCTCATGCAGTTTCCAAAATATGGCTATGTAAAGTAAAATCTGTCAAAAAAACGCACAACCAGCATATTTTCAAATTTGCCATAGCAGCTCTCCTAATTAAGCTAGAGCGGTGGGAGTGGTGTCATTTTACTGGGTTTCTTATACCATTTCCTATGATATACAACACAGTAGGCTTTGTGAGGTAAAACTTTTTCTATATTAAAAATTAAATTTTTGATCAGTATTTCAAAAAGTGTGTCAGCAAAAAAGTAAAAAAAAAAATTCAGGAAGTAGTCTATACTAATGTTAAATGTTTGTCAAAATTTAAAAGTGGGAAGATAATGGGTTCATAGTTTAAAAATAATTTGAAAGCAAGGTAGTTTATTAAAAAAAGCCAGGTGTATTACAAGTAGTAGTAATAGGTTTGGCTTTATTAGATCAATCAATTCGAATAGAAATACTTAACATTGTATTAGTCAGTCAACACTGTTAGCTGAAGATAGTTTGACAATTCCTCAGTGGTTTTTAAAGTGTCATCAGGCGACATGACATAAATGATTCTAGTTGGAGTTATAGGGTCGCCTTTGCATAAGACATCTATTGCAGGTATCCATAGTACATCAGGCTACCGTGGATAGAAGAATGATGGTGAAGGTCCAGCTGTATGAAGGAAGGTCACTTTTTTTAATTCGTCGTCATCTTCATTCTTGTCCATCACTTCTTGTCGTACACAACGGATATGTGGTATATCATAAGAAAGGGCATAAAAACACAGTAAAATGACACCACTGTCGCCTCTCTAACTTAATTAGGAGAGCTACTACGGCGTTTGGAATTATGCTGGTTGTGCGTTTTCGACATCATTTTTAAAAACGTTACATAGCCATATTCTGGAAACTGCATGAGATATTTAATATTTTGTATTTTTCTTATACCATATACCAAATCAGAACAAAATCTGAGCTGGTGAGAGAAAATTTTAACAAAGTGTGTTGATTTAACACAGAATGACCCAAGTGTCCTTTTAATGATGTATAGACAACATTATTACATAACTGTAGCTGCTTGTTTCTGTTAATATAGAGTGTAGATGCTTAAATGGCGTTGTATAGGCCTTTTTAATTTCTTGCAAGCATGTTTCTCCAGGTACTATCATTAACATGATGAGCTGTTTCTTCTATGTAGCAATTATCAAGAGGAGGTTGGTTCAAGGTCACAGCAAGCGCAAGAAATGGATCGGACGCAAGAAAAGCCCAGCGAGACTGTATGAAAGCCTAAGTGAGAGTTCTGATTAGCTCAATCTGGATTGGACACGTCATGAGTCATATTATTGAGTGTGGAAAAGGAATCCTCTGCTATGCACGGATGAGACAGTCCTTTTGTGGCTATAATCCATATTCTTGGTAACACTATATTTGGGAATCCTGCCTGGCAACTCTGTTAATCTGGCTAGTGCTACTCCTAAAATTTAACTTTGAATATTGGCTCATCCCTCAAAATGTCAGGGTTAGAGTGGGTCAGTCACATGTACACAGTGGAGGTGGTTTTATGAAGATGGCCTGCGTGATGTTTCCATCAATCAGTGTTGGAGAGAATTGTTTTTATCTTTTGGAATTGGAGTTACCGCACCTTCAGAGCATGGGCTAGACGCTTCATGAAGTGAAAGGATCCCTGTTTGAAATTCACAAGTCCCATATAATCTGGCCATGTGCGTCACAAAGTACTGCTCCATCTGCCCTGTCTGTATGTTTTTATTTTGTAGATGCCTTTGCGCATTCAGTTTCATGACTTAATGCAGTGGTTCTCAAACTGTGTGCCGTGGCACCCTGGGGTGCCTCAGGACACTTGCAGGGGTGCCCTTGATTGGTGGTCCAGGACCAATTAAAATTATTTATGTTCAATGTAATACGCAAAACCAGCGCTAGTGGCTCTCAATCATAAATTGTGGACAAACAGAAACAAATCTTTTTCCGCACATATAAACACAATTTACTTAATGTAATATTCCTCTCTAAATTTCTTAATAAGAAACTATTGGCCTAGGGATGCCGTGAAAAGAATTCTGATACTCCTAGGGTGCCGTGATTCAAAAAAGTTTGAGAACTACTGATTTAATGGATTGTTCGCAAAATTTGCCCATACTTAGTCACAAAGTGCCTAAACATTCTGCGTTCACCAATGACACCACTCGCACTGTTGCAGAAGTGTAAGTAAATGACACTCACAGCAGGTCAAGCCGGTGATATACTACTCTCCTGATCAGCAGTGTTAACCCAATCAGTAGGGGATTGTACATGTGTGTGCTTAGCTTTAGTCAGAGCCTGTATTCCTGGCTCTATCTTTTTAATAGAACACTAATCGTTTAGTTGGGAGAACCAGAAAACTAGCTGTTGGGCATTACCATAATGGTTTTAGAATATATCTAGTTCCCAAATATAAAAATATATTTCTCTGACGTCCTAGTGGATGCTGGGGACTCCATCAGGACCATGGGGAATAGCGGCTCCGCAGGAGACAGGGCACAAAATTTAAAAGTTTGACCACTAGGTGGTGTGTACTGGCTCCTCCCCCTATGACCCTCCTCCAAGCCTCAGTTAGGTTTTTGTGCCCGTCCGAGCAGGGTGCAATCTAGGTGGCTCTCATAAAGAGCTGCTTAGAGTAAAAGTTTTGATAGTTTTATTATTTTCAGTGAGTCCTGCTGGCAACAGGCTCACTGCAACGAGGGACCTAGGGGAGAAGAAGTGAACTCACCTGCGTGCAGGATGGATTTGCTTCTTAGGCTACTGGACACTAGCTCCAGAGGGACGATCACAGGTACAGCCTGGATGGGTCACCGGAGCCGCGCCGCCGACCCCCTTGCAGATGCCGAAGTAAGAAGAGGTCCAGAAACCGGCGGCTGAAGGCTTTTCAGTCTTCATGAGGTAGCGCACAGCACTGCAGCTGTGCGCCATTGCGCTCAGGCACACTTCACACCGGCGGTCACTGAGGGTGCAGGGCGCTGGGGGGGGCGCCCTGGGCAGCAATGTTAATACCTTTCTGGCTAAAAAGAATACATCACATATAGTCCATGAGGCTATATGGATGTATTTCACCCCTGCCAGGTCTCAGAAAAACCGGGAGAAGAGCCCGCCGGAATAGGGGGCGGGGCCTATCTCCTCAGCACACAGCGCCATTTTCCTACACAGCTCCGCTGCTAGGAAGGCTCCCAGGCTCTCCCCTGCACTGCACTACAGAAACGGGGTAAAAAAAGAGAGGGGGGGCATTTTTTGGCGATATTATATATATTAAGCAGCTATAAGGAAACAACACTTATATAAGGTTGTTCCTATATAATTATAGCGCTTTGGTGTGTGCTGGCAAACTCTCCCTCTGTCTCCCCAAAGGGCTAGTGGGGTCCTGTCTTCTATCAGAGCATTCCCTGTGTGTCTGCTGTGTGTCGGTACGTGTGTGTCGACATGTATGAGGACGATGTTGGTGTGGAGGCGGAGCAATTGCCGGTAATGGTGATGTCACCCCCTAGGGAGTCGACACCGGAATGGATGGCTTTGTTTATGGAATTACGTGATAATGTCAGCACGCTGCAAAAGTCGGTTGACGACATGAGACGACCGGCAAACCAGTTAGTACCTGTACAGGCGTCTCAAACACCGTCAGGGGCTGTAAAACGCCCTTTGCCTCAGTCGGTCGACACAGACCCAAACACGGACACCGAATCTAATGTCGACGGTGAAGAAACGAACGTATTTTCCAGTAGGGCCACACGTTATATGATCACGGCAATGAAGGAGGCTTTGCATATCTCTGATACTGCAAGTACCACAAAAAGGGGTATTATGTGGGGTCTGAAAAAACTACCTGTAGTTTTTCCTGAATCAGAGGAATTGAATGACGTGTGTGATGAAGCGTGGGTTACCCCTGATAAAAAACTGCTAATTTCAAAGAAGTTATTGGCGTTATACCCTTTCCCGCCAGAGGTTAGGGCGCGCTGGGAAACACCCCCTAGGGTGGACAAAGCGCTCACACGTTTATCCAAACAAGTGGCGTTACCGTCTCCTGATACGGCCGCCCTCAAGGATCCAGCTGATAGGAGGCTGGAAAATACTCTAAAAAGTATATACACACATACTGGTGTTATACTGCGACCAGCAATCGCCTCAGCCTGGATGTGCAGTGCTGGGGTGGCTTGGTCGGATTCCCTGACTGAAAATATTGATACCCTGGATAGGGACAGTATTTTATTGACTATAGAGCAATTAAAGGATGCATTCCTTTATATGCGAGATGCACAGAGGGATATCTGAACTCTGGCATCAAGAGTAAGTGCGATGTCCATATCTGCCAGAAGAAGTCTATGGACACGACAGTGGTCAGGCGATGCGGATTCCAATATTTGCCCCGAGGCAAAGGAAAGGGTAAGAGACTGCAGCAAGCAGCCCCTTCCCAGGAGCAGAAGTCCTCCCCGGCTTCTGCAAAGGCCTCAGCATGACGCTGGGACCTTACAAGCGGACTCGGGGGCGGTGGGGGGTCGCCTCAAGAATTTCAGCGCACAGTGGGCTCACTCGCAGGTGGACCCCTGGATCCTGCAGGTAGTATCTCAGGGTTACAGGTTGGAATTCGAGAAGTCTCCCCCTCGCCGGTTCCTAAAATCTGCTTTGCCAACGTCTCCCTCAGACAGGGCGACGGTATTGGAAGCCATTCACAAGCTGTATTCTCAGCAGGTGATAATCAAGGTACCCCTTCTACAACAGGGAAAGGGGTATTACTCCACGCTATTTGTGGTACCGAAGCCGGACGGCTCGGTAAGACCTATTCTAAATCTGAAATCTCTGAACCTGTACATACAAAAATTCAAGTTCAAGATGGAGTCACTCAGAGCAGTGATAGCGAATCTGGAAGAAGGGGATTTTATGGTGTCCTTGGACATCAAGGATGCTTACCTTCATGTCCCAATTTGCCCTTCACACCAAGGGTACCTCAGGTTCGTGGTACAAAACTGTCATTATCAGTTTCAGACGCTGCCGTTTGGATTGTCCACGGCACCCAGGGTCTTTACCAAGGTAATGGCCGAAATGATGATCCTTCTTCGAAGAGAAGGCGTATTAATTATCCCTTACTTGGACGATCTCCTGATAAGGGCAAGATCCAGAGAACAGCTGGAGGTCGGAGTAGCACTAACTCAAGTAGTGCTCCAACAGCACGGGTGGATTCTGAATTTTCCAAAATCCCAACTGATCCCGACGACACGTCTGCTGTTCCTAGGGATGATTCTGGACACTGTTCAGAAAAAGGTATTTCTTCCGGAGGAGAAAGCCAGGGAGTTATCCGAACTCGTCAGGAACCTCCTAAAACCAGGGACAGTGTCTGTGCATCAATGCACAAGAGTCCTAGGAAAAATGGTGGCTTCTTACGAAGCGATTCCATTCGGCAGATTCCATGCACGAATTTTTCAGTGGGATCTGCTAGACAAATGGTCCGGATCGCATCTGCAGATGCATCAGCGGATAAAATTGTCGACAAGGACAAGGGTCTCTCTGCTATGGTGGTTGCAGAGTGCTCATCTGTTAGAGGGCCGCAGATTCGGCATACAGAACTGGGTCCTAGTGACCACGGATGCCAGCCTGAGAGGCTGGGGAGCGGTCACACAAGGAAGAAACTTCCAGGGCGTGTGGTCAAGCCTGGAAACGTGTCTCACATAAATATACTGGAACTAAGAGCAATCTACAATGCTCTAAGCCTGGCAAAACCTCTGCTTCAGGGTCAGCCGGTGTTGATCCAGTCGGACAACATCACGGCAGTCGCCCACGTAAACAGACAGGGCGGCACAAGAAGCAGGAGGGCAATGGCAGAAGCTGCAAGGATTCTTCGCTGGGCGGAAAATCATGTGATAGCACTGTCAGCAGTGTTCATCCCGGGAGTGGACAACTGGGAAGCAGACTTCCTCAGCAGACACGATCTTCACCCGGGAGAGTGGGGACTTCATCCAGAAGTCTTCCACATGATTGTAGTCCATTGGGAAAGACCAATGGTGGACATGATGGCGTCCCGCCTCAACAAAAAACTGGACAGGTATTGCGCCAGGTCAAGAGACCCTCAGGCAATAGCTGTGGACGCTCTGGTAACACCATGGGTGTACCAGTCAGTGTATGTGTTCCCTCCTCTGCCTCTCATACCCAAGGTACTGAGAATTATACGGCAAAGGGGAGTAAGAACGATACTAGTGGCTCCGGACTGGCCAAGAAGGACTTGGTACCCGGAACTTCAGGAGATGCTCACGGAAGATCCGTGGCCTCTACCTCTAAGAAGGGATCTGCTTCAGCAGGGACCGTGTCTATTCCAAGACTTACCGCGGCTGCGTTTGACGGCATGGCGGTTGAACGCCGGATCCTAAGGGAAAAAGGCATTCCGGAAGAGGTCATCCCTACCCTGGTCAAAGCCAGGAAGGAGGTGACTGCACAACATTATCACCGCATTTGGAGAAAATATGTTGCATGGTGTGAGGCCAGGAAGGCCCCGACAGAGGAATTTCAACTGGGTCGATTCCTACATTTCCTGCAAACAGGATTATCTATGGGCCTCAAATTTGGGTCCATTAAGGTTCAAATTTCGGCCCTGTCGATTTTCTTCCAGAAAGAATTGGCTTCAGTTCCTGAAGTCCAGACTTTTGTAAAAGGAGTACTACAGATACAGCCCCCGGTTGTGCCCCCAGTGGCACCGTGGGATCTCAATGTAGTTTTGGATTTTCTCAAATCCCATTGGTTTGAGCCACTCAAATCGGTAGATTTGAAATATCTTACATGGAAAGTAACCATGCTACTGGCCCTGGCTTCAGCCAGGAGAGTGTCGGAATTGGCGGCTTTATCGTATAAAAGCCCATATCTGATTTTCCATTCGGACAGGGCAGAATTGAGGACGCGTCCTCATTTTCTGCCCAAGGTGGTATCAGCGTTTCACCTGAACCAGCCTATTGTGGTGCCTGCGGCTACTAGCGATTTGGAGGATTCCAAGTTGCTGGACGTTGTCAGAGCATTGAAAATATATATTTCAAGGACGGCTGGAGTCAGAAAATCTGACTCGCTGTTTATACTGTATGCACCCAACAAGCTGGGTGCTCCTGCTTCTAAGCAGACGATTGCTCGTTGGATTTGTAGCACAATTCAACTGGCACATTCTGTGGCAGGCCTGCCACAGCCTAAATCTGTCAATGCCCACTCCACAAGGAAGGTGGGCTCATCTTGGGCGGCTGCTCGAGGGGTCTCGGCATTACAACTCTGCCGAGCAGCTACGTGGTCAGGGGAGAACACGTTTGTAAAATTCTACAAATTTGATACCCTGGCTAAGGAGGACCTGGAGTTCTCTCATTCGGTGCTGCAGAGTCATCCGCACTCTCCCGCCCGTTTGGGAGCTTTGGTATAATCCCCATGGTCCTGACGGAGTCCCCAGCATCCACTAGGACGTCAGAGAAAATAAGAATTTACTCACCGGTAATTCTATTTCTCGTAGTCCGTAGTGGATGCTGGGCGCCCATCCCAAGTGCGGATTGTCTGCAATACTTGTACATAGTTATTGTTACAAAAAAATCGGGTTGTTTATTGTTGTGAGCCATCTTTTCAGAGGCTCCTACGTTATCATACTGTTAACTGGGTTCAGATCACAAGTTGTACGGTGTGATTGGTGTGGCTGGTATGAGTCTTACCCGGGATTCAAAATCCTTCCTTATTGTGTACGCTCGTCCGGGCACAGTATCCTAACTGAGGCTTGGAGGAGGGTCATAGGGGGAGGAGCCAGTATACACCACCTAGTGGTCAAACTTAAATTTTGTGCCCTGTCTCCTGCGGAGCCGCTATTCCCCATGGTCCTGACGGAGTCCCCAGCATCCACTACGGACTACGAGAAATAGAATTACCGGTGAGTAAATTCTTATTGTTTCTTTTATCAGGTGTATAGGTGCCTACACACTCTGAGATTTGTGCTAGGTGCGTTTTGAGCCTATACAATGTGTGCTACGCGATTTGAACTACACACGATTTTGACTACACTACAATATGTAAATTAAAATAGTGGGCTGGTTTACAATGTTTGTGCGTGTCTTAAAGTCCGTATCGCATTCGATTTGCTACACAGCGTGCAATTTGAACTAGACGTAATGTGATGTAATACAAAAATACCTGAATGTACATACTATTTTGCCGTGCGATATTGACTGTGGCAGCGCGCATCCCAAGGGAAAATAAACATGGTGCGATTTGAATTAAAAAGATCAAATCGCATGAGATAATCGCACTGTGTGTGGGCACCATAACTTCTTGTTACATTGTTTCATGTTTATTTCAAAAATAGAATTTATTATTGTATGTGTTTCAACATCTACTTTTTTTTTTTTAAAGAATATAGATATTGGGCACAGTTGGAAGCAAAACAAAAAAAAGCAAGTAACTGTTACTGGGCGAAACCATGCTGCAAATGCAAGGGGTGCACGCAGGGCTGCCATCAGAAATTGTGGGGCTTGGGACTGTCATTTATAAACAGGGCCCCCCTCTATGGCTGCTTTTGGTGCGCTCCAATCCACATTGCTGCCATGCGGGGCCCCCCTGATGGCCGTCCTGAGTGTAAATACATTTTATTGTTTTTACACGCAGGGTAAATACTGTCTTTTTGCATGTAGTCCAGAAGTGCAGGATAGATTTATTTTTATTCTGCATTTACATTTCAGTTTGTACAGACCCTTCTCACATGTAAATCTCTCATTTTTTTCTGAATCGCATACAGTGCAGAATGGTTTTGCCAAGGTGCAAAGTTACTTGTTTTCTTTTTTGTGTTTTTGGCTTTGCTGCCATCTCAGAATTGGCCCCTTGGCCTCTACCTGCAGGCTGGAGAATTGTTAATTAATATCCATCACTGCCATTTTGTATGTACTCCAGCAGTTTAACATCTACCTCCAAATATTCTCTGATTGTGGGTGTGGTGGGTTGGTTATCCCACTGGGTATGTGGTCCGTTACCTACAGTATATTGCATATACAGCTTGGTCTAATCTATGTGAATATAATTTGCTGGCTGACAAAGGACCACTAAGCAAACCATAAAAGAAAAGAAAAAATCCACAATCTGTTTCTACAAGCTTCTGAAAATTGTACATGTGTGATTATCTTTTAGTAGGTCTTTTATATGTCTTATATTTGAAGTATAGTTGTCCTATTAAACAACATGGGTCTCTCTCTGTAACAGAGAATGTACAGTACAGCCTGTGCAGGCTTTCTGACTATTTATAAATTACAGTATATTTTTGTACTGTTGTGAACCATGTTTATTCTGTATTACTCTTGTATAGTTGTATAAAATAAATGGTTTTTAAACGTTGGTAAAATAAAATGTACATCTCAAATTTTCTACCAGCTGGACCCCTAGGTTGGTGTCCGGCGCTGTAGAGGCTACTGCTTCGGCAGGAAAGGCGCTCGTACTCTGTGATCCATCACCCCTGTGCGGACAGATGGAAGTGAATGGGGAATACACTATCCCGGTTACATGACCATACTAAAATACTGCAGTTGCTGCCTACAGTAAAATCGCACCTGTATAGGAGGGAAGGTGCATTTCCCTTAAGGTTGTCAACACATGAAGTCTCCAAAGGTGCAGGAGTGTAAATAATGAGATCTATTATTGTATCACAGCCAAAGTACACTAACCACATGCATAATCCTTTCTATGTTATTACTGTGAAACTGAGTAAACATCTTCTTACTTACTACCATCCAACTTTTTCTTATCTCAGCCAGTAAGACTCTTACCTGGCTGTACTTATCAAACAGGTGACCCATGTTCATTGTTTTGCCACCCTATTTTTTAATCCCCCACCAGAACTGTACGGTGCACATGTAATCTAGAACACTTTCCACAATCTTTGCCAGCAATCCAGTGCTGACTAACATGTTCTTTTTGTACCAGTGGATGTTATGAATACACTAATGCAAGTTGCCAATAGAACTAGTACACCAAGCCACTAATTATAAGGTGTAGAACACAAATGGATGGCTTTTTCTGGTTACGTGGCACAGCAGAAGCAGCGTGGAGTGGTTGAAAACCAAAGATGACGCATACCACAGCAGCTGATGTCTGCATAATGAAATAAACGCTTTAGTTTTACCCTGCATATGGGAATAGTATCATTCCAAGGGCAACACCACTAATTATTAGTATTTTTTTTTTTAATTCATAGTCCATTGAGAATTAATTTGTAATCTTATATATTTATTCTATGGGCAGCATAGCAGGGCACACAGTTACCATGGTGACAATTACAAAGTCGGCAATCATAATGTCAACACTGCAGTGTTGACCGTTATTATGATGTGAACATTGTTGAAATGTTGACATAGAACACAATGACATTCTGCAGAATGCTGATATTGGGGTTAGGCTGCAGGAGATTAGGGATAGGGGTTGGCGTTAACTTACTACAGGACAGCCAGTAATCCGCCATTACCTGCCTGCCGGAGCCGCTGGTAGGTAAGAGTGAGCTCTGCATCAGGCCACACTGTTTTGTTGACATTCTAATCCTGTATCTGCCTGTGAGCCTGGACAGTCTTCCTACACACCACCATCTACTAACAGTTGGGACAATAGAGTCAAGGTCCATTCTGAAATCTAGAAATATAATAAATCCTGAGGGCTTGCTGCAGCGGTGCCTGTGTGTGGAGCTTGTGTTGCACGTTTTCACTTTGTGCTTGCTGGGAAACCGGGCATATGCAAGTACATGCAGTGCATTTCAGTTACATTTGCCATTGAAGGCGTTATAGAGTCGTGTTTTCACATAGGTAATACCCAGAAAGGGTTATGTAGCGTTGGATGTAAGCATATATACTTCTGTGTACAGCTCTGCTTATGGGCAAATAAAGTATTTATTACTTGGCTTCTATAATATCCCTTTATTCTGGCACACAAAATAATCACACAGGTTCTATGACTGGCTAAAACAGGCCTGGCCAACCTGTGGCTCTCCAGCTGTTGTATAACTACATATCCCAGCATGCTCTGCCACAATTTTAGCATTCCCTAATAGCTAAACTGTGGCAGGAGAGCCACAGGTTGGCTAGGCCTGGGCTAAAATCAAGCCTGCAATTCACCTGATTTTTTTATCAGCCACAGAACCTGTGTAAATCCTACTATATGTGACCCAGATTAAAGGGTAATAACCCTATTTAAAATCCTGTTTTTTATTTTATGTAATCTAATTTTCTGAAATTTTGGATTTGGGGTTTTCTTAAACTGTAAGCCACAATCATCAAAATTATAACAAATAAAGGCTTGAAATATCTCACTTTGCATGTAATGAGTCTATATAATATATTAGTTTCACCTTTTTAAGTTAAATTACTGAAATAAATTTTCACCTGCATATGTATGGAGGAAAGATACACATTATGTAGTAACTATCCACATTGGGTATATGTTGGTACAAATAAGCCTGAAGGGAAAATGCATGTTGTTCACCTGTAATTAGTCCTACACCTCGTTCCAGGTGACCGCCTCTTCTTATGCACCTGTTTTTTTTTTTTTTATTTAATGATGTCATTTTTTTATTGAACTTTGTATGAAAAAATTAACCTAAAACAACATTTGACATCAGGTAGAAAAAGGTAACCATCTCGTACTTAATATGACAATTAAGGTGTCATGTAATAAGCGGATCAGATGGATTTGTCCAGCAGATGCTATACAGAATGCAAAACATAGTAGTGCAAACAATGGTTGCATCTCACTAATAATCGAGTAAGATTCTTATAAAACTAGATAGAAAGCATTTGAGGGTGATTTAGTGCTGGAATACAGACAAATTAAAGTGCTTCAAATATATGGCAACTACTGTCGTAGCATACTTTCTCTTACGTCCTAGAGGATACTGGAGTTCCATTTAGTACCATGGGGGTATAGATGGGTCCAATAGGAGCCATGGGCACTTTAAGAATTTGATAGTGTGGGCTGGCTCCTCCCTGTATGCCTCTCCTACCGGGGGGGGTGGGGGGGGGGGGTCGGCGGCTTAGCTGCAGGGACCATCTATATGTGGTCCCTGCAGCTAAGCCGCCGTGGGCGGACGATTTATCTGCTCAATTGAGGAAGTTGAACCAGTCCCTGACTACTAAAAAGTCTGACCATCGCTCGCCTAAGCCCAAGGGGTCCTCTAAGCGAGCTCTGGTCTCCTCACAATCCACTGCTGACACTGACACGGCGTCTGATGAAGACGGCACTTACACTGACTCCACAGGTTCTGACTCAGATACGGCTGATCGTGAGGGTAGTTCACATGTGGATGTTCCTGATCTTTTGGAGGCTATTAAGTTGATTCTGCAGATTACGGATGATCCCAAGCCATCCATCCCTCCTAAGAAACCAGATAGCGTCAAGCCTCAGAAGGTGGTTAAACAAGTTTTACCTCACTCTGACCACCTAGTGTATATACGCCAGGAACCCTGGGAATACCCGGGTACGAAGTTTGTGCCTCAAAAGAAGATGCTGACTCGCTATCCCCTCGCACCAGAGCTGTCTAAGAATTGGGAAACCCCTCCTCCAGTAGACTCACATGTGGCTAGGATGGTGGTTTCCTCAGCTCTACCTGTCACTACCGTCACGTCTCTAAAAGCCTACGGATAAACGTGTGGAGGGTTGTCTGAAAGCGATTTACAACCTCACGGGTGCTGCACAAAGGCCCACTATTGCAGCAACATGGGGCTGCAGAGGCTATTGAAGCATGGGCCTTGGAGTTAGAAGCTGAAATCTCTTCTGACCATGCTAGACAATGCTTGTCATATATTGTCACAGCTTCTCGCTATATTAAAGAGGCGGCTTCTGAGGCCGGTTCCCTAGCAGCCAAGGCCTCTACTACGTCAGTCCTGGCTCGCCGGATATTGTGGCTGAGATCCTGGTCTGTGGATCTGGTCTCTAGAAAAACCCTGGAGGTACTCCCTTTCAAGGGAGATCTTCTGTTTGGGGAGGACTTAAATAAGATTGTGGCTGACTTGGCTACTACCAAACTGCCTGTCTGCCAAGTACCGCTCCTTCTGTGTCGAAGGCTAAAGGTACTTCCTTTCGCCCCTTTCGTCCTTCAGGTAAAGGAAAAGGTCAGGCGTACAACAAGCAGGCCCACACTTCCAAACCTGGTAAGCCAAAGCCCAAAAGAGCCTGGGCGGCCCGTCAGACAGCTTCCAAGACCGATAAGCCTGCCGCATGATGGGGCGGGCCTCCCCCTGGGGGATCCCAGGGTGGGGGGCCGGCTTCTAGGGTATACACAGGAATGGTTGAAGACCACTTCAGATGCCTGGGTACGGGAAGTCGTCACTCGAGGTTACGCCATAGCCTTCAAAAACCGACCCCCTCATCGATTTTGCCAAACAGACGTCCCATTGGACCAGACAAAGGCAAACACTCAACATTCGGTGGTACAGATCCTCCTGAATACAGGAGTCGTAGTACAGGTGCATCTTGCGCAGAGGGGCCAGGGGTACTATTCTCCGCTGTTTCTAGTCCCGAAACCGAATGTGTCCTCCCGGCCCATTCTCAACCTCAAGGCATTGAACAGGTTTGTGAAGATTTCCAAGTTCCGTATGGAAACCCTTCGCTCTATAGTTCTGGCCTTGGAACCTGGGGACTACATGGTCTTCCTGGACATACAAGATGCTTACCTGCATATTCCTATAGCAGAGTCGCATCAGCAATACCTCAGGTTTGCGATTTGGCAACCTCCATTACCAGTTTCGGGCGTTACCTTTTGGTTTAACTACGGCTCCGCGAGTCTTCACCAAAGTCATGGCGGTGATGACGGTGGTACTCCGCCGTCAAGGGGTCAGGATACTGCCGTATCTGGACGACTTGCTAATCCTGGCAAATTCCCCAGAAATTCTCCTGCGTCATCTGGATATGACTGTCCAGTTTCTACAAGCCCACGGGTGGCTCATCAACTGGAAGAAATCCTCCCTGGTCCC
This sequence comes from Pseudophryne corroboree, assembly GCF_028390025.1. NCBI lineage: Eukaryota > Metazoa > Chordata > Amphibia > Anura > Myobatrachidae > Pseudophryne > Pseudophryne corroboree. The sequence continues at coordinate 873,801,783 of NC_086445.1, forward strand.
TGCTCAGAGCATGGTGCACCTGGGAGTGCTATTGGACACTCACAACCAGCGGTTGTTCTTGTCTCAGGAGAAAGTCCTGAAGCTTCAGGACAGGATTCGTTGCTTCCTTTCTCGTCCGCAAGTGTCGATACATTCGGCGATGCAGGTGCTGGGCCTCATGGTATCAGCATTCGACATGGTGGAGTATGCTCAATTCCATTCTCGCCCCCTCCAGAAGCTGATTCTAGCCAAGTGGGACGGCCTGTCTCACCGGATCAGGTCTCACATGATCTCATTGACTCCGGAGGTCCGTCTGTCGCTGCTCTGGTGGCTCCAGGACCAACAATTGTGCAGGGGCTGTCCCTTCTGGATATCCAACTGGGTCCTGTTGACGACAGATGCCAGTCTAAGAGGTTGGGGCGCGGTGCTGGAGCAACACTTCCTTCAGGGTCGGTGGACCAAGGAGGAGTCCCTCCTCTCGATCAACATTCTGGAATTGCGGGCGGTCTTCAATGCATTGAACCTAGCCCAGCATTTAATTCAGAACCGTCCTGTTCAGGTGCAGTCGGACAACGCAACCACAGTGGCTTACATAAATCATCAAGGCGGCACTCGAAGCCGTCTGGCAATGAAGGAAGTCTCACGGATTCTACATTGGGCGGAACGCCATCTACCGGCCATATCGGCAATCTTCATTCCGGGAGTCCTGAATTGGGAAGCAGACTTTCTCAGTCGTCAGGACGTACTTGCAGGCGAGTGGGGCCTCCATCCAGAAGTGTTTCAACTCTTAGTGGAAAGGTGGGGCCTTCCAGACGTAGATCTGATGGCGTCTCGACACAATCACAAGATTCCGGTCTTCGGAGCAAGGACAAGGGATCCTCAAGCAGCATTAGTGGATGCGCTGGCAGTGCCGTGGAGGTTTCGGCTGCCGTACGTGTTCCCTCCGGTGTCACTCCTGCCCAGGGTAATTCGGAAGTTCAAGCAAGAAAAAGGAATTCTGCTTCTCAAAGCTCCAGCGTGGGCCAGACGGCACTGGTTCTCAGACCTTCAAGGCCTATCGTCAGAGCGTCCAATTCTACTTCCACAACGCCCAGACCTCCTCGTTCAGGGCCCCTGTGTCTACCAGGACCTAGCCCGGCTGTCTTTGACGGCGTGGCTCTTGAAGCTTCCGTCTTAAGGGCTAAAGGGTTTTCTGAGGCGGTCATTCAAACTATGTTATGGGCCCGGAAACCGGCTTCTGCTCGGATTTACTATAGGGTCTGGCATTCTTACTTTGGTGCGCATCTAACAATTATGACGCTTCCAAGTTTAGTACGGCCAAGTTGTTGGCTTTTCTTCAGCAGGGCCTGGACTTAGGCCCTGGCCTCCCTCAAGGTTCATATTTCTGCCTTGTCGGTGTGGTTTCAGAGAAAGATTGCGACCTTACCTGATGTGCATACCTTTACTCAGGGTGTGTTGCGTATCCAACCTCCCTATGTCCCGCCTGTGGCTCCTTGGGACTTGTCGGTGGTTTTGGAGGCGTTACGAGAGTCTCCGTTTGAACCTCTTGGTTCAGCTGATCTTAAGTGGCTTTCCCTTAAGGTGGTGTTTCTGCTGGCTATTGCTTCAGCTAGAAGAGTGTCGGATTTGGGTGCCTTGTCCTGTAGTTCCCCATATCTGATATTTCACCGTGACCAGGCGGTTCTTAGGACTCGTCCCGGATATTTACCTAAGGTGGTTTCCTCGTTCCACCTTAACCAGGAGATTGTGGTTCCGGCATTTGTTTCTCCTGATCTGTCTCCCAAAGAGAGGTCTTTGGATGTGGTATGGGCTCTCTGTATCTATGTGAAGAGAACTGCTTCTATTAGGAAATCTGATTCTCTCTTTGTACTGTTTCGATTTCACAAACATGGCTGGCCTGCTCACAAGCAGACTTTGGTCAGATGGATTAGAATGGTGATTGCACATGCTTATGTGAAGGCTGGTCTGTCAGCTCCTGCTCACATTACGGTCCATTCTACTCGGTCTGTTGGACCTTCTTGGGTGGCCCTTGAGCAATTGTGCAAGGCAGCTACGTGGTCCTCAGTGAACACGTTCATAAGGTTCTATGCCTTCGATACTGCCGCGTCCAAGGATGCTTCCTTTGGACGCAGGGTTCTTGTGCCAGCTACAGTGCGTCCCCTCCCATAAGGAACTGCTTTAGGACATCCCCAATGTCTATCCTTGTAGAGCCCAGTGTACCCCGCAGCAGAAAACGAGATTTATGGTAAGAACTTACCTTTTGTTAAATCTCTTTCTGCGAGGTACACTGGGCTCCACAAGGCGCCCACCCTGACGCACTTAGCTTCTTTGGGTTGGTATGGCATTAGCCGCTGACACTTCTCTTGTCGTGAGAGTGTGGTGTATGTGGCTACTAACTGTTGTCGTCTCTTTTCCTGCTACTGCATTGGGCTGGTTAACTAAAAACTGAGCTCCTGTGCAGGGAGGCCGGGTTATAGAGGAGGCGGTGCTGTGCATTCTGGGAACAGTCAAAGCTTTGAGCCTGTTGGTGCCTCGGATCAAGATCCTACTCTAGACCTCAATGTCTATCCTTGTGGAGCCCAGTGTACCTTGCAGAAAGAGATTTAACAAAGGTAAGTTCTTACCATAAATCTCGTTTTCTCATACGTCCTAGAGGATGCTGGGGACACTTCAAGAACCATGGAGTATAGACGGGATCTGCAGGATACATGGGCACTTTAAGACTTTCAAATGGTGTGACCTGGCTCCTCCCTCTATGCTCCTCCAGACCCCAGTTTAGATATGTGCCCAGGCAGACTGGATGCACTCTGAGGAGCTCTACTGAGTTTCTCTGAAAAGACTTTTAGGTTTTTTTATTTTAAGGGGGACTGCTGGCAACAGTCTCCCTGCGTCGTGGGACTTAGGGGAGAGAAGTCAGACCTACTTCTAGTGAGTTTAAAGGCTCTGCTTATTTGGCTACAGGACACCATTAGCTCCTGAGGGTTTGGAACACTTGGTATGCCTAGGGGTTCATTCCCAGAGCCCGCCGTCACCCCCTTTGCAGAGCCAGAAGTCAGAAGACAGGTGAGTAGAAGAAAAGAAGACTTCAGTGACGGCTTCTGAGGTACCTCCCACACACAGCGGCTCTGTAGGGTGGAGGCGCCCTGGGCAGCATATAAATCCTCAAAAAGGCACTGGCAAGAGGGGACATAAGTGCCAAGGCACTATCCTAACCCCCGCCAGTATAAATATTAGCTGGAAAATAGCGGGATGAAGCACGCCATTGAGGGGCCGGAGCTTCCTCCTCTCAGCCACACAATACACTGCTAGACATAGGCAGGGCGCAGGGGGGGGCGCCCTTGGCAGTTAATACACTCTTTTTTTGGCAAAAGGGGCATAAACACACTCTGTCCTACCCCCCGCCAGTTAAATTAATTATTTAATTAAGAGCGGGAGAAGCGCGCCATTATGGGGGCGGGGCTTCCTCCTCACTAAGCCAGCACACTACTCAGCGCCATTTTCTCAAGAGAAATGCTGGTCCTCCCTTTACTACTGATTTGTATCAGGGTGCATATAAAAGGGGGGGGGGGGGGGGTTTGAGGCATATGTTATATTATAAAGCGCTGCAGGTCTGTTTATGTTATATTTTGCAGATTTGTGTGTTTACTCTGGGGTGTGAGCTGGCTAATCCTTTTTGTGTCCCTCTGACAGAGGTCTGTCCCCTATCAATCCCAGTGTGTCTGTGGGTGTGTGTGATACACGTGGGTGACATATCTGATGCAGGGAGTTCCTTCAAGGAGGAAACCGTTTGGGGACACAGAGTTGTAAGGTCGTGACGCTACCGGCACACCAAGAGCCTGCATGGGTGCATGAAATACGTGGTGGTATGCATCATATCAATAAGAGATTAGATAAAGCTGCATCTAATGCTGAATATGTAGAAGATATGTTGGTCAGCATTCCGTTCTTCCATCTGCAGGCGACCCTCTCTGGGTCACATGAAGTCCATTTAAATGTTATGGCTACTGCTACCGACACGGACTCTGAGTCCTGTGTTGACGATGGGGACTCCAGGGAAATAGAACAACTCCCTCCCACGTGCGCAATATATTCTTTCCCGGCAGTCACCCCCTGTGTTAGACAGTGCACGGTCCAGGTTGACAATGAAGGTAATTCTCCCTGCACCTGGCACGGCTTCACTAAAAGAGCCGGCAGACCGTAAGATAAAAACTACATTAAAATCCATTTATGTTGCTAATGGTACACTGCTCAGACCCACTATTGCCTGCGCGTGGGTGAGTCGCGCTATTGAAAAATGGTCAGAATGTGTGTCCTCAGAATTTGACACGATTGATAAAAATGAGATGCTCCTTAAGTTAGAGAATATCAAAGACGCTGCCACGTATATGCTAGAAGCAATGAAAGATATTGGACTCTTGAGTTCACAAGCCGCTACCATAGCAGTATCGGCTCGGCGGGCGTTGGGAATTTGCCAGTGGAACGCGGATGCAGATTCCAAAGAGACATATGGAGGCTCTCCCATATAAGGGGACGCCTTATTTGGCGATGGACTGGATGTATTAGTCTCGGCGGCTACCGAAGGTAAGTCGACATTTTTGCCCTCTGCACTTGCACCGGCAAAAAAGAGCACCCTCACCTGCAGTCCTTTTTCGGCCCAGTAAGTACAGAGAGACGTTTCCCCTTATTCGCAGGACGGGGAAGAGACAAAAATATGTCTACAGCGGCTTCAGATTCCAAGAACAGAAGTCTACCCCTGCTTCTGCCAAGTCTACAGCGTGATGCTGGGGATCCCTCGTGGGAGGTAGCTTGGGTGGGGGCACGTCTAAAAACTGCTCACTCAGGATTGGAGTCAATCTGACCTGGATCCCTGGGTGTTACAAATAGTGTCCCAGGAATACAAACTGGGCTTTCAAGACGTTTCCCCATGCTGATTTTTAAAATTGACCTTGCCAACGTCTCTTTCAGAGAGAAAAGCACTTATAACGGTAATTCACATTTTATGTCAGGACCAGGACATAGTCCTGGTGCCTGGGTCACAACAAAGGGAGGGGTTTATTCAAGCCTCTTTGTAGTTCCAAAACCGGACGGCTCGGTCTGACCGATCCTGAACCTAAAATCTGAATCTCTACTTGAAACGTTTCAAGTTCAAGATGGAATCACTTGGGGCAGTGTTTTCCAGTCTAGAGGAGGGGGATTACAGGGGGTCAGTTGACGTAAAGGATGCTTACCTGCATGTTCCCATTTATCCTCCTTACCAGGCTTAGCTGAGTTTCGCAGTTCAGCATTGCCATTACCATTCCAGACGTTGCCTTTCGTTTTCTCTACGGCGCCGAGGGTTTTCACCAAGGTGCTGGTGGAGATGATGGTTCTCCCGCCTCAAGAAGGGGTCAATATAATTCCGTATCTAGAAGATCTCCTGATAAAGGCGAGATCCAGTGAGCGCGTGGTACAAAACATTGCGCTCTCCCTGTCCATACTCCAACAACACGGTTGGATTATACATTTTCCAGGAAATATTATTTTGTCTTTCGGGACGATTATGGACAGGGTAGTTCAGCGTTTTTCTTCTGGTGGAAAATGCTCTGGAAATCCAGAAAATGGTAATACTAGTTTTGAAACCATCAACAGTGTCGATCCATCAGTGCAAATATGGTGACGACCTACGAGGTCATACAGGTTGGCAGGTTCCATGCCAGGGTATTCCAGGGGGACCTGTTGGTAAAGTGGATCCCACCTACATATGCACCAGAAGATAGTCCTTTTGTCGAAAGCCAGGAGTTCACTCCTGTGGTGGCTACACAGCTCGCACCTATTAGAGGGACGCAAGTTTGGAATTCAGGACTGGGTCCTGGTAACCACGGATACAAGTCTCCGAGGCTGAGGAGCTGTCACTCAAGGAAACTTCCATGGAAAATGCTAAAGTCAGGAAGCCTGCCTTCAGATGAACATGCTGTTATTGAGAGCCATTTACAAAGGTCTTCAACAAACGGTACATCTTCTTCAAGATCATCCTGTGCACATCCAGTTAGATAATGTAACAGCAGGGCGGAATGGAAAGCAGAGCGGAAATAGCAGAGGTGACGAAGGTTCTCCTCGGGGCAGGAAAATATGTAAGGGCTCTGTCGGTAATTTTCATTCCAGGAGTCGATCTCCAGCCGGGTGAGTGGAACTTCCACCAAGAAGGCTTCGCAGAGGTGACAAGTCTTTGCGGAGTTTCTCAAATAGACATGTTGTCATCTCGTCTCAACGAGAAGCTTCAGAAATATTGTTCCTGGTCGAAAGACCCTCGGACAATAGCGTTAGATGCACTGGTGACCCAGTGGCTATTCCGGTCAGTGTATGTATTCCCCACTGCCACTGTTCCCAAAAGTTCTCGGGATCATAGGAACAACGAGGTTTCGGGCAAAATTTCATGGCCCAGACTGGCCAAGGAGGGCTTGGTGCCCTGATTATAAAAAAAAAAAAAAGAGGATCCTGGATCTCTTCCTCTTCGTGAGGACCTACTACGGTAGGTGCCGTGCGTGTACCTGGATTTACCGCGGCTACGTTTGACGGCATGACTGTTGAGTGCCGTATTCTAGCCCGAAAGGGTATTCCCAAGGGAGTCATCCCCACTCTTATTCAGGCCAGGAAAGGAGTAACGTCTAGACGTTACCACCGTCTTTGGTGAAAATATGTGTCTTGGCGTAAATTCAAGAAAGCTTCTACGGCAGAGTTTTCAGTTAGGGTGTTTCTCCATTTCCTACAGGCTGGAGGGAATGCAGCATGTTTGGTCGGGTTCAAGCATTTTTTTAAAGTTTTGCAAGTTTGATACCCTGGCCGCTGAGGACCTCATGTTTGGTCAATAGGTGCTGCAGAGTCATCCGCACTCTCCCGCCCGTTCTAGAGCTTTGGCATAAACCCCATAGTTCTTGAAGAGTCCCCAGCATCCTCTAGGACGTATGAGAAAATAGGATTTTAATACCTACTGGTAAATCCTTTTCTCTTAGTCCGTAGAGGATGCTGGGCGCCCGTCCCAGTGCATACTGTATCTGCAGTTATTGGTTGTGGTTACACACAGGTTGTTACGATTTTTGTCAGCATATTGCTGCGAATTCTTCATGCCGTTGGCTTGTGTTCTGTTGAATGCCACGTTCTGCGGCATGCTTGAGGTGTGAGCTGGTAAGATGCTCACCCTGGTTTAACAATAAATTCTTTCCTCGAAATGTCCATATCCCTGGGCACAGTTCCTTAAACTGGAGTCTGGAGGAGGGGCAATGAGAGAGAGGAGCAAGGTCACACCATTTGAAAGTCTTAAAGTGCCCATGTCTCCTGCGGATCCCGTCTATACCCCATGGTTCTTGAAGTGTACCCAGCATCCTCTACGGACTAAGAGAAAAAGATTTACCGATAGGTATTAAAATCCTATTGTCTCCCTGAAGGGCTCCTTGTGGGTTAATTGTGCTTAACCTTTTCCTGTGTGTGTGCTGTCACATTTACATTGTCAGGCAAAGTGTGTTTTCGTGTACAGCGGAGTGTTCCTCTTCAACAGGGGGCTCATTACTAGGTACTCAGGGCAGTGCACCTTCCCAGAATAGCGGGGTTGAACCGCAGTGGGTTAATTCCATTAAAGGACTGATCTCCACTCTTTCTATAGAATTATCCCGCAATGAGAAAGAGACGCAATACTTAAAGCAGACCTTGGATGAGCTTATGAATAGAGACTCAGTCCCCAAACCAGCGTCTCAATCCCCTCCCATTTGTCTGCAAAAACGATCTCTGTCCCATGTCCTGCAGTCTGACGCTGATGGGTCAGACATGGAGGAGGGCGAGGTGGATTTGGAGAGGGGGGATGCTACTATGTCACAGGTAATAGAGGCTCTTATAGAAGAAGCGTCAAACAAAGGACTTAAGGCCTGAAACACGTAAAGCGTGGCTCTGAATCCCTGTCCTTGGCTCCGCTGTGTGCTGCTTTCTTGGATGGTTGATAGGATCCGGTCCTGTTCACCTTACCTTATCCTGATGACATCTTGGGTATCCAGGACACAGCCCTGTCGCTGCTAAGCCTTTGTGGGACATTTTATGCTGTATTTTATCATCTGTATTGTAAGTGCAATTTATAGTAAATGTTTTATTTAAGACACTCTGCACTGTTTGCACTTTATTTCATTCCCGGTTCTCACATGCTGCTGGGGGAAATCCTTGTGACAACCATTTGGACTTTGCCTCCCAATACTGTGGAATACTACATGCTTTAAGCTCCTTGAGTCCTATTAGAGAAAGAGCGCTATATAAATAAAATTATTATTATGATTATTATTACTCATCCTTATTGTAAGTGCAAACCTGGAATAAACAAGGATAAATTGTGAAAACGTGTTGCACTATTATTATTATTTTTTTCTGTTTTTTTTTCTGTTTCCCATATATGTGTTTGAGATCCTAGTCATCAGGATTTAAAGGATCCATTCCTAGGGTTTTCATTCAATTTCCTCACAATTGGTGTCAACCTGGTTACCATATTAAGCGCTTTGGTTTTTTGTACTATCTTTTATTCTAACAAAACTGGATGATAACAGACATACATAGAGGTAGGAAGGCCCTGCTCGCAAGCTTATAATCTATAGGGAAATAGGCATTGATACACAAGAATAGGTGCTATCTATTGCATAACGGCCCTGCCAGATTGCAGAGTTTCTTGGTGGGTTGTATGATATAGTCAAACGGCAATGTTGACCAGAGGTCAGGACGCCAAATTGAAGAAAAAGAAAATACTGTATGTTAGGATGTGTGGACTGTACAGAGGGGATGTAATTAGATATGAATATTTATGAAGGTTATGTGGGCGGTTATTGAATTTGATAAGCTTTAATGAAGAGGTTCGTTTTCAGGGAATACTTGAAGGTTTGAGGACTATAGAAAAGTCTTATTGTACATGCGAGGACAATCCACAGAGTAGGTGCGGCCTGAAGGAAGACCTGCAGTGGGGAATGGGAGTAAGTAATGCGTGTGAATGAGAGATGCAGAGCGGAGAGGTCAATTTGGGATATATTTTGTGATAAGTGACGAGATGTATGTACGTGTAGTTTGGTTAATAGCATTATATGTAAGTAAAAGTATTTTATATTGAAAATGGTAGAATACAGGCAGCCAATGGAGGGACTGACAGAGCAGATCATGATGAACATCTAGTGAGGAAGATCAGCCTTGCAGCTGCATTCAGAATGAATTGTAGTGAGTCTTTTTTTTTTTAGTAAGTAGGGAGACTATTGCAATTATCAATGCGAGAGATGAGTGCATGGATTAGTTTTTGCAGCGTCTTGTGTAAGATAAGGCCGTATTTTGGATATGTTTTTTTAGATGTATGCAACATGATTTAAAGACAGATTGAATATGTGGAGCAAAGGACAGTTTGGAGTCAAAGATGACACCTAGGCAGCGGGCTTGTGGGGTAGGGTTGATTGTCAAGTTCTCAACAGTGATAGAGATACCGGGTTGGTAACCACTATTGGCCAGTGGAAATAGAATTCATTCTGTTTTGGAAATATTAAGTTTGTGGTGGCAAGAAGACATCCAAGATGAAGCAGCAGAAAGTCATTCAGTGACATGGACCAGTAGTGGTGACAAATCTGGTGTGGATAGGTAAATCTGAGTATCATCTTGATACAGATGATATGGAAATCCAAGAGAGCTGATTAGTTTGGCAAGAGATGTGGTATAGATGGATAAAAGTAGAGGGCCTAAGACTGAGACTTGCTGTTCTCCAACTGAGGTAGTGAAACGGAGGCGGAATCATAGAAGGGAACACTAAAAGAACGATTAGATAGGTAGGATGAAAACCAAGAAAGGGCTGTGTCCTGAAGACCTAGGGATTGTAGTGTTTGTAGAAGAGAGTGGGCAACAGCATCAAAACAGCAGAGAGATCTAGAAATATAAGAAGTGATTAATGCCCTGTAAACTTAGCAGTGACCAGATACTTTACTACTTGAGTCAGTGCTGTCTCTGGAGTGTTGGGAACAAAAGCCTGATTGAAATGGGTCCAATAGGTTGTGTGAGTTAAGAAAGCGTGTTGGGCGAGTGTTAGCAAGTAGCTTGGAGTGGCAATGGAGCTGAGAGATGGGACGGTAGTTTGAGAGAGTGTTTGGGTCAGAATTGTGTTTTTTTTCAGAATGGGAGTAATAATGCTTGAACAGTGAAGGAAAGTTACCAGTAGAGAGAGAGAGAGATTACAGATGTTCGTTAAGGTTGGGATGAGCACAGGACGCAGCGATTTTTGTGAGGGTATAGGATCAAGAGGAGAGGTAGTAGAGTAGCAGGATGAGAAGAGTGTTGATACTTCATCTTTCATTTGTGGTATCAAATGAAAAGAATGTGCCAGAGGATCAGGTGGGGAATTGAGCGGTCACTGGCTGAACAAGAGCATATAATTTCATTTCAGATCCTATCAATCTTGTCCTTGAAGTAGGAAGCAAGTTCTTGTCCACTGAAAGTAGCTGATGGGTTGGGTGAGGGAGTGTTAAGAAGTGATTTAAATGTATTAAAAAGTTGTTTGGGGTTAGAGGCTTGAGCAGAGATGAGCAATTGGAAATATGTTTGTTTGGCAGTATCCAGGGTATTACGATAAGAGTGGTAGATGTTCTTATATGTGAGGCAGTTGCTAGGACTACGAGATTTACGCCACTGATGTTCTACTCTATGTGACATTTCTCTGACGTCCTAAGTGGATGCTGGGGACTCCGTAAGGACCATGGGGAATATCGGCTCCGCAGGAGACAGGGCACAAAAGTAAAAGCTTTAGGATCAGGTGGTGTGCACTGGCTCCTCCCCCTATGACCCTCCTCCAAGCCTCAGTTAGGTTTTTGTGCCCGGCCGAGAAGGGTGCAATCTAGGTGGCTCTCCTAAAGAGCTGCTTAGAGTAAAAGTTTTGTTAGGTTTTTTATTTTCAGTGAGTCCTGCTGGCAACAGGCTCACTGCAACGAGGGACTTAGGGGAGAAGAAGTGAACTCACCTGCGTGCAGGATGGATTGGCTTCTTAGGCTACTGGACACTAGCTCCAGAGGGACGATCACAGGTACAGCCTGGATGGGTCACCGGAGCCGCGCCGCCGACCCCCTTGCAGATGCTGAAGAGAGAAGAGGTCCAGAAATCGGCGGCTGAAGACTTCCCAGTCTTCTTAAGGTAGCGCACAGCACGGCAGCTGTGCGCCATTGCTCTCAGCACACTTCACACCAACGGTCACTGAGGGTGCAGGGCGCTGGGGGGGGGGCGCCCTGGGCAGCAATGAAAGTACCTATGCTGGCTAAAAATACATCACATATAGCCTCTGGGGCTATATGGATGTATTTAACCCCTGCCAGGTTGTCAGAAAAACGGGAGAAGAAGCCCGCCGAAAAGGGGGCGGGGCCTATTCTCCTCAGCACACAGCGCCATTTTCCTACACAGCTCCGCTGCTAGGAAGGCTCCCAGGCTCTCCCCTGCACTGCACTACAGAAACAGGGTTAAAACAGAGAGGGGGGGCATTTTGTGTGGCAATATTATAATATATTAAGATGCTATAAGGGAAAACACTTATATAAGGTTGTCCCTGTATAATTATAGCGTTTTGGTGTGTGCTGGCAAACTCTCCCTCTGTCTCCCCAAAGGGCTAGTGGGGTCCTGTCCTCTATCAGAGCATTCCCTGTGTGTGTGCTGTGTGTCGGTACGTGTGTGTCGACATGTATGAGGACGATGTTGGTGAGGAGGCGGAGCAATTGCCTGTAATGGTGATGTCACTCTCTAGGGAGTCGACACCGGAATGGATGGCTTATTTAGGGAATTACGTGATAATGTCAAAACGCTGCAAGGTCGGTTGACGACATGAGACGGCCGGCAAACCAATTAGTACCTGTCCAGGCGTCTCAAACACCGTCAGGGGCTTTAAAACGCCCATTACCTCAGTCGGTCGACACAGACACTGACTCCAGTGTCGACGGTGAAGAAACAAACGTATTTTCCATTAGGGCCACACGTTACATGTTAAGGGCAATGAAGGAGGTGTTACATATTTCTGATACTACAAGTACCACAAAAAAGGGTATTATGTGGGGTGTGAAAAAACTACCTGTAGTTTTTCCTGAATCAGATAAATTAAATGAAGTGTGTGATGATGCGTGGGTTTCCCCCGATAGAAAATTATTGGCGTTATACCCTTTCCCGCCAGAAGTTAGGGCGCGTTGGGAAACACCCCCTAGAGTGGATAAGGCGCTCACACGCTTATCAAAACAAGTGGCGTTACCGTCTCCAGATATGGCCGCCCTCAAGGAGCCAGCTGAAAGGAGGCTGGAAAATATCCTAAAAAGTATATACACACATACTGGTGTTATACTGCGACCAGCGATCGCCTCAGCCTGGATGTGCAGCGCTGGGGTGGCTTGGTCGGATTCCCTGACTGAAAATATTGATACCCTTGACAGGGACAGTATTTTATTGACTATAGAGCATTTAAAAGATGCATTTCTATATATGCGAGATGCACAGAGGGATATTTGCACTCTGGCATCAAGAGTAAGTGCGATGTCCATGTCTGCCAGAAGATGTTTATGGACACGACAGTGGTCAGGTGATGCAGATTCCAAACGGCACATGGAAGTATTGCCGTATAAAGGGGAGGAGTTATTTGGGGTCGGTCCATCGGACCTGGTGGCCACGGCAACAGCTGGAAAATCCACCTTTTTTACCCCAAGTCACATCTCAGCAGAAAAAGACACCGTCTTTTCAGCCTCAGTCCTTTCGTCCCCATAAGGGCAAGCGGGCAAAAGGCCAGTCATATCTGCCCAGGGGTAGAGGAAAGGGAAGAAGACTGCAGCAGGCAGCTCCTTCCCAGGAACAGAAGCCCTCCACCGCTTCTGCCAAGTCCTCAGCATGACGCTGGGGCCGTACAAGCGGACTCAGGTGCGGTGGGGGGTCGTCTCAAGAGTTTCAGCGCGCAGTGGGCTCACTCGCAAGTGGACCCCTGGATCCTACAAGTAGGATCCCAGGGGTACAGATTGGAAGTTCGAGACGTCTCCCCCTCGCAGGTTCCTGAAGTCTGCTTTACCAACGTCTCCCTCCGACAGGGAGGCAGTATTGGAAACAATTCACAAGCTGTATTCCCAGCAGGTGATAATCAAAGTACCCCTCCTACAACAAGGAAAGGGGTATTATTCCACACTATTTGTGGTACTGAAGCCAGACGGCTCGGTGAGACCTATTCTAAATCTGAAATCTTTGAACACTTACATACAAAGGTTCAAATCAAGATGGAGTCACTCAGAGCAGTGATAGCGAACCAGGAAGAAGGGGACTATATGGTGTCCCTGGACATCAAGGATGCTTACCTCCATGTCCCAATTTGCCCTTCTCACCTCAGGTTCGTGGTACAGAACTGTCACTATCAGTTTCAGACGCTGCCGTTTGGATTGTCCACGGCACCCCGGGTCTTTACCAAGGTAATGGCCGAAATGATGATTCTTCTTCAAAGAAAAGGCGTCTTAATTATCCCTTACTTGGACGATCTCCTGATAAGGGCAAGGTCCAGAGAACAGTTGGAGGTCGGTGTAGCACTATCTCAAGTAGTTCTACGACAGCACGGGTGGATTCTAAATATTCCAAAATCGCAGCTGATTCTGACGACACGTCTGCTGTTCCTAGGGATGATTCTGGACACAGTCCAGAAAAAGGTGTTTCTCCCGGAGGAGAAAGCCAGGGAGTTATCCGAGCTAGTTAGGAACCTCCTAGAACCAGGCCAAGTGTCAGTGCATCAATGCACAAGAGTCCTGGGAAAAATGGTGGCTTCTTACGAAGCGATTCCATTCGGCAGATTTCACGCAAGAATTTTTCAGTGGGATCTGCTGGACAAATGGTCCGGATCGCATCTTCAGATGCATCAGCGGATAATCCTGTCTCCAAGCACAAGGGTGTCTCTTCTGTGGTGGCTGCAGAGTGCTCATCTACTAGAGGGCAGCAGATTCGGCATTCAGGACTGGGTCCTGGTGACCACGGATGCCAGCCTGAGAGGCTGGGGAGCAGTCACACAGGGAAGAAATTTCCAAGGAGTGTGGTCAAGTCTGGAGACTTCTCTCCACATAAATATACTGGAGCTAAGGGCAATTTACAATGCTCTGAGCCTAGGAAGACCTCTGCTTCAAAGTCAACCGGTGCTGATCCAGTCGGACAACATCACGGCAGTCGCCCACGTAAACAGACAGGGCGGCACAAGAAGCAGGAGGGCAATGGCAGCAAGGATTCTTCGCTGGGCAAAAAAATCATGTGATAACACTGTCAGCGGTGTTCATTCCGGGAGTGGACAACTGGGAAGCAGACTTCCTCAGCAGGCACGACCTCCACCCGGGAGAGTGGGGACTTCATCTGGAAGTCTTCCACATGATTGTGAACCGTTGGGAAAGACCAAAGGTGGACATGATGGCGTCCCGTCTGAACAAAAAACTGGACAGGTATTGCGCCAGGTCAAGAGACCCTCAGGCAATAGCAGGGACGCTCTGGTAACACCGTGGGTGTACCAGTCGGTGTATGTGTTCCCTCCTCTGCCTCTCATACCCAAGGTACTGAGAATTATAAGACGGAGAGGAGTAAGAACTATACTCGTGGCTCCGGATTGGCCAAGAAGGACTTGGTACCCGGAACTTCAAGAGATACTAAGAAGGGACTTGCTTCAGCAAGGATCATGTCTGTTCCAAGTCTTACCGCGGCTGCGTTTGACGGCATGGCGGTTGAACGCCGGATCCTAAGGGAAAAAGGCATTCCGGAAGAGGTCATCCCTACCCTGGTCAGAGCCAGGAAGGAGGTGACCGCACAACATTATCACCACATTTGGCGAAAATATGTTGCATGGTGTGAGGCCAGGAAGGCCCCACGGAGGAATTTCAACTCGGTCGATTCCTGCATTTCCTGCAAACAGGAGTGTCTATGGGCCTCAAATTGGGGTCCATTAAGGTTCAAATTTCGGCCCTGTCGATTTTCTTCCAGAAAGAATTGGCTTCAGTTCCTGAAGTCCAGAAGTTTGTCAAGGGAGTACTGCATATACAACCCCCTTTTGTGCCTCCAGTGGCACTGTGGGATCTCAACGTAGTTCTGGGATTCCTCAAATCACATTGGTTTAAACCGCTCAAATCTGTGGATTTGAAATATCTCACATGGAAAGTGACCATGCTGTTGGCCCTGGCCTCGGCCAGGCGAGTGTCAGAATTGGCGGCTTTGTCTCACAAAAGCCCATATCTGATTGTCCATTCGGACAGGGCAGAGCTGCGGACTCGTCCCCAGTTTCTCCCTAAGGTGGTGTCAGCGTTTCACCTGAACCAGCTTATTGTGGTACCTGCGGCTACTAGGGACTTGGAGGACTCCAAGTTGCTAGATGTTGTCAGGGCCCTGAAAATATATGTTTCCAGGACGGCTGGAGTCAGGAAAACTGACTTGCTGTTATCCTGTATGCACCCAACAAACTGGGTGCTCTTGCTTCTAAGCAGACGATTGCTAGTTGGATGTGTAGTACAATTCAGCTTGCACATTCTGTGGCAGGCCTGCCACAGCCAAAATATGTAAATGCCCATTCCACAAGGAAGGTGGGCTCATCTTGGGCGGCTGCCCGAGGGGTCTCGGCTTTACAACTTTGCCGAGCTGCTACTTGGTCAGGGGCAAACACGTTTGCAAAATTCTACAAATTTGATACCCTGGCTGAGGAGGACCTGGAGTTCTCTCATTCGGTGCTGCAGAGTCATCCGCACTCTCCCGCCCGTTTGGGAGCTTTGGTATAATCCCCATGGTCCTTACGGAGTCCCCAGCATCCACTTAGGACGTCAGAGAAAATAAGAATTTACTTACCGATAATTCTATTTCTCGTAGTCCGTAGTGGATGCTGGGCGCCCATCCCAAGTGCGGATTGTCTGCAATACTTGTACATAGTTATTGTTAACTAAAATGGGTTATTATTGTTGTGAGCCATCTTTTCAGAGGCTCCGCTGTTATCATGCTGTTAACTGGGTTCAGATCACAGGTTGTACAGTGTGATTGGTGTGGCTGGTATGAGTCTTACCCGGGATTCAAAATCCTTCCTTATTGTGTACGCTCGTCCGGGCACAGTATCCTAACTGAGGCTTGGAGGAGGGTCATAGGGGGAGGAGCCAGTGCACACCACCTGATCCTAAAGCTTTTACTTTTGTGCCCTGTCTCCTGCGGAGCCGCTATTCCCCATGGTCCTTACGGAGTCCCCAGCATCCACTACGGACTACGAGAAATAGAATTATCGGTAAGTAAATTCTTATTTTTTTGAATATGACTGCCATATCAAACAAAGAATATCAAAGTGACTACCATACAATAGAGCATCGCAGTACCCGTAAATATAATGCAGAGAACAGCACAGGGACCGCTATATAATACAAATGATGGTATACAATACATTACCATGGTTTACATACAAATTCAATGGCGCAGGACCCATTCTGCACATATGAGTGACATTTGAAGGGGGGAGGGGGAGCGTCAACCCTGTTTTCTGTCCCGTTCTCAGATTTAGTAAATAAGTCTTTCGTCGGGACCTGACGAAAGATTTATTAAATCTGAATACGTTGATAAGCATCATGGTGTTCAGCGCCTAATCTGTACTGTCACTGAAAGTCCTGCGAGTGGCGCTTACCCCACCTCCTGCTACATAGATCACTGCTTATCTGATCTTAAGAGGGTACCGAGGCGGATCATTCACAAAGAGGGATTGAGTGCCAGCGCATCCTGTGTGTGTGTGTGTGTGTGTGTGTGTGTATGTATATATATATATATATATATATATATATATTCAGTGCTCAATTAATTAAATTCATTATTTAATATTTTTTTAGATTTAACACTTAGATTATGTAAAGCATTCAATCAAATGAAAGATTAGATGTGCACACTACAGCTAGGAGCCAGAGAGGTCTCTGGTAAGTCACATGCCTCACACACCATGTTTGTTTAAGGAGTGCTGTTTGCTGGCCCCAGTTAAGCAATGGGCTCTTCAGATTAACAGCTGAGCACATCAGGCACAACTCTGCCTCCTCCCGGCGCCGCGTTCATCGTGTCTACACAGACACATTCACATAGCCTGCGGCTGCGCTGTACTGCAGGTCCCAGGTAGACCGAGAGCCACAGTTAACGGCCCGCGGCGCTGTTGAAGGGAGATAAAGATTAATCATCTTCCTTCACTTTAATTGATAAATGGCTGCAGGTACCTACTGGCCGGCGCCCTCCTCCCATCCGTCAATAGGGCACACAGCGCAGTGCAGGGGAGACACTAAAATACTATGTAGCGCATGGAGGGCTGCCGCTTATGTGAAGCCTTCCACTGCACCACCAGTTGTATTTCACACTTAGCGGCTAGGCGGGCGGCCAAGGGGTGTTTCCAGTAACGGCCCGGAGTGGTTCTAGAGGGCAGGGCTTCAGGGCGTTCGGTGCTGGAGACAACAATTAATGTGCAACAGCACATTAAATCTGTGGGCCTATTTTGAGGGGGGCCTGGAGCTGCAGCTCCATCCGCCCCATTGTTAATCCGGCCCTGCCTGTACAAAAATGGTATTTACAGTACATTGCAAAGAATGTGCCACTAAATAGGGATTTGTGTTTTCTAGAGATGCATTTATTCTTTGTGCATAAAGCCTGCGTCTCAGATCTTTTCAAGCTAAGCTTTAATCAGTCCTAGCAATACAACCCCAGATCAAAGAATACAAAACAGATTTATTATAGCTGTCTAAGAAATAACAAGAAAATGATGCAGCTCAAGGTCATCTAAAATGGACTGTGACCCCCATATTGGGAGGAAGGGGGATACACTGAAGAAATAAAACTTTTTTGACCAACAGTAATCTTTGACACAAGATAAGGAACTATAGTATGTTATTAGTAGTAGCGTTTTCTCCATCTTAAACACCAATAAGGTTTGGCCTTTTATTGGATGTTTAGTCTGTCCTATATTCATCTCGTCTTCATCACCTAGCACTGCAAATAGGGTTCACTGAAAGCTTTGAATAATGCACTAGCAGTGAACATGACATGGATGTGTACACCTACTACCTTTTGTCCATGTCATGTTCACTCTGAACCTCATATACAATTTGCACAACCCTTTTTTGTGATATGACACACTTCAGCTTGAGCCTGCATGAGTTTGTGGAGGAGTAGAAATCATCTGATGGATGTAGCTTGCAGTGTGAACTGCATTTAATGAGGGGTAAACTATTTCACAGGCTCTTTTGTGGTCAATATAGGTGTAATTATGGGACTCAGTCATATCACAGTGTAATCCTTTGGACACAAATACCACAGTTGATTAAAGTATGGCAATTGAATGAGACATCAGTTCTTGTTGCTGTCCTTCCCTTCTGCCACAATTTATTTATAAGCAGTTTCTTATATAGCGCAGCAAATTCTGTTGCGCTTTACAATTGGATACAACACTGAAAAAACAAAACTGGGTAATAAACAGTCAGAGATAGGAAGGCCCTGCTCACAAGCTTACAATCTATAGGGAAATAGGTATTAATACACAAGGATAGGCGCCATCTATTGCATAGTTGTCCCTCTCCTGGAGCACCCTAGGCCACATTTATGCAGAAGATAATTTAAAATTGTGTCACAAACACAGAAGCTTTTCTACATCAGTGACGCACAATGCAGTGGAGAAAAGGTCGTATTGTTGTCCACAATTGATATCGTTCATCATAGAGGGTTGATAAGGGCACAGTTTAATACATTTAACATCCCCAGTCGCCTGAAAAGTACATAGCGATAGACTTTATTGGAAAAAAAAGTTTTCACTTTTTATTCTAAAATAGAATTAGTATCAGTCACAGAAGGTCACCATGTTATGTGTGTAAATAGAAAAAATATGTAAACAAATAAGGAAAGGGGTAGGAGGAAGGGATGAGGTCACTGGAACAGTGGTCATGTCAGAAAGGGTGATAAATGAAGCATGGAAAGGTCATCACTCATAATTAACCCTTAATATACCAAGCCTACATCGTCAACGTACTTTACCAAGCTGGGGTCTTCAGAGGACCCCACTTTTTTTGTCTAAATGCTCAACTGTTTGATGCGGTAAATTGCTAAAATTATGTTTTAGGTTTCTGAAGGGATACGTTTTAGTAAGGGTATGACAGCATAAAATATTTTGTTTATTTCAAGAGTAGTTAGCCAATAAAAGCCATATATTCTTCTTCATTAGTGTGCCCATTTTTACATCCGATTGGATACTGCATATTATTGTAAAAAGGTTATATAATTTTTCCCTCGGTAACTACATCACTATTCATATGTTGCCATCGCTGCAGTCCTTAGCACATGTCACAGTGGTGGTGGTTATCCTGTGTTTCTCACATATAAAATGTTCTGCATTTGTAATGTAGTATAGTGTTTTTTATTATTTACTTTTTTTGAAAGAACATTTTATACACAGTATTGAACTTAATCCGATGCGGGACACATAGAAAAATCAGGAGTAAAATAGTGGTTATAGATATGGTAGGATCACAAAAAATAACATTCTGGGGTCCTCAGAAGACCCCCCTTGGTATACTAAGGGTTAAAGGCGAAATTGGTGTTAACGTGAAAGAATAACTATTACAATATGGTGATAGGGAGGATTAATTGTGAGGGACAGTTATGTTGCAGCTTACAAAGTCACAAATCTGAAACTTCAGTCATAAGCTCCAGTCTGCCCCGGAGAAAGATGGAAAG
This sequence comes from Pseudophryne corroboree, assembly GCF_028390025.1. Classification (NCBI taxonomy): domain Eukaryota; kingdom Metazoa; phylum Chordata; class Amphibia; order Anura; family Myobatrachidae; genus Pseudophryne; species Pseudophryne corroboree. Next base: position 873,821,481 of record NC_086445.1, read on the forward strand.
GATCCACCTCTTTCCAATGGGAAGCAATTATTGATTTGTTCGCTGCTAATACAATCCATGTATTCTTTGGAATCCGGATTCCATGATGGAGTTGTTTTGGCATAAAATCCACTCCTCAAGAGTATTTTGAGGGAAGAACACCTATATGTGACAGAAGATATCCCGTGGCCACAGTTATGCTAGCAAGTTAGATCAGACATGGGATATATTTTATTCTCGTGGACAGCATTGTAGTATCACAGGTAGTATACGTTATATGCAGTTTCCTTAATTAAGCCTGTTAGTAAGGAACAGGAATCCTCTCAATGTGAATGTTTAAATGTCAGACTCGTGAGGAGTCCAAGAGCATATTGTAAATTCCCTAGATTATTACTTATTTCACGGGGTAGGGGGGGTTGTATGCACAATGTTCCTACGAGGGAAAATTGATTTAAGGATTCCTAAGGTGGGAGCAAGTTAAAAGAGTCTCCGGTTCAGCAGAGAGTATTTTTGTTGGGGAAGCAGGTAGCTTCCCGACAGTCAATATACCGACGCCGGGATATCGTGGGAGGATGCAATGCTGACGCCGCTAGGGATGCCGGCGTCAATTACTGACAGCCAGCATCCCGATCATCCTCACAGCGAGACGTGCTGGCGTCCCTCCGTGGGGGACAGGGGTGGAGGTTAAGATTAGGCAGGAGAAGAGGGGTTAGGGAGCAGGAACGGGAAGGTTAGGGACCGTGGAGGGAGCGTTAGGCACTTATAAAGGGAGGTTAGGCACCAAGCGGGAAGGTTAAGGTTTAGGCAGCAGGGAAGGGAGGGTTAGGGTTAGGCACCAAGCAGGGAGGGTTAGGCACCCCCGAGGAGTATTAGGTGGATAACCTCTAACAAAGCCAAGTGTGATTCTTCAATAACATGGACTATACATCAGATGACCATGTGGATCCAGGGCTCTCAGAAGTGATTCCCATGTGGATTCAGGACTCTCAGAAGTGAAGTAAGCAGCCCGGAAGGAAGTAAAGACATACCACATGACCATATGGGTGGTGATTTTAGACACAGCTGATGAGAGGTTGAAGTTAAAGAAACATGTATCCTATACTTTCACAGCAAATCTGATGAAGTTAATGTATGGAGCGGTTTAGGGAAGCCTCCAAAGAGAGTACTTATTATTATCCTTATTTATATGGCTCCACAAGGGATCCACAGCGCCCACTTTACAGAGTACATAAACAAAATAATCAAACAGGAAAATAGTAACTAACAGTTGAAGACAATACAATACAGGACAGGTACAGGGTAAATATACAGGTATAGGGTAACTATACATAGCTACAGCAGCAGACGACACTGAAAAAGTATCAGTGTGGCCTTTGTTGCCGTTGAAGATGGTTTAAGTAAGAGAAGGATAAGCACATGAGCTCGTGAGAGCTTACATTCTAAAGGGTAGAGCTAAATCCTTCATTTTCATATCCACCCATGCAATCATCCTGGGGAAGGGTGTCAAAGTTGCTGGATTCTATGCTACATGGCTACTTACTGTAAAACCAAGCTCTATTATTGGTATAACCACCCACCTGGAATCATCTAGAGAGAAGTGGGCTGTTTGATTCTTGGTGGCTTCCCATTACTTACCGACTTGGAGAATTACTTTTGCACTTCAAAACATTGTGCATGCAGGACAGCTTTTGGAAGGGTTTGGAAATAGTACAATAATTTAGGAAGAATTCTCGCTTTGACAGCTATGATCCTGCCCTGCTAAGATGATGCAGAATGTGTTTTGTGATGCTGCTGAGCTGTGGAGGGAAATTCTCAGTAAAGTTTCCAAAAGAATCCAATTATGCTTTTTAGGTTGCTACTTAAAGGTATTGAATCCTCCTAAGTAGGTCCTGTCCCTTGTAGCATCAGTGCATTGGATTTACAGATTTATTTATTTTTTTGAATTCTGAGTATCCATCATTACCTCAATTTTGTAAAGGTTGGGGCAATTTATGGGCATCTGGGTGAGGGAAGGAATTAAGGGGGTCATTCCAAGTTGATCACTCGCTGCCGTTTTTCGCAGTGCAGCGAACAGGTTACTACTGCGCATGCGTATGCCACGCAATACGCAGGCTTGCCGTAAGAGTACAAAGCGGATCGTTGCTGAGCGATGGATTTAACAAAGAATCCATTCGCACAGCCGATCGCAAGGAGATTGACAGGAAGAGGGCATTTGTGGGTGGCAACTGACCGTTTTCAGAGAGTGTTTGGAAAAACGCAGGCGTGTCCAAGCATTTGCGGGGCGGGTGTCTGACGTCAATTCCGGGACCAAAAAGACTGAAGTGATCGCAAGCGGCTGAGTAAGTCCAGAGCTACTCAGAAACTGCACAAAACTTTTTCGTCCCGCTCTGCTGCACACGCGTTCGCACACTTACAAAGCTAAAATACACTCCCGTGGGCTGCGACTATGCGTTTGCACGGCTGCTAAAAGTAGCTAGCGAGCGATCAACTCGGAATGACCTCCTAGGTTGGGATGGGCAAAGTTGCAATCGCCTCCTCGCTTTCTAAACATTCAGCAATGATCAAACTGTGGCTGATTGATGTTAAATCACCAAAGAAAATATTAGGAGGGATAGAGAATAGCCTGCCATGTACCACTGTGGACTTATTTTAAACCATAGGTTCTCAAACTCGGTCCTCGGGAGCCCACACAGTGCATGTTTTGCAGGTAACGCAGTAGGTGCACAGGTGTATTAATTACTCACTGACACATTTTAAAAGGTCCACAGATGGAGTTAATTATTTCACTTGTGATTCTGTTTGGAGACCTGCAAAACATGCACTGTGTGGGGTCCTGAGGACCGAGTTTGAGAACCTGTGTTTTAAACTCTAGCAGTTTACCACTTACCTTTGTAACATTGCAGGTTAGTCTCTGGGCGTGAATTGCTTAGATTTCAATTAAAACTTGAAAAATGAGGATAAGAATTTTAATTCAGATTTCATTATTTATTTATAATTATTTAGATTTTCGGAAGAAAATAACCTTTTAAATATACTACCTAATTAGCTGTTGAGAGCTCTTGTCAGTTGCTGTACCAATATTAATAACTACTAAAGAGAAACAAATCCGAATTGCCAAAAAAGGTAAGTTGCTATTTCTGTGTGAAAAGAACAGAGACACATGGCAAAGCAGTGTTAGTTGTTTTATTTGATACAAATGTACATTATGCATCTTTTTACATAGAACACCCAGCACCAGCTCTTAAAGACGACAGTATAAGCAGAGTATGCCATTTTAAGCAATGGGGAAAAAAATCACTATATGGAGCTTAGAGGCAAGCATGTTTCTCAGTAATGAAAAAAAAAGGAAAACAGACTCTCCTCAATGTGTAGGCGGCCAGGGAGGTGCTGTTGGTACATAGTATTGGAGAGGTGCGGGTGTGTTACTCTGCAGGAGCTGCCAAACGTTTTGATGATAGGCTTGTGTTGCACAAAATCAGACTGTATGACTTCATCCATATAAGCTGGGCTGAGCCCCATATGACTCCAGCAGCTGCAGAGCCGGGGTTTGCATGCCTGTGCCCACATGTCATCACTATCTTCTATGAAATCTGTACATGCTCCCAGCAATCTAGTTCGTATTCAATAACCGGTATACCTCCTTGCTCTCACATAATGGGAAACCCTTTCAGTCGAGTGGTTTACATATGACACTGGTCATTTTGATAACAGAACACGTTACCAGAAATAAATGAATCAAATGATGCAAAGCTGGGGAGTGGCAGTGGGGTGCGGAAATAAAAAAAAAAAAAGAAGAAGAAGATCAGTGCAAAGAACAGTAGATCGGGAAGACCAGATGCTTGTGACTTTCACGCCACAAACAGGACAGCAGAGTAGTTTATCCTATTTACAATCACAAAGAGAAACTCCTTACTACACTGGTAACTGCAGGCTGTACGCTGTGGCACCGTCTTACCTCCTCTTGGAGCAGTCTTAGGCAACCTATTGCTTTCCAGCTTGCCACTTGTGCAGTACATCTCCCAGCATGCTCAGCCAGGTTTTAACCAAAGCGTGCTAGGAACTGTAGTACCACAAGCCACAGGTTGTACTAAGCCTGCTTTATAATGAGCTTAAAGTGGTTTTACACCAAATACTCGAACAGCCTTCTACATTTATGGCCTTACCACCCCAAATACAAAAAAAAAAGAGATGTTTATAATATATTATATATATATGTATATATATACACAGTTTCCAGTGTAAGTCTAGTGTTGGCCTCATTGAATTATTCGCAAAGACCATTTAATACAGAACACAATGCATTACAGCAAATTGGCTGATAAAGGTCTTTCCTTACTGGCAACAAGTAGATCCACCAACAAAGTTAAAGTAGTTTTGTCCTGTGCTTTCCCTATCGCTTGAAGCAGGTTACATTTTGTGAATATAACCCATGCTGCAATTGTAAGGACACGGGGGCATGGGGTTCCAGTTTGGGTGGGTTATGCAGTCTGGTATCCTGATTTTGCTCCTGTATGTCAGTCACTCATTAACCTCTAAAGCAGAGGCAGCAGCAGGAAAGATTAAAGCGCAGTCTCATTAAGTAGCTTACTTACCATGTGTTAAACCTTATTCCAATAGCCTACTATATTTGAATATGTTCAATGCGATAGATCCCAAATCACAGATATGCCATTTTCCCCTTCTCCTAAAAGCTGAAATTAGAGGATATTTTGAGCAGCTCTGTAAAAAGTGCAGAATCAGCTTGGGCGGAGGGTTGTTTTTCTTGCAGAAAGTGAAAAAATGTACAATTCATGCCACACGTCAATTAAACAATGATAAATGCATTTATCAAACTGTCCAACTACTTTAGGCTAAACGGATTTCATACAGGTCCTTTACTGGCTGTGGACCATAACATCATTGTGCTTGATGACCCAATGACTGGATCCTGAATGTAAACATTAAGCAGCTAAGAGGCTTTTGGCTGAGTTTAAACTACGAGCGGCCCTTACTGGTTACTGACACATAACATGAGGAGTGACTGACCCTCTATAACAGGACAATTCCTAGAACCAGAAGCTTTTTATAGGCACACGTAGATAACTAGGCTCTTTATGTACACATTCATACATGTGTGCAGTGTTCTGGAAATGTAGAAGCTTACAATGAATGTACAGCAGGGCATTTGTAGGACTTGCTGCCAGTATCATGTGTCTTATTAGTGGCTAGGAGTGTAGAAGCCTCAGGCTCATCCAAGGCTGTGAGGAGTCCAAATGTCCTATTGAAGTCTAGGCAGCAGGGACATTTCCAGAGAACACCCATGTGCGGCTCTAGCGAAGGACACAGGGTTCCGGGAATAACAGGTGTCACTGCTTTTTCTCGCGGGTGGTGATGGTGACCAGCTGTTTGGCAGCCTTGGCAATGTCGTAGGCGCACTGGATGACCTGCTGTGTTAGAAGCTGGTAGTCTACCGTGGCCCCTGGTTCTGGTGGTACAGTTTTGCGGCACTCGCTCTGCAGTCGGTATGCACTTGCATTAAGCAGACGCAACGAAGAGCGTACAGTCTCCAGCGCTGGCTTCTACCAAGGGGCAAAACAAAATGCAGTCAATCAAATGGCACAAATAATCATATCAGTTTATAGGCAGTCCAAAATGCACAGGATGTATCACACCCCTCTTGCTAACCACAGCAGGTTACGTTATCTTTACATCGCCCAAATGACAACAGAACAGTTTATAGAAAAGAATGACAAATAGTTACCTTGGGGAAAAGTGACGCCATCTCAGTTACTGCTGAATGAATCTTCTCAGAACACGGAACAAAACTGAAGAAAAGGAAATAATGGAGAGATAGAAGTGAATCCATCTGGCATACAGTAGTGTACACTTACGTCCAGCAACAGCATACATTTGCAACTTGACAGTGTTTGCTAGAATGTAAAAGTCACATTCCCCTATTCATACACAATATAGGTACGACCCTCTAATAGAGAGGCCAATTTCTAGTCAGTAGAAGTGATTGCTATTCACTAAAAAATATAGCCTACTATCAATTTCATATGTATAAAGTAATGTTTTCATGCATTGAGTTTAAGTGTAAGAGAATGTCTATAATTCCTCTTTAGTCACAAGACACTTTCCAAAGCCTGCCTCAATGATGTCCTATTCCTTGTGAATTGCTACCCTGATTACTTGCTCCTCCCCCACGAGGGCTGCATCCTGTATGCAGAGACACGGGGTCACCTCACCTAGTGCTGCAAGTATGGCGGTACTGCGTACCGGTAAGAAATTGCCAGCCGATCGCCATGCTTGCACCCGCTGCTTTGTGAGGGGAGGAGAGCGCAGCGAGCGCCTCTCCTGCCCATCAGTGCTCAGTCCTATCAGTCCAGTCTTCGGAGTCCAGTGGCAGGTATCTCAACTGAGGCGCCGGTCCGTTAGCCAATCAGAGCTCGTGGACCGGCAGCAGCAGCTCCTGATTGGCTGCTGGTCCGCAAGCTCTGATGAGCTAACGGACCGGCGCCTCAGTTGAGATACCCGCTGCCGGACTCCGGAGACCCGGCAGGAGAGGTGCTCGCTGCGCTCTCCTTCCCTCACAAAGTAGCAGCAACAACAACGGCACAGTGAGCAGGGGCAGCATGGGAGTTGCACTGTAGCGGCATGTATGACACTGTGGAGGCATTTGCATATCTGGCACTGTGAGTGGCGGCATTTGTGTATCTGGCACTGTGGGTGGGGGGGCATGTGTATCTGGCACTGTGGGGGCATTTGTGTATCTGGCACTGTGGAGGCATTTGTGTATCTGGCACTGTGGGGGCATTTGTGTATCTGGCACTGTGGGGGCATTTGTGTATCTGGCACTGTGGGGGCATTTGTGTATCTGGCACTGTGGAGGCATTTGTGTATCTGGCACTGTGGAGGCATTTGTGTATCTGGCACTGTGGGGGTATTTGTGTATCTGGCACTGTGGAGGCATTTGTGTATCTGGCACTGTAGGGGCATTTGTATGTCTGGCACTGTAGGGGCATTTGTGTATCTGGCACTGTAGGGGCATTTGTGTATCTGGCACTGTATGAGCGTATCTGGCACTGTGGGGGTATATCTAGCACTATGGGGGCATTTGCGTATATCTGGCACTGTGAGTGGGGGGCATATCTAGAACTGTGGGTGGGGGGCATATCTGGCACTGTGGGTGGTGGTATATGTGTATCTGGCACTGTAGGGTAGTATCTGGCACTGTGAGGGCATATTTGTATCTGGCACTGTGGGAGCATATCTGGCACTGTGGGGACATGTGTATCTGGCCCCCATATGTGTATCATGCCCCCTTTGTATTGACTACGCCCAATGTGGCCACACCCACTTTTTGGCGCGCACACAGTACCACTACGAAATATTTTCTACTTGCACAACTGCCCTCACCTGTCATGTGTAAACTCCTGTGCAGCTCTCAGCAGCTCCTGGATGTTCTTGGTCACTTGCTCCGTCCTGAGGATCACATCCTCTGTACTAGGCAGTGTTGGGTCCAATTCCACCTCTACGTCTTCAGCATCTGCATGGAAATCCTCATCCCGAGACAAATCTAGGAACCTCCTGCCATCCAGACTGTAAAAAAAAAGAAAAGAATCTACAAAAAGTGACAATAAGAAATGTAGTGAATATTAGTGAGCATTAGATAATTGAAGGTCCAGAATGGTCTCTTGCATGGGAGCATGTGACGGCAGATGAGAAGCAGCTCACAGGAAAGACTGATGCTCACTCACTGATTTACAAGTAACCAATTGGGCTCTCAGATTCCACAAGTTGGGGATGTGAATACAGATCAATACACACACATCCCCATCCAGCCATGTATACACACATACATACACACCTACCTACAACCACAGGTTGTGCTACTTACCCACTACCTGTGTCTGTACTTTGTGTATTGTCATAGTCGCTGTCCGTGCCACTGCCATGTCGGTCTGCTTTAGCAGGCTGCAGATAAGAAACATATATTAGTTTCACGCTTGCTTTCTCTGCCCATGTACTTACTCCTGCACCTTACTCTGTTCCCAATATCTTTCCACGAGACAAACGGCCAATTCCATTAGCCACATGTGAGATGTCACACCGTGGGATATTCAGGTAAGAAAATCTGGCTTACTTTTGCTTGTGTCCCATATAGATGTGAACGGAAATAATGTTTTGTGTACTGCAATTCCCAGAATGTGCACAGTCAGAACCTCGCAGCCGACTGAATCTACCCCAAAGAACCACAGTGACTCTTACTAATAGGGACATTGATACATTTCACTGACTTCTTATTGCAGGACAAGATAAAGCTGCAGTTGTTACTTCTGTAGTTTTCCACCTTCACTGTCACTAACTTGTCACCTTTAATTTGGCGGCAAAAAATAAGATAGCTACAACATCCCTAATTAGGGGATGGTGCTAATAATGGTCTATGGTCAAGGCCAGGCATGTCCAAACTGCGGCCCCCCAGCTGTTGAGAAACTACACATCCCAGCATGCCCTGACACAGCTTTAGCATTCTCTGACAGCAAAACTGTGTCAGGGCATGCTGGGATATGTAGTTTCACAACAGCTGGGGGGCCACAGTTTGGACATGCCTGGTCTAGGCAACCCGAGTCAGCCTGACTGTCTGCAGAGGAACAAATGTCACCCAACTGAGGTCTGATTACTGTAGTGAAACAGACCTGATGCACACACAGGGAGCAAAGCAGAAAGTAACTGTGCATCTTGGTAAAACCATGGCCCTCATTCCGAGTTGTTCGCTCGTTATTTTTCTTCGCATCGGTGCGCAATGTTCGCACTGCGGCTGCGTCAAGTAAATTTGCTAAGAAGTTTGGTATTTTACTCACGGCATTACAAGGTTTTTTCTTCGTTCTGGTGATCGGAGTGTGATTGACAGGAAGTGGGTGTTTCTGGGCGGAAACTGACCGTTTTATGGGTGTGTGTGAAAAAACGCTGCCGTTTCTGGGAAAAACGCGGGAGTGGCTGGAGAAACGGGGGAGTGTCTGGCCGAACGCTGGGTGTGTTTGTGACGTCAAACCAGGAACGACAAGCACTGAACTGATCGCACTGGAAGAGTAAGTCTGGAGCTACTCAGAAACTGCAAAGAAAAATCTTTTCGCAATATTGCGAATACTTCGTTCGCAATTCTGCTAAGCTAAGATACACTCCCAGAGGGCGGCGGCTTAGCGTGTGCAATGCTGCTAAAATCAGCTAGCGAGCGAACAACTCGGAATGAGGGCCCATGTTCACTGTAGGTGGGGGGAGATAAAAAAAATGAGAGATTTAGATTAGGGAGGGGCATGTCCAAATGTAAATTTAAATTGCACTTTAAACAAAAAGCTGTCTATCATGTGTGGGTTACATGCAAGAGGCATCAGTAATTACCCTGCATGCAAAAACAATTAATGTGTTTGCACCCCCTGCATTGCAACATGGCTTGTCCAGCTGCAAGTTACTTGCTTTTTTGCTTTACTCAAAACTCAGAATCAGGCCCACCATGATAATACATTTATAAAATAAAGAGAAAACATTAACCCAAGTTTGGAATTGGCTATTACAGACTAAGGGGTTAGCAGGGCCGGATTAAGGTCTGTGGGGGCACCTGGGCAACAAATTTGTGGGGCCCCCACACACAGTCCTCACAACTGCAAAAAAAACATCGGAGTAGGAGTACAGCATTTACCTGTCTCCTCTCCGTCCTCCTCGGCAGCTGAGCTGTTCCTTTACTGCTGCGGCCGCCGAGGAGCTTCACTCACAGCAGTGTGAAGTCTCGCGAGATAATGTCAAATCTCGCGAGACTTCCCACTGCAGTGAGTGAAGCTCTTCAGCGGCCGCAGCTGTAACGGAACAGCTCAGCTGCCGAGGAGGACGGAGAGGAGACAGGAAAATGCTGTACTCCTACTCCGATGTTTTTTTGCAGTTGTGAGGACAGTGTGAGGGGGCCCCGGGACGACCACCCCTTCGGCCCCGCTGTTAATTCGGCTCTGATGGTTAGCACCAATCAGTATTTAGTGTGCCCATCACTTGCGCACAGAGCAGGTAGCCTATGCAGGCTGAGCCAACAGTTACAGAATGAAGCCTAGCAATTCCTGACGGGTCAGTGACATGAAGCATATTATTTTGTGCCTCAGTGATGTCACTGGTTCCTAGGCTTAATAGTGGGTCAGCCAACACAATAGCTTATTCAACTGTGTGTAGGTGGCAGGTCCACTTTAAAAACACAGGACGTATTTCTTCATCACATTGCGCCTTCAAAATTTGTCTGAACAGACACTGTAGGTGGCATTACTGACATGCTAATTCAAGATTAAAACGTCTAAAAATCTGCCACTAAATGCAAAATAACCCCAGCAGAACGCTCTATCTGATCAGACTGTTCGTGGCTGCTGGATGTCCCAGTTGCGGAATAGTTTGAAACTATACTGAAGGTTTTCACATGCAGCCAAGATGAACAAGGCAATGTAAACACAAGATGTACAGAGACAAACACGTTATGTAGACTAGGGACATGCTACATCCTGGAAAAACTTCCCCTTTTTGCGTTCAAGAAAAAAAATGGTTAAACAAGAACAGACAGCATATTAACATTCATTAAACATTTAGTAAAGTAAGTGATCAAATGTCAATACAAAGGAGGGGGTACATCACCATGTTCCGGGTACTGTCCGGGGGTCCAGAGAACAGAGGGGAAGACAAAGGGGGGAAGGGCACAGAAGAGGCAGAAATGCCTTTCCGGATCTAGAACAGGAAGGGGAATGTCAGGGAGCATGCACACAAACAAGAAAACAGTTACTCTATAACAAACTACATGCGACGATCATTGCATGTTTCTAGTGAATTAACACAGAACAGAGACACCTTCACCAATGTACAGTAGACAACTGTAAGCAGAACTATGTACGCAGGACAAACACAGGGTAGCTGCTACATGTGGAGAAAGCAAAATCATGCTCAAGTTTTGGGAGGTCATGGAGTTTAAACCTTACATTAAATACCTTTTGTGCATCTAAAAGACAATATTGTGTATATTAGGCACAGCATCTAGAATTTTTTTTTTATTTTGACTCATTTAATTCCCCCCCCCCCCCCCCCAAAAAAAAAAAAATTAATCGAGGGGTAAATCAAATCAAGGTGTAAAGGCTTGGACAATGAATTTGAAAAAAATGCCCCAACAGAGGCGCTGCAGGTTCCTCCAGATTGGAGGTACAGGGTAGATGTGCTAATTGAGAATTTGATACTGTAGTTTATATGTAGTCTGGGGTGAAATCATCCTCTAAGATAACTGCCACATGACAGAAGCAAGCTTGTGACGTGTACAACCATAAGGGGCATGTATAGGTGGCTATTCTTTCTGCCAGCCAGGGTGATGCAGACCTAACTTGGCAAAATTGGCCAGAGGGACAGCCAGAGTCAACCAACATATGATTGGGTTTTTTCATCTGGTCTGATGATGGGCACATTCGGCAGTGCAAGTGGGCAACCCCATATTGTGTTAACTTTGCCCCAAAGCAGCCGGCTGTCCAGCCAAAGCACTGAACTGCAGGATATTCAAATCTGGCCCCAAACATGGAAAATCAAGGTTTTTGGGTACATGGGTCACACAGCTGGTCACACAGCCCTGGCATAAGCAGTATAATTAAACATTTGTTGTGATAGGGAAAAATTGCACAATATCCACAGAAGATCTGTGGTTAGTTCTCCAAGATGTTTGGAACAACCTCCCTGCCAAATTCCTTCAAAAACTGTGCAAGTGTACCTAGAAGAATTGATGCTGTTTTGAAGGCAAATGGTGGTCATAAAACAATATTGAGCTCATTTAGATTTCTCTTCTGTTCATTTGCTTTGCATTTAGTTAATTGATAAAAATAAATGATAATATAACAATTGACATGCTTACATTTCCATGAATGAATATGTGTGCAGACATTATACATGACTGTAGACATGTTCCACATGAACCAATATTATTTTATTTTCCCAAACTTCATTCGTTTATTTCACCCAATGAAATACGGCTGAACTTAATTATCGAATTCTCGTTTCAAAATAATGCTGTGGGCACCTGTTTATTAATAGAAGCACTGCTCCTCAAACACAACAAAATCCTTGGAGGAGGGGACTGGGCCTCAAAAATGCAGGATACAGTAATGAATATGTATCCAAATACTGCAATGTAAACCTAAAAAAGCTAATTGACATTGTTCTATGAGAGTGGTTCTCAAACTCAGGACCCCAAACAGTTCATGTTTTCCACGTCACCTGTGGATCTTTAATATATGTTACTAATACACCTGTGCACCTGCTGGTTGACCTGGAAAACATGGACTGTTTGAGGTCCTGAGGATCCAGTTTTAGTACCAATGCATAACATACATGAAAATTACACTGGAAAGATCATATTGTGTTACAACTACAATGTACCCAGACCCTTACAATATAAAATACAAAGTCTTCCTGGAATAATGCCTAGCACAGACAGATGGCGCTGTAAGCCATACAATTTAGAAGCATCTTAAAATAATACAGCCAACAGATTTACATATTTACCCCAGAGTGGAAAGGTTGTAGTCGACTGCTAAGGTCGTCAGTGGACTGGCCAAATGGTTTAAGGGCTGAACCAGGCTCATACATGGAGAACGCCTGCCGGTCTCGTCGGTGGGCTGCAGGTAACTGGTGCTCAGTCCTCTCGGGGTTTGCTGGTGGAGGTGGGGAAGGGCCTGTCTGGTGTCGGATCTGTGAGTTCTCGGACTGCAGTTTATGAATCTATGGTAAAATAAAATATATATATCATGAATAGGAATAAAGAGATACTTACAACCTTCGTGCTGCCATTTGCACATGAAAAGCAACTAAAGAACTAAACTAAACGTAAATTCAGACTAGTATATGTAAAATGATCAACCCCTCTAATAGCTATGGTTCTCTGATTTAGCAGGCTAGGCTTACACAGGCTCCCCTGCAGTGTTCATGGCTGACTTACAGGCAGGAAACATTATCTACAAAGGAAGAAAAACTCTTCCATATAAAATTCTTATCAGCAAATACTGTCCTGATGAATACCATTTAGGCAACTTAGCGGTATACATATTATATATATATATATATATATACATACACACACACACACACACACACACACACACACACACACACACACACACACACACACCATGTCTATGTACAGTACATCTATTACAGTAAAGATAACCTGTTCCAGTCAGTGACAATCTGGTATCAGTTACAGACAATAGATATTACTTGCAGGCAGTAGTGTAATCAGTCCATGAGAAGGCGTCCGCACCTCTCTCTGAAGCCGGCGCAGCTCCTCGCTTAGGTTGTTATTCACTTTCATCAGCTGTTGCACTTTGGCGTCAGATGTTGCCAGGGCTTTCTTCACCTCCAGATATTCCTGCAAAGTAATGGGGCCATCTGACAGGTCTGAGGAGTCCATGCTCTGGTACAGAGGGAGAATTAGTTCTCATTATATGCCTCACTGCTGACTCTTGCATCTATGTGCTGCACAGTCGTCTGTTCTTTTGCAGATATAATAACTACTAACTGAACCATTTCTATTTGTAACTAGATGAAGGAGTAAAATAGCGAGAGAAGTCTCATCTCTGATTGGGTTTTCTGTATGTATAAATTCACTTAAACACACCTTGACCAATGTACAAATGTGTCCTTATACACCTAGCCTCAATACGCCAGTAAGCCGCGCCAAGCAGTGTAGCGCCTCTTTCGCCCAAATATGCGTCTTCATCGCAATGTGATGCGACAATAGTTTATGAGGACACATCTATAGACTGGCGATGGGGCCCTTCAGCACTACAAACTCTTCAGTGTTACATTTCTCAGTGTGACGACTCAAGGCTGGGGCCTGGATATAGCAGACATTGCTGAATGACAGCAAACATACAGTGCATCAGGAAAGTATTCACAGCGCTACATTTTTTCCACATTTTGTCATGTTACAGCCTTATTCCACAATGGAATAAATTAATTTTTTCCCTCAAAATTCTACACACAATACCCCATAATAACAACTTTTAAAAAAGTTTGAGATTTTTGCAAATTTATTAAAAATAAAAAACTAAGAAGTCACATGTACATAAGTATTCACAGCCTCAGGTGCATCCTGTTTCCACTGATCATCCTTGAGATGTTCCTACAGCTTAATTGGAGTCCACCTGTGGTAAATTCAGTTGATTGGACATGATTTGGAAAGGCACACACCTGTCTATATAAGGTCCCACATTTGACAGTGCATGTATGAGCACAAACCAAGCATGAAGTCAAAGGAATTGTCTGTATACCTCCGAGACAGGATTGTCTCGAGGTCCAAATCTGGGGAAGGGTACAGAAAAATATCTGCTTCTTTGAAGGTTCCAATGAGCACAGTGGCCTCCATCATCCGTAAATGGAGAAATTTCGGAACCACCGGGACTCTTTCTATAGCTGGCCGGCCGTCTAAACTGAGCGATTGGAGAAGGGCCTTAGTCAGGGAGGTGACCAAGAACCTGATGTTCACTTTGTCGGAGCTACAGCATTTCACTGTGGAGAGAGGAGAACCTTCCAGAAGGAAAACTATCTATGCAGCAATCCACCAATCAGGCCTGTATGGTAGAGTGGCCAAACAGAAGCTATTCCTTAGTAAAAAGCACATGGCAGTCCGCCTGGAGTTTGCCAAAATGCACCTGAAGGACTCTCAGACCATGAGAAACAAAATTCTCTGGTCTGATGAGACAAAGATTTAACTCTTTGGCGGGAATGCCAGGCGTCATGTTTGGAGGAAATCAGGCACCGGGCCAATACCATCCCTACAGTGAAGCATGGTGGTGGCAGCATCACGCTGTGGGGATGTTTTTTAGCAGCAGGAACTGGGAGACTAGTCAGGATAGAGGGAAAGATGAATGCAGCAATGTACAGAAACATCCTGGATGAAAACCTGCTCCAGAGCTCTCAACCTCAGACTGGGGCGACGGTTCATTTTTCAGCAGGTCATTGAGCCTAAGCACAGCCAAGATATCAAAGGAGTGGCTTCAGGACAACTCTGTGACGGTCTTTGAGTGGCCAGCCAGAGCCCAGACTTGAATCCGATTGAATATCTCTGAAAATGGCTGTGCACTGACGCTTTCCATCCAACCTGATGGAGCTTGAGAGGTGCTGCAAAGAGGAATGGGCGAAACTGCCCAAAGGGAGGTGTGCCAAGCTTGTGGCATCATATCCAAAAAAACTTGAGGTTGTAATTGCTGCCAAAGGTGCATCAACAAAGTATTGAGAAAAGGCTATGAATACTTATGTACATGTGATTTCTTAGTTTTTTATTTTTAATAAATTTGCAAAAAACTCAAAAACACTCTTTTCACATTGTTATTATGGGGTATTGTGTGTAGAATTTTGAGGGTAAAAATGAATTTATTCCAGTTTGGAATAAGGCTGTAACATAACAAAGTGTGGAAAAGGTGAAGCGCTGTGAATACTTTCCGGATGCACTGTAAAACTCGGCCAATCTAACAGCAGCTTAATACTTGTGTCATTGAAGTCTCATGCACACTCACTGTCTGCTAACCTACATAGCGTGTGTCATAAGGTTTGCTTCCATAGACGTGCAGAAAACAGACCAAATAGATGCACTCACAGAACGTAAAACAAATCTGTATTACACAGGAAGCCATGCAGTCCCTCATCACACGAGCGTTGTGTCATGTCCACCAGAAACATGAACTGCATAATAACCCGACCCTCTCACCCTGGCTCTGTTGTTCCTGGAGTTCCTGAGCAGGTCCTGGTCTGTGTCTTCATCAGATGCTACACTGTCATAGTCATGCTGGTCATCACAGTCACTGGCGTTGTTCCTCAGAGAATAGTCAACGTTGTCTAAAGAAAGATGTGCCATGTATACTTTAAACAGAATATTATGTTCAATACATGTCTATACTGTAGGTATAACACACACCTATAGGTATAACATATGTATAGTGGATATAACACATGTATATAGGTATAAATTACTCTACAGAGTATTGGGCCCTACACACTTATAGATCTAACTGAACGATATGAATGTTCTCGTTCACCTCGTTCATATCGTTCAGTGTGTAGGCACCAACAATGAACGATGCGCAGCCCCACGCTCATTCATCGTTAGTGCCGGGTCGCTTATACATGCAGGCCAATATGGACAAGGGCTATGGGGCCGGGTGCCCCTCTGCCGCCGGGTCGTCTGTCGCACCTCGGCAGCCAATCGCCTAATGTGTAGGGCCCATTGCAGCATGTTTTCTGATGTATTATTTGGTTCTGAAAACGGAGGGCAGCCTGAAATTGGCCTTGTCTGTCGGCAAGTGGTAGCTTGGTTTGGACTGTACTCTATACAATGCACAAATTCCCTAGCTCAAAAATGACCAGATCTTTATTTTCTAAAATGTAATAGCAATTTATTCAAGATCCTTTGTAATAACCACGTAGCTCCTAGTGTGCAGCTTTACTACTTGTCCTTCCAGTTTAGCCATGTGGATCACCGACCAAAACAATCTTAAGGTGGGTACACACTGGTAGATATATTTGCCGATCAACTGATCTGCAGATATATCTATGGACGGATCGGGCAGTGTGTTGAGCATACACACTGCCCGATCCGTCGGGGACTGACATCATGAACTGGGTGGGCATGTACACACGCCCGTCCAGTTCAGCTGTCAATCACCGCCGGCCGCCGCAGCATGTGTACGGGCGGTCGGCTGACCATCCGTACACACACAGCGACGCGCCAATATATCGGCTGTGCTGCCGGGCCAACATGATACGTCTGAACGACGGAGTTCACAGACGTATCGGCCGCACACACTGGCCGACGGAGCCGTGATATATCGGCAATTCAAGAGAACGGCCAATATATCGGCCAGTGTGTACCCACCTTTGTGCACTTGTAGCACAGGAAGAGTCTTCCGCTCTGGAGACCTAGTCTGCCTCTTAATAGCATTATAGAAGATAGGGAGGCTGAGATCTCTTACACAGTAATATACATTGGCCAATACAGCCGCTCCGAGCCTCTGTATAAGAGTATAATAGATGTGAACATTTAACCTAAGTGCTAAACCTTTGGATCTATCATAGCTATATATGTGATATACTATATATGTCTTGTTTGGTATCTGATTACTCCCCATCAAAGTTTTGTGACGCCTTACATGAAATAGATGATGTTGGGAATCACAGTTTTTTACTCTAGACTTTGAAGATTGGAAGTTATTAAAAACATAATCCAACAAGAACTCCATCCTGCCGATCTGTATCTACAATCTGCTGTTCAGTATAACCCGCACAATAGGCCTCATTCAGATATGGTTGGAGGTGTGATTCATTCATGTTGCAAGAACCAATTATCGGTACGTTGCTTGTTTGCTGGAGGTGCATGTGCAGTACGGGTCTGCAATGTAAGACGCAGTACGTCATACGGCTGTCAGTGACTGACAGTCTGATGCCGTTTGGGGCGGCGACCTCCGTTTCCCAATACGGAGACTTGTCACCGCTGTTGTGGAGGAGTGTCCAGGCCAGGATCTCTGTCAGAGGATGGGAATTGCCTGGCCTCTTTGTTACATCTGGGGCAGCCGGCCTGAGTGACCCCATGAATCATGCAGCTGGAAGATGCCGTCGCAGATGATCCGATGCGGAGTCCTAGGACGCCTCCTGCTGCATTAACATATTAGTGTTATCACTGCTGAGTCCATGTAAGCAGCGGCAATAGCAACTCCAACCACATCTGAATGAGGCCCAATGTTTTCTTTGTTATAACATGTTGGACATCAGGGTTCAAACACCAATGTCAGTTGCTTGGGATTTAGATAAGCCACTTTGCCTCCCTATGCCCCACAGAAGAAAAAATAATTGGAGACTACATCTATGTCCACTCAGTGTCACAGGCTGGTTAGTTAGGGAAATAATGTTGCTACTCTTATGCAATAAGTGTCAAATTATAATCAACACCAGTAGTTCATAATGTTCTTGGACATACATTTCCTGTGCTCCCATTTAGAAAATAATACAAACCTTGAGCATAACATAACTAATATAATAACGAAGGCCTGTTGTAATTAATATCTTGGCTTTCTATGAAAATAGGAGCATGGTTGAGTTACAGTAAGTAGCGCTGTCATGGAATACTTTTATTTATACAGGTGACTTAGATTTCATGTGAAATGCTTTACATCAGTGGTTCCCAAACTTGATCCTCCGGGAGCTCTAACAGTTTGGGGCAGATGTATTAAGCCTGGAGAAGGGATAAAGCAGTGATAAGTGCAAGGTGATGACGCACCAGCCAATCAGTTTCTGTAATTTTGCAGATCCGTAATAATTGGCTGGTGCATTATCAACTTGCACTTATCACTGGTTTAATCAATTCTTTATCCCTTCTCCGGGTTAATACATCTGCCCCTTTTTGTGTTTTCCAGGCCACCTGTGGAATTTTAAAATGTGACAGTGGGTGATACACAGTGCACCTGCCGGGTGACCTGGAAAACGTGAACGGTTAGTGCTCCTTGAGGAGTGATAGGGAGAGGTATTATTAGGCGTTATGGATATGCCTGTTATGTGTGCCGACACCACTCTTCCTTCCCCATGTAGTAATGTGGAGATGTGTAACAAATGCCGCCATTATTGGGTCTGCTATCTACAAGATAACGTTCCAACAGCTGCAGCTATCAATTTCAACAGCTGCAGGTGTCATTGCCCCGTTCACAGCCACTCTTACCTGGCTGTGGCTGCCAGGCTCCGAGCTGCATAGCAGATCTCACGAGACTGGCAAGATCTTGCACTTGCCTATTGGAGCAGGCCAGGAGGAGAGACTCAGCGCATCAGGACTAGGTTGATGCACTGTGTGCTACGACAGGGATCTCCGGAGGGGGTAGAGTTTCGGTAGTGCTCCCTGCTTCGCCTCGGTAAAGTGGCGAAGCAGGAAGAGCTATAGCTGCACGATAAGTGCAGCTATAGTACACCTACCCCTCTGCTTGGGAACCATCGCTTTATATAATCGGTTAATAACTTTGTGAGCATTATATAAGAAAGAATCAGACTGTTACATTTCCCAGACTAATTCCTCATCCCTCCAATATCGGGCTTTACCTGTTGAGATCACTGGGGTTTTGCCTTGCTGCCGTCTCTTGGCTTCACTGAGAATATCGATGATCAACGTGGCAAATTCCCGAGCATTAAACCGTGCCAGTTTCTGGCGTCCCTAGAAAAATATTAACAAGATTCATAAGCGGAGATTTTTCAAACCTTCTAAAGAGGACAGGTAGAGGCCCCTAGCAACCAATCAGATTCTGATTATCACTTATTGGTACAATCTATGAAATGATAGCTGGAATATGACTGGTCGCTGTGGGCAACACCTCCACTGGTCCTCTTTAGAGGTATTAATAAATCTTCTATATAGGAGTAGACCTAATTTATACATGCAGAATCATTTAAGAAGAGAAGAGAGATGGTGAAAAGAAGACAAGAAACACAGAAGTGTACCTGATTCCTGGTGGCAGAGTACTCGGGATTAACAGGCAAGAATGGCACGGCGCTGCGCTCTGTCACCAGTGTGCTGTGATTCTGTGTTGTCAGCCAGACTGTTGGGAAATGGTACAGATTGGGGAACGATGAGAGAGGAGAGACAGGCTTTCTCACAAGATGATACATTTGTGTAAAGGGATTTGTATCCACCCTGCAGGCTATGAATACAGTATGGAAGATACTCTGCATTCCTTTTACACTCTATATATTTTGAGTTGCTAAATAGGATGAACTTAAATCAATTACCAAGCCAAATGTAAAGCATTTCCAATAGTAACATATTGCCAGTTTATGATTTGCAGGTGTCTTTAGAAGAAGATGCAATAAAATGAACGGATAAACCATACCTTGGGTACAAGGTATGTTATAATGGAAACCAGGCTTAGGCAACCTGTATTATCTGCAGCTGCTGTAAAACTACAGTCCCAGAGGCTGGCAGGGCAGGATTGGACTTATAGTTCCACAACAACTGGAGCACTACAAGTTCCATACATTTAATAACAAGTTACATCATTCATCAACAAGTACTGTATCTGCTAACAAGGAATGATCTGATATATACACTGACTACAGGTCTACTTCAGCTCTCCAAAGTCTGGAAAGACATTAACATGTATATACAATGTAAGTCCTCAGCTATATAAACAGGACAATGTTAGAAAAGAGTAAATGCAGACAAATATACGTTCTAAGAAGCATACATGCATACACTTTGTACCGATCACATTTTATTTTGACACTTTTCTCCTGCGTTGGGTATGCGTGACTGCCAGTTAGCATACCTCCGCCAGTATACTGGCAGCGGAATGCCGGCGGCGAGCGCAACAAGCCCCTTGCGGTCTCCTGACCGCCGGTCACATAACTACATCCCCATACATTTGGGTGACAGCATTGCACTCCTTACATAGTATGCTGGACAACTCCTAATCAACTATAAAAACATTTATTTCCAGTTCGATTACAGACAGAGGTCACCCCACTACTGTGTGATTATGTGGTGAATGTTGTATAAGAACCATAACCCTAAAACTGGGCCCTATGGATATATGGGTCCAATGTGGAATGGAGTACAAGTCATCTGTAATTGCCCCCACACTGCATCCACGGAATAAAAGTGCATTTTCCCCTGTATGTACAGCCCAGGTGTCCTTTATCCATATACGCTAGGCTCCTTAGCCATCATCAGTGTGCACTTGCACCAGCAACTCAGATCTCAAACCTTCAAAAGAGATAAAGTAGAGACCCATAGCAATCAGCTTCTACCTATCATTTATCCAGCAGACTCTATAAAATTACGGAATCTGATTGGTTGCTATGGGTAACTTCTCCACTGTATCTCTCTCAAAGGTTTGATACAACTCCCCCTGTGTAAGAATGCCCTGTAAAACACAGTAGGGATGGCCATCAGCATGCCCGCAATCGATGGTGATGGTGGTATACACCACAGATGCTAGATAACTATACTACATAATACGATTGATGGTTTTAGCACGTTTGTAGCAAAACACTGTGCTTATAAGTTGGGGGCTGCTTGGGGCTGTGAAGAGCTGCTGGCTGACATGATAGCAGCTCTCTGCAGCAGCATTCCTCTTTAAATAGCAGAAAGACAAATAAACATCGCTTCCATGGATACCATCAATGGTCTGGTCTGAAACCATCTGTTCCACCACCGTCAATGGTAAAAGTATTCAACATTGTTAATATAACATTGTTAGAACCATCGATGGTTGATGACCATACCTACAGCAAATGTCGTTTCCAAGCTTGCAGAAGGCGATACCGCGCAGAAGGACAGGCCTTACATCAGCCCCACAGTGTCTGTACGCCGCACAGTACCACTCCATGCTTATTATACATCATGCATCATTAAATTCATCATCAGCCATTTATCCAAGTGCAGAAAATGGTTAAAAATACTTTACCCTGAACAAATCAATTTTTTATTCATGTAGGAAAGAGCTCAACAGTCTGAATGTACTACGAATAACTAAAGGAGACTTGTCAAACATCAAGTTGATTAAAGAAAGAAATAATTAAAGACTGGCATGAAAAAGGAGCGCTCTAGGAGGGCGGGAGCTAGTGAAACACGCCTGGCCTGTCCAAGAGAAACAAAGAGTCTGTCTCCCCCATTACAAAAAAAGAAACACCTGTACTTGTAACACTCCAGGCTTCGCAAAGTCAGCACTAGTTTGTTTCTCTGGGCACCCGATCATTAATTACACGGCTCACATTAACCTCACGCTTATTTTCCCAGCTGCTGCTATTAGGAGGATACAAAACAAAAAGCATATTCATACTCCAAGCTCGCTCCACTACGCCCTGCCATCCCAGGAAACATAACTCTAACTCCACACAGGCCAAAGAGATTCAGACGCAGATGTATTAAATTGTGGAGAATGATAAAGTGGAGAGAGATAAGTACCAACCAATCAGCTCCTAACTGTAATTGTTCAAACAGCCTGTAAGATGGCAGTGAGGAGCTGATTGGCTGGTACTTTAGGGCAGATTTAACAACGAGTGAATTCTTGTTATTACCCGTTACGAATGGTGCTCCAGCCAATCAGCTCCTGTCATTTTTCAAGCACATGACAGGAGCTGATTGGCTGATGTATCATTTTACATTTGTAAAGGGTGATAACAAGAATATCAACCTGCCCCTTTATCTCTTTCCACTTTATCACTCTCCTAAGCTTAGTACATCTCCCTCTTAGAGTTAATGAACATTTTGGCAAATGCTACAGTCTGTATATCAGGCACAGCTTCAGTCCATGGGGCAGAAGTATTAAGCCTGGAGAAGCGATAAAGCAGTGATAAGTGGAAGGTGATAACGTACCAACAAATCAGCTCCTAACTGTCATTTTTCAAACCCGTAATGATTGGCCGGTGCGTTATCACCCTCCAGTTAGCACTGCTATTTCTCTGACGTCCTAGTGGATGCTGGGACTCCGTAAGGACCAGGGGGAATAGCGGCTCCGCAGGAGACAGGGCACAAAATAAAAGCTTAAGGATCAGGTGGTGTGCACTGGCTCCTCCCCCTATGACCCTCCTCCAAGCCTCAGTTAGATTTTTGTGCCCGGCCGAGAAGGGTGCAATCTAGGTGGCTCTCCTGAGCTGCTTAGAATAAAAGTTTAGTTAGGTTTTTTTATTTTCAGTGAGTCCTGCTGGCAACAGGCTCACTGCATCGTGGGACTAAGGGGAGAAGAAACGGACTCACCTGAGTGCAGAGTGGATTGGGTTTCTTAGGCTACTGGACACTAGCTCCAGAGGGACGATCACAGGTTCAGCCTGGATGGGTCACCGGAGCCGCGCCGCCGTCCCCCTTACAGAGCCAGAAGAGACGAAGAGGTCCGGTGAAATCGGCGGCAGAAGACATCCTGTCTTCAGACTAAGGTAGCGCACAGCACCGCAGCTGTGCGCCATTGCTCTCAGCACACTTCACACTCCGGTCACTGAGGGTGCAGGGCGCTGGGGGGGGAGCGCCCTGAGACGCAATATAACAGAATACCTTAGGTGGCAAAACAGAATACATCACATATAGCTCCTGGGCTATATGGATGTATTTTAATCCCCTGCCATTTTACACAAAAAAGCGGGAGATAAGGACGTCGTGAAGGGGCGGAGCCTATCTCCTCAGCACACAAGCGCCATTTTCCCTCACAGCTCCGCTGGAAGGACGGCTCCCTGACTCTCCCCTGCAGTCCTGCTTCAGAATCAGGGTAAAAAAGAGAAGGGGGGGCACGTTTGGCAGCAAATAAATATATTAACAGCAGCTATAAGGGAGTAACACTTATATAAGGTTATCCCTGTATATATATATAGCGCTGGGTGTGTGCTGGCAGACTCTCCCTCTGTCTCTCCAAAGGGCTAAGTGGGGTCCTGTCCTCTATCAGAGCAGACATGAGACAGCCGGCAAATCAATTAGTGCCTGTCCAGACGTCTCAAACACCGTCAGGGGCGCTAAAACGCCCGTTACCTCAGTGGGTCGACACAGACCCTGACACAGATACTGAGTCTAGTGTCGATGGTGACGAGACAAACGTAATGTCCAGTAGGGCCACACGTTACATGATCACGGCAATGAAAGAGGCATTGAACCTTTCTGACACTACAAGTACCACAAAGAAGGGTATTATGTGGGGTGAGAAAAAACTACCAATATTTTTTCCTGAGTCAGAGGAAATAAATGAGGTGTGTGAAAAAGCGTGGGTTTCCCCCGATAAAAAACAGCTAATTTCTAAAAAATTATTAGCATTATATCCTTTCCCGCCAGAGGTTAGGGCGCGTTGGGAAACACCCCCTAGGGTAGATAAGGCGCTCACACGTTTATCAAAACAAGTAGCGTTACCGTCTCCTGATACGGCTACCCTCAAAGAACCAGCTGATAGAAGGCTGGAAAATATCCTAAAAAGTATATACACACATACTGGTGTTATACTGCGACCAGCAATCGCCTCAGCCTGGATGTGCAGTGCTGGAGTCGCATGGTCGGATTCCCTGACCGAGAATATTGATACCCTGGATAGGGACAATATTTTGTTAACTATAGAACATTTAAAGGATGCATTACTATATATGCGTGATGCACAGAGGGATATTTGCACCCTGGCATCAAGAGTAAGTGCTATGTCCATCTCTGCCAGAAGAGCGTTATGGACGCGACAGTGGTCAGGGGATGCGGATTCCAAACGGCACATGGAAGTATTGCCGTGTAAAGGGGAGGAGTTATTTGGGGCTGGTCTATCGGACCTGGTGGCCACGGCAACGGCTGGAAAATCCACCTTTTTACCCCAGGTCACTCCACATCAGCAGAAAAAGACACCGTCTTTTCAAACTCAGTCCTTTCGTTCCCATAAGTACAAGCGAGCAAAAGGCCACTCCTTTCTGCCCCGGGGCAGAGGAAGAGGAAAAAGACTGCACCATGCAGCCGCTTCCCAGGAGCAGAAGCCCTCCCCTGCTTCTGCCAAGTCTTCAGCATGACGCTGGGGATTTACAAGCAGACTCAGATATGGTGGGGGCCCGTCTCAAGAATTTCAACGCGCAGTGGGCTCACTCGCAAGTGGATCCCTGGATTCTACAGGTAGTATCGCAGGGGTACAAACTGGAATTCGAGGCGTTTCCCCCTCATCGGTTCCTGAAGTCTGCTTTACCAAAGTCTCCCTCCGACAGGGAGGCAGTTTTGGAAGCCATTCACAAGCTGTATTCCCAGCAGGTGATAATCAAGGTACCCCTCCTGCAACAGGGAAAGGGGTATTATTCCACGCTGTTTGTGGTACCGAAGCCGGACGGCTCTGTGAGACCAATTTTAAATCTGAAATCCTTGAACACTTACATAAAAAGGTTCAAATTCAAGATGGAGTCACTCAGAGCAGTGACAGCGAACCTGGAAGAAGGGGACTATATGGTGTCTCTGGACATCAAAGATGCTTATCTCCACGTCCCAATATACCCTTCTCACCAAGGGTACCTCAGGTTTGTAGTACAAAACTGTCATTATCAGTTTCAGACGCTGCCGTTTGGATTGTCCACGGCACCTCGGGTCTTTACCAAGGTAATGGCCGAAATGATGATTCTTCTACGAAGAAAAGGCATTTTAATTATCCCTTACTTGGACGATCTCCTGATAAGGGCAAGATCCAGGGAACAGTTAGAAGTCGGGGTAGCACTATCTCAGGTAGTGTTACGTCAGCACGGGTGGATTCTAAATATTCCAAAATCGCAGCTGATTCCAACGACACGTCTACTGTTCCTAGGAATGATTCTGGACACAGTCCAGAAGAAGGTGTTTCTCCCGGAGGAGAAGGCCAGGGAGTTATCCGAGCTAGTCAGGAACCTCCTAAAACCAGGACAGGTCTCAGTGCATCAGTGCACGAGGGTCCTGGGAAAAATGGTGGCTTCTTACGAAGCGATTCCATTCGGAAGATTCCATGCAAGAACGTTTCAGTGGGATCTACTGGACAAATGGTCCGGATCGCATCTGCAGATGCATCAGCGGATAACCCTGTCGCCAAGGACAAGGGTGTCTCTCCTGTGGTGGCTGCAGAGTGCTCATCTACTAGAGGGCCGCAGATTTGGCATTCAGGATTGGATCCTGGTAACCACGGATGCCAGCCTGAAAGGCTGGGGAGCAGTCACACAGGGAAGGAATTTCCAGGGCTTGTGGTCAAGCATGGAAACATCTCTTCATATAAACATTCTGGAACTAAGGGCCATTTACAATGCCCTAAGTCAAGCAAAACCTCTGCTTCAGGGTCAGGCGGTGTTGATCCAATCGGACAACATCACGTCAGTCGCCCACGTAAACAGACAGGGCGGCACGAGAAACAGGAGGGCAATGGCAGAAGCTGCAAGGATTCTTCGCTGGGCGGAAAATCATGTGATAGCACTGTCAGCAGTGTTCATTCCGGGAGTGGACAACTGGGAAGCAGACTTCCTCAGCAGACACGACCTTCACCCGGGAGAGTGGGGACTTCACCCAGAAGTCTTCCACCTGATTGTAAACCGTTGGGAAAAACCAAAGGTGGACATGATGGCGTCACGTCTAAACAAAAAACTGGACAGATATTGCGCCAGGTCAAGGGACCCTCAGGCAATAGCAGTGGACGCTCTGATAACGCCGTGGGTGTACCAGTCAGTGTATGTGTTCCCTCCTCTGCCTCTCATACCAAAAGTACTGAGAATCATAAGAAGGAGAAGAGTAAGAACTATACTCGTGGTTCCGGATTGGCCAAGAAGGACTTGGTACCCGGAACTTCAAGAGATGCTCACGGACGAACCGTGGCCTCTACCTCTAAGAAAGGACCTGCTACTGCAGGGGCCTTGTCTGTTCCAAGACTTACCGCGGCTGCGTTTGACGGCATGGCGGTTGAACGCCGGATCCTGAGGGAAAAAGGCATTCCAGAAGAAGTCATCCCTACTCTGGTCAAAGCCAGGAAGGACGTAACCGCAAAACATTATCACCGCATTTGGCGTAAATATGTTGCGTGGTGTGAGGCCAAGAAGGCCCCTACAGAGGAATTTCAACTGGGTCGTTTCCTTCATTTCCTGCAAACAGGACTGTCTATGGGCCTAAAATTGGAGTCCATTAAGGTTCAAATTTCGGCCCTGTCGATTTTCTTCCAGAAAGAACTGGCTTCAGTACCTGAAGTTCAGACTTTTGTAAAAGGGGTGCTGCACATACAGCCTCCTTTTGTGCCTCCAGTGGCACCTTGGGATCTCAATGTTGTGTTGAGTTTTCTAAAGTCACATTGGTTTGAACCACTTTCCACTGTGGACTTAAAATATCTCACATGGAAGGTGTCGATGCTGTTAGCCTTGGCTTCAGCCAGGCGTGTGTCAGAATTGGCGGCTTTATCATATAAAAGCCCTTACTTAATTTTTCATTCTGACAGGGCGGAATTGAGGACTCGTCCTCAATTTCTACCTAAGGTGGTTTCTGCATTTCACATGAACCAACCTATTGTGGTACCTGCGGCTACCAGGGACTTAGAGGACTCTAAGTTGCTTGACGTTGTCAGGGCCTTGAAAATATATGTTTCCAGGACGGCTGGAGTCAGAAAATCTGACTCGCTGTTTATCCTGTATGCACCCAACAAGCTGGGTGCTCCTGCTTCAAAGCAGACGATTGCTCGTTGGATTTGTAGTACAATTCAGCTTGCACATTCTGTGGCAGGATTGCCACAACCAAAATCAGTAAAAGCCCATTCCACAAGGAAAGTGGGCTCATCTTGGGCGGCTGCCCGAGGGGTCTCGGCTTTACAACTTTGCCGAGCAGCTACTTGGTCAGGGGCAAACACGTTTGCTAAATTCTACAAATTTGATACCCTGGCTGAGGAGGACCTGGAGTTCTCTCATTCGGTGCTGCAGAGTCATCCGCACTCTCCCGCCCGTTTGGGAGCTTTGGTATAATCCCCATGGTCCTTACGGAGTCCCAGCATCCACTAGGACGTCAGAGAAAATAAGATTTTACTTACCGATAAATCTATTTCTCGTAGTCCGTAGTGGATGCTGGGCGCCCATCCCTAGTGCGGATTGTCTGCAATACTTGTATATAGTTATTGTTACAAAAATTCGGGTTATTATTGTTGTGAGCCATCTTTTCAGAGGCTCCTTTGCGTTTATCATACTGTTAACTGGGTTCAGATCACGAGTTGTACGGTGTGATTGGTGTGGCTGGTATGAGTCTTACCCGGGATTCAATATCCTTCCTTATTATGTACGCTCGTCCGGGCACAGTATCCTAACTGAGGCTTGGAGGAGGGTCATAGGGGGAGGAGCCAGTGCACACCACCTGATCCTTAAGCTTTTATTTTGTGCCCTGTCTCCTGCGGAGCCGCTATTCCCCCTGGTCCTTACGGAGTCCCAGCATCCACTACGGACTACGAGAAATAGATTTATCGGTAAGTAAAATCTTATTATTACTTCTACAGGTTTAATACATCTGCCCCCCATGTTCTTTGTCCTCAAAATGGCAGATCACAACACGGCACATGCTGGATGTTCCACTGACAGGCTCACCTGTGCCTTTATGAGGATGCAGGAAGCCTGTACAGTTATGGAAAGAGAGACCAGGGCCCTAAAACAGATGCAGATTTCTCCAATGTGCTGTAACTAGAGACACATTCACCTCACCGGAGCCGCCTGTATGCATGGAAACGCATCCTCTATCCACACAGAACTTTCCATAGCTTTTGCTGGTCTTGTCAGATAAGAGTGTATCGATACTTAACTACACATTTGGTACCCTCAAGTATGCCTTACAACACCTGGTTCATTTAACATTTCCTCACTTAAGTCCACATCAATTGGATTTGCCGCCACTCAGTTTTGTTCTCTCATTACGAAAGAATATAAAGCATGAATTGTGCAGATACATAGACAATTCACCCACCCGCCCCCCACAGCTAGGACTCTGCGCATGAATTTACATACACAACTTTAGTTATACACACACTGTAAGATTCTGAGTTGTACGTCACAGGCTGCCTATGCATCTAAAGGCCCTCATACAGTACAGATATATTGGGGCATTCTCCCAATCCCCCGATGGCTGGGTAATAGGGAAAATAAAACATGACTCATTCCTCAGATTCCCCGACGGATCATTGCTGGCCTCCTTTACACCACTTATGAGCAATTTTGACACATACTTATCGGTTACTGAGTGGCAATAGGGAATTCGCACCTAAGAGCAACAGCCCTTTGGCATGTAGCCAGAGTTGTGCCCTATTCAGAGTCGAGCACATGCATACATTTTCAGTGGCATCTTCTGTAATAAGCATGGGATAAGTGTAAGTGGCGTTACTAGTGATGACAGCTGCATCGGTGGACTGTGGTCGTGTGATCGCAAACATGAGTATAAGCCACTCAGAATATGGCTGCACAGCCACAAAGGAATTTCAGTGCTATTTTTATGCAGGATGTTTGTTGTTTACAATTCCAGAGTCCAATCCATCCTTTCTCCTCCAAATCACGCAAAAATGGGGTTTATTACGGTTAGTGAATTAACTATATAATTCCATATTATTTGGTGATTTCATTGCTCTAATAGTAGGAGAGAGGGTGGTGCAGAGAATGTGACAGGTTTACAGGAGATAGATTGTTTTTTTATAACCTTTGTACTTGTAAACTTAGTAATCACATAAACCTCCCACCCTGAACCCTCTATCACTTGATGTGTTTCTTCATTCTGGGAGCAGCACAGAGTGCTTAGTGTCATTATCACTGCTAATACAGAGGTACCAGATACTAGGGAGGACCCCAGGCTGTTTAGGAGCGCACATAGGATGACCCGGTAAACCCCCTCAGGCGATGATAACCCTGCGATTAAGAGACGGACGCGCTTCTCCTACAACAGAGCGCAGAAATGGGGCAAAACGGAAGGAAGATGGAATTGTGGCGAGTGCAGAAGGCTGTTCAGGGCGTTTTATGTTATAACGGGTGTAGTATGGTATGCCGGCGTCCGGGCTCCTGGCGACCAGCATACCGGCGCCAGAAGCCCGATCGCCGGCATACCGACAGCGTGGCGAGAACAAATGAGCCCCTTGCGGGCACGTTGGCGCTCTATGCGCGCCACGCTATTTATTCTCCCTCCAGGGGGGTCGTGGACCCCCA
Organism: Pseudophryne corroboree; assembly: GCF_028390025.1. Taxonomy (NCBI): domain Eukaryota; kingdom Metazoa; phylum Chordata; class Amphibia; order Anura; family Myobatrachidae; genus Pseudophryne; species Pseudophryne corroboree. Next base: position 873,851,121 of record NC_086445.1, read on the forward strand.
TGAGGGAGAAAAACTGTCGGTATGCCGGCTGTCGGAATCCCGGCACCGGTATACTGTGCGCCGGGATCCCGACAGTCGGCAACCTGAAGACCACCCGTTATAACAAACAACATGAATGCTTATATATACAGCACTTTATACTCCACGTACAATAGTGTATATAGGGCCTTATACAGCTTCAATTGCAAAAGTCGCAAAATCGGGCAATTATCAGCAGACTGTACTGCGAACACATTGTACATGGGCAATCGCAATTTGATTGACAGGAAGTGACTGTTTGTGGGTGTTAACATGGTGTTTGTGTGGAGTGGTTGGAAAAACATAGGGTGGATCATGACTGTTTTCTGGTTGTGTATCTGACATCAGTTGCAATAGATTGTGATTGAAAACATGGCGCTGGTGCGAATGCATTCTCATTATTCTGAGTAGCTCTTATTTAACCGCAATTGTCGATAGTACTTGATTTCTGCATATGCATCGCAATTTTGTGATTACATCGGTGGGCGTCTTAACTTTCTGGGTGGCTATTCACATGTAATTTTTAGCAAAAACAGGATTAAGAAAAATCACAATTTCTGTCTCAATAACGATCTAAGTTGAATTAGACCCATAGGCCCTCATTCAGTATCAGTAGCAGATTCTGCTAAATAACAAAATCTGCTACTATAAAAAAATCTCATGCTGGGGGCCGCCCAGCACAGAGCAAGCCCACCAGACATGAGAAGTGCCGCCAAGCGTTGCAATCGCATTTAAAAATGCAATCACAACGTAGGCATTGTGGCAGCCAGGATTACCGGTAGCCCCCACCCCCGCCATGTTTTGTCCCACAGCAGCTGCGTGTGACGTTACGTGGCTGCCCCTCTAACGCCACGCTGCTGCCTGCCCTTCCCCGATGATGGCCACTGCTATCATTCACATAGCAATCACATCCTTCGGGGGCCGTAGCACATGTGCCCATTTGCGATTTTTTGCTATCTGCAATTGATTGCCATTGTACAAGAAGCAATATACTGCTAGACTACTGATGGCTGGAAACATGAAACATCTCACTGGCAGAACAATCTAAGTCAGTGGTGCCCAGCCTTCCAAGTGTCTTTATTATGCCATAGTTAGGAGGACACAAGAAAGGCAGCTCACAACATAAAGTATTGCATCTTTACAATCAGGGAACACAAAAACATATTCTGGGACCCAAAGCTGGAGGTTTGATGCAAAGATTGCGCACCCTTAAATGCAGTGATATTTTTGTAGGAAAATAGGTTCAGGCGGGGCAGAAGTGGGAGGAGCTACCAAGGGGTGTTTTTTTAACACATAATGCCCCCAGCAGTGCCGAATATATACACATAATGCCCCCAGCGGCACCAGTTACACATAGCCCCCAGCAGTGCCAGTTACACATAGCCCCCAGTTGTGTCAGATACACATAGCCACCAGTTGTGTCAGATACACATAGCCCCCAGTTGTACCAGATACACATAGCCCCAAGTTGTGCCAGTTACACATAGCCCCCAGTTGTGCCAGTTACACATAGCTCCCAGCAGTGCCAGTTACACATAGCTCCCAGCAGTGCCAGTTACACATAGCCCCCAGTTGTACCAGTTACACATAGCCCCCAGTTGTGCCAGTTACACATAGCTCCCAGCAGTGCCAGTTACACATAGCTCCCAGCAGTGCCAGTTACACATAGCCCCCAGTTGTACCAGTTACACATAGCCCCCAGTTGTGCCAGTTACACATAGCTCCCAGCAGTGCCAGTTACACATAGCTCCCAGCAGTGCCAGTTACACACTGCCTCCAGTTGTGCCAGTTACACATAGCTCCCAGCAGTGCCAGTTACACATAGCTCCCAGCAGTGCCAGTTACACATAGCCCCCAGTTGTACCAGTTACACATAGCCCCCAGTTGTGCCAGTTACACATAGCTCCCAGCAGTGCCAGTTACACATAGCCCCCAGTTGTACCAGTTACACATAGCCCCCAGTTGTACCAGTTACACATAGCTCCCAGCAGTGCCAGTTACACATAGCTCCCAGCAGTGCCAGTTACACATAGCTCCCAGCAGTGCCAGTTACACACTGCCTCCAGTAGTGCCAATTACAAATAGCTCCCAGTGATGTCAGTACCACAAAGCCCCCACTACAGCCAGACACACAATGCTCCCGGTAATAGTGCTCACCCCTAGGTCACTGCTGCCTCCTCATCTCCTGCCTGAGCCTGAGGGGAGGATAATGCAGCGCTCATCTCTCCCTCCCCTCAGTGTCCAGTCTCCAGCAGCCATTTGGAACATGGCGCTGGCTTGTGAGATAATAAAAGCTTGCAGGCTGGCAGCCAATCAAGAGCCGCCGCTGCCAGTCCGCAAACTCTGATTAGCCGTCGGAGATGGAACACAGTGAGGGGAAGGAGAGACGCGCGCTGCGCTCTTCTCCCCTCAGGCAGACTCACAGACAGGGGAAGTGGAGGCAGCAGCAGCAACAGCAGGGATGTGCCAGGCCGCAGACGATCTGGAACGCTGTTCCTGATGAAGTCATTTTAGAAAAGACCTTCAGAAACTGTGTTCTGGCCCAAAAATAGCCCTGCCTAAATGTCTTCCTAACCTTTTCCTCTAACACAGTATGATCAACTTACATAGCATGTTACATAATATGTGTATATGTGTATGTACACTTGAAGTTTGAAATGACTTGATTGGCACTCCTCCCCAACTCCCTCTAATTGTTTTTTTTAAGCAGGAAACTAGCATTTTACTGCACATTGAATTAGAAATAATCAAAAGGGGAAGTATTCGATATCCCGGCTGTCGGGATCCCGACCGCCAGGATACAGACAACTATTCTACCTCTTGGGGTGTCCACGACACCCCTGGAGGGAGAATAAATAGCGTGTCGCGCTTAGCACGCCACCATGCCCGCTCTTTTGCATTCGCCCCACTGCCGGCATTCCGGTGGTCGGGATCCCGGCGCTGGTATGCTGGGTGCCGTGATCCTGACAGCCGGGATATCGTAGTACACCCATCAAAAGTAAGTCATCCTTATATTTATATAGTGGGGTGAGAATTGGGGGCCCCTGATCCATTCTAGCTGGGCCACTTCAGGTCGTCACCACTTTCACATTTTATATCACTTTGATTATTTTTTATCCATGTATTTCTTTCACACATTTTTCACTCTTGTTACACTGCTAACACTGAGTAGCTGCTTTCACAAACCTAACACTTCACTGCTATCTTTAATTTGTGTGATGCCCGGGGGGTTTGGCTTGGCTGGTTTGTGGGTGCCCTGCACCCCAAACGTGAACCCCTAATGTTAGAGACTTGCCTGACAAAGAGGTTGCCGGGCAGGCCCATATCTTTGACCATATTTATGCTAACAACCTCTTATATAATATTTAATTGTAATATATATTTCTATTTTGAGTAGTAATGTGTGCACCTGCATCCTTTTTTTCTATGTGTAGGAGGTTCTAGGAATCAGAAAGAAAATATTAAATACTATACATAATATTTCATAATCATGTGCAAACAGCATATCACACTGTAACCTCAACCAGACATCTGTTGTGACTTGCACTGGACTGAAGAAACTACCTGATTGTTTGGTTAGAGTTGCAGCACATCCGCCATACATGAGATTACTATAAGCTAATGTTCCTTTACTGTTTTGTTACATTTTATCCTGCTCATGTTTAGTCAATTTCTAGAAATTGCTAGAATTCTCAGTAACAGTGAAAGTTGTCAATTTGCTGGAATTCTAGACTGATAGTTTACATGAGTAATATATGAAACCACTTTAAATAATCAAAAATGACCAGTGACACCCCTCTGAGATATGTAAAGATAGCCTATCAATATTCATTAGGAACCACAGCACTAGCGCAAAGTGCTTTTCGTTTTCCAGAAAAGCCCTAGAACTGCATTCCTATTTTATTCATAAAAATAAAAGATAGAAGTCGAAAACTAAAATCCTCTAACTGAGACACACTAAAATGACCACCTTTAAAGTGACACAAAAGTAATAGGATTAAAATAACAAAGGCGTCTTAAACACAAATAAATTAACTAATACATGAACACTCTATGTAGGGACGCCAATCCTGGGATCGGGAGGATACAGGATGTTGGCCTAAAATTGCCGGGATTTGAATGCCGGGATTAGAGCTTCCAATCCTGGGATTTCTGGATTAGTTGGCAAAAGCGCACTTATTTTAATGCCGGGCAGCGATGAGTACCTGCAGCAGACAGCTCAGATGCTACCGGCTCACTGGCAGTAGCGCAGAGTGGCCTCTAACGTCATGCTGCGCAGCTTGACGCCAGTTGCCCACCCACACCATATTTAAGTCTTAAATTGAGGACCATCTGCTGTGGCCACGTGGCGTCTGTCACCCAGCCAATGTAGACAGCACAGCGTGTGACATTCTACTGTGTCTCTATGAGTTTTGGCGGGGCAGCTGTGGCGGGTATGTGTCTCACTACAACATCACAGACAAAGGGGTATATTCAATTGAAGTCGGATCCACTCCGACATGAATTTGTCGGAATGGATCCGACCAGGGCTATTCAATGAAAAAAACGTCGAATTGAGATGAGGAAGCCGAGGTGAGGAGATGGGGGAGGGAACGGGGGGGGGGGGGGAACGGGGAGGAGCAGTGCTATAGCAGCGTTGTAGGAGGATGTGGCACCTCCACCAGACCTCTCGGCAGCGTCCACCCGGCTCCAACAAGCAAGACCTCGCTTGCTGGACCCAGGTGGACGCTGCCGTGAGCGGCGGCTGTACCACATCTTCCTGCAGCGCTGTGCTGTAGCCGCTGGTCTCACCCCCCTTTCCTCCTCTCAAGCCAACTTTTTTTAAAGTCGGATTGAGATGGTCGGAAACAGGGCCAAACCTGTCGATTTGGCCCCGTTTCCGACAAAAGCATGCGGATCGGCAGCTATTCCGCTGATCCACGTGCTTTCCGACAAGTCGAATTCCCCGACTTGTTGGATAAAAAAGCCGGGGACTGAATAGGTCGGAACCCCTTTCGACCTGAAAAAGTCGAAAACTGCCATCTTTCCGACAACAGTTTCGACTTCAATTGAATATACCCCAAAGTCAGCAGCCAGCAGCGGAGGAGGACTGCAGTGCTGAGCAGCCGTGTGGTGCGGGTGTCCATGTCACAGCAACTTAGCCATTGCCTGCACTGCATGAAATTATATATTTTTGGACAAACTCAATCCCGGGAATCCCAGTATTGAGCGGTTTTCAATCCTGGAATAGAAAAAAAATGGCCCGTGATTGGCCTCCCTAACTCTATGGGGCAGAATGATATAGCTGCGAGTTCCATGCCCTATGCTTGTGGGTTAGTATTACACGCACTCCCAATTCCATTGCAATTGAATTAGAAATGGTACATCGAGGATGATGCATGCCAATTCTGCAACCTATAAGAATTACATGAAAGAGTAGGTATATCATCCGGAGCAGACAGAGGTGGGAGACGGTGCTCAGATAAGAGGATGTTACGGTAGTACAATCTAGAGATGACCAGTGGGGTCTGATCCTGGAGATATTTCTGAAATGGAAATGGCAGGACTGCGAAAGGTACTGAATGTATGGAATGAAGGAGAAGGTGGAGTCACGGAAAACTCCAAGACAGCGCACTTGGGGACTAGAGGAGATGGTGGTGCTGTCATTAGCTAATGAAATTGAGGGAGGCGAGGTTATTTGTGAGGGTGGGGAAATGATCAGCTCAGTCTTAGACGTGTTAAGTTTAAGAACGTGCTGAGACATCCAGGAGGAAACAGCAGAGAGACAGCTGGAGATACCAGTGAGGAGAGAGGAGGAAAGGTAGATTTGAGCGTCATCGGAATAGAGATGATATTGGAGGCAAAAAGTGCTGGTGTGCTCACCTAAATAGCATGTATAAAGGGAGAATAGAGGGAAGAAGAAGAGGTGTAGGAACAGAACCTTGGGGGACACCTACTTGCAGTATTAACTATTCTCTAGTTTCTCCCGTTAGGAGTTATGAAAAAGAGTTCATAGAAAAACTTCCTTCTTGTTTAAAAAGAAAATGGCACAAATTAAATTGCAGGGTGGAATTTACAGCTTTAAACCAAGCAAAATACATAGTTCAGTGTGTTTATCTGACATTGCACTGCAGTTCTACTAAAGTTTTTTTCTGGGACATCCCCACTCCAATACTTCATTGTTAGGACATAACAAATATAAAAACAATTCTGAGGCTGCAGTTATTTGTGTTGCTGTGACATAACTGCCCCTCTGTACAAATCAAACAATTTGTGCAGTGCATCTCTGCAAAGCAGATCTGCCAAGCTTTTTTGTCAGAGAAGAATCTCTGGGGGTCATTTCCGACCCGTTCGCACACAGCGGTTCGAACTGGTATGGAATGCGCATTGCGCACACGCGTCGTTGCCCAGCCACAGGGGTCGCCGTGCAACAACGCTGGTTACGAAGAAAGCGGTCGCAGCGGCGACCGCAAGAAGACTGACAGAATGAAGGCGTTCCGGGGAGTCACCTGTCCGTTGGCGGCCGTTTTCGAGGAGTGGTAAGGAAAATGCAGGTGTGTCCAGGAGAACGGAGGGCGGATGTCTGACGTCAAAGTCGGCCCCATCATCGCTGAGATCGTCGCACAGGGTAAGTATGTCCAGGGCTGATCTTCTTTTACACAAAACTTTTTTAGCATAGCAGGGCTGCACAAGCGATCACAGCCCTGCCAAGCTAAAATACACTCCCCCATAGGCGGGGATTAGTTGATCGCACCAGCAGCAAAATTTTTTTTGATGCAATCAACTCGGAATGACCCCCTCTGCTCACTGAGCTGCTACACAAAAGTTTAAAAGAGCAATTTACAGTAGGTTAGTCTTTACACTCTCTATTTTGTGCATATTGTTTAGCTCCGTAATAAACAGCCTTTGATAAACATTAATGTAAAATATTTGCTTTACTTGCCTTTTAATACATTTGCACATTTGTGGTTTTTAAGAGAAGTTCAAGTTTTTATTTAGGAATGAAAGATAGTTTCCCTCTACGGGATAGACATACATTATGCCCAGTGATACAGGGAGTTGTCACTGCTTCTTACTGGACACTACTGCACTTACAGGGCCAATCTGTGACACCACTGCACTTACAATGCCAATCTGTGCTGACTGCTGCATGAATTCATGGATGCTTTTGAAGCTGACATTGCTAGTAGTCTAAGTGGCAGACACATAGTAACTGTAGTGATTTCCAATTTCTTATTACTGCGACTTAAGAAGTCATTTCTTCATTTTTAAAAACAAAACCTCCTTTTTCCTAATGGACCATAAATTCAGTCTGCTGTGCCACATTGCACAATTACTGCAGGCTCTACCAGGATGCAGCTATTTACAAGCAGATAAACAATAAGTTCCTATATGAGTAAGAAGTCTTCAGGGTAAGTCAGGTCCCCCCACTCCTAATCCATCACACAATTAGTGCCTGATACAATGTACTTCATATAAGGACTTAGAAGTTCCTTTAACTTCTATCTCTATCCTCCTTTCTTCTTTCTCTCCTCCACTTATCTCTCAGTTTATACAATGTTTCTTAATATATTAAAAAATACGATGAGACTGTTTAATAACTCATAGTTGCATATAATTACAGGAATCTTTCTATATCAGGTATTGGTTTCTCAATTACTGTATCTCTTGGAAATCCTCTAATCCTGTATGAATCCTGTTGTAAGTTGTTGATGACAATTTCTGTAATGTATCTCATCTCTCTAATAAATAAAAACTTTACTATAAAAAAAGGACTTAGCACTGTTTCCCATTTGCCAAACACAGCAGACAACACAAACAAAATGAAAACATCAAATCCATAAAAACAATTACCACCAAAGTAAAAAAAATAAGTAAATACATGTAAGGAAATGTGGAATCAGTTATTTCAAAAACAACATTTCCATAAACTTTCAGCAACAAATGATAAAGATATTCCCCCCACTATTAATCAGCCATATACCTGTAACATAATAAGTAATAACTTAGAATGTTTACTCAGTACAGATAATTCCTCAGGTAAAAGTGGATACATTTAGCCTACCTATCCTGTGCCGTAGGCATAAAATACCATGGAAAGCAAGAAATGTCTGACTTCGGGAAGTTACATGTCACCATCCAAGGAGAGACTCCCAAGTTGATCACACAGTCAGACATAGGAAAAGGATGACAAGGAGAGAGGCTGCTGGTTTTCTTACAACAGGGCGGAGAGTTTGCTTGCGATGTGGTCCAGTGTCTCGCCTGCATTGGGGGTGAGTAAGGAGACGCAGCATAAAAGGCTCGGTCTGCTTGCTTAACATGAAAACCTCCGTTAAACTTACACTGCTGAGAAATTGGCAGCTTCATGGAATGTGGGATGGGTCAGGAACTGGTTCATTTAAAGAAAAAAAATGTGTATCAAACACTATGTAAGTTTGTTTTTTTCATTGCTCTCTTGCGGTTTACACATTGGTAGAAAATGTACTTTCTGACAGTGAGGAAATTCAAAGACGACCAGACTGGGTTAACCCACTACATGCCTAAAGAAAAAGCACTGCTTCAATGTCAGATCATTTCTCTTCCCACAGTCTCCTCGCAGCCCGGACATGTGACGTCTCTGTCTGGAGCAAAGAGGATGGGTTGTGCCAGGGCAAGAGAGAGAAAATAAGATTTTACTTACCGGTAAATCTATTTCTCGTAGTCCGTAGTGGATGCTGGGGACTCCGTAAGGACCATAGGGATAGACGGGCTCCGCAGGAGACACGGGCACTCCAAGAAAGAATCTAGGTTCTGGTGTGCTCTGGCTCCTCCCTCTATGCCCCCCCCCCCCCCCCCCTCCAGACCCCAGTCAGAGAAACTGTGCCCAGAAGAGCTGACAGTACAAGGAAAGGATTTTGGTAATCCAGGGCAAGATTCATACCAGCCACACCAATCACACCGTATAACATGAGTTTATAACAACCAGTCAACAGTATGACAACAACAGAGCATCAGGTACAACCTTGATGCAACCAAACATAACCCTTATCGAAGCAATAACTATATACAAGCATTGCAGAAGAAGTCCGCACTTGGGACGGGCGCCCAGCATCTACTACGGACTACGAGAAATAGATTTACCGGTAAGTAAAATCTTATTTTCTCTAACGTCCTAGTGGATGCTGGGGACTCCGTAAGGACCACGGGGATTATACCAAAGCTCCCAAACGGGCGGGAGAGTGCGGATGACTCTGCAGCACCGATTGAGCAAACACAAGGTCCTCCTCAGCCAGGGTATCAAACTTGTAGAACTTTGCAAAAGTGTTTGAACCTGACCAAGTAGCCGCTCGGCAAAGCTGTAATGCCGAGACCCCTCGGGCAGCCGCCCAAGAAGAGCCCACCTTCCTAGCGGAATGGGCCTTAACCAATTTTGGCAGCGGCAATCCAGCCGCAGAATGAGCCTGCTGAATCGTGTTACAGATCCAGCGAGCAATAGTTTGCTTTGAAGCAGGAGCACCAAGCTTGATGGAAGCATACAGGAGAAACAAAGACTCTGTTTTCCTGGCCCTAGCCGTTCTGGCTACATAAACCTTCAAAGCCCTGACAACATCAAGCAACTTGGAATCCTCCAAGTCAGTAGTAGCCACAGGCACCACAATAGGTTGGTTTATATGAAAGGATTAAACCACTTTCGGCAGAAATTATGGACGGGTCCGCAATTCTGCTCTATCCGCATGGAAAACCAGATAGGGGCTTTTATGTGACAAAGCCGCCAACTCTGACACACGACTAGCCGAAGCCAAGGCTAATAGCATGACCACCTTCCACGTGAGATATTTCAACTCCACCGTTTTGAGTGGTTCAAACCTGTGGGATTTCAGGAAACTCAACACCATGTTTAGATCCCAAGGTGCCACTGGAGGCACAAAAGGGGGCTAAATATGCAGCACTCCCTTTACAAACGTCTGAACTTCAGGTAGAGAAGTCAACTCCTTTTGAAAGAAAATGGATAGGGCCGAAATCTGGACCTTAATGGAACCCAATTTTAGGCCCAAATTCACTCCTGACTGTAGGAAGTGAAGGAACGGCCCAGCTGGAATTCCTCCGTAGGGGCATTCCTGGCCTCACACCAAGCAACATATTTTCGCCATATACGGTGATAATGTTGAGCTGTTACGTCCTTCCTAGCCTTTATCAGCGTAGGAATGACCTCATCCGGAATGCCTTTCTCTGCTAGGATCCGGCGTTCAACCGCCATGCCGTCCAACGCAGCCGCAGCAAGTCTTGGAACAGACAGGGCCCCTGTTGCAACAAGTCCTGTCTTAGAGGAAGAGGCCACGGGTCCTCTGTGAGCATTTCTTGCAGATCTGGATACCAAGTCCTTCGTGGCCAATCTGGAACAATGAGTATTGTTCCCACTCCTCTTTTTCTTATTATCCTCAGCACCTTGGGTATGAGAGGAAGAGGAGGGAATACATAGACCGACTGGAACACCCACGGTGTCACCAGGGCGTCTACAGCTATCGCCTGAGGGTCTCTTGACCTGGCGCAATACCTCTGTAGCTTTTTGTTGAAGCGGGATGCCATCATGTCCACCTGTGGCAGTCCCCACCGACTTGTAATCTGTGCGAAGACTTCCTGATGAAGTCCCCACTCTCCCGGGTGGAGGTCGTGTCTGCTGAGGAAGTCTGCTTCCCAGTTGTCCACTCCCGGGATGAACACTGCTGAAAGTGCGCTTACGTGATTCTCCGCCCAGCGAAGAATTCTGGTGGCTTCCGCCATCGCCACTCTGCTCCTTGTGCCGCCTTGTCGGTTTACATGAGCCACTGCGGTGATGTTGTCTGACTGAATCAGAACCGGTTGGTCATGAAGTAAGTTCTCCGCTTGACGCAGGGCGTTGTATACGGCCCTTAGTTCCAGGATGTTGATGTGAAGGCAAGTCTCTTGACTTGACCACAGACCTTGGAAATCTCTTCCCTGTGTGACTGCTCCCCACCCTCGGAGGCTTGCATCCGTGGTCACCAGGACCCAGTCCTGAATGCCGAATCTGCGGCCCTCTAGAAGGTGAGCGCTCTGCAGCCACCACAGAAGAGACACCCTGGCCCTGGGGGATAGGGTGATTAACCGATGCATCTGAAGATGTGATCCGGACCACTTGTCCAGTAAGTCCCATTGAAAGGTCCTCGTATGGAACCTGCCGAAGGGAATGGCCTCTATGATGCCACAATCTTTCCCAGGACTCGAGTACAGTGATGCACTGACACCTGTTTTGATTTTAATAGGTTCCTGACCAGTGTCATGAGTTCCTGAGCTTTCTCTATCGGGAGATAAACCCTTTTCTGGTCTGTGTCTAGAATCATGCCCAGGAAAGGCAGAATAGTCGTAGGAACCAACTGCGACTTTGGAATATTTAGAATCCAGCTGTGTTGCCATAACACTTCCAGAGAAAGTGCTACGCTGATCAGCAACTGCTCTCTTGATCTCGCCTTTATGAGGAGATCGTCCAAGTATGGGATAATTTGTGACCCCTTGCTTCCTCAGGAGTACCATCATTTCCGCCATTACCTTGGTAAATATTCTCGGTGCTGTGGAGAGACCAAACGGCAACGTCTGAAATTGGTAATGACAGTCCTGAACCACAAATCTGAGGTACGCCTGATGAGGTGGATAAATGGGGACATGAAGGTATGCATCCTTTATGTCCAGAGACACCATAAAATCCCCCCCTTCCAGGCTTGCGATGACCGCTCTCAGCGATTCCATCTTGAACTTGAACCTTTTCAGGTATATGTTCAGGGATTTTAAATTCAATATGGGTCTGACCGAACCGTCCGGTTTCGGGACTACAAACATGGTCGAATAATAACCCCTTCCCTGTTGAAGGAGGGGAATCTCGACCACCACCTGTTGAAGATACAATTTGTGAATTGCAGTTAACACTATTTCCCTCTCGTGGGGGAAAGCTGGTCGGGCCGATTTGAGGTATCGGTGAGGGGGCATCTCTTCGACTTCCAGCTTGTATCCCTGAGACACAATTTTTATTGCCCAGGGATCCACCTGGAAGTGAACCCACTTGTGGCTGAAATTTCGAAGACGTGCCCCCACCAGTCCTAGTTCCGCCTGTGGAGCCCCAGCGTCCTGCGGTGGATTTTGTAGAGGCCGGGGAGGAATTCTGTTCCTGGGAACTAGCTGTGTTGTGCAGCGTCTTTCCTCTGCCCCTGCCTCTGGCAAGAAAGGACGCACCTCGGACTTTCTTGCTTTGTGATCGAAAGGACTGCATTTGATAATGTCGTGCTTTCTTAGGCTGTGCGGGAATATAAGGCAAAAGATTAGAATTACCAGCTATAGCTGTGGAGACCAGGTCCGAGAGCCCTTCTCCACACAATTCCTCAGCCTTGTAAGGTAAACCTTGTATATGCCTCTTTTAGTCGGCATCACCTGTGCATGTAACACAGGACACGTCTAGCAGAAATCGACATAGCGTTGACTCTAGAACCCAGTAGACTAATGTCTCTTTGGGCATGTTTTATATATATATATATATATATATATATATATATATATATATATATATATAAGACAGCATCTTTTATATATATATATACATACATACATATGTATACACATACTAGGGTCTCAATGTCCACGCTGCTACAGCACTATAACCCCATGCCGACACAATCGCCGGTCTGAGTAGTGTACCAGCATGTGTTTAAATGGACTTCAAAGTACTTTTACTGCATGCTATCTGCAGGATCCCTGAGGATAGCTGTTAAGTCAGCGCTACCTTTTGGGTAAACGTGACAAGCTTTGTCCACCCTAGGGGAAGATTCCCATCGTATCCTGGCCCTAGTAGGGAAAGGATACTCCCTGAGAATTATTTGTGGGAAGCTGCAGCTTCTTGTCTGGAGATTCCCGCTCTTTTTCTTCATGAGAGGAGGGAAAGTTACCTCAGCTTTCTTCCCCTTAAACACGTGTACCCTTGTGTCAGGGACAGATGGGTCATCAGTGATATGCAAAACATCTTTCATTACAATAATCATATATTGAATACTTTCCTGCCATTTTGGCTGTAACTTTGCATTATCGTAGTCGACACTGGAGTCAGACTCCGTGTCGATATCAGTGTCTATTATTTTGGATAGTGAGCGTTGTGAGACTCTGAATGTCTCTGCGACATAGGGACAGACATGGGTAGATTCCCTGTCTGTTCTCTAATCTTTTGTGCAATAAATTTACCTCAGCACTTAATTTCACATATCCAATCAGGTGTCGGCGTTGTCGACGGAGACACCACACACACACATTTGCTCCATCATCTCCTTAGGGGAGCCTTTTACCTCAGACATGTCGACACACACGTACCGACACACCACACACTCAGGGAATGCTCATCTGAAGATAATTCCCCCACAAGGCCCTTTGGAGAGACAGAGAGAGAGTATGCCAGCACACACCCCAGCGCTATATGACCCAGGAAAAAACACAGCAATTTAATGTTTACCCAGTAGCGCTGTTATTATCTGCGCCGAATTATGTGCACCCCTCTTCTTTAAAACCCTCTCTTCTACCGTGGTATAAGCAGGGGAGAGACCGGGGAGCTTCCTCTCAGCGGTGCTGTGGAGAAAAAACATGGCGCTGGTGAGTGCTGAGGAAGAAGCCCCACTCCCTCGACGGCGGGCTTCTGTCCCGCTTAAATATACATTTTCTTGGCGGGGGCTCACACATATATACAGTGCCCAACTGTATATATGTTTACTTTTGCCAAAAGGAGGTCCAAATGCTGCCCAGGGCGCCCTCCCCCTGCGCCCTGCACCCTTACAGTGACCGGAGTATGTGAGGTGTGTGGGAGCAATGGCGCACAGCTGCAGTGCTGTGCGTTACCTCAGTGAAGAACGGAGTCTTCTGCCGCCGATTTCAAAGTCTTCTTGCTTCTCATACTCACCCGGCTTCTGTCTTCCGGCTCTGCGAGGGGGACGGCGGCGCGGCTCTGGGATCGGACGGCGAGGGTGAGTTCCTGCGTACGATCCCTCTGGAACTAATGGTGTCCAGTAGCCTAAGAAGCAGGACCTAGCTTCAGAGAGTAGGGCTGCTTCGCTCCCCTCAGTCCCACGATGCAGGGAGTCTGTTGCCAGCAGAGCTCCCTGAAAATAAAAAACCTAACAAAATACTTTCTCTCAACAAACTCAGGAGAGCTCGCTGAAAAGCACCCAGCTCGCTCTGGGCACAGTATCAAACTGGGGTCTGGAGGGGGGGCATAGAGGGAGGAGCCAGAGCACACCAGAACCTAGATTCTTTCTTGGAGTGCCCGTGTCTCCTGCGGAGCCCGTCTATCCCCATGGTCCTTACGGAGTCCCCAGCATCCACTAGGACGTTAGAGAAAGGAGAAAAGTTTTGTTGACTGAACTATTCTTAAACTACAAGTAGTACTTCTGAAGGACACACAACACAATCTCAAGACACAAACAGGAACAGGGAAAGCATAAAAAGCATACAGAGCAATTCACGGTCACTCACGGAACTATATATCACCATAAATGGGTAACAAAGATACAGTATCATACGACATTAAAGTGCTTTGATCAAAGAATTCTGTGATTACTTCAATATTCCTCTAAATCTATATTCAGTGGAATCTTGGTTGTCATAAAACACATAACAAAAGACTGCTTATATATTTGATATGTACCCTCTACTGTAAATATATATATATATATATATATATATATATATATATTTAAATATATATATACATTTAAGTACATATTACACAGTTTCTTGCATTTTTTTTTTTCTGGCTCTTATAATGATGTATCCTATTCCCTAACATTAAAATCTTAAGTGAAAATGAAAAGTTCCAGCTGAAGTTACCATAGAGACGGTAGATATTACCTATCCAGTACCCCTGGTTGCTAACCAACACATCGCCCTTGTTTCTGCACACTTCACACAGAGTATAATAATGTGATGTTGGCTCTGACCATGAGACAATTACACACTACTCACTCTGATGAGCTGTACATTTCGGTTGGCAGCAAGGGTCTCGGTCTGGTGGTATTACCTTTACCTCCTATTTTGTTAGGACTGTAACAATTTACATTCCCTAAAAGGGGTGTGGCATCATGGTAATGTGGGCGTGTTTAGCGTAATCTGTGCTAAAAAGTAACCCATCATCAGCTGGTTGTGGCTTGGGCGGATCATTACAGACATAACTGCATTCCAAATTTGCTTTTTCAAATGTTAGAACTGCATGAAAAAATATAATCTGGTCACGCAAAATATTATTCAGGAAAACGTTAATGGACAAATTGTTTTATGCATATACAGTAGATAGGCCTGAGGTTTATAATTGCTTTTATTTATTTATTAACAAGAAAAAAAGAACACTACCAATTGTTTAAGGCAGGGGTGGGGAACCTTTTTTCTACCAAGGGCCATTTGGATATTTATAAAATCCTTTGGGGGCCATACAAAAATTATCAACTTAAAAATTAGCCTGCCCCCAGTCAGTAGTTATGCCCTCAGTCACTTATTATGCCCGATTAGATTTGCCTCCAGTCAGTTATTATGTCCCATTAGATATGCCCACTGTCAGTTGTTTTGGCCCATTAGATATGCCCCGTCAGTTGTTTTGGCCCATTAGATATGCCCCGTCAGTTGTTATGCCCCATTAAACATGCCCCCTGTAGTTATGCCCCATTAGATATGCCCCCTGTAGTTATGCCCCATTAAATATGCCCCCTAGTAGCGCCGCTTACACATACACACATTAAAAGGAAAAAAAAAACACAATGCTCACCAGCCCTGCTCCTGCTTCCGAACCGCTGCCCTCCCTCTCCTCGGAACTATGGGAGAGATGTCATGACGTCTCTCCCATAGCGCCGCACAGCCACACATGTACACTGCCTGAGCCAGAAGCTGGAGCTCAGGAGTGAGCTCCTGCGTCTGGCTGCTGCCGAGGAGCCGGAGCGCCCGCTGGTGGTAAAATCTCAGCGGGCGCTCGGCATCTCCTCTCGTTTAGGTGAGCCTGGCCGGGACGGATCAAGTGGCTTCGAGGGCCTTATACGGCCCTCGGGCCTGAGGTTCCCCACCCCTGGTTTAAGGTAATGCTAAACCCCAAAACTGATATCTAGAGAAATGAGCCATGAACGTGAAATGGGATCCGGTCTGAAGATCGACACTGTCTAGGTCGACAATGTTTACGTCGACCACTATTGGTCGACAGTCACTAGGTCGACATGGTTTCTAGGTCGACAGGTCAAAAGGTCGACATGACTTTCACTTTTTTCCTTTTTTTAAAAAAACTTTTTCATACTTAACGATCCACGTGGACTATGATTGGAATGGTAATCTGTGCCGAGCGAAGCGAGGGGACACGGTGCACTAATTGGACTTCCCGGTCACTGTACGGAGAAACCTACACCACAAAAAACATGAAAAACCCATGTCGACCTTTTTAACTGTCGACCTGGAACCCATGTCGACTTTCCAACCCTGTCGACCTAGTGCCTGTCGACCTATAGTGGTCGAATCAAACATTGTCGACCTAGAAACTGTCGATGCAATAATCCACACCCAGGTGAAATACCCGGCCATTGCTCAGTGCTATCCTGACAGTCCACTATGACTGTCAATAAGCGTAAAGTATTACCTCCCCACCTAGCTAAAACTCCTCCAATATCTTTATCTCAGCAGCTGGGTGGGTTCTCATACAGGTCACAAGCTGGAACGCAGTCATCTGCTGACTTTCCCCATAACAAATGCACAAGATGCATTACAACTAGGGTGGCCAATCTCAGGATCAGCGGGATCCCGGTAATTAGGCCAAAAATTATCCTGGATTCAATTCCAGGATTGGGAGCTCCATTACCGGGGATTTCGGGATCAGATGGTCCTTTGATTTTTTAATGCCGGGCAGCGTTGAGAGTCCTCAGGAGGCTCAGACGCTGCCCGTCTCCCTCCTCCCGGCTCCCCCTAAGCAGCATGACGTGAAGTCAGAGGTCATGCTGAACAGCCAGCCACCCGCCGCACAGACCTCACCGAACCGGAGGAAGTTACAAATCATGGTCCAGGTACCATGGTCGTAAGTTATGGGTGCGGTGCAGCCATTGACACAGGAAACATACCTATCCCGGGTATCCCGATATCCGGGATTGAAAAAATGGCCCAGGATTGGCCACCCTAATTACAACTAGTTAATTAGGCACCAAGAGGGATTTTATGTACTATGCTACCTTTAGATTTAGAACCACTCATTCACTGACCTATGTGATAAGTAATCATATAATAAGTGCAATTTCCTTCCTCACTTCTTTTATTATTATTTATTCAAACTGCTTATGAATTAAGCCCAAGTGTAAAGCCGGTGAGGCGGCATGCAGAGACAGAACAGCTCAGAGTATTATGCAGGAGTATGAATGTACCATATAAAGCCTCAGATGGATAAAACAGACATCTCTCAGGATTGATGCAAAACCACTAGAATAATATACGCATACTCACGGTTCATAGAGCAGAACTATGAACTGTATATAACAAAATACTCATAATACTACTACTATGGGCATGAAAAATAATTTGACAGAGGGGAAAACTTTTGACCATTTAATTCTCCACGTTCAAGGAATGATTACTATAACTACATTGAGGAAGTGATTGAATCCAGCCGTTTAGGATCAGCAAGACCTGACGTACTGTGCTACAGTCAGCGCCGTAACTATATGTGTGCCAGGTGTGCCTGGCACACAGCGCAGTCACCCTGAGGGCGCAACGGCCAGCGGCTTATAATGAGTCAAATTGACTCATTACAAGCCGCCTGTTCTGTGCTGGTTGCACCGCGCTGGAGAAGATGAGAGCAGCAGCGCCAGAGGCAGGGGAGGAGGAGGAGGGAGGGGAACTGAAGCCGCAGCAGCGCTATGTAATTGGTAGTGGCGCCGCTGCAGCAGTCCCTCTCCTTCCGCATTGGCTGGCTGGCGCTGCTGTGAATGCTGGGATGCGCTAACCTCATCCCAGCATTCACATCAGCGTCGGCCAGCCAATGCGGAAGGAGAGGGACAGCTGCAGCGGCGCCACTAACAATTACATAGCGCTACTGCTGCTCCAATTCCCTCCCTCCCTCCTCCTCCTTCCCCCCTGCCCGGGATCTGCTGCATGAAGCCTGCACCGAGGAGCCTGAGCCAGCGGGGAGAGATGGTAAGTATCTATCTATCTATTCTGTCTGCCGCAATGTGTAAAAAGGGGGACGCTGTCTGCAGTAATGTGTAAAAAGGGGGGCGCTGTCTGCCGTAATGTGTAAAAAGGGGGACGCTGTCTGCCGTAATGTGTAAAAAGGGGGACGCTGTCTGCCGTAATGTGTAAAAAGGGGGACGCTGTCTGCCGTAATGTGTAAAAAGGGGGACGCTGTCTGCCGTAATGTGTAAAAAGGGGGGCGCTGTCTGCCATAATGTGTAAAAAGGGGGGCGCTGTCTGCCGTAGTGTGCAATAAGGGGGACGCTGTCTGCCGTAATGTGTAAAAAGGGGGACTGTCTGCTGTAATGTGTAAAAGGGGCTCTACCTGGTATGGCGCTACTGTGCAGCGTAATTTGAATAATGGAGACTACTGTGCACCGTAGTATGAATTGGCATTATTTTGTGGCCACGCCCCTTCCCCATGAAGCCATGCCTCTATATATTTTTTGCACACTGCACCTGTCTTGCATAGGGGGGGCGCCAATGCCGTTTCTTGCACACAGTGCTAAAATGCCTAGTTACGGCACTGGCTACAGTATTGCCTCCATCATGTCAGCAGACAACTAGTCAAGACTTGAGTTGATTTGAGAATCCCAAAGCCACAAATGCTGTGTTGTGTCTGGATGGTTTTGGCATTTCATACTTCATAACCAGGAAATCAGCGTGTGTAATTAGACTGGCCTTTTTATACTGGCGTGCAAATGTGGACTGTATAGAAAACATATTTCAGTACTGTTGCAGCCATTAACCCACTGAAGACAGAATTACTAATGCAGAATACAATGGGTGTGGTATGGAAGGTAGATAGTAACTAGGTCGACCACTATTGGTCGACAGGTCAAAAGGTCGACATGAGGTTTTTATGTTTTTTTGGTGTCGTTTTCTTCGTAGAGCTTCGCTCGCCATGCTTCGGGTAAGGTGCCTCGCTTCGCTCGGCACGGATTACCGTTCCAGTCGTAGTCCACGTGAATCATTAAGTATGAAAAAGTTCAAAAAAAGAAAAAATCGCGAAAAACTAATGTCGACCTTTTGACCTAGACCATGTCGACCTAGTAACTGTCGACTAATAGTGGTCGACCTAGACACTGTCAACCTAGTTACTGTCGACATAGAGACCGGATCCCGAATACAGTTATATACTGTACATTTTACATGCACTCATATAACCTAGGAAATGTCAGTCTATAACTGCTTTGTTCATTACACAGAGGGGCTACTGGTTTATAAAGCAGAACACAACTAGACAGGTGAAGACTGTACCCGATGAATACATTATAAACACATTGCTGTATAATAAGATTTTACTTACCGATAAATCTATTTCTCGTAGTCCGTAGTGGATGCTGGGACTCCGTCAGGACCATGGGGATTAGCGGCTCCGCAGGAGACGGGGCACAAAAATAAAAGCTTTAGGACTAGGTGGTGTGCACTGGCTCCTCCCCCTATGACCGTCCTCCAAGCCTCAGTTAGGATACTGTGCCTGGACGAGCGTACACAATAAGGAAGGATTTTGAATCCCGGGTAAGACTCATACCAGCCACACCAATCACACCGTACAACCTGTGATCTGAACCCAGTTAACAGTATGACAAACGTAGGAGCCTCTGAACAGACGGCTCACAACAATAACAACCCGATTTTTTTGTAACAATAACTATGTACAAGTATTGCAGACAATCCGCACTTGGGATGGGCGCCCAGCATCCACTACGGACTACGAGAAATAGATTTATCGGTAAGTAAAATCTTATTTTCTCTGACGTCCTAGTGGATGCTGGGACTCCGTCAGGACCATGGGGATTATACCAAAGCTCCCAAACGGGCGGGAGAGTGCGGATGACTCTGCAGCACCGAATGAGAGAACTCCAGGTCCTCTTTAGCCAGGGTATCAAATTTGTAGAATTTTACAAACGTGTTCTCCCCCGACCACATAGCTGCTCGGCAGAGTTGTAATGCCGAGACCCCTCGGGCAGCCGCCCAAGATGAGCCCACCTTCCTTGTGGAATGGGCCTTGATAGATTTAGGCTGTGGCAGGCCTGCCACAGAATGTGCAAGTTGAATTGTGCTACAAATCCAACGAGCAATCGTCTGCTTAGAAGCAGGAGCACCCAGCTTGTTGGGTGCATACAGTATAAACAGCGAGTCAGATTTTCTGACTCCAGCCGTCCTTGAAATATATATTTTCAATGCCCTGACAACGTCCAGCAACTTGGAATCCTCCAAATCGCTAGTAGCCGCAGGCACCACAATAGGCTGGTTCAGGTGAAACGCTGAAACCACCTTAGGCAGAAAATGAGGACGCGTCCGCAGTTCTGCCCTGTCCGAATGGAAAATCAGATATGGGCTTTTATACGATAAAGCCGCCAATTCTGACACTCTCCTGGCTGTTCCACCGATTTGAGTGGCTCAAACCAATGGGATTTGAGAAAATCCAAAACTACATTAAGATCCCACGGAGCCACTGGGGGCACAA
Source organism: Pseudophryne corroboree (assembly GCF_028390025.1). Classification (NCBI taxonomy): domain Eukaryota; kingdom Metazoa; phylum Chordata; class Amphibia; order Anura; family Myobatrachidae; genus Pseudophryne; species Pseudophryne corroboree. Next base: position 873,871,798 of record NC_086445.1, read on the forward strand.
CCGGGGGCTGTATATGTAGTACTCCTTTTACAAAAGTCTGGACTTCAGGAACTGAAGCCAATTCTTTCTGGAAGAAAATCGACAGGGCCGAAATTTGAACCTTAATGGACTCTAATTTGAGGCCCATAGACAATCCTGTTTGCAGGAAATGTAGGAATCGACCCAGTTGAAATTCCTCCGTCGGGGCCTTCCTGGCCTCACACCACGCAACATATTTTCTCCAAATGTGGTGATAATGTTGTGCAGTCACCTCCTTCCTGGCTTTTACCAGGGTAGGGATGACCTCTTCCGGAATGCCTTTTTCCCTTAGAATTCGGCGTTCAACCGCCATGCCGTCAAACGCAGCCGCGGTAAGTCTTGGAATAGACACGGTCCCTGCTGAAGCAGGTCCCGTCTTAGAGGTAGAGGCCACGGATCTTCCGTGAGCATCTCCTGAAGTTCCGGGTACCAAGTTCTTCTTGGCCAATCCGGAGCCACGAGTATCGTTCTTACTCCCCTTTGCCGTATAATTCTCAGTACTTTTGGTATGAGAGGCAGAGGAGGAAACACATACACTGACTGGAACACCCACGGTGTTACCAGAGCGTCCACAGCTATTGCCTGAGGGTCTCTTGACCTGGCGCAATACCTGTCCAGTTTTTTGTTGAGGCGGGACGCCATCATATCCACCTTTGGTTTTTCCCAACGGTTCACAATCATGTGGAAGACTTCTGGATGAAGTCCCCACTCTCCCGGGTGTAGATCGTGTCTGCTGAGGAAGTCCGCTTCCCAGTTGTCCACTCCCGGAATGAACACTGCTGACAGTGCTATCACATGATCTTCCGCCCAGCGAAGAATCCTTGCAGCTTCTGCCATTGCCCTCCTGCTTCTTGTGCCGCCCTGTCTGTTTACGTGGGCGACTGCCGTGATGTTGTCCGACTGGATCAACACCGGCTGACCCTGAAGCAGGGGTTTTGCCAGGCTTAGAGCATTGTAAATCGCTCTTAGCTCCAGTATATTTATGTGAAGAGACATCTCCAGGCTTGACCACACTCCCTGGAAGTTTCTTCCCTGTGTGACCGCTCCCCAGCCTCTCAGACTGGCATCCGTGGTCACCAGGACCCAGTCCTGTATGCCGAATCTGCGGCCCTCTAACAGATGAGCACTCTGCAACCACCACAGAAGAGACACCCTTGTCCGTGGAGACAAAGTTATCCGCTGATGCATCTGCAGATGCGATCCGGACCATTTGTCCAGCAGATCCCACTGAAAAGTTCGTGCGTGGAATCTGCCGAATGGAATCGCTTCGTAAGAAGCCACCATTTTTCCCAGGACTCTTGTGCATTGATGCACAGACACTTTTCCTGGTTTTAGGAGGTTCCTGACAAGTTCGGATAACTCCCTGGCTTTCTCCTCCGGAAGAAACACCTTTTTCTGAACCGTGTCCAGAATCATTCCCAGGAACAGCAGACGTGTCGTCGGGGTCAATTGAGATTTTGGAAAATTCAGAATCCACCCGTGCTGTTGCAGCACTACTTGGGTTAGTGCTACTACGTCCTCCAGCTGTTCTCTGGACCTTGCCCTTATCAGGAGATCGTCCAAGTAAGGGATAATTAATACGCCTTTTCTTCGCAGAAGAAACATCATTTCGGCCATTACCTTGGTAAAGACCCGAGGTGCCGTGGACAATCCAAACGGCAGCGTCTGAAACTGATAATGACAGTTTTGCACCACGAACCTGAGGTACCCTTGATGTGAAGGGCAAATTGGGACATGCAGGTAAGCATCCTTGATGTCCAGGGACACCATAAAGTCCCCTTCTTCCAGATTCGCTATCACTGCTCTGAGTGACTCCATCTTGAACTTGAATTTTTGTATGTACAGGTTCAAAGATTTCAGATTTAGAATAGGTCTTACCGAGCCGTCCGGCTTCGGTACCACAAATAGTGTGGAATAATACCCCTTTCCCTGTTGTAGGAGGGGTACCTTGACTATCACCTGCTGAGAATACAGCTTGTGAATGGCTTCCAATACCGTCGCCCTGTCTGAGGGAACCGGCGAGGGGGAGACTTCTCGAATTCCAACCTGTAACCCTGAGATACTACCTGCAGGATCCAGGGGTCCACCTGTGAGTGAGCCCACTGTGCGCTGAAATTCTTGAGTCGACCCCCCACCGCCCCTGAGTCCGCTTGTAAAGCCCCAACGTCATGCTGAGGGCTTTGCAGAAGCCGGGGAGGGCTTCTGCTCCTGGGAGGGAGCTGCTTGGTGCACTCTCTTACCCTTTCCTTTGCCTCGGGGCAGATATGACTGTCCTTTTGCCCGCTTGTTCTTAAAGGAACGAAAGGACTGCGGCTGAAAAGACGGTGTCTTTTTCTGTTGGGAGGGGACCTGAGGTAAAAAGGTGGATTTCCCGGCTGTTGCCGTGGCCACCAAATCCGATAGACCGACCCCAAATAATTCCTCCCCTTTATACGGCAATACTTCCATATGCCGTTTGGAATCCGCATCACCTGACCACTGTCGCGTCCATAAACTTCTTCTGGCAGACATGGACATCGCACTTACTCTCGATGCCAGAGTGCAAATATCCCTCTGAGCATCTCGCATATAAAGAAAAGCATCCTTTAATTGCTCTATAGTCAATAAAATACTGTCCCTATCCAGGGTATCAATATTTTCAGTCAGGGAATCCGACCAAACCACCCCAGCACTGCACATCCATGCTGAGGCGATGGCTGGTCGCAGTATAACACCAGTATGAGTGTATATACTTTTCAGGGTAGTTTCCAGCCTCCTATCAGCTGGATCCTTGAGGGCGGCCGTTTCAGGAGACGGTAACGCCACTTGTTTTGATAAGCGTGTGAGTGCCTTATCCACCCTAGGGGGTGTTTCCCAGCGCGCCCTAACCTCTGGCGGGAAAGGATATAATGCCAATAACTTCTTTGAAATTAGCAGTTTTCTATCGGGGTTAACCCACGCTTCATCACACACTTCATTCAATTCCTCTGATTCAGGAAAAACTACAGGTAGTTTTTTCAGACCCCACATAATACCCCTTTTTGTGGTACTTGCAGTATCAGAGATATGCAAAGCCTCCTTCATTGCCGTGATCATATAACGTGTGGCCCTACTGGAAAATACGTTTGTTTCTTCACCGTCGACACTAGATTCGGTGTCCGTGTCTGGGTCTGTGTCGACCGACTGAGGTAAAGGGCGTTTTACAGCCCCTGACGGTGTCTGAGACGCCTGGACAGGTACTAACTGGTTTGCCGGCCGTCTCATGTCGTCAACTGATTTTTGTAACGTGCTGACATTATCACGTAATTCCATAAACAAAGCCATCCATTCCGGTGTCGACTCCCTAGGGCAGGCTTTCCCAATCACGGTCCTCAAGGCACACCAACAGTGCAGGTTTTAGTGATATCCAGGCTTCAGCACAGGTGACTTCATTAGTAGCTCAGTTACTTTGATTTAGCCATCTGTGCTGAAGCCTGGATATCACTAAAACCTGCACTGTTAGTGTGCCTTGAGGACCGTGGTTGGGAATGCCTGCCCTAGGGGGTGACATCACCATTACCGGCAATTGCTCCGCCTCCACACCAACATCGTCCTCATACATGTCGACACACACGTACCGACACACAGCAGACACACAGGGAATGCTCTTATCGAAGACAGGACCCCACTAGCCCTTTGGGGAGACAGAGGGAGAGTTTGCCAGCACACACCCAAGCGCTATAAATATATAGGAACAACCCTACAGAAGTGTTGTTTCCTTTATAGCAGCTTAATATATCAATATCGCCAAAAAAGTGCCCCCCCTCTCTGTTTTTTTTACCCTGTTTCTGTAGTGCAGTGCAGGGGAGAGTCCTGGGAGCCTTCCTCGCAGCGGAGCTGTGCAGGAAAATGGCGCTGTGTGCTGAGGAGATAGGCCCCGCCCCCTATTTCGGCGGGCTCTTCTCCCGGTGTTTGTGAGACCTGGCAGGGGTTAAATACATCCATATAGCCCCAGGGGCTATATGTGATGTATTTTTAGCCAGAACAAGGTATTATCATTGCTGCCCGGGGCGCCCCCCCCCAGCGCCCTGCACCCTCAGTGACCGCTGGTGTGAAGTGTGCTGACAACAATGGCGCACAGCTGCAGTGCTGTGCGCTACCTCATGAAGACTGAAAAGTCTTCTGCCGCCGGTTTCTGGACCTCTTCACTTTTCGGCATCTGCAAGGGGGTCGGCGGCGCGGCTCCGGGACCGGACTCCATGGCTGGGCCTGTGTTCGATCCCTCTGGAGCTAATGGTGTCCAGTAGCCTAAGAAGCCAATCCATCCTGCACGCAGGTGAGTTCACTTCTTCTCCCCTAAGTCCCTCGTTGCACTGAGCCTGTTGCCAGCAGGACACACTGAAAATAAAAAACCTAATAACTTTTTCTAAGCAGCTCTTTAGGAGAGCCACCTAGATTGCACCCTGCTCGGACGGGCACAAAAACCTAACTGAGGCTTGGAGGAGGGTCATAGGGGGAGGAGCCAGTGCACACCACCTAGTCCTAAAGCTTTTATTTTTGTGCCCTGTCTCCTGCGGAGCCGCTAATCCCCATGGTCCTGACGGAGTCCCAGCATCCACTAGGACGTCAGAGAAATCATACTTATCAGAACCACAAACCAGCTCTTCATATGGCCATTGAAATGAACCAGGTTCTCAATCACTGCTCTAGAGTTTACATCTACAAGACGGTGTTAGCATATAAGGCCATTGTGCTCAGCTAGACAGTTCATTTACAATTAATTTATTCACAGGAAAAGCTCATGTCTAAAACAAGGTTTAGTGAAAAAATAATACATATTTTGAAAAGATATTCAGTAGTTATAGCCAGAAAAGTGGTATAACAAATCTAAGCTAATACTATATCACTACTCATAAATCAACAGTGGGAAACAGTTTTACAGGATGTCCCTTGTTTGTGGACATACAAGGCAATAGTCAATTAGTGTTGGCATTTTCAACAGAGCGGAAAGACCGCACTTTCTGCCGATAATCGGCACTTTTCGACACTTCACTATTCAATTGAAGTGCCGGTTTTCCCACCCTGTCGAAAATGTAGAAATATCAAAAAACACATGGATGAGCGGAATCTCAGCTCATCCATGTGTTTTCGTCCCCACCGCGGTCGAAAACGGGTCCGATTTTGACCATTAATTTCGGCCCATAAGACAGGACGAAAATGAATATTCGGAATCAGTGGGGAAATAGGCGGAAACGCCCAGCAATAGAATAGTGAAGTGTCGGATACAACACTAATTGAATAACCCCCTTAGCCTACAAAATATGGGACTTGTTCACAATTCTTAGCCTTTCACTTGGTCTTAAAGTTATTAGTTTGAACATGCTCTCCTACAATGTTTTGTAAATCACTGCTATGCTTTTCAGTGATGTATTTAAAAAAAACAGAGTTATTTATTTTTCTTACCCTAAAATAAAACAGTTCTACCTTGAGGCAGTGGTTTCCAAACTTTTTTGAATCACGGCGCCCTAGAATATCAGAATTTATTTCACGGCACCCCTAGGCCAAAAATTTCTTATTGAGAAATTTAGAAAGAAATATTACATTAAGTAGATCGCGTTTATATGTCATCCTTAGGGTTAGTTGTGTGGTGAGGGACAAGATTTGCTTCTGTTTGACCACATATTTTATGACTGGCAGCCACCAGCACTGGTTTTGCCTATTATGTTGACCATGAATAATTTGAATTGGTCCTGGACCACCAACCCAGGGCACCCCTGCAAGTGTCCTGGGGCACCCCAGGGAGCCATGGCACACAGTGTGGGAACCTCTGCCTTGAGGCACAATTGTAACCAATGATGAGAGCACATAAAACCTGTACCATAATCCATAAAAATGAAGAGAAATAACCTGGGTTATCAAAAAAATAAAACATAGCTTAAAAGAGCATAAGGAAGTCAGACAGATAAAAATGAATTGAGCAAACGCTCAAAGCCAATGTAATAAAAACATCACATGGTGGAAAACTTATTTAAAAGGCTACTTTTATCCAATAACCAAATTAAGGCCCCTTGTTAGCACAAAGAACTATAAAAAATAGGATTTTCATTACCTACCGGTAAATCCTTTTCTCGTAGTCCGTAGGGGATACTGGGAATCCATTTAGTACCTTGGGGTATAGACGGGTCCACTAGGAGCCATGGGCACTATAGAAGTTTGATTAGGTGTGCTGGCTCCTCCCACTATGCCCCTCCTACCAGACTCAGTCTAGGAAACTGTGCCCAGGGAGACAGACATACTTTGAGAGAAGAATATAGAAAAGGAAAGTGGTGAGATTTAGAACCAGCACAACCATAACAAGAGGAAAGCCATGCTAACCAAAACTTGTGAACAGGAACAGCAACAGCTGAACCAAACAACATTACTTAACCAAGTAAAAGCGCAGGAAGCATGAAGCACCAGGCGGGTGCCCAGTATCCCCTAAAGACTACGAGAAAAGGATTTACCGGCAGGTTATTAAAATCCTATTTTCTCTTACGTCCTAGGGGATACTGGGAAACCATTTAGTACCATGGGGAAGTACCAAAGCTCCCAAACCGGGAGGGAGAGTGCTGAGGTTCCTGCAGAACCGATTGACCAAACTGAAGGTCAGTAAAGAAATATATTGGTCGCACAGGCTAACTGATATCTTCACATATTGCTGCTTTCAGCAGAAAATAGGCCCCCATATGAAGAATGATATTTGAATTGGAAATTACAGTTGGGGGGTGCTACCACGGACACAAATTTTCAAGTTGAATGCAAAGAAGAAAGAGGGGAAGGGGGGGAAATGTCTCAAAGGTGGTGCACTCAAGTATAAAATGCTACTTTTATTAGTACATAGTTTAAGAAATTAGTTAAAAAGCGAAAATAAGGTTAAAAAATGTTAAAGTGAGCTAGCAAAGAGTGCTATCTCACTTTAACATTTTTTAACCTTATTTTCGCTTTTTAACTCATTTCTTAAACTATGTACTAATAAAAGTTACATTTTATAATTGAATGCACCACCTTTGAGACATTTCTCCCCCTTCCCCTCTTTCTTCTTTGCAGCCAAACTGAAGATCCACAGAGGCCAAAGTATCGAACTTGTAAAGCTTAGCAAACATGTTCAAACTTGACCAAGTAGCTGCTCGACAGAACTGTAAAGCCGAGACACCACGGGCAGCCGCCCAAGAAGAACCCACCGGTCTAGTAGAGTGGGCCTGTACAGATTTTGGAACCGGCAAGCCTCCCGTGGAATAAAGCATGCTGGACAGTGAGCCTGATCCAGTGGGCAATAGAATGCTTTGAAGCAGGACACCCAATTTTATTGGGATCATAGAGAACGAACAGCGAGTCCGATTTCCTGTGACAAGCTGTTCTCTTAACATACACCTTCAAAGCCCTCACAACATCCAAAGACTTTGAAGTAGCAGAGGTGTACGTAACAACCAATACCACAATAGGTTGGTTGATGTGAAACGTGGACACCACATTAGGAAGAAATTGCTGATGAGTTCTGAGTTCAGCTCTGTCCTCATGGAAAATCAAGTAGGGGCTCTTGTAAGACAATGCCCCCAGCTCCGACACACGTCTTGCTGAAGCCAAGGCCAACAGTGTGACAGTGTTCCACGTAAGGTACTTTACATTTACCTCCTGTAATGGTTCAAACCAGTCCGATTGGAGGAATTGCAGCACCAAATTGAGATCCCAAGGTGCCGTGGGAGGCACAAAGGGAGGTTGGATGTGCAGAACACCTTTTAAGAACATCTGGACCTCAGGGAGAGAAGCCAACTGTTTCTGAAAGAATATAGACAAGGCCGAAATTTTGACTTTTATGGAGCCTAGACGTAGGCCCACATCCACTCCCAACTGCAGAAAAAGCAGGAAACGTCCTAGATGAAATTCCACTGCAGAATATTTTCTGCTCTCACACCAAGAGACATATTTCTTCCAGATACGATGGTAATGCTTATACATTACCCCCTTCCTGGCTTGGATCATAGTTGGGATGACCTTCTCGGGAATGCCTCTCCTGGTTAGAATTAGCCGTTCAACTTCCATGCCGTTAAACGTAGCCGCGGTAAGTCTTGATAGACGAATGGGCCCTGTTGCAGAAGATCCTCGCAAAGATAGAGGCCACGGATCTTCGATCAGGATCTCAAGAAGATCCGCATACCAGGCCCTTCGTGGCCAGTCCAGAGCAATGAGAATTGCTTGAACCTTTTCAATTTTTATTCTATTCAGAGTTCTTGGGATCAGAGGGAGTGGAGGAAACACGTACAGCAGCTGGTAGACCCACGAAGTTGTCAGGGCGTCTACCGCCACTGCCTGTGGGTCTCTCAACCTGGAACAATATCGCTTGAGCTTCTTGTTGAGTCGAGAGGCCATCATGTCTATTTGTGGACATCCCCACTGACGTGTCAACCACTGGAACATCTCCGGGTGAAGACACCATTCCCCCGGGTGCAGGTTGTGTCTGCTGAGGAAGTCTGCTTCCCAGTTGTCTATTCCCGGAATGAAGACCGCCGATAATGCCACGGCGTGTTTTTCCGCCCAAAGGAGAATTCTTGACACCTCTGACATAGCGGCTCTGCTCTTCGTACTGCCCTGTTGGTTTATGTACGTCACCGCCGTCACATTATCCGACTGGACTGATTTTGAAGAAAAAAATGAGGCCTGCAGAAGGGCGTTGTAGATAGCCCTGAGTTCTAGGATGTTTTTTGGAAGGACGACTTCCAGACTTGACCATCTTCCCTGAAACTGTACCCCCTGGGTGACTGCGCCCCAACCTCTGAGGCTTGCGTCTGTGGTTAGTAGAATCCAAATCTGAATCCCGAACCGCCGACCCTCGACTAGGTGAGAAGTTTGTAGCCACCACAGGAGGGAGATTCTAGCTTTTGGGGACAGACGAATCCTCAGGTGCATATGAAGATGCGATCCAGACCATTTGTCCAACAGATCCAGCTGAAAGGGCCTCGCATGAAACCTTACATACTGAATCGCCTCGTAAGAGGCCACCACTTTCCCCAGAAGGCATATGCAGAGATGCACAGAGGTCGGTGTTGGCTACAGGATAGCCCGAACCATTGACTGGATTATCATTGTCTTTTCCAAGGTAAGGAATAATTTCTGAGACTCTGTGTCCAGTATCATTCCCAGGAAATGAGGCATCTGTGTTGGTTCTAGGTGAGATTTTGGTAGGTTCAGAATCCACCCGTGATCCAGGAGTAGTCTGGTTGAGAGACCAATGTTCTCCAACAACTGCTCCCTGGACGGTGCCTTTATCAGAAGATCGTCCAAGTACGGAATTATGTTCAATCCTCGTTTGCGGAGAAGTAACATCATCTCCGTCATCACTTCAGTGTACACCCTCGGTGCTGTGGAGAGACCGAATGGTAGGGCCTGGCACTGGTAGTGACAGTCCTGCAGTGCAAACCGTAGATAAGCCTGATGAGGCGGACAGATCGGAATGTGAAGGTATGCATCCTTGATATCCAGACACACTAGGAATTCCCCCTCCTCCAGACCAGAGATCAACACTCTCAGAGACTCCATCTTGAATTTGAACACTTGTAAGTACAGGTTCAACGACTTGAGGTTCAGAATCAGTCTTACCGAACTGTCCAGCTTCGGCACTACAAACAACCTGGAATAGTAACCCTTGTTTTGTAGATGAGGTGGAACTGGAACAATGACTTGGGTCTGTAACAGCTTTTGAATGGCGTCCTGTAAGGTTATTCTTGCGTCTTGTGAAACTGGTAAGCCTGATCTGAAGAATCTGTGAGGTGGGAGCTCCTGGAACTCCAGTCTGTAGCCCTGGGAGAGAAGGTCTATGACCCAGGGATCCTGGAATGATCTTGTCCAGATGTGACTGAAGAATTTTAGCTGGGCTCCCACCGTCATGCGGAAGGTTTTGAGGAAGCAGAGCCTGAGCTCTGTTCCTGTAAACCGGCAGTAGCTGGTTTTTGCAGTTTACCTCTAGCAACTCTGGCGGCGGTAGAAGAACCTCTGGCCTTGCCTCTAAACTTGGCAGTCCGAAAGGACTGTAAATTGGATCCTGAATAGGCCTTACTAGCTGGGGGAGCTGCAGAAGGTAGGTATGTGGACTTACCCGCAGTAGCTTTGGCGATCCATTTGTCTAGTTCATCTCCAAATAAGGCCTCGCCTGTGAAGGGTAGGCCTTCCGCGCCTTTCCTGGAGTTCGTATCCGCAGTGCACTGGCGTAGCCATAAGCCCCTGCGTGTCAACATTGCCATAGCTGTAGTGCGTGCATTAAGCAAGTCTATCTCTTTTATGGCTTCCCCCATAAAGTTTGCAGAGTCCTGTATGTGTTGCAGGAGCAAAACAATATCCTATTCAGATAAGGTATCTAACCCCTTAATTAGGTTACCCGACCATTTAACAATGGCTCCCGTAAACCACCCACATGCTATAGTGCGTCTCTGGGCCACCCTAGCAGCTGTATACAAAGATTTGAGCGTAGTCTCAATTTTGCGATCAGCCGCGTCTTTTAGGGAGGCTGCACCCAGGACAGGCAATACAATTTGTTGTGAGAGCCTGTAGACTGATGCATCCACTATCGGTGGATTCTCCCATTTTTTCCTATCCTCAGGAGGAAAAGGAATAGATGATAACAACCGTTTTGAGATTTGAGATTTCCTATCTGGATTAACCCACGGTTCTTTAAACAGGGTACTGAGTTCCTTTGACACAGGAAAGGAAGCCGAGAATTTCTTCTTTATATTAAAAGAAGATTCCTCACTCTCCTCTGTCACCTTTTCAGGGATATTCAGAACTTCTCCGATAGCATCTATAAGAGCCTCTATTCCCTGCGACAGAGTATCCTCCCCCACCTCTGACTCCACCTCACCCTCCTCCATTTCTGACCCCTCATCATCAGAGTCGGAGTGTAGGTTATGGGCCAAAGAACATTTTTGCGGACAAATGGCAGGGGACTGAGACACTGGTTTGGGTACTGAGTCTTTTTTCATAAACTCAGTCATAGATTGTCTTAAGTATTGTGTCTCTTTCTCATTCCGAGATAATTTAGTAGAAATGGAGTCCAGCCATGCTGGTTCTGCCCCACTAGCCTGGGAAGGGATACTACACTGAGTACACACTAGTGAACTTGGAGAAAAGGAAGACTGTGCCTTACATGAAACACACTCTTTGCCCGACATACTGAAACAGTGACAGCACACACACACAGGAAAAGGTTAAATGCACAATTAATCCACAAAGAGCTCTTCCAGGGAGATAGAGTACGGAACCAGCACACGGCGCCCTTATCGCTAATGCCAACCTTAGCCGGGTCGCAGAATAAGTACTTAATAGTACTAAATTTAGCACATCTACGATCAGCTTCCCTGACATGCGGGGGGATGCCCAGCACAGGGCTACCAGTACAAAAGCATCACACAGCGGCGATGCTTTTGTACTAGAAGAGTAGCTCCCTACCAGCGCAGCTCCTGTGCGCTGGCAGGGAGCTACTCGTCGTTGCTTGGGTCACAGCGGCTGCGGCTCGTCCCCCTCAAAGGTTCAGGCACGCCTGCGTTGCCCGGACCGTGCCCCCTAAATGGCGGCCAAACGCAGCTGGCCCGCCCCCTCCCACCCAGCGACCGCCTCTGCCTGTCAATCAGGCAGAGGCGATCACAGGGTAAAGACAGCCGTTGGCTGTCTGGCATGCGCTGGCGCACTGCAGCGCCGATACATGTGCACCTCAGACCTGATCGCTGCTGTGCGAACACGCACAGCACCAATCAGGTCTGAATCAGCCCCTTAGTACACTAATAAATCACTCCCCCACTTCTATGACCCCCTGGTACTGCTGAGATAATCTGGAGTCTCTCCGGAGAAGCTGCGCATCCCTGTCAGTCAGCGTCTGTGTCAGCTGCAGTAGGGAAAATGGCGTTTGTGTGCTGCTGGATCTGCTCATAGTGAAGCCCCGTCCTTTCAATGGCACACTGAGTCTTTTTTCATAAACTCAGTCATAGATTGTCTTAAGTATTGTGTCTCTTTCTCATTCCGAGATAATTTAGTAGAAATGGAGTCCAGCCATGCTGGTTCTGCCCCACTAGCCTGGGAAGGGATACTACACTGAGTACACACTAGTGAACTTGGAGAAAAGGAAGACTGTGCCTTACATGAAACACACTCTTTGCCCGACATACTGAAACAGTGACAGCACACACACACAGGAAAAGGTTAAATGCACAATTAATCCACAAAGAGCTCTTCCAGGGAGATAGAGTACGGAACCAGCACACGGCGCCCTTATCGCTAATGCCAACCTTAGCCGGGTCGCAGAATAAGTACTTAATAGTACTAAATTTAGCACATCTACGATCAGCTTCCCTGACATGCGGGGGGATGCCCAGCACAGGGCTACCAGTACAAAAGCATCACACAGCGGCGATGCTTTTGTACTAGAAGAGTAGCTCCCTACCAGCGCAGCTCCTGTGCGCTGGCAGGGAGCTACTCGTCGTTGCTTGGGTCACAGCGGCTGCGGCTCGTCCCCCTCAAAGGTTCAGGCACGCCTGCGTTGCCCGGACCGTGCCCCCTAAATGGCGGCCAAACGCAGCTGGCCCGCCCCCTCCCACCCAGCGACCGCCTCTGCCTGTCAATCAGGCAGAGGCGATCACAGGGTAAAGACAGCCGTTGGCTGTCTGGCATGCGCTGGCGCACTGCAGCGCCGATACATGTGCACCTCAGACCTGATCGCTGCTGTGCGAACACGCACAGCACCAATCAGGTCTGAATCAGCCCCTTAGTACACTAATAAATCACTCCCCCACTTCTATGACCCCCTGGTACTGCTGAGATAATCTGGAGTCTCTCCGGAGAAGCTGCGCATCCCTGTCAGTCAGCGTCTGTGTCAGCTGCAGTAGGGAAAATGGCGTTTGTGTGCTGCTGGATCTGCTCATAGTGAAGCCCCGTCCTTTCAATGGCACACAGTCTTCCCGCTCTTCTTTATACTGGCTGTATGTGTCTATGTGCATAAAATGGAGTTCCTTCAGGAGCTAGCGTCCTGTCAGTGGGAACCATTAACCCTGAGAGAGGTTGGACCGTTCCCCCCGCCTAAGTCCAATGAAGCAGGTAGGCTGGTGCCAACCAGTCCTGCCTGAAAATAACAAACTTAGAAAATAAATGCAGAAAACTCTTCAGGAGCTTCCAGAGACGTGACAGGCTCCTCTGGGCACATTTTCTAAACTGAGTCTGGTAGGAGGGGCATAGAGGGAGGAGCCAGCACACCTAATCAAACTTCTATAGTGCCCATGGCTCCTAGTGGACCCATCTATACCCCATGGTATTAAATGGATTCCCAGTATAACCTAGGACGTAAGAGAAATATATATTTCACACATACTCAAAACATAGTAGAAAACTATTCTCAAACTCCCATCTAACTGCAAACATTTCATGGCACACCAGTCTGTAAGTTACCATCTGCTTGAGCTAATGTAGGACAATGGGCCTAATTCAGACCTGGTCACAGCAGCAAATTTGTTAGAAAATGTGCTAAACCATGTGCACTGCAGGGGGGGGGGCAGATATAACATGTGCAGACAGAGTTAGATTTGGGTGCAGTGTGTTCAAACTGAAATCTAAATTGTAGTGTAAAAATGAAGCAGCCAGTATAATCCCTGCACAGAAACAATATAACTGACCCAAATCTAACTCTCTCTGCACGTTATAGCCTCCCCCCCGCAGTGCACAAGGTTTTGCCCATTTACTAACAATTTTGCTGCTGCGACCAGGTCTGAATTAGGCCCAATGAATGCTGCATGATACTGAAAGGATGCTTTCTCTGTAAAGGTCATATATGGCCCCCTTGTGGGGACCCTAGAAATATCATGTTGCCTATAACTTACTAATATAGGTATAAAATGTGCTATAGAATGCAATGCCAGGAGTTTATAGAACAACAAATCAGCTCATCTGTTATGGGCAACAGATCTCATGACAAAATCATGTTAATCATGGACTAATATCAGATCCAGTAGGAGAAAATTCATAAACATGTGGATAAACAGACATATACTGTACAGCGTACTGTATACATACTGTACAAGGGTTATCAACATTTCTCTAACGTCCTAGTGGATGCTGGGGACTCCGTAAGGACCATGGGGAATAGACGGGCTCCGCAGGAGACATGGGCACTCCAAGAAAGAATCCAGATTCTGGTGTGCCCTGGCTCCTCCCTCCACGTCCCCCCTCCAGACCCCAGTTTGAATCTGTGCCCGGACGAGCTGGGTGCTACTTAGTGAGCTCTCCTGAGCTTGCTATAAGAAAGTATTTTGTTAGGTTTTTTATTTTCAGGGAGCTCTGCTGGCAACAGACTCCCTGCATCGTGGGACTGAGGGGAGAGAAGCAGCCCTACTCTCTGAAGATAGGTCCTGCTTCTTAGGCTACTGGACACCATTAGCTCCAGAGGGATCGTACACAGGATCTCACCCTTTGTCGTCCGATCCCGGAGCCGCGCCGCCGTCCCCCTCGCAGAGCCGGAAGACAGAAGCCGGGTGAAAGAAGCAAGAAGACTTCGAAATCGGCGGCAGAAGACTCCAGTCTTCATATGAGGTAGCTCCCACACTACACCCACATACTCCGGTCACTAAGGGTGCAGGGCGCAGGGGGGCGCCCTGGGCAGCAATTAGAGACCTCTTTGGCAAAAAAGTTTGCATAATATACAGTTGGGTACTGTATATATGTATGAGCCCCCGCCAAAATTGTACATGAAATCGGGACAGAAGCCCGCCGTCGAGGGGGCGGGGCTTCTTCCTCAGCACTCACCAGCGCCATGTTTTTTCTAGAGATGAGGTTTCTTTGAATCCGAACCCGCACGAACTTCACTTTTTTTTTCACGGGTCCGAGCGACTCGGATCTTCCCGCCTTGCTCGGTTAACCCGAGCGCGCCCGAACGTCATCATGACGCTGTCGGATTCTCGCGAGACTCGGATTCTATATAAGGAGCCGCGCGTCGCCGCCATTTTCACACGTGCATTGAGATTGATAGGGAGAGGACGTGGCTGGCATCCTCTCCATTAGAATAGATTAGAAGAGAGAGAGAGAGAGAGAGATTGTGCAGACAGAGTTTACCACAGTGACCAGTGCAGTTGTTGTTAAGTTAACTTTTATTTAATATATCCGTTCTCTGCTATATCCGTTCTCTGCCTGAAAAAAACGATACACAGCAGTCACACAGTGTGACTCAGTCTGTGTGCACTCAGCTCAGCCCAGTGTGCTGCACATCAATGTATAAAAGCTTATAATAATTGTGGGGGAGACTGGGGAGCACTGCAGGTTGTTATAGCAGGAGCCAGGAGTACATAATATTATATTAATTTAAAATTAAACAGTGCACACTTTTGCTGCAGGAGTGCCACTGCCAGTGTGACTAGTGGTGACCAGTGCCTGACCACCAGTATAGTAGTATATTGTTGTATACTATCTCTTTATCAACCAGTCTATATTAGCAGCAGACACAGTACAGTGCGGTAGTTCACGGCTGTGGCTACCTCTGTGTCGGCAGTCGGCACTCGGCAGGCAGTCCGTCCATCCATAATTGTATAATTATATACCACCTAACCGTGGTATTTTTTTTTCTTTCTTTATACCGTCGTCATAGTCATACTAGTTGTTACGAGTATACTACTATCTCTTTATCAACCAGTGTACAGTGCGGTAGTTCACGGCTGTGGCTACCTCTGTGTCGGCAGTCGGCAGGCAGTCCGTCCATCCATAATTGTATTATTATAATATATACCACCTAACCGTGGTTTTTTTTTCATTCTTTATACCGTCATAGTGTCATACTAGTTGTTACGAGTATACTACTATCTCTTTATCAACCAGTGTACAGTGCGGTAGTTCACGGCTGTGGCTACCTCTGTGTCGGCAGTCGGCAGGCAGTCCGTCCATCCATAATTGTATTATAATATATACCACCTAACCGTGGTTTTTTTTTCATTCTTTATACCGTCATAGTGTCATACTAGTTGTTACGAGTATACTACTATCTCTTTATCAACCAGTGTACAGTGCGGTAGTTCACGGCTGTGGCTACCTCTGTGTCGGCAGTCGGCAGGCAGTCCGTCCATCCATAATTGTATTATAATATATACCACCTAACCGTGGTTTTTTTTTCATTCTTTATACCGTCATAGTCAGTCATACTAGTTGTTACGAGTATACTACTATCTCTTTATCAACCAGTGTACAGTGCGGTAGTTCACGGCTGTGGCTACCTCTGTGTCGGCACTCGGCAGGCAGTCCGTCCATCCATAATTGTATTATAATATATACCACCTAACCGTGGTTTTTTTTTCATTCTTTATACCGTCATAGTGTCATACTAGTTGTTACGAGTATACTACTATCTCTTTATCAACCAGTGTACAGTGCGGTAGTTCACGGCTGTGGCTACCTCTGTGTCGGCAGTCGGCAGGCAGTCCGTCCATCCATAATTGTATTATAATATATACCACCTAACCGTGGTTTTTTTTTCATTCTTTATACCGTCATAGTGTCATACTAGTTGTTACGAGTATACTACTATCTCTTTATCAACCAGTGTACAGTGCGGTAGTTCACGGCTGTGGCTACCTCTGTGTCGGCAGTCGGCAGGCAGTCCGTCCATCCATAATTGTATTATAATATATACCACCTAACCGTGGTTTTTTTTTCATTCTTTATACCGTCATAGTCAGTCATACTAGTTGTTACGAGTATACTACTATCTCTTTATCAACCAGTGTACAGTGCGGTAGTTCACGGCTGTGGCTACCTCTGTGTCGGAACTCGGCAGGCAGTCCGTCCATCCATAATTGTATTACAATATATACCACCTAACCGTGGTTTTTTTTTCATTCTTTATACCGTCATAGTCAGTCATACTAGTTGTTACGAGTATACTACTATCTCTTTATCAACCAGTGTACAGTGCGGTAGTTCACGGCTGTGGCTACCTCTGTGTCGGAACTCGGCAGGCAGTCCGTCCATCCATAATTGTATTATTATAATATATACCACCTAACCGTGGTTTTTTTTTCATTCTTTATACCGTCATAGTGTCATACTAGTTGTTACGAGTATACTACTATCTCTTTATCAACCAGTGTACAGTGCGGTAGTTCACGGCTGTGGCTACCTCTGTGTCGGCAGTCGGCAGGCAGTCCGTCCATCCATAATTGTATTATAATATATACCACCTAACCGTGGTTTTTTTTTCATTCTTTATACCGTCATAGTCAGTCATACTAGTTGTTACGAGTATACTACTATCTCTTTATCAACCAGTGTACAGTGCGGTAGTTCACGGCTGTGGCTACCTCTGTGTCGGAACTCGGCAGGCAGTCCGTCCATCCATAATTGTATTACAATATATACCACCTAACCGTGGTTTTTTTTTCATTCTTTATACCGTCATAGTCAGTCATACTAGTTGTTACGAGTATACTACTATCTCTTTATCAACCAGTGTACAGTGCGGTAGTTCACGGCTGTGGCTACCTCTGTGTCGGCACTCGGCAGGCAGTCCGTCCATCCATAATTGTATTACAATATATACCACCTAACCGTGGTTTTTTTATACCACCTAACCGTGGCAGTCCGTCCATAATTGTATACTAGTATCCAATCCATCCATCTCCATTGTTTACCTGAGGTGCCTTTTAGTTCTGCCTATAAAATATGGAGAACAAAAAAGTTGAGGTTCCAAAATTAGGGAAAGATCAAGATCCACTTCCACCTCGTGCTGAAGCTGCTGCCACTAGTCATGGCCGAGACGATGAAATGCCAGCAACGTCGTCTGCCAAGGCCGATGCCCAATGTCATAGTACAGAGCATGTCAAATCCAAAACACCAAATATCAGAAAAAAAAGGACTCCAAAACCTAAAATAAAATTGTCGGAGGAGAAGCGTAAACTTGCCAATATGCCATTTACCACACGGAGTGGCAAGGAACGGCTGAGGCCCTGGCCTATGTTCATGGCTAGTGGTTCAGCTTCACATGAGGATGGAAGCACTCAGCCTCTCGCTAGAAAACTGAAAAGACTCAAGCTGGCAAAAGCACCGCAAAGAACTGTGCGTTCTTTGAAATCCCAAATCCACAAGGAGAGTCCAATTGTGTCGGTTGCGATGCCTGACCTTCCCAACACTGGACGTGAAGAGCATGCGCCTTCCACTATTTGCATGCCCCCTGCAAGTGCTGGAAGGAGCACCCGCAGTCCAGTTCCTGATAGTCAGATTGAAGATGTCAGTGTTGAAGTACACCAGGATGAGGAGGATATGGGTGTTGCTGGCGCTGGGGAGGAAATTGACCAGAAGGATTCTGATGGTGAGGTGGTTTGTTTAAGTCAGGCACCCGGGGAGACACCTGTTGTCCGTGGGAGGAATATGGCCGTTGACATGCCAGGTGAAAATACCAAAAAAATCAGCTCTTCGGTGTGGAGGTATTTCACCAGAAATGCGGACAACAGGTGTCAAGCCGTGTGTTCCCTTTGTCAAGCTGTAATAAGTAGGGGTAAGGACGTTAACCACCTCGGAACATCCTCCCTTATACGTCACCTGCAGCGCATTCATAATAAGTCAGTGACAAGTTCAAAAACTTTGGGTGACAGCGGAAGCAGTCCACTGACCAGTAAATCCCTTCCTCTTGTAACCAAGCTCACGCAAACCACCCCACCAACTCCCTCAGTGTCAATTTCCTCCTTCCCCAGGAATGCCAATAGTCCTGCAGGCCATGTCACTGGCAAGTCTGACGAGTCCTCTCCTGCCTGGGATTCCTCCGATGCATCCTTGCGTGTAACGCCTACTGCTGCTGGCGCTGCTGTTGTTGCCGCTGGGAGTCGATGGTCATCCCAGAGGGGAAGTCGTAAGCCCACTTGTACTACTTCCAGTAAGCAATTGACTGTTCAACAGTCCTTTGCGAGGAAGATGAAATATCACAGCAGTCATCCTACTGCAAAGCGGATAACTGAGTCCTTGACAACTATGTTGGTGTTAGACGTGCGTCCGGTATCCGCCGTTAGTTCACAGGGAACTAGACAATTTATTGAGGCAGTGTGCCCCCGTTACCAAATACCATCTAGGTTCCACTTCTCTAGGCAGGCAATACCGAGAATGTACACGGACGTCAGAAAAAGACTCACCAGTGTCCTAAAAAATGCAGTTGTACCCAATGTCCACTTAACCACGGACATGTGGACAAGTGGAGCAGGGCAGGGTCAGGACTATATGACTGTGACAGCCCACTGGGTAGATGTATGGACTCCCGCCGCAAGAACAGCAGCGGCGGCACCAGTAGCAGCATCTCGCAAACGCCAACTCTTTCCTAGGCAGGCTACGCTTTGTATCACCGCTTTCCAGAATACGCACACAGCTGAAAACCTCTTACGGCAACTGAGGAAGATCATCGCGGAATGGCTTACCCCAATTGGACTCTCCTGTGGATTTGTGGCATCGGACAACGCCAGCAATATTGTGTGTGCATTAAATATGGGCAAATTCCAGCACGTCCCATGTTTTGCACATACCTTGAATTTGGTGGTGCAGAATTTTTTAAAAAACGACAGGGGCGTGCAAGAGATGCTGTCGGTGGCCAGAAAAATTGCGGGACACTTTCGGCGTACAGGCACCACGTACAGAAGACTGGAGCACCACCAAAAACTACTGAACCTGCCCTGCCATCATCTGAAGCAAGAAGTGGTAACGAGGTGGAATTCAACCCTCTATATGCTTCAGAGGTTGGAGGAGCAGCAAAAGGCCATTCAAGCCTATACAATTGAGCACGATATAGGAGATGGAATGCACCTGTCTCAAGTGCAGTGGAGAATGATTTCAACGTTGTGCAAGGTTCTGATGCCCTTTGAACTTGCCACACGTGAAGTCAGTTCAGACACTGCCAGCCTGAGTCAGGTCATTCCCCTCATCAGGCTTTTGCAGAAGAAGCTGGAGGCATTGAAGAAGGAGCTAACACGGAGCGATTCCGCTAGGCATGTGGGACTTGTGGATGCAGCCCTTAATTCGCTTAACAAGGATTCACGGGTGGTCAATCTGTTGAAATCAGAGCACTACATTTTGGCCACCGTGCTCGATCCTAGATTTAAAGCCTACCTTGGATCTCTCTTTCCGGCAGACACAGGTCTGCTGGGGTTGAAAGACCTGCTGGTGACAAAATTGTCAAGTCAAGCGGAACGCGACCTGTCAACATCTCCTCCTTCACATTCTCCCGCAACTGGGGGTGCGAGGAAAAGGCTCAGAATTCCGAGCCCACCCGCTGGCGGTGATGCAGGGCAGTCTGGAGCGACTGCTGATGCTGACATCTGGTCCGGACTGAAGGACCTGACAACGATTACGGACATGTCGTCTACTGTCACTGCATATGATTCTCTCAACATTGATAGAATGGTGGAGGATTATATGAGTGACCGCATCCAAGTAGGCACGTCACACAGTCCGTACTTATACTGGCAGGAAAAAGAGGCAATTTGGAGGCCCTTGCACAAACTGGCTTTATTCTACCTAAGTTGCCCTCCCACAAGTGTGTACTCCGAAAGAGTGTTTAGTGCCGCCGCTCACCTTGTCAGCAATCGGCGTACGAGGTTACATCCAGAAAATGTGGAGAAGATGATGTTCATTAAAATGAATTATAATCAATTCCTCCGCGGAGACATTGACCAGCAGCAATTGCCTCCACAAAGTACACAGGGAGCTGAGATGGTGGATTCCAGTGGGGACGAATTGATAATCTGTGAGGAGGGGGATGTACACGGTGATATATCGGAGGGTGAAGATGAGGTGGACATCTTGCCTCTGTAGAGCCAGTTTGTGCAAGGAGAGATTAATTGCTTCTTTTTTGGGGGGGGTCCAAACCAACCCGTCATATCAGTCACAGTCGTGTGGCAGACCCTGTCACTGAAATGATGAGTTGGTTAAAGTGTGCATGTCCTGTTTTGTTTATACAACATAAGGGTGGGTGGGAGGGCCCAAGGATAATTCCATCTTGCACCTCTTTTTTCTTTTCTTTTTCTTTGCATCATGTGCTGATTGGGGAGGGTTTTTTGGAAGGGACATCCTGCGTGACACTGCAGTGCCACTCCTAGATGGGCCCGGTGTTTGTGTCGGCCACTAGGGTCGCTAATCTTACTCACACAGCTACCTCATTGCGCCTCTTTTTTTCTTTGCGTCATGTGCTGTTTGGGGAGGGTTTTTTGGAAGGGACATCCTGCGTGACACTGCAGTGCCACTCCTAGATGGGCCCGGTGTTTGTGTCGGCCACTAGGGTCGCTAATCTTACTCACACAGTCAGCTACCTCATTGCGTCTCTTTTTTTCTTTGCGTCATGTGCTGTTTGGGGAGGGTTTTTTGGAAGGGCCATCCTGCGTGACACTGCAGTGCCACTCCTAGATGGGCCCGGTGTTTGTGTCGGCCACTAGGGTCGCTAATCTTACTCACACAGCTACCTCATTGCGCCTCTTTTTTTCTTTGCGTCATGTGCTGTTTGGGGAGGGTTTTTTGGAAGGGCCATCCTGCGTGACACTGCAGTGCCACTCCTAGATGGGCCCGGTGTTTGTGTCGGCCACTAGGGTCGCTAATCTTACTCACACAGCTACCTCATTGCGCCTCTTTTTTTCTTTGCGTCATGTGCTGTTTGGGGAGGGTTTTTTGGAAGGGACATCCTGCGTGACACTGCAGTGCCACTCCTAGATGGGCCCGGTGTTTGTGTCGGCCACTAGGGTCGCTTATCTTACTCACACAGCGACCTCGGTGCAAATTTTAGGACTAAAAATAATATTGTGAGGTGTGAGGTATTCAGAATAGACTGAAAATGAGTGTAAATTATGGTTTTTGAGGTTAATAATACTTTGGGATCAAAATGACCCCCAAATTCTATGATTTAAGCTGTTTTTTAGTGTTTTTGGAAAAAAACACCCGAATCCAAAACACACCCGAATCCGACAAAAATAATTCGGTGAGGTTTTGCCAAAACGCGTTCGAACCCAAAACACGGCCGCGGAACCGAACCCAAAACCAAAACACAAAACCCGAAAAATTTCAGGCGCTCATCTCTAGTTTTTTCTCCACAGCACCGCTGAGAGGAAGCTCCCCAGTCTCTCCCCTGCAGTTACACGGTAGAAGAGGGTAAAAAGAGAGGGGGGGGCACATAATTAGGCGCAAAAATCAATATAAACAGCAGCTACTGGGTTAACATTAAGTTACTGTGTTATTCCTGGGTTAATAGCGCTGGGGTGTGTGCTGGCATACTCTCTCTCTGTCTCTCCAAAGGGCCTTATGGGGGAATTGTCTTCAGATGAGAATT
Source organism: Pseudophryne corroboree (assembly GCF_028390025.1). Taxonomy (NCBI): domain Eukaryota; kingdom Metazoa; phylum Chordata; class Amphibia; order Anura; family Myobatrachidae; genus Pseudophryne; species Pseudophryne corroboree. Next base: position 873,894,113 of record NC_086445.1, read on the forward strand.
CCCTGAGTGTGTGGTGTGTCGGTACGTGTGTGTCGACATGTCTGAGGTAAAAGGCTCCCCTAAGGAGGAGATGGAGCAAATGTGTGTGTGAGAGGGTGTCTCCGTCGACAACGCCGACACCTGTTTGGATATGTGTAATTAAGTGCTAAGGTGAATTTATTGCACAAAAGATTAGAGAACAGACAGGAAATCTACCCATGTCTGTCCCTATGTCGCAGAGACCTTCAGAGTCTCTCAATGCTCACTATCCAAAATAATAGACACTGATATCGACACGGAGTTTGACTCCAGTGTCGACTACGATAATGCAAAGTTACAGCCAAAATGGCAGAAAAGTATTCAATATATGATTATTGTAATAAAAGATGATTTGCATATCACTGATGAATCATCTGTCCCTGACACAAGGGTACACATGTTTAAGGGGAAGAAAGCTGAGGTAAATTTCCCTCCTCTCATGATGAAAAAGAGCGGGAATCTCCAGACAAGAGACTGCAGTTTCCCACAAAGAATTCTCAGGCAGTATCCTTTCCCCACTAGGGCCAGGATATGATGGAAATCTTCCCCTAGGGTGTAACGTTTGCCCAAAAGGTAGCCCTGACGTAACAGCTATTCTCAGGGATCCTGCAGATAGCGTGCACATTCTGGTACACTACTCAGACCGGCGATTGTGTCGGCATGGGTTTATAGCGCTGTGGCAGCGTGGACAGGTACCTTATTAGCAGAGATTGAGACCCTAGTATGTGTATATATATATATATATATATATATATATATATATATATATATATGTATATATAGAGATATATATATTAAAGATGCTGTCTTAAGAGATATATATATATATATATATATATATATATATATAAAACATGCCCAAAGAGACATGAGTATACTGGGTCCTAGAGTCAAAGCTATATCGATTTCTGCTTGACGTGTCCTGTAGAATATGCAATGGACAGATGATGCCGAATTAAGAGGCATATGGAAGGCTGAGGATTGTGTGGAGAAGGGTTCTCGGACCTGGTCTCCACAGCTATAGCTGGTAATTCTGATATTTTGCCTTATATTCCTGCACAGCCTAGGAAAGCACGACATTATCAAATGCAGCCTTTCGAACAAAGAAACAAGAAAGTCCGAGGTGCGTCCTTTCTTGCCAGAGGCGAGGGCAGAGGAAAAAAGCTGCACAACACAGCTAGTTCCCAGGAACAGAAGTCCTCCCCGGCCTCTACAAAAATCCACTGCATGTCGCTGGGGCTCCACAGGCAGAGCTAGGCCCGGTGGGGGCACGCCTTCGTAAGTTCAGCCACAAGTGGGTTCACTCCCTGTTAGATCCCTGGGCAATAGATATTGTGTCTCAGCGATACAAGCTGGACTGTGAGAAGATGCCCCCTCACCGACGGCCCTGCCGGCTTCCCCCCACGAGAGGGAAACAGTGTTAACTGCAATTCACAAATTGCATCTTCAACAGGTGGTGGTCAAGGTTCCCCTCCTTCAACAAGGAGGGGGTTATTATTCGACCATGTTGTAGTCCCGAAACCAGACTGTTCGGTCAGACCCATATTGAATTTAAAATCCCTGAACATATACCTGAAAAGGTTCAAGTTCAAGATGGAATCACTAAGAGCGGTCATTGCAAGCCTGAAAGGGGGAGATTTTATGGTGACTCGGGACATAAAGGATGCATACCTTCATGTCCCCATTTATCCACCTCATCAGGCGTACCTCAGAATTGCGGTACGGGATTGTCATTACCAATTTCAGACGTTGCCGTTTGGTCTCTCCACGGCCCCGAGAATATTCACCAAGGTAATGGCAAAAATGATGGTGCTCCTGCGGAAGCAAGGTGTCACTATTATCACGTACTTGGACGATCTTCTCATAAAAGCGAGATCAAGAGAGCAGTTGCTGAACAGCGTATCACTTTCTCTGGAAGTGTAACAGCAACACGGCTGGATCAGTGGCGTAACTACTGCCCCCGCAGTCCTCGCGGTGGCTTGGGGGCGAGGGGCTGCGGGGGCGCCACTGATTACAGCAGACTGACATGCGGACGAACGTCCGCATGTCAGTCTGCTTTATTGGAGGGACACGGCGGGCGCAGCGTGTGCCTATCCTGTGTCCCTCCTGAGCCCTGCATCATCTCCGGCGGCCCGCGGGTCTAATAGGGGGAAGTGCCGTCCGTGAGCCAATTAGAGCTCACGGACGGCACTTCCCCCTATCAGACCCGCGGCCGCCGGAGATGATGCAGGACTCAGGAGGGACACAGGAGAGGCACACGCTGCGCCCGCCGTGTCCCTCCAAGTTCTCCAACAAGCGGCGGCTGCACTGCGGCATATCTGTCACGGGGGGGGAGAGAGGAGAGGGTGTCTGGCACCGGGGAATATATGGCCATTGGGGGGGGGATGTCAGGCACTAGGGGGGATATCCGGCACTGGGGCATATATGACACTGTGGGGGGGGGCGGGGGATATCTGGCACTAGGGCATATCTGGCACTGGGGAAGGGGGGGGGGGGATATCTGGCACTGGGGCATATATGGCACTGGGGGGGGGGGGGGGGATATCTGGCACTAGGGCATATCGCACTGGGGGGGGGGGGATGTCTGGCACTGGGGGGGATATCTGGCACTGGGGCATATATGGCACTGGGGGGGGGATATCTGGCACGGGGTGGATATGTGGCACTGGGGGGGGGGGGGATATCTGGCACTGGGAGGGAATATCTGGCCCTGGGGCTTATATGGCACTGGGGGAGAATATCTGGCACTGGGGGGGAATATCTGTCACTGGGGATATATGGCACTCGGGGGGAATATATGGCACTGGCGGCATATCTGGCACTGGGGGAATATCTGGCACTGGGGGCATATGTGGCACTGGGGGGGAATATATGGCACTGGCGGCATATCTGGCATGGGGGGAATATCTGGCACTGGGGGCATATGTGGCACTGGGGGGGAATATCTGGCACTGGGGGCATATCTGGCACTGGGGGGGTATATGTGTACCTGGCACATGGGGGGGGGGGCTATATTTGGCACCGGGGGCATGTGAGTACCTGGCACCGTGGGGAAATATCTGGCACTGGGGACATATGTGGCACTGGGAGCACAGCCCTAGCAACAAGGACTACCTCCTAGCAACGAGCATGACACCCAGTGCATGAAACACCTGACAACGAGCATGACACCCAGTGCATGAAACACCTGGCAACGAGCATGACACCCAGTGCATGAAACCCCTGACAACGAGAAGGTAATTGAAAAGTAATTAGAAGCCTTACTGTAGGACTTAATGTGTAATGGGCATTACGGTGTGTGGCATAATGTATCACGGACATTGTGGTGTGTGTCATAATGTGTCACAGGCATTACGGTGTATGGTATACTATATCGCGGGCATTGTGATATGTGGTATAATGTCTCAGGGTCATTGCAGTGTGTGGCATAATGTATCACGGACATTGCGGTGTGTGTCATAATGTGTCAGGCATTACGGTGTGTGGTATACTATATCACGGGCATTGTGGTATGTGGTATAATGTCTCAGGGTCATTGCAGTGTGGCATAATACATAACGGGCATTGCGGTGTGTGGCATAGGGTATAACGGGCAGGGCATTGCGGTATGTGTCACAGGCATTACGGTGTATGGTATACTATATCACGGGCATTGTGGTATAATGTCTCAAGGTCATTGCGGTGTGTCATAATGTGTCACAGGCATTGTATGTGCTATAATGTATCAGGGGCATTGCAGTGTGTAGCATAATGTATAACGGGCATTGCGATTCCTGTCATAATGTGTCGGGGGCATTACGGTGTGTGGCATAATGTGTCGGGGGCATTACAGTGTGTGCATATTGTGTCATGTGCATTGTTGTGTGCGGCATAATGTCTAAGGGCCATTGCAGTATGTGGCATAATGTATACTGGGCATTACTATAAGGAGGAAAAATGACAAATAATGTAAGGGGCATGAATCAGGATTATTTTTCTTTCCTGTGGTGGCTAACGTCTGGGCGTGCAGGTTGCAAAACTGGGGTATAAGGTAGTCTTTTCCTGCAATACCACGCCCCTTTACGAGAAACCACGCCCATTCCAACAAAACCACGCCCCTTTTTTTGCAGCGCGCGCCTTCGGCGCGCGCATATTTGTCCCTTTCTTGCTCCCAGTTATGCAGCGGGGGGGGGGGGGGGGGGGGCGCCAAAAATTTTTTGGCTTGGGGGAGAAAAATTTCTAGTTACGCCACTGGGCTGGATTCTATATATTCCAAAGTCGCAGTTGGTTCCTACAGCTCATCTGCCTCTCCTAGGCATGATCCTAGACACAGACCAGAAAAGGGTTTATCTCCCGATAGAGAGAGCTCAGGAGCTCGTGACACTGGTCAGGAATCTATTAAAACCAAAACAGGTGTCCGTGCATCACTGCACTCGAGTCCTAGGAGAGGGGGGGAGCAGTCACACAGGGAAGAAATTTCCAAGGGCTGTGGTCAAGTCAGAAGACTTGCCTTCACATCAACATCCTGGAACTAAGGGCCATATACAACGCCCTACATCAAGCGGAGTCCCTGCTTCGCGACCAACCGGTTCTGATTCGGTCAGACAATATCACCGCAGTGGCTCATGTAAACCACTTAGGCGGCACAAGGAGCAGGTTGGCGATGGTAGAAGCCATTAGAATTCTTAGCTGGGCGGAGAATCACATAAGCGCACTGTCAGCAGTCTTCATTCCGGGAGTGGACAACTGGGAAGCAGACTTCCTCAGCAGGCACGACTTCCACCCGGGAGAGTGGGGACTTCATCAAGAAGTCTTCATGCAGATTGCAAGTCGGTGGGAACTGCCACAGGTGGACATGATGGCATCCCGCCTCAACAAAAAGCTGCAGAGATATTGCGCCAGGTCAAGAGACCCTCAGGCGATAGCTGTGGATGCACTACTGGTGACACCGTGGGTGTTCCCGTCGATCTACGTATTTCCTCCTCTTCCTCTCATACCCAAGGTGCTGAGAATCATAAGGAAAAGAGGAGTGAGAACAATACTCTTTGTTCCGGTTTGGCCAAGAAGGACTTGGTATCCAGATCTGCAAGAAATGCTCACAGAGGACCCGTGGCCTCTGCCTCTAGGACAGGACTTGTGCAACAGGGGACCTGTCTGTTCCAAGACTTACCGCGGCTGCGTTTGACGGCATGGCGGTTGAACGCCGGATCCTGGCAGAAAAAGGCATTCCGGATGAGGTCATTCCTACGCTGATAGAGGCTAGGAAGGATGTGACGGCTCAACATTATCACCGTATATGGCGAAAATAAGAATTTACTTACCGATAATTCTATTTCTCGGAGTCCGTAGTGGATGCTGGGGTTCCTGAAAGGACCATGGGGAATAGCGGCTCCGCAGGAGACAGGGCACAAAAGTAAAGCTTTTACAGGTCAGGTGGTGTGTATTGGCTCCTCCCCCTATGACCCTCCTCCAGACTCCAGTTAGGTACTGTGCCCGGACGAGCGTACACAATAAGGGAGGATTTTGAATCCCGGGTAAGACTCATACCAGCCACACCAATCACACCGTACAACTTGTGATCTAAACCCAGTTAACAGTATGATAACAGAGGAGCCTCTGAAAGATGGCTTCCTAAACAATAACCCGAATTAGTTAACAATAACTATGTACAAGTATTGCAGATAATCCGCACTTGGGATGGGCGCCCAGCATCCACTACGGACTCCGAGAAATAGAATTATCGGTAAGTAAATTCTTATTTTCTCTATCGTCCTAAGTGGATGCTGGGGTTCCTGAAAGGACCATGGGGATTATACCAAAGCTCCCAAACGGGCGGGAGAGTGCGGATGACTCTGCAGCACCGAATGAGAGAACTCCAGGTCCTCCTTTGCCAGGGTATCAAATTTGTAAAAATTTACAAACGTGTTCTCCCCTGACCACGTAGCTGCTCGGCAGAGTAGTAATGCCGAGACCCCTCGGGCAGCCGCCCAAGATGAGCCCACCTTCCTTGCGGAATGGGCCTTAACAGATTTAGGCTGTGGCAGGCCTGCCACAGAATGTACAAGTTGAATTTTGTTACAAATCCAACGAGCAATCGACTGCTTAGAAGCAGGTGCACCCAACTTGTTGGGTGCATACAGTATAAACAGCGAGTCAGATTTTCTGACTCCAGCCGTCCTTTAAATGTATTTTTAAGGCTCTGACAACGTCCAACAACTTGGAGTCCTTCAAGTCGTCTGTAGCCGCAGGCACTACAATAGGCTGGTTCAGGTGAAACGCTGATACCACCTTAGGGAGAAAATGCGGACGCGTCCGCAGCTCTGCCCTATGTCGAATGGAAAATTAAATAAGGGCTTTTATAAAACAAAGCCGCCAGTTCAGATACTCTCCCGGCCGAAGCCAGGGCCAGTAACATAGTCACTTTCCATGTGAGATATTTCAAATCCACCTTCTTTAGTGGTTCAAACCAATTTGATTTGAGGAAATCTAAAACTACATTTAGATCCCACGGTGCCACCTTAGGCACCACAGGAGGCTGTATATGCAGTACTCCTTTGATAAAAATCTGGACCTCAGGGACTGAGGCCAATTCTTTTTGGAAGAATATTGATAGGGCCGAAATTTGAACCTTAATAGATCCCAATTTGAGACCCATAGACAATCCTGATTGCAGGAAATGTAGGAAAACGACCCAGTTGAAATTCCTCCATCGGAGCACTCCGCTGCTCGCACCACGCAACATATTTTCGCCAAATACGGCGATAATGCTTCGCGGTGACTTCCTTCCTTGCCTTTATCAAGGTAGGAATGACTTCTTCTGGAATGCCTTTTCCTTTTAGGATCTGGCATTCAAAACGCCATGCCGTCAAACGCAGCCGCGGTAAGTCTTGAAAAAGACAAGTACCCTGCTGAAGCAGGTCCCTTCTCAGAAGTAGAGGCCACGGATCGTCCGTGACCATCTCTTGAAGTTCCGGGTACCAAGTCCTTCTTGGCCAATCCGGAGCCACTAGTCTTACTCCACTTTGCCGTATAATCCTCAATACCTTTGGTATGAGAGGCAGAGGAGGAAACACATATACCGACTGGTACACCCAAGGTGTTACCAGCGCGTCCACAGCTATTGCCTGCGGATCTCTTGACCTGGCGCAATACCTGTCCAGTGTTTTGTTGAGGCGAGACGCCATCATGTCCACCATTGGTTTTACCCAACGGTTTAATAGCATGTGGAAAACTTCTGGATGAAGTCTCCACTCTCCCGGGTGAAGGTCGTGTCTGCTGAGGAAGTCTGCTTCCCAGTTGTCCACGCCCGGGATGAATACTGCTGACAGTGCTATCACGTGATTCTCCGCCCAGCGAAGGATCCTGGCAGCTTCTGCCATTGCCCTCCTGCTTCTTGTGCCGCCCTGTCTGTTTACATGGGCGACTGCCGTGATGTTGTCCGACTGGATCAACACCGGTCTTCCTTGAAGCAGAGGTTCCGCCTGGCTTAGAGCATTGTAGATTGCTCTTAGTTCCAGAATGCTTATGTGAAGAGACTTTTTCAGGCTCGACCACACTCCCTGGAAATTTCTTCCCTGTGTGACTGCTCCCCAGCCTCTCTGGCTGGCACCCGTGGTCACCAGGATCCAATCCTGCATGCCGAATCTGCGGCCCTCCAATAGATGAGCCTCCTGCAACCACCACAGAAGGGATACCCTTGTCCTCGGCGACAGGGTTATCCGCCGGTGCATCTGAAGATGCGACCCTGACCATTTGTCCAACAGATCCCTTTGCATGGAATCTGCCGAAAGGGATTGCTTCGTAAGAAGCTACCATTTTTTCCCAGGACTCTTGTGCATTGATGTACAGACACCTTTCCTGGTTTTAGGAGGTTCCTGACCAGGTCAGATAACTCCTTGGCTTTTTCTTCGGGAAGAAAAACCTTTTCTGAACTGTGTCCAGAATCATCCCCAGGAACAGCAGACGAGTTGTCGGCATTAATTGGGATTTTGGAATATTCAGAATCCATCCGTGCTGCTTTAGCACCTCTTGAGATAGTGCTAAACCCATCTCTAGCTGTTCTCTGGACCTTGCCCTTATTAGGAGATCGTCCAAGTATGGGATAATTAATACGCCTTTTCTTCGAAGAAGAAATATTATCTCGGCCATTACCTTTGTAAAGACCCGAGGTGCCGTGGACAAACCAAACGGCAGCGTCTGAAACTGATAGTGACAGTTTTGTACAACGAACCTGAGGTACCCCTGTGTGAGGGGTAATTGGAACGTGGAGATACGCATCCTTGATGTCCAAGGATACCATAAAGTCCCCTTCTTCCAGGTTCGCTATCACTGCTCTGAGTGACTCCATCTTGAACTTGAACTTCTTTATGTACAGGTTCAAGGACTTCAGATTTAGAATAGGCCTTACCGAGCCATCCGGCTTCGGTACCACAAAAAGAGTGGAATAATACCCCTTCCCTTGTTGTAGAAGAGGTACCTTGACTATCACCTGCTGAGAATACAGCTTGTGAATGGCTTCCAAAACCGTCTCCCTTTCTGAGGGGGACGTTGGTAAAGCAGACTTCAGGAAACGGCGAGGTGGCTCTGTCTCTAATTTCAACCTGTACCCCTGAGATATTATCTGCAGGATCCAGGGATTTACCTGCGAGTGAGCCCACTGCGCGCTGTAATTCTTGAGACGACCGCCTACCGCCCCCGAGTCCGCTTGCGAAGCCCCAGCGTCATGCTGAGGCTTTTGTAGAAGCCGGGGAGGGCTTCTGTTCCTGGGAAGGAGCTGCCTGTTGCTGTCTCTTCCCTCGTCCTCTGCCTCGTGGCAGATATGAATAGCCCTTTGCTCTCTTATTTTTAAAGGAACGAAAAGGCTGCGATTGAAAGGTCGGTGCCTTTTTCTGTTGGGGAGTGACTTGAGGTAGAAAGGTGGATTTCCCGGCCGTAGCCGTGGCCACCAAATCCGATAGACCGACCCCAAATAACTCCTCTACGCATCGCCTGTCCACTGTCGTGTCCATAAAGCTCTTCTGGCCGAAATGGACATAGCACTTACCCGTGATGCCAGTGTGCAGATATCTCTCTGTGCATCACGCATATAAAGAAATGCATCCTTTATTTGTTCTAACGACAGTAAAATATTGTCCCTGTCCAGGGTATCAATATTTTCGATCAGGGACTCTGACCAAACTACCCCAGCACTGCACATCCAGGCAGTCGCAATAGCTGGTCGTAGTATAACACCTGCATGTGTGTATATACCTTTTGGGATATTTTCCATCCTCCTATCTGATGGATCTTTAAGTGCGGCCGTCTCAGGAGAGGGTAACGCCACTTGTTTTGATAAGCGTGTTAGCGCTTTGTCCACCCTAGGAGGTGTTTCCCAGCGCTCCCTAACCTCTGGCGGGAAAGGGTATAAAGCCAATAACTTCTTTGAAATTAGCAGTTTTTTATCGGGGCACCCCACGCTTCATCACACACGTCATTTAATTCTTCTGATTCGGTAAAAACTACTGGTAGTTTTTTCACACCCCACATAATACCCTGTTTAGTGGTACCTGTAGTATCAGCTAAATGTAACATCTCCTTTATTGCCAAAATCATATAACGTGTGGCCCTTTTGGAAAATACGGTTGATTCGTCACCTTCACTACCGGAATCAGTGCCTGTGTCTGGGTCTGTGTCGACCGACTGAGGCAAGGGGCGTTTTACAGCCCCTGACGGTGTTTGAGGCGCCTGGACAGGCACTAAGTGAGTGTCCGGCCGCCTCATGTCGGCAAACGACTGCTTAAGCGAGTTGACGCTATCCCGTAATTCCACAAATAAAGGCATCCATTCTGGTGTCGACCCCCTAGAAGGTGACATCCTCATATTTGGCAATTGCTCCGCCTCCACACCAATAACGTCCTCATACATGTCGACACACACGTACCGACACACAGCAGACACACAGGGAATGCTCTATACGAAGACAGGACCCACTAGCCCTTTGGGGAGACAGAGGGAGAGTCTGCCAGCACACACCAAAAAGCGCTATATATGACAGGGATAGCCTTATGATTAAGTGCTCCCTTATAGCTGCTTTTATATTAATATATTGCCATTTATTTTGCCCCCCCTCTCTGTTATACCCTGTTTCTGTAGTGCAGTGCAGGGGAGAGACCTGGGAGCCTTCCTGACCAGCGGAGCTGTGACAGAAAATGGCGCCGTGTGCTGAGGAGATAGGCCCCGCCCCTTTTCCGGCGGGCTCGTCTCCCGCTATTTAGTACATTTAGGCAGGGGTAAATATCTCCATATAGCCTCTGGGGCTATATGTGAGGTATTTTTAGCCTTTTTAAAGGTTTACATTTGCCTCCCAGGGCGCCCCCCCCCAGCGCCCTGCACCCTCAGTGACTGCCGTGTGAAGTGTGCTGAGAGGAAAATGGCGCACAGCTGCAGTGCTGTGCGCTACCTTAAGAAGACTGCAGGAGTCTTCAGCCGCCGATTCTGGACCTCTTCTTGCTTCAGCATCTGTGAGGGGGCCGGCGGCGTGGCTCCGGTGACCATCCAGGCTGTACCTGTGATCGTCCCTCTGGAGCTTCATGTCCAGTAGCCAAGAAGCCAATCCATCCTGCACGCAGGTGAGTTCACTTCTTCTCCCCTCTGTCCCTCGTTGCAGTGATCCTGTTGCCAGCAGGAATCACTGTAAAATAAAAAACCTAAGCTAAACTCTCTAAGCAGCTCTTTATGAGAGCCACCTAGAATTGCACCCTTCTCGGCCGGGCACAAAAATCTAACTGGAGTCTGGAGGAGGGTCATAGGGGGAGGAGCCAATACACACCACCTGACCTGTAAAAGCTTTACTTTTGTGCCCTGTCTCCTGCGGAGCCGCTATTCCCCATGGTCCTTTCAGGAACCCCAGCATCCACTTAGGACGATAGAGAAAATATGTGGCTTGGTGTGAGGCCAGGAATGCCCCTATGGAGGAATTCCAGCTGGGCCTTTTCCTTCACTTCCTACAGTCGGGAGTGACTTTGGGCCTTAAATTGGGTTCCATTAAGGTTCAGATTTCGGCCTTATCCATTTTCTTTCAAAAAGAACTGGCTTCTCTGCCTGAAGTTCAGACGTTTGTAAAGGGAGTGCTGCATATTCACCCCCCTTTTGTGCCTCCAGTGGCACCTTGGGATCTTAACATGGTGTTGAGTTTCCTGAAATCACACTGGTTTGAACCACTCAAAACGGTGGAAGTAAAATATCTCACGTGGAAGGTGGTCATGCTATTAGCCTTGGCTTCGGCTAGGCGTGTATCAGAATTGGCGGCTTTGTCACATAAAAGCCCTTATCTGGTTTTCCATGCGGATAGAGCAGAATTGCGCCCACAATTTCTGCCGAAAGTGGTTTCATCCTTTCATATAAACCAACCTATTGTGGTGCCTGTGGCTACTACTGACTTGGAGGATTCCGAGACACTGGATGTAGTCGGGGCTTTGAAGGTTTATGTAGCCAGAACGGCTGGAGTCAGGAAAACAGAATCTTTGTTTATCCTGTATGCTTCCAACAAGCTTGGGGCGCCTGCTTCAAAGCAAACTATTGCTCGCTGGATCTGTAACACGATTCAGCAGGCTCATTCTGCGGCTGGGTTGCCGCTGCCTAAATCAGTTAAGGCCTATTCCACAAGGAAGGTGGGCTCTTCTTGGGCGGCTGCCCGAGGGGTCTCGGCATTACAGCTTTGCCGAGCGGCTACTCGGTCAGGTTCAAACACCTTTGCAAAGTTCTACAAGTTTGATACCCTGGCTGAGGAGGACCTTGTGTTTGCTCATTCGGTGCTGCAGAGTCATCCGCACTCTCCCGCCCGTTTGGGAGCTTTGGTATAATCCCCATGGTCCTTACGGAGTCCCCAGCATCCACTAGGACGTTAGAGAAAATAAGATTTTACTTACCGGTAAATCTATTTCTCGTAGTCCGTAGTGGATGCTGGGCGCCCGTCCCAAGTGCGGACTTCTTCTGCAATGCTTGTATATAGTTATTGCTTAAATAAGGGTTATGTTATAGTTGCATCAGAGTTTATCTGATGCTCTGTGATTGTTCATACTGTTAACTGGGTAAAGTTATCACAAGTTATACGGTGTGATTGGTGTGGCTGGTATGAGTCTTACCCTGGATTCCCAAAATCCTTTCCTTGTACTGTCAGCTCTTCCGGGCACAGTTTCTCTGGCTGGGGTCTGGAGGGGGGACGTGGAGGGAGGAGCCAGGGCACACCAGAATCTGGATTCTTTCTTGGAGTGCCCATGTCTCCTGCGGAGCCCGTCTATTCCCCATGGTCCTTACGGAGTCCCCAGCATCCACTACGGACTACGAGAAATAGATTTACCGGTAAGTAAAATCTTATTTTTATTGATGCTCTACTGTAACAAAGAAAGGCTCTGTCCAATAACAGCCCAAAAATACTAGATAGCTCTCACTGGATTAAACAATGATGTGATGAAATTAGGTCTGCAGAAAATATATTTCACGTAACTTAAAAAGCTAATACAGGCACAATCTGTTTCCATATAGAAGGTGTCACAGTTAAACGCTATTTTGTAAGGGAGAAGTGTTTAGACTATTGCACCATGGTGCTGCGTTTTTGTGAATTACACTTATGGTGGGCGAGCAACAAGAGAATTGGAACAAGCACTGGATGGATCCTGTAAGCAACTTTGTTAATGATAATGCATTCAATTAAAAAATCAAAGATTTATTTTTGTGTTCTGCTAATTGCTACAGTGAGGATTAGGTCAAACAGACTGTTCAGTTTTTATGCAGGGTGAACATTCACTTAAACGTGGGGCTGTGTTTCCCCCAATTCTCTACCTGCGTCATTTTCTCTTCGATCTACTTCATCGTAGACATCCATGGCCAGCTCCTCAAAGAGCCTGTTACTGAGCTGTGAATAAACAGAGTGCCTGGTTAATCAGGAGGAAGCAATGGGGAGTGGGTAAGTGTCTATCAGAAGACAGAAAACAGGATGGAGAAATGCTAGGTAAAGAGATAATCACAAAGCAGAACTGGCCAGCATGTAGACAAAGTGACAGCTCTATAATTACAGTGGATTGCCGCAGTAAGTGACTAGACAACAAAAATGCCACTCAAAATAAGGCAGCAAGAAAACTTAATAGACAAGGGTAAGGAACATGGATGTAGGAATGATCACGTCCAGCAAATAATGTAAGTTTAACAGCGTGCAATTTGATGAACACAGAGAACACGCCTTATACTGGCTCAGAGAACTTACAGCCTGAAGCTTCTTTTTGGCAGCTTTTGCGAGCTCAGACAGGTCCAAACTGTAACACAAAAATATATATTAACATACAGCAATGACACCACATTAGCCAAAGCCACTCGATACTGTAATGAGGAGAAGACAGGGCAAACATTTTTTAAGGCACTGGTGCGTCCCAAAAACGCATATATATTTATAATTAAAGAACAGCACATCAATATATTGTATAATAAATCAGTAGGAAGTGGAACAATAAAAATACAAGGTCTGGACCAGAAGGGCAGGAAGAAGTTGTAAAATTCACATTCGCAGCATCAATGATAGGAAACAGGGGGTAGTTAATGTTGATGACTGACCTGAAGTGCTGGGTTTACACACTTAATTCAACAAATCTAACTGGAAAATTAAAGTAACGATAATGGGTATTTTGCACCTCAATGAATAGTACCATTTTCAGTTTTGAAATGCATCAGCTTGTGAGTTTGTTTTTGTCAACCCCATCAAAAAGGAATACATGGGCGAAAATAAGGAAGGAGGGAAAAAAAAAAGATTTTAAACCTACCGGTAAATCTATTTCTCCTAGTCCGTAGAATATGCTGGGGACTCCGTAAGGACCATGGGGTATAGACGGGCTCCGCAGGAGATAGGGCACCTAAAAAGAACTTTGACTATGGGTGTGCACTGGCTCCTCCCTCTATGCCCCTCCTCCAGACTTCAGTTAGAGAACTGTGCCCAGAGGAGATGGACAATACAAGGCAGGATTTAGCAATCCAAGGGCAAGATTCATGCCAGCCCACACCAATCATACCATGTAACCTGGAACATACATAACCAGTTAACAGTATGAACAAACTACAGTAACGGTCCAAGACCGATGTCAACTGTAACATAACCCTTATGTAAGCAACAACTATATACAAGTCTTGCAGAGTTTCCGCACTGGGACGGGCGCCCAGCATCCTCTGCGGACTAGGAGAAATAGATTTACCGGTAGGTTTAAAATCTTATTTTCTCTTACGTCCTAGAGGATGCTGGGGACTCTGTAAGGACCATGGGGTTTATACCAAAGCATCCAATCGGGCGGGAGAGTGCGTATGACTCTGCAGCACCGACTGAGCAAACGCTAGGTCCTCATCAGCCAGGCTATCAAACTTGTAGAATTTAGCAAAAGTGTTTGACCCCGACCAAGTCACCGCTCGGCAAAGTTGTAATGCCGAGACGCCTCGGGCAGCCGCCCAAGAAGAGCCCACCTTCCTAGTGGAATGGGCCTTAACCGAATTTGGTACCGGCAGTCCAGCCGTAGAGTGAGCCTGCTGAATCGTATTACAGATCCAGCGAGCAATAGTCTGCTTCGAAGCAGGAGCGCCAGTCTTATTGGCCGCATACAGGACAAACAGAGCCTCTGTTTTCCTAATTCTAGCCGTCCTGGCTACATAAATCTTTAAGGCCCTGACTACGTCCAGGGATCTGGAATCCTCCAGGTCACTTGTAGCCACAGGCACCACAATAGGTTGATTCACATGGAATGAAGAAACCACCTTAGGCAAAAATTGCGGACGTGTCCTCAATTAAGCTCGATCCACATGAAAAATCAAGTAGGGGCTCTTGTGTGACAAAGCCGCCAATTCTGACACTCGCCTTGCTGATGCTAAGGCCAACAACATGACCACCTTCCAGGTAAGAAATTTCAACTCAACCTTGTTAAGCGGTTCAAACCAGTGTGATTTTAGGAACTGCAACACCACGTTCAGGTCCCATGGTGCCACTGGAGGCACAAAAGGGGGCTGGATGTGCAGCACTCCCTTTACAAACTTCTGGAAGAGAAGCCAATTCTTTCTGAAAGAAAATCGAGAGGGCCGAAATCTGTACCTTAACAGAGCCTAATTTCAGGCCCTTATCCACTCCTGTCTGTAGGAAGTGGAGAAGACGACCCAGATGAAAATCTTCCGTAGGTGCATTCTTGGTCTCACACCAAGACACATACTTTCGCCAGATACGGTGATAATGTTTTACCGTCACCTCCTTACTAGCCTTTATTAAAGTAGGGATGACCTCTTCCGGAATCCCCTTTTTCGCTAGGATTCGGCGTTCAACCGCCATGCCGTCAAACGTAACCGCGGTAAGTTGAAATACACAGGGCCTCTGCTGCAACAGGTCTTCCCTCAGAGGAAGAGGCCAGGGATCTCCTGTGAGCATCTCTTGTAGATCCGAGTTCCAGGCCCTTCGAGGCCAGTCTGGGACAACGAGTATCGTCTGTACTCTTCTTCGTCTTATGATCCTCAACACTTTTGTGATGAGAGGAAGAGGAGGAAACACGTAGACCGATTTGAACACCCACCAGAGCGTCTACTGCTACTGCCTGAGGGTCCCGAGACCTGGCGCAATACCTCCGAAGTTTTTTGTTGAGGCGTGACGCCATCATGTCTATTTGAGGAGTTCCCCAAAGACATGTTACGTCTGCAAAGACTTCTTGATGAAGTCCCCACTCTCCTGGATGGAGATCGTGTCTGCTGAGGAAGTCTGCTTCCCAGTTGTCCACTCCCGGAATGAAGACAGCCGACTGAGCGCTTACATGATTTTCCGCCCAGCGAAGGATCCTTGTGGCTTCCGCCATCGCGACTCTGCTTCTTGTCCCGCCTTGGCGGTTCACATAAGCCACTGCTGTGACATTGTCTGATTGAATCAGAACCGGTAGGAAAACTCTCCGCTTGTCGAAGGCTGTTGTAAATGGCCCTGAGTTCCAACACATTGATGTGTAGACAAGACTCCTGGTCTGACCAAAGACCCTGAAATTTTTTTCCCTGTGTGACCGTTCCCCAACCTCGGAGGCTCGCGTCCATGGTAACCAGGATCCAATCCTGAATTTCCGAACCTGCGACCCTCCAGGAGGTGAGCACTTTGCAACCACCACAGAAGGGACACTCTGGTCCCTGGGGACAGAGTTATTTTCCGATGTAAGTGCAGGTGGGACCCGGACCACTTGTCCAGAAGGTCCCATTGAAAAGTCCTACCATGGAACCTTCCGAAGGGAATGGCCTCGTAGGCCGCCACCATTTTCCCCAGAACTCGAGTGCATTGGTGAACTGACACCCTTTTCGGTTTTAGCAGGTCTCTGACCATGTTCTGGATGTCTTGGGCTTTCTCTATTAGGAGGAAGACCTTCATTTGTTCCGTATCCAGTATCATACCTAGGAACGGTAGTCGAGTTGTCGGAAATCAACTGTGACTTCGGTAGATTTAGAATCCAACCGTGTTGCTGGAGCACTCTCAGAGAGAGCGCCACACTGCTCAGCAATTTCTCCCTTGATCTCGCTTTTATCAGGAGATCGTCCAAGTATGGGATAATTGTGACTCCATGCTTGCGCAGGACCACCATCATTTCCGCCCTTATCTTGGTGAAAATCCTCGGGCCGTGGAGAGTCCAAACGGCAACGTCTGAAATTGGTAATGACAATCCTGTACAGCGAATCTCAGGTATTCCTGATGGGGGGCATATATGGGGACATGAAGGTACGCATCCTTTATGTCCAGAGACACCATAAACTCCCCCTCCTCCATGTTGGCTATTATCGCTCTGAGAGATTCCATTTTGAATTTGAATCTTTTTATGTACAGGTTTCGGGATTTCAGATTTAAAATAGGTCTGACCGAACCGTCCGGTTTCGGGACCACAAATAGGGTTGAGTAGTAACCTCTTCCCTGCTGGTGCCGGGGAACCTTGATTATCACTTACTGTATACACAGCGTTTGAATTGCAGCTAACACTATATCCCTTTCCGATGTGGAAGCTGGTAGGGCCGATTTGAAAAATCGACGCGGGGGCACCTCCTCGAATTCCAATTTGTAACCCTGGGAAACTATTTCCAACACCCAGGGATTCAGGTCCGAACTGACCCAGGCCTGACTGGAAAGTCGAAGACGTGCCCCCACCGGTGCGGACTCCCTCAGGGGAGCCCCAGCGTCATGCTGTGGGTTTTGGAGCAGCCGGGGAGGACTTTTGTTCCTGGGCACCTGCCGAAGCAGGTGCTCTCTTGCCTCTGCCCTTACCTCTGGCGAGGAAAGAGGATCCCCGACCTCTTTTGGACTTGTGCGACCGAAAGGACTGCATCTGATAGGGTGTTACTTTCTTTTGCTGTTGGGGAATATATGGTAAAAATTTTGATTTACCTGCTGTAGCTGTGGAAACCAGGTCCGTCAGCCCATCCCCAAACAATACATCACCCTTATAGGGTAGTACTTCCATATGTTTTTTGGAATCCGCATCACCCGTCCATTGGCGAGTCCATAAGGATCTTCTCGCTGAGACAGACATGGCATTGGCCCTAGAAGCTAGCAATCCAATGTCCCTTTGAGCATCCCTCATAAATAAGACTGCGTCTTTAATATGGGCTAGAGTTAGGAATATAGTATCCTTATCCATATTATCAAATTGATCTGTCAGCTCATCTGTCCAAGCTGCAATTGCGCTACACACCCATGCCGACGCAATTGTAGGTCTTAGCACAGCACCCGTATTAGAATAAATACACTTTTTAGGTAATTTCTTGCCTGCGATCTGCAGGGTCCTTAAGGGCTGCTGTGTCAGGAGACGGTAGCGCCACCTTCTTGGACAAGCGCGTCAGGGCCTTGTCCACAGTGGGGGGTGATTCCCAAATCTCCCTGTCCTGCTTAGGGAAGGGGTATGCCATATAAATTCTTTTGGGGATCTGCGGTCTCTTATCCGGAGTCTCCCAAGCTTTTCCAAAGAATTCATTTAATTCATGAGATGTGGGAAAGTTAATAATCTGTTTCTTTTCCTTAAACATGTGTACTCTTGTGTCGGGGACCGAGGGTTCATCCACAATATGCAACACATCCCTTATTGCCACAATCATACACTGAATGGTTTTAGTCACCCTAGGGTGCAATTTTACTTCGTCATAGTCGACACTGGAATCAGAATCCGTGTAGGTAGTAGTGTCTTGTGTTAAGGGACGCTTTTGAGACCCCGACGGGCCCTGTGAGTCGGTCCAATCCGAGGATTGACCCCCTGATGTCCCCCCTAATTCAGCCTTATCAAGCCTTTTATGTAAAGATGCCACACTTGCATTCAACATATGCCACATGTCCATCCAATCTGGAGTCGGCACAACCGACGGGGACACACCACTCATTTGCTCCACCTCCTCCTTGGAGAAGCCTTCCGCCTCAGACATGTCGACACACACGTACCGACACCCCACACACACAGGGATTAACCTATAAGGGGACAAAACCCCAACCAGGCTCTAAGGAGAGACAGAGAGAGAGTATGCCAGCACACACCAGCGCTTAAAAACACTGGAAAAATATGTCCAGATAGCGCTTTCCTATATATAATATGCCAATTCCCACTCACTGCGTCGCTAATGTGCCCCCCTCCTCTTTTTTCCAGCCTGTGAAGTTCAGCAGGGGAGAGACCAGGGAGCCAGCGTTAACCTCATGCAGCTTCTGTGGAGAAAATGGCGCTGGTTAGTGCTGAGGATCAAGCCCCGCCCACCCGACGGCGGGCTTCGGTCCCTGTGATTTTTCAATAAAAATGGCGGGGGATCATAGATTTACTGCCTCCGCAGCCTAATCAAACTGTATTTGCCCAAATGTGAGGTTTATTGCTGCCCAGGGCGCCCCTTCCTGCGCCCTGCACCCTTCAGTGCTGCTCTGTGTGTGTGTGACTGGGAGCAATGGCGTGCAGCTTACCTCATGAAGATCTGATGTCTTCTGCCGCCTAAGATGTCTTCTGCCTTCTCTATCCGGCTTCTATCTTCGGCATCTGTGAGCAGGACGGCGGCGCGGCTTCGGGACGAACCCCAGGTGAGACCTGTGTTCCGACTCCCTCTGGAGCTAATGGTGTCCAGTAGCCTTAGAAGCAGTGCCCAACTTGACAAGCCAGCTCTGCTTCTCTCTCCTCGGTCCCACGATGCAGGGAGCCTGTTGCCAGCAGGACTCCCTGAAAATAAAAAACCTAACAAAATTCTTCTTCAACAGAAAACTCTGGAGAGCTCTTTGCAGTGCACCCATTCTCCTCTGGGCACAAGATCTAACTGAGGTCTGGAGGAGGGGCATAGAGGGAGGAGCCAGTGCACACCCATAGTCAAAGTTCTTTTTAGGTGCCCTATCTCCTGCGGAGCCCGTCTATACCCCATGGTCCTTACGGAGTCCCCAGCATCCTCTAGGACGTAAGAGGGAAAAAATTAAATTCAGCCAAAGGTTACTGAAAATAAAGAAAATCATTTGAAATTTAGCCCAAACTTTATCTAATTTTCTAGAGAAAAAGCTTACTAAACATAAGCATATTTTATGTAGTTATTAAGAGATATTAATCTATTTTTGTTCTTAATACACGAGGAACACCTTCATGAGTCCCAGGAGCGTCACCACTATTGGCAAAACTTTTAGAGCCAATGTAAATCGATAGTAACGGGACCTTATTTGTAACTAGCAAACCAGCAGTTATTATTCTATTAGATACATTCCTGGAGTCATTACAGTGCAGGGTGGATTGCCAGACATATGCCCTTATTTCGGCCCTGGGTACAGTCATAAAACTGTGCATATCTATCTATAACCAACGAGGTTGATTTCGCCTTTTAAAATTTTGCAGCTCTAGAAATATGGGTTATCTCGCCAGAATCTTATCCGTCCCGTCATCTCTCACAAGCAATTGCATAAGACCCAGTCTTCTTCAGATGAAATGTGTTGGGACTTTGCTGGATACCTTCTACCGAATGGATTCAAAAGACTCACTGCTGGGTTTTTTCAGATGTGTGATTTTATTTTTGGACATATTTTTTAATCCTCTGCTTTCACTGACATCAAATTGTCGTTACCTATTGCTCTAGGACATTAAACTTTCTCATGTCATTGTTTTGACCTAGCTGAGATTTCCACACAACTATGAAACATGTACTGTATATGACCATTTAAGGTTTTACCGATAAGCTCACTCTATTATCTGATAAAGTCCAGTTTACTGATTTGTGCATTAATAATATTTTTAATTTTTAAATAGTCCACCTTCTAGACACCTTGTCTCCCAATTTGTATTTATCAACCTAATTTTTATTTCTTTATAGGTAGAGGGAATATTTTCAATACACCCTACACTAAACACTGTTTCTTATCATTTACAGGAGAATAATATGGAATAATCAGGAATACGGATATCATTTGATTTTTTTTTCTACTTATAATAGTTGAGCAGCAGATACTAATTAATATTCCGAACCAGCTGTGAAATACATTACACCATAGGTCCTAAAACTCAATACTCCAGGTTTTAAGGATATCCATAATTAAGCACAGATTGGTAAATTATATTGAGTGTAATATTAATTAAGCCACCTGAGCACAAGCACGGATATCCATAAAACTTAGACTGTTAGGATGCGTTGATGACGATATAGGAGGAAGTTCTTCTCCCACAATAATTTTGGTCAGCGACTAGAAAGCATGATTCAGTTGGAAAGAAGTGTGAATGCAGTCTTCAATCCTGCCTGTACTGTTCCTTTAATGTTGGCGCCCAGGCATGTGGCTGTGAATTGTGGGTCAGCATTCAATTAAACCCAGTAACTAAGTGTTAGTTATGCATTGACACACTTGTACTTGTTTGTAACAGTATGTACAGCTTACAAATAAGTTCTTACAGCTCAGTAGGTAATGCTTATGTCAGTATACTCTGGCTGAACAACGGATTCTACTAATTGTTACATGTTAAACACACGGGACGTAGCAGAGTTCCCAATGTATTTTACAACTGCCAGCACAATTCATAGTTGCCTGGAGACCCAAGCTTGTGATACAGAGAGTTTAATCCCTCGCAAACTGTCTTTTGTTGGGGATTTCTTTGTTTTACTCAACTCCATATGCTATTGGCCGTACAGAAATCTGTCACATAGAGACCTGCAACCCATTATGCCACAATTCACATAAAGACCCTTACAGCAATTAACATGTTAGAGCCACAGTTTACATTTATCATTTGGACAGTTTGCAGATCATCAAACACAATTAAACATTGTATGTGGTCAAGCAGTGCTTCTACATATTCATCAGAAGACCTTTTGACACAACTGACAGGGCATGTATAAAGTAGAATAAAACAAGGAGATTATATATATATATATATATATATAGCATGCAGAGGTGCGGCACTCAGGCTAGAATAAAAGACGCTAGGTCGGTGGAATGGTCATCAACGTTTCAATATATTAAATATTGTCGTCAGGATAATCAAAGATACAAAGCAGACATACCTTTTATAGGTGAACACCACATGTGAATGGAGGCATCGGGGCCGGGACCGCTCCCCCTCCCCGCTGCCGCGCTGTTCAGGTGACGTCATCAATATGAATCGTACACCTATCAGGTGAAAATTAACCCATCACCATACCACAATTAAACTGTTAAAAATAGCGGGCATTCACAAGAACAAGCTTTTAAACATAATAGTGTACTGATACAATGTTTAGAGATAGAAACAAATAACTCTTGTTCCAATTTGCTGTAAATACATACAAACGGATATTTTCCTCTCACTTCATGATTAAACATATAAGGAACAACAGTGTGTAAATAACTCCGGTTAATCCATTATTGTGTAATGTGATCAAAATTAACCTTTAACCATACATCAACTTCACATTTAAGGTAAATAACAAACAGGCCTAATTTACATTATAGAAATAATCTATATATAATTTTTAGATTACGAAGAACACAGACAGCAAAAACTATCTAACCCGATATAGCATGTATCCAGAAAAAATAGGTTATTGCTACAATAACCCGCATGCTCTGGTGATATAATCACTGTAGGGTTGCATAAGATATTTTATCATTTAACCCTTTCGGGTAAATAACATTGAGTCGGTGAATCCACCGGGCCTCACATCTTAAAAGCTGCATTGACCTATCCCCACCTCGTTTATTTAAAGGAACCGTGTCGATCATCCTGTATCGCAAACTGGATAAAGTATGGCGGGCCTCCGCAAAATGACGAGCGACTGGTTGGTCGCTAGTGCCAGTGTTTAGAGCCGCCCGGATGGCCGCTCTGTGGTTAGCCATACGCTCTTTAAATTTCGATTCCGTCTTGCTAATATAACTTAGCCCACACGGGCATATAAATTGATAAATTACGAATGTAGAATTACAGGTGAAATGGTGTTGTATCTTATAAGTCTTGCCCGTGTGGGGATGGTTAAAGGTGTCACCAGTCAATAAAAATTTACATGTAGTGCAGGTGCACTTAAAACAGCCTACCCTGGTGTTACTCAAGAATGTATTTTTACCCACTAGAGGTCTTGTAGTGTTGGTCTTAACCAGGATATCTTTTAGATTGCGGCCACGAGAATAAGATGGCATCAATTTAGCAGTGTTGTTAATCACTGCCTGCACCTCTTGTCATCTGTCTGTCGCCCCTCCCCACTAGATTGTTAGCTCTTCAGAGCAGGGCCCTCTTTCCTCGTTATCTAAGCCCTCGTCTCGACACATTTCACTCGCAGCTCTCCCCTACTCAACGACCATCTTTATCCTGCTAGTAAAGGCTCATCTCCATCTATGGCCACCAGCCTCCAGTAGTACGATGATCACTCCATCAATACTTACATCTTAGCTGTATTATGTCTTGAAAACGTGTGGTGCTCTGTTACTTGTACTCTATTTCTGTTATTTATTTACTGTAATGCTATGTTTTGTCTCCCTGTACTGTCCTTTGTACGGCGCTGCGAAACACATGTGGCGCCTTATAAATAAAATGTAATAATAATAATAATATTGGATTAAATTTATTAACCCATGGCAAATTCAATCCAATATCACCAGTGATTAACAACACCGCAAAATCACTATGGCCAATAATTCAGAGTGATGGTAAGCTAAATTTAAAAGAACACAGATTGATACCATGTTATTCTCGTGGCCGCAATCTAAAAGATATCCTGGTTAAGACCGACACTACAAGACCTCTAGTGGGTAAAAAATAAGATTTTACTTACCGGTAAATCTATTTCTCGTAGTCCGTAGTGGATGCTGGGGTCTCCGTAAGGACCATGGGGATAGACGGGCTCCGCAGGAGACATGGGCACTTTAAGAAAGAATTTAGGTTCTGGTGTGCACTGGCTCCTCCCTCTATGCCCCTCCTCCAGACCTCAGTTAGAGAAACTGTGCCAAGAAGAGCTGACAGTACAAGGAAAGGATTTTGGTAATCCAGGGCAAGATTCATACCAGCCACACCAATCACACCGTATAACATGTGATAACAACCAGTTAACAGTATGACAAATAACAGAGCATCAGGTCAAACCCTGATGCAACCACAACTTAATCCTTATTGAAGCAATAACTATATACAAGTATTGCAGAAGAAGTCCGCACTTGGGACGGGCGCCCAGCATCCACTACGGACTACGAGAAATAGATTTACCGGTAAGTAAAATCTTATTTTCTCTAACGTCCTAGTGGATGCTGGGGACTCCGTAAGGACCATGGGGATTATACCAAAGCTCCCAAACGGGCGGGAGAGTGCCGATGACTCTGCAGCACCGATTGAGCAAACACAAGGTCCTCTTCAGCCAGGGTATCAAACTTGTAGAACTTTGCAAAAGTGTTTGAACCTGACCAAGTAGCCGCTCGGCAAAGCTGTAATGCCGAGACCCCTCGAGCAGCCGCCCAATAAGAGCCCACCTTCCTAGTGGAATGGGCCTTAACTGATTTTGGCAGCGGCAATCCAGCCACAGAATGAGCCTGCTGAATTGTGTTACAGATCCAGCGAGCAATAGTTTGCTTTGAAGCAGGAGCACCAAGCTTGTTGGAAGCATACAGGATAAACAAAGACTCCTGACCCTAGCCGTTCTGGCTACATAAACCTACAAAGCCCTGACCACATCAAGTAACTCGGAATCCTCCAAGTCAGTAGTAGCCACAGGCACCACAATAGGTTGGTTTATATGAAAGGATGAAGCCACTTTCGGCAGAAATTGTGGACGGGTTCGCAATTCTGCTCTATCCGCATGGAAAACCAGATAGGGGCTTTTATGTTACAAAGCCGCCAACTCTGACACACGCCAGCGTAGGAATGACTTCATCCGAAATGCCTTTCTCTGCTAGGATCCGGCGTTCAACCGCCATGCCGTCAAACGCAGCCGCGGTAAGTCTTGGAACAGACAGGGCCCCTGTTGCAACAAGTCCCGTCTTAGAGGAAGAGGCCACGGGTCCTCTGTGAGCATTTCTTGCAGATCTGGATACCAAGTCCTTCGTGGCCAATCTGGAAAAATTAGTATTGTTCTCACTCCTCTTTTTCTTATTATCCTCAGCACCTTGGGTATGAGAGGAAGAAGAGGAAATACATAGACCGACTGGAACACCCACAGTGTCACCAGGGTGTCTACAGCTATCGCCTGAGGGTCTCTTGACCTGGCGCAATACCTCTGTAGCTTTTTGTTGAGGCGGGATGCCATCATGTCCACCTGTAGCAGTTCCCATCGACTTGTAATCTGTGCAAAGACTTCCTGATGAAGTCCCCACTCTCCCGGGTGGAGGTCGTGTCTGCTGAGGAAGTCTGCTTCCCAGTTGTCCACTCCCGGGATGAACACTGCTGACAGTGCGCTTATGTGATTCTCCGCCCAGCGAAGAATTCTGGTGGCCTCCGCCATCGCCACTCTGCTCCTTGTGCCGCCTTGGTGGTTTACATGAGCCACTGCGGTGATGTTGTCTGACTGAATCAGAACCGGTTGGTCGTGAAGCAGGGTCTCCGCTTGACGTAGGGCGTTGTATATGGTCCTTAGTTCCAGGATGTTGATGTGAAGGCAAGTCTCTTGACTTGACCACAGACCTTGGAAATGTCTTCCCTGTGTGACTGCACCCCAACCTCGGAGGCTTGCGTCCGTGGTCACCAGGACCCAGTCCTGAATGCCGAATCTGCAGCCCTCGAGAAGGTGAGCGCTCTGCAGCCACCACAGGAGTGACACCCTGGCCCTGGGGGATAGGGTGATTAACCGATGCATCTGAAGATGTGATCCGGACCACTTGTCCAGTAAGTCCCATTGAAAAGTCCCCGCATGGAACCTGCCGAAGGGAATGGCCTCGTATGATGCCACCATCTTTCCCAGGACACGAGTGCAGTGATGCACTGACACCTGTTTTGGTTTTAATAGGTTCCTGACCAGTGTCATGAGTTCCTGAGCTTTCTCCATCGGGAGATAAACCCTTTTCTGGTCTGTGTCTAGAATCATGCCCAGGAAAGGCAGACGAGTCGTAGGAACCAACTGTGACTTTGGAATATTTAGAATCCAGCCGTGTTGCCGTAACACTTCCAGAGAAAGTGCTACGCTGATCAGCAACTGCTCTCTTGATCTCGCTTTTACGAGGAGATCGTCCAAGTATGGGATAATTGTGACTCCTTGCTTCCGCAGGAGTACCATCATTTCCGCCATTACCTTGGTAAATATTCTCGGTGCCGTGGAGAGACCAAACGGCAACGTCTGAAAATAAGAATTTACTTACCGATAATTCTATTTCTCGGAGTCCGTAGTGGATGCTGGGGTTCCTGAAAGGACCATGGGGAATAGCGGCTCCGCAGGAGACAGGGCACAAAAAGTAAAGCTTTAGGATCAGGTGGTGTGCACTGGCTCCTCCCCCTATGACCCTCCTCCAAGCCTCAGTTAGGTACTGTGCCCGGACGAGCGTACACAATAAGGAAGGATTTATGAATCCCAGGTAAGACTCATACCAGCCACACCAATCACACTGTACAACCTGTGATCTGAACCCAGTTAACAGTATGATAACAGCGGAGCCTCTGAAAAGATGGCTCACAACAATAATAACCCGATTTTTGTAACTATGTACAAGTAATGCAGATAATCCGCACTTGGGATGGGCGCCCAGCATCCACTACGGACTCCGAGAAATAGAATTATCGGTAAGTAAATTCTTATTTTCTCTATCGTCCTAGTGGATGCTGGGGTTCCTGAAAGGACCATGGGGATTATACCAAAGCTCCCAAACGGGCGGGAGAGTGCGGATGACTCTGCAGCACCGAATGAGAGAACTCCAGGTCCTCCTTAGCCAGGGTATCAAATTTGTAGGATTTTACAAACGTGTTTGCCCCTGACTAAATAACCGCTCGGCAAAGTTGTAAAGCCGAGACCCCTCGGGCAGCCGCCCAAGATGATCCCACCTTCCTTGTGGAATGGGCATTTACATATTTTGGCTGTGGCAGGCCTGCCACAGAATGTGCAAGCTGAATTGTATTACACATCCAACTAGCAAAAGTCTGCTTAAAAGCAAGAGCACCCAGTTTGTTGGGTGCATACAGGATAACAGCAAGTCAGTTTTCCTGACTCCAGCCGTCCTGGAACCTATATTTTCAGGGCCCTGACCACATCTAGCAACTTGGAGTCCTCCAAGTCCCTAGTAGGCGCAAGACACCACAATAAGCTGGTTCAGGTGAAACACTGACACCACCTTAGGGAGAGAACTGGGGACGAGTCCGCAGCTCTGCCCTGTCCGAATGGACAAACAGATATGGGCTTTTTTGAGAAAAAAAAAAAAACCACCAATTTGACACTCGCCTGGTCCAGGCCAGGTCCAAGAGCATGTTCACTTTTCATGTGAGATGCTTCAAATCCACAGATTTGACTGGTTTTAAGCCAATGTGTTTTGAGGAATCCCAGAACTACGTTGAGATCCCACAGTGCCACTGGAGGCACAAAAGGGGGTTGTATATGCAATACTCCCTTGACAAACTTCTGGACTTCAGGAACTGAAGCCAATTCTTTCTGGAAGAAAAATCGACAGGGCCGAAATTTGAACCTTAATGGACCCCAATTTGAGGCCCATAGACACTCCTGTTTGCAAGAAATGCAGGAATCGACCGAGTTGAAATTTCTTCGTGGGGCCTTCCTGGCCTCACACCACGCAACATATTTTCGCCACATGTGGTGATAATGTTGTGCGGTCACCTCCTTTCTGGCTTTGACCAGGGTAGGAATGACCTCTTCCTGAATGCCTTTTCCCTTAGGATCCGGCGTTCCACCGCCATGCCGTCAAACGCAGCTGCGGTAAGTCTTGGAACAGACATGGTACTTGCTGAAACAAGTCCCTTCTTAGCGGCAGAGGCCATAAGTCCTCTGTGAGCATCTCTTGAAGTTCCGGGTACCAAGTCCTTCTTGGCCAATCCGGAGCCATGAGTATAGTTCTTACTCCTCTACGTCTTATAATTCTCAGTACCTTAGGTATGAAAAGCAGAGGATGGAACACATACACCGACTGGTACACCCACGGTGTTACCAGAACGTCCACAGCTATTGCCTGAGGGTCTCTTAACCTGGCGCAATACCTGTCCCGTTTTTTGTTCAGACGGGACGCCATCATGTCCACCTTTGGTAATTCCCAACGGTTTACAATTATGTGGAAAACTTCCCCATGAAGTTCCCACTCTGCCGGGTGGAGGTCGTGCCTACTGAGGAAGTCTGCTTCCCAGTTTCCATTCCCGGAATGAAACACTGCTGACAGTGCTATCACATGATTTTCCGCCCAGCGAAAAGTCCTTGCAGTTTTTGCCACTGCCCTCCTGCTTCTTGTGCCGCCCTGTCTATTTACGTGGGCGACTGCCGTGATGTTTTATCCCACTGGATCAATACCGGCTGACCTTGAAGCAGAGGTCTTGCTAAGCTTAGAGCATTATAAATTTACCCTTAGCTATATTTATGTGGAGAAAAATCTCCAGACTTGATCACACTCCCTGGAAATTTTTTCCTTGTGTGACTGCTCCCCAGCCTCTCGGGCTGGCCTCCGTGGTCACCAACATCCAAAACTGAATGCCGAATCTGCGGCCCTCTAGAAGATGAGCACTCTGTAACCACCACAGGAGACATACCCTTGTCCTTGGATATAGGGTTATCCGCTGATGCATCTGAAGATGCGATCCGGACCATTTGTCCAGCAGATCCCACTGAAAAGTTCTTGCATGAAATCTGCCGACTGGAATTGCTTCGAAGGAAGTCACCATTTTTTTACCATGGCCCTTGTGCAATGATGCACTGATTTTAGGAGGTTCCTGACTAGCTCGGATAACTCCCTGGCTTTCTCTTCCGGGAGAAACACCTTTTTCTGGACTGTGTCCAGAATCATCCCTAAGCACAGGAGACTTGTTGTCGGGATCAGCTGCGATTTTGGAATATTTAGAATCCACCCCTGCTGTTGTAACAGTATCCGAGATAGTGCTACTCCGACCTCCAACTGTTCCCTGGACTTTGCCCTTATCAGGAGATCGTCCAAGTAAGGGATAATTAAGACGCCTTTTCTTCGAAGAAGAACCATCATTTCGGCCATTACCTTGGTAAAGACCCGGGGTGCCGTAGACAATCCAAA
The DNA here is from genome assembly GCF_028390025.1 of Pseudophryne corroboree. NCBI lineage: Eukaryota > Metazoa > Chordata > Amphibia > Anura > Myobatrachidae > Pseudophryne > Pseudophryne corroboree. The sequence goes on from NC_086445.1 coordinate 873,922,725, forward strand.
CGGCAGCGTCTGAAACTGATAGTGACAGTTCTGTACCACGAACCTGAGGTACCCTTAGTGATAAGGGCAAATTTGGGACATGGAGGTAAGCATCCCTGATGTCTCGGGACACCAGATAGTCCCCTTCTTCCCGGTTCGTTATCACTGCTCTGAGTGACTCCATCTTGATTTGAACCTTTGTAAGTGTTCAAATTTTTTTTTAGATTTAGAATAGGTCTCACCTAGCCTTCTGGCTTCAGTACCACAATATAGTGTGGAATAATACCCCCTTTTCTTGTTGTAGGAGGGGTAATTTAATTATCACCTGCTGGGAATACAGCTCGTGAATTTTTTCCCATACTGCCTCCTTGTCGGAGGGAGACCTTGGTAAAGCAGACTTCAGGAGCCTGCGCAGGGGAAACGTCTCGACATTCCAAACTGTACCCCTGGGATACTACTTGTAGGATCCAGGGGTCCTGTACGGTCTCAGCGTCATGCTGAGAGCTTGTCAGAAGCGGTGGAACGCTTCTGTTCCTGGGAATGGGCTGCCTGCTGCAGTCTTCTTCCCTTTCCTCAATCCCTGGGCAGATATGACTCTTATAGGGACGAAAGGACTGAAGCTGAAAAGACGGTGTCTTTTTCTGCAGAGATGTGACTTAGGGTAAAAACGGTGGATTTTCCAGCAGTTGCCGTGGCCACCAGGTCCGATGGACCGACCCCAAATAACTCCTCTTCCTTTATACGGCAATACACCTTTGTGCCGTTTGGAATCTGCATCACCTGACCACTGTCGTGTCCATAACATCTTCTGGCAGATATGGACATCGCACTTACTCTTGATGCCAGAGTGCAAATATCCCTCTGTGCATCTCGCATATATAGAAATACATCCTTTAAATGCTCTATAGTCAATAAAATACTGTCCCTGTCAAGGGTATCAATATTTTTAGTCAGGGAATCCGACCAAGCCACCCCAGCTCTGCACATCCAGGCTGAGGCGATCGCTGGTCGCAGTATAACACCAGTATGTGTGTATATACTTTTTATGATATTTTTCCAGCCTCCTGTCAGCTGGCTCCTTGAGGACGGCCCTATCTATAGACGGTACCGCCACTTGTTCTGATAAGCGTGTGAGCGCCTTATCCACCCTAAGGGGTGTTTCCCAACGCGCCCTAACTTCTGGCGGGAAAGGGTATACCGCCCATATTTTCTATCGGGGGGAACCCACGCATCATCACACACTTCATTTAATTTATCTGATTCAGGAAAAACTACGGTAGTTTTTTCACATCCCACATAATACCCTCTTTTGTGGTACTTGTAGTATCAGAAATATGTAACACCTCCTTCATTGCCCTTAACGTGTGGCCCTAATAAGGAATACGTTTGTTTATTCACAGTCGACACTGGATTCAGTGTCCCTGTCTGTGTCTGTGTCGACCGACTAAAGTAAACGGGCGTTTTAAAACCCCTGACGGTGTTTTTGAGACGTCTGGACCGGTACTAATTGTTTGTCGGCCGTCTCATGTCGTCAACCGACCTTGGCGCGTGTTGACATTATCACGTAATTCCCTAAATAAGCCATCCATTCCGGTGTCGACTCCCTAGAGAGTGACATCACCATTACAGGCAATTGCTCCGCCTCCTCACCAACATCGTCCTCATACATGTCGACACACACGTACCGACACACAGCACACACACAGGGAATGCTCTGATAGAGGACAGGACCTACTAGCCCTTTGGAGAGACAGAGGGAGAGTTTGCCAGCACACACCAAAAACGCTATAATTATATAGGGACAACCTTATATAAGTGTTTTCCCTTATAGCATCTTTTTTATATATTTCTAACGCCAAATTAGTGCCCCCCCTCTCTGTTTTAACCCTGTTTCTGTAGTGCAGTGCAGGGGAGAGTCTGGGAGCCTTCCCTCCAGCCTTTCTGTATGGGAAAATGGCGCTGTGTGCTGAGGAGATAGGCCCCGCCCCTTTTTCGGCGGCCTCGTCTCCCGCTCTTAACGGATTCTGGCAGGGGTTAAATATCTCCATATAGCCCCCGGAGGCTATATGTGAGGTATTTTTAGCCAAAAAAGGTTTTCATTTGCCTCCCAGGGCGCCCCCCTCCCAGCGCCCTGCACCCTCAGTGACTGCCGTGTGAAGTGTGCTGAGAGGAAAATGGCGCACAGCTGCAGTGCTGTGCGCTACCTTAAGAAGACTGAGGAGTCTTCTGCCGCCGATTCTGGACCTCTTCTCGTTTCAGCATCTGCAAGGGGGCCGGCGGCGAGGCTCCGGTGACCATCCAGGCTGTACCTGTGATCGTCCCTCTGGAGCTAATGTCCAGTAGCCAAGAAGCCAATCCATCCTGCACGCAGGTGAGTTCACTTCTTCTCCCCTAAGTCCCTCGTTGCAGTGATCCTGTTGCCAGCAGGACTCACTGTAAAATAAAAAACCTAAGCTAAACTTTTCTAAGCAGCTCTTTAGGAGAGCCACCTAGATTGCACCCTTCTCGGCCGGGCACAAAAATCTAACTGAGGCTTGGAGGAGGGTCATAGGGGGAGGAGCCAGTGCACACCACCTGATCCTAAAGCTTTACTTTTTGTGCCCTGTCTCCTGCGGAGCCGCTATTCCCCATGGTCCTTTCAGGAACCCCAGCATCCACTAGGACGATAGAGAAATTGGTAATGACAATCCTGTACCACAAATCTGAGGTACGCCTGATGAGGTGGATAAATGGGGACATGAAGGTATGCATCCTTTATGTCCAGAGACACCATAAAATCCCCCCCCTTCCAGGCTTGCGATGACCGCTCTCAGCGATTCCATCTTGAACTTGAACCTTTTCAGGTGTATGTTCAGGGATTTTAAATTCAATATGGGTCTGACCGAATCGTCCGGTTTCGGGACTACAAACATGGTCGAATAATAACCCCTTCCTTGTTGAAGGAGGGGAACCTTGACCACCACCTGTTGAAGATACAATTTGTGAATTGCAGTTAACACTATTTTCCTCTTGTGGGGGGAAGCTGGCAGGGCCGATTTGAGGTATCAATGAGGGGGCATCTCCTCAAATTCCAGCTTGTATCCCTGAGACACAATATCTATTGCCCAGGGATCCAACTGGGAGTGAACCCACTTGTGGCTGAAATTTCGAAGACGTGCCTCCACCGGGCCTAGCTCCGCCTGTGGAGCCCCAGCGTCATGCCGTGGATTTTGTAGAGGCCGGGGAGGACTTCTGTTCCTGGGAACTAGCTGTGTTGTGCAGCTTCTTTCCTCTGCCCCTGCCTCTGGCAAGAAAGGACGCACCTCGGACTTTCTTGTTTTTCTGTGATCGAAAGGACTGCATTTGATAATACGGTGCTCTCTTAGGCCCTCATTCCGAGTTGTTCGCTCGCAAGCTGCTTTTAGCAGCATTGCACACGCTAAGCCGCCGCCTACTGGGAGTGAATCTTAGCTTAGCAGAATTGCGAACGAAAGATTCTCAAAATTGCGAACAGAAATTTCTAAGCAGTTTCTGAGTAGCTCGACACTTACTCTGCCACTGCGATCAGTTCAGTCAGTTTCGTTCCTGGTTTGACGTCACAAACACACCCAGCGTTCGCGCAGACACTCCCCCGTTTCTCCAGCCACTCCCGCGTTTTTCCAAGAAAACGGCCAGTTTCCGCCCAGAAACACCCACTTCCTGTCAATCACACTACGATCACCAGAACGAAGAAAAAACCTTGTAATGCCGTGAGTAAAATACCAAACTTCTTAGCAAATTTACTTGGCGCAGCCGCAGTGCGAACATTGCGCATGCGCAGTTTGCGGAAAATCGCTGCGATGCGATGAAAAATAACGAGCGAACAACTCGGAATGAGGGCCTTAGGCTGTGAGCAAACATATGCCAAAAATTTTGACTTTCCAGCAGTAGCTGTGGAGACCAGGTCCGAGAGACCACAGGACCCTTCTGGCAGAAATTGACATAGCATTTATTCTAGAACCCTGTAGACTAATGTCTCTTTGAGCATCTCTCATATATAGGACAGCGTCTTTAATATGCCCCAAGGTCAACAATATAGTATCCTTGTCTAAGGTATCACTTTCCTCAGACACGGAATCCGTCCATGCTGCTACAGCACTACACACCCAGGCCGACGTGATCGCCGGCCTCAGTAAGGTACCTGAATGTGTATAAATGGACTTCAGGGTAACCTCCTGTTTGTGATCCGCAGCATCTTTGAGGGTAGCCGTATCCTGTGACGGCAGGGCTACCTTCTTGGATAAGCGTGTTAAAGCTTTGTCCACCTTAGGGGAGGATTCCCAGCGTAACCTGTCCATTGGCGGGAAAGGATACGCCATAAGAATCCTTTTTGAAATCTGCAGTTTTTTATCTGGAGATTCCCAAGCCTTTTCACATAACTCATTTAGCTCGTGTGAGGGGGGATAGGTTACCTCCGGCTTCTTTTCCCCATACATATGTACCCTCTTGTCAGGGACTGGGATTTCCTCTGTGATGTGCAACACATCCTTAATTGCTATAATCATATAACGGATGGATTTAGCCAATTTTGGCTGCAACTTTGCATCATCGTAATCGACACTGGAGTCAGAATCCATGTCGGTATCTGTGTCAACAATTTGGGATAGTGGGCGCTTCTGAGACCCTGACGGCCTCTGCGACATAGGATCAGGCACGGGCTGGGACCCTGACTGTCCTGAGGCTTCAGCTTTTTCTAACCTTTTATGTAAGGAATTAACATTATCATTTAAAACCTTCCACATATCCATCCAATCAGGTGTCGGCGCCATCGGCGGAGACACCACATTCATTTGCTCCTGCTCTGCTTCCACATAGCCTTCCTCATCAGACATGTCGACACAAGCGTACCGACACACCACACACACAGGGAATGCCCTTTTTGAAGACAGTTCCCCCACAAGGCCCTTAGGAGAGACCGAGAGAGAGAGTATGCCAGCACACACCCCAGCGCTATAAACACAGGAATAACACAGTAACTTAATGTTAACCCAGTAGCTGCTGTTTAAATATTGTTTTTTTGCGCCTAATTATGTGCCCCCCTCTCTTTTTACCCTCTTCTACCGTGTATCTGCAGGGGAGAGCCTGGGGAGCTTCTTCTCAGCGGAGCTGTGGAGAAAAAATGGCGCTGGTGAGTGCTGAGGAAGAAGCTCCGTCCCCTCGGCGGCGGGCTTCTGTCCCGCTTAAATATGCAATTTTTGGCGGGGGCTCATAAATATATACAGTGCCCAGCTGTATATATGTTTAACTTTTGCCAAAAGAGGTCCCAAATGCTGCCCAGGGCGCCCCCCCCCCCCTCCTGCGCCCTGCACCCTTAGAGTGACCGGAGTATGTGAGGTGTGTGGGAGCAATGGCGCACAGCTGCAGTGAAGAACGGAGTCTTCTGCCGCCTGTGAAGTCTTCTTTGCTTCTCATACTCACCCAGCTTCTGTCTTCCGGCTCTGCGAGGGGGACGGCGGCGCGGCTCTGGGATCGGACGGCGAGGGTGAGATCCTGCGTACGATCCCTCTGGAGCTAATGGTGTCCAGTAGCCTAAGAAGCAGGACCTAGCTTCAGAGAGTAGGGCTGCTTCTCTCCCCTCAGTCCCACGATGCAGGGAGTCTGTTGCCAGCAGAGCTCCCTGAAAATAAAAAACCTAACAAAATACTTTCTCTCAGCAAACTCAGGAGAGCTCACTGAAAAGCACCCAGCTCGTCTGGGCACAGAATCAAACTGAGGTCTGGAGGAGGGGCATAGAGGGAGGAGCCAGTGCACACCAGAACCTAAATTCTTTCTTAAAGTGCCCATGTCTCCTGCGGAGCCCGTCTATCCCCATGGTCCTTACGGAGTCCCCAGCATCCACTAGGACGTTAGAGAAATACATTCTTGAGTAACACCAGGGTAGGCTGTTTTAAGTGCACCTGCACTACATGTACATTTTTATTGACTGGTGACACCTTTAACCATCCCCACACGGGCAAGACTTATAAGATACGACACCATTTCACCTGTAATTCTACATTCGTAATTTATATGCCCGTGTGGGCTAAGTTATATTGGCAAGACGGAATCGAAATTTAAAGAGCGTATGGCTAACCACAGAGCGGCCATCCGGGCGGCTCCAAACACTGGCACTAGCGACCAACCGGTCGCTCGTCATTTTGCGGAGGCCCGCCATTCTTTATCCAGTTTGCGATACAGGATGATCGACACGGTTCCTTTAAATAAACGAGGTGGGGATCGGTCAATGCAGCTTTTAAGATGTGAGGCCCGGTGGATTCACCGACTCAATGTTATTTACCCGAAAGGGTTAAATGATAAAATATCTTATGCAACCCCACGGTGATTATATCACCAGATCATGCGGGTTATTGTAACAATAACCTATTTTTTCTGGATACATGCTATATCGGGTTAGATAGTTTTTGCTGTCTGTGTACTTCGTAATCTAAAAATTATATATAGATTATTTCTATAATGTAAATTAGGCCTGTTTGTTATTTACCTTAAATGTGAAGTTGATGTATGGTTAAAGGTTAATTTTGATCACGTTACACAATAATAGATTAACCGGAGTTATTTACACACTGTTGTTCCTTATATGTTTAATCATGAAGTGAGAGGAAAATATCCGTTTGTCTGTATTTACAGCAAATTGGAACAAGAGTTATTTGTTTCTCTCTCTAAACATTGTGTCAGTACACTATTATGTTTAAAAGCTTGTTCTTGTGAATGCCCGCTATTTTTAACTGTTTAATTGTGGTATGGTGATGGGTTAATTTTCACCTGATAGGTGTACGATTCATATTGATGACGTCACCTGAACAGCGCGGCAGCGGGGAGGGGGAGTGGTCCCGGCCCCGATGCCTCTATTCATATGTGGTGTTCACCTATAAAAGGTATGTCTGCTTTGTATCTTTGATTATCCTGACGACAATATTTAATATATTGAAACGTTGATGACCATTCCACCGACCTAGCGTCTTTTATTCTAGCCTGAGTGCCGAACCTCTGCATGCTATACATCAAATCTTGTGAAGGCACCGGCGCAGCTTATTGAGAGGCAAGGAGTGCCGGACCTGCGTTATCTATATATATATATATATATATATATATATATAGATGAAGTCCAGATAGGACGAAACGCGTTGGGTGCTGTGATACATACCCTCTCTAAAAAGCTAAGAACCTTATTTATATACCTTTTATGCTGATCTTATGTCCAATTTTGCATTTTTAGGACGTTTTTTTCCCCTTGTCTTATTTAAGTTTGTATTATTAATTTTATACTAACTTATATCTTATACACTGTTTTAGTAACGTCTCTGGCTCCTTGTAATAGGGCTACCATTTTATTTGTTTTTATTGGTGCATATTAGATTTATTAAAAAATATTTTCTTTTAAGTAGTGAGTATCCTCTTGATATTAGACACCGCTGGTCGCTTTAAAAACCACCTTATCCTTTCTCTCTGTTTACACTGTACATGAAGCACCTTACCAATGCTTCTTTCTCTAAGGTGGAGCTGACGCCCGATTAATATAAAAGGAGTGTCTAGAAAAAGGAGACTTTTTTTCAGTTATAAATATCCTGGACTACATTCTAGTTCAAATTGGTATCGCGGTTAAGCGCCGATAAGCTTTCCCCCATCTATATATATATATATATATATATATATATATATGAGAGAGAGAGATATAGAGAGACAGAGGGGTGGTCTTCAGTATGCCGACTGACGGGATCCCGGCGCACAGTGTACCGGCGCCGGGATCCCGACAGCCGGCATACCTACACTTATTCTCCCTCGTGGGGGTCCACGAAGCGCGCCACCGTGCCCGTAGCGTGGCGAGCGCAGCGAGCCCGCAAGGGGCTCATTTGCGCTCGCCACACTGTCGGTAAGCCGGCGGTCGGGCTCCCGGCGCCGGTATGCTGGTCGCTGGGAGCCCGACCGCCGGCATATCGTAGTGAACCGAGAGAGAGATATATATATATATATATATATATATATATGCCCTCAGTAGGACAACTGACAGTAGAATAGACAAAAGCTGCGGCACTCAGGGTCTTGTAAAGATGCAATGTATTGTTCAAAAGTTACATCGTAATACAATGTAACTTTTGTACAATACATTGCATCTTTACAAGACCCTGAGTGCCGCAGCTTTTGTCTATTCTACATATATATATATATATATATATATATATATATATATATATATATATACATACATACATACATACATACATACATACATACAAGAATGGACAGAGGCACTCCGGGATTGAAAAAGTGCAAAACTTACTTTATCGTCAAAAAGCACACATATGAAACCGACGTTTCGGGACCCATAGCCCCTTTGTCAAGGTATAAAACAGTGTAAAGATAAACCCTCCTACCTTATAAAGACAGTTGTCACCGCAAGTGAAGAGGAGCTTCGCCTGCGCCATCAGACCCGTTGGCTGCCGGTCTACTTCCGGTGACTCGCGGAGATGATGTCATGTGAGGACCGTGACATGGTTACCTTAGCAGCCAATGCCGCTTCCCACCGCGCATGCACAAAGACTCTGCAAGGAGAAAATAAACCAGAGTGCACTAAATATGACATTATTGTGTAATGTGTAATCCAGCTAACTTCATCTTACTATGCTTAAATGGGCTATGTAAATAGGATCAGTAGGAGGTGGAGATCGCATCTAAATAGAGACTAATGCTCTATCGTAGGACCACAGATTACAGGAGAAAAAGATGTACCAAATGTGTTTCAGCCATCTACAAGCAGAACAAAAACAATCTAAATGGTAGGTAGTTATATAGTGCTCAACTTAGTCACAATATGGCCCAAGGCCATATTGAGCACTATAACTACCTACCATTTAGATTGTTTCTGTTCAGCTTGTAGATGGATGAAACACATTTGGTACATTTTTTCTCCTGTAATCTGTGGTCCTATGATATAGCGTTACTCTCTATATGTAGTTAGCTGGATTACGCATTATATGGTAATGCACAGACACATTACACAATAATGTCATATCTAGTGCACTCTGGTTTCTTTTCTCCTTGCAGAGTCTCTGTGCATGCGCGGTGGGAAGCGGCATTGGTTGCTTAGGTAACCATGTCACGGACCTCGCGTGACATCATCTCCGTGAGTCACCGGAAGTTGACTGGCAGCCAACGGGGCTGATGGTGCGGGCGAAGCTCCTCTTCACTTGCGGTGACCACTGTCTTTATAAGGTAAAAAGGGTTTTTCTTTACACTGTTTTACACCTTGACAAAGGGGCTACGGGCCACAAAATGTCGGTTTCATATGTGTGGTTTTTGACGATAAAGGAAGCTTTGCACTTTTTAAATCCCAGAGTGCCACTGTCCATTCTTGTACGCTTATATACAATTTTTTTTTTGCTGAGGGCACCCGGGTGCATATGTTTGTAACTCTTTGGAGTGCCGGACACCAGATGCTTATATATATATATATATATATATATATATATATACACATACACACACACACACACACATACACATATTATATATATATATATATATATATATATATATATATATATATATATATATATATATACACATACATACATATACACACACACATATACACACACAGGTTGAGTATCACTTATCCAAAATGCTTGGGACCAGAGGTATTTTGGATATCGGATTATTCCGTATTTTGGAATAATTGCATACCATAATGAGATATCATGGTGATGGGACCTAAGTCTAAGCACAGAATGCATTTATGTTTCATATACACCTTATACACACAGCCTGAAGGTCATTTTAGCCAATATTTTTTATAACTTTGTACATTAAACAAAGTGTGTGTACATTCACACAATTCATTTATGTTTCATATACACCTTATACACACAGCCTGAAGGTCATTTAATACAATATTTTTAATAACTTTGTGTATTAAACAAAGTTTGTGTACATTGAGTCATCAAAAAACAAAGGTTTCACTATCTCACTCAAAAAAGTATGTATTTCGGAATATTTGGATATGGGATACTCAACCTATATATATATATATATATATATATATAGATATATATATAGATATAGATATATATATTAGAAACACAAATAAAAATAAAGCTTAACACACTATATAAAATGAAGGTACAAAAGTTACCAATGCACAAGCACCCCTGCTTGCTGACCTCTCATGGAACAATACTGGAAGCAAGCAGATCTGAGGAACGGCGGGGAAGGTAGAAGATTGGACAGTCACCAGCAGCCATCCAATCAGCTGCCCTCAACACCCTGGGTCAGTACCGCCCAGTCACAAAGCACAAGTGTAAGGAATCTGTGGCAAGTAATTTGCTAAACGTATGGTCTTAAAAATGTGATTTATATCAACTTTCTCTTTAGACTGTAATCTTTTTGAACAAGGTCCTTATTCTAAAGGGCTCCATGCACAAGAGCGATAATGCCCGATTTCAGCCGCTTTCGGGCCCAATATATTGGATGAATTCGGGCATTTTTTAGGTGTTTCCGATCCGATCCGATGCGCGTTCCCGTGAGCATCAGATCGGATCCTCCAGATTGAATGTGCTGCACATTCAATCAGGTCCGACCTGGGGGCATGGCTGGGATCGCCCAAGGTATACTGTATGCAAAAGGGTATCTTGGCCGATCCTGCCCCCCCGGGAGGCTGCCAGGGTGATCGCCAGCGATCGCCTCCAACATGTGGTCGCTCTAGTGTATGGGGCCCTTCATTGTTTCATGTTTGCAAAAATGTTAAAATCAAGCAACTGTTACAATGCCATGTGTTCATTATGTAACAGTGCTGCAGAAGATGTTGGCAATTTATGAATATATCATGTTCAGACAACAATATGACACTCTCCTGTACTGTATAGAAGCTATGCAATGCTGAACATCCAGCATATATCCATAAGTCTTTTTTCCCTCTAATAGTTGATGCTATAACATTCCATGGAGAAATGCTGATATAACGATCATATGAAAGTCAATGGGTATTTTCTAACAGTATACACTATGGTACTATGGTGTCACTGTGTTTCAGCTCAGACATTAAATGCATATTGCATCTCTTTTTGTACAAGAATCAGAAAAAAATTACTAATTTGCTATATAAAGACAATGTTGTACCATGTAAGAGGAGGAGAAGAATAGCGGGACAGAATATCAGTTATGGGTATATATTAGAGATGAGCGGGTTCGGTTTCTTTGAATCCGAACCCGCACGAACTTCACTTTTTTTTTCACGGGTCCGAGCGACTCGGATCTTCCCGCCTTGCTCGGTTAACCCGAGCGCGCCCGAACGTCATCATGACGCTGTCGGATTCTCGCGAGACTCGGATTCTATATAAGGAGCCGCGCGTCGCCGCCATTTTCACACGTGCATTGAGATTGATAGGGAGAGGACGTGGCTGGCGTCCTCTCCATTAGAATAGATTAGAAGAGAGAGAGAGAGAGAGAGAGATTGTGCAGACAGAGTTTACCACAGTGACCAGTGCAGTTGTTGTTAAGTTAACTTTTATTTAATATATCCGTTCTCTGCTATATCCGTTCTCTGCCTGAAAAAAACGATACACAGCAGTCACACAGTGTGACTCAGTCTGTGTGCACTCAGCTCAGCCCAGTGTGCTGCACATCAATGTATAAAAGCTTATAATAATTGTGGGGGAGACTGGGGAGCACTGCAGGTTGTTATAGCAGGAGCCAGGAGTACATAATATTATATTAATTTAAAATTAAACAGTGCACACTTTTGCTGCAGGAGTGCCACTGCCAGTGTGACTAGTGGTGACCAGTGCCTGACCACCAGTATAGTAGTATATTGTTGTATACTATCTCTTTATCAACCAGTCTATATTAGCAGCAGACACAGTACAGTGCGGTAGTTCACGGCTGTGGCTACCTCTGTGTCGGCAGTCGGCACTCGGCAGGCAGTCCGTCCATCCATAATTGTATAATTATATACCACCTAACCGTGGTATTTTTTTTTCTTTCTTTATACCGTCGTCATAGTCATACTAGTTGTTACGAGTATACTACTATCTCTTTATCAACCAGTGTACAGTGCGGTAGTTCACGGCTGTGGCTACCTCTGTGTCGGCAGTCGGCAGGCAGTCCGTCCATCCATAATTGTATTATTATAATATATACCACCTAACCGTGGTTTTTTTTTCATTCTTTATACCGTCATAGTGTCATACTAGTTGTTACGAGTATACTACTATCTCTTTATCAACCAGTGTACAGTGCGGTAGTTCACGGCTGTGGCTACCTCTGTGTCGGCAGTCGGCAGGCAGTCCGTCCATCCATAATTGTATTATAATATATACCACCTAACCGTGGTTTTTTTTTCATTCTTTATACCGTCATAGTGTCATACTAGTTGTTACGAGTATACTACTATCTCTTTATCAACCAGTGTACAGTGCGGTAGTTCACGGCTGTGGCTACCTCTGTGTCGGCAGTCGGCAGGCAGTCCGTCCATCCATAATTGTATTACAATATATACCACCTAACCGTGGTTTTTTTTTCATTCTTTATACCGTCATAGTCAGTCATACTAGTTGTTACGAGTATACTACTATCTCTTTATCAACCAGTGTACAGTGCGGTAGTTCACGGCTGTGGCTACCTCTGTGTCGGAACTCGGCAGGCAGTCCGTCCATCCATAATTGTATTACAATATATACCACCTAACCGTGGTTTTTTTTTCATTCTTTATACCGTCATAGTCAGTCATACTAGTTGTTACGAGTATACTACTATCTCTTTATCAACCAGTGTACAGTGCGGTAGTTCACGGCTGTGGCTACCTCTGTGTCGGCACTCGGCAGGCAGTCCGTCCATCCATAATTGTATTACAATATATACCACCTAACCGTGGTTTTTTTATACCACCTAACCGTGGCAGTCCGTCCATAATTGTATACTAGTATCCAATCCATCCATCTCCATTGTTTACCTGAGGTGCCTTTTAGTTCTGCCTATAAAATATGGAGAACAAAAAAGTTGAGGTTCCAAAATTAGGGAAAGATCAAGATCCACTTCCACCTCGTGCTGAAGCTGCTGCCACTAGTCATGGCCGAGACGATGAAATGCCAGCAACGTCGTCTGCCAAGGCCGATGCCCAATGTCATAGTACAGAGCATGTCAAATCCAAAACACCAAATATCAGTAAAAAAAGGACTCCAAAACCTAAAATAAAATTGTCGGAGGAGAAGCGTAAACTTGCCAATATGCCATTTACCACACGGAGTGGCAAGGAACGGCTGAGGCCCTGGCCTATGTTCATGGCTAGTGGTTCAGCTTCACATGAGGATGGAAGCACTCAGCCTCTCGCTAGAAAACTGAAAAGACTCAAGCTGGCAAAAGCACCGCAAAGAACTGTGCGTTCTTTGAAATCCCAAATCCACAAGGAGAGTCCAATTGTGTCGGTTGCGATGCCTGACCTTCCCAACACTGGACGTGAAGAGCATGCGCCTTCCACTATTTGCATGCCCCCTGCAAGTGCTGGAAGGAGCACCCGCAGTCCAGTTCCTGATAGTCAGATTGAAGATGTCAGTGTTGAAGTACACCAGGATGAGGAGGATATGGGTGTTGCTGGCGCTGGGGAGGAAATTGACCAGAAGGATTCTGATGGTGAGGTGGTTTGTTTAAGTCAGGCACCCGGGGAGACACCTGTTGTCCGTGGGAGGAATATGGCCGTTGACATGCCAGGTGAAAATACCAAAAAAATCAGCTCTTCGGTGTGGAGGTATTTCACCAGAAATGCGGACAACAGGTGTCAAGCCGTGTGTTCCCTTTGTCAAGCTGTAATAAGTAGGGGTAAGGACGTTAACCACCTCGGAACATCCTCCCTTATACGTCACCTGCAGCGCATTCATAATAAGTCAGTGACAAGTTCAAAAACTTTGGGTGACAGCGGAAGCAGTCCACTGACCAGTAAATCCCTTCCTCTTGTAACCAAGCTCACGCAAACCACCCCACCAACTCCCTCAGTGTCAATTTCCTCCTTCCCCAGGAATGCCAATAGTCCTGCAGGCCATGTCACTGGCAAGTCTGACGAGTCCTCTCCTGCCTGGGATTCCTCCGATGCATCCTTGCGTGTAACGCCTACTGCTGCTGGCGCTGCTGTTGTTGCCGCTGGGAGTCGATGGTCATCCCAGAGGGGAAGTCGTAAGCCCACTTGTACTACTTCCAGTAAGCAATTGACTGTTCAACAGTCCTTTGCGAGGAAGATGAAATATCACAGCAGTCATCCTACTGCAAAGCGGATAACTGAGTCCTTGACAACTATGTTGGTGTTAGACGTGCGTCCGGTATCCGCCGTTAGTTCACAGGGAACTAGACAATTTATTGAGGCAGTGTGCCCCCGTTACCAAATACCATCTAGGTTCCACTTCTCTAGGCAGGCGATACCGAGAATGTACACGGACGTCAGAAAAAGACTCACCAGTGTCCTAAAAAATGCAGTTGTACCCAATGTCCACTTAACCACGGACATGTGGACAAGTGGAGCAGGGCAGGGTCAGGACTATATGACTGTGACAGCCCACTGGGTAGATGTATGGACTCCCGCCGCAAGAACAGCAGCGGCGGCACCAGTAGCAGCATCTCGCAAACGCCAACTCTTTCCTAGGCAGGCTACGCTTTGTATCACCGCTTTCCAGAATACGCACACAGCTGAAAACCTCTTACGGCAACTGAGGAAGATCATCGCGGAATGGCTTACCCCAATTGGACTCTCCTGTGGATTTGTGGCATCGGACAACGCCAGCAATATTGTGTGTGCATTAAATATGGGCAAATTCCAGCACGTCCCATGTTTTGCACATACCTTGAATTTGGTGGTGCAGAATTTTTTAAAAAACGACAGGGGCGTGCAAGAGATGCTGTCGGTGGCCAGAAAAATTGCGGGACACTTTCGGCGTACAGGCACCACGTACAGAAGACTGGAGCACCACCAAAAACTACTGAACCTGCCCTGCCATCATCTGAAGCAAGAAGTGGTAACGAGGTGGAATTCAACCCTCTATATGCTTCAGAGGTTGGAGGAGCAGCAAAAGGCCATTCAAGCCTATACAATTGAGCACGATATAGGAGATGGAATGCACCTGTCTCAAGTGCAGTGGAGAATGATTTCAACGTTGTGCAAGGTTCTGATGCCCTTTGAACTTGCCACACGTGAAGTCAGTTCAGACACTGCCAGCCTGAGTCAGGTCATTCCCCTCATCAGGCTTTTGCAGAAGAAGCTGGAGGCATTGAAGAAGGAGCTAACACGGAGCGATTCCGCTAGGCATGTGGGACTTGTGGATGCAGCCCTTAATTCGCTTAACAAGGATTCACGGGTGGTCAATCTGTTGAAATCAGAGCACTACATTTTGGCCACCGTGCTCGATCCTAGATTTAAAGCCTACCTTGGATCTCTCTTTCCGGCAGACACAGGTCTGCTGGGGTTGAAAGACCTGCTGGTGACAAAATTGTCAAGTCAAGCGGAACGCGACCTGTCAACATCTCCTCCTTCACATTCTCCCGCAACTGGGGGTGCGAGGAAAAGGCTCAGAATTCCGAGCCCACCCGCTGGCGGTGATGCAGGGCAGTCTGGAGCGACTGCTGATGCTGACATCTGGTCCGGACTGAAGGACCTGCCAACGATTACGGACATGTCGTCTACTGTCACTGCATATGATTCTCTCAACATTGATAGAATGGTGGAGGATTATATGAGTGACCGCATCCAAGTAGGCACGTCACACAGTCCGTACTTATACTGGCAGGAAAAAGAGGCAATTTGGAGGCCCTTGCACAAACTGGCTTTATTCTACCTAAGTTGCCCTCCCACAAGTGTGTACTCCGAAAGAGTGTTTAGTGCCGCCGCTCACCTTGTCAGCAATCGGCGTACGAGGTTACATCCAGAAAATGTGGAGAAGATGATGTTCATTAAAATGAATTATAATCAATTCCTCCGCGGAGACATTGACCAGCAGCAATTGCCTCCACAAAGTACACAGGGAGCTGAGATGGTGGATTCCAGTGGGGACGAATTGATAATCTGTGAGGAGGGGGATGTACACGGTGATATATCGGAGGGTGAAGATGAGGTGGACATCTTGCCTCTGTAGAGCCAGTTTGTGCAAGGAGAGATTAATTGCTTCTTTTTTGGGGGGGGTCCAAACCAACCCGTCATATCAGTCACAGTCGTGTGGCAGACCCTGTCACTGAAATGATGGGTTGGTTAAAGTGTGCATGTCCTGTTTTGTTTATACAACATAAGGGTGGGTGGGAGGGCCCAAGGATAATTCCATCTTGCACCTCTTTTTTCTTTTCTTTTTCTTTGCATCATGTGCTGATTGGGGAGGGTTTTTTGGAAGGGACATCCTGCGTGACACTGCAGTGCCACTCCTAGATGGGCCCGGTGTTTGTGTCGGCCACTAGGGTCGCTAATCTTACTCACACAGCTACCTCATTGCGCCTCTTTTTTTCTTTGCGTCATGTGCTGTTTGGGGAGGGTTTTTTGGAAGGGACATCCTGCGTGACACTGCAGTGCCACTCCTAGATGGGCCCGGTGTTTGTGTCGGCCACTAGGGTCGCTAATCTTACTCACACAGTCAGCTACCTCATTGCGCCTCTTTTTTTCTTTGCGTCATGTGCTGTTTGGGGAGGGTTTTTTGGAAGGGCCATCCTGCGTGACACTGCAGTGCCACTCCTAGATGGGCCCGGTGTTTGTGTCGGCCACTAGGGTCGCTAATCTTACTCACACAGCTACCTCATTGCGCCTCTTTTTTTCTTTGCGTCATGTGCTGTTTGGGGAGGGTTTTTTGGAAGGGCCATCCTGCGTGACACTGCAGTGCCACTCCTAGATGGGCCCGGTGTTTGTGTCGGCCACTAGGGTCGCTAATCTTACTCACACAGCTACCTCATTGCGCCTCTTTTTTTCTTTGCGTCATGTGCTGTTTGGGGAGGGTTTTTTGGAAGGGACATCCTGCGTGACACTGCAGTGCCACTCCTAGATGGGCCCGGTGTTTGTGTCGGCCACTAGGGTCGCTTATCTTACTCACACAGCGACCTCGGTGCAAATTTTAGGACTAAAAATAATATTGTGAGGTGTGAGGTATTCAGAATAGACTGAAAATGAGTGTAAATTATGGTTTTTGAGGTTAATAATACTTTGGGATCAAAATGACCCCCAAATTCTATGATTTAAGCTGTTTTTTAGTGTTTTTGGAAAAAAACACCCGAATCCAAAACACACCCGAATCCGACAAAAATAATTCGGTGAGGTTTTGCAAAACGCGTTCGAACCCAAAACACGGCCGCGGAACCGAACCCAAAACCAAAACACAAAACCCGAAAAATTTCAGGCGCTCATCTCTAGTATATATAGTAAGTGGTTTTCATATGATAATCCGCAGGGAATCAGATGTGGCTCAAGATTGAAGTATTACGTTTAATAATTTTAATGTAAAATGTAGGGCTTATGGCAGAGTTTCCCAAACTCCACCATTACAGTCCAGGTTTTAAGGATATCCATGCTTAAATTCAGATGGTTACATCAAACTGACTTGGGTACTTATTAAGTCACCTGTACTCAAAAATGGATATCCTTAAAACCTGGACTGTAATGGCAAAGTTTGGGAAGCACTGGCTTAGGGCATAGACGGCTATTTTAATTGACACTGTCTTTCATAACATATACTTTGTGCTATATATGTACATATAGGAGTAACTGTATTGTTTGTAGGAAATGTTAAAAAGTTTTCATGTGGTTTAAAATGAAATATTATGCATTAGTATGAATCTAGGGTCATAGTAACAGAGAGCGCTGCTATGATGTCCAACTCGCTTTCAAAGTACCTTCCAGCAAACAACTTCTCACCTACTCCAGATTAAGGAAGCTCCCTCTAGTGATCAAGCCGTGGCTGCAGTCATAGGGGGAGATTTATCAAAGCTTGGAAAAAGATACAGAGTGTGCTACCTATTGGTTATTATGACAACAGCTAGAGATCTTCAGTAAGTCAGTAGAGATGAGAAATTGTCTGCTTCATGTACATGATGGCTCTTACCAGAATTTGGCTTGTAGTTCTATGAAAGTTTAGATGTCCCCTATATAGGGCTCTCTGGGGTTGCCAATACTTATTGTACCACACTGCTATTCAAAAACTCTGACTATAGAACAGATGACAATACAAATAAATAAATGCTGATTTATCTTGAAATGAGCCAGGAATTAAAAAGAAAACACAATTAGGGAGAACAGTCATCTCATTTACAAAAATAAGGTATATACAGTTAAATGTCTGCTGTGTTTTGTTGCTTTTTGAGCTGTCCCTCATGATATGTTTTTTTATTATTATTATTATTATTATTATTATTATTGCTATTATTTATTTGTTTATATACTGTAACAATGACATATAGTGTGTGTCCCTTCATGATCCGCCACCAGTACTGAGATTCACCCAGGTGAAGTTTGACAGACATATGTCTATTTTGGTGGATGGCGACTTGGGTAATTAACTCCTTGGCGGATACCCCCTTTAAATATCAGTTATTCAAGTATGGTTTTAACAAAAAGCAAAATAAATGTAAAAAGAGGAGAGTGGTGAGCACTGTAATGTTATATCTAGTTCATTAAGGGCTGTCAGGAGCCATTTATCTGTCTGATCAGTCTCAGGATAAAATAATGACAGGTCATCGTCTGCTACAAGTCACACAGTACCTCTGAGGCACACCCCTGGGACGAGTTCTACATCCAATGCAGCACAAGAAGAAACAGGAGAGACAAGAGGTTAGACATAAAGAAACACAAAATCATTCAGAGAAGCATTACCATGGAAAATGCAGTAAGAAAATTTAGAAGAAATTATATATGAGTTTCACATATAGATATATAGACATATACACAGCTATAGACACTCATACTTTATGTATTTTGTATTTGTGTGTGTATCTATATATGTATACACATACATACATACATACATACATACATACCTGTACATATGAATTATTTCAATCTTTGACCTCTGTTATGTTTAGAACTGGGCCTATATACTTGTTTGAGACCGCATGGTCAAGAAAGATATAACCGGCACATCCATCTAACATGCCAATGGCTCCCGGCCAGGGCGCAACCCGTGAATAATCCGATTAAGCAAACATAATATTTTTTTTAAGGCTTCAGTCCACATTTAACAAAAACTTAAATTTCCTTGTGTTACATTTCTTTAAAGTTGTGTTACGTATGTTATCTTTTCCAAACATGTTTAGGAAAATTACAAATTTATTTCCTACATTTCTTACATGAACTTCTATTACACTCACAATTTCTTTAACTAGAAAAATGATTTTAAACAAGTGCATTTTGCAATGATAAATTGAAAGTTGAATATTGAGTAGAATTAAATACTCAAGTTTAACTGTGTCATTGTGGAACTATACAAATTATTGTATAGGATTGTTTGGCTACACTATGGTGGTCATTCCGAGTTGGTCGCTCGGTAATTTTTTTCGCATCGCAGCGATTTTCCGCTTATTGCGCATGCGCAATGTTCGCACTGCGACTGCGCCAAGTAAATTTGCTATGAAGATTGGTATTTTACTCACGGCGTTACGAGGTTTTTTCTTCGTTCTGGTGATCGTAATGTGATTGACAGGAAGTGGGTGTTTCTGGGCGGAAACTGGCCGTTTTATGGGAGTGTGTGAAAAAACGCTACAGTTTCTGGGAAAAACGCGGGAGTGGCTGGAGAAACGGAGGAGTGTCTGGGCGAACGCTGGGTGTGTTTGTGACGTCAAACCAGGAATGACAAGCACTGAACTGATCGCACTGGAAGAGTAAGTCTCGAGCTACTCAGAAACTGCTCAGAGAAGTCTTTTCGCAATATTGCGAATCTTTCGTTCGCAATTTTGATAAGCTAAGATTCACTCCCAGTAGGCGGCGGCTTAGCGTGTGCAATGCTGCTAAAAGCAGCTTGCGAGCGAACAACTCGGAATCACCCCCTATGTTCATTTGTTGCATAAATAAATGGAATAGCACAAGAAAGCCAACATTGCATGACTTATAATAGCCTGCAGTTTACGGACTCCACCTCATGGGGGAGCTCCTGCAACAATAAAAGCTGGCTAGTGATTGGAACAGTAAAGACTGCAGGCTGTATCAATTCTGCATAGGTTATATATACTGTACATTAATATTAATGGTAATGCCTAATGTTGAATAGGTGGGGTTGAGGTATTAGAACTGCATGAAATAAGGGGATATTCTTGGTTTTATACCAGAGCATGTTTCTGTAAAGTGAATACAATAAGTATCTGGACACTTATCCAGAGTGGAGGCTGCTATAAACCTTGTTTCCCCTTGTAACTTATAACAGAGTATGGTCACCTTTTTTCATAGTAAAAAAAAAACAAAAACCTGTTTGCATCCATTTTGTTTTCTGAACCAACTTACATAAGAAAGCAGCGTATGAATTAACCAGGAATAAGCTATACTTCTGTGCCTGTCATAAAAGCATGTTACCTATAGGTTAGCTTTGCTTAGATCAGGGAAGCCCAACTGTCCAGGTTTTAGGGATCCCTGCTTGTGCATAGATCACCTGTGCCTAAGCATGGATTATCTTTAACACCTGGGCTGTTGTGGTGCCTTGAGGGGCACGTTTGAGAACCACATCTTTGCAGAGACTAGGGTTTATGGGGCCCACACACGGTGCTATTTGTGCTAGGTGAGATCAGAGCCTATACAATGTGCGCTATGTGATTTGGACTAAGTGGGGTATGCTATTTGAACTACATCCAATTGTGAATACACTACAATGTACTATGTGTGCTGTAGTACAAAAATACCTGCCTGCACATACTATTTTGCCTTGAGATATGGACTAGACGGGCGCGCGCATCACATCGCAAGGGACAATACACACTTTGCTATTTGAACTAGAAGCGATGCTATTTGAACTAAAAAGATCAAATAGCATGCAATAATTGTACCGTGTGTGGGCCCCATGAGGATGTAGATTTGGATAGATTCCCATCTATTTTTAAATCTCTCCAAATTCAATGTTGTATTTCCGGTGCTAAAACCATACTTACCTACTCTCCCGGAAGCTGCGGGAGGCTCCCGTTTTTTGGGGTAGCCCCCCGCACCCCCGGAAGAGTGGGCAGGTCTCCCGCATCCTGCTCGCATCTTAGTGATGCGAGCAGGATGGAGATAACCTCCCGCATTCGCGGGTCCGTCGGGTGGAGAAGGGGTTAAAATGACGCAAAACGCGTCATTTTAGCCCCGCCCCCTTCCCGCGGACCCGCGAATCGGAGAGGAGAGTTACAATGTAGGTAAGTATGGCTAAAACACACATTTACGAACATTTAAAAATCAATATGAAAAACATCTGTCCCTTAACCAAGACATCGATTTAGATCGTTTTGGATCGATTTTAAATCCATCCAAACTGACCTTTAGTAAATATACTCAAGGGGCCTTACAGTATGTATAATGTACACTTGATAGACAACTCAAAATGCACTGTTTTTGCACCAGTGTGTGTCCAGCAATATTTCATGTGCATGAAGCTTTATATTGTCCTGTTTGAATTGTGCTTTACCTTCAAAATGCAACATAATTTTTTGTTTTGTTATCTAAAAAATAATAATAAATAAAAATGTTACCATATTTGTTACGGTCAAGTTACGGAGTGCTGGAAAACACCTCAGAAGGCCTTAATGCAATATATCCAATAGATGAGCCATTAACATCAGTAAACCATGACCCTATTTCAGAATGATAATTACTAATCTCTTGGCCCCATAATGTAATTATTAACGGGTCACTATTCAACAGGTGCATTCACTGCAAACAGAAAGCTCTGTGTCTGCTGCATACTAACACTGCAATCTATTACATATTTAACCAAGAAATAGAAATGCCTGAAATATACATATTATTGTCATTAGTTACTGATACCCATTTCTCATACTTGCCTACCCTCCCGGAATCGGGTGTTCTTCCCGGCCCCCCGGAAAGGGGGGCAAGTCTACCGCTTTCCCAGGCAGCCCCCCGTGATCTATGTTTTATATACAGTATATAGTATAAAAAAAATTAAGGCACCCACCGGGCATTTTTAAAATAGTGGAAGAATTAGGTTATCAGTCAATATTTACCATACTATTCCTTTACCATACTATCCCGGTTTAATGGAATAGTATGGTAGATAAATATGTATATATATATGTGTGTGTGTATATTTATTTATTTATTTATTTATATCATACCTCCCAACTTTGATAAAGCATGAATCAAGACTCCTGTACGGCAAAGCGGCGACCTCTGGAAAAGGGGGTATGGCTTCAGAGAAAAGGGGCATGGAATCACACTAATGTCGCAATCGTGAGCCACGCCCCCATTTTCCATCACTGTAGGGGCATGGTCAGCACTCTGAGCTGCTGGCATGCCCCCAGTCCCTCTGTCTCCATGAATAGATGCTGTATGCGCACGCACACAGCGTCTATTCACTGCTGCTCTTCAGCAGAGCAGCGATTGACAAGAGCCTCCCAACTTCCGCCCCCCACCCCACGCAAAAATCAGGGCAATTGTGTGTGTGTGTGTGTGTGTGTGTGTATGTATATATATATATATATATATACATACATACATATGTACACACACACACACACACACACATAATGGAAAATGATTAATTCAGCCTGTTAAAGAGCTTAATTTCCTTATAAAATTTAAGTGGTGATTTAGTCTAGAAATTCCTTTCACTTATATTTTCCCTTTACCTATATACTGAGGCACTCTGTACATCATTGCCTTATAGTTAATGTTCTGCACTAGTCTCATTTTTTTTTTTAAACTTGAATTTCATGTAAATCCAGTTATAATTGATATGTAAGATACTGTAACTATAACTTGGTAGCTTTGCTGCTGGTTACTGTGACATCACACCTAGCCTGTGACATCACAATGCTACTTCCTGTAACATTCTATCTACAGCCGCTGAAGTTTCCAGTTACCATGCAGGAAGACAGGTAGGAGGAGGTGAGTCCTACATAGCAGCGAATGATGGAGGAGGGTAAGGAAAACAGAGTGCAGTATAGTCAAGACAAGATAGACAGAATAGGGGATATAGCTACAAGGACACATAATTTGGAGTAGCTCAGGAAGGAATTCCATATTTAGGAATAATAATGTAGCGTTACAGAAATAAAGAGGGCAGTATGGAGGACAAGCACACATACAGTGGATGCAGATAAGCCTCTATGAGGCAGGATCTTGCTTTGGAATGAAAAAGGAAATAAAATATATAAATGGCAAATTGATAAATTTTACAGTATGTTTAGTTCAATGAAAAGTGGTTGACTCATGGACACTCTATTGTACTTAAACTAGTAGTATGCTTAAGGATAGTCTTTTGTGTTTTTTATATCATCATCTGGCAAAGAGATTTGCAGAGTGTCGGGTGACCGGCAAAGAGATCTGCAAAGTGTCAGTTGAAGACGACGGGAAGGAGTCGCAGAGCAGAGGCAGCAAGGTCCTTGGATAGCAGGCAGGAGGTAAGTTAACATACACGTGTGTGTGTGTGGGGGGGGGGGAGATAGGGCTATTGAGAGCACAGTACAAAACAGAGACTGGGGTGGGAGCACAATACAAAACAGGCAGATGGAGGCAGCTCAGTATAGGACATACAAATGGTGTGGGGGCAGGGGCGGTGCTAGGGTGTTCGGCGCCCCCCTGCAAACTATAACCCATACTTTGAAAAGTGACAGGGGTTGGTCTCACAAATAATGGGCGTGGTAACACCATAGTACTCCCAATTCAATTTACGTCACACAATAGCACAATTTTATTCGCATTACACCACTCGTAGTGCCCGATTCATAGTATGCCACATTGTAGTGTCCCTTATTCACGTTTTGTCACACAGTAGCGCCCCCCTAGTTATGTTACACTACACATAATGCCCCTTATACACATAATGCCCACAGTAGTGTCCCTTACACATAAGGCCCGCAGTAGTAGTGCCCCTTATACACATAATGTCCACTGTAGTAGCCCCCTTACACAATGCCCACAGTACTGTAGTGCCCCTTATACACATAATGCCCACAGTAGTAGTGTTCCTTACACATAATTCCAACAGTAGTAGTACCTCTTATACACATAATTCCCACAGTAGTAGTGCCCCTTATATACATTACGCCCACAGTAGTACCCTTTACATGCATAATGTCAATAGTAGTAATGCCCCTTATACACATGATGCGCACAGTAGTAGTGCCACTTATACACATAATGCCCATAGTAGTAGTGCTGCTTATATGCATAATCTCCACAGTAGTAGTGTCCCTTATATACATAATACCCACAGTAGTAATGCCCCTATACACATAATGCCCACAGTAGTAGTGCCCCTATACACATAATGCCCACAGTAGTAGTGCTCCTTATACGGGATCAGTACTAAATGCCTCCGGTCGGAATCCCGGCGGTCGAAATACCGACGCCGGAATCCCGACCACACAATCCCGACAGGGGTGGTGAGCGGAACACAGCCCCTTGCGGGCTCGCTTCGCTCGCCACGCTGCTACGCTCGGCACACTATTATATTCTCCCTCTATGGGTGTCGTGGACACCCACGGAGGGAGAATATGTCGGGATTGTGGCGGTCGGAATTCCGGCGTCGGTATTTCGACCGCCGGGATTCCGTCCGGCGGCATCTTGACCGCATCCCCCTTATACACATAGGTGGTCATTCCGAGTTAATCGCTCGCTGACGATTTTCGCAGCGCAGCGATCAAGTGAAAAAGCGGCAATTCTGTGCATGTGCATGGTACGCAGCGCGCATGCGCTAAGTACTTTCACACAAAACTTTGTCGTTTTGCCCAAGCTCGAGTGACGTTTTTCAGTCGCTCGAGTGATCGTAGTATGATTGACAGGAAGTGGGTGTTTCTGGGCGGCAACTCTGCGTTTTCAGGGAGTGTGCTAAAAAACGCAGGCGTGCCAGGCAAAAACGCAGGAGTGGCTGGAGAAATGGGGGAGTGGCTGGCCGAACGCAGGGCGTGTTTGTGACGTCAAACCAGGAACTAAACAGACTGCATTCATCGCAAGATAGGAGTAGGTCTGGAGCTACTCAGAAACGCATGAAATTTTTCAGGCGCAATTCTGCTAATCTTTCGTTCGCACTTCTGCTAAGCTAAGATACACTCCCAGAAGGCGGCGGCCTAGCGTGTGCACTGCTGCTAAAAGCAGCTAGCGAGCAATCAACTCGGAATGAGGGCCATAATGTCATCTCTAATTTAAAAGACAGTTACAGTAGCTGTATCATTATGACTGTAACTTGCACACTGTGGGTATTGTACGATACTAACGTGGTCCTAGCACTAGGGAAGATAAACCTGGAGCAGATAACTTGGGTCTCTATGAGGCAGGATCTTGGTTTTGGATGAAAAAAGTCAATAAAACAGATAAATTGCAAATTAATAAAATTGGAAGTATGTAACAAAATGTAGTAGTACAATTATACACAAAGTCTGACCAAGAAATTCTGGTTGTTCAGATCATCATTTGGCAAAGTTCTGGCAAAGAGATTTGCAGAGTGTCGGGTGACCGGCAAAGAGATCTGCAAAGTGTCAGTTGAAGACGACGGGAGGGGTCGCAGAGACAGCAAATACTGCAGGATAACATGCAGGAGGTACGTTACCATACTTAAGTAATTGTGTGTGTGGTGGGGGGTATTGAGAGCACAGTACAAAACAGAGACTATGGTGGGGGGAGAGTGGACAATACAAAACATGCAGAAGGGAGCAGCTCAGTATAGGACATACAGATGGTGTGGGGGCAGGGGCGTTGCTAGGGTGTTTGTCACCCCCCTGTAAACTATAAATTTAAGTCCCCACATACTTTGTAAAGTGGAGCAAGCTGCCTGAAAAAAGGGGTGTCGTCTCACAAAGAAGGGGCGTGGCCACACATTAGTACTCCCAATTCAAATTACTTCACACAACAGAACAATCTTATTCACATTACACCACACGTAGTGCCCGATTCATAGTGTGCCACGTAGTAATTTTGCCGTTTGTCTCTCTGCTTGTTCATCCACTAACAATGTTTTTTCATCTTTTCATCTTAGTCTACACAGCAGTTGACCGTTGGCAAGTATAGGCAGGTATAGGTAAGTATTGTACCCCTCCCATTACCTATAGCTTCCAGGGGGGTTAGAGTTAGGCTGCAGGTGGGGAGAGGTTAGGGATAGGCTGCGGGTAGGGTGGGTTAGGCACCCCCGGGGGTAGTTCAGTTGCAGGGGAGGGAGGGTTAGGTTTAGGCAGCGGGGATGGAGGTAAGGATTAGGCACCTCTGCGGGAGGGTTAGATTTAGGCACAAAGGGGAGGTTAGTGTTAGGCTGCAGACAGGGAGGGTTAAGAGGGTGGGGAGAGGGGAAAACACCCCTACTCACCCCTGTCTGTCTTCTTTGCACGGGAACCGGCATCGGAACGACCACCAGGATCCTGTGCGCCGGGATATCGTACTGATCCCCCTATTAGTACACCTATTAATGCCTAGGGATAGGCGATCCTGAGGCCATGGTTCCCCAGAGGTTTCCCCCCAATGGGGTTTTTCCTCTCCTGAGTGCTGAAGGATGACTCTTCGTGAGTCCAGAGGTGTAGCTTTTATGCCACGATCAATCTCATGCCCGTCCCTGCAATGTATAAAAAGTAAAGTAATCGCTAATGCGATCACTTTACTTCTGGGTTTAGACCCCGGCTGCGCTACTTCACATGTGCATTCGTCAGACAGTGTTTGTGAGAGCAGACAGTAATGCAGAGAGATCCCAAGGATCCTTCTACTGGGAAGAATTGCATAATGTAGCCCACGGGCTGGGCCCGTGCTAGGGTGTTCGATGCCCCCCTGCAAAATATAAATTTGCGCCCTCCCATACTTTACAAAGGGACGTGCCAAATGGGTGTAGTCTCTCAAAGAAGGGGTGTGGCCACACAATAGTAATCTCATTTCATATTACACCACACAGTACCACAACCTTAATTACATTACACTGCACGTACTAGTGCAGTTTATACACATAATGCCCCCAGTAGTAGTGCTGCTTATGCATAATGCCCCCAGTAGTAGCGGCGCATATGCATAATGCCCTCAGTAGTAGCGGCGCTTATGCATAATGCCCCCAGTAGTAGCGGCGCTTATGCATAATGCCCCCAGTAGTAGCGGCGCTTATGCATAATGCCCCCAGTAGAAGCGGCGCTTATGCATAATGCCCCCAGTAGTAGCGGCGCTTATGCATAATGCCCCCAGTAGTAGCGGCGCTTATGCATAATGCCCCCAGTAATAGCGATCTTATGTATACTGCCCCCGGTAGTAGCGCGCTTATGCATAATGCCCAGAGTAGTAGTGCTGCTTATACACACAGTGCCCCAAGTAGTAGTGGCGCTTATGCATAATGCCCCCAGTAGTAGCGGCGCTTATGCATAATGCCCCCAGTAGTAGCCACGCTTATGCATAATGCCCCCAGTAATAGCGATC
The DNA here is from genome assembly GCF_028390025.1 of Pseudophryne corroboree. Lineage (NCBI taxonomy): Eukaryota > Metazoa > Chordata > Amphibia > Anura > Myobatrachidae > Pseudophryne > Pseudophryne corroboree. The sequence goes on from NC_086445.1 coordinate 873,950,233, forward strand.
TTATGTATACTGCCCCCGGTAGCAGCGCGCTTATGCATAATGCCCTCAGTAGTAGCGTTCTTATGCATAATGTCCCGAGTAGTAGTGCTGCTTATACACACAGTGCCCCCAGTAGTAGTGGCGTTTATGCATAATGCCCCCAGTAGTAGCGGCGCTTATGCATAATGCCCCCAGTAGTAGTGGCGTTTATGCATAATGCCCCCAGTAGTAGAGTGCTTATGTATACTGCCTCCAGTAGTAGTGCCGCTTATGCATAATGCCCCGATAAGTAGCGCCGCTTATGCATAATGCCGCCGGTAGTAGCGCCGATTATGCATAATGCCCCCGGTAGTAGTGCTGCTTATGCATAATGCTCCCAGTGGTAGCGGCACATGCATAATGCCCCCAGTAGTAGCGGCGCTTATGCTTAATGCCCGCAGTGGTAGCGCCACTTATGCATAATTCCCCCAGTGGTAGCGCGGCTTATGCATAATGCCCCCAGTAGTAGCACACTTATTTATACTGCCTCTAGTAGTAGCACGCTTATGTATACTGCCCCCATTAGTAGAATGCTTATGTATACTGCCTCCAGTAGTAGTGCCGCTTATGCATAATGCCCCGATAAGTAGCGCCGCTTATGCATAATGCCGCCGGTAGTAGCGCCGATTATGCATAATGCCCCCGGTAGTAGTGCTGCTTATGCATAATGCTCCCAGTGGTAGCGGCACATGCATAATGCCCCCAGTAGTAGCGCCGCTTATGCATACTGCCCCCAGTAGTAGCGCCGCTTATGCATAATGCCCCCGGTAGTAGCGCCGCTTATGCATAATGCCCCCGGTAGTAGCGCCGCTTATGCATAATGCCCCCGGTAGTAGCGCCGCTTATGCATAATGCCCCTGGTAGTAGCGCCGCTTATGCATAATGCCCCCGGTAGTAGGGCCGCTTATGCATAATGCCCCCGGTAGTAGGGCCGCTTATGCATAATGCCCCCGGTAGTAGCGCCGCTAAAGCAAAATTCCCCCAGTGGTAGCGTGGCTTATGCATAATGCCCCCAGTAGTAGCACACTTATGTAAACTGCCTCTAGTAGTAGCACACTTATGTATACTGCCCCCAGTAGTAGAGTGCTTATGTATACTGCCTCCAGTAGTAGTGCCGCTTATGCATAATGCCCCCAGTAGTAGCGCCGCTTATGCATAATGCCCCCGGTAGTAGCGCCGCTTATGCATAATGCTCCCGGTAGTAGCGATGGTTATGCATAATGCCCCCAGTAGTAGTGCTGCTTATGCATAATGCCCCCAGTGGTAGCGGCGCTTATGCTTAATGCCCCCAGTGGTAGCGCCGCTTATGCATAATTCTCCCAGTGGTAGGGCGCTTATGCATAATGCCCCCATTGGTAGTGGAGCTTATGCATAATGCCCCCAGTAGTAGTGCGCTTATGTATAATGCCCCCAGTAGTAGTGCGCTTTTGTATAATGCCCCCAGTAATAGCGGCGCTTATGCAGAATGCCCCCAGTAATAGCTACGCTTATGTATACTGCCCCCAGTAGTAGCGCGCTTATGCATAATGCCCCCAGTAGTGGCGCAGGTTATGCATAATGCCCCCAGTAGTAGCGCAGGTTATGCATAATGCCCCCAGTAGTAGCGCAGGATATGCATAATGCCCCCAGTAGTAGCGCAGGTTATGCATAATGCCCCCAGTAGTAGCGCGCTTATGTATACTGCCCCCAGTTGTAGCGCCACTTACGCATAATGCCCCCAGTAGTAGCGCCGCTTATGCATAATGCCCGCAGTAGTAGCGCCGCTTATGCATAATGCCCTCAGTAGTAGTGGCGCTTATGCATAATGCCCCCAGTAGTAGTACGCTTATGTATAATGCCCCCAGTGGTAATGTGCTTATGTATAATGCCCCCAGTAGTAGCGACGCTTATATATAATACCCCAGTAGTAATGTGCTTATGTATAATGCCCCCAGTAGTAGTGGCGCTTATGCAGAATGCCCCCAGTAGTAGCGCGCTTATGTACACTGCCCCCAGTAGTAGCACGCTTATGCATACTGCCTCCAGTAGTAGCACGCTTATGCATACTGCCCCCAGAAGTAGCGCCGCTTATGCATAATGCCCCCAGTAGTAGTGCCGCTTATGCATAATGAACCCGGTAGTAGCGCCGCTTATGCATAAAGCCCCCAGTGGTAGCGCCGCTTATACATAATTCCCCCAGTGGTAGTGCGCTTCTGCGTAATGCCCTCGGTAGTGGCGGCGCTTATGCATAATGCCCCCAGTAGTGGCGGCTCTTATGCATAATGCCCCCAGTAGTAGTGGCGCTTATGCAGAATGCCCCCAGTAGTAGTGGCGCTTATGCAGAATGCCCCCCCGTAGTAGCACACTTATGCATACTGCCTCCAGTAGTAGCGACGCTTATGCATACTGCCCCCAGTAGTAGTGCCGCTTATGCATACTGCCCGCAGTAGTAGCGCCGCTTATGCATAATGCCCCCGGTAGTAGCGCCGCTTATGCATAATTCCCCCAGTGGTAGCGTGGCTTATGCATAATGCCCCCCAGTAGTAGCACACTTATGTATACTGCCTCTAGTAGTAGCGCCGCTTATGTATACTGCCCCCAGTAGTAGAGTGCTTATGTATACTGCCTCCAGTAGTAGTGTCGTTTATGCATAATGCCCCCAGTAGTAGCGCCGCTTATGCATAATGCCCCCGGTAGTAGTGCTGCTTATGCATAATGCCCCCAGTGGTAGCGGCGCTTATGCTTAATGCCCCCAGTGGTAGCGCCGCTTATGCATAATTCTCACAGTGGTAGCGTGCTTATGCATAATGCCCCCATTGGTAGTGGAGCTTATGCATAATGCCCCCAGTAGTAGTGCGCTTATGTATAATGCCCCCAGTAGTAGTGCGCTTTTGTATAATGCCCCCAGTAATAGCGGCGCTTATGCAGAATGCCCCCAGTAATAGCTGCGCTTATGTATATTGCCCCCAGTAGTAGCACGCTTATGTATACTGCCCCCAGTAGTAGCGCGCTTATGCATAATGCCCCCAGTAGTAGCGCAGGTTATGCATAATGCCCCCAGTAGTAGCGCAGGTTATGCATAATGCCCCCAGTAGCGCAGGTTATGCATAATGCCCCCAGTAGTAGCGCGCTTATGTATACTGCCCCCAGTTGTAGCGCCACATATGCATAATGCCCCCAGTAGTAGCGCCGCTTATGCATAATGACCCCAGTAGTAGCGCCGCTTATGCATAATGGCCCCAGTAGTAGTGCCGCTTATGCATAATGCTACCAGTGGTAGCGCCGCTTACACATAATTCCCCCAGTGGTAGCGCGCTTATGCATAATGCCCCCAGTAGTGGCAGCGCTTATGCATAATTCCCCCAGTTGTAGCGGCCTTATGTATACTGCCTCTAGTAGTAGCACACTTATGTATACTGCCCCCAGTAGTAGAGTGCTTATGTATACTGCCTCCAGTAGTAGTGTCGTTTATGCATAATGCCCCCAGTAGTAGCGCCGCTTATGCATAATGCCCCCGGTAGTAGCGCCGCTTATGCATAATGCCCCCGGTAGTAGCGCCGCTTATGCATAATGCCCCCAGTAGTAGTGCTGCTTATGCATAATGCCCCCAGTGGTAGCGGCGCTTATGCTTAATGCCCCCAGTGGTAGCGCCGCTTATGCATAATTCTCACAGTGGTAGCGTGCTTATGCATAATGCCCCCATTGGTAGTGGAGCTTATGCATAATGCCCCCAGTAGTAGTGCGCTTATGTATAATGCCCCCAGTAGTAGTGCGCTTTTGTATAATGCCCCCAGTAATAGCGGCGCTTATGCAGAATGCCCCCAGTAATAGCTGCGCTTATGTATATTGCCCCCAGTAGTAGCACGCTTATGTATACTGCCCCCAGTAGTAGCGCGCTTATGCATAATGCCCCCAGTAGTAGCGCAGGTTATGCATAATGCCCCCAGTAGTAGCGCAGGTTATGCATAATGCCCCCAGTAGCGCAGGTTATGCATAATGCCCCCAGTAGTAGCGCGCTTATGTATACTGCCCCCAGTTGTAGCGCCACATATGCATAATGCCCCCAGTAGTAGCGCCGCTTATGCATAATGACCCCAGTAGTAGCGCTACTTATGCATAATGCCCCCAGTAGTAGTGGCGCTTATGTATACTGCCCCTAGTAGCGCGCTTACGTACACTGCCCCCAGTAGTAGCACACTTATGCATACTGCCTCCAGTAGTAGCGCCGCTTATGCATAATGCCCCCAGTAGTAGTGCCGCTTATGCATAATGAACCCGGTAGTAGCGCCGCTTATGCATAAAGCCCCCAGTAGTAGCGCCGCTTATGCATAATGCTACCAGTGGTAGCACCGCTTATACATAATGCCCCCAGTGGTAGCGCGCTTATGCATAATGCCCCCAGTAGTGGCGGCGCTTAAGCATAATGCCCCCAGTAGAGGCGACGCTTATGCATAATGCCCCCAGTAGTAGCGGCGCTTATGCATAATGCCCCCAGTAGTAGTACGCTTATGTATAATGCCCCCAGTGGTTATGTGCTTATGTATAATGCCCCCAGTAGTAGCGGCGCTTATATATAATGCCCCCAGTAGTAATGTGCTTATGTATAATGCCCCCAGTAGTAGTGGAGCTTATGCAGAATGCCCCCAGTAGTAGCACGCTTATGTACACTGCCCCCAGTAGTAGTAAGCTTATGCATACTGCCTCCAGTAGTAGCGCCGCTTATGCATACTGCCCCCAGTAGTAGCGCCGCTTATGCATAATGCCCCCAGTAGTAGCGCCGCTTATGCATAATGCCCCCAGTAGTAGCGCCGCTTATGCATAATGCCCCCAGTAGTAGCGCCGCTTATGCATAATGCCCCCGGTAGTAGCGCCGCTTATGCATAATGCCCCCAGTAGTAGCGCCGCTTATGCATAATGCCCCCGGTAGTAGCGCCGCTTATGCATAATGCCTCCAGTGGTAGCGCCGTTTATGCATAATGCCCCCAGTGGTAGCGCCGCTTATGCATAATGCTACCAGTGGTAGCGCCGCTTATACATAATGCCCCCAGTAGTAGCGGCGCTTATTCATGATGCCCCCAGTAGTAGTGCGCTTATGTATAATGCCCCCAGTAGTAGTGCGCTTTTGTATAATGCCGCCAGTAATAGCTGCATTTATGTATATTGCCCCCAGTAGTAGCACGCTTATGTATACTGCCCCCAGTAGTAGTGCGCTTATGCATAATGCCCCCAGTAGTAGTGCCGCTTATGCATAATGCTACCAGTGGTAGCGCCGCTTACACATAATTCCCCCAGTGGTAGCGCGCTTATGCATAATGCCCCCAGTAGTGGCGGCGCTTATGCATAATGCCCCCAGTTGTAGCGGCGCTTATGTATAATGCCCCCAGTAGTAGTGGTGCTTATGCATAATGCCTCCAGTAGTAGCGTCGCTTATGCATAATGGGGGTAATTCCAAGTTGATCGCAGCAGGTATTTTGTTAGCAGTTGGGCAAAACCATGTGCACTGCAGGGGAGGCAGATTTAACATGTGCAGAGAGAGTTAGATTTGGGTGTGGTGTGTTCAATCTGCAATCTAATTTGCAGTGTAAAAATAAAGCAGCCAGTATTTACCCTGCACAGAAACAAAATAACCCACCCAAATCTAACTCTTTCTGCACATATTATATCTGCCTCCCCTGCAGTGCATATGGTTTTGCCCAACTGCTAACAAAATTCCTGCTGCGATCAAATTGGAATTACCCCCTATGCCCCAGTAGTAGCGCTGCTTATGCATAATGCCCCCAGTAGTAGTACGCTTATGTATAATGCCCCCAGTAGTAATGTGCTTATGTATAATGCCCCCAGTAGTAGCGGCGCTTATGTATAATGCCCCCAGTAGTAATGTGCTTATGTATAATGCCCCCAGTAGTAGTGGCACTTATGCAGAATGCCCCCAGTAGTAGCGCGCTTATGTACACTGCCCCCAGTAGTAATGTGCTTATGTATACTGCCTCCAGTAGTAGCGCCGCTTATGCATAATGCCCCCAGTAGTAGCGCCGCTTATGCATACTGCCCCCAGTAGTAGCGCCGCTTATGCATACTGCCCCAAGTAGTAGCGGCGCTTACGCATAATGCCCCCAGTAGTAGCGCAGGTTATGCATAATGCCCCCAGTAGTAGTGCAGGTTATGCATAATACCCCCAGTAGTAGCGCACTTATGTATACTGCCCCAGTTGTAGCGCCGCTTATGCATAATGCCCCCAGTAGTAGCGACGATTATGCATAATGCCCTCAGTAGTAGCGCTGCTTATGCATAATGCCCCCAGTAGTAGTGGCGCTTATGTATACTGCCCCTAGTAGCACGCTTATGTACACTGCCCCCAGTAGTAGCACGCTTAGGCATACTGCCTCCAGTAGTAGCGCCGCTTATGCATACTGCCCCCAGTAGTAGCGCCGCTTATGCATAATGCCCCCAGTAGTAGTGCCGCTTATGCATAATGCTACCATTGGTAGCGCCGCTTACACATAATTCCCCCAGTGGTAGCGCGCTTATGCATAATGCCCCCAGTAGTGGCAGCACTTATGCATAATGCCCCCAGTTGTAGCGGCGCTTATGCATAATGCCCCCAGTAGTAGTGGTGCTTATGCATAATGCCTCCATTAGTAGCGGCGCTTATGCATAATGGGGGTAATTCCAAGTTGGTCGCAGCAGGAATTTTGTTAGCAGTTGGGCAAAACCATGTGCACTGCAGGGGAGGCAGATTTAACATGTGCAGAGAGAGTTAGATTTGGGTGTGGTGTGTTCAATCTGCAATCTAATTTGCAGTGTAAAAATAAAGCAGCCAGTATTTACCCTGCACAGAAACAAAATAACCCACCCAAATCTAACTCTTTCTGCACATATTATATCTGCCTCCCCTGCAGTGCATATGGTTTTGCCCAACTGCTAACAAAATTCCTGCTGCGATCAACTTGGAATTACCCCCTATGCCCCCAGTAGTAGCGCTGCTTATGCATAATGCCCCCAGTAGTAGTGCGCTTATGTATAATGCCCCCAGTAGTAATGTGCTTATGTATAATGCCCCCAGTAGTAGCGGCGCTTATGTATAATGCCCCCAGTAGTAATGTGCTTATGTATACTGCCTCCAGTAGTAGCGCCGCTTATGCATAATGCCCCCAGTAGTAGCGCCGCTTATGCATACTGCCCCCAGTAGTAGCGCCGCTTATGCATAATGCCCCCAGTAGTAGCGGCGCTTACGCATAATGCCCCCGGTAGTAGCGCCGCTTATGCATAATGCCCCCAGTGGTAGCGCATTTATGCATAATGCCCCCAGTGATAGAGCGCTTATGCATAATGCCCCCAGTAGTGGCGGCGCTTATGCATAATGCCCCCCAGTAGTAGCGCCGCTTATGCATAATGTCCCCAGTAGTAGTGGTGCTTATGCATAATGCCCCCAGTAGCGGTGCTTATGCATAATGCCCCCAGTGGTAGCGGCGCTTATGCATAATGCCCCCAGTGGTAATGCGTTTATGTATACTGCCACCAGTAGTAGCACGCTTATGTACACTGCCCCCAGTAGTAGCACGCTTATGCATACTGCCTCCAGTAGTAGCGCCGCTTATGCATACTGCCCCCAGTAGTAGCGCCGCTTATGCATACTGCCCCCAGTAGTAGCGCCGCTTATGCATACTGCCCCCAGTAGTAGCGCCGCTTATGCATACTGCCCCCAGTGGTAGCGCTGCTTATGCATAATGCCCCCAGTGGTAGTGCACTTATGCATAATGCCCCCAGTGATAGCGCGTTTATGCATTATGCCCCCAGTAGTAGCGGCGCTTCTGCATAATGCCCCCAGCAGTAGTGGCGCTTATTCATGATGCCCCCTGTAGTAGTGGTGCTTATGCATAATGACCCCAGTAGTAGCGGCGCTTCTGCATAATGCCCCCAGCAGTAGTGGCGCTTATTCATGATGCCCCCTGTAGTAGTGGTGCCTATGCATAATGACCCCAGTAGTAGCGGCGCTTCTGCATAATGCCCCCAGCAGTAGTGGCGCTTATGCATAATGACCCCAGTATTAGCGGCGCTTATGCATAATGCCCCCAGTAGTATCGGCGCTTATGCATAATGCCCCCCAGTGGTAGCGCGCTTATGTATACTGCCCCCAGTGGTAGTGCATTTTTATATACTGCCACCAGTAGTAGTGTGCTTATGCATAATGCCCCCAGTAGTATTGCCACTTATGGATAATGCTGCGCTTATGTATAATGCCCCCAGTAGTAGCGGAGCTTATGTATAATGCCCCCAGTAGTAGTGCGCTTATGCATAATGCCCCCAGTAGTAGTGCCACTTATGGATAATGCTGCGCTTATGTATAATGCCCCTAGTATTAGCAGCGCTTATGTATAATGCCCCCAGTAGTAGTGCGCTTATGCATAATGCCCGCAAAAGTGCCACTTATACAGGCCAAACACACACACCCATACACAGTACAGTAGTCTGGCTGGCAGGATCTGTAGCAACCTGGACCCGTTTAGCTCCACCCCTTTGTCCGGTTTAGTTTTGCCCCATTTAGCTCCGCCCACTTTCGGCCCTGGACGGACACTGAAGATTGCGCTGTTAGGGGGGTAAGTGTAGCTTCAAGCTGCCGACGCCGCTGCCTGTCAAACTGTGACAGGCACAGCAGCCGGCAGCAGCAGCAGGGGTGACAGGACGGCGCAGCCGCATGGATGCAGAGCACGGAGAGCGTCTCTCCAGCCTGGCACCTGCCTGCTCTGCATCCTTTGCTGAGCGGGTAGCGCCGGGCCTGCCACGGGCTTCAAACGCCATTTAGAAATGGCATTGGCTGCCTGGCCAAGCTCAGAAATGCTTTGCATGCTGGAGCTTGGTGAGTTTTGCAGTTTACCAACTGCCGTAGAAAGAAACTTTTGACGGCTGCTTTTGTGATCATAATAGGAGGAATGCAACAGATATCTTCAATATCTATTGCAGTCCCTAATACATACATTTAGGTGCTGTTTATGGACAGCCTCCAAAACCAACTGTTTTCGGAGATGAAATAGTCTTCATAATAAACTTTTTATATTTTAGCATGAATTAAAAAATGTTTTATGTATTCATTGACTGAGGCTCCATTCTTTATTGCATGCTAATTTCACAGGGTCCGCAAGTTATTACTGATATGACTGTTACTCTACTGTCCTGCTGGTGCTCCTGACCTACTGTATAGCAGCTAGACATATATTTTATATACAGCACTCTTGGGGAGATGTATCAAGCCTTGGAGAGAGAGAAAGTGGAAATGTCCAAAGCACCCAATCATCTTCTGTCACTTATCCAGGACCGTACATGAAATGATACCTGTAGTTAGGGGATGCGGTTATGTGACTGGCAGTCAGAAGACCGCCGGTCACAATAACAACGCTGGGATCCCAAACAATGTATATCCCACCGGTCGGCATGCAGACCAACAGGGACTATTCCCACTCGTGGCTATCCACGACACCCATAGAGTGGGAACAGAGCCACCGTATCTGCTGCGCGGATCTCAGTGTTGGTATTGTGAGCGGTGGTCTCCTGACCCAACCCATAGTTAGAAGCATTATTTGCTTTGGGCAAATACCCAATTTTATCTCTCTCCGCGGCTTATTACATCTCCCGGAAAATATCATGTCTCCCTTTCACTTAATTAACAAGTTAAATGAATAATTGACAATGTCTTGTCTTGGAAACAGGGTAAGAAATTCACAATATAAGATAATGTTAAAAAATACATCCCAGCATGCCCTGCTACAGTTTTGCTATTTGGCCATTCTTAAACTGTAGCAGGGCATGCTGGGATGTATAGTTCAATAACAGCTGGAGCGCCAAAAGTTTCCCATCACTGCGTTAAATGGTTACTACTATTTAATCCAACGGCAGGGAATTACAAAGATTAGTAATGACTTGGTAAAAGAAAAAGTCCTGGCTGCTGGATTAGGCCTGGTCACTATAAAATAGATCATTCTTACTGGGGTCTCATCCATTGTTGAAAAACCAACTGGTCTCACATTTTTCCTTGTGGTGTAAAAGACAAAAGAAATCACAATGCGTCTGTCTCCCATTCTAGTGAGAGATATTCAATACAAGGAGCATCCCAGTGACCACCATACAATGCCCATAGCAACCAACCAACCAGGTTTTATAGAATATATTTGATAAATATAGCTAGAAGCTCATTGGTTGCTATGGACAACAAACTCTTTAGAAGGTTTGCTACATCTCTCCCTTGGGTATTGCCGTAATACCCAGCTGAGCACATATCGGGCACTTATGGTAGTGCCCAAATCTCAGGTTTTCTCTCGCCCTCCATGTTGTAATGCCAGTAGGACACAATGTGCTGTTGGAGCCCCTGAACTGGCATGGTCCTGTCTGAGCCAGATTAGGCCAAAGATAAAAGAAAAAAAGTCATGTTACAGAACAGTGGGGCAGATGTATTAACCTGTAGAAGGCATAAGGAAGTGATAAACCAGTGATATGTGCAAGGTGATACTGACACCAGCCAATCAGATCCTAACTGTTAATTTACATATTGGAGCTGATTGGCTGGTGCCTTTATCACCTTGCACATATCACTGGTTTATCACTTCCTTATGCCTTCTCCAGGTTAATACATCTGCCCCAGTGTTATTAGCTAATAGGGGGAGATATTTGGTTACACATATAGAGCCTGATTCTGAGATTTACATTAATGATCTATCTGCGCATGAGCAGGCACCGCACTACACACGCGCAGATCTGGTCCCGCAACATCCTGAGTAACCTCAGGGTTACTAGATGTCCTATGTGTATGCAGATGATCCTATGCTGCCCCTTCAGATGCAGCAGCGCGTTACAGAATCCTGGGCTACTTTTTTACTTAATATACCTCATACAGCTTTTGCATAATTCTGTACAACTGCAGAGGTGCCACTAGCGTCTGAATCAGACCCATATTTATATAGAGGCAGGGGCAAAACTAGAACTTTGTGGGCCCATAGCAACATTTTAAGGGGTCCCCCAACTCATGTCTCCAGAGAGAGAATGGCAGCAGGGACATAGAGACAGAGTGGAGGCAGGGACACAGGGAAAGGGTGCCCGCAAAGACATAGGGACAAAGATAGGCAGCAGGGTAATAGAAAAAGATAGAGAGGCAGAAGGAACGTAGGGAGAGAAAGAGGCAGCAGGGGCATAGAAACAGAGAGGCAGCAGGAACGTAGGGACACAGAGAGAGAGAGAGAGAGAGAGAGTGGAAGCAGGGGTATAGAAACAGAGAGAGAGAGAGAGAGAGAGGCAGCAGGGGAATAGAAGCAGAGAAAGAGGCAGCCAGGACACAGGGACAGATAGAGAGGGAGCTGAGACGTAGGGACAGAGAGAGGGAGCAGGGACGTAGGGACAGAGAGAGGGAGCAGGGACGTAGGGACAGAGAGAGGGAGCAGGGACGTAGGGACAGAGAGGGAGCAGGGACAGAGAGGGAGCAGGTACGTAGGGACAGAGAGAGAGAGCAGGGACGTAGGGACAAGAGAGAGGGAGTCGGGACGAGAGGGGAGCAGGGACGTAGGGACAGAGAGAGGGAGCAGGGACAGAGAGAGGGAGCAGAGATGTAGGGACAGATAGAGGCAGCAGGGGCGTAGAAGCAGAGAGAGAGACAGCAGGGACAGATAGAAGGTGTCAGGGTAGGAGACAGGGACGGTCAGGAGATGCTGGGTTTCAAAAAGGGGGATGCTACAAGTGAAAGTAATTAAAATAGGTAATTGACAAGTGCTGCCAACAGCGCCCCCTACCTTGCAGCGCTATGTGCAGTGCCCCATCCACACATACCTAGTTATGGCCCTTGTTCAAACCCTTTCATTTCCTTTGTCTACCCATGCCATGATAACTAACCAAAAACAGGATAAATATCTGATGAGGATTACTCACTGAAACAATGGATGCTAGTGACTCTACTACTACTACTACAAAACACAAGCAGGCATTGTCCACAATGACTGCACACCTAAACAATACACAGAAGGAGCCATGTGAGTCATAGGTGTTCTCCGCCTGTCCGGTTATAAATTCCAGGAAAGACAAGCACAGTAACTAGATATACAGTATACGAATAAATGCAAAGTACAAATCTAATCATATTCCTCTAATAACTACTTCATACAAATTACTACCTTAAAAATAAATGTACTTGTGTAAACCCAGTTGTTTGGCACTTAATAAACAACATAAGTACAGTATGCCAAATGTTGACTTGTATTCTCCTATCAGGCTAGTGAGTGAATTTCCATAGTTCACTTGTGGACAATTTAAGGGTGTATTCAATTAGGGACTTTTTTTTCGCCTAGACAAAAAAAATTTCACTTTTCTCCTAGACGAAAAAATGGTACGTTTCGCCTAGATGAAAAAATGGCACGTTTCGCCTAGAAGAAAAAACATCACGTTTCTCAATTTTTAAGGCGAATAGGGATTCACCCTATCCAATAGCAGGGCCTTTTTTCGCCTAGGCGAAAAATTCAGCAGGAGCGAGAAACATGTGGATCGGCAAATCCACATATTTTTGCACCTGCACCGGTGAAAATGCAGTACTTTTTAGGGAATTTTGAGGCGTTTTTCGCCAATGCCTTGTTTGAATAGAAAATAAAAATTCATTGGTGAAAATGCCTTAAGGTGAAAATGGCCCGCAATTGAATACGCAGGGGGGGGGGGGGGGATATTGTCGGAGCTAATTGTATACCACCCTTAAGGGGAGATGTACTAAGCAGTGATAAAAGTGAAGTGAGCCAGTGGAGAAGTTGCCCGTGTCAACCAATCAGCATTGACGCAACATTTATAATTCGATTTTATTCAGGGTAGGAAAGGCTACTTTCTGGGAGATTCATCTCAGGCTATCAACAGTGTAAAGTAGCAAAGCAGCACAGGGTTTTCTACACGACTAATCCCATTCAATTTTAAATGCTGAAAACTAAACTTAGGCATGTACCGTAGCTTAAGCTATAAAGGAATTGGGCATGGGACTCAGGGTAAAAAACAGGAGTTGGTTCAACCACCAACAGAGCCACCATGAAATATGTTCGCAAAGACTTTATCTTCAATAGCGGACAGGTTAACTCCGGTAGCACCCCCTCAAGGGTTAGGTTACACTATTAACCCATACATGCAGCTCCCTTCCTACGGCTTGGTTCCAGTAGTCTCTACAAGCAACCAAGGGACAGGTAAGACTAAGACAGATGCGTCTATATGGCAGACTACACAAGATGATACAACAGATGATGATACAGTATATTCAAATACTCCGTATGATGATCAGTCGCAGAGTTTTAGTTCAGAAGATGTTGCTGAACTTGTTAATGCTGTGAAGGCTGTTCTCTCTTTGGAAGAGCCAGCCAAGACAGTGTTAAAATCTAAAGCACCTGTGTTTAAACAAACAAAATCAGTTAAAACTGAATTCCCAGCGTCAGATGAGCTGACGGAAATGATGGATGAGTCTTGGGCGACGCCCAGTAAGAAATAAAAGATGGAATTCTTATTGTCCATTTCCAGCTGCGGATTGTTCGAAAAGAGAAGTTCCTCCAAAAATAGATGCACATGTACTGCGACTTGTGCATAAATCTGCTTTACCACTGTCATTTACCTCATTAAATGATGTCACAGACAGAAGGGTAGATAGCTTCCTGAAAAATGTATTTTCTCTAGTAGGAGCAGTGGTAAGACTTGCTATGGCTTCGGCCTGGGTAGCAAAGGCAATGGGCGAATGGATAGAGAAACTAGAGAATGACATCTCCTCTCCTACTACGGATCAAGAGTATAATTTAAGCTGTTTAAGACAATCTGCCCAATACTTGGAAGAAGCAGCAATTGATATGGGTACAGTTGCTTCTAAAGCTTCAGCCTTGACAGTAGCCGCTCGCAGAGCAGTTTGGCTACGTACCTGGAAAGCAGATGCGGAATCCAACAAAGAATGGGAAGCATTGTCTTTCGTGGGTAATATATTGTTTGGGAAACCTTTGTCTGATATCCTAGAATCACAGGCTGAATCAAAGAAGGTCAGATTTCCGGCTACTTATAACCCTAAGTCCAAGGGTTCAAAGTTTCGCTCATTTCGTTGGCAAAGCGAAAGCTAAAGAGGAGTCTAAGCAACCCCAGTTCAAAACCAGGGGTAGGAAGCAGTGGGCTAGCAAAAAGCCAGCTTCCAAGCCTGAACAGAAACCATCAGCCTGAAGAGACGGGCCTCCGCCTGGAGGATTCCAGGGTTGGGGGCCGACGCCTTCATTTTGCACACATATGGCAACAGTCAACAACAGATGCTTGGGTGCAGAAGGTGGTATCTCAGGGGTATGGGTTCCCATTCAGGAGGCAGCCTCCTCAAAGATTTTTTTGCACCAGCCCATCTCGTATAGAGTCAAAGGCCAAATGCCCTGCAAGAAGCAGTCCAAAAATTACTGCAGTCAGGTGTGATTGTCCCAGTACCTCCATCACAAAGGGGACAGGGGTTTTACTCCAATCTATTTCTGATCCAGAAACCAAATGGGTCATATCGACCAATTCTCAAACTGAAAATGTTGAACAAATACATTTGGATCTTGAAGTTCCACATGGAGACGTTACGCTCCATAATGTTGGCTATGAAACCGGGAGATTACATGGTATCTCTGGATGTACGGGATGCTTACCTACATGTGCCTATAGCACTGTCGCATCAGTGTTACCTCAGGTTTGCCATCCTACAGGAACATTTTCAGTTCCAAGCCTTGCCATTCGGGCTAGCAACAGCACCCAGGGTGTTTACCAAAATTATGGTGGTTATGGCAGCTTGTCTGCGCAAACAGGGGATAAGAATATTCCCATACCTCGACGACCTGTTAATCTTAGCTCATTCGCAAGATTTACTTTTGAGCCATCTTCAACAGACAATAGTTTGTTTACAGAGACACGGTTGGCTCATAAATTGGGAAAAGTCGTCTCTGAATCCGTCACAGCGGATGGTTCATTTGGGGGCCATATTGGATTCAGACCTACAGAAAGTTCTCTTCCCAGAGAAAAAGATAGTCAAGGTGCAGGTCATGGCTCAGGAAGCGTTGCACGCCCAGACAATGTCAGTCCATGCAGCAATGCGACTGTTGGGTCTGATGGTATCAACCTTCGACATGGTGGAATATGCGCAATTCCACTCCAGACCATTGCAGCACCTTATTCTGACCAAATGGAACGGAAATCATCAGACGATAAAAAAGCAGATGATAAAGTTTCCAGTAAACGTAAAAAGGTCTCTAGCGTGGTGGCTACAGACAGACCATTTAAACAAGGGGAGACCCTTTTGGATAAAAGAGTGGCAAGTCCTGACAACAGATGCCAGCCAGCAAGGCTGGGGTGCGGTACTCGGAAGCCTGTGGTTCCAGGAAAAATGGACCGCAAGGGAAAGTCGCCTGCCAATAAATCTGTTGGAAATAAGGGCCATTTACTTGGCTCTAGTTCAGGCAAAGGACAGTCTGTAAGGAAGACCAGTCCAGATTCGTTCAGACAATGCGACAGCAGTAGCATGCCTCAATTATCAAGGAGGGACTCACAGCAAAAGATTGATGGAGGAGGTAACTCCCATTCTAAGATGGGCAGAACTCCATCTCCCAGCATTGTCAGCAGTGTTTGTCCCAAGGGTTCTGAACTGGGAAGCGGATTTTCTCAGTCGACACACCATTCAGGAAACCGAATGGGCATTACACCCAGAAGTGTTTCAGACACTAGTGAACAGATGGGGTCTACCAGAGATAGACCTCATGGCGTCTCGTCTAAACAACAAAGTTCCAAGGTACGGATCGAGAACAAGGGACCCAGGAGCGGACCCTGTTCCCTCCAATATCTCTGTTACCCAGAGTAGTGAGAAAAATAAAGCAAGCAAAGGGAGCAATAATTCTAATAGCTCCAGCTTGGCCAAGAAGGCATTGGTACACAGATCTTCTGAGGATGTCCGGGGAAACGCCAATATTGCTCCCTCAACGTCCAGATCTGCTAATGCAGGGTCCTTGTCACAGTCATCTGGATCGCCTGTCTTTGACGGCGTGGCTGTTGAAACCTCTATCCTGGAAGCTAGAGGATTCTCAAAACAAGTAATCCAAACTATGCTTAGAGCAAGAAAGCCTTTTTCGGCTCGTGTGTATCATAGAATATGGCAAGCCTATATTCATTGGTGTACTGGAAAAAGTTTGAATCCAAGATCTTTTAAAGTATCCAGGATTTTGGATTTCCTTCAAGCAGGATTGGATAAAGGTTTGAAGGTAGCTTCCTTGAGAGTTCAAGTATCAGCATTGACTGTATGGGTTCAGCGAAAAATTGCTGATTTACAGGATGTACGTACTTTCTTTCAGGGAGTTGTACATATTCATCCTCCATTTGTTCCTCCTGCAGCTCCTTGGGATTTGAATTTAGTTCTTAAATTCCTCCAGGGTCCTCCGTTTGAACCGCTTAAGAGAGCAGATCTTAAATGGTTAACGGCTAAAGTACTTTTTTTTACTGGCAATGGCGTCAGCCAGAAGAGTGTCAGATTTAGGAGCGTTATCATGTAAGTCTCCTTTCCTAAGTTTTTTTCCAGACAGAGCAGTTCTCAGTACGAGATCTGGTTTTCTTCCGAAGGTGGTTTCAAAGTTTCACCTGAATAAAGAGATTGTAGTCCCAGCTTTTCAGGTATCGGGACTATCTGCGGGAGAAGCGTTCCTGGACGTGGTCCGAGCTTTAAGAATCTACATAGATCATACTAGTGCCATCAGGAAAACAGATTCTCTCTTCATCCTCTACGGATTTCATAGAAGAGGATGGCCTGCTAGTAAACAGATGCTGGCGAGATGGCTCCGAATGGTAATATCAGAAGCTTATTCTCATGCAGATCTCCTTACTCCGGCTAATGTCTCTGCACACTCTACACGTAAGGTAGGTCCTTCATGGGCAGCACAACAGGGTGCTTCAGCAGAACAGATATGTAAGGCAGCCACATGGTCTTCCATAAACACATACATCAGACATTATGCCTTGGATACTTTTGCCTCTCATGATGCAGACTTCGGGCGAAAGGTCCTCCTGTGTAATCAGGAGCGTCCCCACCACTAAAATAGGCTTTGGGAATCCCAATGTTATCCTGTGGATAATCCTGTGGACCCAGCCAGAGAAATATACGTTATGGTAAGAACTTACCATTGATAACGTGATTTCTCTTATGTCCACAGGGATCCCACCCTGACGCACCTGATTTGAGGATCTAGACAATCACTAAACCTCTTCCTTCTTGTATGGAAGGGTGTGCATGTGTGTTCTTATCGCCTAAACAGGTCTCTACCTGATGCTCCTGCCTAAATCGCTGTGGAAAGAACTGATTTGACTGAGTCAGTGGGCGGGACTATATGGTGAAGGCCCCGATGCATTCTGGGAGGCCAGAAAGCTCGTGACCGTGTTGGTGCCATTTCCGCTGTCGCTCAACCATATCCCAATATTATCCTGTGGATAATCCTGTGGACCCAGCCAGTGAAATGACACTTAAGTGCAGTTTTTACGACTGTCGGAAAACCGGCACGAATTGAATATACCCCTAAGACTAACAATTTTAATGTAATCGGTGAAAACGTGATAGTATTGTCTTCTGCTGTATTACTGCTACCTTCATGTACTAAATGTTTTTTTTATTTTTTATAATATTTTTATTGAAACATATATGGTACAAGTGTAGGCAGCAGGTAAAATACACATAAGCCGACATGGCATGGCAATACAACAATATAGTCATCCAGGGTCGCAAAGGAAAGAGCATAAAGCAGCCGTATTACAACAGTGAGCAACAGAAAAATAAAAGACATGGGATGTTAGGGGAATAGCCTCAATAAATTCCGCTATACAATCACATTAAGGAGAGCGAGACATTTATTCAGATAATCAGTTCAAAATGGAGGTTCACCCCCCCCCAATACAGCCATATTGTACCAAGTGGACAAATGAACAAATTGTCGGATATGGTCTTTTTCAGCATCTGGAAACAAAATAATATAGGGCAACCAGATTTCAACGAATTTATCGCATGCGATTCAATATCTAATGAGCATTCAACCCAGTCCATTTGATAAATAAACCTCAGCCTGGGGAGCATACGTTGTAACGAAATTTTATCAGCATGTATCCATTGTGAAAGTATGTTTTGTTTTTTTGCTACTGCAGCAATTTTGGCCAGTAAGCAGCGAGTAGCTAACGTCAGTGCCATAGGACCTAAAGGGGGATAAATATTCCAGAATGCCCAAGAAGCATTTACTGTAAACGGTATGTGTAGGATATTATTGATATAACACTGTACTTCAGTCCAAAATGAACATACTACATCACAAGACCATAAACAGTGAAAGATATCGGCCTCTGGAAAGGAGCATTTAAAGCAGTTGGAGGACTCCGACATACCAATTATATAACGAAGTTTGGGTATGTAATAAGCTCTGTGTAGTATCTTAAATTGCATTTCCACGAAGGAGGCAGAAATTAATTGTTTATTTAGTGGTGTATTGAGAGACCAGGAAAAACATCACACCACTTGGTCAAGCCAGTGGTGACCCGGGAAAGGTCAAGTGTTACTCGAATGTGGTTATAAAGCAAAGAAGTAGGTATAGGTCCCCCACTACGGCCCATAACTAAAGCGTCAAATGAATGCTGGGAGTCTAGACAGCAGTTTCAGAATATAGCTACGGGATTGGAAATATGCAAATAAAGGTATAGAGAGCTGGGAGTGCAGTTCTCGAAGAGCAGACAAGTCGAGGACCAAAGAGCGATCATTAGCCAGAAATTGATAAACCAAACGGATTCCTCGGAGGTGCCAATTAGTAAATACATTGTCTGCCATCCCACCCTGGAATTCAATATTATGAATCAGAGGTAAAAATATAGACCTAGGACACGATAAATGCAATCGCTTACGAGAGGTACACCACGCTAAATAAGGGGTGTAGATCAAAGGGTTAGTCTTTAATACCTCTGAAAAAAATGGCATTGGTTTGTGCAATAACGTATCAACAGTGATATCAGAAAGAAACGCCTGATCTAGGGACCTATATCTGCGCCCCCTATCCAGTCCAATGCATATCTTAGATTCGAGGCTAGGGCATAATCTTGAATACATGGTAGGTTAATACCCCCCAGCAATAATGACTGTTGTAATTTCAGCAGAGAAATCCTGGGACGTTTGCCAGCCCAAATAAATTTAGTAAGTGCTCTATTAATAATAACAACATCACTTCAGTCAAAAGAAAAGGCAGCACCTGGACCGGGTAGAGGAGTCTCGGAAAGGAAACCATCTTAAATAAATGGCAGCGGCCAATATAAGAGAGAGTGGTAAATGTTTCCATTAATCAAAATCAGACAACATCCGATATATAAAATGAGAAAATTTGACCGAATAAAGGTTGATAACATTTCTAGGGAATCGTAAACCTAAGTATGCTAAGAACTCTAAGGTCCAGCGAAAGGGGAAAGAAGATCCCCAACCTAGCGCCGCACCAGGATGAAGTGCCAATGCCTCAGTCTTCTGAAAATTAACCAGAAATCCAGAAATATCGTGAAAAGTGTTCAATACATTTTGTAAACCGGGTAAGGCACATTTTGGATTACTGAAATATAACAGGAGGTCATCGGCAAAAGCCGACACCTTCACTTCCACGTCACCCAAAACCACTCCCTGCCAGGTAACCTTGTGAAAAAAAGTACGGATTAAAGGGTCAAGAGCAAGGTTAAATAACAATGGGGATAGGGGGCAACCTTGACGAGTTCCTCTAAATAAATTAAAAGAAGGGGAATTCAGGCCATTAACCGTGATACATGCCTCCGGGGAAGAATATAACATATTAAAAATTCCTATAAAGGCCGGGTCAAACTGTTGTATATGTAATATTCTGAGAAGATGGGACCAGGAAACGCGGTCAAAAGCTTTATCCGCATCACAGCTGACAATTATAGCTTCCTTATTACCCAATTGCTGGATACGATGCATAGCCGCTATCAGCATGCGTACATTATGCACGGAGGTGCGACCCTTCACAAACCCATTTTGTGCAGGATGTAAAATTCTGGGTAAAATTGACTGTAAGCGTTGGGCCATTAATTTGGTGAAATTATTTTAATCTTGGTTCAATAAAGAAATAGGCCGACAAGATTGTACTTGAGTAGGATCTTTTCCCAGCTTCGGAAACACCACAATAAGAGCCACAGTAAAGTCACGGGGAGGTGTAGTACCAGACAGCAAAGAGTTGTATAGGGACAGAAGGTGGGGGTGTAATTGATCTTTTAACAATTGATAGTATTCAGCCCCAAAGCAATCTGGGCCAGGGGATTTGCCTTTTGCTAAAGATTTAATAAGTAACAACAATTCCTGCTCAGTTATGGGGGGCAATCAAAGAGTCTCGTTCTTCATCAGTAAGTAAGTGTCGGCAAATTAGTCTTCTGTAAAAACTGTAAACCCTCAAGAGGTCGATCGGGAGGGGCATCATATAGATGTTTATCATTAGATTGAAATGCTGCTGAAATTTCCAGTGTGTCGGAAGCCAGAGACCCAGAAGGGGTAACAATTTGCAAAATATGTGAAGGAGTAACCTGTGAACGTCCCAAATTAGCCAGTAGCCTCCCAGATTTATTACATCCGCAAAAATATTTGTTACGCTGGATATTATGTGTAAATTGGGCCCTCTCCGTGCACAAGGCATCATAGGTATGTTTGGCTTCTAAATAAGATTTCCGAGCCGCATCCGAACTGGTCAAAAGTAATTCGTCATATGTCGAAGCTAATCGTTTACTGTGATCGGCTATAACAATATTCAGTTTTTTACGCTTCCTGGCCACATATTCCATAATTTGGCCTCTGACAACCGGTTTGGCCGCCGCCCAAAATAAGTGAATATCATCTAAATGCTGCGCATTATCAGCGGCATAAGTGAGAAAAGCAGTTTCTAAGTGGTGCCGAAAATCAGTGGAGTGAGCCAAATAAGAGGGGAAGCTCCAATTATATGATGTAATAAGAGGAGACTGAAGTGACAATGTAAACTATATCGGAGTATGATCAGATAAATCAATAAGACCCACCCCTGAATCAAGAATCCGATGATAGAGACTGAAACCCGACCTGTCCAACCCCTCAGAGAGAACACAATTAAAAAACCCCTAATATCAATATACCTTCCAACCAAGCTAGCAAATTAGCATATAAAGAGGTAAAAAATAACTTATTCAGGCTAGTAGGGGCATAAATAGCTGCAAAGGTATAAAGAGAACCATGAAGCATAAGTTTAATGAACAAAAAATTACCCTCCGGATCTAACCACGTGTCTCTTATAGTGTAAGGTAAATGTTTGCGGAATAGTATCAGAACACCTCTACGTTTGGCTGTAAAGGAGGCGGCCCTAAACACCCCTATCCAGGAATCTCTAAGTACACTGGGATCCTTTACATCCCAGTGCGTCTCCTGGAGAAACGCAACGTCAGGCTTAAGGCGTTTTAAATTACTCCAAACTTTACATCTCTAAATCGGGGAGTTGAGGCCCTCAACATTCCAGGATACAAATTTAACAGAGATTGAACCCTGGTGGAACTTCTAGAGGGAGTAGACATCATTATCCAATACCTACCCTAGGTCATGAATAAATAGACGATAAATGAAATAATCTCCAGCCCGTCCCAGCAAGCGGGCTTCGGAGAAGCAGCAAAAGCCGAGGCGCCATATCTGACCTGTGTACCGTAACTCACTCCAATCAACAACATACCAAACAAAGAAACTGTTCAAAAGTAGTTCAACTATTTCAAGAACCCAGGAGGGCAATCTCAAGGATCGCCAAATACAAATACTATCTAATAAGTGCATCATATGGGGGAATATGATAAAAAGACATGTCATATAGAAAAGATACATAGAAAATACAATGACTAGCATAAATAACCCGACAGCAGTAACAGAACTAAGCGGACCCAAAAGTAGAAGCTTAACACCATCGTAGTGAAGATCAGAGCATTTCCTGTATGCATTTAATAAACGAACTTTGTCCGCATAGTTGAGAATTCGTAAAATAACTGGACGAGGTCTGTCTCTGGACTGTTGGCGATCCAAGCCTACCCGATGGACTCTCTCCACTAGCAATGACTCGGTAGCAGATACACAGCCCAGTTCACAGGCAACCATTCGGATACAAGGGGCACAAGGTCGGCAAATTTCACAGAGTCAGGGAGACCAATAATTCGTATATTATTTCTTGTATTTCTGTTCTCCAAATCTTCTAACTTGTCATGGACAGAGGCTACCAACTTTTCCTGGGCCGTTACCATCGTTTTGGCGGAGGAAAGTTCATCCTCCAAATCGGAGATCCTCTGCTCCGCCTCAGAAATCCGCTGATCATGTTGCATGAGTTTAGTTAAGGCAGTCTATGAAATCCAGCTGTCAGCTGGATTGTCTTGCGAGTTATGTAAAACACAGTATAACTAACTGTTTCTGGGGATTTTCCCCTAGAAGTTGACTGAAACCATTATTTGCAATCTAATTATACTAAAAGAAATGAGTTTGCAGTTCTTTAATCATAGCTATTTAGCTCTGTTTTCCATTGAAAAAAAATAACTTCAGATGTTCTAAGATTTAAAAACAAGAATGCCCTTATCTTGCGTCACTAAAGTATAGGCAGCACCTCTTAAACGGTTCCTTGTTAGCAAGAACCAAACAAATAAGTATACAGTGTCCACCCAGTTGATCATCCAATTAGAGAATCGAAAATAGAGAGAATATTTTTCATTTATTCTTCATACAGGTAATACAATATTAAAAACATTTAGTAAGGGCGTGGCCTAGCGGGAGAGCATGGAAGACGTGCTGCCGCTGAGCTCCCAGATCGCGGGTCCTAATCACTGCCCTGGGACTCTACCCGGAGCTCACCCGGCGCCCTGCTACGTTCCCCTACTCACAGTGAGCCCCCTAGCACCGGGTGGTGTGTCCGTGGAGCCGGAGAACTCAGGACTTGGTTCCTGCGGGTTGCGGCCTACCTTGCCGTCCCAAGCTGCAGCCACGAGTTCAGATCGCCGGAGACGTCCTCCCACTTGCCGCCGGTCAGCGGTGCCTACCTCTGCAGGACGCTGCTGGGAGGTCTGCCTGGGTATCCGGACTCCAGGTCGACAATAAAAAGGACAAAAGGTCGACATTGACAAAAGGTTGACAGGAACAAGGTCGACATGGAAAAAGGTCGACATGAGTTTCACGATTTTTTTCTTTTTTGGAACCTTTTCATACTTAACGATCCACGTGGCCTACGATTGGAATGGTAATCTGTGCCGAGCAAAGCGGTAGCGGAGCGAAGGCACCATGCCCGAAGCATGGCGAGCGAAGAAAGCCATGCGAGGGGACGCGGTGAACTAATTGGGGTTCCCGGTCACACTACGAAGAAAACGACACAAACCCCCCCATAAAAAACGCATGTCGACCTTTTTCCACGTCGACATTGTTCCTGTCGACCTTTTGTCCATGTTGACCTAAGGTGTGTCGACCAATTGGTGTCGACCTAAGGTCTGTCGACCTTTTTGTTGTCGACCTGGAGTCCCAGACCCGTCTGCCTGGCACTCGTGGCTGCTGTGCTCCTGGGTCTGCTGCTGCGTGTGGAGGGGACTCCTCTGTCTTCTGCCTGCCCGGGTACTCATCACACATCCAGGCTTTCTTGGATACTGCTGGGGGACCTGCATGATGCTCTGCCTCCTGTGGCCGGATTAGGTACAGACTTGCTGCCTTTTGTGGAGGGGATTCCTCTAGCCCTCTGGCACTCTAGGTACTTTCTCTCAGGGGACAACACTCTTTGCTGGGCTGTACAGCATCATGCCCCCCCCCCCCCCCCCCTTCTTGTCCTCTCACCTCTGAGTGCTAATCATTGGGGAGCAGTATATATTGTTGTGGCACAGATGGCCTACTGCTGGTCATAGTGCTGTACTGTGCTGCACTACCTTATACATTTGACAGTCCTTGGATTCTATCTCTGTATATTCCATTTTAGTCTACACTTCTGAAAATTGCCTCACAGCATTCTTTTTCTATTTGTAAAGTTGATACCTGTGATGGATACATTTGTGGCGAGGCCTCAGAGAGGTCTTAAAGGGAACCAACAAGTTAAAGGTCGTGGCAAAGATATTTCTCCTGCTTCTTCCCATCGCTCTCCTATGTCTGGAGCTAGAGCAGCTTGCGGCGCTGGAGATTCAGTCCCCGCCGACTCTCTGCTACTGATCATGTCTCCACGAGAGAGATCACTGTCATACTGGCATCTTTATTGGATCAGAAACTGGCACCTATTAAAGACTTCATAGACTCTGCCTTAACTCAACTCACGCAACATGATCAGCGGATTTCTGAGGTGGAGCAGAGGATCTCCGATTTGGAGGATGAACTTTCCTCCGCCAAAGCGATGGTAACGGCCCAGGAAAAGTTGGTAGCCTCTGTCCATGACAAGTTAGAAGATTTGGAGAACAGAAATACAAGAAATAATATACGCATTATTGGTCTCCCTGAATCTGTGAAATTTGCCGACCTTATGCCCCTTGTATCCGAATGGTTGCCCGTGAACTGGGCTGTGTATCTGCTACCGAGTCATTGCTAGTGGAGAGAGTCCATCGGGTAGGCCCGGATCGCCAACAGTCCAGAGACAGACCTCGTCCAGTTATTTTACGAATTCTCAACTATGCGGACAAAGTTCGTTTATTGAATGCATACAGGAAATGCTCTGATCTTCGCTACGATGGTGTTAAGCTTCTACTTTTTCAAGACTTTTCCTATTTGGTCGCCACTAAGCGGAGAGAATTTGCCCCCATATGCAAGAAATTGTTTGAAATGGGACGCCGCTTCGCTCTATTGTACCCAGCTAAACTCCGGGTCTTTCACGACGGGAAGCCTTACTTTCTGGATTCCCCGCAAGAAGCCAAGAACTTTGTTGAATCTGTGTCTGCCCGCTCTTCTTCCCGCATGGATGATGCAGACTGATTTCTTCAAATACAGCTGATTTCCATATACTTTTACCTTTTATACGTTCATTTTTTTTCATGACCTATAATGTTGTTGATTTTATTTTAATCATTGTATGTTTTTCTTGGTGTTGCTATGTCCTTGCCTTCTGCTGGCGAGACTCGTCAAATGCTGAGATTTATTTTATACTATGCATCGTGGCCCCTCAAGTCTCTTTTAGTTTTATTGGGTCCGCTTAGTTCTGTTGCTGCTGTCAGGTTATTTATGCTAGTCATTGTATTTTCTATGTATCTTTTCTATATGACATGTCTTTTTCAAATCACTAAATTTTTGCAGATTTTGCCTTACAGATTTAAAAGAGCAAGCACAATCAGCTTTGTTTTGCATTCAGTATTATTGCCCTTTTAAATCTGCAAACAATTGTGGAATTTTGAAAATGAAAGGGATACGTGGCTTTGGACTTTTGTAGGTAGGGGTGAGTCATTTAAATTGGATTATGGAGGACACAGGAAAGCCAGTGTAGGGACTTGCAAAGTGATGCGGTAGAAGTGAAGTGATGAGAGAAGAAGGTAACAATATTGTACAACTTCAAAGACTAATCATATCTTTATTTTTTATTTTTTGCTATTAACTTTTTTCTTACAGTTAACATATATTGTTTCAACTTGTCGGCCCACTATGATGGCTTGACATGTCTGAATAGTAAGAACTGGCCAGCTTCCAAGGTCTGTAATAAATTAGTCAAGCTGGAAGGACTGTGAGAGTCTGAGTGGCTTGTTAAAGTTGCTTGACAGCTGTCAGCTGGATTGTCTTGCGAGTTATGTTAAACACAGTATAACTAACTATTTCTGGGGATTTTCCCCTAGAAGTTGACTGAAACCATTATTTGCAATCTAATTATACATAGGGCAATAATACTGAATGCAAAACAAAGCTGATTGTGCTTGCTCTTTTAAATCTGTAAGGCAAAATCTGCAAAAATGTAGTGATTTGAAAATCCATTGCTTAGTTCAGAGTTTTCCAAACTCGGCCATTACATTCCAGGTTTTTAAGTCCAGATGGTTAAATCGGGTGGTATTCAATATGCTGGCTGTTGGGATCCCGGCGCTCAGTATACCGGTGCCGGAATCCCGACACCTGGCATACCAACAACTATTCTCAATCTTGGGGGTCCACGAAGGAGAATAAATAGCGCGCCACCGTGCCCGCAGCATGGGCAGCGCAGCGAGTCCGCAAATGGCTCATTTGCGCTCATCCAGCTGCCGGTATGCCGGCGGTCGGGATCCCGGCGGCAGTATGCTGGCCGCCGGGATCCCGGCAGCCGGCATACCATAATACACACGTTAAATCAAATTGACTTAGATACTAATAAAGTAACCTGTGCTCAAGCATGGATATCCTTTAAGTCTACATTGTAATAGCGGAGTTTGGTAAACTCTGGCTTAGTCAATATATCCCTTGATCTCAAACTATTCCCTCTCACCTCTTTATAATCTACTTCTGATCTTGCTTCCTCTAACCACGCCCCATCAGACTCTCCCACAGCCTTCAAATCTGTAAACGCTCCCTGAAACCTCTCTCTTTATCAGACCTTACCCTACTCCCACCTACACTACCCAAACTAATGCACCCACACACCTGTCCCAATATCCACTCTGCACCCCATTCACTCCTCTTGTCTCATCTGTGCCCTCTTCCAATTAGAATGTAAGTTCTCTCAAGAGCAGGGTTCTCCCTACCGTTTTGTTTCATGTCTGCATTTATTTTGCCTACCCTGCATGTCCCCAATTTATGTGTGTCCTATTTTCCACACTATCTGGCACTGCATAGCAATGTAGTGCCTGATTACGGTACATCATAGGTGTGTGGACAGAGAAAGAGAGCGCAATGCTGCAACAACCTATAGCACGTAGCTGAAAGATGGCAATCACTTGGGCCGGATGTAATGGAATAAGTATGTGCCCTGTACAGTGTTTTGGATGGAAAGCTCTCATATACACTTTGAAGCTTCAGTGAATTAGCGGTGTCCACTGTCTCAAGATGGGGGGGGGGGGGGCGGATGTAATAGCTTGCGAGACGGCTGGAGCCCCAAGACTCCAGCCGAACTCACACATTTTTTTAAAGCAGCAAACGTTTACAAGGGAAAACCAACCAGGTTTTGCCTTGTAAATGTTTGCCACTTTTAAAAAACATATGAGTTTGGCTGCAGTCTCGGGGCTCCGGCCATCTCGCAAGCCATTACATCCGGCCCTTGTTTCCCCCCCCCCCATCTTGAGACGGTGGACACCGCTTATTCACTGAGGCGTCAAAGTGTATATGAGAGCTTTCCATCACACTGTACAGGGCACATACTTATTCCATATCACAGTAGTATTAGTTGAACTAATTAAATTGGTCTAATGAAAAAGTGTTCAGGTCTTTGAGGGGGTTTTGCACCTGGTCAGAGGCCTTTACCCACAACACTGAAAAGATATTTAATTTTCTTATCTTAATTTCCCTGCAGTGTGCTCACATGAAAACATGATCAAGAAGAGACTACGGGGATGAATATCAAACATTTTAAATAGGTGGAGGTGTTGCCATAGCAACCAATAAAAGTTTCATTTAGATAGAATGCACTAGATAAAGAATCTGATTGGTTATTATCGATAACATCTCCAGTTGTCCTCTTGTGAAAGTTTGATAAATCTCCCCATATGGTATGACTAAAAAGCTAGTCAATGAAACCATTCATACGTGCAAGGGAGGTGTGGTATATTTTGTCAGCATTCATCATATCAACATGGTCATAATTATGACATGCAGCATGTTGACATTGACCACGTCGCTACCACTGTAATGTCAAAATGAATAGAATGTCAAAAATACATCCATAGTCGTCTAGTGGGGACTTAATCGGAATGGCGGCTCCAGCAGTGTCTTACGGGTGGTGACGTCAGCATGACTTCCGATGGATCTTGCATAGCTTCTGTGCTGAACCCTAAACTCCTCTCGTAGCTTAACCCTACAGAGGTGTCCTCACACATCTTTTGTTGATTTTTGCAGCATGGCGTTCCCGTGATGTGTACGCACTGCGGGACCGCGCACCGCTAGAAGACTTTTCATATGCTACTGTGGCTTGTAACTACAAGTTTATACTCCCGCTACTCGATCCGATGGAGTGCCGCTATGTCCTCACTCAATGGCCCTCATTCCGAGTTGATCGCTCGCAAGCTGCTTTTAGCAGCATTGCACACGCTAAGCCGCCGCCCTCTGGGAGTGTATCTTAGCATAGCAGAATTGTGAACGAAAGATTCTCAAAATTGCGAATAGAAATTTCTTAGCAGTTTCTGAGTAGCTCGACACTTACTCTGCTACTGCGATCAGTTCAGTCAGTTTCGTTCCTGGTTTGACGTCACAAACACACCCAGCGTTCGCCCAGACACTCCCCTGTTTCTCCAGCCACTCCCCGTTTTTACACGCACTCCCATAAAACGGCCAGTTTCCGCCCAGAAACACCCACTTCCTGTCAATCACACTCCGATCACCAGAACGAAGAAAAAAACCTCGTAATGCCGTGAGTAAAATACCAAACTTCATAGCAAATTTACTTGACGCAGCCGCAGTGCGAACATTGCGCATGCGCAGTTAGCGGAAAATCGCACCGATGCGAAGAAAAATAACGAGCGAACTCGGAATGAGGGCCAATATGCAGGCAGCGGGAGCATCCTAGTCCCGCTGCCTGCAAGCATACAGGATTAGTTACAGTTTAAAAGCGTGCGCGTGCATACGCACACGTGAATGCCACGGCATGCTACGTTCTATGACCCAGGATGAATTTGCATCACGGGCAAAGACTTAAAGAGACACATCTGTTACCCTCTCTTCCCATAGTCCAATTCTAACCCTCCCCCTAGTGCCAGACTCTAACCTCCCCTCCCCTGTAGCCTGTCTCTTCCCATAGTCAAACCCTCACCCACTGCCGTGTGGCATATTTTTAGCTTGGGTTGGGGTGGAGGAAGGGGGCCAAATTATATTTTTGCACCTGGGCCACCACTCAGTAGTTCCGCCACTAACCCTTCCCCTTGTGCCTAACCCTATCCTCCCCTTCCGGAGCCTAACCTTAACCCCGCCCCAGTGCCTAACCCTAACCTTCTAATGGCTGTCAAAATGTTGACAGTTCATTTATTTATATACAGTATGTAGATCAGATGTGTTTCTGAGTTTTCGGCAGTGTTAGGGTCAATGGATCTTTAAGAAGGTTTATTATAATTTTTCTGGTTATTTCATTTTTATATGAAAAAAAACTTTAATGGAGTTTGCAAATTTGATATAAAGAAAATGATATTTCAGCTGTGGAACCACAGAATATTATGGCACATGAGAAAGCAATTACCAGACAAACACAGTTCTGCAATTAAGACTTTGGTGTTCAAGTACAGAGGAGTGTAGATTACCTGTCTGCCATCTGAGGAATGATATAATGTCCGTTTTTATGATCTAAAATAGAGAAATGAAAAAAGGGCTAGTTAGCAGCTGAATAAATGAAGGATATTCTCTAGATAACTGGCTGCCTGTAATCATTAAAGATCATGGTTTAGGGAACTGCATTCTGAAGCATGATTTTCGGGTTTACAGTGTCCACTATAAGTGCACTGATATTCAAGTAACTGCATCACTAAATGCATATAACGAAATAATGTATAGAGTCATCCGTATTTCTCCCATTTTGCTGGTGACAAGTCTTGTTCCTGTCTTTTCTTTTTTTGCTTTTCAGAAGAATTAAAAATAATGAACTCCAGACATATAATAAATTGTTCAATCAGCTTTTGTCCGACAGCCTGAAATGGCTCTGTCTACATCCAAAACTCTGCAAATGCAACCAGGACACACACCACCTGTTGGGTTTATGCTGAACAGTGGCCATCAGAGGTATAAGCCACACATGTATTCTATATCTTTTTTTTTTGTTTTGTATTTATAAAAATGTGTGATGACAGAAATCCGACTAACATGATTGGATACATTAGACCACACATCTGTGCATTATTTCCCAATGACCTTATATCTCCCAACACAACTGCAAACTTAAGGTGCATACACACGGAGCGATATAACTGAGCGATTTTGACTATATAGTCAAAATCGCTCAGAAAGTTAGTGCAGATCGCTCCGTGTGTATACAGGCAGCGATAGCGATGCGCGTCCCCGCTAAGTCGCTATCGCTGGGAAAAATAGTCAGTGCCGGCAAGTCAATTTTGGCTATGTCGCTGGTAAAGTTAGTTAAAATCGCTAGAGGCCAGCGATTTTTCCCAGCGATAGCGATGTTGCAGGCGGCGGTGGTGCGGGCGGCGGCGGGTTGTGGCGGCGGTGCGGGCGGCGGCGGGTTGCGGCGGCGGTGCGGGCGGCGGCGGGTGGCGGTATGGGCGGCGGCGGTGCGGGTGGCGGTGCGGGCGGCGGCAGGTTGCGGCAGCGGTGCGGGCGGCGGAAATTTACCTTTCTCTTGCAGAGTTTGGCAGCGGAGCGGTACCAGTTTCAAAAATGGCGCCTCAGCGTCATTTTTGAAATTCAAGATGGCCGCCGCGAGCCAATCACGGCTCGCCGCGTCATCGCCCCGCCCCGCCCCCTCCCGCTGACTTATATAAGTCAGCGCGAGGCAGCGGCTGTCAGTCCGACGGCGGAGGAGGAGCGGAGAAGAGCTCCTGAAGACGCCGTGGAAGTCCTGGATGGGCGGCGGCTATGCAAAAGAGCTTAGCAGCCGCCGCCCACCAGGTGAAGACGCCGGAGCAAGACCCCAGAAGCCCTGAGGAGGTGGCGCCCCCCAGGTGAAGACGCCGGAAGCCCTGGGAAGGCGGCGGCCATGCAAAAGAGCTTAAAGGCCGCCGCCCCCAGGTGAAGACCCAGTTTAATAAAGGATTTTTAAAAGAATGTGTTGTGTTTTTTTTTAAATATTTTCTTTACAGGTGGACTACAGGTGCCAGCGGGCCCTTTATGTCCGGGCATGCTGGCACTTGTGGTTCTCCAAGTGCCAGCATGCTGGGGCAGGCTTGCTGGGACCTATAGGCCTCCTGTAAAGAACAATATTACTATTGAAAGGCTATCAGCCTCCCATCCACCGGCCCACGGATGGGGGGGACAGCCTCGGGCTTCACCCCTGGCCCTTGGGTGGCTGGAGGGGGGGACCCCTTGATTTAAGGGGTCCTCACTCCAGTGTACCCCGGCCAGGGGTGACTAGTTGGGGGGGTAATGGCACGGCCGCAGGGACCAATATAAAAGTGTCCCCCGGCTGTGGCATTATCTCCCTGGCTAGTGGAGCCCGGTGCTGGTTTTAAAAATACGGGGGACCCCTATGTCTTTTGTCCCCCGTATTTTTTAAACCAGGACCGGACGCAGAGCCCGGTGCTGGTTGTCTAAATATGGGGGAACCCTACTCATTTTTTCCTCTGTATTTTAACAACCAGGACTGGCTCAAAGAGCCCGAGGCTGGTTTTGCATAGGAGGGGGGACCCCACGCAAATTTTTTTTTTTAACTTTTAGCTATTTAAATACCAGCCACCCTGTAAATTCATCCTATATATGACACTCATCCCCTTATTTAAATGAGATAGTCAAAATCTCCCATAGCCAAAATCTCTTGCATAGCCAAAATCTCTGGTAAAGTTAGTCAAAATCTCCTACTGCCAGTTCAAGGGAAAAGTTAGTCAAAATCTCTCATAGCCAAAATCTCTCCGTGTGTATGCACCTTAAAGCTACTTCCAACTGTCACACTACCATCGGTAAACAAATCAAACTATAAAACAGCCTCACTGACAGCAGCGCATCCCTGCCTCACCGACAGCAGCGCATCCCTGCCTCACCGACAGCAGCGCATCCCTGCCTCACCGACAGCAGCGCATCCCTGCCTCACTGACAGCAGCGCATCCCTGCCTCACTGACAGCAGCCCATACCTGCCTCACTGACAGCAGCACAGCAGAGACGTGCGGTGAGGTAAATGGCTGAGGAGACACTGGCCAGTCCCAGAGCAAGATTTACACACAATCTATGTGCCCACGTGTGGGATTATACACAGGTGCAGCAGTATATACTGATGGAAATGTGGTGAGTTTTGATGTGTGGAAAAGGTAGGCAGGTGAGGCACTACCTCACCTAATAGACTTTTTACTCTAGCGTTTTGACTATAAAAATTATTAGAATAATACACAGAAGATATTTATAATAAATTCATTGCATTTTTCATATACTGAATATAGTCAAAACTCTGCCTTATACTGGAGTATGACAGGAAAGGCTCTGCCTCGCCTCACTACAGCGCCGCGATGCCTCACTGACAGCAGCACAGCGATGCCTCACTGACCGCAGCACATTTTTTTTACATTTTTGACAGAAAAATGTAAACTATTTATTCACTGACACTGTTATCCAGTAATAAATATATTAGTATATTATACATTACAGATAATTTTCAGTTAAACAGATCTGCCAATCTTGAAAGACTCATCAGTTTACTAGAAAAGGTCTGCAGGTCTGATTGTTACCTTACACAGGCTGGGTTCAGGTGACCGGCGCTTGGGATCCCGCCGGTCACCATACCGACGCCAGGATCCCGATCTTTAGATTGCCGTGGAGGGAGCTAGCGCAATGAAGCCCCTTGCGGGCTCAGTGGATTGCTGCACTCGCCACAGGTTCTATTCCCACTCTATGGGTATCGCCGGCAGCTATCTCTCCTGTGAGCCAGACAGAGCTATTCAATTGTTCAATTGTCGGGCGCAACCAGCTGCCGGCATTCCAACTTGCACCCCCCAAACAGCACTTTTTGTGACTGCACCCATTAGTTTAGTCGGGTTTGGCTGCTTTACGCGTTTAAACCCCGACACTAACGGTGCGATAAGCGCGAGAACCAGCATCAATTGAATATCGCCCTTGAGATCTCCCGTCACAGAGCAAAAAGCACCATATTACTGTGTAACTCATAGAGAGGTAAATAATTAAATCAACTGCACAGCTATGGGATATACTTTGCAGAATGCTGGGGATTTAGGCTTTGTTTTCCAAAATTGGGAGGACCATGATTAAATCTACTAAATCACATTTAAAAATGAGCCCCAGACTGCCGCTGATATAATACATTATGTTCAATTTGCTCCTCACTGACATTAGAACTGTTTAGCAAAGTAATTATACACTTTATATCCATTTTTGTACTTTCACACAAGATATCCCATTTACCAGGAGCAGGCAACACATGGCTCAGGTAGGCCAGTCCAGTCCTCATTAGGATAAGATATGATCCAATGGAACAGAAAAAAAAAAAAACTCCCCACATTAGACCTCTCCTTAGTGATTCACATTACAAAGAAGAGTGTTCCAGGATTGGTTAGTGATATATTGTTACAGTGACTAGGCAATTGTGGATTGATTGTCGGCCAATCTGCCAATAGGGTATAATGCCTTCCACTGGGTGTGTGTAGATGAAGGCTTTTCCTTCCTGGTGCAACAGCAAAGCTGTATTACCGGTGGCGAGCGCAACGTGTCCACTTGAGCTTGCTGCGCTCGCAACCTCCGGCGCCGGTGACAACCTTTGGTCGCCACATGGTTATATTTCCCCTTTGGTTGTGGCGTGGTCCACCATCTGAGTGGGGATTCTGGGTGGCAGTAGGGATTTTGATCGGCAGTATTTCAACAGGTTTTGGGATTCCAGCATCTGTATCCTGACTGCTGGCATTCTGGCAGCTTGAATGTCCCCCGATTAGGGGCCCCACAGGGACTACAGGCTTCCATTGGTTAATACGGCTCTGGTCTTGGTTTTATTTTACATTTCTTCTATGTACAAGTTTGCATTTTGTATCTACAGCAGTTTTGTAAATACAACAGGCAATACTTGGAAGCCCAGTGAGCTTGAATTGTACTGCACACACAGGTGGCTAAATTTGATGAATCATGCCGTCATCCCCCGGGCTGAATAATTTCTGGTTTCATGGACATCACTGGGCCTTTGTAGTGCTGTTCAGAAGCAGGATGCCTACATTTAGGGTGACTAAAACCCAAGACAGATTTGAAGTACAGCCAGGTCACTAGTATACGTTAAATGCAGATTAGAATGTAATAACAGGGAGCCTGAATATTAATAACATTGCTACTGGATAAAGATACCGATATTAACAGAGTTTGTAGCTTGATTTCCCTTTGAAGTACATTATCGCGGGTGTAGTATGGTATGCCGGCGGCCAGGATCCTGGCGACCAGCATACCGCCGCCGGAATCCCAACTGCCGGCATACCGACAGTGTGGCGAGCGCAAATGAGCCCCCTGCGGGCTCGCTGCGCTCGCCACACTATTTATTCTCCCTCCAGGGGGGTCATGGACCCCCAAGAGGGAGAAAAAGTGCCGGTATGCCGGCTGTCGGGATTCCGGCACCGGTATACTGTGCGCCGGGATCCCGACAGACGTCAAACTGAAGACCACCCCATTATCGGAACCATGTGTGTTTACTGGTTAGTTATAATTTGATGAGCAATACATATATATATATACATACATACATACATACATACATACACACACAATTCGGAGCTCCAGCACTCCACAGGTTCAATCACTATACTGTGCCCGGTACCCTCCACATCATAGCCTGCACAACTGCATGTAACATATAGACCCAAAGACGGCACTCGGGACTCATAAAGAAAACACTTCACACAGCTTTAAGGCCTTAAAGCCGTGTGAAGTATTTTCTTTATGAGTCCCGCCGTTGGGTTTTATAATATTATATATATATATATATATATATATATATATATATACACATATACATACACATATTGTGAATAACATGTTATGAATAATTCATTTCCTGTAGTAATTTATTCTAGGGCGGTGATTATCGGGCATCCTGGTTACTTATACAATGATACACGCTGCAATAGCACTACAACTATCTGGCAACAGCTCTAGCTGAGATCTGCCATACGGCACCTGATCTACGGATAACACTATCAGCCAATAAATTATAATTCAGCACCCTATCTTGTTTTGCGGCAGAGATAAATTATCATTTTATAAGACTGAAGGAGAAAATCTGCCGAGATGACAACTGTGGCTTTAACATGCAGGAAGATTTACCTGAACCCCACAACAGTATAAAAACAAGATTTTAAACCTACCGGTAAATCTTTTTCTCCTAGTCCTTAAAAGGATGCCGGGGACTCCGTAAGGACCATGGGGTATAGACGGGCTCCGCAGGAGACATGGGCACTATAAAGAACTTTAGAATGGGTGTGCACTGGCTCCTCCCAGAGGAGACGGACAGTACGAGGAAAGGATTTTGGAAATCCAAGGGCAAGATTCATACCAGCCCACACCATCCACACTGTATAACATGGAATATACGCAACCAGTTAACAGTATGCAACAAAACAGTATCAGGCAAAGACTGATTTCAACTGTAACATAACCCTTATGTAAGCAATAACTATATACAAGCCTTGCAGAAAATAGTCCGCACTGGGACGGGCGCCCAGCATCCTCTACGGACTAGGAGAAAAAGATTTACCGGTAGGTTTAAAATCTTATTTTCTCTTACGTCCTAGAGGATGCTGGGGACTCCGTAAGGACCATGGGGTTTATACCAAAGCTCCAGACCGGGCGGGAGAGTGCGGACAACAGCCAGGGTATCAAACTTATAGAACATTGCAAAAGTGTTTGAACCCGACCAGGTAGCAGCTCGGCAAAGCTGTAAAGCCGAGACGCCTCGGGCAGCCGCCCAAGAAGAGCCCACCTTTCTAGTGGAATGGGCCTTTACCGAATCTGGTAACGGCAATCCTGTCGCAGAATGAGCCTGCTGAATCGTGTTACAGATCCAGCAAGCAATAGTCTGCTTTGAAGCAGGAGCGCCAACTTTGTTGGCTGCATACAGGACAAACAGTGCTTCTGTTTTCCTAACCCGAGCCGTCCTGGCTACATAAATTTTTAAGGCCCTGACTACATCAAGGGACTTGGAGTCCTCCCATTCACCCGTAGCCACAGGCACCACAATAGGTTGGTTCATATGAAATGATGAAACCACCTTGGGCAAAAATTGAGGACGAGTCCTCAACTCCGCTCTATCCACATGGAAAATCAGATAGGGGCTCTTGTGAGACAAGGCCGCCAATTCAGACACCCGCCGCACAGATGCCAAGGCCAACAACATGACCACCTTCCAAGTGAGAAATTTTAATTCAACTGTTTTAAGAGGCTCAAACCAGTGAGATTTTAGGAACTGTAATACCACGTTACGGTCCCATGGTGCCACTGGGGGCACAAAAGGAGGCTGCACTCCCTTTACAAAAGTCTGGACTTCTGGGAGAGAAGCCAACTCCTTCTGAAAGAAAACAGACAGGGCCGAAATTTGTACCTTAATGGAGCCTAACTTTAGGCCCATAGCCACTCCTGTCTGTAGAAAGTGGAGAAAACGGCCCAGATGGAAATCTTCCGTAAGAGCATTCTTGGCTTCACACGAAGATACATACTTCCTCCAGATACGGTGATAATGTTTCGCCGTCACCTCCTTCCTAGCCTTTATCAGAGTAGGGATGACTTCCTCCGGAATACCTTTCCCAGCTAGGATTCGGTGTTCAACCGCCACGCCGTCAAACGTAACCGCGGTAAGTCTTGGAACACGCAGGGTCCCTGCTGCAACAGGTCCTCCCTGAGAGAAAGAGGCCACGGATCTTCTGTGAGCATTTCCTGAAGATCTGAGTACCAGGCCCTTCGAGGCCAATGAGTATTGTCTGTACTGTTTTTCGTCTTATGATTTTCAATATTTTTGAGATGAGAGTGTCACGATCCGGGTATCTGGACGCCATTTCTTACCCATCAGATGCCTCCTAAGGCTGGCTCAGCGCTCCAGGACCGGATCCCATCTGTTATCCTGATGTGTACATTCCTGTATCCTCTCCTGTCACTCTGGGACGCTGTCACAGTAAACGCCATATTACACCTGACATGGCGTCTCCCGCGGCCTCCGCCGCCGTCCCTGAACTTCTGCATGCAGAGTGTCTGAGTGGCGATTACGTCAGCCGCGGCCTCCGCTGTGTCCGCGTGGTTGGATGTGCATCTGTCAGCCTGGCGCCTCCTGTCTCCGGTGGCCGGCGCCGCCATTACTGTTTTCATTACCACATGGATTACAAACCAAACTTCCCTCCAAGTGTCTGCATGGGCGCAGCCATCTTGGATTCTGTCAGCTGATCATTTCCACCAATCTGTTCTCAGTATTGATAATCTGCATAATTGCCTAGCCAATCCCTTCCTTGCTGCAGGTATAAATACACTGTGCCTGAGCAAGGAAGGCGTCAGTGCTTTGGTTGTCAAACCTAGTTCCTGTTTGTCTCTCTCCTGTGATTGTCTTCCAGGTTCCAGCTCCTGTCTCAAGACTTCCACCATAGAGACCCGCACCAGCATTCCACCTGCGGTGTAGCCTGACTCTCCAATCCATTGTGGATTCATCTGTTTCCAGCTACAACATTACCTGCTTCCAGCTCAGCTTCCAGCAGAGTACAGCTTCCCTTAAAGGGCCGGTGTCCTTTCTACACTTTACCACTCTCCACCGGTATTATTATTTCTCCGCTCTCAAGTTCTACATTTCAGTTCATATTTCATCGCTCCCAAGTTCATTTATTATTTAACTGGTTCCAGCCAGTATCCACTCCGTGCTAACAACAGTCTGGTTCCAGCCGGTATCCACAGCAGCTGTTTTATCTTCAGCAACCCAGCTTTTCCTGGAACACCAGCTGGCACAATCCTGGGTTATCTCCATTGCTACAGTCGGGCCTGGTAAGGACTTTCCATCTAGAAGATCATAAGAACTATCTCACACTACCAGTGCCCTGTGGCTCCTGCCATCCTGTAGTACCCAGGAACTGTATTTATTCTTTGCTGACTTTTACGTTTTCTTTTACTGCTGCTGTGTTGCGGAGTTGTCATAATAAACATCATTGACTTTTATCCAAGTTGTCGTGGTCACGCCTTCGGGCAGTTATTATTCATGTTACTTACATGTCCAGGGGTCTGATACAACCTCCCAGGTTCCGGTACATCTCAGCCCCTACAACTGAGGCTGCCTCCCGTCAGCTCAGGCCCTCAGTTGTGACAGTAAGCACTGACCTAATGAATCCAGCCGGAGACCAGGATCAAGCGGCCAGGCCGATGCAAGAACTGGCAGCCCGACTAGAACATCAGGAGGCTGCACAGGGCCACATCATCCGCTGTCTCCAGGATCTCTCTACTCGGCTGGATGGGATTCAGACAACTCTCCGTGGATCAGGCGCGTCTGGTGCGTCAACCACAGTGACTCCAGCTATAACCCCACCCACCTTACCCATTTCTGCTCCACGTCTTCATCTTCCAACGCCAGCAAAATTTGACGGATCTCCAAGATTCTGCAGGGGATTTCTCAACCAGTGTGAGATTCAGTTTGAGCTACAACCTGGCAATTTTCCCAGTGACCGTACAAAAATTGCCTACATTATTTCTCTTCTCAGTGGCTCAGCCCTTGATTGGGCATCACCGTTATGGGAGAGGTCCGACACCCTGCTATCTTCCTACACTGCCTTCGTGTCAACATTCAGGCGCATCTTCGACGAGCCAGGCCGGGTAACCTCAGCTTCATCCGAGATTCTCCGTTTACGCCAGGGGTCACGTACTGTAGGACAATATCTGATACAGTTCCAGATCCTGGCATCCGAACTGGCATGGAACGACGAGGCCCTGTATGCTGCATTCTGGCATGGCTTATCTGAGCGTATTAAAGATGAGTTAGCTACCAGAGGCTTACCTTCTAAGTTAGATGAGCTAATCTCACTCTGCACGAAAGTTGATTTACGTTTCAGAGAGAGAGCAACTGAGCGTGGAAGATCATCTGCTCCAAAATCTTCTGCACCTCCTCCTCGTCAACTGTCACCATCTAAAGATGAGCCCATGCAACTTGGCCGTTCCCGTTTAACTCCTGCTGAGCGCCGAAGACGTCTCTCCGAGTCTCTCTGTCTCTATTGTGCAGCTCCGTCTCACACCATTAATGCCTGTCCCAAACGTCCGGGAAACTCCAAATCCTAGCTCGCCAAGGAGAGGGCCGGCTAGGAGTAATGATCTCCTCTCCATCTCCTCAAGATTGTAATCTCCCAGTCTCGCTTCAAGTTGCTCAACGTTATCGGAACGTCATTGCCCTCCTTGATTCCGGAGCAGCTGGGAACTTTATTACCGAAGCCTATGTTAAACGGTGGTCCCTACCCACCGAGAGACTTCCTTCGTCCATTTCTTTAACTGCCGTGGATTGCAGCAAAATTTTTGATGCAGTTATTTCTTTAAGGACTCTACCAGTTCGTCTGAGAGTGGGAGTT
Organism: Pseudophryne corroboree; assembly: GCF_028390025.1. Lineage (NCBI taxonomy): Eukaryota > Metazoa > Chordata > Amphibia > Anura > Myobatrachidae > Pseudophryne > Pseudophryne corroboree. Next base: position 873,989,540 of record NC_086445.1, read on the forward strand.
CTTCATTCCGAACTTATTTCTTTTTTAGTGATTCCAAGAGCCACACATCCTGTGGTCCTGGGCCTTCCATGGCTCCGTCTTCACAATCCTACAATTGATTGGACGACTACGCAAATCCTGGCATGGGGTTCCTCCTGTGCTGAGACATGTTTGTTTAAAGTATTGCCTGTCTGTTCTTCCTCCCCCAGGTCGTCTGATGTTCCACCTCCTCCATATCAAGATTTCACGGATGTGTTCAGTAAAGCTTCTGCTGATATCCTTCCTCCTCATAGAGAATGGGACTGTCCGATTGATCTCGTTCCAGGGAAGGTTCCACCTCGAGGCCGAACTTATCCGTTGTCTCTGCCTGAGACGCATTCTATGGAGGAATATATTAAAGAGAACCTAGCAAAGGGGGTTCATTCGACCTTCTTCTTCTCCAGCCGGCGCAGGCTTCTTTTTTGTAAAAAAGAAAGATGGTGGTCTGCGGCCGTGCATCGACTACAGAGGTTTGAACGACATTACCATCAAGAACCGTTATCCTTTACCCCTGATTACTGAGCTCTTTGACAGTGTTAGCGGAGCTACCATCTTTACAAAGCTGGACTTGCGAGGTGCATACAATCTCATCCGGATCCGTGAGGGTGACGAGTGGAAGACCGCCTTTAACACCCGTGACGGACATTATGAGTACCTCGTCATGCCCTTCGGATTGAGCAATGCTCCAGCTGTCTTCCAGCATTTTGTCAATGAGATCTTCAGAGACATTCTATACCGTCATGTCGTGGTCTATCTAGACGATATCCTCATTTTTGCCAACGATTTAGAGGAACATCGTTTTTGGGTTAAAGAGGTTCTGTCCCGTCTCCGTGTCAATCATCTCTATTGCAAATTAGAAAAATGCGTCTTTGAAGTCAAGTCCATTCCGTTTCTAGGGTACATTGTGTCCGGTTCCGGACTAGAGATGGATCCTGAGAAACTACAAGCAATCCAAAATTGGCCGGTACCCTTAACCCTCAAAGGGGTCCAGAGGTTCTTAGGGTTCGCCAACTATTACCGAAAGTTTATACGAGACTTTTCCACCATTGTGGCGCCTATTACTGCTTTCACTAAGAAGGGTGCTAACCCGTCCAAGTGGTCTGAAGAAGCCATGCAAGCATTTCATCTTTTAAAACAAAGGTTCATCTCTGCGCCTGTTCTGAAACAGCCTGACACCGACTCTCCTTTCATCTTAGAGGTGGATGCCTCCTCCGTTGGAGTAGGAGCGGTGTTATCTCAGAGGGCTAAAGATGGCCATTTACACCCTTGCAGTTTCTTCTCCCGGAAGTTCTCCCCAGCTGAGCGCAACTATGCCACTGGCGACCAGGAGTTGCTAGCCATCAAGCTCGCTCTAGAAGAGTGGAGGTATCTGTTGGAGGGAGCTTCTCATTCAATCACCATACTTACAGACCACAAGAACCTTTTATACCTGAAGGGCGCACAATGTCTCAACCCTCGTCAGGCCAGATGGGCACTTTTCTTTTCCAGGTTCGACTTTAAACTCCAGTTCTGTCCGGGCTCTCAGAATCGCAAGGCCGATGCCCTTTCCCGCTCATGGGAGCAAGAGAATGAGTCAGAGTCTTCAGATAAGCATCCTATTATAAATCCCTTGGCATTCTCCACGGTAGGGATGGACTCTACGCCCCCATCAGGGAAAAGTTTTGTGAAGCCGATGCTAAGGAAGAAGCTCATGCATTGGGCCCATGCTTCCCGTTTTGCCGGACATACGGGTATCCAAAAAACCCTGGAGTTTATCTCTAGGTCCTATTGGTGGCCAACTCTGAAAAAGGACGTCTTGGAGTTTATTGCATCTTGCCCAAAGTGTGCCCAACATAAAGTATCCCGCCAGTCGCCTGCGGGGCAACTGGTTCCACTATCCGTTCCCCGTCGACCATGGACCCACTTGTCGATGGATTTCATTACAGACTTACCCATGTGCAACAAGTTCAATACCATCTGGGTGGTAGTTGACCGGTTCACCAAGATGGCACACTTCATTCCTCTCACCGGTCTTCCGTCAGCTTCCAAGTTGGCTCAAGTATTCATACAAGAGATCTTCCGACTCCGCGGTCTTCCTGAAGAAATTATCTCAGATCGAGGAGTTCAATTCACAGCCAAATTCTGGCGAAGTTTATGTCAAGTCCTCCAAGTCAAGCTAAAGTTTTCCACGGCTTACCATCCTCAGACCAATGGTCAAACCGAGAGGGTGAATCAGGACTTGGAGGCCTTCCTCCGCATCTATGTGTCCTCCTCTCAAGATGACTGGGTTCAATTACTTCCCTGGGCCGAGTTCTGTCATAACAACCAGTATCATTCTTCATCTGCTTCAACACCATTCTTCACTAACTTTGGATTCCACCCTAAAGTCCCTGAGTTCCAACCGCTTCCAGCAACTTCTGTTCCCGCAGTGGATATCACCTTGCATCAGTTTGCCAATATCTGGAAGAGCGTACGATCAGCTCTGCTCAAGGCATCGTTCAGGTACAAGAAGTTTGCGGATAAGAAGCGTCGAGCAGTTCCTGCTCTCAAGGTGGGTGATCGGGTATGGTTATCCACGAAGAATTTGAGGTTAAGAGTTCCCAGTATGAAGTTTGCACCTCGCTATATCGGTCCTTTCAAGATTGAACAAGTCATCAATCCTGTTGCTTACAGACTCCAGTTGCCTCCCTTCTTAAAAATACCCAGGACATTCCATGTTTCCCTGTTGAAACCGCTGATCTTGAATCGGTTTCATTCCTCACTTCCTCCAACTCCGAAAGTCCAAACTCAACGAGGCGTTGAGTATGAAGTGGCCAAGATCCTGGACTCACGTCACCGTTACGGTCAACTACAATATCTTATTGACTGGAAGGGTTATGGTCCTGAGGAACGTTCATGGACCAATGCTTCTGATGTCCATGCTCCTGCCTTGGTCCGGAGATTCCATTCCAAGTTTCCTCAAAAGCCAAAGAAGTGTCCTGGGGCCACTCCTAAAGGGGGGGGTGCTGTCACGATCCGGGTATCTGGACGCCATTTCTTACCCATCAGATGCCTCCTAAGGCTGGCTCAGCGCTCCAGGACCGGATCCCATCTGTTATCCTGATGTGTACATTCCTGTATCCTCTCCTGTCGCTCTGGGACGCTGTCACAGTAAACGCCATATTACACCTGGCATGGCGTCTCCCGCGGCCTCCGCCGCCGTCCCTGAACTTCTGCATGCAGAGTGTCTGAGTGGCGATTACGTCAGCCGCGGCCTCCGCTGTGTCCGCGTGGTTGGATGTGCATCTGTCAGCCTGGCGCCTCCTGTCTCCGGTGGCCGGCGCCGCCATTACTGTTTTCATTACCACATGGATTACAAACCAAACTTCCCTCCAAGTGTCTGCATGGGCGCAGCCATCTTGGATTCTGTCAGCTGATCATTTCCACCAATCTGTTCTCAGTATTGATAATCTGCATAATTGCCTAGCCAATCCCTTCCTTGCTGCAGGTATAAATACACTGTGCCTGAGCAAGGAAGGCGTCAGTGCTTTGGTTGTCAAACCTAGTTCCTGTTTGTCTCTCTCCTGTGATTGTCTTCCAGGTTCCAGCTCCTGTCTCAAGACTTCCACCATAGAGACCCGCACCAGCATTCCACCTGCGGTGTAGCCTGACTCTCCAATCCATTGTGGATTCATCTGTTTCCAGCTACAACATTACCTGCTTCCAGCTCAGCTTCCAGCAGAGTACAGCTTCCCTTAAAGGGCCGGTGTCCTTTCTACACTTTACCACTCTCCACCGGTATTATTATTTCTCCGCTCTCAAGTTCTACATTTCAGTTCATATTTCATCGCTCCCAAGTTCATTTATTATTTAACTGGTTCCAGCCAGTATCCACTCCGTGCTAACAACAGTCTGGTTCCAGCCGGTATCCACAGCAGCTGTTTTATCTTCAGCAACCCAGCTTTTCCTGGAACACCAGCTGGCACAATCCTGGGTTATCTCCATTGCTACAGTCGGGCCTGGTAAGGACTTTCCATCTAGAAGATCATAAGAACTATCTCACACTACCAGTGCCCTGTGGCTCCTGCCATCCTGTAGTACCCAGGAACTGTATTTATTCTTTGCTGACTTTTACGTTTTCTTTTACTGCTGCTGTGTTGCGGAGTTGTCATAATAAACATCATTGACTTTTATCCAAGTTGTCGTGGTCACGCCTTCGGGCAGTTATTATTCATGTTACTTACATGTCCAGGGGTCTGATACAACCTCCCAGGTTCCGGTACATCTCAGCCCCTACAACTGAGGCTGCCTCCCGTCAGCTCAGGCCCTCAGTTGTGACAGAGAGGAAGAGGAGGGAACACATAGACCGACAGAAACACCCATGGTGTCACCAGGGCGTCCACCGCTACTGCCTGAGGGTCCCTTGACCTGGCACAATACCTCCGAAGCTTCTTGTTGAGGCGTGATGCCATCATGTCTATTTGAGGAAGTCCCCAAAGACTTGTTATCTCTGCAAAAACTTCTTGATGAAGTCCCCACTCTCCTGGATGGAGATCGTGTCTGCTGAGGAAGTCTGCTTCCCAGTTGTCCACTCCCGGAATGAAGACTGCTGACAGAGCTCTTACGTGATTTTCCGCCCAGCGAAGAATCCTGGTGGCTTCCGCCACTGCCACTCTGCTCCTTGTCCCGCCTTGGCGGTTTACATGAGCCACTGCTGTGACGTTGTCTGATTGAACCAGAACTGGTAGGTCGCTAAGAAGATTCTCCGCTTGTCGTAGGCCGTTGTATATGGCCCTCAATTCCAGTACGTTGATGTGCAGGCAAGCCTCCTGGCTTGACCATAGTCCCTGAAAATTTCTTCCTTGTGTGACTGCTCCCCATCCTCGGAGGCTCGCGTCCGTGGTTATCAGAACCCAGTCTTGAACGCCGAATCTGCAACCCTCTAGAAGGTGAGCACTCTGCAGCCACCACAGGAGAGACACCCTGGCCCTGGGGGACAGGCTTATTTTCGGATGTATTTGTAGATGGGACCCCGACCACTTGTCCAGAAGGTCCCACTGAAATGTCCTCGCATGAAACCTGCCGAAGGGGATGGCCTCGTAGGCTGCCACCATTTTTCACAGAACTCGAGTGCATTGATGAACCGAAACTCTTTTTGGTTTTAGCAGGTCTCTGACCATGTTCTGGAGGTCCTGGGCTTTTTCCATTGGGAGAAAAACCCTCTTCTGTTCAGTGTCAAGAATCATGCCTGGGAATGATAGTCAAGTCGTTGGAATCAATTGCGACTCTGACAGATTTAGAATCCAACAGTGTTGTTGTAGCACTCTCAGGGAGAGTGACACGCTTTTCAGCAATTGATCTCGCTTTTATCAGGAGATCGTCCAAGTACGGGATAATTGTGACTCCCTGAATGCGCAGGAGCACCATCATCTCCGCCATCACCTTGGTGAAAATCCTCGGGGCCGTGGAAAGCCCAAACGGCAACGTCTGAAACTGGTAATGACAGTCCTGTACAGCGAATCTCAGGTACTTCTGATAAGGAGGATATATGGGGACATGAAGGTATGCATCCTTTATGTCCAGTGACACGATAAAATCCCCCCCTTCCAGACTGGAGATCACTGCCCGGAGCGATTCCATCTTGAATTTGAACTTTTTCAAGTACAGGTTTAGGGATTTCAGATTTAAAATGGGTCTAACCGAGCCATCCGGCTTCAGGACCACGAACAGGGTTGAATAGTACCCTTTTCCCTGTTGGACTAGGGGAACCGTGACAATCACTTGCTGTTGACACAGCTTTTGAATTGCAGCTAACACTACTTCCCTCTCTGGGGGAGAAGCTGGCAAAGCCGATTTGAAAAATCAGCGAGGGGGCACCTCTTCGAATTCTAATTTGTAGCCTTGGGATACAATTTCCATCGCCCAAGGATCCACGTCTGACAGAACCCAGACCTGGCTGAAGAGTCGAAGACGTGCCCCCATCGGTGCGGACTCCCTCAGTGGAGCATCATGCGGTGGATTTAGTAGAAGCCGGGGAGGACTTCTGTTCCTGGGAGCTAGCCGAAGCAGGCGTTCTCTTTCCTCTACCCTTACCTCTAGCGAGGAAGGATGAGCCCCGACCTCTTCTGGACTTATGCGACCAAAAGGACTGCATCTGATATTGTGGAGTTTTCTTTTGCTGTGGGGGAACAAAAGGCAAAAAAGTAGATTTACCCGCGGTAGCTGTGGAAACCAGGTCCGCGAGACCTTCCCCAAATAAAAACTTCACCCTTGTAAGGTAAAACCTCCATATGCTTCTTTGAGTCGGCATCACCCGTCCATTGGCGGGTCCACAGGGCTCGCCTGGCAGAAATCCCCATGGCATTGGCTCTTGAACCTAGCAGCCCAACGACTCTCTGAGCGTCTCTCATATATAAGACTGCGTCTTTAATGTGACCTAAGGTCAATAAAATGGTATCCCTATCTAGGGTATCAATGTCAGCTGACAAGGTATCTGTCCAAGCTGCAACCACGCTACATACCTATGCCGATGCTATTGCCGGTCTGAGTAAAGCCCCCGTATGTGTATAAATAGATTTTAAGGTAGTTTCCTGTCTGCGATCAGCAGGAACCTTGAGGGCTGCCGTGTCAGGAGACAGTAGCGCCACCTTCTTGGACAAGCGCGTTAAAGCCTTGTCCACCCTGGGCGAGGATTCCCACCGTACCCTGTCCTGTGCAGGGAAAGGATACGCCATAAGAATCCTCTTGGGAATCTGCAGTTTTTTGTCTGGAGTTTCCCAAGCTTTTTCAAATAACTCGTTCAGCTCATGAGATGGGGGAAAGGTTACCTCAGGTTTCTTTTCCTTATAGATGCGCACCCTCGTGTCAAGGACCGAGGGTTCATCTGTGATATGCAAAACATCTTTTATTGCAATAATCATATAATGAATACTTTTGGCCACCCTTGGGTGTAACCTTGCATCATCATAGTCGACACTGGAGTCAGAATCCGTGTCGGTATCAGTGTCTGCTATTTGGGATAGAGAACGTTTTTGAGACCCTGAAGGGCCCTGTGACACAGTCAAAGCCATGGATTGACTCCCTGCTTTTTCCCTGGACTCTGCTTTGTCCAACCTCTTATGCAATAAGGTCACATTTGCATTTAAAACAGTCCACATGTCCAACCAATCAGGTGTCGGCGTTGCCGACGGAGACACCACAATCATCTGCTTCACCTCCTCCTTAGATGAGCCTTCCACTTCAGACATGCCGACACACTCGTACCGACACCCCCACACACACAGGGATATTTATCTGGAGATAGACCCCCAATATGGCCCTTAGGAGAGACAGAGAGAGAGTATGCCAGCACACACCCAGCGCCAACTGACACTGGAAAACAAATTCCCAGAATATATAGCGCTTTTTTATATAATTATGTATAATACACTCACTGCGCCTTACAAGTGCCCCCCCCCCCCCTCTTTTTTTGCCCTGTGTCACCGTGTTCAGCAGGGGAGAGTCCGGGGAGCCAGCTTCTCTGCAGTGCTCTGTGGAGAAAATGGCGCTGGTTAGTGCTGTGGGACCAAGCTCCGCCCCCTCCAGCGACGGGCTTCGGTCCCGCTCAATTTTAGAATACTGGCGGGGGATTTATATAACTACTGACTCCGCAGCCTATAATACTCATATGCCAGCCTTAGAGGTTTATATTGCTGCCCAGGGCGCCCCCCCCCTGCGCCCTGCACCCATCAGTGCCTGCTAGTGTGTGTTGTGTGGGAGCAATGGCGCGCAGCGGCTTACCTCAGGGAAGATCTGAAGTCTTCTGCCGCCTTTGAAGTCTTCTTTTCTTCTTTTACTCACCCGGCTTCTATCTTCCGACTCTGCGAGGAGGACTGCGGCGCGGCTCTGGGACGAACAGCGAGGGGAGACCTGCGTTCCGACTCCCTCTGGAGCTAATGGTGTCCAGTAGCCTAAGAAGCAGAGCCTATCACTTAAGTAGGTCTGCTTCTCTCTCCTCAGTCCCACGATGCAGGGAGCCTGTTGCCAGCAGTGCTCCCTGAAAATAAAAAACCTAACAAAATTCTTTTTTCAGAGAAACTCAGGAGAGCTCCCTGTGATGCACCCAGTCTCCTCTGGGCACAGGAACTACCTGAGGTCTGGAGGAGGGGAATAGAGGGAGGAGCCAGTGCACACCCATTCTAAAGTTCTTTATAGTGCCCATGTCTCCTGCGGAGCCCGTCTATACCCCATGGTCCTTACGGAGTCCCCAGCATCCTCTAGGACGTTAGAGAAAACAAGGACTTGAGCATATAAGAAGTGTGCACTCAACATCATATGACTAAAATGTATATATAATATATGGGCTAACATTGTTATGATAGCTCTAAAGGCACATAATCCTGTCTTATTTGGCTGTGTGACTACTCACCTGGCTTTCGCCCACATAGATAGAAGGCCAGCCTATCTGTAAGTTCATACTGACACTCCACCAATCTGTCTGCGAGATCATGGTGACCTGCCTGCCTGCAAGACATGAGGTCTCCGCTCAGACATACTGTATAGACAATGACCATAAACAAAACAACATTTTATTTTATTTATTTTATTAACGCACATAAACATAAGGTACAAAACAAAAGATAAGCATAGGACCCCTATAACAAATTTGTACAAACAGCAAAAGACAGGTAAAAAAAAAAACAAAACTAAAATGTCTAGCTGCTGGCTCCGATTACCGACCCAGGATCCACTGGACATTCGCTATAAACATAGCATAACACAATGTAGGGTATAAAAAAAACAATACTAATTAATATCAAGGAGAATTTTTTTTTTTTTTTTTTCTTTAAGAGGGGCAAGGGGTCGGGGATAAAGTTATCAAACATGTGCAGGAGCACTGAACTTAGGGCCTAATTCAGACCTGATCGCTAGGCTGCATTTCCGTACAGTGGGCGATCAGGTCTAAACTGCGCATGCGTATGCACCGCAATGCGCAGGCGCGTCGCACGGGTACAAAGCGGATCGCCGCTCAGCGATGGGTTTGTGCGAAGGATCCATTCACACGGGCGTTCGTAAGGAGACTGACAGGAAGAAGGTGTTTGTGGGTGTCAACTGACCGTTTTCAGGGAGTGGTCAGAAAAACGCAGGCATTCCCAAGCGTTTGCAGGGCGGGTGTTGATGTCAATTCTGGTTCCGGACAGGCTGAAGTGATCGCAGCAGCTGAGTAAGTCCTGGGCTACTCAGAGACTGCACAAAATCTGTTTGTACAGCTCTGCTACACTACACATGCGTTAGCACACTTGCACAGCTAAAATACACTCCCCTGTGGGTGGCGACTATGCGAACGCAGGACTGCATAAAACCCCTAGCGAGTGATCAGGTCTGAATTAGGCCCGTAAACAAAAAACATGACTTCTTTAAACAAACATCAAGAATTCTTTGGAAACTAAATTAAACATACATTTTAAGTTTAATGTTGAGAAATTTATTGTTTTTTGTTTTTTTTAACTATTTAAAAAGTGCTTTACCTTTCCCCTTTGCGGTCCGTCCCTCTCTATTACTGGGTCTGGGACTGAGGGTCGACAGCACAAAGGTCGACACACCTTAGGTCGACGCCAATTGGTCGACACACCTTGGGTCGACATGGACAAAAGGTCGACATGGACAAAACGTCGACAGGAACAAGGTCGACATGGAAAAAGGACGACATGAGTTTTTTATGTTTTTTTGGTGTCGTTTTCTTCATAGAGTGACCGGGAACCCCAATTAGTGCACCGCGTCCCCTCGCATGGCTCGCCATGCTTCGGGCATGGTGCCTTCGCTCCGCTACCGCTTCGCTCGGCATACTTTACCGTTCCAATCGTAGTCCACGTGGATCGTTAAGTATGAAAAGGTTAAAAAAAAAAGAAAAAAAATAAGATTTTACTCACCGGTAAATCTATTTCTCGTAGTCCGTAGTGGATGCTGGGACTCCGTAAGGACCATGGGGAATAGCGGCTCCGCAGGAGACTGGGCACAACTAAGAAAGCTTTAGGACTAACTGGTGTGCACTGGCTCCTCCAACTATGACCCTCCTCCAGACCTCAGTTAGGATACTGTGCCCGGAAGAGCTGACACAATGAGGAAGGATTTTGAATCCCGGGTAAGACTCATACCAGCCACACCAATCACACCGTATAACTCGTGATATTATACCCAGTTAGCAGTATGAACATAACAGAGCCTCTCAACAGATGGCTCAACAATAACCCTTTAGGTAACAATAACTATATACAAGCATTGCAGACAGTCCGCACGTGGGACGGGCGCCCAGCATCCACTACGGACTACGAGAAATAGATTTACCGGTGAGTAAAATCTTATTTTCTCTAACGCCCTAAGTGGATGCTGGGACTCTGTAAGGACCATGGGGATTATACCAAAGCTCCCAAACGGGCGGGAGAGTGCGGATGACTCTGCAGCACCGAATGAGAGAACTCAAGGTCCTCCTCAGCCAGGGTATCAAATTTGTAGAATTTTGCAAACGTGTTTGCCCCTGACCAAGTAGCAGCTCGGCAAAGTTGTAAAGCCGAGACCCCTCGGGCAGCCGCCCAAGAAGAGCCCACCTTCCTCGTGGAATGGGCTTTCACAGATTTAGGCTGCGGCAGGCCAGCCGCAGAATGCGCAAGCTGAATTGTGCTACAAATCCAGCGAGCAATAGTCTGCTTCGAAGCAGGAGCACCCAGTTTGTTGGGTGCATACAGGATAAATAGCGAGTCAGTCTTCCTGACTCCAGCTGTCCTGGAAACATAAATTTTCAAGGCCCTGACTACGTCCAGTAACTTGGAGTCCTCCAAGTCCCTAGTAGCCGCAGGCACAACAATAGGTTGGTTCAAGTGAAAAGCTGATACCACCTTAGGGAGAAACTGAGGACGAGTCCTCAATTCTGCCCTATCCATATGGAAAATCAGATAAGGGCTTTTACATGACAAAGCCGCCAATTCTGATACACGCCTGGCCGAAGCCAAGGCCAACAACATGACCACTTTTCACGTGAGATACTTCAAATCCACGGTCTTAAGTGGCTCAAACCAATGTGACTTTAGGAAATCCAACACCACGTTGAGATCCCAAGGTGCCACTGGAGGCACAAAAGGGGGCTGAATATGCAGCACTCCCTTAACAAAAGTTTGAACTTCAGGTAGTGAAGCCAGTTCTTTCTGGAAGAAAATCGAAAGAGCCGAAATCTGGACCTTAATGGAACCCAATTATAGGCCCATAGTCACCCCTGACTGTAGAAAGTGCAGGAAACGACCCAGCTGAAATTCTTCCGTTGGGGCCTTCCTGGCCTCACACCACGCAACATATTTTCGCCATATGCAGTGATAATGTTTTTGCGGTTACTTCTTTCCTAGCTTTAATCAGCGTAGGAATGACTTCCTCCGGAATGCCCTTTTCCTTCAGGATCCGGTGTTCAACCGCCATGCCATCAAACGCAGCCGCGGTAAGTCTTGGAACAGACAGGGCTCCTGCTGCAGCAGGTCCTGTCTGAGCAGCAGAGACCATGGGTCCTCTGACATCATTTCTTGAAGTTCCCGGTACCAAGCTCTTCTTGGCCAATCCGGAACAATGAGTATAGTTCTTACTCCTCTTCTCCTTATTATCCTCAGTACCTTTGGTATGAGAGGAAGAGGAGGGAACACATAAACCGACCGGTACACCCACGGTGTCACTAGAGCGTCCACAGCTATCGCCTGCGGGTCTCTTGACCTGGCGCAATACTTTTTTAGCTTTTTGTTTATGCGGGACGCCATCATGTCCACCTGTGGCCTTTCCCAACGGTTTACAATCAGTTGGAAGACTTCTGGATGAAGTCCCCACTCTCCCGGGTGGAGGTCGTGCCTGCTGAGGAAGTCTGCTTCCCAGTTGTCCACTCCCGGAATGAACACTGCTGACAGTGCTAACACGTGATTTTCGGCCCATCGGAGAATCCTTGTGGCTTCTGCCATCGCCGTCCTGCTTCTCGTGCCGCCCTGTCGGTTTACATGGGCGACCGCCGTGATGTTGTCTGACTGGATCAGTACCGGCTGGTTTTGAAGCAGGGGTTTTGCCTGACTTAGGGCATTGTAAATTGCCCTTAGTTCCAGAACATTTATGTGTAGGGAAGTCTCCCGACTTGACCATAGTCCTTGGAAGTTTCTTCCCTGTGTGACTGCCCCCCAGCCTCGAAGGCTGGCATCCGTGGTCACCAGGACCCAGTCCTGTATGCCGAATCTGCGTCCCTCTCTGAGATGAGCACTCTGCAGCCACCACAGCAGAGACACCCTGGTCCGTGGAGACAGGGTTATCAGCCGATGCATTTGAAGATGCGATCCGGACCATTGGTCCAACAGGTCCCACTGAAAGGTTCTGGCATGGAACCTGCCGAATGGAATTGCTTCGTAGGAAGCTACCATCTTTCCCAGGACTCGCGTGCAGTGACGCACCGACACCTGTTTTGGTTTCAGGAGGCCTCTGACTAGAGATGACAGCTCCTTGGCTTTTTCCTCTGGGAGAAACACTTTTTTCTGGACTGTGTCCAGAACCATCCCCAGGAACAGTAGACGTGTCGTAGGGACCAGCTGTGACTTTGGAATATTTAGAATCCAACCGTGCAGTTGTAGCACCTTCCGAGATAGTGCTACCCCGACCAACAACTGCTCCCTGGACCTCGCCTTTATCAGGAGATCGTCCAAGTATGGGATAATTAAAACTCCCTTTATTCAAAGGAGTATCATCATTTCGGCCATTACCTTGGTAAATACCCTCGGTGCCGTGGACAGGCCGAACGGCAACGTCTGGAATTGGTAATGACAATCCTGTACCACAAATCTGAGGTACTCCTGCTGAGGATGGTAAATGGGGACATGCAGGTAAGCATCCTTGATGTCCAGTGATACCATGTAATCCCCCTCTTCCAGGCTTGCAATAACAGCCCTGAGCGATTCCATCTTGAACTTGAATTTTTTTATATATGTGTTCAAGGATTTCAAATTTAAAATGGGTCTCACCGAACCGTCCGGTTTCGGTACCACAAACATTGTGGAATAGTAACCCCGTCCTTGTTGAAGTAGGGGCACCTTGACTATCACCTGCTGGGAATACAGCTTGTGAATTGCCTCTATCACAGCCTCCCTGCCTGAGGGAGTTGTTGGCAAGGCAGATTTGAGGAAACGGCGGGGGGGAAATGTCTCGAATTCCAGCCTGTACCCCTGAGATACCACTTGAAGGATCCAGGGATCTACTTGTGAGCAAGCCCACTGATTGCTGAAGTTTTTGAGACGGGCCCCCACCGTACCTGGCTCCGCCTGTTGAGCCCCAGCGTCATGCGGCAGACTTAGAAGAAGAAGAAGAAGCGGGGGAGGACTTTTGTTCCTGGGAACTAGCTGTATGCTGCAGCTTTTTTCCCCTACCTCTGCCTCTGGGCAGAAAGGACGCGCCTCTACCCCGCCTGCTCTTTTGGGGACGAAAGGACTGTAACCTGATAATACGGCACTTTCTTTGGTTGTGAGGGGACATGTGGTAAAAATGCTGACTTTCCAGCCGTTGCTGTGGACACTAGGTCTGAAAGATCATCCCCGAACAACTCCTCACCCTTATAAGGCAAAACTTCCATGTGCCTTTTAGAATCTGCATCACCTGTCCACTGCCGAGTCCATAACCCTCTCCTGGCAGAAATGGACAGTGCACTTATTTTAGATGCCATCCGGCAAATATCCCGCTATGCATCTCTCATGTATAAGACAGCGTCTTTAATATGCTCTATGTTTAGCAATATAGTGTCCCTTTCTAGGGTGTCAATGTTTTCTGACAGGGAATCTGACCATGCAGCAGCAGCACTGCACATCCATGCTGAAGCAATAGCTGGTCTCAGTATAATACCAGTGTGTATATATATAGCCTTCAGGAGAGCCTCCTGCTTCCTATCAGCAGGCTCCTTCAGGGCGGCCGTATCCGGAGACGGTAGTGCCACCTTTTTTGATAAGCGTGTAAGCGCTTTATCCACCTTAGGGGGTGTTTCCCAACGTGACCTATCCTCTGGCGGGAAAGGGTACGCCATTAGTAACTTTTTAGAAATTACCAATTTTTTATCTGGGCAAGCCCACGCTACTTCACACACTTCATTTAATTCTTCAGAAGGGGGAAAAACTACTGGGAGTTTTTTCTCTCCAAACATAATACCCTTTTTTGTGGTACCTGGGGTCACATCAGAAATGTGTAAAACATTTTTCATTGCCTCAATCATGTAACGAGTGGCCCTACTGGACATAACATTAGTCTCTTCGTCGTCGACACTGGTATCAGTATCCGTGTCGACATCTGTGTCTGCCATCTGAGGTAGCGGGCGTTTTAGAGCCCCTGATGGCCTTTGAGACGTCTGGGCAGGCACGAGCTGAGAAGCCGGCTGTCCCGCATTTGGCATGTCGTCAAATTTTTTATGTAAGGAGTCAACACTTTCACGTAATTCCTTCCACAAGTCCATCCACTCAGGTGTCTGCCCCGCAGGGGGTGACAACACATTTATAGGCACCTGCTCCTCCTCCACATCAAACATGTCGACACAGCCGTACCGACACACCACACACACACAGGGAATGCTCTGACAGAAGACAGGACCCCACAAAGCCCTTTGGGGAGACAGAGAGAGAGTATGCCAGCACACACCAGAGCGCTATATAATACAGGGATTAACTAAATTATATCCCCTTATAGCTGCTATATGTATATTGCGCCTAAATTTAGTGCCCCCCCTCTCTTTTTTACCCTTTCTGTAGTGTAGACTGCAGGGGAGAGCCAGGGAGCTTCCTTCCAGCGGAGCTGTGAGGGAGAAATGGCGCCAGTGTGCTGAGGGAGATAGCTCCGCCCCTTTTTCTGCTGACTTTTCTCCCGCTTTTTAATGGATTCTGGCAGGGGTATTTATCACATATATAGCCTCTGGGGCTATATATTGTGATATATTTGCCAGCCAAGGTGTTTTATTGCTGCTCAGGGCGCCCCCCCCACAGCGCCCTGCACCCTCAGTGACCGGAGTGTGAAGTGTGTATGAGGAGCAATGGCGCACAGCTGCAGTGCTGTGCGCTACCTTGGTGAAGACTGATGTCTTCTGCCGCCGATTTTCCGGACTCTTCTTGCTTCTGGCTCTGTAAGGGGGCCGGCGGCGCGGCTCCGGGACCGAACATCAATGGCCGGTTCCATGCGGTCGATCCCTCTGGAGCTAATGGTGTCCAGTAGCCTAAGAAGCCCAAGCTACCACCAGTTAGGTAGGTTCGCTTCTTCTCCCCTTAGTCCCTCGCAGCAGTGAGTCTGTTGCCAGCAGATCTCACTGTAAAATAAAAAACCTAAAATATACTTTCTCTCTAGGAGCTCAGGAGAGCCCCTAGTGTGCATCCAGCTTTGCCGGGCACAAGATTCTAACTGAGGTCTGGAGGAGGGTCATAGTGGGAGGAGCCAGTGCACACCAGTTAGTCCTAAAGCTTTCTAAGTTGTGCCCAGTCTCCTGCGGAGCCGCTATTCCCCATGGTCCTTACGGAGTCCCAGCATCCACTTAGGACGTTAGAGAAAAATTGTGAAAAACTCATGTCGACCTTTTTCCATGTCGACCTTGTTCCTGTCGACCTTTTGTCCATGTCGACCTTTGTCCATGTCGACCTAAGGTGTGTCGACCAATTGGCGTTGACCTAAGGTGTGTTGACCTTTGTGCTGTCGACCTGGAGTCCGGATACCATTACTGATACTGCATGAATTATTATAGGTTAAAGAACAAATTATGTCTCTGTCCCGGCCTGGGAATATAAAGGTAATAACAGAAACCTTTGCATCAGGGGGAGATGAAAAGGCTGAAAGGCTACACATGAATGCTTTATAAATGTAGGGGAGAGCTAAAATAAATGAATCACCCAATAAATCAACCAATCAACCAATCACATGCTATGTCTAGATGATCGTGCATTGCATGCAAAGTAGAATTCACTGTATTCTTGAATTAATTGCTAAACCTTCCCATATACACAGTCATTTGGATGACCAATTTGTCAATATCTTTATGAAAAGCTGAAACCGAAGACACCCGGTTACAAGCAGTGCTTAGCATTCTGTCCAGTAGTTTGTATGGGATCCGGTCTGAAGATCGACAGTGTCTAGGTCGACAATGTTTAGGTCGACAGTCACTAGGTCGACATGGATGGAAGGTCAACAGGGTTTCTAGGTCGACATGTGCTAGGTCGACAGGTCTAAAGGTCGACATGAGTTTTTCACAATTTTTTTTCTATTTTTACATTTTTTTCATACTTAACGGATCCACGTGGACTACGATTGGAACGGTAAAGTGTGGCGAGCGAAGTGGTAGCGGAGCGAAGGCACCATGCCCGAAGCATGGCGAGCGAAGCGAGCCATGCGAGGGGACGCGGTGCACTAATTTGGGATCCCGGTCACTCTACGAAGAAAACGACACCAAAAAATAAATAAATCCTCATGTCGACCTTTAGACCTGTCGACCTAGCACATGTCGACCTAGAAACCCTGTCGACCTTCCATCCATGTCGACCTAGTGACTGTCGACCTATAGTGGTCGACCTAAACATTGTCAACCTAGACACTGTCGATTTGATGAACCACACCCGTTTGTATGACCACTCCATGTTTCATGAGTTTCCTCCCCTTATTGAGATCCCTCCCATAGTCCAAAAGCATAATGGTAAGTTTATGGTAAGTTAACTGGCTGCTGACAAAAATGGACTGGTGTGTTTATATCAGTGGTTCTCAAACTCAGTCCTCAGGACCTCACACAGTGCATGGTTTGCAGGTAACCCAGCAGGTGCACAGGTGTATTAATTACTCACTGACACATTTTAAAAGGTTCACAGGTGGAGCTAATTATTTCACTTGTGATTCTGTGAGGAGACCTGCAAAACATGCACCGTGTGGGGTCCTGAGGACAGAGTTTGAGAACCTGTGGTTTATATGGTAGGGAATTTCGATGTTATACTCCACAGGTTCTCAAACTCGGTCCTCAGGACCCCACACAGTCCATGTTTTGCAGGTCTCCTCACAGAATCGCAAGTGAAATAATTAGCTCCACCTGTGGACCTTTTAAAATGTGTCAGTGAGTAATTAATACACCTGTGCACCTGCTGGGTTCCTGCAAAACATGCACTGTGTGGGGTCCTGAGGACCGAGTTTGAGAACCACTGTTATACTCCAAAGGAGGCAGGCACTGAAGTGAACGATTCTATATTCCATGGGAATAGGATGTAAAATATGATCAGCTTATGACTGCAGGCTGCTATAGTGTGTGCGCTCATAGACTGACTGCACTAACTGGGCATACACAGTTCTCTTGGAACTCAAGTCCGAATATACCCATATATATTGGTATAGCATAATAGTTAAACATCTAATAAGAGGAACATTGACTGCATGGATACCCAGAATACTCTGGCACATTGACATCATACCTGCCATAATCAATGGGTGTTCTACCATTTACATCAGGAGCTCCAGGATCTGCTCCATACACTACCAGAAGCTCAGCTTGAAGCACTTGGCCAGCTTTTGCAGCTACGTGAAGCGGGGTGGTCCCTTTCTCCTACAAACACAATACAAGTTACTAAAAATAGATCTAGTAGAGATCTAATAGATTCCAGACAATAAAGGTCATTTACAAAAGCTGTGGGAGCACAGTGAAATAACGTTTTGTCGTGCTATACACAATACACAGAATTACTATGCCTAAATGGAGGTGGCTGCGAGGGTGCAGTGGACTGAACTTAGATGAGAAGAGTAGAAATTGGACAGATCAACAGCCTCCCTACGTAAGGCTTGCTCATGCCCCTCATTTTATGCACAAGAATAAGTTTTGAAGGACTAAGGGGCTCATTTATCAAGCCTTGGAGAGTGATAAATAGAACAGTGATCAAGTGCGAGCCAATCAGCTCCTAACTGACATGTTACAGACTGGGTTTGAAAAATGACAGGAGGTGATTGGTTGGTACGTACGTTATCACCATGCTACTTATCACTCTCCAAGGCTTGATGAATTTGGGCATAAGTATTTAAATGAGACTCAAGGGGTAGAAATAACACATTGAAATAGAAGTCTCATCAGAAGTGGTACAGAGACTTTTCTATCTGCCAAAACACATTCTAAGATTGAAAAGAAAAAGCCTCAGATTATACCAGGGGTAGACAACCTGTGGCACTCCAGCTGCTGAGGAAACACACATCCCAGCATACCCTGAAACAGTTTTGCTGTTAGGGCATGCTAAAACTATGGCACTGCATGCTGGGATGTGTAGTTTCAAAGAAGCTGGAGTGATATAGGTTACCTACCTCTTGTCTATACTTTCAATGGGGTGCCCCTTGTCCCTTTTGATCTTTATATTATGCAATAATCCAGCAAAAGGGATATCTCCCACCATCACAAAGTGTGTCATCATGTGCAAGGTGGATAAAGAAGATTTTTTTTTTCACCTTATATTTCCCCTTTTGGAGTCACATCATTTTCAACTGTGTATAACCATATTTTCAACTGCTTATAATCAAGACAACAAAGGTTTATTGAAGACAATGATAAATATTACATTTGGAAACCAGTTTCAGATATTGGACAAAAATATTTGCTCATCACGTGCAAATTATGCGAGTGACTTCGTAGTGGCCTTTTTCTTCTTCTAATCTCTTAGCCCAGGTTTTATGAAGGCAGCTACCCTTTCATTGCGGAAACCAGCAATAAGCAAGTAAAGAAGGTGCACCTAACCAGAGGGGGCTTGTTTCTTCCAGTCTCTCTCAGTCAAAGATTTAGCTAAATTCATTATGTGAACGATAAGCTTTATCCAAACATTAAGATAGGTGGTTTGACTGATTACTAGAAACGGCATTGTTGGTTCTACATTTATCAGAAATTATATTTATTGGTGAATAAGGTCAATAATACCCCTTTTTCCAACATAACTTATAATAAGAATTTACTTACCGATAATTCTATTTCTCGGAGTCCGTAGTGGATGCTGGGGTTCCTGAAAGGACCATGGGGAATAGCGGCTCCGCAGGAGACAGGGCACAAAAGTAAAGCTTTTACAGGTCAGGTGGTGTGTACTGGCTCCTCCCCCCATGACCCTCCTCCAGACTCCAGTTAGGTACTGTGCCCGGACGAGCGTACACAATAAGGGAGGATTTTGAATCCCGGGTAAGACTCATACCAGCCACACCAATCACACCGTACAACTTGTGATCTAAACCCAGTTAACAGTATGATAACAGAGGAGCCTCTGAAAGATGGCTTCCTAAACAATAACCCGAATTAGTTTACAATAACTATGTACAAGTATTGCAGATAATCCGCACTTGGGATGGGCGCCCAGCATCCACTACGGACTCCGAGAAATAGAATTATCGGTAAGTAAATTCTTATTTTCTCTATCGTCCTAAGTGGATGCTGGGGTTCCTGAAAGGACCATGGGGATTATACCAAAGCTCCCAAACGGGCGGGAGAGTGCGGATGACTCTGCAGCACCGAATGAGAGAACTCCAGGTCCTCCTTTGCCAGGGTATCAAATTTGTAAAAATTTACAAACGTGTTCTCCCCTGACCACGTAGCTGCTCGGCAGAGTTGTAACGCCGAGACCCCTCGGGCAGCCGCCCAAGATGAGCCCACCTTCCTTGCGGAATGGGCCTTAACAGATTTAGGCTGTGGCAGGCCTGCCACAGAATGTACAAGTTGAATTTTGTTACAAATCCAACGAGCAATCGACTGCTTAGAAGCAGGTGCACCCAACTTGTTGGGTGCATACAGTATAAACAGCGAGTCAGATTTTCTGACTCCAGCCGTCCTTTAAATGTATATTTTTAAGGCTCTGACAACGTCCAACAACTTGGAGTCCTTCAAGTCGTCTGTAGCCGCAGGCACTACAATAGGCTGGTTCAGGTGAAACGCTGATACCACCTTAGGGAGAAAATGCGGACGCGTCCGCAGCTCTGCCCTATGTCGAATGGAAAATTAAATAAGGGCTTTTATAAAACAAAGCCGCCAGTTCAGATACTCTCCCGGCCGAAGCCAGGGCCAGTAACATAGTCACTTTCCATGTGAGATATTTCAAATCCACATTCTTTAGTGGTTCAAACCAATTGGATTTGAGGAAATCTAAAACTACATTTAGATCCCACGGTGCCACCTTAGGCACCACAGGAGGCTGTATATGCAGTACTCCTTTGATAAAAATCTGGACCTCAGGGACTGAGGCCAATTCTTTTTGGAAGAATATTGATAGGGCCGAAATTTGAACCTTAATAGATCCCAATTTGAGACCCATAGACAATCCTGATTGCAGGAAATGTAGGAAAACGACCCAGTTGAAATTCCTCCATCGGAGCACTCCGCTGCTCGCACCACGCAACATATTTTCGCCAAATACGGCGATAATGCTTCGCGGTGACTTCCTTCCTTGCCTTTATTAAGGTAGGAATGACTTCTTCTGGAATGCCTTTTCCTTTTAGGATCTGGCATTCAAACGCCATGCCGTCAAACGCAGCCGCGGTAAGTCTTGAAAAAGACAAGTACCCTGCTGAAGCAGGTCCCTTCTCAGAAGTAGAGGCCACGGATCGTCCGTGACCATCTCTTGAAGTTCCGGGTACCAAGTCCTTCTTGGCCAATCCGGAGCCACTAGTCTTACTCCTCTTTGCCGTATAATCCTCAATACCTTTGGTATGAGAGGCAGAGGAGGAAACACATATACCGACTGGTACACCCAAGGTGTTACCAGCGCGTCCACAGCTATTGCCTGCGGATCTCTTGACCTGGCGCAATACCTGTCCAGTGTTTTGTTGAGGCGAGACGCCATCATGTCCACCATTGGTTTTACCCAACGGTTTAATAGCATGTGGAAAACTTCTGGATGAAGTCCCCACTCTCCCGGGTGAAGGTCGTGTCTGCTGAGGAAGTCTGCTTCCCAGTTGTCCACGCCCGGGATGAATACTGCTGACAGTGCTATCACGTGATTCTCCGCCCAGCGAAGGATCCTGGCAGCTTCTGCCATTGCCCTCCTGCTTCTTGTGCCGCCCTGTCTGTTTACATGGGCGACTGCCGTGATGTTGTCCGACTGGATCAACACCGGTCTTCCTTGAAGCAGAGGTTCCGCCTGGCTTAGAGCATTGTAGATTGCTCTTAGTTCCAGAATGCTTATGTGAAGAGACTTTTTCAGGCTCGACCACACTCCCTGGAAATTTCTTCCCTGTGTGACTGCTCCCCAGCCTCTCAGGCTGGCCTCCGTGGTCACCAGGATCCAATCCTGCATGCCGAATCTGCGGCCCTCCAATAGATGAGCCTCCTGCAACCACCACAGAAGGGATACCCTTGTCCTCGGCGACAGGGTTATCCGCAGGTGCATCTGAAGATGCGACCCTGACCATTTGTCCAACAGATCCCTTTGCATGGAATCTGCCGAAAGGGATTGCTTCGTAAGAAGCTACCATTTTTCCCAGGACTCTTGTGCATTGATGTACAGACACCTTTCCTGGTTTTAGGAGGTTCCTGACCAGGTCAGATAACTCCTTGGCTTTTTCTTCGGGAAGAAAAACCTTTTTTTCTGAACTGTGTCCAGAATCATCCCCAGGAACAGCAGACGAGTTGTCGGCATTAATTGGGATTTTGGAATATTCAGAATCCATCCGTGCTGCTTTAGCACCTCTTGAGATAGTGCTAAACCCATCTCTAGCTGTTCTCTGGACCTTGCCCTTATTAGGAGATCGTCCAAGTATGGGATAATTAATACGCCTTTTCTTCGAAGAAGAAATATTATCTCGGCCATTACCTTTGTAAAGACCCGAGGTGCCGTGGACAAACCAAACGGCAGCGTCTGAAACTGATAGTGACAGTTTTGTACAACGAACCTGAGGTACCCCTGGTGTGAGGGGTAATTGGAACGTGGAGATACGCATCCTTGATGTCCAAGGATACCATAAAGTCCCCTTCTTCCAGGTTCGCTATCACTGCTCTGAGTGACTCCATCTTGAACTTGAACTTCTTTATGTACAGGTTCAAGGACTTCAGATTTAGAATAGGCCTTACCGAGCCATCCGGCTTCGGTACCACAAAAAGAGTGGAATAATACCCCTTCCCTTGTTGTAGAAGAGGTACCTTGACTATCACCTGCTGAGAATACAGCTTGTGAATGGCTTCCAAAACCGTCTCCCTTTCTGAGGGGGACGTTGGTAAAGCAGACTTCAGGAAACGGCGAGGTGGCTCTGTCTCTAATTTCAACCTGTACCCCTGAGATATTATCTGCAGGATCCAGGGATTTACCTGCGAGTGAGCCCACTGCGCGCTGTAATTCTTGAGA
Source organism: Pseudophryne corroboree (assembly GCF_028390025.1). Lineage (NCBI taxonomy): Eukaryota > Metazoa > Chordata > Amphibia > Anura > Myobatrachidae > Pseudophryne > Pseudophryne corroboree. The sequence goes on from NC_086445.1 coordinate 874,011,844, forward strand.
CGACCGCCTACCGCCCCCGAGTCCGCTTGCGAAGCCCCAGCGTCATGCTGAGGCTTTTGTAGAAGCCGGGGAGGGCTTCTGTTCCTGGGAAGGAGCTGCCTGTTGCTGTCTCTTCCCTCGTCCTCTGCCTCGTGGCAGATATGAATAGCCCTTTGCTCTCTTATTTTTAAAGGAACGAAAGGGCTGCGTTGAAAGGTCGGTGCCTTTTTCAGTTGGGGAGTGACTTGAGGTAGAAAGGTGGATTTCCCGGCCGTAGCCGTGGCCACCAAATCCGATAGACCGACCCCAAATAACTCCTCTACGCATCGCCTGTCCACTGTCGTGTCCATAAAGCTCTTCTGGCCGAAATGGACATAGCACTTACCCGTGATGCCAGTGTGCAGATATCTCTCTGTGCATCACGCATATAAAGAAATGCATCCTTTATTTGTTCTAACGACAGTAAAATATTGTCCCTGTCCAGGGTATCAATATTTTCGATCAGGGACTCTGACCAAACTACCCCAGCACTGCACATCCAGGCAGTCGCAATAGCTGGTCGTAGTATAACACCTGCATGTGTGTATATACCTTTTTGGATATTTTCCATCCTCCTATCTGATGGATCTTTAAGTGCGGCCGTCTCAGGAGAGGGTAACGCCACTTGTTTTGATGAGCGTGTTAGCGCTTTGTCCACCCTAGGAGGTGTTTCCCAGCGCTCCCTAACCTCTGGCGGGAAAGGGTATAAAGCCAATAACTTCTTTGAAATTAGCAGTTTTTTATCGGGGCACCCCACGCTTCATCACACACGTCATTTAATTCTTCTGATTCGGTAAAAACTACTGGTAGTTTTTTCACACCCCACATAATACCCTGTTTAGTGGTACCTGTAGTATCAGCTAAATGTAACATCTCCTTTATTGCCAAAATCATATAACGTGTGGCCCTACTGGAAAATACGGTTGATTCGTCACCTTCACCACCGGAATCAGTGCCTGTGTCTGGGTCTGTGTCGACCGACTGAGGCAAGGGGCGTTTTACAGCCCCTGACGGTGTTTGAGGCGCCTGGACAGGCACTAATTGAGTGTCCGGCCGCCTCATGTCGGCAAACGACTGCTTAAGCGAGTTGACGCTATCCCGTAATTCCACAAATAAAGGCATCCATTCTGGTGTCGACCCCCTAGAAGGTGACATCCTCATATTTGGCAATTGCTCCGCCTCCACACCAATAACGTCCTCATACATGTCGACACACACGTACCGACACACAGCAGACACACAGGGAATGCTCTATACGAAGACAGGACCCACTAGCCCTTTGGGGAGACAGAGGGAGAGTCTGCCAGCACACACCAAAAAGCGCTATATATGACAGGGATAGCCTTATGATTAAGTGCTCCCTTATAGCTGCTTTTATATTAATATATTGCCATTTATTTTGCCCCCCCTCTCTGTTATACCCTGTTTCTGTAGTGCAGTGCAGGGGAGAGACCTGGGAGCCTTCCTGACCAGCGGAGCTGTGACAGAAAATGGCGCCGTGTGCTGAGGAGATAGGCCCCGCCCCTTTTCCGGCGGGCTCGTCTCCCGCTATTTAGTACATTTAGGCAGGGGTAAATATCTCCATATAGCCTCTGGGGCTATATGTGAGGTATTTTTAGCCTTTTTAAAGGTTTTCATTTGCCTCCCAGGGCGCCCCCCCCCCAGCGCCCTGCACCCTCAGTGACTGCCATGTGAAGTGTGCTGAGAGGAAAATGGCGCACAGCTGCAGTGCTGTGCGCTACCTTAAGAAGACTGCAGGAGTCTTCAGCCGCCGATTCTGGACCTCTTCTTGCTTCAGCATCTGTGAGGGGGCCGGCGGCGTGGCTCCGGTGACCATCCAGGCTGTACCTGTGATCGTCCCTCTGGAGCTTCATGTCCAGTAGCCAAGAAGCCAATCCATCCTGCACGCAGGTGAGTTCACTTCTTCTCCCCTCTGTCCCTCGTTGCAGTGATCCTGTTGCCAGCAGGAATCACTGTAAAATAAAAAACCTAAGCTAAACTCTCTAAGCAGCTCTTTATGAGAGCCACCTAGAATTGCACCCTTCTCGGCCGGGCACAAAAATCTAACTGGAGTCTGGAGGAGGGTCATGGGGGGAGGAGCCAGTACACACCACCTGACCTGTAAAAGCTTTACTTTTGTGCCCTGTCTCCTGCGGAGCCGCTATTCCCCATGGTCCTTTCAGGAACCCCAGCATCCACTTAGGACGATAGAGAAAAGCATATGCGGATAGTTATGATGCACCTTAGCTTTATCCCAAATTGTTAGAGTACGTTTAATCGTTAGGGTATCATTGGGGGTTTGGAATGTTTTGCTGACAGAATGTCAACAAACATTATATAGATACCATAATGTCAACAGGTACAACATGTTGACATGTTCTGAATGATGTCGGCTACCATAATGTTGACCATAACCCTATGATTTTAACTGTGTCATTATTTCAGGTCAACATTCTATGTCGACTATTCATGTGCTAACATTTTGACTGTCAACATTTTGCAGGTGTTGACATGTTGAATGTGGACATTTTTACCATGTCAACATTATGACAGTCAACATTATGACAGTCAACATTATGGAGTCGACAATGTGACTGCATCCCTTTCATAGGCTGATGACGACTGAAGACCTACCAGGACAGGGCAGGAAGTTTACATGATCCTCTCTAAGGAGGGCTATTTTAAAACATTGCTACTCCAGGCTTTGAATGCCATGCAATAAGATGGCTAAAATGTGAGAACTGATCAGATCTACTCAGCAGTTGGAGGCATACATGATAGGCACTGTGACAGGACTGATTTATGTATTCTGGGTTTCTTACCACCCCATATAAATGTTTTGCATTGTGTTTGGAGGGATTGAAGAGTTTGTTTCAAAAGACATATAGGAAGAGTTTGGAGAAGGTAAGAAAGTCTGAGAGCGTTCATTTAAATTGTGTTCATTCTATATATACACATGATTTCCATATATTTAAAGCTTACTCTATATTGTTAATAAGATTAAAACAAAGTTAATCAGCATAATATCATTTAAAAAAATGTTTTTCGTTATTGGAGCAGTATATATGAAGGATTGGAATACATACGGGAGACCGGCAGATGGGAAGCCGTCAGTCACTATACCTACAGCGGCATCCCGTCAGCAAGGCAGCAAGTCCCCTCGTGGGCTCGCTGCTCTCGCCATGCTTCGGGCCCGGTGGCGATCCCACTTGGTTGGTGCTATGGACCCACCACCTGAGTGGGAATACCGGGCTGTGGTTGGGATTCCAACTGCCGGCACTTTCCCCGCAACAGTATCCTGACCACCGGGATCCAGACAGGCGGTATATTAACCACATCCTGAAGGATTTCATTTATATATTACAGGGGTTGGCAATGTGTGTCACTCTAGTTGCTGTAAAACTACACATCCCAGCATGCCCTTACACAGTTTAACTGTTAATATACTATGGGTCAGATGCATCATCGCTTGGAAAGTGATAAAATGGAGAGTGAAAAAGTACCAGCCAATCAGCTACTAACTGACATTTTTCAAACACAGCCTGTGAGATGGCAGTTAGGACCTGATTGTCTGGTACTTTTTCACTCTCCATTTTATCACTTTCCAAGCGATGATGCATCTAGCCCATGTTGAAACTGTTGCAGGATATGCAGGGATGTGTGGTTCCATAGCAGCTGGAAGGCCACATGTAGCCTATCCCTGATATATTTGATGCTTTCAGAAAATACAAAGGCATGATACGACAGTGAGTGATCTGAAACTTATATAATGAAAAGGACTACCAGTTGTAACAAACTGAAGCAGATAATGGTATTGAATCTAGTTTTACTAAAACCAAAAGTAATCTTTTGAGATCACCATATCAGTCTGTTCTGTGTATGTAACCGAAAAACTGGCCCCATCAGACTGCGTTACATGACGCCATTCAAAACAGCTTTGTTCTGTGGGGGTAATTCAGATCTTATCGCTGCTGTGCATTTTCGAACAGCGGCAGATCAGGTCCTAACTGCGCATGTGTATGCACCACAATGCATATGCACATCGGACAACAACAAGGGCATCACCAGTCAGCGAGGGGATGGTGCAAAAAATCCGATCACACGGGCGTTCGCAAGCTGATTGACAGGAGGAGGCCATCTGTGGGTGGTAACTGAGCGTTTATTGGGAGTGTCTGGAAAAACGCTGGTGTTCCCAAGCATTTTCAGGGAGGGTGTCTGACGTCAGCTCTGGCCCCGATCAGCCTGTTCTCATCGCACTGTAGGAGTAAGCCCTGGGTTGCGCACAGACTACACACATTTTCGCAGCTCGGAGCACACATGCGATCGCACACTTACACGGCAAATATACAGTGCCCCTGGAGGCGGCGACTATCTGAATGCAGGACAGCAAAATTATCAGCCCAGCGATTAGATCTGAATTACCCCCTGTATCAGCTCAAGCGATTACTATTTACTATACGCAATTTGTTTTACTTTTTACAAGTATTATTCTTTACTATGAAACTGCACTGTAAAAGGTAATGGAAAATTGGGGAAAGAAATGGATAAATATGAACAGTGAAACACATATAGGGGTCAGCGCTCTTGGTGATCAGGCCAGCAAGCACAATTATTCTCCATTAAAGCTACGTAATGGGACATAAAACTGTATTGTACATGGGTACAGATCTCTGCAGCCTGGTTTCCCTCAGGTCACAGCTAACAGACCAACAGAACCCAAATGAAATTGGGTCAAAACTACAAAGACTTGAACCCATACAACATAATTTAACAGGTCTGATCAGTAACAATGGCGCTTCTGTGCATGAGTCCTTAACAGAAAATATTGCTAAGCCTGATTCAGAGATGTTCGCTAATGCCGTCGCAGCTGCGAATGTGTGCGCAATGACTGTGCGAAAATATGCAAATGGCGCAGCCACCACCTGGATTTGTATTGAGACGCCCACCAGCAACTTTGCAAGTCTCAGCGGCTGCAGAGCAATCATTGAATCCCTAGGCTAGACACGCCCCAAAAAACGGTCAGGTCACGCCCGTATTTTTGGCGACACTTGTCGTTACCACCCCCAAATGATCACTGACTGTCAATTACTTTGCAAATAAATCCTCTTTGAGACTGCAGTTGCATTACCAATAGAATTAAGGCGCCAAAGAAAAAACCCTCTGTTGATATGCTATTCGCTGCTCTCACAAAGACAGGGTATTAGCAGACCTGTAAAGGCACAACAAAGAGAAATAGAGAGCGCCCATAGACTGTAATTGTTCATAGTATAAATATATTTAATATTCAATCTATGAATAGTTCCACAGACAGATTGAGATACTTTTGTTTCTCAAATACATAACCAATTAAAGTAAATTCACAAAATACACAATAAAAACATTGCAATGATATATTTAAATAAATTCTCAAGATCATTAATTCATCTATTAAGGATTAGATCAATCCGTAGGATTAATAAAAAACAAATATAAAGTCACAGTTTGGTTGTAATGTTAATTTTGTTTGGTAGTGAAACAAAAGTTCCTCGGATTATAGTAAAGGTCGTATTTAGCAGTTCTATTCCCCCCCCCCCCCAAAAAAAAAGATAGTAACTCCAGGCTGCATACACAGGTAATTAATGTGATTACTTGTACGGGATATGAGGATACTTGACCTTCAAATAGTAGATGAACCAGAACGCTGACACCTTTAAGCGCCGGGATGTTGAAACTGGTAGCTAGGGCATCTATAGTGAAGGGGTGTGGTATGAGTTGCCGGCGGCCGGGATCCCGACCACCGGCTTGCCGACAGCGGGGCGAGTGCAAACTGTGACTTTAAATTGGTTTTTTTATTAGTCCTACGGATTGATCTAATCCTTATTAGATTAATTAATGATCTTGAGAATTTATTTATATAAATATACCATTACAATGTTTTTGTGAATTTTCTTTAATTGGTTATGTATTTGAGAAACAAAAGTAACTCAATCTATCTGTGGAACTATTCATAGATGGAATATTAAATATATCTATACTATTAACAATTACAGTCTATGTGCGCTCTCTATTTCTCTTTGCATTACCATAGTGGAACATACACAGTGTGACTTATGCTGGGTACACACCGGCCAATATATTGGCCATTCTACTGATCGACCAAAATATCTCTGGCCCATCGGCCTATGTGTACCAACGATATGTCTGTGAATGCCGTCATTCCCAGACATATTGCATCGGCCCTGCTGCACCCTGTGCATCGTTGTGTGTGTACGGGCTGTCAGCTGAACGCCCGTACACATGCTACAGAGGCCGCCGGTGATTGACGGCTCAACTGGGCAGGCGCATGTAAATGCCCGCCCAGTTTGTGATGTCAGTCACGACGGATCAGGCAGTGTGTATGCACACACACTGCCAGATCCAGCATACAGATATATCTGCAGATCCATCTTCTAGTGCGTACCCACCATTAGACGCGTGCGCAGTCGGACGATAATGGCTCAGCTGCGTAAATGTTGGGTTTACGTCCATCTCTGAATCAGGCCCACAGTACACAAATGGACTGAGAAAGGAAAAATCTCAGGAAACAGCAGTCAGATCACACAGTAATGTTATATCAGCAGTGTTGAGAAGAGTGATTACCGGGTGGAAGAAATTCGCCTGAGCGCCAAGAGACAGCAGACGTAAGCAGGTTTCCAGATTTCCAGTCCTGACACTGGAGTGAAGTTGCTATAATCAGCAAAACAAAACACAAGAGATAAGATCAGGGGCAGCCCAACTGCACAAACAGGGAATCCTCTCCACCTCGCTTACATCATCACTCCACTGAGCATGTAACAACGTATGCTAGAAAACAACCTAATTAACATAAATAAAACAAAAACATATATACAGTAACTGAACTAAATATGAAGGAGGAATTACAGCACACAGAACACATTTTTTCAGTGCAATCTTTCATAATACTTTATGGCATAACAATTGCTTCTATTACCTATTACTATATACTTGTTGACATAAGATTTAAGATTCCAGCAGTCTAGTGCAGTCACACTTGAAAGACAGATTTGCAGATTGCAATAATATCTATAGTAATGCAATGTGAGTGGATTTATTTACGAATGGACATTGCTCTGATGGAGGGACAACTTTTAGATACTACTGATATCACATAATGGGAGATCAACAACTAATTGCTAGGGAAATAGCTGGAATGGGTTGAGGCATTTCCAAAGGAGCTTTCAGAAGATGAGAGAGACTGGCAATACACAATACCATCCCAACGGTCGGGATCTGCTCGTCAAAACAGTGGCACGGGTAAGTACTATGGCGGGGATGGGGGGAAGTAGGGGGGGGTTACGTCTAGGAAAAACAAGTTAGGGTGCGTCCCCCGGGAAACGAGTTAGGGTGCTTGATAGGTTTAGGGTGCAGGGGTCGGTGTGTGTGTGTGGGGGGGGGTTAGGGTTTCCACCAACAGGGAGGGGTGGGGGGGAAGCTAGGTTTAGGCACCACCCAGGGGGGTTAGGGTTAGGCACCCAAAAGGGTAGGTTAGGGTAGGGTAGGAGGAGGGTTAGACTCCTTAACACCCCATGTCAGGATTTCTACAGTCGGAATGCTGCTTTCAGTGTCCTGACCGTCAGCATCCCAACAACTGGCATTTCGTTCCCAACATGTTGTTAATTGTCAATTTGTCCTCTAGTGCCTCTAGCACATCATATTATAAGCTAATCAGGGCAGTTATTATGTTGGTTTGGGAGTCCAGCAATAAATCTGAGTTATATGTAATCTAACTTCTATGTATGCAAACAATTATCAATCATACAAACCTCACATAGATCATGCCCTGGTCGAAATAGAAACCAGACGTGTTCCACTGACATGGGAGTACCATTATTTTATATACAAGCAACTTTTCAATAGAAGGCCTGTTTAAACAAAAACAATTTACCCAATGCTTTTATTGAAGCTGCAAGATATCAGCACAAAATCAACAGGAATGTTGAATATGTCCTAATTTCCAAACTAAACGTATTAAGCAAAACGAAATCAGTAGGGTGCAAGGATGTTATTCAGCAGTGTGACAGTTTAATGCATTACTAAAATGAACTCAAGAGATTCCAATTATGCCGCCAAAGAGTGAAAGTAATGGGAACCTTATGAAAATGCTATTCTAATGGTCATAAACAAAAATAGTTTTCAAATTATTATGATTAGATTAGGTGAGAACTTTCCCTGCAAATAAAGAACAGGGAAAGTACGGAAAACCTTCTTAAAAATAATTCTGCCCTTCGTACGGAAACCAACTAACAACTAGTGGGGAACCAATATCTGAAATCCCAAACAACCAAGAGACCAACCAAGGGAAACCAAAAGCTAGAGAAGAGGAGGGGAGCAAGAATCCAACTCGGAAAGGGTGTGGTTCATTGGGTCGACCCTAACTAGATTGAGTCATTAGGTTGACCACTATTGGTCGACAGTAAGTAGGTCAACACCTGAAATAGGTCAACATGGTTATGAGGTCGACATTGAAAAGGTCGACATGGAAAGGTAGACATGAGGGTTTGTTTCTTTTTTTGGGGGGGGGGGTCACTTTCTTTGTAACGTGACCGGGAACCCCAAATAGTGCACTGTGTCCTCTCGTTCAGGCAAGGTGCCTCGCTGCACTGCCACTGCGCTCGGCACAGGTTACTATTACCAATCGTAGTCCACGTGGATCGTAAAGTAAGAAAAAGTTTTGAAATTATTATTTTTTTAAAAAACACATGTCGACCTTTTCATGTGCCGACATTTACAATATCGACCTAGTGATCTTGTCAACCTAAAGACCATGTCGACCAAATGCATGTCGACCAATAGTGGTCAACCTAATGACTGTCGACCTAAGTGAGGTCGACCTAAAGACCGGATACCCTCTAAAACAGTTTATTTTCCTGGTGCCGATGGATGGCATTATTCTGAATGCTCATGCTTATGACTGTTGTTGGTAGCAGCATATTCGATGGATACTGAGGCCGCCTAATCAGCAGCTCTGATCAACAAAAAATATTAGGACAGATATCAGCACCAGGAGAATGGACTGTTACAGAGTAACTGGAAGGGAGTAAGAGGCATTGAAGCTGAGCATCTCCCACACAGACATAGGGGGTATATGCAATTGCGGTCGAATTGCCGCAAATGTCGAAAAACGGGGCATTTTCGACACCAAAAAAAAATTCGACAATGCAATACAGTACTTTTCGACAAAAAAAAAACAGACTTTTCAGATTCAACTTTTTGAAATTCGACAGTTGACAAATTCGACATGTCTGCAATGGTAAAAATGCGGCTTTTCGACAAAAGTATATTCAATTGAAGAATGTTGATTCGACAACAGTGCTTTTCGACAGTAATTTCGTCAATTTCATTCCGCCTCACTTTGCTGGCGGAATCTAATAAAAAAAAATTAAAAACATGTTTTTTTGTGTGTTTTTTTATTGCTAATAACATATCTATTTATATTAGAAGGGATTAGGTACTTGGTTTGTCTATTAGGAGACACAACTATTATTTATATATTTTTTTAAATAATGGCCCTCATTCCGAGTTGATCGCTCGCAAGGCGATTTTAGCAGAGTTACACACGCTAAGCCGCCGCCTACTGGGAGTGAATCTTAGCTTCTTAAAATTGCGACCGATGTATTCGCAATATTGCGATTACAAACTACTTAGCAGTTTCAGAGTAGCTTCAGACTTACTCGGCATCTGCGATCAGTTCAGTGCTTGTCGTTCCTGGTTTGACGTCATAAACACACCCAGCGTTCGCCCAGACACTCCTCCGTTTCTCCGGCCACTCCTGCGTTTTTTCCGGAAACGGTAGCGTTTTTAACCACACGCCCCTGAAACGCCGTGTTTCCGCCCAGTAACACCCATTTCCTGTCAATCACATTACGATCGCCGGAGCGAAGAAAAAGCCGTGAGTAAAAATACTATCTTCATTGTTAAATTACTTGGCGCAGTCGCAGTGCGAATATTGCGCATGCAGACTAAGCGGAATTTCACTGCGATGCGATGAAATATACCGAGCGAACGACTCGGAATGAGGGCCAATATTTTTTTTTTAACTGACTAAAATAGAGAGAGCATGGTTTTCAGTGGGAAGGGGTGGGAATGGGTTAAAATCCAGAAAAAAAATGCGTGGGGTCCCCCCTCCTAAGCATAACCAGCCTCAGGCTCTTTGAACCGGTCCTGGTTGTAAAAATACGAGGAAAAAATTGACTGGGGATCCCCCGTATTTTTAGAACCAGCACCGGGCTCTGCGTCCGGTCCTGGTGCAAAAAATACGGGGGACAAAAAGCGTAGGGGTCCCCCGTATTTTTAACACCAGCACCGGGCTCCACTAGCTGGAGAGATAATGCCACAGCCGGGGGACACTTTTATACCGGTCCCTGCGGCCGTGGCATTAAATCCCCAACTAGTCATCCCTGGCTGGGGTACCCTGGAGGAGTGGGGACCCCTTAAATCAGTGTGTCCTGTTCTTATTTTGTAATCCACGTACTTGGCAAAAAAACAAACCGCATACTCGGTCCACGCACTGAAAGGGGTCCCATGTTTACACATGGGAGCCCTTTCAGTGCGTGGATCGGGTATGCGGTTTGTTTTTTTTGCCAAGTACGTGGATTACAAAATAAGAACAGGACACACTGGATTTAGGCGAGTATAATTTTATTTTCAGGTACCCCGGATTCTACATGGAGACGTGGACAGAGTCGGCGTGTGAACATAGGTAAGTATGTGTGTGTCGGCATGTATGTAATAAAGTTGTACTTTCACGGTGTGCGTGTCCTGTTTTTATTTGGGTATTTTTTTTGCAGAAGAACTACAGGTACCAGCGGGCCCGTTTTACCCCCACATGCTGGTACTTGTGGTTCTCCAAGTACCAGCTTGCGGGGGAGGCTTGATGGGACTTGTAGTTCTTCTGCAAAAAAATAAGATTTTACTTACCGATAAATCTATTTCTCGTAGTCCGTAGTGGATGCTGGGGACTCCGTAAGGACCATGGGGATATAGCGGCTCCGCAGGAGACAGGGCACAATAATAAAAGCTTTAGGATCAGGTGGTGTGCACTGGCTCCTCCCCCTATGACCCTCCTCCAAGCCTCAGTTAGGATACTGTGCCCGGACGAGCGTGCATAATAAGGAAGGATATTGAATCCCGGGTAAGACTCATACCAGCCACACCAATTACACCGTACAACCTGTGATCTGAACCCAGTTAACAGTATGATAACAACGAAGGAGCCTCTGACAAGATGGCTCACAACAAGAATAACCCGATTTTTGTAACAATAACTATGTACAAGTATTGCAGACAATCCGCACTTGGGATGGGCGCCCAGCATCCACTACGGACTACGAGAAATAGATTTATCGGTAAGTAAAATCTTATTTTCTCTGACGTCCTAGTGGATGCTGGGGACTCCGTAAGGACCATGGGGATTATACCAAAGCTCCCAAACGGGCGGGAGAGTGCGGATGACCCTGCAGCACCGAATGAGAGACTCCATGTCCTCCTCAGCCAGGGTATCAAATTTGTAGAATTTAGCAAACGTGTTTGCCCCTGACCAAGTAACTGCTCGGCAAAGTTGTAAAGCCGAGACCCCTCGGGCAGTCGCCCAAGATGAGCCCCCTTCCTTTTGGAATGGGCTTTTACAGATTTTGGCTGTGGCAGGCCTGCCACAGAATGTGTAAACTGAATTGTATTACAAATCCAGCGAGCAATCGTCTGCTTAGAAGCAGGAGCACCCATCTTGTTGGGTGCATACAGGCTAAACAGCGAGTCAGATTTTCTGACTCCAGCCGTCCTGGAAACATATTTTTCAGGGCCCTGACAACGTCAAGTAACTTGGAGTCCTCCAAGTCCCTAGTACCCGCAGGTACCACAATAGGTTGGTTCATGTGAAAAACAGAAAACACCTTAAGGAGAAATTGAGGACGAGTCCTCAATTCTGCCCTGTCAGAATGAAAAATTAAGTAAGGGCTTTATATATGATAAAGCCGCCAATTCTGACACACGCCTGGCTGAAGCCAGGGCTAATAGCATCGTCACCTTCCATGTGAGATATTTTAAGTCCACAGTGGTGAGTGGTTCAAACCAATGTGACTTTAGGAAACTCAAAACAACATTGAGATCCCAAGGTGCCACTGGGGCACAAAATGAGGCTGTATATGCAGTACCCCTTTTACAAACATCTGAACGTCAGGCACTAAAGCCAGTTCTTTCTGGAAGAAATTCGACAGGGCCGAAATTTGAACCTTAATGGACCCTAATTTTAGGCCCATAGACAGTCCTGTTTTCAGGAAATGTAGGAAACGACCCAGTTGGAATTCCTCTGTAGGGGCCTTCTTGGCCTCACACCACGCAACATATCTTCACCAAATGCGGTGAAAATGTTTTGCGGTTACATCCTTCCTGTCTTCGACCAGGGTAGGGATGACTTCATCTGGAATGCCCTTTCAGGATCCGGCGTTCAACCGCCATGCCGTCAAACGCGGCCGCGGTAAGTCTTGGAACAGACAAGGCCCCTGCTGGAGCAGGTCCTTTCTTAAAGGTAGAGGCCACGGGTCTTCCGTGAACATCTCTTGAAGTTTCGGGTACCAAGTCCTTCTTGGCCAATCCGGAACCACGAGTATCGTTCTTACTCATCTCCCTCTTATGATTCTCAGTACTTTTGGTATGAGAGGCATAGGAGGGAACACATACTCTGACTGGTACACCCACAGTGTTACCAGAGCGTCCACCGCTATTGCCTGAGGGTCCCTTGACCTGGCGCAATATCTGTCTAGTTTTTTGTTCAGGCGGGACGCCATCATGTCCACCTTTGGTTTTTCCCAACGGTTTACAATCATGTGGAAGACTTCCCGATGAAGGCCCCACTCTCCCGGGTAGAGGTCATGCCTGCTGAGGAAGTCTGCTTCCCAGTTTTCCACTCCCGGAATGAACACTGCTGAGAGTGTTATCACATGATTTTTCGCCCAGCGAAGAATCCTTGAAGTTTCTGCCATTTCCCTCCTGCTTCTTGTGCCGCCCTGTTTACGTGGGCGACTGCCGTGATGTTGTCCCACTGGATCAATACCGGCTGACCTTGAAGCAGAGGTCTTGCTAAGCTTAGAGCATTGTAAATTGCCCTTAGCTCCAGTATATTTATGTGGAGAGAAGTCTCCAGACTTGATCACACTCTCTGGAAATTTTTTCCTTGTGTGACTGCTCCCCAGCCACTCAGGCTGGCATCCGTGGTCACCAGGACCCAGTCCTGAATGCCGAATCTGCGGCCCTTTCATAGATGAGCACTCTGCAGCCACCGCAGAAGAAACACCCTTGTCCTTGGAGACAGGGTTATCCGCTGATGCATCTGAAGATGCGATCCGGACCATTTTTCCAGCAGATCCCACGGAAAGGTTCTTGCGTGAAATCTACCGAATGGGATCGCTTTGTAAGAAACCACCATTTTTCACAGGATCCTTGTGCAATGATGCACTGATACTTTTCCTGGTTTTAGGAGGTTCCTGACTAGCTCGGATAACTCCCTGGCTTTCTTCTCCGGGAGAAAACATCCTTTTCTGGACTGTGTCCAGAATCATCCCTAGGAACAGTAGACGTGTCGTCGGAAAAAACTGCGATTTTGGAATATTTAGAATCCACTCGTGCTGTCGTAGAACTACTTAAGATAGTGCTACTCCGACCTCCAACTGTTCTCTGGACCTTGCCTTTATCAGGAAAGCGTCCATATTTCTTTTAAGAAGAATCATCATTTCGGCCATTACCTTGGTAAAGACCCGGGGTGCCGTGGACAATCCAAACGGCAGCGTCTGAACTGATAGTGACAGTTCTGTACCACGAACCTGAGGTACCCTTGGTGAGAAGGCAAATTTGGACATGTAGGTAAGCGTCCCTGATATCCAGTGACACCATATCGTCCCCTTCTTCCTGGTTCGCTATCACTACTCTGAGTGACTCCATCTTGATTTGAACGCTTGTATGTAAGTGTTCAAATATTTCAGATCTCACCGAGCCGTCTGGCTTCAGTACCACAATATAGTGTGGAATAATACCCCTTCCCTTGTTGTAGAAGGGGTACTTTGATTATCACCTGCTGGGAATACAGCCTGTGAATTGTTCCCAATACTGCCTCCCTGTCGGAGGGAGACGTTGGTAAAGCAGACTTCAGGAACTTGTGAGGGGGAGACGTCTCGAATTTCCAATGTACACCTGGGATACTACGTGTAGGATCCAGGAGTCCACTTGTGAGTGAGCCCCCTGCGTGCTGAAACTCTTGAGATGACCCCCTACCGCACCTGAGTCCGCTTGTACTGCCCCAGCGTCATGCTGCGGACTTGGCAGAAGCTGTGGAGGGCTTCTGTTCCTGGGAATGGGCTGCCTGCTGCAGTCTTCTTCCCTTTCCTATACCCCTGGGCAGATATGACTGGCCCTTTTGCCCGCCTGCCCTTATGGGGACGAAAGGACTGAGACTGAAAAGACTGTGTCCTTTTCTGCTGAGATGTGACTTGGGGTAACAAAAGGTGGATTTTTCAGCTGTTGCCATGGCCACCAGGTCCGATGGACCGCCCCTTTATACGGCAATACTTCCATGTGCCGTCTGGAATCTGCATCACCTGACCACTGTCGTGTCTTTGTCTGGCAGATATGGACATCACATTTACTCTTGATGCCAGAATGCAAATATCCCTCTGCGCATCTCGCATATATAGAAATGCATCTATAGTCAATAAAATCTTGTCCCTGTCAAGGGTATCAATATTTTCAGTCAGGAAATCCGACCAAGCCCCCTCAGCGCTGCACATCCAGGCTGAGGCGATTGCTGGTCGTAGTATAACACCAGTATGTGTGTATATACTTTTAGGATATTTTTCAGCTTCCTATCAGCTGGCTCCTTGAGGGCTGCCGTATCTGGAGACGGTAACGCCCCTTGTTTTTATAAGCGTGTGAGCGCCTTATCCACCCTAAGGTGTGTTTCCCAACTCGCCCTAACTTCTGGCGGGAAAGGGTATACCGCCAATAATTTTCTATCGGAGGAAACCCACGTATCATCACACACTTCATTTAATTTATCTGATTCAGGAAAAACTACAAGTAGTTTATTCACACCCTACATAATACCCTTATTTGTGGTACTTGTAGTATCAGAAATATGTAACACCTCCTTCATTGCCCTTAACATGAAACGTGTGGCCCTAAAGGAAAATACGTTTGTTTATTCACCGTCGACACTGGAGTCAGTGTCCGTGTCTGTGTCAACCGACTGAGGTAAATGGGCGTTTTTACAAGCCCCTGACGGTGTCTGAGACGCCTGGACAGGTACTAATTTGTTTGCCGGCCGTCTCATGTCGTCAACCGACCTTGCAGCGTGTTGACATTATCACGTAATTCCTAAATAAGCCATCCATTCCAGTGTCGACTCCCTAGAGAGTGACATCACCAATACAGGCAATTTGCTCCGCCTCCTCACCAACATCGTCCTCCTACAAGTCGACACACACGTACCGACACACAGCACACACACAGGGAATGCTCTGATAGAGGACAGGACCCCACTAGCCCTTTGGGGAGACAGAGGGAGAGTTTGCCAGCACACACCAAAAACGCTATAATTATACAGGGACAACCCCTTATACAAGTGTTTTCCCTTATAGCATTTTTATATATGTAATCATATCGCCAAATAAGTGCCCCCCCTCTCTGTTTTAACCCTGTTTCTGTAGTGCAGTGCAGGGGAGAGCCTGGGAGCCTTCCTCACAGCAGAGCTGAGCAGGAAAATGGCGCCGTGTGCTGAGGAGAATAGGCCCCGCCCCCTTTTCGGCGGGCTCTTCTCCCGGAGTTTGTGAGATCTGGCAGGGGTTAAATACATCCATATAGCCTCAAGGGCTATATGTGATGTATTTTAGCCATAAAAAGGTATTATACATTGCTGCCCAGGGCGCCCCCCCCAGCGCCCTGCACCCTCAGTGACAGTTGGTGACTGTTGGTGAAGTGTGCTGACAACAATGGCGCACAGCTGCAGTGCTGTGCGCTACCTTATGAAGACTGAAAGTCTTCTGCCGCCTGTTTCTGGACCTCTTCAACTTCGGCATCTGCAAGGGGGGTCGGCGGCACGGCTCCGGGACGAACCCCAGGGTGAGACCTGTGTTCCGACTCCCTCTGGAGCTAATGGTGTCCAGTAGCCTAAGAAGCAAATCCATCCTGCACGCAGGTGAGTTTACTTCTCTCCCCTAAGTCCCTCGTAGCAGTGAGCCTGTTGCCAGCAGGTCTCACTGAAAGAAAAAAAACCTAACTTAAACTTTTATTCTAAGCAGCTCAGGAGAGCCACCTAGATTGCACCCTTCTCGGCCGGGCACAAAAATCTAACTGAGGCTTGGAGGAGGGTCATAGGGGGAGGAGCCAGTGCACACCACCTGATCCTAAAGCTTTTATTATTGTGCCCTGTCTCCTGCGGAGCCGCTATATCCCCATGGTCCTTACGGAGTCCCCAGCATCCACTAGGACGTCAGAGAAACAATATTCTTTTATTTTACACAAGGCTATCAGCCCCCCATCCGCAGCCCTTGGATAGGGGGGGGGGGGGGCAGCCTCAAGCTTCACCCATGGCCCTTGGGTGGCTGGAGGGGGGGACCCCTTGATTTAAAGGGGTCCCCACTCCTCCAGGGTACCCCGGCCAGGGGTGACTAGTTGGGGATTTAATGCCACGGCCGCAGGGACCGGTATAAAAGTGTCCCCCGGCTGTGGCATTATCTCTCCAGCTAGTGGAGCCTGGTGCTGGTGTTAAAAATACGGGGGACCTTTACGCTTTTTGTCCCCCGTATTTTTTGCACCAGGACCGGACGCAGAGCCCGGTGCTGGTTCTAAAAATACAGGGGATCCCATGTCAATTTTCTTCCCGTATTTTTACAACCAGGACCGGCTCGAAGAGCCAGAGGCTGGTTATGCTTAAGAGGGGGGACCCCACGCAATTTTTTTTAGGGTTTTTTAACCATTTTTGTGCCGTCCGAAAAGTCGAATCCAGGACGCACTTATCCGTCAATTGGTCCGTTTTTCGACAGCGGGACTGTCTAATCCGTTTTTTATTGAATATGTCGAATTCCGGCACCCACCGGCCGGAATTCGACGGTCGAATTTAAAAACAGGCGAAAAAAAGCCGCAATTCGCACGGAATTGCATATACCCTATAATCTTTACTCCTAAATCATGATTGCAGTAATAATTTCTGGTTTATTACATTTGTTGCAAAAAGAACAAGCATACAATATTGTTTTCTAAGTGAATAAAGAACTCTGCATGCAATTCCTATTTTGCACTTCTTACTATACCTTGCTGAGATCTTTGGCAGTCACTCCGTCATCGTCGCGGCAAGGTAGCTTGTGCACATACGCGAGCATTTGATACTTGGCACGAATAAACTCAGACTTCGTAGGGCTAGAAGGTAAAAGAGTAGCAGTCTCTATAGTAAACCTTATTTCAATCCTATTCTCACTCGTCATCTTACTTCCTGTAGTGTTGTCCCCTCTATTTTCCCCATTATAAATAAACCTCTCTGCTCATTCATGTGCCCTGATTTCATGATTTCTGCAGCATAATCAACATACAAAAATCATCATCATCTAGAACAGGACAACAGCAGGAAGACCCTTTATTTTCTCTGCAGGGCTAGGTTCAATTTACCCAGCATGACCTGCTTAAAATCAACTATTCTCAGCACACCCAATTATGGGAACACTTATCTTTACAATATACCAGTGGTTCCCAAACTGTGTGCCGTGGCACCCTGGGGTGCCTCGGGACACTTGCAGGGGTGCCTCGGGGTGATGGTCCAGAACCAATTCAAATTCTGCATGGTCAATGTAAAAAGCAAAACCAGTGTTAATGGCTGCCAATCATAAAAGATAAAAATACAATCAAAAGCAAATCTTGTCCCTCACCACATAAGTTACCCTAAGGATGACATAGAAAGACAATTTACTTAATTTTATATTTCTTTCTAAATTTTTCAATAAGAAACTATTGGCTTAGGGGTGCCGTGAAAAAAATTATGATACTCTAGGGTGCCGTGATTCAAAAAAGTTTGGGAACCACTGCAATATACTGTAGGTAGAGGTACATAGTAAAGTTTATATACAATCACAAAAATTGACTATGTTCTGCTCTTGCTGTGTGAGACATTGGTCGCAGTCGTAATGCAGGTGTAGGAAGGATATTGGTCAATTATTCCAGCAAAATCCATAAATACGCTGCTTTATTTCATCTCTGTTACAATCAACCATATAGAAAACTAACAATAGGTAATAGAAGACTGTTAGAACGTCAAACGGGCTAGCTACTTGCCCTGATTATAACCGGATGAGGACTATAACTAAAGGCATACTGAGGCCACTCTAGTGTAGGTTTGGGATAACAATACTCACTGAAGTTTGTCTTGAGGGTTGGCTTTACGTCGACCACTCTGGACCTGCGCTGGGTCCAATAGAGAATGTTCCCAGATAGAATTTGCGCCATTACTTGCCAATGTGTGCACCATCTGGATGGGCAAAGAGAGTACGGATGAAAGAGCGATGATAACAGAGAGGAGCACAAGGTAATGTTGTAATAACGACTATTATGTGATGAAACGCTATGTAAGCCAATAGCTGCTGTGCAGGCAGTATGAGCATACCTGCTAAAAAAGCCACAACACTAGATAAGGTTGCTAACATGAAAACATCAACACTACAAGCATGACCGTGTTCACATTTTAAGCAAAACTTGTTTATGGTCTTTCAAAAGCAATCACCACATTTTTTGAGGGAGATTCACCTATCATTACAGTTGAAATGTGGACAGGACAGAGCTGGCATTCCAGGGGGGATTCAGCTATATTCAGCGTGAGTGGGTAGCAGGTGCTGCTCAGCAAATCCCAACTCCCTCTTAGCCCCATAACACCTGCTGAAGACAAGGTGAGCCGTGTGTAGGAAGAGAAGTAGGGGGCTGGAATACCAAAGAGCTAAAGGGATGAGCTCATCCTCATTTTATTTCTACCACACACATACTGTAAAAATGCCAAATACACTTTGATCTCAAAGACTCTTCTACAGACGATACAGTAAATTATAAAACATGTGAGGGCCCAGGTGTATGTCATATGATACAGAGAATAGAGACGTGTGACAGTAACAATAAAATGTTTGCTTTGTGCTCGTTATGCAATCAGTATTTTATAATTGTAAGAGGGAGACTCAGTTAGCAACAAGGTTCCAATGGAATGTCGCATGCTAGTATAATGTGAGTTATCTGGTAGGAAAAGCTAAAACATATTGCTCACACTCCCTAGAGATACGAGTAAAAACAAGTAAAGGTTTTCCTACTGTAATAACCTCTGCCAGGGTCTCCCAAACGCAGTCTTCAGGGAGCACTAACAGTCCAGGGTTTAAGGATATTCATGCCGGAGCACAGATGGTATAATTAAACTGGCTGAGGTACTAGCTAAGGGGCAGATCCAGCATGAGTTGTAGTTTTGCTAAAAGTAGCAAAACTACAACTCTTTCCGCTAGCATGCCAGGTCCTGCCCCCCCCGCCCCCACTAACATGCAAGCGCATCGCTATACAGGGATGCGCTCGCATGAATAGGGTCAAATCCTTCCTACGCAGCCTTGCTGCGAGGGCAGTCGGAGGGCATCCATCTTTGGGTTGCAGTGGCTGCGTGTGACATCAAAATCTATGCGGCCCGCACAACCAATTTTGAATTACTGTAGAGATGCGCGCTCCAGATACCCATGGTATTCTATTTTAAAAATTGGTTGCAAAATGTTTTGCAGCCAAAACCCGTGCAGGAGAAAAAATAAGATACCTCACTGATACCTCCCGGCCGTTCCTCTGCTGTGCCTGACTGCTGCATACTCCACTCTCCTGACAGTGATTGGGGAGACACACACCTGACAGGTCTCACACACACTGATTGACGGGGATCACACACACAGACAGGGGGCTCACACACACACACACACACACACACACACACAGAGACAGGGGGCACTCACACACACACAGACACATGGGCTCTCACTCACACACACACACACACACAGATGGGGAGGCTCTCACACACACACACACAGATGGGGAGGCTCTTATACACACACACACACACACACACACACACACACACACACACACACACACAGAGATGGGGAGGCTCTCTCACACACACAGACAGGGAGGCTCTCACACACACACACACACACACACACACAGACAGGGAGGCTCACACACACACACAGACAAGGGGGCAGGCTCTCACACATACACACAGACGGGGGGCTCTCACACACACACACACACACACAGGGGGCTCTCTCTCATACACACACACACACACACACACACACAACACACGGGGATTCTCTCTCACTCACACACTGAGGGGTAAATTTACTAAGATGGGAGTTCTTTTTAGGATGGGATGTTGCCCATGGCAACCAATCAGATTCTACTTCTCATTTATATAGCACCTTCTAGAAGATAATTCCTGGAATCTGATTGGTTGCTATGGGCAACATCCCAGCTTAAATAGAACTCCCATCTTAGTAAATTTACCCCAGAGACGGGGCTCTCACACACACACAGACAGTGGGGGCTCACACACACACACACAGACGAGTGGGAGGGCTCTCACACACATACACATGGATGGGGGGCTCTCTCACACACATACACACAGACGGGGGGCTCTCATACACACACAGATGGGGGGCTCTCACACACACACACACACACACACACACACAGACGGGGGGCTCTCTCACACACACACACACACAGACAGAAGGTCCAGTGGTGTAACTACAGCCCCCACAGCCATTGCGGAAGCTTGGAAACGCAGGGCTGGGGGGTCACCGCGGATGTTTAAGTGCAGTTTCCATTGCGGACTAGCCTTCCGTATGTCCATGTGCTAAATCTAAATCTCCCTCCTAAATGGCCGACGCCATTGAGGACAGATGCTAGAGGTTAACTTGACCTCTAGCATCTGACAGAGCCTGGAAGTGCCGGGAGCGAATAGTGCTGGCAGCAGCATTACGCCCCTGGCAACGAGCACGACACAGACAGTATAAAAATTTCTGGTAACACGCATTACACACCCCTGGCAACGAGCATGACACCCAGAGCATGAAAATCCCTGGCAACGAGCATGACACCCAGAGAACGAAAACCCCTGGCAACGAGCATGACACCCCTGGTAACAACAAAAACAAAACCCCTGGCAACGAGCATGATCACCAAAGCATGAAAGCCCTGGAAACAAACATGGAACCCAGAGCACGGAACCCCTGGCAACCAGCAGGTAATTTAACAGTAATTAGAAACCTTACTGTGGGGTATAATGTGTAATGGGCATTGTGGTGTGTGGCATACTATATCACTGACATTGCGATATGTGGGATAATGTGTTGGACATTGTGGTGTGTGGCATAATGTATCACAGGTATTACGTGTGTGGCATAATGTATCACGTGCACTGCGGTGTGTGGCATAATGTGTCACAGGCATTACGGTGTGGCATATTGTGTAATGGGCATTACGGTGTATGGCATAATATTTAAGGGGCATTACCAAAGGAGGAAAAATGACAAATAATGTAAGGAGCATGAATCAGGATTTTTTTTTCCTGTGGTGGCCAATGTCTGGGCGTACAGGTTGAAAAACTGGGGTATAAGGTAGTCTTTTCCTGCAATGCCACACCCCTTGAAGTGAGGTCACACCCCTTGCAGTGAGGCCAGACCACTTCTTGGAGCACAGTCTTTACTTTTCAAATGGCAAAGTTACGCCACTGAGAAGTGCTCTCACACACACAAAGACGGGTTTAGTGTTCAGGTTTCAGTCCAATTGGCAAGATAGCCATATCACCTGTCAGAACAATACTTTTTTTTAACCAATATCTGGCAATTTGCTATGTAGTAATAATACAGAAGTGCCTACACTGTATGCTTAACATTTGTAAACAAAAAAATCAGTTTAGCAGATTCAGATTGGACGCCTTTGCTTTGTATGCCTTGAGTTGAGATTTGATCTTTCGTAAATCACACGCTATACGACCTGAACATAAAAAATAAGATTTTAAACCTACCGGTAAATCTTTTTCTCCTAGTCCGTAGAGGATGCTGGGGACTCCGTAAGGACCATGGGGTATAGACGGGCTCCGCAGGAGACATGGGCACTATGAAGAACTTTAGATGGGTGTGCACTGGCTACTCCCTCTATGCCCCTCCTCCAGACCTCAGTTAGAGAAACTGTGCCCAGAGGAGACGGACAGTACGAGGAAAGGATTTTTGTTAATCTAAGGGCAAGATTCATACCAGCCCACACCGTATAACCTGGAATATACGCAACCAGTTAACAGCATGAAGAAAACAGTATCAGTCAACGACTGATCTTAATTGTAACATAACCCTTATGTAAGCAACAACTATATACAAGTCATGCAGAAATATGTCCGCACTGGTACGGGCGCCCAGCATCCTCTACGGACTAGGAGAAAAAGATTTACCGGTAGGTTTAAAATCTTATTTTCTCTTACGTCCTAGAAGATGCTAGAGGATGCGGAGGACTCCGTAAGGACCATGGGGATTATACCAAAGCTCCAAAACGGGCGGGAGAGTGCGGATGACTCTGCAGCACCGATTGAGCAAACATGAGGTCCTCATCAGCCAGGGTATCAAACTTGTACTTGTAGAATTTTGCAAAAAAGTGTTTGAACCCGACCAAGTAGCCGCTCGGCAAAGCTGTAATGCCGAGACACCTCGGGCAGCCGCCCAAGAAGAGCCCACCGTCCTAGTGGAATGGGCCTTTACAGAATTTGGTAACTGCAATCCAGCCGTAGAATGAGCCTGCTGAATCGTGTTACAGATCCAGCGAGCAATAGTCTGCTTAGAAGCAGGAGCGCCAACTTTGTTGGCTGCATACAGTACAAACAGTGCCTCTGTTTTCCTAATCCGAACCGTCCTGGCTACATACATTTTTAAGGCCCTGACCACATCAAGGGACTTGGAATCCTCCAAGTCTCCCGTAGCCACAGGCACCACTATAGGTTGGTTCATATGAAATGACGACACCACCTTAGGCAAAAATTGAGGACGAGTCCTCAACTCAGCTATATCCACATGGTAAATGAGATAGGGGCTCTTATGAGACAAGGCCGCCAATTCGGACACCCGCCGCGCAGATGCCAAGGCCAACAACATGACCACCTTCCAAGTGAGAAATTTTAATTCAACTGTTTTAAGAGGCTCAAACCAGTGAGATTTTAGGAACTGTAACACCACGTTAAGGTCCCATGGTGCCACTGGGGGCACAAAAGGAGGCTGGATGTGTAGCACTCCCTTTACAAAAGTCTGGACTTCTGGGAGAGAAGCCAATTCCTTCTGGAAGACTATAGATAGGGCCAAAATCTGTACCTTAATGGAGCCTAACTTTAGGCCCATATCCACTCCTGTCTGTAGAAAGTGGAGAAAACGGCCCAAGTGGAAATCTTCCGTAGGAGCATTCTTGGCTTCACACCAAGATACATATTTCCTCCAAATACGGTGATAATGTTTCGCCGTCACCTCCTTCCTAGCCTTTATCAGAGTAGGGATGACTTCCTCCAGAATACCTTTCCCAGCTAGGATTCGGTGTTCAACCGCCATGCCGTCAAACGTAACCGCGGTAAGTCTTGGAACACGCAGGGCCCCTGCTGCAACAGGTCCTCCCTGAGAGGAAGAGGCCATGGATCTTCTGTGAGCATCTCCTGAAGATCTGAATACCAGGCCCTTCGAGGCCAATCTGGAACAATGAGTATTGTCTGCACTCTTTTTCGTCTTATGATTCTCAATATTTTTGAGATGAGAGGAAGAGGAGGGAACACATAGGTCGACTGAAACACCCATGGTGTCACCAAGGCGTCCACCGCTACTGCCTGAGGGTCCCTTGACCTGGCACAATACCTCCGAAGCTTCTTGTTGAGGCGTGACGCCATCATGTCTATTTGAGGAAGTCCCCAAAGACTTGTAATCTCTGCAAAAACTTCTTGATGAAGTCCCCACTCTCCTGGATGGAGATCGTGTCTGCTGAGGAAGTCTGCTTCCCAGTTGTCCACTCCCAGAATGAATAACGCTGACAGAGCGCTTATGTGATTTTCTGCCCAGCGCAGAATCCTGGTGGCTTCCGCCATTGCCACTCTGCTCCTTGTCCCGCCTTGGCGGTTTACATGAGCCACAGCTGTGACGTTGTCTGATTGAATCAGAACCGGTAGGTCGCGAAAAAGATATTCCGCTTGTCGAAGGCCGTTGTATATGGCCCTTAATTCCAGTATGTTGATGTGTAGACAAGCCTCTTGGCTTGACCAGAGTCCCTGAAAATTCCTTCCCTGTGTGACTGCTCCCCATCCTCGGAGGCTCGCGTCCGTGGTCACCAGAACCCAGTCTTGAATGCCGAACCTGGGACCCTCTAGAAGGTGAGCACTCTGCAGCAACCACAGGAGAGACACCCTGGCCCTGGGGGACAGACTTATTTTCTGATGTATTTGAAGATGGGACCAGGACCACTTGTCCAGAAGGTCCCACTGAAAAGTCCTCGCATGAAACCTGCCGAAGGGGATGGCCTCGTAGGTCGCCACCATTTACCCCAGTACTTGAGTGCATTGATGTACTGACACTCTCGTTGGTTTTAACAGGTCTCTGACCATGTTCTGGAGTTCCTGGGCTTTTTCCATCGGGAGAAAAACCTTCTTTTGTTCTGCGTCCAGAATCATGCCTAAGAACGATAGCCGAGTCGTAGGAACCAACTGTGACTTTGGTAGATTTAGAATCCAGCCATGTTGTTGCAGCACTCTCAGGGAGAGCGACACTCTTTTCTGCAACTGTTCCTTTGATCTCGCTTTTATCAGGAGATCGTCCAAGTATGGGATAATTGTGACTCCTTGCCTGCGCAGGAGCACCATAATTTCCGCCATTACCTTGGTGAAAACCCTCGGGCCGTGGAAAGCCCAAACGGCAACGTCTGAAACTGGTAATGACAGTCCTGTACAGCGAATCTCAGGTATGCCTGATGAGGAGGATATATGGGGACGTGAAGGTATGCATCCTTTATGTCTAGTGACACCATAAAATCCCCCCCTTTCAGGCTTGAGATAACCGCCCTGAGCGATTCCATCTTGAACTTGAACCTTTTTAAGTACAGTTTTAGGGATTTTAAGTTTAGAATGGGTCTGACCGAGCCATCCGGTTTCGGGACCACAAACAGGATTGAATAGTACCCCTTTCCCTGTTGAATTAGGGGAAGCTTGATAATCACTTGCTTTTGACACAGCTTTTGAATTGCAGCTAAAACTATCTCCCTCTCTGGGGGAGAAGCTGGTAAAGCCGATTTGAAGAATCGGCGAGGAGGCACGTCTTCAAATTCCAGCTTGTAGCCTTGGGATACAATTTCCAACACCCAAGGATCCACGTCCGACTGAACCCAGACGTGGCTGAAAAGTCGAAGACGTGCCCCCACCGGCACGGACTCCCTCAGTGGAGCCCCAGCGTCATGCGGTGGATTTAGTAGAAGCCGGGGAGGACTTCTGCTCCTGGGAACTAGCCGTAGCTGGAGCTCTTTTCCCCCTACCCTTAGATCTGGCGAGGAATGAAGATCCCCGACCTCTTCTGGACTTATGCGACCGAAAGGACTGCATTTGATACTGTGATGTTTTATTTTGCTGTGGGGGAACATAAGGCAAAAAGGTAGATTTTCCCGCGGTAGCTGTGGAAACCAGGTCCGTAAGACCTTCCCCAAATAAAACTTCACCCTTGTAAGGCAAAACTTCCATATGCCTTTTTGAGTCGGCATCACCCGTCCATTGGCGGGTCCACAGTGCTCGCCTAGCAGAAATGGCCATGGCGTTGGCTCTCGAACCTAGCAGCCCAACGTCTCTGAGCGTCTCTCATATATAAGACTGCGTCTTTAATGTGACCTAAGGTCAATAAAATTGTATCCCTGTCTAGGGTATCAATATCAGCTGACAAGGTATCTGTCCAAGCTGCTACAGCGCTACAAACCCAAGCTGATGCTATTGCCGGTCTGAGTAAAGCACCCGTATGTGTATATATTGATTTTAAAGTCGTTTCCTGTCTGCGATCAGCAGGATCCTTGAGGACTGCCGTGTCTGGAGACGGTAGCGCCACCTTCTTGGATAAGCGCGTTAAAGCCTTGTCCACCCTGGGCGAGGACTCCCACCGTACCCTGTCCTGTGCAGGGAAAGGATACGCCATAAGAATTCTTTTGGGAATCTGCAGTTTCTTGTCTGGAGATTCCCAAGCCTTTTCAAATAACGCATTCAGCTCATGAGATGGGGGAAAGGTTACCTCAGGTTTCTTTTCCTTAAACATGTGTACCCTCGTGTCAGGGACAGAGGGGTCATCTGTGATATGCAAAACATCTTTTATTGCAATAATCATATAATGAATGCTTTTGGCCACCCTTGGGTGTAACCTCGTATCATCGTAGTCGACACTGGAGTCAGAATCCATGTCGGTATCAGTGTCTGCTATTTGGGATAGGGGACGTTTTTGAGACCCTGAAGGGCCCTGTGACTCCGTCAAAGTCATTGATTGACTCCCTGTATTATCCCTGGACTCTGCTTTGTCTAATCTCTTATGTAACAAAGTCACATTTGCATTTAAAACATTCCACATATCCAACCATTCAAGGTGTCGGCGTTGCCGACGGAGACACCACAATCATCTGCTCCACCTCCTCTTTAGATGAGCTTTCCGCTTCAGACATGCCGACACATGCGTACCGACACCCTCACACACACCGGGATATATTTATATGGAGACAGTTCCCCAATAAGGCCCTTTGGAGAGACAGAGAGAGAGTATGCCAGCACACACCCTGCGCCAATTGACACTGGAAACCAAATTCCCAGAAAACAGAGCTTTTATATGATTATCTGTATATATCTATACATTCACTGCGCCTTACTAGTGCCCCCCCCCCCCCCTCTTTTTTGCCCTGTGTCACAGTGTTCAGCAGGGGAGAGCCCGGGGAGCCAGCTTCTCTGCATGTGCTGTGGAGAAAATGGCGCTGGTTAGTGCTGGAGGATCAAGCTCCGCCCCCTCAGCGGCGGGCTTCGGTCCCGCTCAATTTGTTTAATACTGGCGGGGGATTTAATATATATTGCCACCTCAGCTTATATATGCCTTTTAGCCAGTCCTAGAGGTCTTTTATTGCTGCCCAGGGCGCAGCACCCATCCGTGCCTGCAGTGTGTGTTGTGTGTGGGAGCAATGGCACGCAGCGGTTACCTCAGAGAAGAGCTGAAGTCTTCTGCCGCCTTTGAAGTCTTCTTTCTTCTTATACTCACCCGGCTTCTATCTTCCGGCTCTGCGAGGAGGACTGCGGCGCAGCTGCAGGATGAACAGCGAGGGGAGACCTGCATTCCGACCCTCTGGAGCTAATGGTGTCCAGTAGCCTAAGAAGCAGAGCCTATCATTTAAGTAGGTCTGCTTCTCTCCCCTCAGTCCCACGATGCAGGGAGCCTGTTGCCAGCAGTGCTCCCTGAAAATAAAAAACCTAACAAAATTCTTTTTTCAGAGAAACTCAGGAGAGCTCCCCTGTAATACACCCAATCTCCTCTGGGCACAGGATCTAACTGAGGTCTGCAGGAGGGGCATAGAGGGAGGAGCCAGTGCACACCCATGTAAAGTTCTTTATAGTGCCCATGTCTCCTGCGGAGCCCGTCTATACCCCATGTTCCTTACGGAGTCCCCAGCATCCTCTAGGACGTAAGAGAAACATAAAAGCTCCTGGAAACATATGGTCTTCCAAAACTGCACTTCAATAGGTCCTCTACACCCCCTCCCCACCTCTGCCCCCCCCCCCCCCCCACACTCCTTGCTGTGCTTAGACATTCTGCTATACTAAACTATAAATATTAGTTGAGAATAGAGTGCTTTCAAGTTTTTTTATTTCTTTAGTTCAGGAGAAGCAGAGTGTATTCCTAGGCCAATCATATCCCATTCCCTGGGGGGAATTCTCTGGGGTGCGGGGCTCCCTGAGCCTGCCGTGGCTGGGTGTCCCTGGGGCATCGCAATTTAACACTATTTCATCACTCCATGGCCCTTATAGTTTGTTTTATATATATGTAACACCTTCACATAATTTTCTTTTACTCCTCACATTATTCACACATGCAGCAACAGCTGCTCCTACCTCTTTAACCTTATATTTTTATCACTCCTGCGATGCCCTGGGGTTGTCTGGCTGGGTGGCTCTGGGGTGTCCTGCCCCCCGGACCTGAACCCCTATAGTTAGTGTTAGGGACTTACCCAATGAGAGGCTACCTTGATGCGGTGGGTAAGCTCATAGCCCTGGCCAGGAATATGCTAAGTGCCTCTGGTTACTACAGGTTGAGCTAGTGTGAGATAGTGCACCTGCTACCTTTTCCCTCTATATCCCATTCCCACCAGCATCCTTCAATACTGCTCTTTTTTCGTCTTGCCCGTCATCTCTTTTACAGGATGACTTTGTCTCACCCGCAAAACTTATTGCTGAAAAAACAGAAGACCTGGAGAGTGTTCCCATCTCAGCCAGCATGTCTTATCACAACAGTAACAGGGGAACATTACATACAGAGAGAGCAGTACTTTACATTGTCAAAGCGAAATACAACTTCTGATTAGTGATCTGGGCCTCGTAAAGGTTCTCTCTCTTACGGACAAGTTCACTTTAAATGTATAACACGCAGACATATGGAAACATTAGGTTTTTCTTGGATTGCACAACCAGACATAAGTAACACACCCCAAGTCTGTATGCTTTCCAGAATAAAGACAGGCAATAGCAACATCTGGTAATCAGATTCACACTCTCAGCTGGAATACAGTCAAGTCATAAGGTCCCCAAAAACTAAAGAGACATATACTACAGTTAATTGTATAGTAACTGATTATTTTTATACATCACTAAGTTCCCCCCTCCCCCCCCCCCCCCCCCGCCCCCCATACACACACACACCTCAATACCAGAAACATTATTATCTTAGATTTTACAAAGCAGCCACAATGCAGGGAAAAAAAGCTTTTCTATAAAAAATCTTATATGTTGCCCATTTGTGTAGTCTTTATTTTTTTATTTTTTTTAGGGGGGAAAAAAAAATTTCCACAGCTGATTGCAGCATTGGATTCTTCTTTGCTTAAAACTTCTCTCAGAAACCGATAAATGCTCAACACACAGAAATATATATATATATATATGTTTAATGGTACACTACGTGTCCCAACACACATGCACATTCCAGCTAAACACTGCAGCAGCACTATTTAAAGAGTAAATAAATGAGGTGTTTTCACTGAAGAAATCTCTGCACATGTGAAACCATGGTCTGCTAGTGTGTAATCTATCCAGAGTACAGTCGTAGAATGGAATTACTATAACCTGCTCATATAAAATATATCATGGTTCAGTCAAAACTTTTTCTAGCTGGGTGTATATAGCATGCACCTCTCCTGCAGGGCTTCCATTCAGGAGGTGGGTTTGACAGATGTGACGTCCAATGATTTTGAACTGACTGCTGTGAATAGATCTTTGGAACTATGTGGATGGAACAGGTAACTTATAACTCATTGTACGATGTCTAAGCAATGCTCATGTTTGGGAGGGATTTAAATAATGCCGCACGAGTTCCGCGGCCATACGGGATGCAGGTCGCACTTGGACTTTTTTTAAAGGGGCAATCACAAGGCCTTGTAAGTGATTGCCCCTTTAAAAAAACATCCAAGATCAGCCAACATCCCGCACGATCCCCGAACTCGGGCGGCATTACATTCCGCCCATAATCCCGTTTAGGATCCCAGTATAATCTGTAAGAAATACATAATAGTATTTTGAGACTGACACAGAGTAAAACAAATGGTGTAAATATAGTATAGATAAGTACAGTAGGGGACAATTTCTACATTCAGTAGAAATAAAAATCTTAATACTTCTTTATTTTATAATTTTGAAATTCCTATATTACTCCACTTTGCAAAGCTACAGTGCAGAGGCAAGGTTCCTTTTCAGAGTGTGGAGTACCAACTCATTTTCCAAGACTACAAGGGGTGGGAACTGAAACAAAAAATTTCCAGCACAGGAATAAGCCAGGAGAGCTATATAAAAAAAGAAAAGAAAAAGAAAAGTAGTAGAGGAATAAAACTATTAATGCTAAACCTGTTTCTACTTCGCCTGTACCATCTGTGGAATTCCAGCATCAAGGAGACCAAAGACACTGATTTATATAGCATTAATGGAAAAAAATAAAAATAATATCTATCAATCTATATACACTGCTCAAAAAAATAAAGGGAACACTAAAATAACACATCCTAGATCTGAATGAAGGAAATATTCTTATTAAATACTTTGTTCTTTACACAGTTGAATGTGCTGACAGCAAAATCACACAAAAATTATCAATGGAAATCAAATTTATTAACCCATGGAGGTCTGGATTTGGAGTCACACTTAAAATTAAAGTGGAAAAACACACTACAGGCTGATCCAACTTTGATGTAATGTCCTTAAAACAAGTCAAAATGAGACTCAGTAGTGTGTGTGGCCTCCACGTGCCTGTATGACCTTCCTACAACACCTGGGCATGCTCCTGATGAGGTGGCAGATGGTCTCCTGAGGGATCTCCTCCCAGACCTGTACTAAAGCATCCACCAACTCCTGGACAGTCTGTGGTGCAACGTGGCGTTGGTGGATGGAGCGAGACATGATGTCCCAGATGTGCTCAATGGGATTCAGGTCTGGGGAACGGGCGGGCCAGTCCATAGCATCAATGCCTTCGTCTTGCAGGAACTGCTGACACACTCCAGCCACATGAGGTCTAGCATTGTCTTGCATTAGGAGGAACCCAGGGCCAACCGCACCAGCATATGGTCTCACAAGGGGTCTGAGGTTCTCATCTCGGTACCTAATGGCAGTCAGGCTACCTCTGGCGAGCACATGGAGGGCTGTGCGGACCCCAAAGAAATGCCACCCCACACCATTACTGACCCACTGCCAAACCGGTCATGCTGGAGGATGTTGCAGGCAGCAGAACGTTCTCCTTGGCATCTCCAGACTCTGTCACATGTGGTCAGTGAGAACCTGCTTTCATCTGTGAAGAGCACAGGGCGCCAGTGGCGAATTTGCCAATCTTGGTGTTCTCTGGCAAATGCCAAACGTCCTGCACGGTGTTGGGCTGTAAGCACAACCCCCACCTGTGGACGTCGGGCCCTCATACCACCCTCATGGAGTCTGTTTCTGATCATTTGAGTAGACACATGCACATTTGTGGCTTGCTGGAGGTCATTTTGTAGGGCTCTGGCAGTGCTCCTTCTGTTCCTCCTTGCACAAAGGCGGAGGTAGCGGTCCTGCTGCTGGGTTGTTGCCCTCCTACGGCCTCCTCCACGTCTCCTGATGTACTGGCCTGTCTCCTGGTAGCGCCTCCATGCTCTGGACACTACGCTGACAGACACAGCAAACCTTCTTGCCACAGCTCGCAATGATGTGCCATCCTGGATGAGCTGCACTACCTGAGCCACTTGTGTGGGTTGTAGACTCAGTCTCATGCTACCACTAGAGTGAAAGCACCGCCAGCTTTCAAAAGTGACCAAAACATCAGCCAGAAAGCATAGGAGCTGAGAAGTGGTCTGTGGTCACCATCTGCAGAACAACTCCTTTATTGGGGGTGTCTTGCTAATTGCCTATAATTTCCACCTGTTGTCTATTCCATTTGCACAACAGCATTTGAAATTGATTGTCAATCAGTGTTGCTTCCTAAATGGACAGTTTGATTTCACAGAAGTGTGATTGACTTGGAGTTACATTGTGTTGTTTAAGTGTTCCCTTTATTTTTTTGAGCAGTGTGTATGTATATATATATATATATATATATATATGTGTGTGTATATATGTGTGTGTGTATACATATGTGTGTGTGTATATATATGTGTGTGTGTATATAAATATATATATATATATATATATATATATATATTTTTTTTTTTTTTTTTTTTTTTTTTTAAAGCCTTTTTATGTGAATTAATACTTCAAGAAAATATTTAATGAAATAAAACAGGATTTTAATACCTACCGGTAAATCCTTTTCTCCTAGTCCGTAGAGGATGCTGGGGTCCACTTCAGTACCATGGGCACTTTAAGACTTTTCTAGAGTGTGAACTGGCTCCTCCCTCTATGCCTCTCCTCCAGACCTCAGTATAGGAACTGTGCCCAGGGAGACGGACATTTCGAGGAAAGGAATTACTTTAAAGTTAACGGTGAGATTTACACCAGCTCACACTTCAACCATGCCGCACAACATGGTATTCAACAAAACACATGCCAACAGCATGAACATTACATCAAACGTGCTGAAAACATTTTCAACAAAATAACAACTGCAGGTAAAGTACGCACTGTGTTGGGTGCCTAGCATCCTCTACGGACTAGGAGAAAAGGATTTACCGGTAGGTATTAAAATCCAGTTTTCTCATACGTCCTAGAGGATGCTGGGGTCCACTTCAGTACCATGGGGTTATACCAAAGCTCCAGTACGGGCGGGAGAGTGCGGATGACCCTGCAGCACCGATTGACCAACCTGTAGGTCCTCATCGGCCAAGGTGTCAAACTTATAAAACTTAGCAAACGTGTTTGCCCTTGACCAAGTAGCTGCTCGGCAAAGCTGTAATGCCGAGACCCCCCGGGCAGCCGCCCAGGACGAGCCCATCTTTCTAGTAGAATGGGCAGTCACCAAATTCGGTAACGGCAAACCTGCCGTAGAATAAGCATGCTGAATCGTACCTCTGATCCAGCGCGCAATAGTCTGCTTAGAAGCAGGACCCCCAATCTTGTTGGGAGCATACAGGACAAACAGAGCCTCTGTTTTCCTTATCCGAGCCGTTCTAGCGACATAGATTCTCAAAGCCCCAACCACATCTAGGGACTTTGAAGCAGCGATGGTGTCAGTAGCCACTGGCACCACAATAGGCTGGTTTATATGGAAAGAAAAAAACACCTTTGGAAGAAATTGTTGACGAGTTTGTAACTCAGCTCTATCTTCATGGAGAACCAAGTAAGGCTCTTGTGAGACAAGGCCCCTAACTCGGACACCCTTCTTGCGGATGCCAAGGCCAACAGCATGACCACTTTCCAAGTGAGAAATTTCAACTCAATCTCCTGGAGATGTTCAAACCAATCCGATTGAAGGAATCGCAACACCACGTTAAGATCCCATGGTGCCACAGGAGGCACAAATGGAGGTTGGATGTGTAGCACCCCCTGCTGAACTTCTGGAAGGGAGGCCAATTGTTTCTGAAAAAAAACGGACAAGGCCGAAATCTGAACCTTGATTGAACCCAATCGTAGGCCCGCATCCACACTCGCCTGGATAAAATGGAGAAACCGTCCTAACTGAAACTGTTCCGTTGGAGTCTTCTTGGTTTCACACCAAGACACATATTTTCTCCAAATACGGTGTAATGTTTAGCTGTTACTCCCTTCCTGGCCTGAATAAGAGTGGGAATGACTTCTTTTGGAATA
This sequence comes from Pseudophryne corroboree, assembly GCF_028390025.1. Lineage (NCBI taxonomy): Eukaryota > Metazoa > Chordata > Amphibia > Anura > Myobatrachidae > Pseudophryne > Pseudophryne corroboree. The sequence continues at coordinate 874,045,436 of NC_086445.1, forward strand.
CCCTTTCGGGCTAGGATTCGGCGCTCAACAGCCATGCCGTCAAACTTAGCCGCGGTAAGTCTTGATACACACATGGCCCCTGCTGCAGCAGGTCCTCGCGGAGAGGAAAAGGCCGAGGATCTTCTATGAGCAACTCCTGAAGATCTGGATACCAAGCCCTCCTTGGCCAGTCTGGGACAATGAGGATCGCTCAAACTCCTGTTCTTCTTATGATTTTGAGAACTTTCGGAATGAGTGGAAGTGGAGGGAAGACATATACCGACCAAAACACCCACTGGGGCACTAGTGCGTCCACTGCTATTGCTTGAGGGTCTCTTGACCTGGAACAATATGTCTGAAGCTTCTTGTTGCGACGAGACTCCATCATGTCTATTTGAGGAATTCCCCAAAGACCTGTCAACTCTGCGAAGACTTCTTGGTGGAGGCCCCACTCTCCTGGATGAAGATCGTGTCTGCTGAGGAAGTCTGCTTCCCAGTTGTCCACTCCTGGAATGAAGATCGCTGACAGAGCGCTTGTATGCCTTTCCGCCCAGCTGAGGATCTTTGACACCTCTGCCATTGCCGCTCTGCTTTTCATTCCGCCCTGATGGTTTATGTACGCGACTGCTGTTACATTGTCCGACTGGATCTGTACGGGTTGATCTTGAAGAAGATGTACTGCTTGTAGAAGGCCGTTGTAAATGGCTCTCAACTCCAGAACGTTTATGTGAAGACAAGCTTCTTGACCATCTTCCTTGGAAGCTCTCCCCCTGTGTGACTGCTCCCCAGCCTCGGAGACTTGCATCCGTGGTCACCAGGATCCAGTCTTGAATCCCGAACCTGCGTCCCTCTAGGAGGTGAGAACTGTGTAGCCACCACAGGAGCGAAATTCTAGCTTTGGATGACAGGATTATCCTCTGAAGCATGTGTAGATGGGATCCGGACCACTTGTCAAATAGGTCCCATTGGAATACTCTGCCATGGAATCGGCCAACTGTATGGCCTCGTAGGCCGCTACCATCTTCCCCAACACCCGAATGCATTGATGAATGGACACTCTTGGTGGTTTCAGAATTTGTCTGACCATTCTCTGGATTTCCAGAGCCTTTTCTACTGGAAGAAATACCCTCTGTACTTCTGTGTCCAGTATCATCCCCAGAAAGGACAAATCTTGTCGTAGTTTCCAATTGTAACTTTGGAAAACTTATGATCCAACCGTGATGTTGAAGTACTGTCAGGGAGAGTGCCATGTTCTGCACCAACTTTTCCCTGGATCTCTCTTTTATCAGGAGATCTTCCAGGTCAGGAATTATATTGACTCCTTGCTGTCGAAGGTGGACCATCATCTCCTGCCATCACCTTGGTGAAAACTCTTGGTGCCGTGGAAGATCCGAACGGCAACGCCTGAAATTGGTAATGACAATTCTGTATTGCGAATCTCAGATAAGCTTGATGTGGAGGATAAATGGGAACGTGTAAGTAGGCATCTTTTAGGTCTACTGACACCATGAAGTCCCCCTCCTCCAGACTGGAAACCACTGCCCTCAGAGATGCCATCTTGAACTAGATCCTTTGCAGGTAGAGATTCAGAGTATACAGGTTTAGAATCGGTATGACCGAGCCGTCCGGCTTCGGAACCACGAATAGGGCTGCAATAAAACCCTTCTCCTTGTTGTAACAAGGGAACCAGGACAAAAACTTGATCCTTACACAATTTTTGTATTGCTGCTGCCACCACTTCCCTGTCTCGGATAGAAGCTGGTGAGGTCGATTTGAAAATACGGCCTGGGGAAATGTCTTGAAACTCCAGTTTGTACCCGTGGGACTCTATTTGTATGACCCACGGGTCTAGTCCAGATTGAACCCAGAACTGACTGAAGAGTTTCAGACGTGCCCCCACCTGAGCGGACTCCCGCAAGGGAGCCCCAGCATCATGCTGAAGAGTTGGCAGAAGCAGAGGTTGATTTCTGCTCCTGTGATCCTGGAGACACTGTGGACTTTATTTCCTTTTCCACTTCCATTTACCCACAAAGAAAGGGGAACCTTTAACCTTTTTTGTAATTTTTGGGCCGTGATCTGGGAGTGATGTGTCTTTTTCGCCGGCGCAGGAGCAATAGGCGAGAATGTCGACTTACCTGCGGTAGCCACAGAAACTAAAGCATCCAGCCCATCTCCAAATAAGGACTCACCTTAATACGGGAGAGCCTCCATATTCCTTTTGGAATCTGCGTCAGCATTCCATTGACGAATCCACAAAGCCCTACGTGCTGAGATTGCCATGGTAGCGGCTCTTGATCCCAAGAGACCAATATCTTTCATGGTTTCTAGCATGTACGCAGCAGCTAGAAACCATATTGATATGACCATATTGATATGACCTAACGTTAGGAGTATCTCGTCTCTATCTATTGTGTCAATGTCTGATGACAAGTTTTCTGACCACTTTTCAATAGCACCACTCACCCACGCACAGGCAATGGTAGGCCTGAGTAGTGTCCCATTGGCCACATCAATAGATTACAACTTAGTCTCCAACTTGCGGTCTGCCAACTCCTTAAGTGAAGCCGTCCCAGGCACAGAGAGAAACACCTTTTTTCTTTAACCGTGACAGGACACTGTCTAAAATGAGGGGTGACTCCCACCTTTACCTGTCCTCTGCATGGAAAAAGGTAAACTGCCTGACTTCTTTTGGGACTCTGCAAATTTATTTTCGGGTTAAACCAGACTCCCTCCAAGAGACTGGTCAGCTCATGAGGTGGAGGGAAAGTTACATTACTTTACTAAAGTGAGCCTGCTACTGTGGTAAAGGAGGGGGCCCCGTAACTTCTAATACCTCCTTTATAGCCAAAAACATGTTTTTTATGTTTTTCGCTAACGTAGGACCTATTCCCCTGGAATCACTATTGTCGACACAGGAATCAGCGTCCGTGTCGGTATTATTTCATACTACTTGTGCAAATGTTTATGTGACCCAAAGGGGTCCCCTGTGGATGAATGGCAGAACTATTAAAAATCACATCTTCAACAGATTATTTTCAGTTTTCTGCATGAGACTCAGACTTATCCAATCTCTTACTGATATGATTCACACTATCACGTAAATCTTTCACCCAGTCAGGCTCTTGGTGTCACATTACAACTCTGTGTCCCTAACATGGCTCCCACAGAGGAAGAGCTCCCTGCCTCAGACATGTCACACCACAGACACTCCGGGGCTTATAGGGGACAGACCCACAGTAAAATCTGTCAGAGGGACACAGAAAGAAATTGGCAGTCTACAAATCAGCGCTTAAATACAAAATCCCTGTGTCGTGTACTTTGTATACAGAGACTTTCCGCTCTATATACATTGTCCATAATAGGTTATAATACCACAATATACACTTTCCCCCCTTTTTTCACTCTGATACTAAAATCATAAGTTGAGAGGAGGATCAGCGTTTCTTCCCTTGCTTTTTGCTGGAAGAAAATGGCGCTGAACAGTGTGCTGGCTGCCTGAGGAAGAAGCCCCGCCCCCTGCAATGGCGCATTTTTCCTCAGCAAACATGAGGTAATATTTATACTGGTGGGGGTGTGGGATTGTGCCACGGCCCAATATGCTACCTTTTTGCCAGTCAGAGTAGGTCTTCATGCTTTCCAGAGCGCCCCCCCACCCCACCCTGCTGTGCGCTGTGTATGGATAGCATGTCCGCGCAGCGCTCCCGCTCGCTGCGCGGTACCTTGAGCCGTCACGATGACCGGAGGTCCCTCTTGCAGATCCCTGGTAATAATACTCACGCGTCTTCTGACTTCTGGCTCTGTTAGGGGGGTGACGGCGTGCTGTGGGAGTGAGCGCATAGCCGCAGCTAGTGTTCAGTTCCCTTCAGGAGCTAATGGTGTCCTGTCAGCAAGAAGCAGAGCCATGAAACTATTCAGGAAGTTGGTTCCTACTTCTTCCCCCTAAGTCCCACGAAGCAGGAAGACTGTTGCCAGCAGTCTCCCTGAAAATAAAAAACCTAACATAAAGTCTTTCAGTGAAACTCAGTAGAGCTCCTCTGGAGTGCGACCAGTCTGCCTGGGCACATTTTCTAAACTGAGGTCTGGAGGAGGGGCATAGAGGGAGGAGCCAGTTCACACGCTAGAAAAGTCTTAAAGTGCCCATGGCTCCTGCGGAACTGTCTATACCCCATGGTACTGACGTGGACCCCAGCATCCTCTAGGACGTATGAGAAATGTAAAAATATTAGTCCACCAACATTTCGGTGCATCTCATGTACCGTTTTCAGGGCACTGTGCAAAATTACATGGCCTGTCTCTTCTCAGTGAAACATGTAATTTTGCATAACTGTGCACAAGCTGCACAGAAATGTTGGTGGTGTAGTATGTCATTTTATTGCATTAAATATTCTCTTTGGAATTTAATTATATCTAGACCAGGAGTGTCTAGATCTAGACCCAGGGCGGTTAAACACCACCAGTGGTACATCTGACATTAAAAGGTGGAGCAGGGGCGGATGTGCAGTCTCTGTCCGGGCCCTCTCTTCTCTAGAGAATATTGCGTTTAAAAAAGAAAGGAAAAAGTTGTACTTCATACAATATAATAATCTTCTATCCTTATTTGGGATCAAACTCACAACCTACAGTGTGGGAGACCTACATCTAAACCACTACAAAACCACCTTCTTCTAAGGCATTCTGCATACACTAATACATATTGATGGTCTATGATGGCAACCACTTATCTATGGGAGGAAATGGATTTGTGTGTAACAGGATTACTGCCTTAATTAACATTGAAAAGATTCAAAATCTACTAGCTCATTGAGACCCTCTGGGGTATAGTATGTACTATGAGGTGAAGGTCTCCCACACTGTAGGTTGTGAGTTTGATCCCAAATGAAGTATAACTTTTTCCTTTCGTTTTCAAATGTTATATACTATATACAGTAAACCTTTGATCATAAAGTCTGCTGAATAATATATGTTGGTGATCACTTCATTGTAGCTCTATAACTATGTATACGTTATGCACAATCTATTTGTTGGTTCAGATCGCCAAACCTTCATAGACTGTGCATTAAGATTACACAAATCTGACTGGAGACCAAATAGCGTAATGGTCAAAGTAGGAGCTTATTATTCTACAAGACCCGGGTTAGAACTCAAAAATATCTATATGTCGGACATATTATTGTTATTTTTATTTTTCCTTTGTTTAATTAAACTGCATTTGTTAAGAGTAGATACAGTTTTCAGACGAAATGCATTATTTATTTATTATTTATATGAAGCCAAGACACTGTATTTATATAGAAATCGCGTTACATGTATTTATCAAGGATCAGTATACCAGCTGACCAAAATTAATTGGTTGACAGGATACGGTCATCCTTGTTCCTTTAAAAGGAGATGGAAGTGATCCGGGAGTTTATTCTCTTTGATAAAGCCCCCTAATTGAGGACGAAAAGCATCAGTGACTATTTTCATATTTACGTGCAAATTTGTAAGGACGTAGGCCCAGACTTATCAAGCCTTGGGAAGTGGTAATTAGCATGGTGATAAAGTACCAACCAAACAGCTTTTAACTGTCAATTTGCAAACACAGCCTGTAACATGGCAGTTAGGGAGCCGATTTGCTGGTACTTTACTGCCGTGCTATTTATCACTCTCCAAGGCTTGATAAATAATGGCCTTACTGTGAAGCGTGTTTTGATATTGGCCACCTCCAGTACAGACATTTGGGAAGGTGAGCCATTTCTGTGTGCAAGGTGGAGCTGAGATACAGACCGGAGCAAGAGAGGCACAGTGCTCTCTATTGATTATGCAGTCATTCGCTACAGCTGCTGGAAGGTGTACGGGACATGGACTAACCAGCCTGCATCCAATATTCAGCTGGGGAGAGGAAGCCACATGAGAGTGGTGAGACACCTGGCGATTTATCCTAATCAGGAGGCTTTATCAGCGGCAATTGCAAGACACAGTTTGCTTACTTACCTGACTTATTAATATCCGCCTTCCATTGGATCTAATACAGCATTGTACCTTGGGAGAACCTAGTACGAATACTACTACTTGCACACAGATCCAGCACATCATTTACCTATCCCGGAACCTGTAGTTCCTCAAGGTTTATATACATTTTTTACACGTTTTTGCAAGCCTATTTTTAAGATTTATTGGGCGGTATTCAAATGATATATCATGCCCAATCTTCTTTCTAAAGTGATCCCTGTTATCGCGCCCATAGTAATCAGGTTTAGCTGCGTAAAGTGTTGGGAGCCCTCGCTACCCCGGGAGTAGCGAGCTGAAATGATTATACCACGCCCGTCAGCAGAAACAGAACAGGTTTGGAAGGGGGTGATAAGAATTGAATACCGCCCACTGTGTTAATAAAACAAATAATTTGATACAAGTTTTTAATGTGCACAAAACTGATATCTAGATTGTAATACATTACATTTAATTAGCTTATTTAAGTGTCTTGGCTTACTTTCTGTAACAGTGGTCTTGATATATAGATTTTTTATTTCCATTAGCGCTGTTCTACTAGAAATTTGCAGTTGGATGTTGTCACCCATGCAACACACAGAAACTAGCTGCTGTAATTTCTATAGTCACTAATTTTATATTTGTAAAACTACGTTGATATAAGGTAATATTTTGTACCTCTTATAATAGCGCAGAGAATCTTTCTTTTGAAATACTTATTTATGTTGGACTAAAATACCTGGTGACTTGCTATTACACCTTGAGATCTCTTTGATGGCTCATTTGTAGGGCTAGAGGACTGCACACGAAGCCCTTGAGGTGTATTATGTTGGCAGTCACTGATAGAAAATAGGTGTCTGTTTCAGAATGGCGTAACTAGAGCTGCCTATTCTGTGCTAATCATAGGCGCCGAATCAGTGGGTGCTCCCGGGCCCGAGCACCCGCTGTGGCACTTTTCCCCTGTCCCGACTGCTCTCCCTCCTTCCTGTCATAGTACTCCACTCGGGGGCGGAGTTTTGCGGAATGATGCATTTGCGTCATGACGGTACGACGCAATGAGTCATTCCGCAAAACACTGCCCCTCGAGCGGAGTACTATGACAGGGAAGAGAGGGAGGGAGCGGGCGGGCAAACTGTGGCTGGTTGTACACACCCCTGACAACGAGCATTACCCCTGGCAAATAGCATTACACATCCCTAGCAACTAGCATGACACCCATCCCAGAGCATGAAAACCCTGGCAATGAGATTGGATACCAGATTGGATACCACTGACAACGAGCAAGACACCCAGCCCATGAAACCCCTGGCAACGAACATGACACCCAGCGCATAAAACCCCTGGCAATGAGCATGACACCCAGCGCATGAAACCCCTGGCAACGAGCATGACACCCAGCGCATGAAACCTCTGGCAACAAGCATGACACCCAGCATGTGAAACCCTTGGCAATGAGCAGGTAATTTAAAAGTAATTAGAAGCTTACTGTAGGGCATAATGTATCACGGACATTGCGGTGTATGGTATAACATGGTGCAAGGGGCATATGGTGAAATTTATTTTTTCCCTGTAGTGGCCGAAGTCTGTTGGTGCAGGGTTAAAAACTGGGGTGTAATGTAGTCTTTCCTTGCGGGGCCACGCCCATTTTAGTGAGGCCACATTTCCTCTCCGGCGGGCGTCACAGGCTTGAGAACCCACCAGCAAAAACATAAATCGGCACCTCTGGTGCTAGTTACTTTTTTGAGACGAGTAATTTTAAGGGCCTGACCTGTAAGAGAGATGATGGCCACGCACTGTGCCGAAGATGTTTGACAATTGAGATGTGTCTCCCCAGGCTGCGGTGTACGCTACAGCATTCATCACAGATCAGCACCCCTCGGTTTATGGACGCCCAGCCAGGATCTGTTCACAAGAATAAAGCAGATCATTAGTAAAACATTACTTAATATTAAAATGTGAATTAAAATTACAAGACACCTAGTTGCCATAAAGATCTGTTACAATATAGGTCAGCATGTATCTCTATAGCAATTAAATCATTGATTTAACTGACCAGTGGATGTAAAATATTTTCACTGGATGTACAATATAATTCACAAATAAAGAAATGATGCACACAAATAAAATATAAGGGGCCAATTTAACGGGTTTTTTTTCCACACGGCTACTAATTCCATGGCTACCAATTCAATTGTTGCTCCATTTAGACAACAAGTAGCCGCGGGTCTGACATTATTTCTTGAAGCCTCCTGAGGAAACTCAGCACTTTGGGCATCCAAACGGAAATTTGGATGCCCAAAGCAGGGTGTTTAGACGGGTTTAGCCATTTTAGGCAGCTAAATCCGGTATGGTTGGGCGCGACATGCGCGGGAGCCCAAACACAACTGAATAGTGACAATTGTTTGGGTGTCTAAAATGTCCAGTTAAGACTGGATTTTTAGATTCCCAAAACAATTGAATCGCCCCTAAGAGTACTATGGACATGCTATCACGTTAAAGGCTGCAAATATTTTGTGTTCAATATATAACATAAGGAGACTAGGCAGGTGTGTTAGATCATAACTACAGCATTAGAAGTTTTTGTTGTCAAACAGATATATATTCTTTGCATTATTAAACAACTATATAATTATTTATGTAGTTATTATATAACCCTTAAATGCTAATGTGAAAGGTCTAACAAGGTATGAGAATATGAATTGAATACCGTTCCACTGCTGTATTGCATTGTACAATGCCGGTGCTTTAAAAAGAACAATAATAATTCTATACGAATAAGGCGCTTATGTAGCAAACTTTTTCCCATAAAATTATGTAGAAACTGAAGTTTCTGCATAATTTTATGGATTGTTTCTATGTACTAATAGCATAATGCAGGAGATTTCACAGAAACGTCCTGCAGAAGGCTAATTATCACTACAGATCACAGGGGTCTATTCAGACCTTAACGTAGCCATGCGTCTGTACGCATCAGCTGCATTCAGGGGGGTCGACTCAGCATTGTAGGGAAAACGGGGACATGTTGGGAGTGTTTTCGGGGTGGCTGCATGACGCCACTGTGCTAACTCTGCTAAAACAATGGCGCCAGACCGCCTTCACGCCAGCAGGGGTCGACCTTAAATCAATGCATCCGCAATTAAATTGCAGACGCATCGCGGGGTGGTGCCACCCACATACTGGGCGGCCTTGCCTTGTGCTGGGTGGGCCCCAGCATTAGAGTAGATGGAAGCAGATTTGCTGCGGGAAGCAAGACCTGCGTCCATCTATGAATAACCCCCACAGTCCCTATCATCATCATCATCATCAATGGGTACTAGACCTGACCCCTATGTACTAAGTTGAATTTGGCCCCTTTAATTTACACAATCTTCAGATGGTGTAAACTCTTTTAAGCCTATGGCGGTATGGTAGTGGGAGATAGATCTTTTCGATCCCCCTCCCGCAGCCTCCGTCTGTCACCAGCCCCATTCCAGAAACAGAAAAACTTCTACAAAATGGTGAGGAAAAAACTCACAGGGACAGCGGTTATCACAATTTGCTGGTTTCCCACGTACATAGCGGGGATAGTTAAAAACTAACAGTATGGAGACCTACATTCATCAAGTTCTGAAAAAAAATGTTGATGTTTGACTGCGAGAACATTCGCCATCTTCAGGTAGCAATTGTTCCCGCATCTGTGCTGCTTACCTATTAGAATCAGTCCTGGTCGTGAAGAGAGATCCAGTCAGATCCCTCCGCCAAGTTCACACATGAGAAGCAACACTGCCAAGTCAAACTCTGCAGTTTCTCAAAAAGATTTTGGTGAAACGATTTTCGGGGACAGTTGATTTCGGATGAGCTATCTCCGTGCCAGAGCAATGAAGCCGACTGGCCCCTTATGATTAGCATAATGAATTGGCCCCTAAATGCTCTATTATTTAAAAATAATTAAATGTAGATGTTACATTTAACTTTTGTTTTGTTTTTTTGGCGGACTTTAAAGTAGACATGTGCAGGCTAAGATTTACCCAGATCTCAAAGTGTAATGTTATTGGCTATCTGGATGTCACGTGTTTTGTATAGCCAATAAGAAAAATCAGGATAAATCCGAACTTGTGCTAATTTAGCGTTAAGAACAGAGAATTCCGAACCCACACATCTCTAATTTAAATTTTTTGGATTTTTTTTTTTTTTGTTCTTTGGTTTTTTTTAAAGACAACACCAGGTTGATTTTGTATTAAAAAATTTCAGCTTTCAAACCCACTGCCAAATCACAGAAAAATCAGTACTTTGCCACATTTGGGCTTATTACACGTCTCCCCTTCTAGGTCTTAAAATGTTAGGGTAACTGTAATTTTAATGTTAAGTACATTTGTTTCTACACATTTTACCACAAATTTGAATGAAATCTGTTTCTTTTTCTTTACTGTGTATATTCATATAGGAGTAATTAACCAATGCTTTATATCGTCATTGTAATGCCGGAAAACCCTTTGTAGTTCTCAAGATTCCTTATTGCTGCGATGACTGTTAAGGGGGATATTTACTGAGCGATATTCTAAGCAATCTGACTAGATTGCTTAGAATTTGAGCATTATCGCTCCATGTGTACCCCCTACAGCGATAGCGATGCGCAGCCCCGCGCATCGCTATCGCTGATGCTAGATTGGCCTGGGGTGAAATGAGCGCCCCCCCCCCCCCCCCCCCGCACGCTCAGCACAGATCGCGCTGTGCTGAGCGGGGGGAGAGATGTGTGCTGAGCGAACCTGTCCCGCATCGGCCCGTCTATATGCATTGTTTCAGTGAGACCCATTCTTGCAGTAATGAGGTAACACATGTTGGCCTGTATAATGAATGCCTATGGAGAGGCAGGTGGAGCTAGTATTAGGGCAACAGGTGAGTCAGAAACCCAAGACAAACAAAATAATGTAACAAAAGTGAACACACAGAAATGGATGCAACATCTGAGTCCAATTTGGGTGAATATCGTGTGAAATGAGTGCAAAACATGCCAATCCTCTACTTCTTTGCAGCATCATTACTTCACTAGTAGTAGTAAAATGAAAATCAATCTTCACCCCTCACAAATATGTAATATCACGAACGCAGAAGTGAGCAGACAAATATCCAGCAAAGCAGCAGCAGAAGGAGAAAGGTTTACAATCGGTGACTCAGAGTGACTGGCACAAGTAAAGCTTACGTTTCATTAGATACAATATTTGAATTATGTGTCATTGAACCTTTGGCTCCCAGACACACTGTGACAGGAGGCGGCATAACATAAAACTGCTATCAGTGAGAGAATGACAATTACATGCAAACCTAATGTCATTGTAGTACTAAATTGCACCATCACTTTGTATTTTCTCCTGGTATCAACACATGAGGACTCCAGGAGCACAGGCAGGGAGCTGCCAACATACTGTATCTCCCCACCTCTCAGATGAGCTCTCCAGAGCAGATGAATTAGAAAAGGCTTCTTGTAGTTTATGCAGACCACTTCAGCAATTCATTACCGAGGAAATAAATCGCTGTCAGGAGTTACAGTGTGTCCTTACAATGGTGACAGCCGTATGTTAGATAGAACCCATATCCACGGCAATGTTTACAGAAATTATATTTTATATCCTGGGGAGTTTTTTTTATTTTCTGCCTACTTAAAGTTATATTCACTCAGCATACTGTTGGTGCACTGAGATATATAAGGAAACATTTTAAGTGGACCTGATACAGGTTCCATGGATATAGTTTTGTTTGACTTCATAATGGGTTCCGTTAGCTCTCCTTTGCCTAGTGGACAGCATTTTATACAGCTCACTATGGTCTTATGCATGCCAGTTTTGTACAGCCTGCACAAAATGATCACTCCCTGGCCCAAACACAGCGGTAGTGGATTGAGGCACCTTGCCCGAAGCATCGCAAGTGAACGCTGTACACTAATTGGGGTTCCACATGCTTAGACAACGAACATGACAGGCCCCCCAAAAAATGACAACACGTGTCAACCTTTTTTGTGTCGACCATTTGTTATGTCAACCTTTTCCACTGTCTACCTTTTGTCGCTGTCGACCTTTAAATTGTCGACATTTTGATAATGTCGAAGGTTTAACCACGCCGACCAAAAGTGGTCGAACTAATTTGAGTCGACTCTGTAATCCATACCCCTTCCTAACAATATAGCTGTGTATGTACCTAGTGCACCTCTTACATGATAAAGCATGCATGCAATATAAGTAAACAAACAGGCTTCAGGTCAGGAAATTGTCGGAAAGTTCTCTTCAGCTGCTGCTCATATAGATGCATGCATGCATATAATGGAGTCATTACTTGGTAACCCCAGGGTGACCTGCCCTTCCCTCCTACTTAATCAAGTCCCAGCAAGAGCCAGAAATCAAAACTCCTACTACAGGGAGATAGTGAAGTCTTTATAAAAGAACACACAATGCTGATCAGTCTTCACTGGAGTGGTCTCTGCTACAACAGCAGCTAGACAATGCTTCTAAACACAGTGAAGACAGGCCTGAAGAGTCTATTCCAGTGGTAGGCAACTTGTGACCCCAAAAGCTGCTGTCGAACAATATTTCACAAGATGACCTGTATACAAAAACAAATGTGGTTTGCTTAATACAATTCTATACATGTGCTTAATATATTATACAATGATCTAGAAAGATATAGAACATTCTGACTTCTTACAACGGCCACAGCTAGTGACGGGCAGGAGAGCCTACAGCCTAATAATATAATGTAACCAACAAATAAAGTCTCTGCAACAATCAGAGTGTTGTTTGCACAGTTTACATTTCTGCCGGGTCACATATTTTACAGCATCACCTCAAGGCATTTAAAAAAAAAAAAAAAAACATTTCTAAATTATTTTAAGACATTCGTTTTGTTAGCGCACCTTTATTATGGAGCACACACATTTTAATAATCCCTGTGGCATGCCGCCACAAGCTGTGAAATCAATGTTAAAACCCTTCCATCAGGAAGCGGCCTTTAATTGTGTACTAAAGAAAGTAATGTGTGCTGCAAGTTCCATAATCAATCAGGTTTAATGGCGGAATGGATTATTTTAGTTCTGTAACTGCAAACCTATCAAAAAAAATATTTGAATTGATCTTGATTGCAACATTTGACACACTTTTGGAAGGTTGTTTTTGAAGATTAAAGATTACAGTAGGCATCACAAATCTAAAATTGCATTAATTCTAATCCCATTGACAGAATCTTTGTGGTGGGGATTTGGCTAAGAAAGCAGATAGGTAAAGCTAAGAATGACCAAAAACAGTTACATTGTTTTACATTTCAAAGTCCTGGTTGCAGACATCCCCTCTGAGACACATACAGTGTACAGTAGCTCCCTGAAGTCAGGAGAGAGCACACTTACACACAATGGGTCTTGCCAACTGCGTAACTGTCTGCCCAGCTTCTCTCTCTGGAGAAATGGAGATCACCCACTTATTTGAAAGTCTCTCAATGGGCAGCCAAGGGGATCCGGACCATAGAGCTTCAATGTCTACAGTATGTTGATAGTCAATAGGTGGACCCTATATGGTCGACATGCATTAGGTCGACACTGAAAATATCGACATGTACAAAAGGTCACCATACATATGAAATATGGCCAACACTTTTTTGTGTTTGTGGACTTTTTCCAACATTGCGTCAGGCGGAGCACGACTCTGTGCCCTAAGCGAGCCCGTGAGAGGTCACATTTCTACAAATGGTAGTACCAGATGGAAAAAGTATACACACTAATCCCAAAAATGCAAAACAAAGTCCGTTTACCATTTTTGTGTCAACCGTTGTCATATCGACCGTTTGACCTGGTCGACCTTTCATAAGTCGACATTTCATATGTCAACCATATGGGGTCAACCTAATGACTGTAGATCTACTATACGACACCTGCAACCAAGTATATCTTAACACACAAGCATGCTTAAACCACCTAGAGGAGACTGAACAAATATCTAGACTGTAGCGATTCTGTCCAATGACATTACAGAGGCACAGTACCTACATGCAGTGATTGTACAGTGGCTAGGGAAGTCAATCCTGGGCCCTTTTTTTAATCCCGGGTATCGGGATTGAAAAATGGTCAATCCCAGAATACCCTGGATTGGGTTGAAGATTTTAAAATTAAAATCTTCAGTGATTTCCCCCCTCCCTGGACCTGCCCAACCCACGACAGCCCACCCAGCCCACACAAATACTCCCCATCCTAGACAGGAGGGTGGGAGGGTTCACTGGCTGCAGGCTGTGGGCGGTGATGTGCAGTCGGCTGGCGTCAGACTGCGCATCGTGACCTCTGACATCATGTCACGCACAACTGGGTGCAGGGGGACCCAGGAGGAGGGAGCCAGGCAGCGTCTGAGCCTGCTGAAGAGGTTCAGTGCTGCCAGGCACTGAGAAAAACAGTGGACTAGCTAATTCTGAAATCCCCGGAATCTGGCCTAAATATTTGGCCTAAATCCTGGGATCCCGCCAATCCCGGGATTGGCCACCGTAACGGTGACAGACTGCCTAACAAAGGGACAAAAATAGTCAATTTTACGGCTACAAATGGTTATATAGTGTTCCATTAGTGAATGGGAGGATCCAGCAAAAATATCTACTAATCTGCTACCACAGGAAGCTAGTTCCCACAGATTCACCAAGGCGACAGTACCTGTAACATCGGCTGTCCTGTACTATCGCCATCTCATCTGGCTGGCACTTTGGTAAGTCACTGCTTACTGCTGCTGGCCAGTATAAGTTAACCAAAGAGCTTAGCCCTGCTTTTTTTGTTTTTTAAATTGGTACATTATGATTGCAGTGACAGAAAATCAGTCTTTTTGGGCTATTTAATTAACATATAGCATTCTAATGAACTTTATTCACCAAGCGGTTCAGTTGAAGATGCTCTAATATCAAAAAGTGCTAAGCGTGAATGAGGTGAGCGGAGATTGTTTTCAATGGGACCCCGCGTACGACGAAGAGAAGTTTTTGGAGAGTGCCAGAAGATGTTGGAGAGCTTTGCTGGAGATGTGGTTATATATAGTAACATAGTATCTAAGGTTGAAAAAATACAATTTGTCCATCGAGTTCAACCTATTTGTCGTCTCCTATGGAGGATTATTTGGTATAAAATTTTGACTGATGCTGATGTCTGCCGTTACGTTTTATCCGTCGTTTTTATAATAACTATAGTGCGTGACTATGCACCATAACCCTGGATATCCTTATCCATTAGGAATTTATCTAATCCATTCTTAAAGGTGTTGACTGAGTTCGCCATTACAACTCCCTCAGGCAGGGAATTCCAAACACGTATCGTCCTTACCATGAAAAAGCCTTTATGCGGTATTGTGCGGAATCTCCTCTCCTCTAACCTGAGCGAGTGTCCACGAGTTCTCTGTGTTGATCTAACCAAAAACAGGTCCTGCGCAAGATCTGTGTATTGTCCCCTTATATATTTGTAGATGTTGATCATGTCCCCTCTTAGTCTCCTCTTTTCCAATGTAAACATGCCTAGCCTTGCAAGAGACTTTCCTCGTATTCCAGCGTCTCCATGCCCTTAATTAGTTTGGTCGCCCGCCTCTGAACCTTTTCTAGCTCCAGGATATCCTTTGTAGTATGGTGCCCAGAATTGTACACAGTATTCAAGGTGTGGCCTCACTAGTGATTTATACAATGGGAGTATAACACTCTCGTCCCTAGCATCAATTCCCCGTTTTATGCATGCTAATATCTTATTAGCCTTCTTTGCTGCAATCCTACTTTGGGTACTACTGCTTAGTTTGCTATCTATGAGGACACCTAAGTCCTTTTCCAGTACAGAATCCCCTAATTTTACCCCATTTAGTATGTAGGTGTTATTTTTGTTCTTGTTACCACAGTGCATTACCTTACATTTGTCTGTATTGAAGCGCATTCTCCATTTCGCTGCCCATGCTTCTAATTTAACTAAGTCGTTCTGAAGCGACTCAGCATCCCCCTCCGTATTTATAACTTTACACAATTTGGTATCATCTGCAAAAATTGACACCATGCTCTCTAGACCTTCTGTTAGGTCGTTAATGAAAATATTGAACAATAGCGGTCCTAATACTGAGCCTTGTGGCACACCACTTAGCATTTCAGTCCAATTTGAAAAAGATCCATTAACCACAACGCGCTGCTCCCTATTATCTAACCAATTTTTGATCCAAGTGCATATTGTGCTTCCTAGCCCTATTTCTTGTAGCTTGTAGATAAGTCTCATGTGTGGTACATTATCGAACGCTTTGGCAAAGTCTAAAAAGATTACATCCACGTCTTTACCCTGATCTAAGTTTGCACTTACTGTTTCATAAAAGTCAAGTAAGTTGGTTTGACAGGATCTGTTCTTCACAAATCTATGTTGATTCCTTTTAATGACCTTATTGACTTCAATATATGTTCTATATTAGTGACTTTCTGGTATTTATTGAATCTAATAGGAAGTGGCTTTTTATTATTGCTACATGTGATTTCCACTTTAATGATAATCTTGTTTGTACAATTAATTTAGTCCCCTTACTGCTGTTCAACGCAAATACTCACCGCCTTTCTTCCTAACCCGCTTGTCTGTCTGCCGCTGGGGGGGAAGGGGGGGCAACTGCCGTGTCGCTTCTCTGTTGCGGGGCACGGGGGGGTAGTCTGCTTTGTCGTGCTGCTGCCCTGATGCCGGGGGGACGGGGACTGCCATGCCGCTCCTCTGTTGCGGGGTGGGGAGATGAAACTGCCGTGCTGCGCTGCTGTTCTGTTGTGGGGAGGGGGGGGACTGGGACTGCAGTGCCACTCCTCTGTTGCGGGGCTCATACACTCTGGCATTATATGTCTTACTAGCACCAGCAAAGTGGCAGTAAACTGGTAGGCTCTTTCTGTGGTCCCCATACCAAACTTGCAGTTTTACTAACACTCTGTTTGTGGTTTGTGTTCATAGATTTTGCATGCACAACAGGTAAATACTATGGGGCTAGTCTAAAGTGACTCTCCAAAATGTTACTGAAAATGCTAGTAAAAAATGGATGTGTCTTTAATAGAGTAAATAAAAAAAACTGCATAAGCAACACTAAGGGATAAATAATGAGACTGTGGGAAGATCATGTGGATGTAGCTTCGGTACTAGAAATTTGGTAGTATATGATGATCCTTTATCTAATGTAAATAGTATTTTCTTTTTAGCCATACTCCCCATTGCACCGCACACGTATAGTTCCCCATTGCACAGAACACGTATAGTTCCCCGCTCCAACTAATATGGAGATCATTGTGCTAAACCACAGGCACAAACCAGTTCTGTCCTTAGCATCTAGATTAATCACAGAGATCATGCTGGAACATTTCTATTGTGGGTGTGGAATGTAAGGTCGACCACACTTAGGTCGACAGTGTCTAGGTAGACCATTATTGGTCGACAGTAAGTAGGTCGACATGGTTTCTAGGTCGACAGGGACTCTAGGTCGACATGTACTAGGTTGACATGACAGAAGGTCGACATAAGTTTATTCACCTTTTTGGTGGTGTTTTCTCCGTACAGCGACCGGGAACCCCAATTAGTGCACCGTGATCCCTCGCATGCTTCGGACAAGGTGCCTCGCTGCGCTTGGCACCGGTTACCATTCCCAATTGTAGTCCACGTGGATCGTAAAGTATGACAAATTTTTTAAAAACTCATGTCGACATTTTGTCATGTCGACAGAGTCCACGTCGACCTAGAAACCATGTCGACCTACTTACTGTCGACCAATAGTGGTCGACCTGTACAGACCGGATACCTTCTATCGTATCGTTTTGATTTTGAGTTCACCATTGTTGGTGGAAACAGTATGAATAGATTGCAGCCAATCTATTCTCTAGGAAACAGCGCCATCACTGATCAATGAGGAACCAATTGTTGACAACAGACTCCTCCAGGCAAATGTAATTAGCCACAAGATCGTGCCGCAAAGTGCAGCGGAGCACATTTCCAGTTATCATGAACTCGTGAACAAAGGTAGCAGATATTCCTGTCCTAATATCCCGCTATCATCGCATGAGTTTAGTGTGACCAGGGCCGGCCCTAACCAATATGATGCCCTAAGCAAGATTTTGGCTGGTGCCCCCTAGCACCACCACTGGTTGCACCTCTTTCCCAGCACCATCACCCCTCACCCATAGCAGTCCTTATTTTGGTGTTTGTACCCCCTATATTTTAAATAGGAACAGTTCGCACATTTGGCGCACAGCCCAAAAAGGGTGTGTTTTTGCTGGCAAGGGGCATGGCCACACAATAGTAACCCCAATTCCAATTACGCCACACAGTACTGCAACTTTATTCACATTTGATCATGCGATAGTGTCCATAATTCATATTACATCCCCAGTAGTATTACTTTACCTTATAAACATTACTCCTCACAGTAGAGCCCCTTATTCACATAACATCACATTGAATTGCTCCTTATTCACATTACACCACACCCTATTGCTCTTTATTCATATTAGATGACACAGTAGTGCCCTTTCTATACGCAACGCCACATAGTAGAGCACCCTATACACATAATGCCACACATTAGTAATGCATTTATACACATAATTCCACACAGTAATGCCCCTTACACATTATCAATGTCCTTATAAACATAATGTGCCTTACACATTATGACAACCTTTATTAATGCCCTTTTACACATAATGTTCCTTACATATATGCCGCACATTATTAATGCCCTTATACACATAATGACACATAGTGCCCCCTACACATTTGCTGCACATTATTAGTGCCCCTATACACATAATGACACACATACAGTAGTACCCTGTTACACATATGCCACACATTATTAATGCCCTTATACACATGACACACATAGTGCCCCTTACACATGTGTTGCACATTATTAATGCATTTTTACATGACACACATAATGCTCCTTACACATATTCCGAACACTACTGCACAACCAACCCACTCACATGCACACAGCACTCACACTTCCACTAACACTGTGACCTCTGCCTCTGCTTGGATACAGATGTGTCCTCATAAATCTTGCCTCAATGCTAACGTCTGGCACCTTTTTTTTTATAAAAATGCATCTTATTTGCATTGCTATGTGGCTAGGATGCACAAGCAGCTTCTGCTGATTAAAATGATATGCAGCATGCCTATATACTGTGTGAGACTGTGGCTGTATCTGCATATGAAATGCTATACAGAATATAGGCATGCCGCATATCATTTTAATCAGCAGAAGCTGCAGATGCCCCTAGGCATATCAAATGCCCTAGGCAATTGCCTAGTTTGCCTATAGCTATGGCCGGCTCTGAGTGTGACGCATATACTAAATGTCTATTTTAAATCTTTCTAGATTGAAATGGAAAAAAAAAAAAAAAAAACAGGCAGTGTGCTATTAAAATGTATAATGCTTAAGGGTGTAAGATAGGAGATCTACATTCATTAGGTTGACCCCATATAGTCAAGGTCGACATGGACAAAAAGTCGCCATGTGAAAGGTCAACACTGGAAAAGGTCGATATGACAATGGTCGATACAAATATGGTCGACAACCTTCTTTTTTTTTTTTGCATTTCTGGGGTTATTGTGGATAGTTTTGTTATCCTGGACCACCAACTGTAGAAACGCTTCACTCGCCACGCTTCCGGCATGGTGCCTTGCTTCACTCGCCACGCTTCCGGCATGGTGCCTTGCTACACTCGCCACAAGGTTTCTAAAAGTTATGATTTGTGACATGGATAGTCAATGAAGGAACAAGTCCAAATACATGATAAAAAAAAAAATGTGTCGACCATTGTCATGTTGACCAAATTAACCTGACAACTTTTTGAACCCTTCAACCTTTTCCAGTGTCAACCTTCCATATGTCAACCTTTCGTCCATATCGACCATATGGTGGTCGACCTAATGACTGTCGGCCTAACGGATCACAATGCTTAGTGTTGATGTAGGTATGGTTTACAGGTATACTACGAGTGGCCGGCTGTCGGGTTCCCGGCGTCCAGCATACCAGCACCCGGATCCCGACAGCCGGCCAATGCCGTCAGTGGGTCGTGCGCAAAAAAGCCCCTTGCGGGCTTGATGCGCTTGCCACGCTGCGGGCATGGTGGCGCACTACGCGCGCCACCCTATTTATTCTCCCTCCAGGTGTGTCGTGGACACCCCAAGAGGAAGAATAGTTGTCGGGATCCCGGCGCCGGTATGCTGAGCGCCGGGATCCGACATCCGGTATATCGAGTGCCACCCATGGTTTACCATCTATTTTTCTAACCAAGCAAATATTACTTTAATAAAATATCTCTATATTGTACTTTACTTAAAATATAATTGGTACCTTGTCACAAAAATAAGAATTTACTTACCGATAATTCTATTTCTCATAGTCCGTAGTGGATGCTGGGGACTCCGTAAGGACCATGGGGAATAGCGGCTCCGCAAGAGACTGGGCACATCTAAAGAAAGCTTTAGGACTATCTGGTGTGCACTGGCTCCTCCCCCCATGACCCTCCTCCAAGCCTCAGTTAGGATACTGTGCCCGGACGAGCGTACACAATAAGGAAGGATTTTGAATCCCGGGTAAGACTCATACCAGCCACACCAATCACACCGTATAACCTGTGATCTGAACCCAGTTAACAGCATGATAACAGAGGAGCCTCTGAAAGATGGCTCACAACAATAATAACCCGATTTTTGTAACAATAACTATGTACAAGTATTGCAGACAATCCGCACTTGGGATGGGCGCCCAGCATCCACTACGGACTATGAGAAATAGAATTATCGGTAAGTAAATTCTTATTTTCTCTAACGTCCTAAGTGGATGCTGGGGACTCCGTAAGGACCATGGGGATTATACCAAAGCTCCCAAACGGGCGGGAGAGTGCGGATGACTCTGCAGCACCAAATGAGAGAACTCCAGGTCCTCCTCAGCCAGGATATCAATTTTGTAGAATTTTACAAACGTATTTGCTCCTGACCAAGTAGCTGCTCGGCAAAGTTGTAAAGCCGAGACCCCTCGGGCAGCCGCCCAAGATGAGCCCACCTTCCTTGTGGAGTGGGCATTTACAGATTTTTGGCTGTGGCAGGCCTGCCACAGAATGTGCAAGCTGAATTGTACTACAAATCCAACGAGCAATAGTCTGCTTAGAAGCAGGAGCACCCAGCTTGTTGGGTGCATACAGGATAAACAGCGAGTCAGATTTCCTGACTCCAGCCGTCCTGGAAACATATATTTTCAGGGCACTGACAACGTCTAGCAACTTGGAGGCCTCCAAGTCCCTAGTAGCCGCAGGCACCACCAATAGGTTGGTTCAGGTGAAACGCTGAAACCACCTTGGGGAGAAACTGAGGACGAGTCCTCAATTCCGCCCTGTCCGAATGGAAAATCAGATAAGGGCTTTTTCAGGATAAAGCCGCCAATTCTGACACGCGCCTGGCCCAGGCCAGGGCCAACAGCATGACCACTTTCCATGTGAGATATTTTAACTCCACAGATTTAAGTGGTTCAAACCAATGTGACTTTTGGAACCCAAAACTACATTGAGATCCCAAAGTGCCACTGGAGGCACAAAAGGAGGCTGTATATGCAGTACCCCTTTTACAAACGTCTGAACTTCAGGGACTGAAGCTAGTTCTTTTTGGAAGAAAATTGACAGGGCCGAAATTTGAACCTTAATGGACCCCAATTTCAGGCCCATAGACACTCCTGTTTGCAGGAAATGTAGGAATCGACCCAGTTGAATTTCCTCCGTCGGGCCTTACTGGCCTCGCACCATGCAACATATTTTCGCCAATTGCGGTGATAATGTTTTTGCGGTTACATCCTTCCTGGCTTTGATCAGGATAGGGATGACTTCATCCGGAATGCCTTTTTTCCTTCAGGATCCGGCGTTCAACCGCCATGCCGTCAAACGCAGCCGCGGTAAGTCTTGGAACAGACAGGGTCCTTGCTGGAGCAGGTCCCTTCTTAGAGGTAGAGGCCACGGATCCTCCGTGAGCATCTCTTGAAGTTCCGGTTACCAAGTCCTTCTTGGCCAATCCGGAACCACGAATATAGTGCTTACTCCTCTCCATCTTATCAATCTCAGTACCTTGGGTATGAGAGGCAGAGGAGGGAACACATACCCTGACTGGTACACCCACGGTGTTACCAGAGCGTCTACAGCTTATTGCCTGAGGGTCCCTGGACCTGGCGCAATACCTGTCGAGTTTTTAATCATGTGGAAGACTTCTGGGTGAAGTCCCCACTCTCCCGGGTGGAGGTCGTGCTGAGGAAGTCTGCTTCCCAGTTGTCCACTCCCGGAATGAATACTGCTGACAGTGCTATCACATGATTTTCCGCCCAGCGAAGAATCCTTGCAGCTTCTGCCATTGCCCTCCTGCTTCTTGTGCCACCCTGTCTGTTTACGTGGGTGACTGCCGTGATGTTGTCCGACTGGATCAACACCGGCTGACCTTGAAGCAGAGGTCTTGCTAAGCTTAGAGCATTGTAAATGTCCCTTAGCTTCAGGATATTTATGTGAAGTGATGTCTCCAGGCTTGACCATAAGCCCTGGATATTCCTTCCCTGTGTGACTGCTCCCCAGCCTCGCAGGCTGGCATCCGTGGTCACCAGGACCCAGTCCTGAATGCCTAATCTGCGGCCCTCTAGAAGATGAGCACTCTGCAACCACCACAGGAGGGACACCCTTGTCCTTGGTGACAGGGTTATCCGCTGATGCATCTGAAGATGCGACCCGGACCATTTGTCCAGCAGGTCCCACTGGAAAGTTCTTGCGTGGAATCTGCCGAATGGGATTGCTTCGTAGGAAGCCACCATTTTACCCAGAACCCTTGTGCATTGATGCACTGAGACTTGGCGCGGTTTTAGGAGGTTCCTGACTAGCTCGGATAACTCCCTGGCTTTCTCCTCTGGGAGAAACACCTTTTTCTGGACTGTGTCCAGGATCATCCCTAGGAACAGAAGACACGTCGTCGGAACCAGGTGCGATTTTGGAATATTGAGAATCCAATTGTGCTGCCGCAACACTACCTGAGATAGTGCTACACCGACCTCCAACTGTTCCCTGGATCTTACCCTTATCAGGGAATTGTCCAAGTAAGGGATAACTAAAATTCACTTCCTTCGAATGAATATATCATTTCGGCCATTACCTTGGTAAAGACCCGGGGTGCCGTGGACCATCCATACGGCAGCGTCTGAACTGATAGTGACAGTTCTGTACCATAAACCTGAGGTACCCTTGGTGAGAAGGGTAAATTTTGACATGAAGGTAAGCATCCTTGATGTCCCGAGACATCATGTAGTCCCCTTCTTCCAGGTTCGCAATCACTGCTCTGAGTGACTCAATCTTGAATTTGAACCTCTGTATGTAAGTGTTCAAAGATTTTAGATTTAGAATCGGTCTCACCGAGCCGTCCGGCTTCGGTACCACAACAGTGTGGAATAATACCCCGTTCCCTGTTGCAGGAGGGGTATCTTGATTATCACCTGCTGGGAATACAGCTTGTGAATGGCTTCCAAAACTGTCTCCCTGTCAGAAGGAGACATCGGTAAAGCCGACTTTAGGACACGGCGAGGGGGAGACGTCTCGAATTCTAATTTGTACCCCTGAGATATCACCTGAAGGATCCAGGGATCTACTTGCGAGTGAGCCCACTGCGCGCTGAAATTCATTGAGACGGGCCCCCCACCGTGCCGGATTCTGCTTGTAAAGCCCCAGCGTATACTGAGGGCTTGGCAGAGGCGGGAGAGGGTTTCTGTTCCTGGGAACTGGCTGATTTCTGCAGCCTTTTTCCTCTCCCTCTGTCACGGGGCAGAAATGAGGAACCTTTTGCCCGCTTGTCCACGAAAAGACTGCGCCTGATAATACGGCGTCTTCTCATGTTGAGAGGCGACCTGGGGTACAAACGTGGAATTCCCAGCTGTTGCCGTGGCCACTAGGTCTGAAAGACCGACCCCAAATAACTCCTCTCTTAATAAAGCAATACTTCCAAATGCCGTTTGGAATACGCATCACCTGACCACTGACGTGTCCATAACCCTCTACTGGTAGAAATGGACAACGCGCTTAGACTTGATGCCAGTCGGCAACTATTCCGCTGTGCATCACGCATATATAGAAATGCATCTTTTTAAATGCTCTATAGGCAAAAATATACTGTCCCTATCTAGGGTATCAATATTTTCAGTCAGGGAATCCGACCACGCCAACCCAGCACTGCACATCCAGGCTGAGGCGATTGCTGGTCGCAGTATAACACCAGTATGTGTGTAAATACCTTTTAGGATACCCTCCTGCTTTCTATCAGCAGGATCCTTAAGGGCGGCCATCTCAGGCGAAGGTAGAGCCCTTACAAGCGTGTGAGCGCTTTATCCACCCTAGGGGTGTTTCCCAACGCACCCTAACCTCTGGCGGGAAAGGATATAATGCCAATAACATTTTAGAAATTATCAGTTGTCATCGGGGGAAACCCACGCATCATCACACACCTCATTTAATTTCTCAGATTCAGGAAAACTACAGGTAGTTTTTCCTCACCGAACATAATACCCCTTTTTTGGTGGTACTCGTATTATCAGAAATGTGTAAAACATTTTTCATTGCCTCAATCATGTAACGTGTGGCCCTACTGGAAGTCACATTCGTCTCTTCACCGTCGACACTGGAGTCAGTATCCGTGTCGGCGTCTATATCTGCCATCTGAGGTAACGGGCGCTTTAGAGCCCCTGACGGCCTATGAGACGTCTGGACAGGCACAAGCCGAGTAGCCGGCTGTCTCATGTCAACCACTGTCTTTTATACAGAGCTGACACTGTCACGTAATTCCTTCCAACAGTTCATCCACTCAGGTGTCGACCCCCTAGGGGGTGACATCACTATTACAGGCAATCTGCTCCGTCTCCACATCATTTTTCTCCTCATACATGTCGACACAAAAGTACCGACATACAGCACACACACACAGGGAATGCTCTGATAGAGGACAGGACCCCACTAGCCCTTTGGGGAGACAGAGGGAGAGTTTGCCAGCACACACCAGAGCGCTATATATATACAGGGATAACCTTATATAAGTGTTTTTCCCCTTATAGCTGCTGTATAGTTAATACTGCGCCTAATTTGTGCCCCCCTCTCTTTTTTAACCCTTTCTGTAGTGTAGTGACTGCAGGGGAGAGCCAGGGAGCTTCCCTCCAACGGAGCTGTGAGGGAAAATGGCGCCAGTGTGCTGAGGAGATAGGCTCCGCCCCCTTATCGGCGGCCTTATCTCCCGTTTTTCTATGTATTCTGGCAGGGGTTAAATGCATCCATATAGCCCAGGAGCTATATGCGATGCATTTTTTGCCATCCAAGGTGTTTTTATTGCGTCTCAGGGCGCCCCCCCCCAGCGCCCTGCACCCTCAGTGACCGAAGTGTGAAGTGAGCAATGGCGCACAGCTGCAGTGCTGTGCGCTACCTTGTTGAAGACAGGACGTCTTCTGCCGCCGATTTTCCGGACCTCTTCTGCCTTCTGGCTCTGTAAGGGGGCCGGCGGCGCGGCTCTGGGACCCATCCAAGCTGGGCCTGTGATCGTCCCTCTGGAGCTAATGTCCAGTAGCCTAAGAAGCCCAATCCACTCTGCACGCAGGTGAGTTCGCTTCTTCTCCCCTTAGTCCCTCGATGCAGTGAGCCTGTTGCCAGCAGGTCTCACTGAAAATAAAAAACCTAAACTAAAACTTTCACTAAGAAGCTCAGGAGAGCCCCTAGTGTGCACCCTTCTCGTTCGGGCACAGAGATCTAACTGAGGCTTGGAGGAGGGTCATGGGGGGAGGAGCCAGTGCACACCAGATAGTCCTAAAGCTTTCTTTAGATGTGCCCAGTCTCCTGCGGAGCCGCTATTCCCCATGGTCCTTACGGAGTCCCCAGCATCCACTTAGGACGTTAGAGAAATTAAAGGTAATCTCCAGACTGAACTGTCAGAGGGCCACAAAAGTAGAGACTTGCGTTAAAGTAAAACTCACTGCACATTTCAGTAACAGCTTTCTGCTACGAAGACCAAAACAAATGGGTGAGAGCACTCCATCCAATGTCAGTCATACGTTTTGTTTTTGTACAGATCATTACTAGTCATGGACTATACATTTCCTCTGCAGACATCCATAACAATGAGTGATGCCATTAAAAATCACAGGAAGTAAAGTTGTAATGGGAAATAACCAGGGAAAGGAAAATCAAATCAGGAACTATAAGATAACATATTTTCCAATTAATTCTTATAAACAGAGGCTGTGTGTTGTGAGAGGATCAAAGTGTCAGGCTCTTCAACAGCCAGCCTGAGCGTTAGCAGCAGCAGCAGATGCTGTTATGCTGCTTTGCCAGTACCAACACGTTAAAAGAAAAATATCAGGAGGTTCTTCTGGTACCATACTGCAGCCCAAAATGTTGAGGACATGTAGTAGATAAATCCAAATTCAACATATGGAGACGACTAGTAAACCAAGCACTTCTGGTACTAGGAGCATACAATAGAGAACTTATGCCCTTATTTATCGATGAGTGATACATTTCACTGTGAGTGATAAATTGCCCCAGCCAATCAGCTCCTAACTTCCATGTCACAGGCTGGATTTGAAAAAATAAGAATTTACTTACCGATAATTCTATTTCTCGTAGTCCGTAGTGGATGTTGGGGACTCCGTCAGGACCATGGGGATTAGCGGCTCCGCAGGAGACAGGGCACAAAAGTAAAAGCTTTAGGATCAGGTGGTGTGCACTGGCTCCTCCCCCTATGACCCTCCTCCAAGCCTCAGTTAGGATACTGTGCCCGGACGAGCGTACACAATAAGGAAGGATTTTGAATCCCGGGTAATACTCATACCAGCCACACCAATCACACTGTACAACCTGTGATCTGAACCCAGTTAACAGCATGATAACAGCGGAGCCTCTGAAAAGATGGCTCACAACAATAATAACCCGATTTTTGTAACAATAACTATGTACAAGTATTGCAGACAATCCGCACTTGGGATGGGCGCCCAGCATCCACTACGGACTACGAGAAATAGAATTATCGGTAAGTAAATTCTTATTTTCTCTGACGTCCTAAGTGGATGCTGGGGACTCCGTCAGGACCATGGGGATTATACCAAAGCTCCCAAACGGGCGGGAGAGTGCGGATGACTCTGCAGCACCGAATGAGAGAACTCCAGGTCCTCCTCAGCCAGGGTGTGCCCCTGACCAAGTAGCAGCTCGGCAAAGTTGTAAAGCCGAGACCCCTCGGGCAGCCGCCCAAGATGAGCCCACCTTCCTTGTGGAATGGGCATTACATATTTTGGCTGTGGCAGGCCTGCCACAGAATGTGCAAGCTGAATTGTACTACACATCCAACTAGCAATCGTCTGCTTAGAAGCAAGAGCACCCAGTTTTTTGGGTGCCTACAGGATAACAGCAAGTCAGTTTTCCTGACTCCAGCCGTCCTGGAAACCTATATTTTCAGGGCCCTGACAACATCTAGCAACTTGGAGTCCTCCAAGTCCCTAGTAGCCGCAGGTACCACAATAAGCTGGTGCAGGTGAAACGCTGACACCACCTTAGGGAGAAACTGGGGACGAGTCCGCAGCTCTGCCCTGTCCGAATGGACAATCGGATATGGGCTTTGTGAGACAAAGCCGCCAATTCTGACACTCGCCTGGCCGAGGCCAGGGCCAACAGCATGGTCACTTTTCATGTGAGATATTTCAAATCCACAGATTTGAGCGGTTTAAACCAATGTGATTTGAGGAATCCCAGAACTACGTTGAGATCCCACAGTGCCACTGGAGGCACAAAAGGGGGTTGTATATGCAGTACTCCCTTGGCAAACTTCTGGACTTCAGGAACTGAAGCCAATTCTTTCTGGAAGAAAATTGACAGGGCCGAAATTTGAACCTTAATGGACCCCAATTTGAGGCCCATAGACACTCCTGTTGTTTGCAGAAAATGCAGGAATCGACAGAGTTGAAATTTCTTCGTGGGGCCTTCCTGGCCTCACACCACGCAACATATTTTCGCCACATGTGGTGATAATGTTGTGCGGTCACCTCCTTCCTGGCTTTGACCAGGGTAGGAATGACCTCTTCCGGAATGCCTTTTTCCCTTAGGATCCGGCGTTCCACCGCCATGCCGTCAAACGCAGCCGCGGTAAGTCTTGGAACAGACATGGTACTTGCTGAAGCAAGTCCCTTCTTAGCGGCAGAGGCCATGAGTCCTCTGTGAGCATTTCTTGAAGTTCCGGGTACCAAGTCCTTCTTGGCCAATCCGGAGCCACGAGTATAGTTCTTACTCCTCTACGTCTTATAATTCTCAGTACCTTGGGTATGAGAAGCAGAGGAGGGAACACATACACCGACTGGTACACCCACGGTGTTACCAGAACGTCCACAGCTATTGCCTGAGGGTCTCTTGACCTGGCGCAATACCTGTCTAGTTTTTTGTTCAGGCGGGACGCCATCATGTCCACCTTTGGTCTTTCCCAACGGTTCACAATCATGTGGAAGACTTCCCGATGAAGTCCCCACTCTCCCGGGTGGAGGTCGTGCCTGCTGAGGAAGTCTGCTTCCCAGTTGTCCACTCCCGGAATGAACACTGCTGACAGTGCTATCACATGATTTTCCGCCCAGCGAAGAATCCTTGCAGTTTCTGCCATTGCCCTCCTGCTTCTTGTGCCGCCCTGTCTGTTTACGTGGGCGACTGCCGTGATGTTGACCCACTGGATCAATACCGGCTGACCTTGAAGCAGAGGTCTTGCTAAGCTTAGAGCATTGTAAATTGTCCTTAGCTCCAGTATATTTATGTGGAGAGAAGTCTCCAGACTTGATCACACTCCCTGGAAAAAATTTTCCCTGTGTGACTGCTCCCCAGCCTCTCAGGCTGGCATCCGTGGTTACCAGGACCCAGTCCTGAATGCCGAATCTGCGGCCCTTTAGTAGATGAGCACTCTGCTGCCACCGCAGAAGAAACACCCTTGTCCTTGGAGACAGGGTTATCCGCTGATGCATCTGAAGATGCGATCCGGACCATTTTTCCAGCAGATCCCACTGAAAAGTTCTTGCGTGAAATCTGCCGAATGGAATCGCTTCGTAAGAAGCCACCATTTTTCCCAGGACCCTTGTGCAATGATGCACTGACACTTTTCCTGGTTTTAGGAGGTTCCTGACTAGCTCGGATTACTCCCTGGCTTTCTTCTCCGGGAGAAACACCCTTTTCTGGACTGTGTCCAGAATCATCCCTAGGAACAGCAGACGTGTCGTCGGAAACAGCTGCGATTTTGGAATATTTAGAATCCACCCGTGCTGTCGTAGAACTACTTGAGATAGTGCTACTCCGACCTCCAACTGTTCTCTGGACCTTGCCCTTATCAGGAGATCGTCCATTTTCTTTGAAGAAGAATCATCATTTCGGCCATTACCTTGGTAAAGACCCGGGGTGCCGTGGACAATCCAAACGGCAGCGTCTGAAACTGATAGTGACAGTTCTGTACCACGAACCTGAGGTACCCTTGGTGAGAAGGGCAAATTGGGACATGGAGGTAAGCATCCCTGATGTCCAGGGACACCATATAGTCCCCTTCTTCCTGGTTCGCTATCACTGCTCCGAGTGACTCCATCTTGATTTGAACCTTTGTATGTAAGTGTTCAAATATTTCAGATTTAGAATAGGTCTCACCGAGCCGTCTGGCTTCAGTACCACAATATAGTGTGGAATAATACCCCTTTCCTTGTTGTAGGAGGGGTACTTTGATTATCACCTGCTGGGAATACAGCTTGTGAATTGTTTCCAATACTGCCTCCCTGTCGGAGGGAGACGTTGGTAAAGCAGACTTCAGGAACCTGCGAGGGGGAGACGTCTCGAATTTCCAATCTGTACCCCTGGGATACTACTTGTAGGATCCAGGGGTCCACTTGCGAGTGAGGCCACTGCGTGCTGAAACTCTTGAGACGACCCCCCACCGCACCTGAGTCCGCTTGTACGGCCCCAGCGTCATGCTGAGGACTTGGCAGAAGCGGTGGAGGGCTTCTGTTCCTGGGAATGGGCTGCCTGCTGCAGTCTTCTTCCCTTTCCTCTATCCCTGGGCAGATATGACTGGCCTTTTGCCCGCTTGCCCTTATGGGGACGAAAGGACTGAGGCTGAAAAGACGGTGTCTTTTTCTGCTGAGATGTGACTTGGGGTAAAAAAGGTGGATTTTCCAGCTGTTGCCGTGGCCACCAGGTCCGATGGACCGACCCCAAATAACTCCTCCCCTTTATACGGCAATACTTCCATGTGCCGTTTGGAATCTGCATCACCTGACCACTGTCGTGTCCATAAACATCTTCTGGCAGATATGGACATCGCACTTACTCTTGATGCCAGAGTGCAAATATCCCTCTGTGCATCTCGCATATATAGAAATGCATCCTTTAAATGCTCTATAGTCAATAAAATACTGTCCCTGTCAAGGGTATCAATATTTTCAGTCAGGGAATCCGACCAAGCCACCCCAGCGCTGCACATCCAGGCTGAGGCGATCGCTTGTCGCAGTATAACACCAGTATGTGTGTATATACTTTTTAGGATATTTTCCAGCCTCCTATCAGTTGGCTCCTTGAGGGCGGCCGTATCTGGAGACGGTAACGCCACTTGATAAGCGTGTGAGCGTCTTATCCACCCTAAGGGGTGTTTCCCAACGCGCCCTAACTTCTGGCGGGAAAGGGTATACCGCCAATAATTTTCTATCGGGGGAAACCCACGCATCATCACACACTTCATTTAATTTATCTGATTCAGGAAAAACTACAGGTAGTTTTTTCACACCCCACATAATACCCTTTTTTGTGGTACTTGTAGTATCAGAAATATGTAACACCTCCTTCATTGCCCTTAACATGTAACGTGTGGCCCTAAAGGAAAATACGTTTGTTTCTTCACCGTCGACACTGGAGTCAGTGTCCGTGTCTGTGTCTGTGTCGACCGACTGAGGTAAATGGGCGTTTTAAAGCCCCTGACGGTGTTTGAGACGCCTGGACAGGTACTAATTTGTTTGCCGGCCGTCTCATGTCGTCAACCGACCTTGCAGCGTGTTGACATTATCACGTAATTCCCTAAATACGCCATCCATTCCGGTGTCGACTCCCTAGAGAGTGACATCACCATTACAGGCAATTGCTCCGCCTCCTCACCAACATCGTCCTCATACATGTCGACACACACGTACCGACACACAGCACACACACAGGGAATGCTCTGATAGAGGACAGGACCCCACTAGCCCTTTGGGGAGACAGAGGGAGAGTTTGCCAGCACACACCAAAACGCTATAATTATACAGGGACAACCTTTATATAAGTGTTTTCCCTTATAGCATCTTAATATATAAGCATATCGCCAAATAAGTGCCCCCCCTCTCTGTTTTAACCCTGTTTCTGTAGTGCAGTGCAGGGGAGAGCCTGGGAGCCTTCCCACCAGCAGTTCTGTGAGGGAAAATGGCGCTGTGTGCTGAGGAGAATAGGCCCCGCCCCCTTTTCGGCGGGCTTCTTCTCCCGTTTTTCTGACAACCTGGCAGGGGTTAAATACATCCATATAGCCCCAGAGGCTATATGTGATGTATTTTTAGCCAGTATAGGTACTTTCATTGCTGCCCAGGGCGCCCCCCCCAGCGCCCTGCACCCTCAGTGACCGTTGGTGTGAAGTGTGCTGAGAGCAATGGCGCACAGCTGCAGTGCTGTGCGCTACCTCATGAAGACTGAGAAGTCTTCAGCCGCCGATTTCTGGACCTCTTCTCTCTTCAGCATCTGCAAGGGGGTCGGCGGCGCGGCTCCGGTGACCCATCCAGGCTGTACCTGTGATCATCCCTCTGGAGCTAGTGTCCAGTAGCCTAAGAAGCCAATCCATCCTGCACGCAGGTGAGTTCACTTCTTCTCCCCTAAGTCCCTCGTTGCAGTGAGCCTGTTGCCAGCAGGACTCACTGAAAATAAAAAACCTAATAAAACTTTTACTCTAAGCAGCTCTTTAGGAGAGCCACCTAGATTGCACCCTTCTCGGCCGGGCACAAAAACCTAACTGAGGCTTGGAGGAGGGTCATAGGGGGAGGAGCCAGTGCACACCACCTGATCCTAAAGCTTTTACTTTTGTGCCCTGTCTCCTGCGGAGCCGCTAATCCCCATGGTCCTGACGGAGTCCCCTGCATCCACTTAGGACGTCAGAGAAATGACAGTTAGGAGCGGATTGGCTGGTGCAATTTATCACTCACAGGGATATTTATCACTCATTGATAAATGAGGGAATTAATTTGCAGTGATTCCTCCTTGTTAAAGGGTATGAACCACACGCAAGAGAAACAAGTAGAACGTTCAGCATCTGAGAACCAAAGGGTGTTCTATGCATAGTTGCCTACTTTCCCCACAACACCTGAAACTGTTCTGTACTCCCAAGAGAGTACACTGGCCTCCTGCATACACCGACCTACCCAGAGAAGTGGGCTGTCCGGGGCACAATGACGTAATTTGTGTTGAAATGCGCCACTTTGACTTCATCGCCCCACTTTCCAATTTCGCAAATCTTTGACCCAGGCATCTTCACTCTGGCATCTCCTGGGGGCCAGAGTATAAACAGTATATATGTTTCTAAGCCACAGGGCCGGGTGACTGGATACGAGCCAATCACATTTACCAGCCCATATAGCGCACTTGTCTTTAGACATTTAAGCATCTCCCAGCTTGACTATCAAGTTAATACACCTTTTTGCTTGTATGCCAAGTCAAGTAGGCCAGTTCTAACAGTGTCTACCTGCTGCAGTAATTTCAGACCAGCTTCAGAGCCTACTAAAAAACTGCAGTAATTACAGTAGTTATCTTGGAAAGTACATATTTTTTTAAATGACTATTAATAAACCCCTTGGACATCTTGAATGGCCTGGAGAATCCAACACCTACTGTGACATTCCTTCATTGGTTGATACTTCTCTTTTTAAGAACCGTAATTCATTTTTCTGACCCCAAAACAGCTATTAAGCACAGGAAAACCTATGTAAGTAATGTGTTAGGGGGCTTTGTTTCACATCTCTGAAAGGCAGTGCTGTCTTTCTATATTAGCAGCCTCTTCTCCAACAGATTTACTTATTATCTTAACATCATATGTATTTTCCATTTGTATTAAATTCTGATGGCAAGGCAAAAATCATAGTATAAATACAATGGCTGAAAGATTCTGGATTGCTATAAGAACCTAGAACTGTATCCACCTAGGCCTAGAAAGACCATTCCAGCATAGGGGAAGGACTTACTGCATCACCTACAATATGTAATGGGACAGAAGTTAAGATTCCCAATGCATCCAGGCCTCCAAAATTAGTGTTTTATTTACATTTTTTATGAATATTGGAGAAAGTGTTCCCTAAGGAAATCTCTGTATACGCCATTTTAGTGCATACAATTTCAATATAGAAGTTTCTTTTTTTATATATAGACTTTCTATATTTTACATCTACAATATATCAGGTTGCTAAAAAGACAGCACTTTAGCATTAGGTTATTAAAAGCTCCAGTAATTGATTGAGCCAGTTGTTTCTAAACTTTTTTGAATCACGGCGCCCTAGAATATCATAATTTTTTTCACGGCACCCCTAGGCCAAAAATTTCTAATTGAGAAATTTAGAAAGAAATAATAAGATTTTACTTACCGATAAATCTATTTCTCGGAGTCCGTAGTGGATGCTGGGGTTCCTGAAAGGACCATGGGGAATAGCGGCTCCGCAGGAGACAGGGCACAAAAAGTAAAGCTTTTTCCGATCAGGTGGTGTGCACTGGCTCCTCCCCCTATGACCCTCCTCCAGACTCCAGTTAGGTACTGTGCCCGGACGAGCGTACACAATAAGGGAGGATTTTGAATCCCGGGTAAGACTCATACCAGCCACACCAATCACACCGTACAACTTGTGATCTAAACCCAGTTAACAGTATGATAACAGCGGAGCCTCTGAAAGATGGCTTCCAACAACAATAACCCGAATAAGTTAACAATAACTATGTACAATTTATGCAGATAATCCGCACTTGGGATGGGCGCCCAGCATCCACTACGGACTCCGAGAAATAGATTTATCGGTAAGTAAAATCTTATTTTCTCTATCGTCCTAGTGGATGCTGGGGTTCCTGAAAGGACCATGGGGATTATACCAAAGCTCCCAAACGGGCGGGAGAGTGCGGATGACTCTGCAGCACCGAATGAGAGAACTCCAGGTCCTCCTTAGCCAGAGTATCAAATTTGTAAAATTTTACAAACGTGTTCTCCCCTGACCACGTAGCTGCTCGGCAAAGTTGTAATGCCGAGACCCCTCGGGCAGCCGCCCAAGATGAGCCCACCTTCCTTGTGGAGTGGGCCTTTACAGATTTAGGCTGTGGCAGGCCTGCCACAGAATGTGCCAGTTGGATTGTGCTACAGATCCAACGAGCAATCGTCTGCTTAGACGCAGGAGCACCCATCTTGTTGGGTGCATACAATATAAACAACGAGTCAGATTTTCTGACTCCAGCTGTTCTTGCAATATATATTCTTAATGCTCTGACAACGTCCAGTAACTTGGGGTCCTCCAAGTCACTTGTAGCCGCAGGCACTACAATAGGCTGGTTCAGATGAAATGCTGACACCACCTTAGGGAGAAAATGCGGACGAGTCCGCAGTTCTGCCCTGTCCGAATGGAAAATCAGATATGGGCTTTTGTAAGATAAAGCTGCCAATTCTGACACTCTCCGGGCAGAAGCCAGGGCTAGAAGCATGGTCACTTTCCAAGTGAGATATTTCAAATCCACCTTATTTAGTGGTTCAAACCAATGAGATTTTAGAAAATCCAAAACTACATTGAGATCCCACGGTGCCACTGGAGGCACCACAGGGGGCTGTATATGCAGCACTCCCTTAACAAAGGTCTGGACTTCAGGGACTGAAGCCAATTCTTTTTGAAAGAAAATCGACAGGGCCGAAATTTGAACCTTAATAGATCCCAATTTGAGACCCATAGACAATCCTGATTGCAGGAAATGTAGGAATCGACCCAGTTGAAATTCCTCCGTCGGAGCACTCCGATCTTCGCACCACGCAACATATTTTCGCCAAATTCGGTGATAATGTTGCACGGTTACTTCTTTCCTTGCTTTAATCAAAGTAGGAATGACTTCTTCCGGCATGCCTTTTTCCATTAGGATCCGGCGTTCAACCGCCATGCCGTCAAACGCAGCCGCGGTAAGTCTTGAAACAGACAGGGACCCTGCTGAAGCAAGTCCCTCCTTAGAGGTAGAGGCCACGGATCTTCCGTGATCATCTCTTGAAGTTCCGGGTACCAAGTCCTTCTTGGCCAATCCGGAACCACTAGTATCGTTCTTACGCCTCTTTGCCGTATAATTCTCAATACTTTTGGTATGAGAGGCAGAGGAGGAAACACATACACCGACTGGTACACCCAAGGCGTTACCAGCGCGTCCACAGCTATTGCCTGCGGATCTCTTGACCTGGCGCAATACCTGTCCAGTTTTTTGTTGAGGCGAGACGCCATCATGTCCACCATTGGTCTTTCCCAACGGGTTACCAGCATGTGGAAGACTTCTGGATGAAGTCCCCACTCTCCCGGGTGAAGATCGTGTCTGCTGAGGAAGTCTGCTTCCCAGTTGTCCACTCCCGGGATGAACACTGCTGACAGTGCTATCACATGATTCTCTGCCCAGCGAAGAATCCTTGCAGCTTCTGCCATTGCACTCCTGCTTCTTGTGCCGCCTTGTCTGTTCACATGGGCGACTGCCGTGATGTTGTCCGACTGGATCAACACCGGTTTTCCCTGAAGCAGAGGTTCTGCCTGGCTTAGAGCATTGTATATTGCTCTTAGTTCCAGAATGTTTATGTGAAGAGACGTTTCCAGGCTCGTCCATACTCCCTGGAAGTTTCTTCCTTGTGTGACTGCTCCCCAGCCTCTCAGGCTGGCGTCCGTGGTCACCAGGATCCAATCCTGTATGCCGAATCTGCGGCCCTCCAATAGATGAGGACTCTGCAACCACCACAGAAGAGACACCCTTGTCCTTGGAGACAGGGTTATCCGTAGGTGCATCTGAAGATGCGACCCTGACCATTTGTCCAACAGATCCCTTTGGAAAATTCTTGCGTGGAATCTGCCGAATGGAATTGCTTCGTAAGAAGCCACCATTTTTCCCAGGACTCTTGTGCATTGATGTACAGACACCTTTCCTGGTTTTAGGAGGTTCCTGACAAGTTCGGATAACTCCTTGGCTTTTTCCTCCGGGAGAAAAACCTTTTTCTGAACCGTGTCCAGAATCATCCCTAGGAACAGCAGACGAGTTGTCGGCATTAACTGGGATTTTGGAATATTCAGAATCCACCCGTGCTGTTTCAGCACTTCTTGAGACAGTGCTAATCCCATCTCTAGCTGTTCTCTGGACCTCGCCCTTATTAGGAGATCGTCCAAGTATGGGATAATTAATACGCCTTTTCTTCGAAGAAGAATCATCATCTCGGCCATTACCTTTGTAAAGATCCGAGGTGCCGTGGACAATCCGAACGGCAGCGTCTGAAACTGATAGTGACAGTTTTGTACAACGAACCTGAGGTACCCCTGGTGTGAGGGGTAAATTGGAACGTGGAGATACGCATCCTTGATGTCCAAGGATACCATAAAGTCCCCCTCTTCCAGGTTCGCTATCACTGCTCTGAGTGACTCCATCTTGAACTTGAACTTCTTTATGTACAGGTTCAAGGACTTCAGATTTAGAATAGGCCTTACCGAGCCATCCGGCTTCGGTACCACAAAAAGAGTGGAATAATACCCCTTCCCTTGTTGTAGAAGAGGTACCTTGACTATCACCTGCTGAGAGTACAGCTTGTGAATGGCTTCCAAAACCGTCTCCCTTTCGGAGGGGGACGTTGGTAAAGCAGACTTCAGGAAACGGCGAGGTGGATCTGTCTCTAATTCCAACCTGTACCCTTGAGATATTATCTGCAGGATCCAGGGATCTACCTGCGAGTGAGCCCACTGCGCGCTGTAATTTTTGAGACGACCGCCCACCGTCCCCGAGTCCGCTTGAGAAGCCCCAGCGTCATGCTGAGGCTTTTGTAGAAGCCGGGGAGGGCTTCTGTTCCTGGGAAGGAGCTGCGTGTTGCTGTCTCTTCCCTCGACCTTTGCCTCGTGGCAGATATGAATAGCCCTTTGCTCTCTTATTTTTAAAGGAACGAAAGGGCTGCGGTTGAAAAGTCGGTCCTTTTTCTGTGGGGGAGTGACTTGAGGTAGAAAGGTGGATTTCCCGGCTGTAGCCGTGGCCACCAAATCTGATAGACCGACTCCAAATAACTCCTCCCCTTTATACGGCAAAACTTCCATATGCCGTTTTGAATCCGCATCGCCTGTCCACTGTCGCGTCCATAAAGCTCTTCTGGCCGAAATGGACATAGCACTTACCCGTGATGCCAGTGTGCAGATATCCCTCTGTGCATCACGCATATAAAGAAATGCATCCTTTATTTGTTCTAACGACAGTAAAATATTGTCCCTGTCCAGGGTATCAATATTTTCAATCAGGGACTCTGACCAAACTACCCCAGCACTGCCCATCCAGGCAGTCGCTACAGCTGGTCGTAGTATAACACCTGCATGTGTGTATATACTTTTTTGGATATTTTCCATCCTCCTATCTGATGGATCTTTAAGTGCGGCCGTCTCAGGAGAGGGTAACGCCACTTGTTTAGATAAGCGTGTTAGCGCCTTGTCCACCCTAGGAGGTGTTTCCCAGCGCTCCCTAACCTCTGGCGGGAAAGGGTATAATGCCAATAATTTCTTTGAAATTATCAGCTTTTTATCAGGGGCAACCCACGCTTCATTACACACGTCATTTAATTCTTCTGATTCAGGAAAAACTATAGGTAGTTTTTTCATACCCCACATAATACCCTGTTTAGTGGTACCTGTAGTATCAGCTAAATGTAACGCCTCCTTCATTGCCAAAATCATATAACGTGTGGCCCTACTGGAAAATACGGTTGATTCGTCACCGTCACCACTGGAGTCATCGCCTGTGTCTGGGTCTGTGTCGACCGACTGAGGCAAAGGGCGTTTCACAGCCCCTGACGGTGTTTGAGTCGCCTGGACAGGCACTAATTGATTGTCTGGCCGCCTCATGTCGTCAAACGACTGCTTTAGCGTGTTGACACTATCCCGTAGTTCCATAAATAAAGGCATCCATTCCGGTGTCGACTCCCTAGGGGGTGACATCCTCATATTTGGCAATTGCTCCGCCTCCACACCAATATCGTCCTCATACATGTCGACACACACGTACCGACACACAGCAGACACACAGGGAATGCTCCTAACGAAGACAGGACCCACTAGCCCTTTGGGGAGACAGAGGGAGAGTTTGCCAGCACACACCAAAAGCGCTATATATATATCAGGGATAGCCTTAGAATAAGTGCTCCCTTATAGCTGCTTTGTTATATCAAAATATCGCCATAAATGTGCCCCCCCCTCTCTGTTTTACCCTGTTTCTGTAGTGCAGTGCAGGGGAGAGACTTGGGAGCCGTCCTGACCAGCGGAGCTGTGAGAGGAAATGGCGCCGTGTGCTGAGGAGATAGGCCCCGCCCCTTTTCTGGCGGGCTCGTCTCCCGCTATTTAGAAAAATTAGGCAGGGGTTAAATATCTCCATATAGCCTCTAGGGCTATATGTGAGGTATTTTTAGCCTTTATAGGTAATCATTTTGCCTCCCAGGGCGCCCCCCTCCCAGCGCCCTGCACCCTCAGTGACTGCCGTGTGAAGTGTGCTGAGAGGAAAATGGCGCACAGCTGCAGTGCTGTGCGCTACCTTTTGAAGACTGCAGGAGTCTTCAGCCGCCGATTCTGGACCTCTTCTGTCTTCAGCATCTGCAAGGGGGCCGGCGGCGTGGCTCCGGTGACCATCCAGGCTGTACCTGTGATCGTCCCTCTGGAGCTTGATGTCCAGTAGCCAAGAAACCAATCCATCCTGCACGCAGGTGAGTTGACTCCTTCTCCCCTCAGTCCCTCGCTGCAGTGATCCTGTTGCCAGCAGGAATCACTGTAAAATAAAAAACCTAGCTAAACTTTTTCTAAGCAGCTCTTTAGGAGAGCCACCTAGATTGCACCCTTCTCGGCCGGGCACAAAAATCTAACTGGAGTCTGGAGGAGGGTCATAGGGGGAGGAGCCAGTGCACACCACCTGATCGGAAAAAGCTTTACTTTTTGTGCCCTGTCTCCTGCGGAGCCGCTATTCCCCATGGTCCTTTCAGGAACCCCAGCATCCACTAGGACGATAGAGAAATTACATTAAGTAGATTGCGTTTATAGGTCATCCTTAGGGTCAGTTGTGTGGACAAGATTTGCTTCTGTTTGGCCACATATTTTATGACTGGCAGCCACCAGCACTGGTTTTGCCTATTATATTGACCATGAATAATTTGAATTGGTCCTGGACCACCAACCCGGGGCACCCCTGCAAGTGTCCCAAGGCACCCCAGGGAGCCACGGCACAGTTTGGGAACCTCTGGATTGAGCAATAGCTAGTAATGTAACTGGATGCAAAGTACCCAATATGATTATACAGCGGTTTATAAAATCACTGGAACAGCAGCAAGAAATAAGGTCTACCTACCACAGGGGGCCCCATTTGTTCATCAAATATGATTAGTAAACTGCTGACAAAATGCCATGTGTAAAGGGCATGGGATGATCACAGAAGGGTTACTCTGAACTGTAACAAATCTCACACAGGGAGAGTTAATGGGAATTTCATAGCTTGGTAACACACTGTTCTCCCTTCTCCCACTCACAGCTGGCTCTCCTCCCACCTCCATTATAACAGCTTGAATATATCAGGGTGATAAGAGGCTGCTTTGCAGATGGAATGAAATTCTGTGCAGGGAAAGATTTATAAACAATGTGCAGGTAACAGTGTCAATCACCGCCCTGGTTCTATATAGACAATGCAATGCCAAATCCTGGCTGTACGCACCGAGAAAGAATAGGGCAACTACGAGCCTCACACACACTCTTACCATGTAAGGATTGAGATACACTGGTGCCTGTCACAGCAACCGATCTGTAAACTGACAATCTGGCAACATTATTCAGTAAACTGCCCCATCAACAGTGCATATTTGTAGCTGACAAATAGTTATTGTTTCTTACGGAACATGTTCCATAAGCGGTTTGTTCCGCACTAAACTATGGAAGCTATTGTCATCTACAGTGTCCTGCATGACAGGGGCTGAATAAGGATTACTATGCCTATACTTTGACTGGTTAGCTGGGCCTATGGTCTGCATAACTTCTCTGTATGGGCCCATACACACCACTGCTAGTCAAGATTCAATTTGCATTCTGCAATACTTTTGATTAAATAAAAGTGACTTCTATTTTCACTTTGTTTAGTGCACTCTTCCAGTCTTGACGGAAATGAATGTCTAGTAATATATATATGGGTTATTCCATGAAAACAGGGACAAAGTACTAAAAAATAAAAAAAAAAATGTTATTTCAATTTATTCTGAAGCACAAGATGTTAAAGTAAGTGGCAGCACTAATTTTTTTTTAACAAAAACACTTTTTTTTCACTAGATTAGATGCTTCCACATATCCATGTGTTTCTCAAGCTACCGTAGTTGGATATGATTCTTTCACTTTCATTTAGAATTTAAATTTTAACATGTTAGCAGTAAAGCAAAAAAACACAAAAAAAAACACGTGTGTGTGTGTGTGTGTGTGTGTGTGTGTGTGTGTGTGTGTGTGTGTGTGTGTGTGTGTGTGTGTGTGTGTGAGATAAATATATATATATATATATATATATATATATATATAGAGAGAGAGAGAGAGAGAGAGAGAGAGAGAGAGAGAAACAAAAAGATCAGCACTCACCAAAATGAGCTCACTTATCCTCACAACATCAATGAATAAATGATGGGGGTTTAGTTAGTGAATTGGCCAATGCACGGAAGCCTGCATACCGCTCGCCAAGGTACCCCACCTTCATGCAGGTCCTACACTATCACAAAATCATTAAAATTAAAACCTGGCAACTGTATCACATAGTATTACTTGAAAATGTGCCCACTTGGTGTAAGGTGTACTTGCCATGAACTGCATGGCTTTTAAAAAGGTACACTAGTCACCTGACACTGGCTGATAAATTACTAAAGGACAGCTGACACAGGTTTAAGATAATTGGGGTGCATGAACAAAGTTTGTGGCCACAGTTAATGAGTTAACCAAGGATTAACCCTGAAATATACCAGCAGTGCTGTGGTTTTCTATTTGCTGATAGATATATATATATATATATATATATATATACACACACACACAGGTTGAGTATCCCCTATCCAAAATGCTTGGGACCAGAAGTATTTTGGATATCGGATTTTTCTGTATTTTGGAATAATTGCATACCATAATGATATTTCATGGCGATGGGACCTAAGTCTAAGCACAGAATACATTTATGTTTCATATACACCTTATACACATAGCCTGAAGGTAATTTTAGCAATTATTTGTAATAAATGTGTGCATTAAACAAAGTGTGTGTACATTCACACAATTCATTTATGTTACAGATACACCTTATACACACAGCCTGAAGGTCATTTAATACAATATTTTTAATAACTTTGTGTTTTAAACAAAGTTTGTGTACATTGAGCCATCAGAAAACAAAGGTTTAACTATCTCAGTCTCACTCAAAAAATCCCGTATTTCGGAGTATTCCGTATTTCGGAATATTTGGATATGGGATACTCAACCTGTATATGTATATATTATATATATATATATATATATATATATATATATATATATATATTTATTTAGAATGAAAAAAATTGCGCCACTTGTGAGGATAATATCACCTATGTGTTTATCTGGCAATTAAAAATAATAAATAGTTCAATATATATATATATATATATATATATATATATATATATATAAATATAACACTCCACACATCTATGGGCGTCAGCTATTCCCCAGGAGTACAGGGGTGGTAAATCCCTGAAGATAGTTTAAAATAGAAAAATGTTGAGGGGTTCTAAGCGACCAACGGTGTTTATACAGCTATTTAAAAGAATAGTACCCAGTGTATAAAGAATATATATACAATTTATTATGATCACAGGAGCCAATAAAAAAGAATAAAAATGTTTCTAAAAATATTCACATCTGACATATACCAAAATAATTGGTTTCATAGGAACACAAAAACAAAAAATAAATAAATTCAAGATATACAAAGTATTAGAATAAAAGCACATAGATATAGATAAAAGATATGTGTATATCTTATCTTGGATAGAGGTCATCAAGGGTTAGCCCAACGCGTTTCGTCTATGATAGTTTGGTTTGATGTAAGTTGTTCATGTCATAAATACATAAAATTTAATCAAACATACATATAGACATATTAAATTAACCATAACAAATAAGGAATGATGACATCAGTACATAAGAGAACACAAGTAGAGGTAGGGGCACTTTACGTATTTGTTGCTGCATTATGTACTGTTTTGACATAGCAACCAAATTACCCAATGTCACACTAATTGCATTGGAGGCATGGACACACATTCTCCAGTGCAATCAGTTACAATTACAGTATATTTAATTATGGTGTCTCAAATTCCAACATGCTAATCCTAAAAGGCCAAAAAGAACAGCGCTGATTTGTCCACATTTATCATTTTATTCATTTTTCCAACCTCGGTCCTCAATGCACACTAATGATATCCATGCTTGTGCACAGATGGCTAAATCACAATTACTGAGGCACTAATTAAGTCACCTGGCTATCCTTAAAACCTGTACTGTTAGTGTGCCTTGACGATCGTAGTAGGGAAACACTGTATTTGACTAAGGTCAGAGCACCCATGTATGACTTAATTGGGTCAATTCAATAGTTTCGGGCGTCTAAAAATCCTGTCTGGACTTCTTAGGCACGCAAACAATTGTCACAATTCAATTGTATTTGGGGGCCCATGCACATCGCGCATGACGTGCTCACGCAGACCGGGTTTAGCCGCCTAAAACATCTAAATTCCCTGTTTGGATGCCCAAAGTGCTGAGTTCCTACACATTTATTCTCACACCTCAGGAGGCTGCGAGAAAAAATGTCAGCCTCACGGTTACTGGGTGCCTAAACGGAGCAACAATTGAATTGCTCAGTTTGCGCCCCTTGGTGGTAGCCGAGGGGTAAAACAATTGAATCGGCCCCATTATCTCCAGTACGTCTCTACAGTATGTAACTATTTTGAAGTGGATGGACCTAGGCCAGCCTGTTAACCAGAGCATATATTGTTATGTGCAGCATTAATAATTTCAGTTATCCCCCTGTGTAGACAAAATCTACATGAAAGGTACCTGGGACGAATACCGGCCTGTACACTGAACGATTATTGCTCAGATATGGCCGATGCATTACAATTTTGAACTATCGTTCAGTGTATGTTCACGAACGATAATGGTTCAATGCTCAAAACGGCACAAAAACCTATCGGAATCATTTAATGTCACTATCAAAAATGATGGAATGTCCCAATAGACGATTCTGTGCAATGAAGATCATGGCCATACATTGTGAAGTATAGTGAGGCAGGCAGCGATTGTAGCATCGATAGGCCCCATTGGTCCAATTGTGTACTTTTATTGAGTTGTGTGGGGCCATCACAGCATTTAGAGAATCTGAGCATCTAAAAATTAAAACCAGCAAAATAGTGCAGGAAGCTGTAATGTCTTACGCATTCTACACAGAGGTAATGAAGGTTCAAACACTGAAGTCAACTTTACTGGTCATTTTTCATCAACTTATGCCAAAATGAGGAAGATATTATGAAGCAACATGCAGCATATTTATATAGAAGTAGCACAATAATTGGGGCCGATTGAATTGTTTTGGGTGTCTAAACAGGAATTGTCACAATTCAATAGTGTTTTTCTTGCACTTCAGGAGGCTGAGAGAAAAACCGTGTCCTCCGCG
The DNA here is from genome assembly GCF_028390025.1 of Pseudophryne corroboree. NCBI lineage: Eukaryota > Metazoa > Chordata > Amphibia > Anura > Myobatrachidae > Pseudophryne > Pseudophryne corroboree. The sequence continues at coordinate 874,089,410 of NC_086445.1, forward strand.
GCCGCTGGGCGCCCGAATGGAAGAACAACTGAATTGCTGCCATTGGGCGCCCTCTAGTGGCAGTTGCACAATAAACAATTGAATCGGCCACATTATTACAAAATGTTAGAATGCCACATACAGTAAAATTATTGACAATATTACTTGCTACATTATACAGACACAGAACGTTATCTTTCCATTGGGGGCATCACTGTGTGGTTGTCTAAATATTCCCTTCTAGAAAGGGAAACCTGTGCAGCTGTTTACTCTGATAAGCAATCGTCCTACTATCTGTGCTCCTGCTGCAGATAAATCACATTTATTGTGTTTTATTGCATTTTATTAAAAAATAATAAAAATAAAAAGGAAGCCGTATTCAGCAGTCCGTTTTGATATGACCAAGTGGAAAATAAATAAATTACAATCCTGACTCAAAAATTATCCACAACATACTGTATTCACATTTCCTCTGGACCACGATAAACTATGATAAACTATGTATAGATTGAGAAGTTACAACTGTTTGTAAAATACTAAAACATATTTCCGCGCACCCTCTTCCGTTGTGTTAGCATGTATTACGTTTCTTCGTGCAATCTGTGTGATATACCATATACATCTGGGTAATATGAATACAGAGCACAAGTGGAATACAGCTTTTCACATTCATTTCAATAAAGTTTTCATCCTGACCAATGCAGATAAAAAAACACTGAAATGAACGGAGAGGTTCTGTACAGGTTGGGTATGGGATCACGGCAGTCGGAATCCAGACGGTCAGAATACCCGCGCCAGGATCCCGACCACCAGAATGCCGGCAGGGGGGCGAGCACAATGAAGCCTCTTGCAGGCTTGGTGGCTCGCTGCCCTCGCCACAGGTTCTATTTCCCAGTCCATGGGTGTCGTGGACACCCAGGAGTGGGAATATCTGTGGTGGTGCTGTCGGCATTCTGGCAGTTGGGATTCCAGCATCGGTATTCTGACCGCCGGGATGCCGACCACCGGCATCCTGACTACATCCCTTCTCTACATTAAATCATCAATGTTTATAATGTTTATAAAGCATTTGACAATCAGTAGAACTATTCATACAAAATCCCCCCTTAAAAACATACATAAAAGCAGAGAAAGTACGTGATAGAGGGTACAGCCGTTAGAGGGTAAAGAGGACTCTGCCTATGAGAGCTTACAGTCTACAGAATGATGGCAATAATGACACTAAAAGGGTCTGTGTACTAAGCCCTGGAGAGAGATAAAGTAGACGGAAATAAAGTACCAGACAATCAGCTCCTGACATGTCACAGGCTGTGTTTGAAAAATGACTGTTAGGAGCTGATTGGTTGGTACTTTATCTCCATCCACCCTCTCTCTCTCCAAGGCTTAGTACATACACCCCTATGGGCCTATTTAAGAGGGGTGTGGTTCGTTTTATCGACAGTGTCTAAGTCGACAATGTTTAGGTCGACCACTATAGGTCGACATGGATGGAAGGTCGACAGGGTTTCTAGGTCGACACGTGCTAGGTCGACAGGTCTAAAGGTCGACATGAGGATTTTTTTTTTTTTTGTCGTTTTCTTCGTAGAGTGACCGGGATCCCAAATTAGTGCACCGCTTCGCTCGCCATGCTTCGGGCATGGTGCCTTCGCTCCGCTACCGCTTCGCTCGGCACACTTAACCGTTCCAATCGTAGTCCACGTGGATCGTTAAGTATAAAAACATCCACAAAAAAAAAATGTGAAAAACTCATGTCGACCTTTAGACCTGTCGACCTAGCACATGTCGACCTAGAAACCCTGTCAACCTTCCATCCATGTTGACCTAGTGACTGTCGACCTATAGTGGTCGACCTAAACATTGTCGACCTAGACACTGTCGATCTTCAGACCAGATCCCATTTAAGAGCCACATGCAATGCAGACTTGAGCGATTTCTTTGAAACTGCGCGTGCTCGAACATCTCTAAAAATGTCCACAGCACATGCATTAAGCCGTGTACACAGCGCGATGCGCTGTTTGCCCCGACACTGACTATTCGCTGTGTACACACTGTGCGATATGCACTAACTTTCCTTACGATTTTGACTATATAGTTAAAATCGTAGGGAAAGTGCATATCGCACCGTGTGTTCACACTATTACACACTGTACACACAAAGGTGCTGTTGAGAACACGATGCATGCTTTCAGAAATGGTAGTTATATAGGCGATGACAGGGATGTGACTCGGCACACGCAGTCGGTCAGTCTTATGAGAGTGTCACAGGCACGTCAGTGAAAAATGGTTTCATAAACAGACTTTAAACTGGTCATACAGCAGGCCATACATGGACAGAGAAACTGTACCTGCCATAGGGCTGGTGAAAGTTTTAATGCTGCGCCTAAAGATGAACCAACCAGTATTTAAGGGTCTACGGACACTGATGTGGGCATCTCGGGCCCTGCACATTAATATGCACAGATGTATACCAGGGAAGGGCTTTGTAGCGGCATTTGCAAAAAGTTCCTGGCAAGCAACCGGCAATAGACAGCCGTGTCTCCGAATCAGTCCCCCATAGGATCTAGTAGGATTTAGGGTAGTAGGTAATAATACCTAGAGGAAATAGTATCACACATGTCAGGATAGGCATCAGTGAAGAGGTAGGTTATTAGAGAACACTTAAAGGATTGAAGGTTGGAAAAGAGTCCGACTAGGCAAGGAAGGAAGTTCCTTTAGTTCTATAGAGTCTTGGAGGTCGGGAGTGTTAAAGAATGGGTGGGGGGGGGGGGGGGGGGGGGGAGTTGTCTAGTGATTAGGTCAGAAGATATGTGAATGGGAATTCAGTGTGTGGGTGATCACTATCTCTTCTGGGGATTATGCAGAGATTGTGAAGTGGTGCAGCATGTGGTTTGCAGAAAGAGGAAGACTGACCTCAATACAATACTTAGGATATATTGTAGTTGCTATAAGGGTCATGGAAAGGCAAGATTGGATGTAGTTAGAGCAGTTAAGGCAGGAGAGAACAAGATAATGGATAAAGTGAGCATATTCTGGCAATGTTCTCAAGGAGTAGATTAAGAATTGTGCCAATGGCACATTTATTTCTATGGTTCATACATTTCAATGGATACATGCAGCTCGCGCCTCCATTTACATGAAAGGGCCACTGGACTGAATGCTACAAGAAAACATCAGAATACCACTTGTTAAACTCATGTTAATGGATCCACAGAGATCAAATGGCAGTGACAGGCTTTCAAAGTGCTTACATTTGGACAAGTCATTACCAAAAGCATAAAATACGGTAAGCACACAGAAATGCATTATGAACACAAAAGGGTATGAACAAATTAAATAGATGCATTTACGCTACAAATGTCCATTAGGGTTATTACCCACTGGGGTTTAAAAGTTACACATAAGTATCCACAATCTAGACTGCCCCTATGTTTGTAATATTTATGAAAAACTCTCTGTGCTGCTGAACAGCATAATGGAAAGGATAAATAATCAGGATATGCACCGTAATGAACCCAGCATAAAATTGTAATCGGATAATTACACTGAATATTGAAGATCAAATAAAGCCACTGTTTGACATTGATATATATATGAAGTACTTTTACAGAGCTGAATAATGTACATGAAATAACCGATTTATACTTAACTAAATAGGACAGTCATGCTCTGTTTTACTACTACGTAGTATGATGCTCTGTCGAAAATACTGTATTTTTTCCATTTTTACAGCAGAAAAAGGATGATTGACAGCTCGGCATAATTTCTCTGTAGAAATGGACCTTGTGGTCATACACAGGAGCAAATACATTTGAGAGAAGTTCAAATTACTGCAATTCCAGCATTTTGACTAGTACCTCACCCAGGGGTGGGCACTACATTTTTGGTCTGCCTGGGCTCTATAACAATAACCAAGTGGAAATGGTTTTATGCAGCCAATAAATATAGAAAACAGTTTTATGTCAAAATAAGTAAATAAAACACAGCCCCATTGGCATAACACTCAATGCATAAAGCATTCGAATTACCACATTGCAATACAGAGAGTATCTCAATGACTTCTCTGCAATACAGAACGCATCTGAATGATCGCTATGCAATATAGCTAGCATCTCAATGATCGCTATGCATTATAGCTAACATCTCAATGATCACTATGCAATACAGAGAGCATCTCAAAAATCACTATGCAATACAGAGAGCATCACAATTATGGCTATGTGATAGAGAGCATCTGAATTATCGCTTTGCAATGGGCCTTTCCACTGTCGCATATGGGACATTTGTATAAGTTTTAACATATTAATTTTTGTAAAAAATGAACACAAGGAATGTCTGTTTTCCTTCTCCATCCTTCCTCTCACCTGCCCTCCTTATTTTCCCACTCTTCCTTCTTCCCTCTATACTCTCCCAGCTCGCCTCACTTCTTTTACCCCTTGACCTCCTGATCTACTTCTCTTTACGACATCCCCATATCCTTTGCCCCTCCCTGTACCCTCACTTCCCTCTACCACACTTAGTTCTGTCCAGTCACTTTCCGTCTTAGAAGCCCTTCCCTGTTTCTTCTATACCTGTTCAGACTAATGTATCGGTCTGTTTTTTTTTTTCTTGCTCCACATCCCCCGATACCTCTGCTTACAGCCTCTTTTACAACCCCCTTCTGTGACTCAAAGCCAATTCTGGGACTTACTTGGGGGAGTTCCCGTCATGCTTCCAGAACCTTTTTCTTCTTACTCTTTTTACCCCTCTCTGGGTTTCCCTCACCTTTAGCACACTTCCAAAGATGATTGTTCTGTTAACGAATGTTATTGTGCTCGTTTACTGTACTTTCAATATTTGTTTTGAATTATCTTTGCCTCAATTCTTGTGCTACTGAAACTCCAATAAAAATTTTAAGAAATAAAAAATGAACACGAGAAAGTTCTAAAAAATAAATAAAATGGATGTAATATCAAAGTGCCTAATTAGGCTTATTTTTTAAATGTAAGAACAGTCGATATGGGGGAGAAGTGGTATTAGCGCACAACTCCCCCATATAATACAGCCGCTACGCGCCTCTGGCATTATCAGAGCTGCCATCTAAAAAACAGCACACCGATGTGGCAGGCAGTGTATGAACAGTCAGTTGTACTGACCGTTCTGACACCTGCAGGTATCAATTTTGACAGCTGGAGGTGTAATTTCCCATAAACCACAGCCAGGCTGCTGCGGCTGCCGGCTCTGGGAGGTGTGTGAGAACTTGTGATAATAGCGGGATCTCGAGCATGCCCAGAGAGCCGGCCGGGGGTGAGAAACAGCTGCGTGGCTAGAGCAGGGATCGCTGGAGGGGGGAGTTTTCACTCCCCCACCTCGGCATCTGAGATGATCATACATCTCGGTGCTACCGACTTCTGCTTTGCCTTGGTAAAGAGACAAAGCAGGAAGAGTTGTATCCGCACAACAAGTGCGGGTATAATACATTCCCCACAATATCACAAAATGTAGTTGTCACGTATGGACAATCCAATATACCACCATTTTGTCTCGGAAACCTACTTGATAATTCATCTCAACTCTTTGTATTAAGTGCCTGTGTTATTTTTTTATGAAAACCTATGAGAAAGAGATAATTTAATTTGTCAATCTATGTATCTATGCGAGAACATAAAAAGATACACAGCTACATTTGGTACTTTGCGCACGCACAGGACCCGTTCTGCTTGTGTGCGAACAGGTCCTGCGACACAGGGCGCAGAGCGGCGGCAGATTGTCAATGATTGACAGTCTGCTGCTGTCTGGGGGGCAGGGAGGAGGCAGCGAAGGCCTCAGTTTGTGAAAACGGAGGTGTGTCACCGCTGTTTATGGGATTGGAAGAGGTCAGATCTCCGTTGTAGATTTCCTGGCCTCTGCGACGGGCATCTTGCGCAGCACCATAGGTGACTGAGTGATCCAATGCTGTTTCTTATAGTGCAGGTCGGATCACTAAAGCAGCAGGAGGCGTCTGGTTGTAATAAGACGCCTCCTGCTGCATTACCATACAGAGCTATCAAAGCTGCTTCCAAGCAACCCCAACCACATCTGACTCAGGCCCCTAATTTATTTTATTTATTACCAGTTATTTATATAACGCACACATATTCCGCAGCGCTTTACAGAGAATATTTGGCCATTCACATCAGTCCCTGCCCCAGTGGAGCTTACAATCTATATTTCCTACCACATGTACAGACATACACATTCATGCTCAGGTTAATTAGAGAGTCAGGTCAAACCCGGGAATTTGTACACGGGTGCTTCCCTGGTGCGCCCCGGCTTGAGACCCCTCTCAGACTTGCGGACCGACCCGGCATATTTTCGGGTTGGTGACATCACTGCTGATGCTACAGGAGGCGGCGCTTAGAGATGATCATCTCCAACCGCCACCTCCTCCTATGCAAAGAACGTGTCGGGTCTTGATATTGCTTTAGGACCCTTTCAGACTAAGCAACATCCCAGGTTGATGCGCATTCACGTGCAATAACCCAGGAAATGTTTGCTAGTCTGAAAGGGGTATAAATATGCACCCTAAGTAAGCCTTGCACTATTAGCTTTTAAAAAGAAAGTAAATGCCAAAACAAAAAAAGTGGTTATTTAATTATACATTTACTGAAACAACATGATGAGTTTATATGAACAATAGAGAGGTCACCATTTGACAAAAAAAAAAAACAATGTATCAATCTTAAAGGTAGGCAAGAATTGCACAGTTTCTATGGTTTTATTTCTACGCTTTGATTGCATTTGTTATATGCTCAGAAATGAGCTAGAACATCAGTTCACAACTCCAGTCCTCAAGTACCCCCCAACAGGTCATGTTTTGTGGATTTCTTTAATCATGTACAGTTAAGTTACTCTATTTTGGTGAGTCAGTAATTATCCCACTTGCTTCCACAGACAGAATTCCTCAATACATGATCTGAAGGGGTAGATGAGGGTTGGAGTTTAGAACCACTGACTTAAAATAAGGGATCCCCGCCACACCAGATTCTCTTTGCCACAGAAGGTGTGTATGCATGAGGAGTTTAGCACTGGTCACCCATCTGCTTAGGCTCTATATCGTTTTGAGCAAACATTCACTTCAAACTTAAGGGCCCCATACACTAAAACGATTATGCCCAATTTCAGCTCAATTCGGGCATTCGGGCCGATATACTGGGGGGAAATCGGGCATTTTGGCTGTGTATCTGATCCAATGCGAGGCCCCGTGAGCATCGGATCGGATCCTCCAGGTTGAACGTGTTGCACTTGTGATATGTCAGACCCCGCAGGCATGGCTGGGATCGCCCAAGATATATAGTATGCAAAAGGACCACATACGATGTATCTTGGGCGATTCTGTCGCCCGGGAGGCTGCCGGGGTGATCGCCAGCGATTGCCAGTGACCTCTCAGATGGACATGTCGCAGTAGTGCATGGGGCCCTTTAAATTTAAACAGGTCCCTATATTGACTGGAAGGGTAAAAATAAGGAGATGAAAGAGTACATGTTTCATCCTAATTTTATATTGTTGGGCATAAATAGGCTATTGTCTAGACCCCCCTCCCCCCACACTATAACTACGGGTTCACTACGATATGCCAGCGGTCGGGCTCCCGGCGACCAGCATACCGGCGCCGGGAGCCCGACCGCCGGCTTACCGACAGTGTGGCGAGCGCAAATGAGCCCCTTGCGGGCTCGCTACGCGCGCCACACTATTTTATTCTCCCTCCAGGGGGGTCGTGGACCCCCACGAGGGAGAATAAGTGTCGGTATGCCAGCTGTCGGGATCCCGGCGCCGGTATACTGTGCGCCGGGATCCCGTCAGTCGGCATACTGAAGACCACCCTATAACTACCTAGTACTGCATTGAGAATGGTAGGAATCACAGAAGTGCACGCACAATGTACATTTTTCATTCGGGGCTTCCCCAGTCATAAATTCGGCATAGGGTGGTCTTAATCCATCTCTTATTTAGCCATGATACCAGTCTAAATTGGTCTAGTTTAGATCTTTGCTAAGAAAACATATTACAGTATTATTGCTTTTACAGAAAGTATAACAGAAACAAAAGCGACATTCCATTAATTATTTCTGTTTGCAAAGCAATTTAAAAATAAATCTGTAGTTCATCTGATGTCTGTAGTGAAACTAAATGGATTATCCCCGCAGACTGATTTCACTTTGCAAATATTACATTAGCAGCTTAATGTTTCCACTGCATAGTGGCCGTATATTCTATATTTAGCACACAGCGTGACTTTTGTTCTGTCTCCTCACTTTTAATTAGGACGCATTTTCTCCATGTGCTTCTCTCTCTTAGCCGCACGTGAGACAGATGCCCAAGACAATAACATCTGTGTGTCTGGGTTCGGTTTTTTATTTATTTACTTACTTTAAAACAGACTTTCCTAGAGAAAAGAGCAATGACGCAATTAGAGATCTATGAACTAAGCAAGTGTAAAGATGGAACGAGAGGTGGGATCTGTATTATTAAATCAAGGTAATAATACAATAATGTTTATCTTAAATACAGTCACAAGTAAAATGAAGACTATGGGGTATATTCAATTAAAGTTGGATCTATTCCGACATGTATTTGTCGGAATGGATCCGACAACCCCTATTCAATCCCATCTAAAATTCGACTTTTTCAAGTCGAATTTAGATGGGACCCAGAGGAGGAGAGGGCGGTCGAGCCGCGGGGGGACAGCCGGCAGCAGCAAGAGGAGATCAGCGCTACAGAGTAGCGCTGCAGCAGGATCTCACTCACCCGCCCGACCTCACGGCAGCTTCCACCCGGCTCCAGCAGCGTGCTGGAGCCGGGTGGAAGCTGCCGTGAGGTCGGGCGGGTGAGTGACATCCAGCTGCAGTGCTACTGTAGCGCTGATCTCCCTGTATGCCCGCCGGCTGTCCCCCCGTCTCCCTACGGCTCCCCCCCCCCCCCCTCGTCTCCTCCGGGTCCACATCTCAGTCCGACATCATTTTGAGGTCAGACTGAGATGGTCGAAAAGGGGGCCACAACCGATCCACGTGCTTTTCGACTTGTCAAAAAATTTAGCAAAATATTGAATATGTCGAATCAGGATTCGACCAAAAAAAGTCGAAAACCGCCGTCTTTTCGACAGACGGCAGTTTTCGACTTCAATTGAATATATATAGGTTCCATACAGCAATTTAGGAAAAAGTTGTAAAATTAAATGCATTATCGAAACAGATTTTTTGCACATTCCCTTTCACTGGCCAAAAATCACCAGGAGGTGGTAGAGAGGGACAAGGTATATCTCTGTACTGTAACACATTATATCAGCTGAGCGGGGAACATAGAGCATCACCTATATTTTTAGACTCTACCCTTACTTTAAAGTCAAACACTATCTCTGCAATTTGCTCAGCTATACATATATTTATTTTTCACACATTAGACCGTTTTATGACTGGTGGATCACAAGAGCGGTATTGCATCACTAATAGTTTCCAGAGAAAAGGGAGAGTGCCTTGTTAATAATGCACAACAGCCATTCTGACCTTTAATTCATTGCTGTAGAAAGCTTCGACAAAACACTATTCATAGGGTGCAAATGTGCACCAGAATCACAGCATTATGGTTTTGTGTGTGGAATTTTTTTTTTTTTTTTAAATTCAATAACTTTTTATTGAGAGTTTACATTTTTGTAGAAGTACAAAAATAAAAACAAAGAACAAACTGAAAATACAGCAGCAAGTGCAGGTATACGAGGCAGAATATAAAATATACATCATAAATTACTAACCAAGAGGACATATGACATACGACTCAGGATATGTAGATTGTCTCCCCATACCATAGTGCGCAGAGGCCCACATGCGCCATGTGAGCCCATACATTCTATCCACAGAATGAAGAGGGGAGTACCTAGTCCCATACACTTGTCACCATATAGACACAGCATTGTTAAATATAATCCAATAGGATATAAAACATCTGCCAAACAGCCACATAAAGTAAAACAAAAACCCACAAAAACAAAACCACCCCTGTAACCCACCACCCTGTATAGCCTACCCCCAACTTAGGTATACTTGGATCCCTAAAAATCCCGTCCCCTACCCTAACTACACTAACTATCAAATCCCCCCCCCCATTCCCCTTAACTACTCTAACTAGCAACCCACCCCGCACCCCCATTCCAGAAGGATAATAGAACACAAAACTAACATGAGCAATAAACCAATGACCTTAAGCTAGGCTAAGTACGGCTCTCCCACAAAAGGATACAGCATTCCTCCCATATAGCATACTACGCAGTATATAAACGTTTACATAGCATAGATAGGAGAAGATTCGACCATATCAAAATTGCAGGAAATAAAAACATACAAATAATAAAACAAAAATATTGGTAACAAAGATGAGAATTAATCCGGCCAGGGCTCCATCGCGTGCAATTTTACAGTATCAATCTAGTCTCCGGTTATCCAAGGGTAAACACATCGGGGCATAAAGTACGTAAAGGATAAGTCCAGGAACCTCCCGCCATTGCGGGGACGGCCAGAAAAGTACTTGAGGCATGGGAATAAAGGATCTAGAAATGTCACCACCGGCAGCAAAGGTGTAGAACGGATCTTCAAAATGGAGTCTTGGCACCCACGGACTAAGGCAACATCCATATCAGTTGGGATCATATCCCTTGGGAAGGAAAAATCCAGAGGCTGCAACAGCACGTCATGAGCGCAGACTGCAGTGACAGAATTCATAGTTACAGCTACCACATCTCCGAGCTTTGTAAGGAGCCTCTGCGTAGAGGCAAGAATTGCTTGAAGGATTTGCTGCACAGAATTAGCCATCGGTAAGTTGGGAATACAAGCCAAACAGGAGGCCAGTGACAAGATGGCGGCGGCTAGCACACCACCAGAGCTTACCAATAGATCTACAGCGGGAGCCACTAGCCAGATGACCGCAGAAGCAGGGAATACCGCAGCAGACAGGTGTATGTCGAAGAGAAGCCACTTGCAGGGGTTACAGAGCCGGCAAAAGCTCCCTTCACCTAGCTACTCCAGGCCACGCCCCCTTGTGTGTGGAATTTAAGTGACAAAATAAGGGTAGTCTGCAGCCGTGCAAGTCCACTTCAACCAAAGTAATAAGAAGCCTCAAACAAACAAAGTAACTCACTTTTCTTGATTAATGTAAGACATACATGATGATAAACCAGACATGAATTTAGGGGAGAAAGTGACAAAATAAATGTCTCCTACAGTGTACTGAGCCCTACACATTAGGCGATAGGCCGCCGAGGTGCCCGAAGGGTGACCCGGCTGCGTGGTGGGGGAGGAGGGGTTGGGAGGGGTTGTCCATATTGGCTTGCATGTATAAGCAACCCGGCACCAACGATGAACGAGCACAGGGCCACGCTTCATTCATCGTTGGTGCCTACACACTGAAAAATATGAACGATACCTCGTTCATATCTGTCAGTGAAATCGCCTAATGAGTAGGGCCTATAAGTCTGGACTTTGATTTAATGTTTGCATTTTCAGAGCATCCGTCAATCAACCCACAAATGTCTCTGCCCCTGTGCGGTACATGATCGGTATTTTTGTTCTGCTTATCAAAACTGAAGAGTTCACTGAGGAAATGAGTCCGTCGGAAAGGATCTGACATCAATGTAGGTCACCTGCGTTGCATGGTCCACTTGAACTATTTTCAGATATTCCGCTGCCTACCTTACATACAGTAGGGTATCAAGCAGTAAATACAATGGAGATGTAAACCAGGGCAGCTGCACTAAGCAGTGAAAACAGTGGAGAAGTGAGCCAGTGCAGAAGTTGCCCATAGCAACCAATCAGCATAGAAGTAACATTTATAATTTGCATACTATAAAATGGTACAGTGCAGCTGATTGGTAACCAGGGGCAACTTCTCCACTGACTCACATCTCCACTCTTTTCACTGCTTAGTACATCTCCCCTCCAGAAGAGAGGTTGCCCATGGCAGCAAAATCTGATTGGTTGCGATGGGCAACTTCTCCACTGGTCCACTTCTCCACTCTTTTTGCCACTTGATACATCAACCTCATAATAAGAAATAGGATTTCAGATATATTCCTGTGCACTCAACAGCAGCTAATACAGGATCCTAACCAGATGTGTCACCACACACACCTAGCAAATAATACACAAACAAATTTGGATAAGACCCTGCCGAGGCGCTCAAACTTAAGGACAATGTTCTATTTGTTACCCATATGCATTAAAGTTCATCAACTTCACAGGGAGCAGTCCATATGGGGATTCAGTCTCAGTAGATGATATGTAAAAAAACTCAATGAAAACAATTGTTCAGTCTTTCTCTCCTTGTGAGATGCTTAAAAAAATGTGAGTAACTTCCACCCGGGCTTCTGTTCTATAAGTGATCCGGGATGTGACATTTTTATCAATATAGGTTCACCTGGTTTCAGTGATGGAATGCCGCTTATATATGCTTACATTCATACACAAAGGATTACACCTATAAAGGTTTCTTTTCCTTGCACAAAAAAACCTCTGGCATAGAATTTTTCATATGTCACCATTCACTCAAACTCAAATTCCAAATTCCATCTTATTTGATGCTCACATCAATGCTTACTTCAGAAGGCGTGATACTTTCATATAAAGGTTTCTTTCTGTGCTTGCATGCGTCGCCCTCGGTATCCCAAGAATTTGTTTTAGGATCGGTATTAAGCACAAAAATTATGGAGTATATGAGGATTTGCACACAATTTATTACATAAAAATTTTAAAACATAATATTAAATAATATAAAAAATATATGTAAATATCTTTACACAGAAAAAATGCCAGTGGTGCCGATGTTATAATGCACAACAACAAATGGGAGAAGATGAAAACCCGGGTTATCTCACCATTAAGTTGAATTTTCTACTACAATACTAGTCTTGTTCAAGGTGCATGTGAGAGGCTGACTTTACCCTGTTTTATACCAAACAGTATTGATGTAACCACCCCTTCCTGGGTGGGATCTAACTAATAACTTTAGACCTGTCTCCCATTTGGACACTGGACCAATTCGGTCACAGCTGTCCAATGGATTGCTTACTGTGCATGTGCCGCTTTACGCATAAATTGCAATGTTGTGGCTCTGTACTGTCAAAGACTTATTGTGTAAAATGCGATGTGTCATATATTGTACTCCTGAGGGTGTCTTCTTGGATATACCTGAGAACCATGCTCAGGAAGTACAAAGTATGTTAGACACCCACGAAGACTAATGTTACATTTCACTGTTCTAGATGCATGTCCATCACAGGTAGAGGAAATTATCTCACAGATACCGGGTTCCCTATGAACTTAGTGTCACGATCCGGGTATCTGGACGCCATTACCTGCCTTTCAGATGTCTCCTGAGGCTCGCTCAGCGTTCCAAGGCCGGATCTCATCTGTGTTCACATACTGCACATTCCTCCTGTCACGCTGAGATGCTGTCACAGCGGCGCCATGTCTGAATCCTGCATGGCGTCTCCCGTTCTCCGCGGCCGCTCCTGTGTTATAGGTGCAGGTTGTCAGTGTGGTGTTCCATGCCTGCCGCGGCCTCCGTTGTCATCCACGAGTCTCAGCATACATTTGTCAGTCTGGCGTCTCCTGTCCTCTGTGGCCGGCGCCGCCATTACAGTTATGTTTCCACATGGTTCCCAAGTCAGTTTTCCCTCCAAGTTCTAACATGGGCGCAGCCATGTTGGATCTAATCACATGCTTCAGTTCCTCCAATCCACTGCCTGGAAATCTGCATAATTGCCCAGCCAATACCTGCATTGCTGCAGGTATAAGTATCCTGTGCCTGGGTCAGGAAATGGTCAGTGTTTTGTTTGTCATACCTTGTTCTAGTCTCTCTCCTGTGGTTGTGTTTCCAGGTTCCAGCTCCTGTCTCCAGCATCCACTAAAGAGACCCGCACCTGCCTACCATCCTGCGGTGCAGCCTGACTCTGCAGTCCTCCGTGGCTGATCCAGTTTCCAGCTTCCAGCTATGTCATCTGCTTCCAGCAGTATCCACTACCACCGGTAATCATCCTTCAACTCCTCTGTTTCCACGCTCCCTAGCATCTTACTACATTCACTCTGTGTTTCATCACCTGGCTGGTTCCACCCAGCATTCATTCAGTGACTTTATCATCTGGCTGATTCCATTCCGCATCCACTCCGTGTCTTACCACCTGGCTGGTTCCATCCAGCAATTACAACAGCTGATTCAAGTTACCAGCTTCATCTGTTCCATCTACTGGCATGTTCCTTGGATATCTTCACTACTACAGCCAGGCCTGGTAAGGTTATTCCATCTAAGGACTTTAACAACTGTTCTTAACCTACCAGTGTCCTGTGTAACCATTTCATGGTCAGAGTGCTCCAGGTATCATATTATTTATCATTGCCATTATTTACCTTGAATGCTGTTTGTTTACACGGAGTCTGTTAATAAACTTTTATTTTGACTTTTACCTGGTTGTCATGGTCACACCTTCGGGTTTCCTTTTAACACTTACATGTCCAGGGGTCTGATTAAACCTCCCCGGTTTAAGTTCCTCTCAGCCCCTACAACTGAGGCTTTCTCCTGTCAGCCAAAACCCTCAGTTGTGACACTTAGGATGGACAGGACACTGGATTGATGGCTGGGATAGTCCCAATAGCGATACGATAAACACACTTTTTTTTTTAAGGGGAGTAGACCAAGTAGAGAATCACTTCCCCGTAGTGCCCAATCCAGTTGTCAAATTTTTATAAAATCTTCTCCACCTCTACAAACTCATCTGTCACCAACCTCTATTCTGTTTCTCTACAGTTGCCTCTTCATCTTTTGCGTTCACATAGGGTGGTACAATACATGGACCCAATTACAGTTCAAACTCCACATGCCTAGGTCCTTCAGAGTTCTGCCCAAACCCAGTATATCTCACCAGCACGATAACACCAGTATTACTGCAGTGTGCCTTGTCATGCACAAAGGGTGGAGGAAGGATGAGAATACTGGTGAAGGGAAATTTTGTATAGACACCGATATGCCTGTTGGTGAATGGCAAACCTGACATTTTCTTTTTCATTTTCTTCTTCTTTCTCTCCTCTAGAGATGTTTTTTCTTTTTCTTTTCTTTTTTTTGAGTTATGCTCATGGTACTCTACATTGCAAACACACAATGACTTCGTACAGTTAACACCCTTTAGGAATTATTGTTATGTATTGGTGTGCACTGATGTTTTCTCAAACTGGGTAGAGGCATTTCCTGGCGCCACGGATGCTGCTGTGTTTACCGCAAAGAAAAATTGCGCAGAAATTTGTGTGTAGATAATGGTACCCCTAGAAGTAGGAGCAAAGCTTGAAATTGTACTATTGTGATCATAGATACTGCCACTAGTATTATGTAGCATCGGAACCACTCCCAGATCTTCACTTAACAAATCACCCTCTTCGAAATTTGTTTTTGTTTTTGTTTTGGTATTTGTGTCTTTTTTTGGGTTGTTTTTGGAAGACAACCTCATGTCATGATTGATCCGCACAATGATCAGAAATACACCAATGAGGTGACAGTACAGTACCTTATGGAGATGAGCCAGCATTTGAGAACTTGACAAAAGAACTTGAAACTGTTGATTGCTGGTATGCCAAATACTAACTGTCTTGATTGTGAACCAAGAGACTGTGTGATTGTTCTTACGCTCAGATTGCCTAATAGATAGGTGGGAAGGACCATACAAAGTTTTGTTGACAGCACTATCCCAGTGAAAGAAGCCGAGAGAGAGACTTGGGTCCACGATTCCCATTGCAGGAAAGTCGGTAGTCCGGAAGGAACTCATAAATGGAGTGAGATCGCAAAAGTATCACCAGAGACTCTGTTCCGTGAAGACGGAGAGGCGGCACTGTTGAACACTACCTGAGCGTACTAAAGGATTGCAGAAAGACCAGTCATTGTAATTGATTTGTTATGAACAAGAGTTGTTTTGTTCTATTTCTCTCTTTCCCGCTGACAAACATTTTTTTTACAGGACATTCTATTTTTGCGAGGTTTTTTATGAGGAGTAGAGTGTGGGACTGGAACTGGTTCTGGAGGAAGCAGTGATTTCCTTATAGGATCCCAAGATTAGCCGATCAGTTTGTTAAAGTCAGAGAAAAATCAAAGGTCTAGTAGTTATGGGGTTCGGAGGTAATCACGAACAATCAGACAATGGCTATTCACACATTGCAGATTAAGAGTTTATTAATATATGTGGAAGAAAGGTTTATGAGTGGCTCTCCCCGAACTCCGAAGGTTTATGTTATTTAGGAAGGACACTACTTATAACCCTTGTTCAATTATTAAACAGACCTAGCATACGTTCCAGAAATGGAAACCATGTTCAGAAAATGATAGGAATATGTAGATCATGAAAATTTTATATGTCACTTTCACAATTTGTTTGTGTCTTCTTCATCTACCCAGCAGAACCTCAATCGAATCCAAACATCAGTGTATAAAGATGTAGGTACATGTGTGAAATGTTAGTCGCAAATCAGACATTATAGGCCAAAGCACTGTCCCAGCATACTCTATAGGTTGAATGTTGTCCCACACCCAACCAGTGGTCCCATGATTGCCGAGTGCATATAGAGGATGTCTCGTCCTCCTCCCTGTCTTCCCCAAATATAGTCAAGTGTCTGATTTGCGAAATGAATGCATACTTGTGTCTAGGTCACCCATTATTGTCTAAAAAAAAACATTTTTTCTTATGTTAATAATTGATGGCAGTTATTGTTTGCTGCCAAAGGGTGGACTGTCGAAGTCAAAAATATTACATAGAAACAACATACAAACTCTACACATATAAGTCGCTATAATTGCAAATACGCGCAGCGAGCACAGCAATATATGGTAACACACGCATTTACACGGACATGCCACAGAGATGGATTCGACACTTATTTCATACAGTACATAATTATAATAATATCAAGCGCCAGACATCATAATGATTTAACATTATATAATGGAGTAATGTCATGTATGTGTATTATTGGAACAAAGCAAGTTAGGCCTGTCATATTTGGTATTAAAGCAAGCAGATTAATGTGTAGATTCATTTGATACTTGTGATTAAGTTGTAGGACATTGCAACAAATAGTTATGATTAAATGTATGAAAGCTAAAATCACTCTTATTAGGACATTGGACAGGAAACTCAGGCCAGCCCCTTTTGATGTCTTCAAGGCTGAACCTGTTTAGCATACGAACAGACTAGTGACTCATCATGAGAAAGTTCCCTCCCCCAAAACTAGATAACTATCTTATGGGATGCAGTGTTTTGCTATGTATAGCGCACATTCATGGCACATGGTAATAAGAGGTGCAGGCGTTTACAATATATATTAGAGCGGGCATTTTAAATATTTGTTAGAAAGCAATTTGGTATTCACAGTACGCAGTACGAGAGAAGACGCCGCCTGATTGATAGACTGCAGACATTTGGTGTGTGTGTGTGGGGGGGTTGACAGGGCACAGCATCAAAGACGGAGGCGTGTTGTCTCAGTTTCTGAGGCATGCCAAAGTCAGTGACTACGTTATCGGATACAGATTCACTGGCCTCTGCAGCTGGGCATTCTGGGCAGGTCCGGGAGATGGTGATCCAATGCTGCGTCTTCAGGCTGAGGCAGTGGATCTGAGAAGCCGCCAGTGGGCGTCTGTTTACAAAAGATGTCTCCTGCTGCATTACCACAAATATTCCCAGATCCGCTGCGTGCTAAAATGTAGCACAGACCCGGACTGCAGCAACCCTGAATCAGGCCCTAATTCATTGACGGAGCCTACAATGGCAGATTTGAAAGCAGATACAGATGTGATTGCGAGATACAGTTCCTCCTGTATAATATCACGTACAAATACTTTTTTTATAAGTTGGTAAAAATAATTTAAACAGTATTAAATTAAATAAAAAAACTTTAGGAATCAATCATTTTTGTAATGCTTCATTTCTAGTAATGCCACCTAGGATAGAGTTACCAGTACAGGGAGTACTACTGTACCTCAAGGTTTGATTTTAGCAGGTTGTAGTACCGTTACGATATATACAGTAGGATGATGTGCAAGTTTTCACCCTTTGATAAATCTGCCCCAATGTATTAAACAGTACCTAAAATAATTTTTTAAGAATGGGCCACAGCTCTAGGGCCAGTGTTGTGGGGATGTAGTTATGTGACCGGTGGTCACAACATCTCCACCTACAACCCTGCCCCCTTAGAATCCCAACATTCAGCATGCCGACTAGCAGGGACTAATTCCACTCGTGGGTGTCCACGACACCCATAGAGTATGAATAGAACCTGTGGAGAGTGCAGCTCGCCACCAAGCCCGCAAGGGGCTTGTTGCGCTCCCCCCGCGCCGGTATTTCACTGCCTGGATACCAGCGGAGGTATGCTGTCCGATGGTCTCATGACCGCCGTTCACGCATACCCAACCCGTACATATTCCTTAAACCAATAGAAAGCCGTACTATATTTGACTTTTCATAAAATATAATTTTTTAATTGCTTGCTCTATCTTGTGTCTTTCTGCTACACAGAACTAGTCAAAGCAGCTTTCATTGTCTTTAATTAAGCTTCACAGATTTATAAAGAAGGGTTGGGCACATTAGAAGGCTTATTGCAAAAGCACTGGAATTTACTGAAACCTAAATGAAAGTGCACAAAAAAAAAAAAAAAAAGTACTTATAGGGGAAGTCCAATAACAAGAAGCAAAAAGGATTTAAAAACAAAAAACAAAGAACTCATTATTCATATGTACCTGTGGTTAAACATTTCCTAAGTGTACAAGTTAATAATCAAACAAAACTGAAGCATACAGACGGAGCTTTAACAATGGTACTTAAACAAATTCTTCATCAGTGGGCACTCAGTTAGGAAGAAGGTTTTCATGGTTCACATTAAAATGGTTAATAACCATCAAAATGTAGAAGGAAAGAAAAAAAGATTTGCCATCAATGATCAGCAATGCGTTGGCGGATTGGGGAACAGTAGCATGTTTAAACCACCAATTTGTTGATTATGACCATTGTTTTGGTCTGAATCGGCACGTCAGGGAAATCCAACATGTTGAATTTCTCCGATCCCGACAGCAGCAGATAGGAGAATTGCCCAGACTTCTGGCTGATGTATAGGTCCCATAACACCATGTCAAAAATTATTAGACACGCACCTACATGAAATTAACAAGACTCAAAAATAGTAATTTGCCTAACCTTATATGTGGACCCTTGGGCAGCGACTGGCATTTGCCCTTCATTTCCTTATTTCCACCCCTTATGCTGTTGTTGTCTTTTATTATTCTCTTATTTTTGGAAGCTTATTGTGTGTGTCTAATCCAATGAAATTGTTAGGTGCCCCCCTCCTTTTACCCTAACCCCTCCCCCTTCCATCAGAGAATTTTTTATTGCATAGTACCGCATTTACATTTGCTCTTTATTGGGCTCTTGTTGCCCTTTTTTCTGTGTTTACTACTATTTCGTTTGACCACTCTAATTAAAAAGAGTATAAAACTTTTTTTTTTTTAAACATTTGCAAGTGTAACAGCCCCTTAAGTGAAAGAAGTTTCAGAATGCAAGTGGAGACAACCAAAGAAAAATCACATAAGCAATACATGCTATGGATGTTACAAGGTCCCTTCTCTTTCATAGCGTAGACCAGTGGTTCTCAAACGGTGTGCCTTGACACCCTGGGGTGCCTCAGGACACTTGCAGGGTGCCCTGGATTGGTGGTCCATGACCAATTCGAATTATTTATGGTCAATGTAATAGGCAAAACCAGTGCTGGTCACTAACAAATATAACATACTGTATGTGGACAACCAGAAGCAAATCTTGCCCCTGACCAAACAATTGAACCTAAGGATGACATATAAACACAATTTACTTAATTTCATATTTCTTTCTAAATTTCTCAGTAAGAAACATTTGGCTTAGGGGTGCCGTGAAAACAATTCTGATGCTCTAGGGTGCCGCGATTCAAAAAAGTTTGGCAACCATTGGCGTAGACAGGCCATTTGGCCAGAGAACTAACCTATCTGTATGAACACAAGTATGTAAGTAACCACACTAGTCAGGTCTAGTCTTACAATGGGGGTAATTCCAAGTTGATCGCAGCAGGAATTTTGTTAGCAGTTGGGCAAAACCATGTGCCCTGCAGGGGAGGCAGATTTAACATGTGCAGAGAGAGTTAAATTTGGGTGGGGTGTGTTCAATCTGCAATCTAATTTGCAGTGTAAAAATAAAGCAGCCAGTATTTGCCCTGCACAGAAACAAAATAACCCACCCAAATCTAACTCTCTCTGCACATGTTATATCTGCCACACCTGCAGTGCACATGGTTTTGCCCAACTGCTAACAAAATTCCTGCTGCAATCAACTTGGAATTACCCCCAATGAGTGAGCACGTGCATAAAACAGCTTAGTTTACCGATCATACTCATACATAGCAGCAAAGCATACCTTGGCATGCATGTGCGATTTAGAGAACTATTTTGTGACTGAACAGGGGAAAAAGAAAAAAAAGAGGTTCTTAGAAACGATGTCAGTGTGGAGCTCCTTCCATATGATTAGGACTTGACCTATCTTTTCCATTTCTCTGGAGCAGCCACAGGATTTCTCACTGTAACTGTGTAATCTGGAAATGTGTTTCCTAAAATTGTAATTCATGTTGCGCCTAGATAAATGGAAGCAGGAACGGATTACAAAGGGATATTTACAGTATTTGGTGCAAAAGTAATCAAGCTGTAATGTCTCATGGATGTACTGGCTAACTCTTTCACACATATGGGAGCACTACAAATGGCACATAGCAGACATGTGCCGAGTCCCAGGGGCTTATACAGCACTATTTCGGATCCCATGAAATAAAGATAACAGTTTGTGATCAGGCATATGGCCAGCTGTAATCAAGTTCTTAAATAAAAAAAAAAAAATAAAGTCAGTAAACATATTATTCATAAATGATAAAAACAAACTACAAATGTGAAAGTAAGGTATACATCAACCTTACTACAATCAAAGCTTCTTCCAATATTATGTACATCGAAAGTGCGTCAATACACCTGGAGAATAAGTTCCGCAATGAAAACGCATGTTGTTACAGTTATATATGCATGTCGGAGTCAATTTTAGGTGGAGACGGTGCAGACTCCTGCTTCAAAAAGTGAGGAGTACCGATAATGGTAGTACAGCAGGAAGGAGGATTAGCAGCATTGTGTATTAGTTGCTGGAGAAAATCTGACCGTGAAATCATGTATTTGACTGAACAGCAGGCGTTAGAAGCCAAGGCTAGCAGCAAACGCAGCAAGGCAGGGTTGAAAACAACATGGGGGGAGAAAAAAATAGCTGTGCAATGAGGATGAAGGCTTGTCCATTGTTCTGAGAGTGATCAGTGAGCGATAGTAAGCAGCACATAATATATACTTATGACGTTAGTACTGGTACAGTACAGATGATCGGTGAGGTGTAGCAGCGTGTTCACTGGCCAGACTAGCCATCTGGCGAAAACCAGAAGGGCCGAAATGCCCCAGCCGGCATCCTTAGATGTGAGGCATGATGAGTGACAAACCAAATTTCTCTGGTTCAGGAAAAGTGTCAGAGCATTGTTTGGCAAAGGTGGCAAACGCCTTTTAGAGTAGAGAGGTTTGAGACACTCTTCCCCAGAAGCCTCCCTGGATTTGTAGAGACTCCTCCATTTCTGATATACTCAGCCCCATCAAAAGCCAAGGCAACCTAACATTGACAATAAAAAGTGGTGTGACTGCATGAACCAATAGATTTGCAGCTTCGCACAGGCTGCACGGTAACACACACATTTGCTCCTTGGCTTTCATCGTAACTAAGTAAGAAAGTAAAAAATGTTCAGAGAAGGTGCCAAGTTTCAGATGAGGGCTACGATACAGTAGTGTATCCATGCCAGCTGCATGATTTGGTGACTTATAGAATCTTCAGCATAAGGAAATAATTTTCTTTCCTCTCATTCAAAGCACATTATGTCAGAAAAAAAAAAAACCCAGGAGGGGGCGATCCATGGGAGGTAGATTCAACCTCTCTCAACCTTATTATATTTTATTACCTTGTAAACTATAGGATTAAGTAGACCTGTTTTGTATTTAATAGTTATTAGATCGTGAAATGTTTATATGTAAATATGTAGTATTACTGTGTAACATTGAATAACAGTTTTACTGTGTAACATTGAGTATGGTACAAATGGGGAACCACAGCTGCAGCTATTAATTACCTAACCGTACAGGCTGTCATGATATGAAAAATTTGATAAAATGAGGGGAAGTGAGTTAATGGAATATCAATAGCATTATGGTTAGTATGATAATTAGACTTAGGTTACTTCTGAAATAATAGAGATACGGAATGTAGCTGCACCTATAGCACAAAGATGAACGGGTGATGAGTGTTAACCTCAAGTGACCTCACCCCTTCCTGACTGACCACTTATTTTAGAGTAAAGAAAAGTAATTGACTGGTGCTCTACCATATGTATTGCCATGAAAATCCTGTAATAGCCTTTTCAATACAAGGCTGAATGGTAAATGCTAGATCCAAGTTGGCTAAAGGACCTCTGACGTCACAACCATGTGACCCGTGGCAACGGGGGGAGCATTAAGGTCGTTGGGCTTGCAGTCTCACCATCCATGTCAACATCTATTCCCTCTAGTAACATAGTTTTTGAGGTTGAAAAAAGACAAATTGTCCATCGAGTTCAACCCGTTAGTCACAAAAATATTACAGTAGGAAATCACTTGTGGCGAGTGAAGTGGGCCACCAAGCCTGCGGGGTACATTTTGGGTCCCATGTTCCAGCCTTGTTCCTCCACATGCTGTCGCGAGTCATGTGGTTGTGACATCAGAGGTCCTTTAGCCTGGTTGAATTTAGACTCACTCATGGCTGAATTGCATAAACACTGCATCTTGTCTAGACTTATGTGCAGAATGTAACTGAGTTATAATATAGAAAGTTAAAATCTATAAACATTACTTTATGTGGAATAGAAAAAGCATTGCACCTAGAGGACTCTTGTTAAGCCTAAGGTGTTTCCAGCCCCTGAAACATTTGTATTTCTTTTTAGTTTAGTGTATATAAAATGACCATTAGGCACTTTGTTTCAGCCCCTGATTCCCAGTGCAAGAGCTACTATAATATCTAGAGGAGTGTATCAGGAACAGAGAGGATGGATAGACAGGAAGGGGGGATGGGATACTAAAACCTACAGTCACACCCCATGGAATAAAAACAGAGTCATGTATTCTCACTAATCAGATGCTTTTGTCTCAGGGGCATTTTACGAGTGTGTTTTTCATATAATATTAGGGGTTAAGTTCTTTTTCAAAATAATGACTTAAGTACAAAGAGAGAATTATTGTGCTAGGACAGGTGTAGAGTGACACGAGAGGACATTAAATGGATGCAATCAAGACGTTTTGGAATTTGTAATTGGCTCCATATGTACAGTATATGGGGATTTTATTTCAACTATATATTTTCACAGAAAACTACAAAAGGCCACAGATTTAACACATGAAACTTTGTTCCGCATAAAGGCCATCAGCTAACACTTCCTACATACAGTTCTGTTAGCCTACAGTACACACTGGAGCATTTATTAAAAACAAAGCATGGCAGAAATAGTTTTTTTGTTTGAGCTTTACCACAAAACATCTGTACTCTGAATGATACGTTTGGTTCCGTGTGTGCAGTTCTCTCTACTGCTTCATCATGCTTCACGCCAACTTTGATGTCTGGTGAAATTACCTTCTGCTAGTGGCAGGTGCGCAGAACTTCACTTTATAGCTTTGGTAATGTGATCGCAGTCATCACTGGAGGTGGGCTGTTCAGACCTACTGTTGTTTCCCAATTTTTGTGTTTTTCTGGCAGCAGATGGTTGCCAGAGATCTGGACTCACTGCCTAGCTACAGCATATTGAGACTTCCTATCTGCTTGATGCGGTGCATGACCTGGCTTTTTTGTGCCTTCTCCCTACATATTATTATTATTATTATTATTTGTTAAAAGCCAGCCAGCCAGCCAGCCAGCCAACATGACCGACACCAGGGCTGGATTATATTGGGGGGGGGGGAGCTACGTACACAGAAACAGCCGGGTTTCTGGAAGTCCTGCTGCAGGGAGTCAGGGCTCTGTCATGCTGTGTGCATGTGCGTGTGTTATCCTTCTATAATTATAGATGCTGTGTATCTGTAATGGGCAGGCTATAATGATGTTGTACTATATACACCAGTACTGACACGTGTAATCTCATCAGTCCCCGCACAGCTCTTGGCCAGTATGGGGTAGACAGTAGACACCACCAGGCGGCCAGAGGGTCTGAGCAAGGCCTGTGCTGGGTGTGGGAGGAGCGAGCACAGGACACTGCCCCTCCGCTGGCACGCAGTATATATAACGCAGCCCCAGCACCGACCCCTCCTCCTCCCAGTCACCGCATTGCTCACCCCACACAGGGTCTCACCCCTTCTTCCTGCCAGGCTAATTCACTTTCTCCCAGTGGCGTCACAAGGCGGGTGCGGGGGGTGCGGCCCGCACCCGGGTGTGACACCTGGAGGGGGTGACACCAAATGTCAGCTCCTCCGTAGTGACAGGAGCCAGGTGCTGCAGTGTGAAATTCCGCTACAGCACCCGGCTCCTGTCATAGCAGAGGAGCCGACAGCACACTGAGACCGTCTCTGGGGGAAGCCCAGCATCTCCGGAGATGCTGGGCACGCCCCCAGAGTGACGATACCAGTATCCCCGCGAAGCCACGCCCCCCTAGCTGTAAGGCCACGCCCCTTTTTGCCGCGATCGCGGCAGTACATCAGGGGTGCGCACCGGGTGTCACCACACCTGGTGACGCCTCTGCTTTCTCCCCCACTGGTAAGTGGCCACACGTGTCCCTAGTGCCTCCACTCTGAGCGCTGCAGGACCGTCTGGTGGTTCCTGCACCAATTTCCTGGTTACTGCTGCTTCTTTTTGCAGAGTCCTGGGATGGCTAATAACCTGGGGTTGCAGCATAGTATATATGGAGGCGGCAGAGTATGCGGTATATTGTGGAGCAGTATATGGAGAAGGCGGTGCCCTGTTTATAGCGGGCACTATATGGAGGGGTATGGGGGTGCAGAGTGTATATAAGGGCAGTATATAGTGTGGGGTGCAGTGTACATAGGGAGTGTGTGTGTGTCCGTGTTTCGTACGGAGGTCTGTCGAGCGCCCTCTAGTGGCCGGTGGTGGCACCACAGAGGTGACTATATTAAAATAATCTGCATCTCTCTCTCTTATCTCTGCCCCTACCACTCCACTCTCTCTCCAGTCCCTATCTGCCCCTACCCCCACTCTCTTTTCCCAGATCAGTATTATTAATTTTAGCAGCAGCAGGGTAGGAGGCTGTAACATCTCCCTGCAGTATCATTTTCACATTGAGCTGTGTCAGCTTCCAGCACAGAAATTAGTAATTTGGTCCGTGTTGCAGTGGTGAGGAGCAGACTTGGCTTTTATTATATAGTATTGTCCTTTTGTTATATGGCACCACAAGGATCTAAACAATTGTGCAAAACAAGAAAAATGCGACTTACAGTACAAAACAAAGCAGGACAAGTACTATACATTTCTGCATCAGCGGTCATAACACTGAAATAAGCATCTGCATGGCAGCATCTGAGGGTTAGGTGACATGGTAGAAGATGGTCTAATACCCCTTTCACACCGCCTGAGGCGGGTCGCACCCGGGAGCCTGACACGGGAGCTCCCAAGGTGCGACCCGCGTCAGGTGCCTTTCACACCGCAGTCAGCAGCCCGGCATATTGCCGGGTTGCTGATGTCAGCGGTGACGCGGCGCATGGAGATCACATGATCTCCAAGCGCCACCAGTACATAGAGTGAACGGGAAACGGGTCGCATCGACCCGGCTCCCGTTCACACCGCACAGTGAGCCGGGTTGAACACGATTTCAAACCTGCTCAAGAGCAGTGTTGAAATACCGGGTCACACCTTTCACACCGCACATGAACACGGGTTATGCACGTTCATGTGCCAAAAACCCGTGTTCAGAGGTGCTGGTGTGAAAGGGGTATAAGTAAGGGAAGGAAAAGTACATGAGGGGTGAGAGCCCTGCTCATGAGAGCTTACATTGTAAAGGGGAGGGCAGACAGAGGTGTCACAGATGGGGTAGACAGTGACATGGAATAGTGGGTTAGGATGAGAGATGGCTGGGTTTGATGAAGAAGTGGGTCTTGAGAGCCCGTTTTGTAGATAGGCGGAGAGTCTGATAGGGAGAGATAGAGAATTCCAGTGAAAAGGAGCAGCATGTGCAAAATCTTGGAGGTGGGAGTGGGAAGAAGTAATCAGTATGGCAGGAGAGGCAGCATGCATTAGTGGAGTGAAAAGGACAGATGGAACCTTATCTGTAAATTGGAGAGGAATGGGTGTGGGTTTTGTGAGTATGAGAAGCTACAATTGGATTCTGATGGGGAAGGGGAGCCATTGTAGGGCTTGTAAGAGAGGAGAAGCAGACATAGTAGTGTTCACTTTAGGATTTTTTTAGGGCAGGGTGCTGAGCATTGAAGAGGGCACATTTTTATTTTGAAGGGCACATTTTTGATGTGACGCTTTGCGCACAAAGCATAGCGCATATGTTTATAGTTTTTGTACATACATTTTTCCCTTAGTAAATCATATACCCATGCATACATATAAGACACCTAACATCTGTACCGAGAAACATACTGTATATGTACTGTATATGTCCAGTCTTCTATGTGTTATAAAACAGAAAAGTTAAACAATGGGTTAAAAATAGATAGGAAAAAATAAGTCTGTTCTACTAGGGAAATACTGTAAGCAGTACATGCTCACTGCTTACCCTGTACTTTCCCTCTTTATCAGAGTGCTGTGTTATTTACAGTGCCTCCTCTGCCATCCAGTTGGCTAAAGGATAGAAATTGTGTTCCAATTTCAGAGGTGGGCAAGGGGTAGACGACAACATTGTAACATGCACTCTGACTGTTGCATTCTGTATACAAGGGGGCAATTTATGGTCCTGCAGGGTGCACTGAAAAAGGGCAGGGTGCTTTTTCACATTTCAAAAAATGGGCAGGGTGCAGCACCCTGCTGAAACAGCCTAGAAGGAACACTACATAGTATATTTGGAGAGGAAGATGAGCCGGGCAGCATCATGGAGGACAGAATGAAGTGGGAGGGAGGCAGTAGTCAGGGAGGCCAAATGGGAGAAAATTACAGTAGTCCAATCAGGAGATGACCAGTGAGTGATAACCTGGTATCCTCACCTTTGCTTTTTTGTGAGCTCCCAGTGTACCGGCTCCATTCTCCATTGTCCCTCATTTACCCCTGTGTCTTATATGATACCACAAGAGTGACAGACCCCGGATTACATACATCTTTTCGTAATTTCTACCTCAGATCCATCAACCAGGGCAGGGACTGTGACCTGCATACTGGGAGTAACAAAGTGCAAAACTCCTTGTGGTGGTCCCTAGCAAAAAATCAACAGAGCACTGGCCTCCACCCCTTGGTCTCTGGAAGAGTCAATACTGGCTGATAACTTTGAATCCATTAACATTTACTGTTCCTTGATACTACAGTTAAAGAAATATTTAGAAATGAATATATATTTGACACTTCTCCTAAGTTGTTTAAAGGCCTCCTATGCTAAATCAGATCTAAAACAGGTATCAGAAATTAGGCATTTTTTCATAAATATGTCACAAGCTCAGCTCTGAAAAGTCCCGTCCAAGCCATACCCCATTTAAGCAATATGACTAAAAGTACCACAAGTAGCAAACAAGGAGAAAGAGCATCTTCCCCAAACATCCTAACTGTCCTAACCGGAGGGGACTATCCTATGTGTGTGCACACACGTGTCCTGTTCACCATAGAGTGTGGGTGCCTCTGTAGCACAATTCAAGGTTCTTTTTTTAAGAGAGGTTGGTTATGGCTGGTCTTTACAGTTCAATACACCCCTGGGAGCATGGATGCACCCACTGTGATATGTACACACCTCCAACGTGATGCATCAATTCCTTTTACCTAAGAAACGTGACATTTTCATTGTTGGGAGGCAGGTATTCACTTGCTATGTAAAACATCAACTGCACATTTTCTGATGCTACAGCTTTACATGTCATTGTGTTTTCAATGTAGTTTTTATGGTAATTTAATTATACTGTATCTTAAGAGGATGCTAGGAAGCCCACACATGCATACCATAAACATGCATGCTGCAAACTACTGCTGAGCTGTCAAGACTTACTCCTTTATGTCCTCCCACAATACACCTCCAGAGAGTCATTAAGGAATGGGAAACTGGAAAATAAAAAGTACTGTGGAACTTTTTATAGTAGTACTCCTCTTCTCCTAGTTAAGCAATCAGAAGGGTTCCCTACCCTGTGTCCCTTCTCCGACAATTGCTAGTGAATCCACTGTATGTTCTATATAGACACGCGTACAGAATGTGCCAAGTGAGCCCAGGCACTCCATTATGCCAGCAGACCTGATGCTAAGTGCCAGGGCTGCCATCACTAAAACAAAGTTGGTGTGACATTGGGTGCAACCCCCAGGTGCTGCCACTACCCACAATTCACTACACATGGGGTGCTATGGAGCACCACAATTCTTCAATGGCCCTGTACTTACCAGTAATTAACACATCTTAAACCTACATCCCAATTTATTGGATTCACCTCACAATGGTGGTGACTCAATTGAAAGTAATTTGATATCAAGGGCACTTATTACACAAAATTAGAGATGGGGAGGAACGGGACGACGACGATGAGATGGGGGAATCAATTCCATTAAATTGGTACTAGACAGTCCACCTGTGTGGGCCTAGATGCGTTTCTCTGGCAGCGTGCTACAGCACAGTATCAATCTCTAGATTTCATTGGGTGCACACTCTAAAAAAATATGCTGCTCAAGCTTTTGATATGGAGCCTTACCCTTCTGGAGAAGTAGGGAATTGTTTAAACAGTCGCTGAAGGTAGCTGTGGTGTGACGGTAGCACCTGACTGGATAGTTATGGCACTTGTCCAATCAGGCGCTGTCTTCACTGTATAACTACTATCAACAACTAAATACAATATACCGTGTGCCACCAGTTATTTAGAAAATGCTGCACTAAAAGAAGTGATCAAAGTAGAAACAGAGTTACAGAGGGACCCAATGTTATTTCTGCAAAATCATAACCTCGTCTAGAATAACTAACTCACTCACCCAAAGTACAACACAACATGTTTCAAAGACTATACAAAGACACAACACCTACTTTGTGCTCTTTAGTTTCCTGGAAAGCGTTACTGCTATAATTGTGAAATGACCTTGTCCTTTCAAGTTCTAAATTAAGAGGAAAAAAGTTGCCTTCTTCATTAAACATAGTGACTGTTTATGTCACAAATTCATACCGTATGGGAAATAAAAGAAAACCACAACCACAAGAAATGAAATAAATAGCAGTGGTCTACCAGAAGACCACATACACGCGTGTGCTATGGTTAAACTCCAGAACATTCATGGTTTGGAGACACTGTAAAATCAAATTCTGTGCCTAATTAGAGAGCTGCTTCCATCCAATCTGGTTTGTTCTACATTGTTGTCAAACACTATGACAAAATGAAGTATCTGAAGGCAGTGATGACTGCAACATGATGTACAAGTGGACAGAAGGGTATCAGTAAATAAAACACAGCAGATCTGTCCTAATATAACCCATGCACCCTCTGATGCAGACAGTCCTTTAATAAATTCAATTACAGATGTATTTGCAAACATTGGCACTTCATTTTGGCATGACTGACACCCTCCTACTGCATCAATTAACAGCACACTGTCATCACCACTAGTCTGATGCGCTCATACAAGTTGCACAAAGCAGTTACATGGATGCCAACTCCACAACTAGGACTGAACACCCAAGTTTATGCAAAATAAAAGAAGAAAAAAAACCCTGAAAGACAAATGCACTTTCCGTGTACATGTATAACTTTCATCCTTTGAGGGGAGATGGGGGAGTAGAACTCAAAAAAACCTATTTCACTGCACAACTGTAAACATTACAAGTGAATGTTAGTTTTGTGAGGGAGAGGGGAGCCTCAGTCATACAAACTGTTCACAATCTGGAAGAAACACACAAACATGTGACTTTGCGAACCAAATGTCAGGGTGGAGAATTGGTCTAAAGCTGGCCATAGACTGATGAAGGGAAGGAGCAATAAGCGGAGCGCCTCTATACAATACACAATGTAAAGTGGTGATCTCCACTGAACGACAGTCGGGAGTATCAGACAGGTTTGATAACCAAGCGATCTAGACCATTTTCTCCCTGTGAATGATTATCATTGAGGTCCAGACACTGAAAGATAATTCCTCAGGACAGTTATTTTCATTGGCTGATCTACATGATAAACGTTCAGTGCATGGACAGCTTAAGGCAGGGGTGGTAGCAGTTTTGCTATTTGGCCATGCTAGGACAGTTGCAGGGCATGCTGGGATGTGTAGTTCAGCAACAGCTGGAGGGCCGCAGGTTCCCCACTCTTGGCTTAAGGGCTAGAAACTAATAATAAACAAATATAAATGATATACTTGTAAAGAAATCTCACAATCATGGCTCTAGATCTCTGTTGCAGTGCAAGGTCCTGTATTGTTTCGCAGTGTACAGATTTGTCCTTTTTCACATCTGCGCTAAATAGTCCCTGTCAACTTGCCAGGTCACATTGATCGTCTTTTTCACTCAAAATGTGCATCTTATTCGCATAATTAAAACAGCTAGAAGCAACAACAAAAAAATCTACTTTGCTAGCTTACAATGACCACTGTGGTTTGCTCCATTTGT
Source organism: Pseudophryne corroboree (assembly GCF_028390025.1). NCBI lineage: Eukaryota > Metazoa > Chordata > Amphibia > Anura > Myobatrachidae > Pseudophryne > Pseudophryne corroboree. The sequence continues at coordinate 874,120,246 of NC_086445.1, forward strand.
ACATCTGTGTGTGACTGAGGGGTCTATTGAATAATGGGCCCTACACATTGCGCGATCCACCGCCGAGCTGCCCAATGGCGGATACGGCCGACCCGGCGGCGGGGGGGCAGTGACGGGGGGAGTGAAGTTTTTTCACTCCCCCCGTCACCCAGCTCCATAGCAGCGCAGGCAAATATGGACGATCTTGTCCATATTGGCCTGCATGCACAAGCGACGGGGCACCAGCGATGAACGAGCGCGGGGCCGCGCATCGTTCATCGCTGGTGCCTCCAAACTGAAAGATATGAACGGTATCTCGTTCATTAGTGAATGAGATCGTTCATATCTTTGAGTATTATCGCCCAGTGTGTAGGGCCCATAAGCCTTGGAGAGAGATAAAGTACCAACCAAACAGCTCCTGTCATTGATAGTTAGGAGCAGATTGGCTGGTACTTTACCTATCTCCAAGGCTTAGTAAATAAACCGCATAGTCTGTAAAAAAAATAAATGTACAAGCAGCTGTACCAAGTTCAGTTGTGCCTCATCTGTGACTTTATACGTGTGTAAAATAAACTCATGTGCGGTTAAAGTGGCAGCCTAACATCTATAGTACAATGAATGGCTTTCTCACTGTGACTGCGATGAAACTAAGATGACAAATGTGAACAAATATATGGTACACTACTCTTCTCAGAGCATCTTGGTCACGCTGGATATCACATGCCAAATGGCATACAGATGCCTAGTAATGCTCGGTACACACTGGCCAATATATATCAACCATTCAATTTAACAGTCGATATGTGGTGGGCATGTCGGCGAGTATGTACCCCCCAATATATCTGTGAACAATTTCACTCACAGACATACTGCATCAGCCCTGCAGTACAGCCGATGGGCGATACAGTATATCTGGACACCGTTGATTGACAGCACATGTAAATGCCCGCTCAGTTGTTACGTCAGACACAACACATAAGGCAACGATCGGGTAAGTGTGTATGCACTTACCGATCATCAGGCAGGTCGGCGAACCGGCCGGACGATCTGTTGGCCTAGTGTGTACCCAGCTGAAGTGAGGACACATCTGTATCAGCATTACACCAATCTACAGTTCTGCAGAAAAAGAAACACTATAAAGTGTTTTAATCTAATTTTCATAGATCGCTAACAAGCACCTTTCTAACAAATCCTTAAGCTGGCAAAAACAAAATCCTTTTTTGAGCATACAGAAGTTTTCCCATTATGCACAGACTAGTACATCAGTAGGGTAATACCTGTATCAGGAAGTTGCTTTGCATGTAAGTGGGCTAGGTAGGATAGTTCTCACTGAGCAACTGATGAAAGAATCACACAGACGACACTGACTTAATAACAAAGGTTAAATTGCATAGTAATCCATGGCAACCGATCTGCAATACATATTAATAAGTGCAAAAATCTGATTGGTTTCTTCACATTTGCACCTGTGCTATTTTTCAGCTAATTTGAAAAACACAAGCTAATTGATGAACAATTGAAACTTGACCTCAAACAGTAATCTAATATACGTACTACAATAGTGAAAGGAGAACAGTACCTAACCAATCAGCAAAGTTCTTTTAGCTAAGAAAATGATTTGCAAATGACTCACCAGCTGTGGTCCTATAGGTTCAACCCACATTCAGTCCTTGGGGGGAATAAAAAATAAGAATTTACTTACCGATAATTCTATTTCTCATAGTCCGTAGTGGATGCTGGGACTCCGTCAGGACCATGGGGAATAGCGGGCTCCGCAGGAGACAGGGCACATCTAAAAAAGCTTTTAGGTCACATGGTGCGTACTGGCTCCTCCCCCTATGACCCTCCTCCAAGCCTCAGTTAGGTACTGTGCCCGGACGAGCGTACACAATAAGGAAGGATCTTGAATCCCGGGTAAGACTCATACCAGCCGCACCAATCACACCGTACAACTTGTGATCTGAACCCAGTTAACAGTATGATAACACAAACGAAGTAGCCTCTGAACAGATGGCTCACAACAACAGTAATAACCCGATTTTTGTAACAATAACTATGTACAAGCATTGCAGACAATCCGCACTTGGGATGGGCGCCCAGCATCCACTACGGACTATGAGAAATAGAATTATCGGTAAGTAAATTCTTATTTTCTCTAACGTCCTAGTGGATGCTGGGACTCCGTCAGGACCATGGGGATTATACCAAAGCTCCCAAACGGGCGGGAGAGTGCGGATGACTCTGCAGCACCGAATGAGAGAACTCCAGGTCCTCTTTAGCCAGAGTATCAAATTTGTAAAATTTTACAAACGTGTTCTCCCCTGACCACGTAGCTGCTCGGCAAAGTTGTAATGCCGAGACTCCTCGGGCAGCCGCCCAGGATGAGCCCACTTTCCTTGTGGAATGGGCCTTTACAGATTTAGGCTGTGGCAGGCCTGCCACAGAATGTGCAAGTTGGATTGTACTACATATCCAACGTGCAATCGTCTGTTTAGACGCAGGAGCACCCAACTTGTTGGGTGCATACAATGTAAACAACGAGTCAGATTTTCTGACTCCAGCTGTCCTTGAAATATATATTTTTAATGCTCTGACAACGTCCAGTAACTTGGAGTCCTCCAAGTCGCTAGTAGCCGCAGGCACCACAATAGGCTGGTTCAAGTGAAATGCCGAAACCACCTTAGGGAGAAATTGAGGACGTGTCCTCAATTCTGCCCTGTCCGAATGGAATATCAGATATGGGCTTTTGTATGACAAAGCTGCCAACTCCGAAACTCTCCTGGCTGAAGCCAGGGCCAACAGCATGGTTACCTTCCATGTAAGGTATTTTAAATCTACCGATTTTAAAGGCTCAAACCAATGAGATTTGAGAAAATTTAGAACCACGTTCAAATCCCACGGTGCCACTGGAGGCACTATTGGGGGTTGTATATGTAGTACACCTTTGACATAAGTTTGTACTTCAGGCACTGACGCCAATTCCTTCTGGAAGAAAATTGATAAGGCCGAAATTTGAACTTTAATGGACCCCAATTTGAGGTCCATAGACAATCCTGCTTGCAGGAAATGTAAGAATCGACCCAATTGAAATTCTTCCGTTGGAGCCTTCTTGGCCTCACACCACGCAACATATTTTCTCCAAATGCGGTGATAATGTTGTGCGGTCACTTCTTTCCTGGCTTTAATTAAAGTAGGAATAACTTCCTCAGGAATGCCCTTCTCTTTTAGAATCCGGCGTTCAACCGCCATGCCGTCAAACGCAGCCGCGGTAAGTCTTGGAACATACAAGGTCCCTGCTGAAGCAGATCCCTTCTTAGAGGTAGAGGCCACGGATCCTCCGTGAGCATCTCTTGAAGTTCCGGATACCAAGTTCTTCTTGGCCAGTCCGGAGCTACCAGTATTGTTCTTACTCCTCTTTTCCGTATAATTCTCAGTACCTTTGGTATGAGAGGCAGAGGAGGGAACACATACACTGACTGGTACACCCACGGTGTTACCAGAGCGTCCACAGCTATTGCCTGAGGGTCTCTTGACCTGGCGCAATACCTGTCCAATTTTTTGTTGAGGCGAGACGCCATCATGTCCACCTTTGGTTTTTCCCAACGGTTCACAATCATGTGGAAAACTTCTGGATGAAGTCCCCACTCTCCCGGGTGAAGGTCGTGTCTGCTGAGGAAATCTGCTTCCCAGTTGTCCACTCCCGGGATGAACACTGCTGACAGTGCTACGACATGATTCTCCGCCCAGCGCAGAATCCTTGCAGCTTCTGCCATTGCACTCCTGCTTCTCGTGCCGCCTTGTCGGTTTACGTGGGCGACTGCCGTGATGTTGTCGGACTGGATCAACACCGGCTGACCCTGAAGCAGCGATTTTGCCAGGCTTAGAGCATTGTAGATCGCTCTTAGCTCCAGTATATTTATGTGAAGAGACGTCTCCAGGTTTGACCACACGCCCTGGAAGTTTCTTCCCTTTGTGACTGCTCCCCAACCTCGTAGGCTGGCATCCGTAGTCACCAGGACCCAGTCCTGTATGCCGAATCTGCGGCCCACTAACAGATGGGCAGTCTGCAACCACCACAGGAGAGACAACCTTGTTCTCGGTGACAGTGTTATCCGCTGATGCATGTGCAGATGCGATCCGGACCATTTGTCCAGCAGATCCCACTGAAATGTTCGTGCATGGAATCTGCCGAATGGAATCGCTTCGTACGAAGCCACCATCTTTCCCAGGACTCTTGTGCATTGATGTACTGACACAGTTCCTGGTTTTAGGAGGTTCTTGACAAGTTCGGATAACTCCCTTGCTTTCTCTTCCGGGAGAAATACCTTTTTCTGAACCGTGTCCAGAATCATGCCCAGGAACAGCCGATGTGTTGTCGGGGTCAATTGAGATTTTGGAAGATTTAGAATCCACCCGTGTTGCTGAAGCACTACTTGTGTTAGCGCTACACCGACTTCCAGCTGTTCTCTGGACTTTGCCCTTATCAGGAGATCGTCCAAGTAAGGGATAATTAATACGCCTTTTCTTCGTAGAAGAACCATCATTTCGGTCATTACCTTGGTAAAGACCCGAGGGGCCGTGGACAACCCAAACGGCAGCGTTTGAAACTGATAATGACAGTCTTGTATCACGAACCTGAGATACCCTTGGTGTGAGGGGTAAATCGGGACATGTAGATAAGCATCTTTTATGTCCAAGGACACCATGAAGTCTCCTTCTTCCAGATTCGCTATCACTGCTCTGAGTGACTCCATCTTGAACTTGAATTTCTTTATGTACAGGTTCAAGGATTTCAGATTTAGTATAGGCCTTACCGAACCGTCCGGTTTCGGTACCACAAATAGTGTGGAATAATACCCCTTTCCCTGTTGTAGGAGGGGTACCTTGACTATCACCTGCTGAGAATACAGCTTGTGAATGGCTTCCAAAACCGACGTCCTTTCTGAGGGAGACGTTGGTAAAGCAGACTTTAGGAACCGGCGAGGGGGAGACCTTTCGAACTCCAGCATGTAACCCTGAGATACTATCTGCAGGACCCACGGGTCCACTTGTGAGTGAACCCATTGATTGCTGAAAATCTTGAGTCGACCCCCCACCGTTCCTGAGTCCGCTTGTAAAGCCCCAGCCTCATGCTGATGGCTTTGTAGAAGCCGGGGCGGGCTTCTGTTCCTGGGCAGGGGCTGCTTGCTGCCCTTTCTTACCCTTTCCTCTGCCTCGCGGCAGATAAGACTGTCCTTTTGGTCGCTTTTTATAGGAGCGAAAGGACTGCGGCTGAAAAGACGGTGTCTTTTTCTGTTGGGAGGGGGTCTGAGGTAAAAAAGTGGATTTGCCGGCAGTTGCCGTGGCCACCAGGTCCGAAAGACCGACCCCAAACAATTCCTCTCCTTTATATGGCAATACTTCCATATGCCTCTTGGAATCCGCATCACCTGACCACTGTCGCGTCCATAAACTTCTTCTGGCAGATATGGACATCGCGCTTACTCTTGATGCTAGAGTACAAACATCCCTCTGAGCATCTCGCATATAAAGGAAAGCATCCTTTAATTGCTCTAGAGTCAATAAAATACTGTCCCTATCCAGGGTATCAATATTTTCAGTCAGAGAATCCAACCACACTACCCCAGCACTGCACATCCAGGCTGAGGCTATTGCCGGTCGCAGTATAACACCAGTATGTGTGTATATACTCTTCAGTGTAGTTTCCAGCCTCCTATCTGCTGGATCCTTGAGGGCGGCCGTATCAGGAGACGGCAACGCCACTTGCTTTGATAAACGTGTGAGCGCCTTATCCACCCTAGGGGGTGTTTCCCAGCGCGCCCTAACCTCTGTTGGGAAAGGGTATAATGCCAATAACTTCTTGGAAATTAGCAGTTTTCTATCGGGGTTAACCCACGCTTCATCACACACGTCATTCAATTCCTCTGATTCTGGAAAAAATACAGGTAGTTTTTTCACCCCCCACATAATACCCCTTTTTGAGGTACCAGCAGTATCAGAGATCTGCAAAGCCTCCTTCATTGCCGTGATCATATAACGTGTGGCCCTATTGGGAAATACGTTTGTTTCTTCACCGTCGACACTAGATTCATCTGTGTCGGTACCCGTGTCGACTGACTGAGGTAAAGGACGTTTTACAGCCCCTGACGGTGTCTGAGACGCCTGAACCGGTACTAACTGGTTTGCCGGGCGTCTTATTTCGTCAACTGACTTTTGTAATGTGCTGACATTATCACGTAATTCCATAACTAAAGCCATCCATTCCGGTGTCGACTCCCTAGGGGGTGACATTACCATCATCGGCAATTGCTCTGCCTCCACACCAACATCGTCCTCATACATGTCGACACACACGTACCGACACACAGCAGCCACACAGGGAATGCTCTAATCGAAGACAGGACCCCCTAGCCCTTTGGGGAGACAGAGGGAGAGTTTGCCAGCACACACCAAAAGCGCTATAAATGTATATAAACAACCCTAGAAGGTGTTGTTTACTATATATGCGCTCTTAATATATAAATATCGCCAATTTATGCCCCCCTTCTCTTTGTTACCCTGTTTCTGTAGTGCAGTGCAGGGGAGAGACCTGGGAGCCTTCCTCACCAGCGGAGCTGAGCAGGAAAATGGCGCTGAGTGCTGAGGAGAATAAGCCCCGCCCCTTTTTCGGCGGGCTTTTCCCCGGTTTTTAAGAAACTGGCCTGGGTTAAAATACATACATATAGCCTTAATGGCTATATGTGATGTATTTATTTTGCCACTAAAGGTAATTATATTGCTGCCCAGGGCGCCCCCAGCAGCGCCCTGCACCCTCCGTGACTGAGTCAGTGAGCCGTGTGACAACAATGGCGCACAGCTGCCGTGCTGTGCGCTACCTTCAAGAAGACTGAGGAGTCTTCTGCCGCCTGCTTTCCGGACCTCCGTTCTGCCGTCTCTTCAGCGTCTGTAAGGGGGATCGGCGGCGCGGCTCCGGGACGAACCCCAGGCTGACCTGTGTTCCGACTCCCTCTGGAGCTAAGTGTCCAGTAGCCTAAGACTCCAATCCATCCTGCACGCAGGTGAGTTGGAAATCTCTCCCCTAAGTCCCTCGATGCAGTGATCCTGTTGCCAGCAGGAATCACTGAGATTGAAACCTAAAAAAAAACTTTTCTAAACAGCTCTTTAGGAGAGCCACCTAGATTGCACCCTCTCGGACGGGCACAAAAACCTAACTGAGGCTTGGAGGAGGGTCATAGGGGGAGGAGCCAGTACGCACCATGTGACCTAAAAGCTTTTTTAGATGTGCCCTGTCTCCTGCGGAGCCCGCTATTCCCCATGGTCCTGACGGAGTCCCAGCATCCACTAGGACGTTAGAGAAATGTTATCGCACCCCCGAGCTCCCATCTAAAGTGACGGGAGATCACGGGGTGATATTCAAATGCCCCCACTTATCACACCCATTGCACTCGGGTTTAGGAGTGCAAAGCACCTACACCCAACTAAAGTAATGGGCATGAGTGGCAAAAGACCCGTTTGGGTGCCCGAACGGGTCTCTTTACGCATATTTCAGCTCGTTATCCCCGGGGGTAGCGAGCTCAATTGAACTTGTCGCACCTGTCCGCAGCAACATTAGAATACGGTCAGCAGGCACGATAGGGGGCAATAGGAGGCGGAGATTTGAATCTCGTCCATTGATTGGGCTCAATAAATACATACACTGTACTCCAAGCAGCAATATATAGAGTAGCTGACTTTTTACCTTCTTTATATAACTTAAGAAAGACAACCACAGCTGAAAAATATGTATGTGATCTGTATTCTGTATATGTGCTATATTATTACCCCAAATAATGGTGGTCTACAGACAGCAGCTGATAAGAATGTAGCAGAAGTCAGCATAAGGCCATGCATCCACCTTTCACTAGTGTTAGGAGGAAACTGCAGAATTGCCCAATGCACTTACCCATGTCAAATACACTTTATATAAAACAATGTGCATGTATGACATTATGAAGAATTACTGTATACATGTGTGGCACTAACACTCAAGATTTAAGTAAACTGTCTTTGGTGGACCCTTCTTTTTTTTTTTAGGTCTTTGTTACATTTTGAATACACCGTCTTTCATTTCGCAGAAACTCATTGCATCACCATTGCCTTGTAGAGTTACTGGCCTATGTATTAATAATCGTGGCACTGCTCAATTATTAACATTCAGTATCACAATGGATATTTTCATGCTGAATGAAAAAATACCTGCTATGTACTAAAGTTACTTTGAAGGGACAGCGGTAGCGATAACTGCAGTCACTGCAAGTCACATCCCGGGCATATTGGAGGAGTCTTTGACATTTGTGAAATTTTCCTCCGGGGTAATCTGACAATGCGCAAACGCACAGTGTCCGATACCGGTGCCGAACATATAAGAATGCCTCAATGGGCATAAAGCCTCATCTCGCTCTCTTTGCGGCCCAATCCAGCTTGGGATTCGCAGATTTTTTGTACACAGCCCTATGGAGCTGCAAACAAAAATCAGCAAGTTAGGAGATACTGTAAGTGTGGTATATGGTCCACTTACTTGCACTGAATAGCGTTGGGAGTCTAATCGAATTGACTCCAGTAACTCTATCCAATCTGTCAAAGACCCAAAATTTCTGCATAACAGGAACACATACAAAATACACAATGATTAAATGTACTATAAACAAAGCTACATACAATACATCTGATAAAAAGTGTATATTAAAAATAAAGAAAATTTTACTGAATGGTATCAAACAGCATTTGCTCAAGCATAAATCACTTTTCCCACCAAATGAGTTGTACAGTACTAACCATAACCTAACCATAGCCTGTAGCCCATAGGACAATCATGTAATATACAAATTTACAAAATAAAAGATAATAACTGGTTATAGATTAAATCCCATTCTCTTCTCAAGGTGATGAGTACATAACTCAAGAAAGGGGTCAGGTTTGCTTAGAATGCAACAGTCAGAAACCATTAAACTATCAAATAGTTACATGACAGGCTGTCTTGATCTTGAGGACTCTGACAGTACCCATGGCTAGCTGTCCCTGCTTCCCCAAAATGTTTCTTTGCCAGATCGGAACAAGCCCTGACCTGAGTGAGGCCATTGTGCCATACTGGGAGTACAAATAATTGCTGCATTGTGTTTTCTAATATGAGTTTTGTAATAACCAGCAAAGGACGCAGAACATGGGGAGGGGGAGAAGATGTACATACTGCTGTTATTCTGGTACATGGTACATTCAGACATAAAATCTGGGTTTTTGCTCGTGAACGTGCATCGGCCCAGGTCCGGTTTATGTCTGAAAGGGTCTACCCAGGTTGAGAGTCCCAGGTCAGGGACCCTGCTCACTAGCAACGTTTTTCCAAAGACTTGCAACCCAGGTAGACAACCCGGCTTAGGTCTGAAAGATGCGATCTGGGTCTTGATGACTCGGGTAATGCCTAAATGAAAATGATTCGCCGGGGACAGTAGCGTTTAGAGAGGAGATCATCTCCAAGCACCTACTGAATACCGAAAGACCCAGGTCCGGTGTGAAGGTTGATGACCCAGGAATATTCCGAGTCGTCACCCATGTAAAAGTAGCCTAGCTGCAACCTGTGGTCTGTGTCCTGGCTCCAAGCCGAGAAAAGTCTGAAAGTGGTATTAGTCATATAAACTATGGCAAACCTAATATTTTATCAACGACATAGGAGACAGATCTGTGGGTAATTGGGCACCCCCAATATTTGTGGTACCACCCTCCATCTCTATGCAAGTTATTTAACAGTCATCCTTAATCCACAGCATTCATTTCATTGCAAACTTTTTCTGTAATAACCTCAAGAACATAGATACTTTATAACAGTATCCAGCTAGTGATTATCAAAATACATACTATTACAGAACAAGAAGCAAGAATATGCAAAGTCCAGCACAAGCATCGGAAGACTAGAAGTGATGCAACCTAGTAATGTATATTTGTATAGCATCAAATGTGCGCGCTACGCAAAAAGTTACAAGTACTGTGGCCCAAACTAACAATGTTCATTTATATGCCAATTTTACCAGCAGCCAGTGTACAAAGAACAAAAGCTAACAACACAGACATGATGTGACTTACACTAGGGATATGAGATAAATCCATTCATTCCCTGGAGGCAGTCAGACATGACACCATATGTGCTCTCTTTATATCCAGCATCTGACAGCCACATCAAGCATACATTGCACCAGCAGTGACTTCACTTTCCACAGTGTAATCAGAAAAAGCACAAATCTGAGCTGTCACTGTACAATAGCACAACAAAGAGGAAATGGCTGTAGAACACAGAGATGCAGTGTGTGTGCCCCAGTCATGGTCCCTGCAGGGAGTAATGTAGGTCACTTACACTACTGCAAGGAGGAGGGTAAAGTGCAGCACTACAGTGGGTAGGTTACCTCCAGCACAGGTCAGCAAGCATAGAGACTGGACAGGGAGCTCAGGGCAGCTCACTGGTGTCTTCTAGTGTTCCCACAAGGACTCCCACAGGCTATCCTGAATGAATACCTAGGTTATAGGCCCATGACATGCCCGCACAGACCCTAGTGTGAGGCCCAGGGGGAAGAACCGTAGCTGCCAGAATGAGTGAGTAAGGCCAGCTGCCTGGCACAGGGTGTCTTACCTGGGGCACTGCAGTCTGCACACACCTCGCCCCTCTGCACCTTCCGAGACATCCTCAGAGGAGAGGAGGGGATCACCTTCTGAGCCAGGGTGCTGCCTGCAGCCTGCACCGGTCCGGAGAAAGCCGAGAGATGCTGCTGTGCCCGGGGAGAGGTGCCCAGGTCCCCGCAGCCTCCTCCTGCTATTATTACTATGGTCCCGGTGATTATCTGTCAGGGTATCTGATCTTGTCTCTGCAGCTTGCACAGGGCTGAGGGTATCGGCTGCTGCTGCAGGAAACTGAGCGAGGCCCGGCCCATCCAACGGGAGGGGCCATATCCCAGGCTTCACCCCCCCAGGGGATGGGAAAAGGAAATGGGAGAGTAAGAAGGAGGAGGAGGAAGAAGGAGGAAAAGAAGAAGGACAGTGCTCTCTCTCTGCCGCTGTGTAGGATAAAGAGATTATATTAGCCTAGAGCGGATCCTGCCTATAGAAACTGTACCACTCTCTGGCTAGGGAGAGATATTCTTGGTGGGCCCCCTACTCACTGCACGGGGCGCTGTACACGCTGCATCTATCACTGACAGTGTATCACTGAGAATCGTGGAATAGGAAAAGTTGTGTACAGGAAAGAGGGGCAGCGGGGTATCACAGCACACAGATCCGCCAGCATTTCATATTTATGTGGTCTTGCTACTTTTCCTGCAGTTGTTAGTGGTGCTGCTCTGCCTACACTAGGTTTTGGTATCTGTGGCTCTCTGCCTAGTACTACTAGTCCCAGTATGTCATAGCAACCATTCGCTCCTCAGGTTTGTGATTTCAGTACCATTGGACAGCCTGAGCCTTCCTCTGCACTGCATCATCAGTGGCCTTTAGTAATTGGAGTGCTACACTTAAGGAAGGACAAATCATGTGTGGGACATAGGGGGTCATTCCGAGTTGACCGCTCGCTGCCGATTTTTGCAGCGCAGCGATCAGGTAAAAAATGGCAAAACTGCGCATGCGTATGTACCGCAATGCGCAAGCGCATCGTACAGGTACATAGAGGATCGTGCTGGGCGATGGATTTAGTGAAGATTCCATTCGCACAGCCGATTGCAAGAAGATTGACGGGAAGAGGGCGTTTATGGGTGTCATCTGACCGTTTTCTGGGAGTGTTTGGAAAAACGCAGGCGTGTCCAAGCATTTGCAGGGCGGGTGTCTTGACGTCAATTCCGGACACGAACAGGCTGAAGTGATCGCAAGGGCTGAGTAAGTCCTGGGCTACTCAGAAACTGCACAAAATGTTTTTGCAGAGCTCGGCTGCAAAGGCGTTCGCACACTTGCAAAGCGAAAATACACTCACCCGTGGGTGGCGACTATGTGTTTGCACGGCTGCTAAAAGTAGCTAGCGAGTGATCAGCTCGGAATGAGGGCCTTAGTGCTTCTGGTTTGGGGTACAGGATAAAACAAACAAAACCAATGACCTGCTATAAACTCAGAATGTAAGATGCCAGTGTTTGTGATAATGGCTTGTTTCTAAAGCTGATATGTATAGTAAATCAGATATTACATATATAAACACATAATAATATATAATAATAATAATTGTATTTATATAGCGCTCTTTCTCCAACAGGTGTCAAGGTGCTTTACAGACATCGAAAACAATGCACATAATACAGAAGATTTAAATAATACAGCGATAGACAAGCTACAGTAAGCATAATGCAGGATTGGTGCAGGCATTTTAGGTAATATCTTCCACAGGTTGTGTATTCCACCCTCACAGGGTACTAGGTGAAGCAGCCATCAAGGGAGTGCTGCGTAGGATTACCCAGGGTAGAATAGTCTACCCCTTAGAAGAGTAGACACAATATGGGGTGATTGCTGCGCCCTAATGCTCAGGGTATGGTCCCAACAAAACAGGTCCATGTATTTTTCATCCCATCATGAGGCGTATTTATCACAATCTGCATTTTTAATGCGGATGTGATAAAAAAAAATTGTGTAAATTCGCAATATTAAAAGTTGAAATATTGAAAGTCAATCGCATACAAATTACATTCAATGATTTCACATTATGTATAGGCTTATGAAGGGTTAAACATGCTATATGAATTGTTATGTGTTTGAATAGACACGTACGCACTCTCTACAAGATGCCTTTGTCTGTTCATATAATATAAGGCTTGTGTGTGTCTTATCTTCAAGGACAATTACATACTAGATCAAAACTGTTACTTCTGTGTGTTACTAAAATATCCCGCATGTAATGTCGTATGCTACTTCTATTTATCCAATCATATGCTTGCACATATTGTATACACCCATGTTTCTCTTCTATATAGTACGCTGTAATTTATTAAATAAACAGAGTGATTCTTAACTACATGGTGTCGTGTATTATCTGTAACGTTAAGGATTGCTCTCACTGACGTCAGTGGCCATCACATCGAGGTAATCAAAGAGAGGTAGGGATCCTTTCAGCTGGGGGCTCTATGTCCGGAATTCAGTGATCGTCCCTGAATGGTAAGAATAGAGAATTTATTGTCTATCTTTGCCATACAGGATTGCGGTCATACACTGAAGCTGAATCCGTGTCAGTGTTCCGGGAACACGTGACAAGGTAATATTTAAGTCCGGGACTTAATATTACGAAGTTTTATGTAAAAAACATAAAACAGGTATCAGGGATACCATAGAATCTTTAATGTCTGGGACTTAAAGATACGTCTGAGAAAGGACCAGGAGTCCAAGCGCAATTCTCCAAAGACGTTAGTATCTGGGATACTTAAAGAAATATATAGACCTGGGGTCTATACATAACGTAGATTATACCTCGATCTGATCGTCTATATATATATTCTTGTATGTTGTAGTGAGATAAGTTCTTATATTTGGTTCAGACGGCTGGTAAGTTTTCGTCTGCCAGATATCTTTACTCAAAACTCTTTTCTTGCTTCCTGTTTAAAACGCTGTATTTTTCTGACATCTTGTACGAATGGTAAGCGTACCCGTCAAAAGATTTCATGTTCTCATTATACAGATAATATTGTGATATTGTCAATGACTAATTAACTGGTGTTAGCTAATGCATGCATAGAAAGTTTTTGTAAATTGCATAGAAAGTATTTTTGTTGTGATATTGCATAGACAGTTGTTGTAAGTTGTTGTAGAAATTGCGTAGAAAGCTGGTGTAGATTGTATTCTTTACTATGGGAGGGGGTCAGAGTAAGACAGTCATTTATCCTCCACCTTTACCAGGAGAAACATGTAAGGAATATGTTGCCCGTAACTCCACCACAGATTATTATCTAGTTAACCCTTGGGTAGATAACTTAGCGGGGTGGACAGAGAAAGTTGGCAGCCCCAGCCCATTCCCCCGTGATGGTATTAATTATCCATTTTATATGGACATGATCAAAGGGCTTTGTCTGGGAGACAAGGAAGCCTGGCCGTGGTATGATCATGACCCACAATGGGACATGACATATATGCGCGCTGGAGGAGAGCAATGGCTCACGATAGCACCTCATTGGTATGACAAAAATATCAAGCAGAAACAGCGTAGAATAAAATCTGTAACTTCCCGACTACACAAAGCTGAGGAATTTAGAAGCAACAAGTTTCTGAAAAACTCTTCTCCTCCGCCCTACAGTCCCCTATACCCCTCCTTAAAAGACACAGATCTTTTAGCTGCAGTTGCTTTGTCACGAATGCCGATGCAAAGGGGAGGGGGAGGAGGGGAAGGGGAAGGAGAAGGAGGCTCAGTTGCTTTGTCACGAATGCCGATGCAAAGGGGAGGGGGAGGAGGGGAAGGGGACGGAGAAGGAGGCTCAGGAGGAATAGCCCCCCCTGACAGTACCCTCCACATAGACGTAACCACCCCCGCCCCTAGTGCCCCTACTCCTAACAGACAAACCGTCTCCCGCCGCAACGCTGACTTAACTATTGCTACTGACAACCCTCTCACCCCCTCCACAACGCGATCCGGCACTGGTTTCCTCGGTGTCGCCACCCACCTGCCCTTCATGACAGTAGGGGATCAGTTGTTAAAGAAACCCATTGAAATAGAGGATTTAGACAGAATTGTTAAGAACTGTCCCAAACCCACTGTTGCACCTGACGGCTGCATAGCTTACTTGAAAAAGGCTTGCACAGGACGCAGCTATACTCAAGAAGATATGAAGCTGATCATAGATGGGGTTATAGACCATTACAACGGGTGGGATTGGAAAAAGATTCCCACCATAAACACTCCTACCACCCTTAACGATGCCGTTCGCTACCCTCTCAATACTGGGGACGGTGTAACGGAGATGTGGAAGGAAATTGAGACCCATATGAAAGAGATTTTTAAAACCCGGGCTTCTCTTCCCATTGCCGTAGCATGTAAACAAAAGCCCACTGAAACTGTCACTGAGTTCTGGAAGAGGTTTAAAAAGTGTTGGTCTGAAGATGCAGGTCTCACTCTTGTAGATACAGACCATTTACTAATTTCTACTTTTGTAAATAACTTGTTGCCATCTGTTATGGTCCCAGTTAAGCAAGGTGTTTCTTCCTGGACCTCTGATAATATTAAGGAATTTGAAAAGCACTTATATGAAAAGGAAGCTGCAGGATGCTTTGATGTTAAAAAACCCTTGCAGAATGCCCCAACTCATAATTACCAAAATCAGAGAGGTCGGGGAGATAGACGCCAGCAGCACTCCACTGGCCCACCCCGTAATCCAGCCCGATATCAAAACCCACAAGCCAGGCCACCCCACCCCCCTGACTCTGCCAGCAGGAAACAAACCTCCTGCTTCAACTGTGGAAGGGACGATCACTGGGCAAGGGATTGCCCTTGTCCCTCACAAAACCACCGACAGCCCCAAGCTCCGGCTCCCTCCCGGGATCATCCCCGACAGTCACACAACAACCCCTTTCAGGATCATGTCCGATTCCGAGTTGACTGGCAGGACCCCTCCCACTGACGGGGCCCGGAGGAGGGTATCCCAGCCTTTGCCCAGCTCACCAGACACTGGAAGGACCCACCGCTACTAACCTTGATTATAGGAAAGAGAGCAATCCCTTTCCTGGTAGATAGCGGGGCAACTACTAGTGTTTTGTGTGTCGACCTGTACGATGGTCATTTGGTAAAGACTGCTCCTTCAATGGGAATCAATGGGATACCCACAGATGCTTACCTGACAGATGCCCTTAGTGTCAGAACCACGGGAGGCACATATATGGGTAAACACAATTTCACTGTAATACCTGAATGTCCAATTAATCTTCTGGGAAGGGATCTTCTTAGCAGGCTCGAAATCTCCATTCTCCCTTCACCCACTGGCAGTGGCCTGGAGGTTGAGTCCCCACACCTACCGGTGTGGGAAGCAACAGACATTACACCTGATTTTGACAAAGTAAACCCTGCTCTATGGTCGGAGGGTCCCTATGACACTGGCCTCATTCCTTGCACACCATATAGAGCAACCCTGAAACCTGACACACAACCTGTCTATCAAAAGCAATACCCCTTGTCACAAGAGAAGATTGAAGGTCTTAGACCAATGATACAACAGTTTCTCCAACAAGGCATTCTCAGACACGTAATTTCACCTTACTGCACACCAGTCAACCCAGTTGCTAAGTCAGATGGCAGTGTAAGGTTTGTACAAGACCTTAGGGCAATTAACCAACTCATTGTGCCTATAGCACCCATTGTACCTGACATTAACTCACTCATTTCAGCTATCCCTGCAGATGCTGCATTTTTTTTTCGGTAATTGATTTAAAAAAAATGCATTTTTTAGCATTCCAGTGGATGCACAGACACAGTTACTTTTTGCATTTTCTTTTGAGGGCAAGCAACTCACCTGGTGTCGTTTACCCCAGGGCTTCATTGACGCACCTGTTGTGTATAGCATTGTACTCCAGGCCACATTGGGGCCCTGGCACCCTCACCATGGTTCAGTCCTGCTACAGTATGCAGATGATCTGCTGCTCTGTAGTCAAACTGAGGAGGCCTGCCGGGAGGATGGTATATCACTGTTAAACTGGCTCTGTGAATGTGGACACAAGGTGTCCAAAACAAAAATGCAATGGTGTAAGAAGCATGTGGATTACTTGGGTTTTGTGCTCACTCAGGGGGAAAGGAAAGTCAGTCCACAGCGCATTCAGTCTGTATTGGGCCTGGTCACCCCAACTACCCAGAGGGAACTGCTGTCTTTTCTGGGTATGGTAAATTACTGCAGACAGTGGATATCTGATTGTTCCTATTATGATAACATTTTGAGACAAGCCACACTGAAAGACAAACCTAATATTGTACAATGGTCACAAGAAATGTTAACTGCATATGAAAGCTTAAAGTGTATGTTAATGAAAAGTCCGGCACTTGGCCTCCCCAACTATGTACTACCTTTTCATTTGTTTGCAAGGGACAATTGTAAAACCATGGCGGGGGTGCTCACACAGTTTCATGGAGGAAAGTTGCGCCCAGTGGCATTTTTTTCCAAAGTAATGCCTGTCACAGTGCAAGGTATGCCTGCTTGCCTCAGGGCACTTGCAGCCTGTGCAATGGTAACTGAAATGGCCACCACACTCACCCTAGGCCACACAACAATACTTCACACCACTCATGATGTTCTAACCATTTTAAAAGGGTTACACACACAACACATGTCAGCTCAGCGCCTCAGTGGATATGAGGTTCTCCTTTTAAACAACCCCTCCCTCACCATTAAGTATGCCACCAACTCTTCAGGTCCTGCACCCATTCTCAACGCTCTACTGGGGCTCAAAGGTCCTGAAGACCACCCTCCTGAACCCCATGACTGCTCAGCTTCCATTGAGTCAGAAACATCCCCCAGACTGGACATGTCCCCTGTCCCTGTCCCCGACGCGGATGTCATTTTTGTAGATGGTTCCTGTAGCAGACCCAATGACACCACGTACCAAGCGGGTTATGCTATTGTCACTCTCCCTGACATTATTCTGGAAGCACAGCCCATTCCTTACCAGTCAGCACAGGCTGCAGAGCTCATTGCTCTCACAAGGGCTTGTCACCTTTACCAGAATAAACCAGTCACCATCTACACTGACTCCAAATACGCGTACGGCGTCATGCATGACCATGGGGTCATTTGGCGACGCCGTGGTTTCCTTGGAGCTGATGGAAAAGGCATATCACATGCCCAACTCATCTCTGACCTTCTGCATGCCATAACCCTGCCCTCTGACATTGCAATCCTCCATTGCAGGGCACACACGGGGGGGAAGGATGCAGTCTCCCTTGGAAATGCTCTTGCTGACTCTGCTGCCAAACATGCGGCCTCACAGCCCATCACTCAGGCCCACATGTCCATCATGACCCCCCCAGCTCTCGACAACCACTACCTGATCACCCAGTTACAGGCCTCAGCCTCCAAAGCCGACCTAGCTGACTGGACTTACCCAGTTTTGCAGAAGAATCCTAAAACAGGCTTAATCTGCAAAGAGGGGAAACCTTGTATACCCCAGTCCAGTGCACCCTTGTTTATTGCCCACTACCATGGCATAGGACACCACAGTAAGGCAACAACTACCTTACTCTTACGTAATGATTTCTATGTCACGGATGCCAAGTCATTAGTAGATCAGTATGTCAGTAGATGCATCACTTGTCTGCGAAACAACCCCAACAACCCTGACAAGGCAAAACATCAGCATCTTGAATACCCCACCACACCCTTTACACACCTGCAAATTGACTTCACCCATATCCCAGGTACTGGTAAACAGGAGTATGCCCTGGTCATTGTAGACATGTTCTCTCGATGGCCAGAGGTATTCCCCACTAAATCTGAGGATGCAAAGACAGTTGCTAGGATCCTAACTCAGGAAATCATCCCCAGATGGGGGTGCCCATTGCAAATCAATAGTGATAAAGGCTCCGCCTTTACAGCAAAAATTACACAGGCCTTGGTAAAGGCCCTGCAGGTGGAATGGAAATTCCACATCCCGTATCACCCGCAGAGTTCAGGGGTCGTAGAACGCATGAATAGGACCCTCAAAGACAAGCTTAGGAAGGCCACAGGGGGTACCTTCCATAAATGGAAGAAGGTCCTTCCTATTATCCTAGCAGAGATCAGAATGACCCCACAAAAGACTCTGGGTTACTCCCCATTTGAAATACTAATGGGTAGGCCTTTTCCTACACCCTGGGCTAAGAAACCACTAGTAATACAGGAAGGAGATCTAGAACTCATCAGAGAAGAGTATGTCAGGTCCCTGATAACAAAACTGAATGAAATTGAACATGAGGTTGTTTGTAAAAACCCTTTGAATCCACAGGAACCTACACACCCCTTTAAAGTCGGAGACAGAGTCGTGGTGAAGGTGCTCCCCAGGAACAAGAGCCCAGGAGACTTCACCTATGGTCCAGAGACAGAGGTCGTAGCAGTTACCCGAACAGCAGTCCTGACAGAGGAAAGTCCTACCTGGATCCATGCATCCCGAGTAAAAAAGGTTCCTAGACCAGACCTAGAGAGGGAAGCAAGTGATTCCAGTGAGGTACGAACCGGGGCAGACAGCCCTGACCTCCCACCTAGCGAAGAAAGAAGAACAGAAGAAGATGAGGAACCTGTCCCCTATCTTTATCCTGGGGACTATCTCGATAGCCCTACTGGCCCTCATTCACCTCACAATATGTGAAGTCGACATCACACAAACAGATGGGGTCCCCACCTTGTGGTACAATTCCTCCAATACACACGTAGCCACATACATCCTTGATTATTTCATGTTCCCTAAACTTGCTGACAACAAACATTTCATACAGCAGAAAAGGAAATCAGGAATGTCTGAGACAGTATATATTTGTGTTACTGACGAATGGTACTATGACATTAGATATTATGGATCTAATTGTAATTCCTGGGAAGCTGTGGGGTGGAATACAGGAACAGATTGGGGATATCGCCCATCAGCTGCCAGAAACAGATATGGTCAACATCTGAACCTACTTCAAAGATTGTCTATTCATAAAATGGAAGAGGGCCCAGACTCATATCGGTTCAGGCTAAACATAGTGCATCCCAGCAACCGGGATAATGCAACTTATGTAGTTGGTATATGGTGGCAAGCAGGATACTATAGTGCAAGACAAAGGTTTTATTTATGGGATATGTACAAAAACCCAAAATATCAGCCCAAAATTGACCCCCAAAATAAACCCTTAAAACCCCATATTTCCACTTTTAAGGATATGGTTGCCATTAATGACCCTACTTTTAAAGACACTTTAGCCATTGAAACTGGTTTCTCTGACATTAATTTCTGGTTAGAATGGATGAAGTATAGTGCTAGCAAACATAATAAAAGTAACTGTTATGTCTGTGGCAAATCTAGGCCCCACCTAGGTACAGTGCCCCTTAATATACCCCTAGAACAGGAAAATTGTTTTTTCAGCCTTTTTAATGACACCAAAACAAATGACAGTCAGTGCGAAATGTGGAAAAGGGAATATCCCATATTGTCAAAAAATCCCAACCCAGGAAATACCATAACCATATATCCTGGAAACTATACCTGTTATACATCTAACATCACCCCAGGGAGAAATTTAAAAACCTTCCCACCAGGGTATTGTGCAAATAAAAGAACAACTGTTTTAGTCAACCAAACTAGATCACTAGGCGACATTTATTATATATGTGGGGATATGAAGCTTAGAACTAAATTAGACACACCATGGTATGGTGAGTGTGCCCTGGCCAAAGTCATAATGCCACTCCTAATGATCACCGATGACCCCAATCCTCCCTCTAATACTCCTGCTAATCGAAAGAAAAGAGCACTCCCAGGAGGTAGCTTTGACCCCCACGTGTACATTGATGCTATAGGGGTCCCAAGAGGTGTTCCAAATGAGTTCAAAGCTAGAGATGAGGTGGCTGCGGGTTTTGAGTCATTGTTCCCTATAGTAACTGTAAATAAAAACGTAGCCTGGATTAATTATATATATTATAATCAACAAAGATTTGTTAATGATACCAAAGATGCTCTTAAAGGTATAGCTGAACAGCTAGAAGCCACTTCCCAAATGACATTTCAAAATAGAATGGCCCTTGACATGATTCTAGCAGAAAAAGGCGGTACATGTGTTTACATTAGTAAGGTGGAAGGCTGTTGTACATATATTCCTGACAACACTGGTCCCAATGGTAAGGTTACTTTAGCCATAAACAAGTTAGAAACCTTATCCATAGAACTCAAGAAAAATTCAGGTATTGATAACCCATGGAGCCAATATTTTGGGTGGTTTGAAAATTGGAAACAGGCTCTTGTGCAAATAAGCATATTCATACTTGTAACTTTAATTCTTTTAGGCATTATAGTTTATTGTGTAATTCCCTGTGGAAAGAAACTTACCTCCAAAGGCATTGATAAGGCCCTGATGTACTATGATATAACCCCCAGTCCTGTCACCTCCTCTGATAGTAAGGGACCCGATGATTATGCCCAATATCTCAAGAACTGGAGGAACAAGAAAGGAGCCTCACTTAAGAATCATGTCATATAACAATCATGATTCTAAGAGGGGATTGAAGGGTTAAACATGCTATATGAATTGTTATGTGTTTGAATAGACACGTACGCACTCTCTACAAGATGCCTTTGTCTGTTCATATAATATAAGGCTTGTGTGTGTCTTATCTTCAAGGACAATTACATACTAGATCAAAACTGTTACTTCTGTGTGTTACTAAAATATCCCGCATGTAATGTCGTATGCTACTTCTATTTATCCAATCATATGCTTGCACATATTGTATACACCCATGTTTCTCTTCTATATAGTACGCTGTAATTTATTAAATAAACAGAGTGATTCTTAACTACATGGTGTCGTGTATTATCTGTAACGTTAAGGATTGCTCTCACTGACGTCAGTGGCCATCACATCGAGGTAATCAAAGAGAGGTAGGGATCCTTTCAGCTTACCATACTAGTCCATTAAACCAGGACTCTCTTGAATTAAACAGATTCTGTGGCTGATTAAAACCAGATGAAATGCAGGCTTGAAGTCAGCCAGCCACAGAACCTGTGTAATTAATTTATGTCATGGTTTCAAGGGGTGGTCTTCAGTATGCCGAGTGACGGGATCCCGGCGTACAGTATACCGGCGCTGGAATCCCGACAGCCGGCATACCGACACTTATTCTCCCTCGTGGGGGTCCACGACCCCCCTGGAGGGAGAATAAAATAGCGTGGCGCGCCACCATGCCCGTAGCGTGGCGAGCGCAGCGAGCCCGCAAGGGGCTCATTTGCGCTCGCCACACTGTCGGTAAGCCGGCGGTCGGGCTCCCGGCGCCGGTATGCTGGTCGCCGGGAGCCCGACCACCGGCATACCATACTGAACCCGTTTCAAGGGATAGTATGGTAAGCCTAATTATGTATGCATAAGCAACACTATGCCCCATAATGGTGTTTAAGGAGAAATAGATTTTAGGATAAGATATTTATGATTTGACTCATTTGGTGGACGGTCATGATTTATTTAAAGAGTCAATACAGGTTGAGTATCCCTTATCCAAAATGCTTGGGACCAGAGGTATTTTGGATATCGGATTTTTCCGTATTTTGGAATAATTGCATACCATAATGAGATATCATGGTGATGGGACCTAAATCTAAGCACAGAATGCATATATGTTTTATATGCACCTTATACACACAGCCTGAAGGTAATTTTAGCCAATATTTTTTATAACTTTGTGCATTAAACAAAGTGTGTCTACATTCACACAATTAATTTATGTTTCATATACACCTTATATACACAGTCTGAAGGTCATTTAATACAATATTTTTAATAACTGTGTGTATTAAACAAAGTTTGTGTACATTGAGCCATCAAAAAACAAAGGTTTCACTATCTCACTCTCACTCAAAAAAGTCCGTATTTCGGAATAATCCGTATTTCGGATATTTGGATATGGGATACTCAACCTGTATCACTTTTCATTTGATGTAATATAAACCACCCCTTCCATCACACTTTCAGAATTGTTGTACATAGTTATACTGGCTTGTTACTACAACGCCTTACTTATCACCTTATGAAATGTGTTGGCACTCTGTTTTCTGATCAGTTTGTACCTGACTAGGATATAATTACATAAACTGCGGAAATTATCTGGAGAAGTCATAATTACAGTGATTAATGCACCCACAGACGTTTCATCCAATTGTTTTATGTAAGCCTCGCCCAAGCTGTTTAATCCCAGTTGACAGCTAGGACCTACTTTAATATGACGAACTGCTTATTTTTCTACCGTTTAGCCGCTCTTTAATTTTTTTGTTGCGCCAAATAAGTCTTTAAACTGTATGCACATGCGATGTGAAGATGCTCTGACTATACAATGAAAAAAGGCATAATGGGCAAAATGTACTAAAGCTGAAAAAAACGGGTGAAAACTCCAGAAATCCCGTCTTTGGAATTTTGGCCGCATTTCCATATGTAGCAAGCGCAGGAATGCAATACATTTGGGAGTTTGGAGCTTGTGGGTAATGCCATCTTTATGTGGCATTACCCAGTAGAAGCCTATGGGCTTCTTTTCGCAATAGTCTGCCGGGTACAGCAGCAAGTACTATTTGTATTTGGCTAAGCTATTAGGGCCTAGCTCCAAACAACTTAAAAAAGTGAACCGTCCGAGACTCAGTCCCCATTGATTTTAAAAATAATAGGGACTTTAGTATTTTGGGTTACTTATCTGAACGCAGATATTTCTGATACAGGGCCGTAAGTAGAGGTGTGTGAGTGGTGCTGTTGCACAGAGCGCAGTCCTCTGGGTGAGGACTGTCCAGTGTCCCTTGCTTCTGGCTAGTAGGGTGCCTGGAACGTCCTTTTTCAGTCTATGAAGCCTCAAGATGATGTCATGCACTTAGGGGCGTGCCTGCACAGGGCAGTCTGGAGCCCTGTTACAGTGCGGCTCTCATATCTCATCACTGTTCTACACCATTGGTACACAACACCAAATGATGGGAGGATAGTGTTGTTGTTGTTGTTGTTGTGATGTATGGTAGTGCCATACATTTTATATAATGACGTTTTATACTGAGGTGCGCATCCTTTCTACTATAAATTGCTACTGACTGTTAAAGATTAGGATATGCGTTTGGTTTGGTTTTCATATCACCATTTAAATTTGTACTAATTATATATGAAAGATAATAATTGTTAAAGGTTTTGTATTATTTCTTCTCTATTGTAAATAGTCAAGCAGAGATGTGTAATTTGAAGGTTCAGGACAGCAACTACTGTCGGACACCAGAAGTGAGAAGGGGTAATTATTGGTATATTCGGGGGAGGTTTATACTGTGGAGTGGTGGTCTAGTACTGGCTTGGTGAAGAAGTGTATACTGTAGCAGGTAGATCTGTGTAGAAGAAGGGTTTAGCAGGTATGTGTGTGTACACAAGAGGAACAGTTGGTGGAGGAAGCACAATACTAGGTATAGGAGGACAGTCTTTTCGGATAAGACTGCCTGTAGGGACCTCGCAGGGACAGAGTGTTTAAGCAACCGCTGTCCCTGAAAGGATTTTTCCTGCAGTACGCAGCAGGGAAAAGTAAAAATTGCTAATAATTGCGTTGATATTAGATGAAAATCTTTGAGCCACTTTTGTGATTTCTGGTAAATAGACCCCAGTGAATCTAGGCCTCCTGTCCTATTCTGAGGCATCTGCTCCTGTTATTTGAGAGGAGTATTTGCTACTTATGCGAAGCTGGTCACATATATTTTAAACTCTGCATGGGTAGCAGAGCTAATTTTGTTCCTGGGCGTATTTTACGTTTGCACTTATTTGCACATTGCGTCCAACTCTGAATTAGGTCCTATATTAGACATGTAATATTCCTGTGCTGCTCACATTCCCTATTTGACATCTTTGCCATTTTCATTTTTCCTTGAAGCTCAGAGTGAACCTTAGACTTAAGCTGCAATTAAACGGTGAGGTGAAGCTATTTTAAGCCTGTGGATAAGACGTGAAAACCTACGCATGCTCACCAAACGTCAAGTGTAAAAAATGCAGGAAGAAACAATCTGTGCCTGCCTGAGAAAGAGAGCGAGGAATGACAGATGTAAATTGGAGGTGTGACTCAAAAAAAGATGATGTCATGTCTTCGAGGATAGTTGGGAGCAAATTGATAATAGAACTACAGCAGGTGGCGCTAGAGAGAAATAATTCACATATGATGGGACTTTGAGGGATTTTTAATGATACTAAAGTCTGACAAAAGCAAGAGGACACAGGCTACCATTGTTTTTGGAAAGAATTTAGCTTGTTTAATTGCTGTTCTGTATGTTAGTGTTACATGCAGACAGCTTCATGCCACAATGACTTAGTGCAGCAGTCTTTCCCTTAGTGCAGCATTCTTTCCCTTAGTGGAGCAGTCTTTCCCTTAGTGCAGCGTCTTTCCCTTAGGGCAGCATTCTTTCCCTTAGTGCGGCATTCTTTCCCTTAGTGCGGCATTCTTTCCCTTAGTGCAGCATTCTTTCCCTTAGTGCAGCAGTCTTTCCCTTAGTGCAGCAGTCTTTCCCTTAGTGCAGCATTCTTTCCCTTAGTGGAGCAGTCTTTCCCTTAGTGGAGCAGACTTTCCCTTAGTGCAACATTCTTTCACTTAGTGGAGCATTCTTTCCCTTAGTGGAGCAGTCTTTCCCTTAGTGCAGCATTCTTTCCCTTAGTGGAGCAGTCTTTCCCTTAGTGCAGCAGTCTTTCCCTTAGTGCAGCATTCTTTCCCTTAGTGGAGCAGTCTTTCCCTTAGTGCAGCAGTCTTTCCCTTAGTGCAGCGTTCTTTCCCTTAGTGCAGCGTTCTTTCCCTTAGTTCAGCGTTCTTTCCCTTAGTGGAGCAGTCTTTCCCTTAGTGCAGCAGTCTTTCCCTTAGTGGAGCAGTCTTTCCCTTAGTGGAGCAGTCTTTCCCTTAGTGGAGCAGACTTTCCCTTAGTGCAGCATTCTTTCCCTTGGTGGAGCATTCTTTCCCTTGGTGCAGCATTCTTTCCCTTAGTGGAGCATTCTTTCCCTTAGTGGAGCGGTCTTTCCCTTAGTGCAGCATTCTTTCCCTTAGTGCAGCATTCTTTCCCTTAGTGGAACAGTCTTTCCCTTAGTGGAGCAGTCTTTCCCTTAGTGCAGCATTCTTTCCCTTAGTGCAGCATTCTTTCCCTTAGTGCAGCATTCTTTCCCTTAGTGGAGCAGTCTTTCCCTTAGTGGAGCAGACTTTCCCTTAGTGCATCATTCTTTCCCTTAGTGGAGCATTCTTTCCCTTAGTGGAGCAGTCTTTCCCTTAGTGCAGCAGTCTTTCCCTTAGTGCAGCATTCTTTTCCTTAGTGCAGCATTCTTTTCCTTAGTGCAGCATTCTTTCCCTTAGTGCAGCATTCTTTCCCTTAGTGGAGCAGTCTTTCCCTTAGTGCAGAAGTCTTTCCCTTAGTGTAGCATTCTTTCCCTTAGTGGAGCAGTCATTCCCTTAGTGCAGCAGTCTTTCCCTTAGTGCAGCATTCTTTCCCTTAGTGGAGCAGTCTTTCCCTTAGTGGAGCAGACTTTCCCTTAGTGCAGCATTCTTTCCCTTAGTGCAGCATTCTTTCCCTTAGTGGAGCAGTCTTTCCCTTAGTGCAGCAGTCTTTCCCTTAGTGGAGCAGTCTTTCCCTTAGTGCAGCATTCTTTTCCTTAGTGCAGCATTCTTTCCCTTAGTGCAGCAGTCTTTCCCTTAGTGCAGCAGTCTTTCCCTTAGTGGAGCAGTCATTCCCTTAGTGCAGCAGTCTTTCAATTAGTGCAGCAGTCTTTCAATTAGTGCAGCGTTCTTTCCCTTAATGCAGCGTTCTTTCCCTTAGTGGAGCAGACTTTCCCTTAGTGGAGCAGTCTTTCCCTTAGTGCAGCATTCTTTCCCTTAGTGCAGCATTCTTTCCCTTAGTGCAGCATTCTTTCCCTTAGTGCAGCAGACTTTTCCTTAGTGCAGCATTCTTTCCCTTAGTGCAGCATTCTTTCCCTTAGTGGAGCAGTCTTTCCCTTAGTGGAGCAGACTTTCCCTTAGTGCAGCATTCTTTTGTCCATGTGGAACTAGTTAAAAAATAAATTGTTTGTCTTTCATTACACAGACCGGTAGGCTGTGCTTCAGCTCGTAGTGTTGTCAGACAATGGGCCTGATTCAGAATGGGGTGCTCCTGTGAAGTTGCAGGAGCGATAAAATGTCAATGCTTGTATCATCCAACCTCCCCTGGAGTAGCGTGCACCTAAATATGCAGATGCCCAATTTCTGCGTCTCTGCGCGCTGTTAACACCGCCGGTGATTCTGGACATGCCACCATTGGCGCACCATCGTAGATGCAGATTGTTCTTCTGTACATGACATCTGTCGACTCGGCTGTGCATCTGGGAGTCCAGCCACTTTCCCTGACATTCCCTCGACACTCCCATAACTCGCCCATGAAACTGCCTTTTATGGTGGTTTGGGGTTTTCTGAGTTTTGTATGCATGCACAGTAGCAAATAATCTCAAGTATGTGAACATCGACATTGCATGCAGTTTGCGTGTGCCCCAAAGTCAGGCCCAATGTCTGCAGTCTGCTATGTTGGAGGAGGATTAGAGGCGCCAACGTGTGTGTGTGTGGGGGGGGGGGGGGTTACTAGAGGGTACTAATTACCAGAGCAGGCCCTAACCAATATGATGCCCTAGGCAAATTTTGGCTGGTGCCCCCTAGCACCACTGCTAGTTCCGCCTCTGACCCTGCACTCCTTTCCCAGCACCATCACTCCTTTTCCATAGCAGTCCTCATTTTGATGTTCCTACCCCCTATATTTTAAAGAGGAACAGTGCTCACATTTGGCACAGTCCAAAACGGGGGGTGTTCTTGCTGGGAAGGGGCATGGCAGCACAATAGTACCCCCAATTCAAATTATGCCTCACAGTAGTGCAACTTTATTCATATTTTATCATGCGATAGTGTCCCTTATTCACGTTACATCACACAGTAATACCACTTTACCTTATAAACGTTACTCCTCACAGTAGTGCCGCTTATTCACATTACATCACACTGATTTGCTTCTTATTCACATTACACTACACCATATTGCTCTTTTTTCACATAAGAACACATATGCCACACAGTAGAGCACCATATACACATAATGCCACACATTAGTAAGGCATTTATACACATAATACCACACAGTAATGCACCTTACACTTATGACACACATTATTAATGTCCTAATAAACATAATGTGCCTTAAACGTTATGCCAACCTTATTTTCTCATACGTCCTAGAGGATGCTGGGGATGCTTCAAGAACCATGGGGTATAGACGGGATCCGCAGGAGACATGGGCACACTATAAGACTTTGAATGGGTGTGAACTGGCTCCTCCCTCTATGCCCATCCTCCAGACTCCAGTTAGATTCTGTGCCCAGTGTGACTGGATGCACGCTGAGGAGCTCTCCAGAGTTTCTCTGAAAAATACTTTATTAGGTTTGTCATTTTCAGGGAGAGCTGCTGGCTACAGGCTCCCTGCAGCGTGGGAGTGAGGGGAGAGAAGCAGACCTACTTCTTAAGAGTTCAAGGGCTCTGCTTCTTAGGCTACTGGACACCATTAGCTCCAGAGGGTTCGATCACTACGGTACGCCTAGCTGCTTGTTCCCGGAGCCGCGCCGTCACCCCCCTCACAAAGCCAGAAGATAGAAGCCGGGTGAGTATGAGAAGATCAGAAGACTTCAGTGATGGCAGAAGAGGTACCGCGCAGCGCCCGCGCTGCGCGCCATGCTCCCACACATAACACAGCACTGCAGGGCGCAGGGGGGGCGCCCTGGGCAGCATGAACACCTCAAATCAGACTGGCATGAGTTATAACAGTGCCCCGGGCACTAGTTAAGGGACCCCCGCCAGTATAAACATATTTTTAAGCGGGACTGAAGCACGCCATGTAGTGGGTGGGGCTTAGCCCACACAACTCTGACCAGCGCCATTTTCTCTCCTCAGAAGCTGCAGAGACGCTGGCCCTGTCCTCCACACTGCTGTACAAGTAACAGGGTGCAAAACGGGGGGGTCACAAATAATTTAATGCTGACTTGTATATCTATAAAGCGCTAACAGGTCTGGCCAATCATTTTACTGGCCTCAGTACCGGGATAGGCGCTGGGTGTGAGCTGGCAGAACTCTCTCTGTGTCTCTCTTGCAGGCTTTATTGTGGGTCTGTCTCCTATAGCCCCAGTGTGGTTGTGGGTGTCGGTACGTGTGTGTCGACATGTCTGAGGCTGAATGCTCTTCCCAGGAGGAGGCTGGAGCGGGGACAGAAAATACTGTGAGAGTGACCGTGTCGGCGCTGCCGACAGATGATTGGGTGAATATGTTGAGTGTTTTAAACGCAAATGTGACTAAGTTGACTAAGAGATTTGATAAATCTGAGTCTAAGAACCAGACATGGAGGAAATCCATGGAAGATGCTTTGTCACAGGCCCAGACCCCTTCGGGGGTCAGAGAAACGTGTATTTACCCAGATAGCGGATACAGATACCGACACGGACTCTGGTTCCAGTGTCGACTATAGTGATGCCAGATTACATCCAAAACTGGCTAAGAGTATTCAGTACATGATTGTGGCGATAAAAGACGTATTACATATCTCTGAAGACCCTGCTGTTCCTGATACTAGGGTCTGTATGTATAAAGGAAAGAAACCTGAGGTAACGTTTCCTCCCTCTCATGAACTGAACGCACTTTTTGAAAAGGCTTGGGAAAATCCTGACAAGAAGGTACATGTTCCCAAAAGAATTCCAGTGGCATATCCGTTCCCCTCTGGGGACAGGGAAAGGTGGGAGTTAATCCCCACGGTAGACAAAGCTTTATCGCGTCTATCCAAAAAGGTGGCGCTTCCGTCCCCTGACACGGCAGCCCTAAAGGATCCTGCGGATCGTAAGCAGGAACATACCCTAAAGTTAATTTATGTCACTACAGGGTCGCTACTCAGGCCTGCCGTTGCTTCGGCATGGGTGAGTAGCGCTATTGAAAAGTGGGCAGATAACTTGTCATTGAGGTAGATACCCTAGACAGGGATAGTGTGCTTTTGACTTTGTGTCACATCAGGGACGCTGCAGCATATTTAAAAGAAGCTGTAAGGGATATTGGCCTTTTGGGATCAAGGGCCAATGCCATGGCAGTCTCAGCAAGGAGAGCATTGTGGATTCATCAATGGAATGCTGATGCTGACTCTAAGAAGGCGATGGAGTCTCTACCGTTTAACGGTAAGGTCTTGTTTGGTGACGGCCTCACTGACCTGGTGTCTAAGGCCACCGCGGGTAAGTCTTCATTTTACCTTATGTTCCTGCACAGCAGAAGAAATCGCCTCACTATCAGATGCAGTCCTTTCGGCCCAATAAATTAAAAAAAGGACGTGGGTCCTCCTTCCTTGCTGCGAGGGGGAGAGGAAGGGGAAAAAGGTCACAGGCTGTGGCAAGTTCCCAGGAGCAGAAGTCCTCTCCGGCTTCTACCAAATCCACCGCATGACGCTGGGGCTCCTCTGCGGGAGTCCGCACTAGTGGGGGCACGTCTCAAACTCTTCAGTCAGGTCTGGGTGCACTCGGACCTGGATCCTTGGATAGTAGACATAGTAACCCAGGGGTACAAGTTAGAGTTTCAAGACGTGACCCCTCACCGATTTTTCAAATCGGCCTTGCCAGCTTCTCTTCCAGAAAGGGAGATAGTAAGTGCTGCGATACTAAAGTTGTGTCAAAATCAAGTGCTTGTCACGGTACCCCCGTCTCAACAGGGGGAAGGTTTTTATTCAAGCCTGTTCGTGGTCCCGAAGCCGGATGGCTCAGTCAGACCGATTCTAAATAAAATCCCTCAATTTCTTTCTGAAAAGATTCAAGTTCAAGATGGAGTCTCTACGAGCAGTGATCTCCAGTCTGGAGGAGGGGGATTTTATGGTGTCGGTCGACATAAAAGATGCCTACTTACATGTCCCCATATATCCTCCACATCAGGCTTACCTGAGATTTGCTGTGCAGGATTGTCATTACCAATTTCAGACGTTGCCGTTTGGTCTGTCCACGGCTCAGAGGATTTTCACCAAAGTAATGGCGGAAATGATGGTTCTCCTGCGCAGGCAGGGAATCACAATTATCCCGTACTTGGACGATCTCCTCATAAAGGCGAGGTCCAAGGAGCAATTGTTGAAGAATGTTGCCCTTTCACTGACGATTCTCCAACAACACGGTTGGCTCCTAAATTTGCCAAAATCACAGTTGGATCCAATGACACGGCTGTCGTTCCTGGGTATGATTCTGGATAGAGAATTGCAAAGAGTTTTTCTTCCAGTGGAAAAAGCTCTGGAAATATAGAATATGGTAAAACAGATTCTGAAACCGGCAAAGGTGTCAGTTCTTCACTGCACTCGGTTGCTGGGGAAGATGGTGGCGGCCTACGAGGCAATTCCGTATGGCAGGTTCCATGCCAGGGTGTTTCAATGGAACCTGCTGGACCAGTGGTCCGGGTCTCACCTGGACATGCACCGGAAAATAATTCTATCTCCCAGGATCAGAATTTCCCTTCTGTGGTGGCTGCACAGTTCTCACCTTCTGGAGGGACGCAGGTTCGGGATTCAGGATTGGATCCTGGTGACCACAGATGCAAGCCTTCGAGGCTGAGGAGCAGTCACACAGGGAAGAAACTTTCAGGAAAAGTGGTCAAGCCAGGAAGCTTGTCTACACATAAACATTCTGGAATTAAGAGCCATCTACAATGGCATACTGCAAGCAGAACATCTTCTTCGAGGTCTGCCGGTCTTGATTCAGTCAGACAACGTGACAGCAGTGGCGTACATAAACCGCCAAGGCGGAACAAAGAGCAGAGCGGCGATGGCCGAGGCCACGAAGATTCTTCGCTGAGCGGAAAGACATGCCAGCGCTCTGTCAGCGGTCTTCATTCCAGGAGTGGACAACTGGGAAGCAGACTTCCTCAGCAGACACGATCTCCATCCAGGAGAGTGGGGTCTTCATCAAGAGGTCTTTGCTGAAGTGACAAGTCGTTGGGGAGTTCCTCAAGTGAACATGATGGCGTCCCGCCTCAACAAGAAACTTCAGAGATATTGTTCCAGGTCAAGGGACCCTCAAGCGATAGCGGTGGACGCCCTAGTGACACCGTGGGGGTTTTCAGTCGGTCTATGTGTTCCCTCCACTTCCACTCATTCCAAATGTGATAAAAATTATAAGAAGAACAAGGGTTCAGGCTATCCTCATTGTTCCGGATTGGCCAAAAAGGGCCTGGTATCCAGATTTTCAGGAGTTGCTCATAGAAGATCCCTGGCCTGTTCCTTTTCGGGAGGACCTGTTACAACAGGGGCCGTGCGTGTATCAGGACTTACCGCGGCTGCGTTTGACGGCGTGGCAGTTGAACGCCAAATCCTAGCCCGAAAGGGTATTCCCAGTGAAGTCATTCCTGCACTTCTTCAGGCTAGAAAATAAGTAACGGCAAAGCATTACCACCGTATTTGGAGAAAATGTGTTTCTTGGTGTGAATCCAAGAAGGCTCCTACGGACGAATTTCACCTGGGGCGTTTTCTCCATTTCCTACAAGCAGGGGGTAAATTCACTAAGATGGGAGTTCTATTTAAGATAGGATGTTGCCCATAGCAACCAATCAGATTTTACTTCTCATTTATCTAGCACCTTGTAAAAGATAATACCTGGAATCTGATTGGTTGCTATGGGCAACATCCCATCTTAAATAGAACTCCCATCTTAGTAAATTTACCCCCAGGTGTGAATGCGGGCCTAAAGTTAGGCTCTATTAAAGTACAGATTTCAGCCTTGTTGATCTTTTTTCAAATAGAATTGGCCTCCCTTCCAGAAGTTCAGACCTTCGTAAAAGGCGTGCTGCACATCCAACCTCCCTTTGTGCCCCCAGTGGCACAATGGGACCTTAATGTGGTGTTGCAAGTCTTGCAATCACATTGGTTTGAACCTTTGCGCAAGGTTTAATTAAAATTCCTTACTTGGAAAGTGGTCATGTTGTTGGCCTTGGCGTCTGCAAGGCGAGTGTCTGAGTTGGCGGCTTTGTCTCACAAAAGCCCATATTTGATTTTCCATGCTGATAGAGCGGAGTTGAGAACTCGTCAGCAATTTCTGCCAAAAGTGGTTTCATCATTTCATGAGAACCAGCCAATTGTGGTGACAGTGGCTACTGACGCCTTGGCGGAGTCAAAGTCTCTCGATGTGGTCAGAACTTTGAAGATCTATGTCGCCAGAACGGCGCAGATTAGGACAACAGAGGCTCTGTTTGTCCTGTGGGCTCCCAACAATATTGGGGCTCCTGCTTCTAAGCAGACTATTGCGCGCTGGATTTGTAATACGATTCAGCAGGCTCATTCTACGGCAGGATTGCCGTTACCGAAATCGGTGAAAGCCCATTCTACCAGAAAGGTGGGCTCATCCTGGGCGGCTGCCCAGGGAGTCTCGGCGTTACAACTTTGCCGAGCTGCTACTTGGTCGGGTTCAAAAACATTTGCGAAGTTTTACAAGTTTGATACCCTGGCTGAGGAGGACCTCTTGTTTGGTCAATCGGTGCTGCAGAGTCATCCGCACTCTCCCGCCCGTTCTAGAGCTTTGGTATAAACCCCATGGTTCTTAAAGCATCCCCAGCATCATCTAGGACGTATGAGAAAGTAGGATTTTAATACCTACCGGTAAATCCTTTTCTCTTAGTCCATAGAGGATGCTGGGCGCCCGTCCCAGTGCGGGCTGTATCTGCAGTTTGGTTATTGTTACGCTCATGTTGCGTTGAGTTCAGTCAATCTGTGACTGTTGTTGGTCATGCCATTGCATGCGTTGTTGTTGAATGCCATGTTGTATGGCGTGTTAGTGGTGTGAGCTGGTATGTATCTCACCTTAGTTTAAAATAATTAAATAAATCCTTTTCCTCGAAATGTCCGTCTCCTTGGGCACAGTTCCTATAACTGGAGTCTGGAGGAGGGGCGTAGAGGGAGGAGCCAGTTCACACCCATTCAAAGTCTTATAGTGTGCCCATGTCTCCTGCGGATCCCGTCTATACCCCATGGTTCTTGAAGCATCCTCTACGGAC
Organism: Pseudophryne corroboree; assembly: GCF_028390025.1. Taxonomy (NCBI): domain Eukaryota; kingdom Metazoa; phylum Chordata; class Amphibia; order Anura; family Myobatrachidae; genus Pseudophryne; species Pseudophryne corroboree. The sequence continues at coordinate 874,153,929 of NC_086445.1, forward strand.
TAAGAGAAAAGGATTTACCGGTAGGTATTAAAATCCTATTTAATGCCCTCATACACATAAGGTACCTTACACATATGCCACACATTATTCATGCCCTTATACACATAGGCCCTCATTCCGAGTTGTTCGCTCGTTGCCAAATTTCGCTATATTGCGATTAGTTGCTTACTGCGCATGCGCAATGTTCGCAGAGCGCATGCGCTTAGTTATTTTACTCAAAAGTTAGGTATTTTACTCACGGCATTACGAGGAATTTTCTTCGTTCTGGTGATCGGAGTGTGATTGACAGGAAGTGGATGTTTCTGGGCGGAAACTGGCCGTTTTATGGGTGTGTGTGAAAAAACGCTGCCGTTTCTGGAAAAAACGCGGGAGTGGCTGGAGAAACGGGGGAGTGCCTGGGCGAACGCTGGGTGTGTTTGTGACGTCAAACCAGGAACGAAACTGACTGAACTGATCGCAGTGGCAGATTAAGTGTCGAGCTACTCGGAAACTGCTAAGAAATTTCTATTCGCAATTTTGCGAATCTTTCGTTCGCAATTCTGCTATGCTAAGATACACTCCCAAAGGGCAGCGGCATAGCATGTGCTAAAAGCAGCTAGCGAGCGAACAACTCGGAATGAGGGCCATAATGACACACATTATGTCCCTTTGACATATTCCGCACATTATTAGTGCACTTATACACATAATGACACACATAGTGCCCTTTACACATTGGCTGCACATTATTAATGCATTTATACAGATGACACACATAATGCCTCTTACACATATGCCGAACACTACTGCACAACCAACCCACCCGCACACAGCACTCACATGGCCATTAACACTGTGACCTCTGCTTGGACACAGAGGTGTCCTCATACATCTTGCCTCAATACGCCATGCAGCAGGAGATGTCTGGCGTGAGTCAGCTTGCAGCTCTGCTAACGTCGGGCACCTTTTTTGATGACAATTCATATTATTTGCATTACTAAGTGGTTAGGATACACCAGCAGCTTCTGCTGATTAAAATGATATGTGGCATGCCTATATTCTGTGTGCGACTGTGACTGCATCTGCATACAAAATGCTACGTTACAGTGATTTCCAGGAATACACTGTAACGTAGCATTTCGTGTGCAGATACAGCTGCAGTCACACACAGAATATAGGCATGCCGCATATCATTTAAATCGGCAGAATCTGCTTGTGCCCCTAGGCATACCAAATGCCCTAGGCATTTGCCTAGTTTGCCTATGCCCATGGTCGGCTCTGCTAATTACCCAACCCGGGCTTGTTGGAGGGGCCCTCCATGAGCTGTGTTTGCTGCAGCCTCCCCCCTCTTACCTGTAAGCAGTAGCAGTTACTCTCCCAGCCCATCATAAGTAGCGTGGGGCCAGAGAGGCTGCTGCCACTGAGCTTGTGTGTGTGAGGGGGACACACCGATCACACTGATCATACCCCTCCTTAGATTTGCCCCAACTGAGGGTGTCATGACGCCCCCCTGTTCATCGCTCAGCACCTACAAATACATTTTAGGTATGGTATTAGTGAGTACTAGTGTGTATGAGGTAACATTTCAGTGTTTATAATGATGGCATCTATATTTAAGTCAGGGCCGGTTCTTGGCCTTGTGGCGCCCCGGGCAAAATATAGGGGCGTGGCTTCAAATGGGGGCGTGGTCACAACGCTGAAAGAAAAAAATAAATAAAAAAAGTATACTTACCATCCCCGTTCCTGATCCAGACCGCTGCAGACCCCCTCCGCCGGCGGCGCCGCTCTTCTCCTCTCCTCTCTTCGATCTATGGGAGAGACGTTATTACGTCTCTCCCATAGAACAGCATAGACACTAGAGGTCAATTATGACCCCTAGTGTCTGTGCCACTATGCTGTGCGGTGCGCGATGACGTAATCGCGCACCGCACAACTAAGGTCCTCTCAATGAAGGGAAACTAGACGCTACTCGTCTGGTTCCCTTCAAAGCGGGGGGGCACAACAGGGCACTGCGGGGGGCACAGTGGCGGATCTTGCCCTGGTGCGGCGCCCTCCGGAAGGCGGCGCCCCGGGCAAAAGTACCGCTTGCCCGTGGCAAGAACCGCCACTGATTTAAGTACAGAAGCAGGGAATGTTCATTTTCCTTTCTCTTACGTCCTAGAGGATTCTGGGGTCCACATTAGTACCATAGGGTATAGATGGGTCCACTAGGAGCCACTGGCACTTTAAGAGTTTAATAGTTTGGGCTGGCTCCTCTCTCTATGCCCCTCCTACCAGACTCACAGCTGTGTGAGCTCCATAGGAGTTTTTCTAGTTTTTCTAGTTTTATTTTTTTCATTAGAGTTTAGGCACAGGGAGGCTGCTGGCAACAGCCTCCCTGCTTCGTGGGACTTAGGGGGGGAGTAGTGTCCAACCCTGAAAGGTTAATGGCCACTATCTACGCTGACAGGACACTGAGCTCCTGAGGGTGATGATCGTTAGCCGCCCGAGGCGACCGCTCACTCCCGCAGCATGCCGCCACCCCCTAACAGCCAGAAGATTCCGGTGGCGAGTGAGTCACCGGCGACCCGACAAGCGGGGAGCCAGTGTGAATGGCGGCAACAGGGTAGGAGTGCAGTACTAACTGCGCTCCGGAGAGCTCAGCGGTACACAGTGCGGCACTATGAGGGATGCCGTGAGCCAGCGCAGATACCCTACACTGGTCACTCAAGGCTATCGGGGACCTCAGTAACGCTGCTAGCAAAATCCTCAGGGCAGTATAATCTTTTGAAAATGTGGGAAGAGGCGCCATTTCCAGGGGCGGAGCTTTTCAGAGCAGACCCAGCAGCGTTTAGCGCCATTTTCTCCCTGCAGATACAGCACAGAGACGCTGACAGGGAGTGCTGTCCCTCCATACAACTCCAGCTATCCTTTGCGGTACCAGAGGGATGTAGAAGGAGGGGAGGCTGTGTAGTCTATTAAAGTACACAGTCAGCGCCAGGTTAGTTATACTACCTAATTGAGCGCTGTGTGTGTGCTGGCTCCAAGCTCTGTGTTTCTCTGAAGGTACTTGGGAGGGAAACTGTGTCTGACATTTTCCTGTGTGAGTGTAGTGTATGTTTTCTCACATAGCCATGTCCAGGGACTCTGGCCCTCATTCCGAGTTGTTCGCTCGCTAGCTGCTTTTAGCAGCCGTGCAAACGCTAAGCCGCTCCCCTCTGGGAGTGTATCTTAGCTTAGCAGAAGTGCGAACGAAAAGATTGCAGAGCGGCTACAAAAAAAGATTGTGCAGTTTCTGAGCAGCTCCAGACCTACTCCTAGCTTGCGATCACTTCAGACTGTTTAGTTCCTGTTTTGACGTCACGAACATGCCCTGCGTTCGGCCAGCCACGCCTGCGTTTCCCCAGGCATGCCTGCATTTATATCTGACACGCCTGCGTTTTTACACACACTCCCCGAAAACAGTGAGTTACCACCCAGAAACACCCACTTCTTGTCAATCACTCTGCGGCCACCAGTGCGATTGAAAAGCGTCGCTAGACCTTGAGAGAAACTGCATCGGCTTTTGTGAAAGTATGTAGCGCGTGCGCATTGCGCCGCATGCGCAGAAGTGCCGCTTTTTTACCTAATCGCTGCGCTGTGAACAAAAACAGCTAGCGAACAACTCGGTATGACCACCTCTGTGTCTTATGCTGCAGAGGACGTTTCATCCCCAGAGGAATCCATCCATGTAACCAGGAATGTAATATATTGTCTCAGATTCCTATTACTGAGCCAGAATGGCTGACTTCTATTAAGGGAATGATCTCTTAGATTTCTACTAGGGTAGCTCGTACTGAGACTGAAACTCAGGTTTTAAAGAAATCTATGGAAGTTTGGTCACGTTCTGTTCCTATTCCTTCTAAAACCCCTAGCATATAACCGACGAAACGTGCACTTGCCCATATTATGCAAGATGACATGGATACCGACTCAGAAGGTGACGGGGATGTGCTGAGGGGGGCTGGATCCCTGGCTAAGGGGGTGCAGCTCATGATTGAGGCCATTAGAGATGTGTTAAACATTACTGACACACCACCTGAGCAGGTTGAGGAGGCTTACTTCACAGACAATAGGAAAGCCTTGCTAACCTTCCCTGCGTCTAAAGAATTCAATGCTTTATTTGAAAATCCTGGGAAACCCCGGCGAAAAAATTCCAGATCCCCAAGAGGGTTCTGGTTGCTTTTCCCTTCCCTGAGGAGGATAGAAAAAGATGGGAAACCCACCCATAGTTGACGCATCTGTCTCCAGACTGTCAAAAAAAGTAGATTTACCTGTCCCTGGATCTACCGCGTTAAAAGAACCAGCTGATCATAAGATTTACACTATGCTCAAATCCATATACACTGCTTCAGGGGTGGCGTTAAGGCCTACTATTGCCTGTGCATGGATCTCAAAAGATATAGTAAAGTGGTCAGGTATGTTACTACAGGACTTAGATACAATGGATAGAAGTGACATTGAACTGTTTTTACGTAACATACAGGATTCTGCGGGATTCATGGTGGAATCCATGAAGGACCGGAGTACGCTGAATGCAAGGATATCTTCCATGTCTGTCTCGCCTCGCAGGAGACTCTGGCTACGCCAATGGTCGGCAGACGTGGAATCCAGGAGAAGTGTGGAGAACTACCCTACACAGGTCAGGCTCTATTTGGGGAAGCGTTGGATGCGTGGATTTCCACGCCAGCCGTGGGTAAGTCACCTTTTCTTCCCTCAGCTATGACTTCTACGAAGAAGCCCTTTTCTTCATCTGCATCGCAGTCCTTTCGGACCGCTAAGACAAAAAAGTCCAAGCCTCCTACCACCTTCTTTAGAGGTGGGCGGGCAAAATCCAAAAAGTCTGCACCTGCAGGCTCCCAGGACCAGAAGCCTGCTTCTGATTCCTCAAAATCCTGAGCATGACGGTGGACCGCACAGCCTGGAGGACGGACTGGTGGGTGCGAGGCTCAGACGTTTCAGCCACGTCTGGGTGTCGTCCGGCCTGGATCCCTGGGTACAGAATATTGTGTCCCAGGGGTACAGACTGGAGTTTCAAGAACTCCCGCCTCACCGGTTCTTAAAATCAGGCTTGCCAGCTCTACTGACATGGCTATCCTACAGGAAGCCATCCAAAAATTTGAAAAGTCAGAGGTCATTGTTCCAGTTCTACCTCATATGCAACACATGGGTTACTATTCAAACCTTTTTGTGGTACCGAAACTGGATGGTTCGGTCAGACCGATTTTGAACTTGAAATCGTTAAACCCTTATCTGAGGGAGTTCAAGTTCAAAATGGAGTCTCTGAGAGCAGTGATCTCAGGTCTGGAGGAGGGAGAGTTTCTGGTATCCCTGGATATCAAGGATACGTACCTCCACATTCCGATTTGGCCGCTGCACCAGGCTTATCTCAGATTTGCACTGTTAGACAGTCATTATCAGTTTCAGGCTGTACCATTCGGTCTCTCCACGGCACCGAGGGTATTCACCAAGGTGATGGCAGAGATGATGGTTCTCCTCCGCAGACAGGGAGTGAACATAATTCCATATCTGGACGATCTGCTGATAAAGGCATCGACCAGGGAGACGTTGTTGCAGTCCATTGCTCTCACGACTCGTCTGCTCTGGGAACATGGTTGGATCCTGAACTTTCCAAAGTCCCATTTGGAGCCGACAAGGAGATTGTCTTTCCTGGGAATGATCCTCGACACAGAAGTGCAGAGGGTGTTTCTACTGGAGGAGAAAGCGTTGGTGATACAAACAATGGCCCGGGATGTCCTGAAGCCAGCCCGGGTTTCGGTTCATCAGTGCATTCGCTTTCTGGGGAAGATGGTTGCCTCCTACGAGGCTCTACAAGACGGAAGATTTCATGCTCGAGCCTTCCAATTGGATCTCCTAGACAAGTGATCGGGTTCTCATCTTCATATGCACCTGAGGATACGTCTGTCGCCGAAAGCAAGGATTTCACTCCTCTGGTGGCTGCAAATACCTCACCTTCTGGAGGGCCGCAGGTTCGGGATTTAGGACTGGATCCTTCTAACCAAAGATGCAAGTCTCCGGGGATGGGGCACCGTCACTCAAGGGGAAACCTTCCAAGGAAGGTGGTCAAGTCTGGAATCCAGTCTTCCAATAAACATTCTGGAACTAAGAGCCGTGTACAACGGTCTTCTCCATGCGGCACATCTTCTGCGAGATCGAGCCATTCAAGTACAGTCGGACAATGTAACGACGGTGGCCTACATAAACCGACAGGGCGGAACGAAGAGCAAAGCTGCAGTGTCAGAGGTAACTAGAACCATCCTCTGGGCAGAAAAACAAAAAACACGCGCTGGCGCTGTCAGCAATTTTCATTCCGGGAGTGGACAACTGGGAAGCGGACTTCCTCAGCAGACACGATCTCCATCCAGGAGAGTGGGGCCTCCATCCAGAGGTGTTCACGGAGGTGACAAATCTTTGGGGGGTTCCTCAAATAGACATGATGGCCTCCCGCATCAACAAGAAGCTTCGGAGGTATTGTTCCAGGTCAAGAGACCCGCAAGCAATGGCGGTGGACACCCTGGTGACTCCGTGGGTGTTCCAGTCGGTGTACGTGTTTCCTCCACTTCCTCTCATTCCAAGGGTTCTAAAGCTCATAAGGAGAACAAGAGTTCAGGCAATTCTCATTGCTCCGGACTAGCCAAGAAGGGCTTGGTACGCGGATCTTATGTGTCTACTGCTGGAAGATCTGAGGCCTCTTCCTCTTCGGGAGGACCTGCTACAACAGGGGCCGTTCGCTTATCAAGACTTACCGCGGCTACGTTTAACGTCATGGAGGTTCAACGCCAGATATGAGCTCGGAAGGGCATTCCGAACAAGGTTATTCCTACCCTGATACAGGAAAGGAGTTACGTCTAAACATTTCCATCACATTTGGAAGAAGTATATATCTTGGTGTGAATCTAAGAGGTTTCCTACGGTGGAGTTTCAACTGGGACGGTTTCTCCTCTTCCTGCAAGCAGGTGTGGATATGGGCCTGAGGTTGGGATCCGTAAAGGTCCAGATTTCGGCCTTATCCATCTTCTTCCAGAAACAGCTGGCTTCCCTCCCTGAGGTTCAGACTTTTTTTTAAAGGGGTTCTGCACATCCAGCCTCCCTTTGTGCCGCCTACGGCACCCTGGGATCTTAACGTGGTGTTGCAGTTCCTCCAATCGGATTGGTTCGAACCTCTACAGGAGGTTGAGGTCAAGTTTCTCACGTGGAAGGCTGTTACTCTGTTGGCCTTAGCTTCTGCTAGATGTGTATCGGAGCTGGGGGCTTTGTCCTTTGTCTTGTAAAAGCCCCTATTTGATCTTCCATGAAGATAGAGCTGACCTCCGGACCCGTCAGCAGTTCTTTCCAAAGGTTGTGTCGGCTTTTCATATCAACCAACCTATTGTGGTGCCAGTTGCTACTGACTCCTCAATTCCATCAAAGTCCTTGGATGTTGTAAGTGCACTTAAAATATATGTGAAGAGGACTGCTCGTCACAGAAAATTGGACTCTCTGTTTGTCCTGTATGATCCCAAGAAACTTGGGTGTCCTGCTTCTAAGCAGACGATCTCTCGCTGGATTAGGTTTACTATCCAGCATGCGTATTCTACGGCAGGATTGCCGTATCCAAAATCTGTTAAGGCCCACTCTACTCGTAAGGTGGGTTCTTCCTGGGCGGCTGCCTGGGGTGTCTCGGCTTTACAGCTTTGCCGAGTGGCTACTTGATCTGGGTCGAACACGTTTGCAAAATTCTACATGTTCGATACTTTGGCCTCTGAGGACCTTAAGTTTGGTCAATCAGTTCTGCAGGAGCCTCCGCGCTCTCCCTCCCATTCTGGGAGCTTTGGTACATCCCCATGGTACTAATGTGGACCCCAGCATCCTCTAGGACATAAGAGAAAATAGGATTTTTATTACCAACCGGTAAATCCTTTTCTCGTAGTCCGTAGAGGATGCTGGGCGCCCGCCCAGCGCTTCGTTATCCTGCAGTGGTTACTTGATTCAGTACTGCTTTGTTCTTACTTAAGTACTGCGTTATTGCTTGGTTCAGTACTGTTATTCAGCTGTTGCTGAGTTTTCAAGCTAGTTAGCTTGGTTTGCCTTGTTTGTGTGAGCTGGTTTGAATCTCGCCACTATCTGTGTAAAATCTTTCTCTCGAAGTTGTCCGTCTCCTCGGGCACAGTTTCTAGACTGAGTCTGGTAGGAGGGGCATAGAGGGAGGAGCCAGCCCACACTATTAAACTCTTAAAGTGCCAGTGGCTCCTAGTGGACCCGTCTATACCCCATGGTACTAATGTGGACTCCAGCATCCTCTACGGACTACCAGAAAGGGATTTACTGGTAGGTAATAAAAATCCTATTTTTTGTAATGTATGTCAGTTCAATAATTGCTTTTGAAAGTTATATGGTGTTTCAAAGTAAAACTGAACCCATTCTACTTTATACAGAGACATACAGTAATAAGTCAGTATGATACATGACACCACCATGGGTAACTACTATCTACCCCCACTAAAATAATAAGGGGGGCGCCAGTGCTGTGTTTTGCCCAGGCCCTAATACAGTATGTCTACTACTCTATTTACAGCTCTGCACATGGATGGCTGAATTGTTTGACATCTGGCAGTACACGCAGCTGGATCACTGCCTTGTGGGCACCAGTTGGTGCAGTCAGAAGATGACTTTCACAGTCACACAGGGCTATAGTAGTCATTGTCCAACTCCATTTGTGGACATACAGTAGCCAATAATAATTTTATAGACTTTTGTGGGGTTATTACTGATCATTGGGACAGTTTTGGCACAAGAAGCACTATTGTCCAGTATGAGCCATGCTAATATACAGTAGCATGTGTAGGCACTAGGCAGTTTTAGTCTCTGGTCAAGTAAGATGGTATTGGTCTCTACCTGGCATGTAAAGAGTAAAATGATTTTATTGTCTTCTGGCCTTGTAGAAGCTGTGGGAGTTTCACAGTGTGGTTGTATATTGTTAGCTATTTATAATGCATTCTGACATCCTATTTATAGTTCATTGTATGAGTGTGACAGTGCCAGGAGGAAATACCACATGAAAAAGAAAATTAGAAATCCTCACTAGTCTGCAGTGCACATCTTAACTCTTTATTACTACCTCAGCGGGAGATGTGGGCTGTCGAGAGATAAAGTGGAGATATATCAAGTACTAACCAATTAGTTTCTGTCATTTTATAGGCTGGGTTTGAAAAATTACAGTTAGAAGCTGATTGGTTGGTACTTCATCTCTCTCCGAGGCTTGATACCTCTTCCCCACAAACACATACCTTTAACCAGGGACAGATTGGGGACTTAAAGTGCCACTAAAACAATTGTGAGTTGTCTCATGTAGGTGGTGTCAAATAAACTATAGACGGGGTTATCAAATCTTTAGCCCTAGCCACAATACAATATGGATATAATCATGTGACCACAAAACAATAGAGAATCCATGTGACTCCAATGCAGGACAGACAGCATCCCAGTGACCATTATACAGAACATACATCATCTCAGTGACTGCCCTACAGAACATAAAGCACCCAAGTGACTTCCATAACATACAGACCACATCCCTGTCGACATTTTAAATGTCGGTATTTTGACCTTGCAGATTATTTTAAATGTTGGTATTATGACCTTGTCGGAGTATTGACCTTGTCGGGATTTTCACCATTGGCCAATTGTTGTCGGGATTTTGATTGTAGGTATCTCATACTGATCCCATCCCAGTAACCGCTATAAAATACAAACAGAGTTTTAGTGGCCACCTTAAAATACAAACTGCATATTAGTGTCCACCAAACAGTATGGACAGCATCCAGTAACCTCCATATAGAACAGACAACAATTCACTAACTACCACAGACAGCGGTCCTAGGGGGTAATTCAGACTGGATCGCTGAGCATGTGCAGCCAGTGAGATGCTATCAGAATCTCACTGGTGTGATCGCCTCTGCCTGATTGACAGGCAGAGGCGGTCGCGGGGCAGGAGGGGGCGTGCTAACGGCGTTAGAACTTTCAGGGGGGTGGGCTGAGGTGGCTGCCGACCCGGAACGCGGCAGTAGCTCCCTGCCAGCACTCAGGAGCTGCGCAGGTAGGGCTCTACTCACCGGGTACAAAAGCATCGCTGCTGTGGGCATCCCCCCGCACGTCAGAGTAACTGATCGTAGATGTGCTAAATTTAGCACATCTACGATCAATTCTGAATTACCCCCCGAATTTCAGATCTGATCGCAGCAGCAAATTTGTTAGGTGTGGTGTGTTCAAACTGAAATCTAAATTGCAGTGTAAAAATAAAGCAGCCAGTATTTACCCTGCACAGAAACAATATAACCCACCCAAATCTAACTTTCTGAGCACATGTTACATCTGCCCCACCTGCACTGTACATAGGGGGTGATTCCAAGTTGTTCGCTCGCTAGCTGCTTTTAGCACCATTGCACACGCTAAGCCACCGCCCTCTGGGACTGTATCTTAGCTTAGCAGAATTGCGAACGAAAGATTCACAGAATTCCGAATAGAAAATTCTTAGCAGTTTCTGAGTAGCTCGAGACTTACTCCTACACTGCGATCAGTTCAGTCAGTTTCGTTCCTGGTTTGACGTCACACACACGCCCAGCGTTCGGCCAGCCACTCCCCCGTTTCTCCAGACACTCCCGCGTTTTTCCCTGACACGCCTGCGTTTTTCCGCACACTCCCAGAAAACGGCCAGTTTCCGCCCAGAAACACCCACTTCCTGTCAATCACACTACGATCACTTCAACAATGAAAAATCTTCATTCGGGCGTGAGTAAATCTACTAAGTTTTGTGTTAAAATACTAACCGCATGCGCACTGCGAACCATGCGCATGCGCATTTTTGCCTTAATCGCTCCGTTGCGAAAATCGGCAACGAGCGAACAACTCGGAAGGACCCCCATGGTTTTGCCCATTAGCTAACAAACTTGCTGTTGCCATCAGATCTAAATTAGGCCCAGCATCCAGGTGAGCAAATCCAAATATAGAGACCCTCCCATGCAAACTGATTTCTCTCTCTCTCTCTCTCTCTCTATTTATATATATATATATATATATATATATATATACACAGTAGACCTGTACTTACCTCACATCCAGATAAGGAAAGATCTTATTACTTGATCTTATTATAGTTTTTATGTTGTTTTTTTTAAGTGCTTTAGTTCAGCTGTGATTGTATTGTTGTCCCATTTTTATGTCACTTTTTTATGTCTTAATTTTATGATAATAAATTGTTTTTATATTTATTATTGCCAATTTTACCTCATTGTTTATCACCAGTGGTCGCTACATATCCCTCATCCCCCTATTGTTCTTACATTCTCCCAGGGAATTACCACCCCTGTTTTTATTGAGGGACCCAGCTGACGCCCCACTAGTAGCACAGGGAAGTGTTATATTTTGCCTTTTTAAAACATCACATATCTGTCTTTATCACATGTGGCGCAGTAATAATCCTCTTCTTTGTATATATATATATATATATATATATATATATATAAAAAACCAAAAGTAAATATCCTGTGCTAACATTGAAAATTTGTGGAAGTTGATTTACTTTCAACAAAGTAGCTGCTCCTGAATATCTGAATATCTATTTCACTGTAGAAATCGTCTTTTTACAGCTTCAAACCTCCTCGTCTATTTGTGAGATTAATGGGACTCAGTGCTGTTAGGGTATCGTTCCACCGAATGTACCCAAGAAACTCATTCAACAGCCTGAGATGTTTTAAGTCCACGTTGAAGCCTTTTGGGATGTGCAGCCCATATACCATCCCATGGGACAGTAGTCCTCCAGCTGCTGGGTCACTACATGCATAGGAAGATTCCAAGTTATGTATGAGATTCCTAAACTGGTTACCTCTGAATGATCACAAGAGGCAGTACTCTATCCATGGTCTGTGTCCGGCAGGTTGCGTGAAGACCCGCAGGGGACAAAGCCGGTTGAGTTGTAGTGTTTGCTCACTGTGAATTACAGACTGTGAATTACATCTTTGGAGATGCCCCATTTCCTGCAGCATGTGACAAAAGGCAGGAGAAAATACATTAAATATACTAGCTAATGTGCCCAGTTTCACCCAGGTTGTCCTTCGATACTTACTGTTTCCAATGGCATAGCTACCTTAGGTGCAGGCAGTGCAGCTGCTATGGGGCCCAAAGCTGAGAGGGGCCCACCTTCCCTGTCAAAGTTACATGTGTTATATACATTTTTTGCCATTGGGTGGTACGTAGGGGTCCTTTCAAACTTTTTCCTCGGGCCCTGCAATATATCTAGGTATGCACCTGGACTTGCTCATTGTAGTGTGGTATAAAATTAACTGGAGAGCATTTTATGTTATATACTATGAACCGGGTCATTGTAATAAGGCACAATATGAACGGGGAGCACTATATAATCTAATGTGAATTGGGGGTACTGTGCGGCATAATGTGTACTAGCCCCTCTGAAATGTGACATAGGGCGAACTTAAGCACTACTGTGATTCATAAAAGCAACTAGGGCACTACTATGGGGCATAACATTAAATAAGGCTCTACTATGGCTCAGAAAATGAACTAGGGCACTATTATAGCAGTGGCGCACGCAGGGAGGGTTTCCGAGTACCTGGAAACCCCCCTGATGACCCCAAAAAATGTTTTGAGATGGAGACACAGCTGTCTCCGTCTCAACAAAACAAAAGCCGCGATCGTGGATGGAGCTGTAGCAAGAGCAGAGAGCTATGCAGCTCTCTGCTTAGAGAATGTCCCGGGTGCCGGGGGAGATGCTGGCTGCGCATGCTCAGCCACAGCAGCTCCCTCTGTCCTCACGCTGCCGCCCCTCTGTATGTAAGTTTTAAATAATTGTTTAAGTGTGTTTTTGTATGATATGAATGCATGCATGTATGTACTGTATGTGTGTATGTGCTTGTGTATGTACAGTATGTATGTATGTATGTATGTATGTATGTGTATTTACATGTGTGAGTGTATGTATGTGTGAGTTTGTGAATATATATATAAATGTGTGATATAATATATATATATATATATATATATATATATATATATATATATATATAAAACCGGTAATCCTCCTTGGGTCCTGTGATAGGACCTCTATTGAAGAAAAATAGGCGGCACTCCAGGGACTTAAATAAAGTCAAACTGTATTCAAAAAATAAATTTCATGGTGCAAAAAACAACGTTTCAAGGCTCTACGGCCTTTACATCTGGTTATGCATTATAGGTGAGGTCAAAAACAATAAACAAAATACCTCTGTTTTTTTCACCTCACCTATAATGCATAACCTGATGGAAAGGCTGTAGAGCCTTGAAACTTTGTTTTTTGCACTATTACATTTTTTTTTTTTTTTAATACAGTTTGACTTTATTTAAGTCCTTGGAGTGCCGCCTATTTTTCTTCAATAGAGGTCCTATCACAGGACCCAAGGAGGATTACCAGTTATAATAATTTCAGGAGGGCACCCTGGCATCTTTGCTTTTTTATCATCCAGAGTGCCAGACGACCACACAAATAAATATATATATATATATATATATATATACACTGCTCAAAAAAATAAAGGGAACACTAAAATAACACATCCTAGATCTGAATGAATGAAATATTCTTATTAAATACTTTGTTCTTTACATAGTTGAATGTGCTGACAACAAAATCACACAAAAATTATCAATGGAAATCAAATTTATTAACCCATGGAGGTCTGGATTTGGAGTCACCCTCAAAATTAAAGTGGAAAAACACACTACAGGCTGATCCAACTTTGATGTAATGTCCTTAAAACAAGTCAAAATGAGGCTCAGTAGTGTCTGCGGCCTCCTCGTGCCTGTATGACCTCCCTACAACGCCTGGGCATGCTCCTGATGAGGTGGTGGATGGTCTCCTGAGGGATCTCCTCCCAGACCTGGACTAAAGCATCCGCCAACTCCTGGACAGTCTGTGGTGCAGCGTGGCATTGGTGGATGGAGCGAGACATGATGTCCCAGATGTGCTCAATTGGATTCAGGTCTGGGGAACGGGCGGGCCAGTCCATAGCATCAATGCCTTCATCTTGCAGGAACTGCTGACACATTCCAGCTACATGAGGTCTAGTATTGTCTTGTATTAGGAGGAACCCAGGGTCTCACAAGGGGTCTGAGGATCTCATCTCGGTACCTAATGGCAGTCAGGCCACCTCTGGCGAGCACATGGAGGGCTGTGCGGCCCCCCAAAGAAATGCCACCCCACACCATTACTGACCCACTGCCAAACCGGTCATGCTGGAGGATGTTGCAGGCAGCAGAACATTCTCCTTGGCGTCTCCAGACTCTGTCACGTCTGTCACATGCTCAGTGAGAACCTGCTTTCATCTGTGAAGAGCACATGGCGCCAGTGGCGAATTTGCCAATCTTGGTGTTCTCTGGCAAATGCCAAACGTCCTGCACGGTGTTGGGCTGTAAGCACAACCCCCACCTGTGGGCGTCGGGCCCTAATACCACCCTCATGGAGTCTGTTTCTGATCGTTTGAGTAGACACATGCATATTTGTGGCTTGCTAGAGGTCATTTTGCAGGGCTCTGGCAGTGCTCCTCCTGTTCCTCCTTGCACAAAGGCGGAGGTAGTGGTCCTGCTGCTGGGTTGTTGCCCTCCTACGGCCTCCTCCACCTCTCCTGATGTACTGGCCTGTCTCCTGGTAGCACCTCCATGCTCTGGACACTACGCTGACAGACACAGCAACCTTTTTGCCACAGCACGCATTGATGTGCCGTCCTGGATGAGCTGCACTACCTGAGCCACTTGTGTGGGTTGTAGGGAGGTTATACAGGCACGTGGAGGCCACACACACTACTGAGCCTTATTTTGACTTGTTTTAAGGACATTACATCAAAGTTGGATCAGCCTGTAGTGTGTTTTTCCACTTTACTTTTGAGGGTGACTCCAAATCCAGACCTCCATGGGTTAATAAATTTGATTTCCATTGATAATTATTGTGTGATTTTGTTGTCAGCACATTCAACTATGTAAAGAACAAAGTATTTAATAAGAATTTTTCATCCATTCAGATCTAGGATGTGTTATTTTAGTGTTCCCTTTATTTTTTTGAGCAGTGTATTTATATATATATCTATATATATATATATATATATACACACAGCGAATAAGGGCGGCACTGGAAGAAAGTAAGTGCTTTTCTTCACTGCCATTGAGAAGTCTCCCAGTGCCGCCCTTATTCGCTGTATTTATGCTGGGTACATTGCCCTGAAGGAGAGGGCACGGGAGCATCTTTGTGATTGCTGGGGAGCGTGAGGAATGCCGGGCCGTATTGGACATTTTATATATATATATATATATATATCTACAAATGATGAATGGCACTCCTTACTAGTACCGCACAACATGCTCCGGTGCCCGTCAGAATCAGATAAAATGTACGGAAGCAGGACGGCACTCATAGAGACTAGTAAACCATAGAAAATCAGCACAGAACGCTGAAGCTGTATGTCAACGTTTCAGAGTTAGACTCTTTTAAAGGAGTCTAATTCTGAAATGTTGAAAAACAGCTTCAGCGTTCTGTGCTGATATTCTATGGTTTACTAGTCTCAATGAGTGCTGTCCTGCCTCCGTACACAGGGCCAGTGCAAGGTTTCTCAGCACCCTAGGCAAATCTTCAACACACTCGCCCCCCCCCCCCCCCCCCCCAATAGTCACCGGTTTAGGTGAAGATGTGCAGAGGCGACGTCTAATAAATTCCACAGCAAAGAATATTTTCCTGAAATAGAATTTGACAGCAGATAAGAGCCGTATGGCCTATCCAGTCTGCCCTTTACGGTTAGGGACTACAGTATTCGGGATAGGTTAGGGTTAGTTTACTGCAGTGGTTCTAAAACTGTTTGCCATGGCTCCCTGGGGTGCTTTGGGACACTTGTAGTAGTTCCCTGGGTTGGTGGTCCAGGACAAATTCAAATTATTTATGGTCAGTGTAATAGGCAAAACCAGGGCTGGTGGCTGCAAACAGAAGTGAATCCTGTCCCCACACCACATTACTGAACCTAAGGATGACATATAAACACAATTTACCAAATGTTTTATTTTTAAAAAATGTCTCAATAAGAAACTTTGGCCTAAGGGTGCCATGAAAAAATTCTGATACCCTAGGGAGCTATGATTCAAAAAGTTGGGAACCACTTGTTTACTGGATTGGGTTAGGATATTAGGGATAAGGTTATTTTAGCGGTTTGGGTATTAGGGTTAGTTTGGGGGATAGGGTTAGGGTGTTAGGGATAGGATATTAGGGTTGGCTTATCAGTTTGGGTTAAGGTATTAGGGTTAGGGGTTATGATTTGGAAGACATTGTTAGATACTGTATACTCCTGTACTAATGGGCGGCATTCCACGGATTTCAAAAAAGTATGCACATACACATAAATAACATACAACGTTTCAGATGCTTTACTATTGCATCTTTAATATAGCATCTTTTGTCGTAAAATTTAATATTAAAACATCTGAAATGTTGAAAAGTTATCACTACGTATATATGTATGGGTTGTAGTTATGTGACCCCCTCTAAATCCTGACAGTAGACATGCTGACTAGTAGGGACTATTCCCGCTCGTGGGTGAGCACGACACCCATAGAGTGGGAATAGAACCTGTGGCTCGTTGCGCTTGCCCCCCCTCCTGCCATTACACTGCCAGGATCCCGCGGTCGGTATGCTGACCGACGGGATCCACAGCAGCGGTAACGCGTATCCAACTAATGTGTTATACCTATTTGAAATTCATGGAGTGCCGCCCATAAGTACAGAAGAATGTTTGGAATTGATCATTCTAGAGAGGTGTATATGGGATGCGGTCAAGATGCCGCCGGCCGGAATCCCGGCGGTCGAAATCCCGACGCCGGAATCCCGACCGCCACAATCCCGACATATTCTCCCTCCGTGGGTGTCCACGACACCCATAGAGGAAGAATATAATAGTGTGCCGAGCGTAGCGAGGCACCGTGCCCGCAGCGTGGCGAGCGAAGCGAGCCCGCAAGGGGCTGCGTTCCGCTCGCCACCCCTGTCGGGATTGTGTGGTCGGGATTCTGGCGTCGGTTTTTCGACCGCCGGGATTCCGGCCGGCGGCATTTAGTACTGATCCCGTGTATATATAATAATTTGGACCAGTTCCCCCAAGCCCCAGATGGCACGGACTATACAGCATGATAGATAGATAGATAGATAGATAGATAGATAGATAGATTCACACATTACTTGACGTTATTGTGGACATCTACAGGCAACTGACACCTCTCAGACACTAGAGAGGGAGGTTCAGCTGCTGCAGAACCTCCTGCCAGCCACATGAATGACAAGGTGACAGCTGAGGTGTGATGCACCTAGTCGGGAGATGGGGCAAATCAGCTGGCGGTTGGGGAAGCAAGGCCACCTTACACACTGCACGAAACAGCCAATTTGTGCAAGTGTATAACCAACTTAAGGTTAATTGATGTTTCTCTGACGTCCTAGTGGATGCTGGGAACTCCGTAAGGACCATGGGGAATAGCGGCTCCGCAGGAGTCTGGGCACATCTAAAGAAAGCTTTAGGATCACCTGGTGTGCACTGGCTCCTCCCCCTATGACCCTCCTCCAAGCCTCAGTTAGATTTCTGTGCCCGACGAGAAGGGTGCACACTAGGGGCTCTCCTGAGCTCTTTGTGAAAGTTTTAGTTTAGGTTTATTATTTTCAGTGAGACCTGCTGGCAACAGGCTCACTGCATCGTGGGACTAAGGTAAGAAGAAACGGACTCACCTGCGTGCAGAGTGGATCGGGTTTCTTAGGCTACTGGACATTAGCTCCAGAGGGACGATCACAGGTTCAGCCTGGATGGGTCCCGGAGCCGCGCCGCCGGCCCCCTTACAGAGCCAGAAGAGTGAAGAGGTCCGGTGAAATCGGCGGCAGAAGACGATCCTGTCTTCAGATAAGGTAGCGCACAGCACCGCAGCTGTGCGCCATTGCTCTCAGCACACTTCACACTCCGGTCACTGAGGGTGCAGGGCGCTGGGGGGGCAGCGCCCTGAGACGCAATAAATCGATAAAAACCTTATATGGCTAAAATAAATGCATCACATATAACTCCTGGGCTATATGGATGCATTTAACCCCTGCCAAAACATACAGAAAAACGGATGATAAGGACGCCGAGAAAGGGGCGGAGCCTATCTCCTCAGCACACTGGCGCCATTTTCCCTCACAGCTCAGTTGGAGGGAAGCTCCCTGGCTCTCCCCTGCAGTCACTACACTACAGAAAGGGGTTAAAAAAGAGAGGGGGGCACAAATTAGGCGCAGTATAAACAATACAGCAGCTATAAAGGGAAAAACACTTATATAAGGTTATCCCTATATATATATATATATAGCGCTCTGGTGTGTGCTGGCAAACTCTCCCTCTGTCTCCCCAAAGGGCTAGTGGGTCCTGTCCTATATCAGAGCATTCCCTGTGTGTGTGCTGTGTGTCGGTACGTTTGTGTCGACATGTATGAGGAGAAAAATGATGTGGAGACGGAGTAGAGTGTCTGTAATAGTGTTGTCACCCCCTAGGGGGTCGACACCTGAGTGGATGTACTGTTGAAATTGCGTGACAGTGTCAGCTTTGTATAAAAGACAGTGGTTGACATGAGACAGCCGGCTACTCAGCTTGTGCATGTCCAGACGTCTCATACAGGGGCTCTAAAGCGCCCGTTACCTCAGATACAGACGCCGACACGGATACTGACTCCTGTGTCGACGGTGAAGAGACAACCGTGATTTCCAATAGGGCCACTCATTGCATGATTGATGCAATGGAAAATGTTTACACTTTTCTGATAATATGAATACCACCAAAAAAAGGGGTATTATGTTTGGTGAGGAAAAACTTCCTGTAGTTTTCCTAAATCTGAAAAATAAAATGAGGTGTGTGATGGGTTTCCCCCCGATAACAATTGATAATTCTAAAAAGTTATTGGCAGTATACCTTTTCCCGCCAGAGGTTAGGGTGCGTTGGGAAACACCACCTACAGGGGATAAGGCGCTCACACGCTTGTAAGAACAAGGGCTCTACCCTCTCTTGAGATGGCCGCCCTTAAGGATCCTGCTGATAAAAAGCAGGAGGGTATCCTAAAATGTATTTACACACATACTAGTGTTATACTGCGACCAGCAATCGCCTCAGCCTGGATGTGCAGTGCTGGGTTGGCGTGGTCGGATTCCCTGACTGGAAATATTAATATCCTAGATAAGGACAGTATATTATTGCCTATAGAGCAATTAAAAGATGCATTTCTATATCTGCATGATGCACAGCGGAATATTTGCCGACTGGCATCAAGTATAAGTGCGTTGTATTCTACCAGTAAAGTGGTCAGGGATTCCAAACGGCATTGGAAGTATTGCCTTAAAAAAAAAAAGGGGATGTACCCTAGGTCGCCTCTCAAAATAAGACGCCGTATTATCAGGCGCAGTCCTGGTTGGCAAGCGGACAAAAGGGTTCCTCTTTTCTGCTCGTGACAGAGGGAGAGGAAAATGGCTGCAGAGATCAGCCAGTTCCCAGGAACAGAAACCCTTTTCCGCCTCTGCCAAGCCCTCAGTATGACGCTAGGGCTTTACAAGTTCAGGCACGGTGGGGGCCCGTTCTCAGTGAATTTCAGTGCGCAGTGGGCTCACTCGCAAGTAGACCCCGGGATCCTTCAGGTGTTATCTCAGGGGTACAAAATTGGAATTTGAGACGTATTCCCCTCGCCGTTTCCAAAAAGTCTGTTTTACCGACGTCTCCCGCTGACAGGGAGGCAGTTTTGGAAGCCATTCACAAGCTGTATTCCCAGCAGGTGATAATTAAGGTACCCCTCCTGCAACAGGGAACGGGGTATTATTCCACACTATTGTGGTACCGAAGCCAGACGGCTCGGTGAGACCGATTTTAAAATCTAAAATCTTTGAACACTTACATACAGAGGTTCAAATTCAAAATTGAGTCACTCAGAGCAGTGATTGCAAACCTGGAAGAAGGGGACTACATGATGTCTCGGGACATCAAGGATGCTTACCTTCATGTCAAAATTTACCCTTCTCACCAAGGGTATCTCAGGTTATGGTACAGAACTGTCACTATCAGTTCAGACGCTGCCGTAGGGAGGGTCCACGGCACCCCGGGTCTTTACTGAAGTAATGACCGAAATGATGATATTCCTTCAAAGGAAGGGAATTTTTAGTTATCCTTTACTTGGACGATTCCCTGATAAGGGTAAGATCCAGGGAACAGTTGGAGATCGGTGTAGCACTATCTCAGGTAGTGTTGCGGCAGCACGATTGGATTCTCAATATTCCAGATTCGCAGCTGGTTCCGACGACTTGTCTTCTGTTCCTAGGGATGATCCTGGACACAGTCCAGAAAGAAGGTGTTTCTCCCGGAGGAAAAAGCCAGGGAGTTATCCGAGCTAGTCAGGAACCTCCTAAAACCAAACCAAGTCTCAGTGCATCAATGCACAAGGGTTCTGGGTAAAAATGGTGGCTTCCTACGAAGCAATCCCATTCGGCAGATTCCACGCAAGACTTTCCAGTGGAACCTACTGGACAAATGGTCCGGGTCGCATCTTCAGATGCATCAGCGGATAACCCTGTCACCAGGGACAAGGGTATACCTCCTGTGGTGGTTGCAGAGTGCTCATCTTCTAGAGGGCCGCAGATTCGGCATTCAGGACTGGATCCTGGTGACCACGGATGCCAGCCTGCGAGGCTGGGGAGCAGTCACACAGGGAAGGAATATCCAGGGCTTATGGTCAAGCCTGGAGACATCACTTCACATAAATATCCTGAAGCTAAGGGCCATTTACAATGCTCTAAGCTTAGCAAGACCTCTGCTTCAAGGTCAGCCGGTGTTGTTCCAGTCGGACAACATTACGGCAGTCACCCACGTAAACAGACAGGGTGCCACAAGAAGCAGGAGGGCAATGGCAGAAGCTGCAAGGATTCTTCGCTGGGCGAAAAACCATGTGATAGCACTGTCAGCAGTTTTCATTCCGGGAGTGGACAACTGGGAAGCAGATTTCCTCAGCACGACCTCCACCCGGGAGAGTAGGGACTTCACCCAGAAGTCTTCCACATGATTATAAACCGTTGGGAAAAACTCGACAGGTATTGCGCCAGGTCAAGGGACCCTCAGGCAATAGCTGTAGATGCTCTGGTAACACCGTGGGTGTACCAATCAGTGTATGGGTTCCCTCCTCTGCCTCTCATACCCAAGGTACTGAGATTGATAAGATGGAGAGGAGTAAGCACTATATTAGTGGCTCCGGATTGGCCAAGAAGGACTTGGTAACCGGAACTTCAAGAGATGCTCACGGAGGATCCGTGGCCTCTACCTCTAAGAAGGGACCTGCTTCAGCGGGGACCTTGTCTGTTCCAAGACTTGCCGTGGCTGCGTTGACGGCATGGCGGTTGAACGCCGGATCTTGAAGAAAAAAGGCATTCCGGATGAAGTCATCCCTATCCTGATCAAGGCCGGGAAGGATGTAACCGAAAAACATTATCACCGCATTTGGCGAAAATATGTTGCGGGGTGCGAGGCCAGTAAGGCTCGACGGAGGAAATTCAACTGGGTCGATTCCTACATTTCCTGCAAACAGGAGTATCTATGGGCCTGAAATTGGGGTCCATTAAGGTTCAAATTTCGGCTCTGTCGATTTTCTTCCAAAAAAAAATTAGCTTCAGTCCCTGAAGTTCAGACGTTTGTTAAAGGGGTACTGCATATACAGACTCCTTTTGTGCCTTCAGTGGCACTTTGGGATCTCAAGGTGGTTTTTGGGTTCCAAAAGTCACATTGGTTTGACCCACTTAAATCTGTGGAGTTAAAATATCTCACAGAAAAAGTGGTCATGCTGTTGGCTATGGCCTGGGCCAGGCGCGTGTCAGAATTGGTGGCTTTATCCTGTAAAAGCCCTTATCTGAGTTTCCATTCGGACAGGGCGGAATTGAGGACTCGTCCTCAGTTTCTCCCTAAGGTGGTTTCAGCGTTCACCTGAACCAAACCTATTGTGGTGCCTGCGGCTACTAGGGACTTGGGGGACTCCAAGTTGCTAGACGTTGTCAGGACCCGGAAAATATATGTTTCCAGGACGGCTGGAGTCAGGAAATTGTTATGCACACCAGTGCCTGCAGGAAAGTACTGGTGTCAGAACTGTTATGCACTCCAGTGTCTGCAGGAATGTACTGGTGTTTGAACTGTTATGCAAAACAAATGGACTAACAGACAAACTGGGGAATATGACATAACGTACACAGAAGGTAATAGGGTAACAAAATACACACAAAGTGAACAGAGAAGCCCAGAGGCTAAGGAACTGGGTATCTCCCTTGTATTAGAACTGCACAGATGGAAAAAGCAAGATGTTGTGTTTTAATACGTAGAGAACCCGAAATGCTGTTGCTAAGGGCAACAGCAAAACCCTAAAGGGTTACCAACGGGTGTGGCAGTAAACTCCTTGGTCAGAGATGGAATGATAGACACAAGGAGAGTCTCCACAATCCTATTTCTCACTTGCAGTGCACAGGTTTTAGCTTACTGCCACTAAACTGACCCCTGACACCTAGCACAGTGAGACAGGATTAGACAGGCAAGTCTTAGAATACAGCCGCAAACTTGCTAAGTTCACAGAGTAGTAACAGAACCCCAGCAAACTAAACGACTGACTCCAGTCTTACTGCTAGGTCTGGATTGGCAGAGTGTAATACCAAATCCCTAGGCCTATTTGCAGTAAGCAACAAACAAATACAAAGCTACACAGTACTGGCTAACTTTCATAAACTGACTAACCAACAAAGATTCAGCAGCATCTGCTTACCCTGAAAAGAGGCCTTATAAAGCAGGTGCTGTCCACGCCCCACTCAGACCTCACAGACTGTGAGCACAAAAACCAGCACCGGATCCCCTGCCGTGCACAGAGCCTATAACCACTGCACAGCAAAAGACCCGAACCGGAGTTTTAGCTGCGCTCAGGTTACTCCACTAGCACTTGTCTCCCGGTTGCCATGACGACGTGGCAGCACAGGGCAGGAGACCCTAACAGTACCCCCCCTCTGACGAGGGGTCAAAGAACCCCTACCACCGGTTTATCAGGGAACTGCGAGAAGAAAGAGCGTATCAGTCTGGGGGCATGAAGATCACAACTGCGCACCCACGACCGCTCCTCCGGGCCATACCCCTTCCAGTGCACCAAAAATGACAGCCGACCCCGAACCACCTTGGAGTCAAGAATCCTTTCAACAACAAACTCCCTCTGGCCACGTATCAGAAGAGGGGAAGGTCTTCCACTGGAAGAAGGATTACTAATCGCCCGTTTTAAAAGGGAACAATGAAATGTTTTATTGATACCCAAAGAACGGGGCAGATCTAACTGAAATGCCACCGGATTGATAACCCTGGTGATCTTATAAGGGCCGATGAACCGGGGCCCTAACTTATGAGATGGCTGTCTCAACTTCAAATTCTTGGTAGACAACCAGACGAAGTCTCCTAATTTGAAGCTGCAGGGTCTTTTCCGCTTATCAAAAACCCTTTTGGTCACTAATGACACAGACACAAGGGCTTTCTTCACTTTCCGCCAAATACCTCTAAGGACCGAAACCACAGAGGAACCACCAGGCGTGGAGTCCAGGGGGTCAAAAGAATTGGCCTTAGGATGATGCCCATACACACAAAGGAAGGGAGAGATCCCTGTAGCAGAGTGAGCCGCGTTGTTATAGGCAAACTCCGCCATGGACAGATGAGCAACCCAGTCAGTCTGACACTTGGAGACATAACACCTGAGGAACTGCTCCAAGGACTGGTTCACCCTTTCAGTCTGCCCATTAGACTGCGGATGGTAGCCTGACGACAAGCTGACAGAAATCTGGAGATCGGAACAAAATGCCCTCCAGAATTTGGCCACAAACTGGGATCCGCGGTCAGAGACCACATCAAGTGGCAACCCGTGGAGACGCACAACATGCAGCATAAATAATTCAGACAGGCGTCTGGCTGATGGCAGCCCAACCAGTGGAACGAAGTGCGCCATCTTCGAAAACCTGTCAACGACAACCCAGATGGCTGTCATCCCCGAGGATTTGGGCAAGTCCACCACAAAATCCATTGAAATGTGGGTCCATGGCTTAGATGGGATAGAGAGTGGATGTAATGGGCCAACAGGAACCCCTCTAGGAGTCTTATTTCGGGCACAGATGTCACATGCCCGAACCCACTGATCCACATCCTTAGCCACCGAGGGCCACCACACCGCCCTAGATAGCAACTCCCGAGTTCTGGCAATACCCGGGTGACCTGCCGACTTCTTGGCATGGAATTCCAGGAACACTCGCTGTCTTAACCTAGGAGGCACAAACAAAAGACCTACCGGAAGGTCTGGAGGAGCCTGCTCCTGTGCTCTAAGGACTAATGATAAGAGGTCCTGGGTAATGCCCACTTTAATACATGATGGGGAAACAATGGGCAACGGCTCCTCGGTGGTCTCCTGGATTGGAGCAAAACTCTGCGAGAGCGCATCAGCCTTGATGTTTTTTGACCCAGGGCGATATGTTATCAAAAAATTAAAGCGAGCAAAAAACAAAGCCCATCGTGCCTGCCTGGCATTGAGACGCTTCGCTGACTCTAAATATGCCAGATTCTTATGGTCAGTAAGAATTGAGACCACAAACTTAGCCCCCTCAAGCCAGTGTCTCCACTCCTCGAGTGCATCCTTAATAGCCAACAATTCCCGGTTACCCACGTCATAATTCATCTCGGCAGGCAAAAATTTACGGGAAAAGTAAGCACAGGGATGAAGGCGATTATCAGACACTCCCATCTGAGAAAGCACTGCCCCAATACCCATCTCAGAGGCATCCACCTCCACCACAAAAGGACGCTCTGGATCTGGGTGTCGCAGCACCTTGGCCGAAACAAATGCCCTTTTGAGACGGGCAAAAGCCGCTTTAGCCTCACAAGACCAGTGAGCAACATCCGCCCCTTTCTTA
This sequence comes from Pseudophryne corroboree, assembly GCF_028390025.1. Lineage (NCBI taxonomy): Eukaryota > Metazoa > Chordata > Amphibia > Anura > Myobatrachidae > Pseudophryne > Pseudophryne corroboree. Next base: position 874,178,953 of record NC_086445.1, read on the forward strand.
GTGAGTGCCACCAAGGGCGCCACTATAGACGAAAATCCAGCGATAAATCGTCTATAAAAATTTGCAAAGCCCAGGAAACGCTGAAGCGCCTTCAAACTAGTGGGCTGCACCCAATCCAGGACTGCCTGTACCTTGGAACCCTCCATTTGGAAACCTTCTGGGGAGATAATATATCCTAGAAATGCGATTTGCTGAACTTCAAATTCGCACTTCTCCAGCTTAGCCCCAAGCCGGTGGTCTCTGAGTTTCTGGAGGACTAAACGTACATGCTTCCGATGTTCCTCCAGGGAATGGGAGAAGATTAGGATGTCATCTAAGTATACAACTAAGAATCTATCCAAATATTCCCTGAGCACATCATTCATGAAATCCTGGAAGACTGCCGGGGCATTACAGAGCCCAAAAGGCATCACCAAATATTCATAATGCCCTGAGTGGGTATTAAAGGCAGTCTTCCATTCATCCCCCTCTCTTATTCGGATTAGATTGTACGCACCGCGTAGGTCAATCTTAGAAAAAATGGTGGCAGTACGAAGCTGGTCAAACAAGACCGAAATGAGAGGCAGTGGGTATGAGTTTTTAATCGTGATACGGTTCAATTCCCTGAAGTCGATGCAGGGTCGCAACGAACCGTCCTTTTTACCCACGAAGAAGAACCCCGACCCAACTGGAGACTGTGAAGGTCTGATAAATCCCTTAGCCAAGTTCTCCTGAATGTACTCTGCCATAGCCTGAGTCTCAGGACGTGACAGGGAGTACAACCTGCTCTTGGGAAGCTTAGCATTTGGCAACAAATCAATGGCACAGTCATAGGGGCGATGGGGAGGTAGTACCTCTGCAACTTTTTTGGAGAACACGTCCGCAAAATCTGCATAACACCCTGGCAATCCTGGCAAACTTAGCTGCGAGAGCCTGACTGGAAGGCTCAAGCAACTCCTGAAACAATCAGTACCCCAACTAAGAATCTCCCCAGAGACCCAGTCAAATTGAGGATTGTGGGCCCTTAACCAGGGTAACCCCAACACCAATGGGGCAAAAGTACAGACAGTCACATAAAAGGACAATTTTTCAGAGTGTGTGGCTCCAATAAACAAAGAAATCTGGCTAGTGCAAGAGGTAATTTTACCTTGGGATAATGGTTCCCCGTTTAACCCACAAATCTCAATTTCCGTTGCCAAGGGTACTAAGGGAACAGAGTGTTTCAGGGCGAATTGGCGGTCCATAAAAACCCCGTCGGCCCCACTGTCCACAAAGGCCTCAGTCTTGACAGTTTGACCGAGGATCTTCAAGGTCACCGGAATGATAAAAGTCTTCTTGGGAAATTCTGACTTCTGGCCTGACAGGATATTTCCCATCACCCTCAGGCCCTGAAGTTTTCCGGCTTTTCTGGGCATGATACTACCACATGACCTTTATTCCCACAGTACAAACACAACCCCTGCTGTCTCCTCCGCGTCTTCTCACGCGAGGAGAGGCGGGTAGCCCCAATCTGCATAGGCTCCTCAGAAAATTCCTCAGAGTCTGAGGTTCCCTTGGGAAGGAAGGAAATCTCAGTCTCCCTTTCAAGCCTACGCTCTCTCAGCCGTCTATCCACCCGGATGGATAACTGCATGAGCTGATCCAAGCTATCAGGCAAGGGATATTGTACCAGTTGGTCCTTTATCTGGTTAGAAAGACCTCTTCGGTACTGGTGTCTCAGGGCTGGGTCATTCCACTGGGTATCATGGGCCAACCTCCGAAACTCCGTACAGTAAACCTCAACTGGCCTTCGCCCTTGCTTAAGGATCGAAATCTGAGCCTCGGCTGAGGCCGTCTTGTCAGGGTCATCATACAACATGCCCAGTGCCGTAAAAAAAGCATCAACACTTTTAAGCGACGGACAGTCAGGCTGCAACCCATATGCCCAGACCTGTGGGTCTCCTTGTAGCAAGGAAATCACTATGCCCACCCGCTGAATCTCCGACCCAGAAGACTGAGGCCTAAGCCGGAAGTATAGCTTGCAGCTCTCCTTGAAACAAAAGAACTGCGAGCGATCTCCAGAAAAACGATCCGGGAGATTTACTTTCGGCTCCTTAACCCCTGCAGGTGCTGCTGCTGCGGGAGCTCCGCCAGCAGCCTGGGAGGTGTGCATTTTAATGGACAAATCATTAAATTGTCGAGTCAGGACCTGCACCTGATCGACCACCTGTTGCAACGTATTTTGAGGGGTATGCTCCATATTCCCACAAAATTTCAACAGGAGTATTAGGCTGCTGAATATGTTATGCACACCAGTGCCTGCAGGAAAGTACTGGTGTCAGAACTGTTATGCACTCCAGTGTCTGCAGGAATGTACTGGTGTTTGAACTGTTATGCAAAACAAATGGACTAACAGACAAACTGGGGAATATGACATAACGTACACAGAAGGTAATAGGGTAACAAAATACACACAAAGTGAACAGAGAAGCCCAGAGGCTAAGGAACTGGGTATCTCCCTTGTATTAGAACTGCACAGATGGAAAAAGCAAGATGTTGTGTTTTAATACGTAGAGAACCCGAAATGCTGTTGCTAAGGGCAACAGCAAAACCCTAAAGGGTTACCAACGGGTGTGGCAGTAAACTCCTTGGTCAGAGATGGAATGATAGACACAAGGAGAGTCTCCACAATCCTATTTCTCACTTGCAGTGCACAGGTTTTAGCTTACTGCCACTAAACTGACCCCTGACACCTAGCACAGTGAGACAGGATTAGACAGGCAAGTCTTAGAATACAGCCGCAAACTTGCTAAGTTCACAGAGTAGTAACAGAACCCCAGCAAACTAAACGACTGACTCCAGTCTTACTGCTAGGTCTGGATTGGCAGAGTGTAATACCAAATCCCTAGGCCTATTTGCAGTAAGCAACAAACAAATACAAAGCTACACAGTACTGGCTAACTTTCATGAACTGACTAACCAACAAAGATTCAGCAGCATCTGCTTACCCTGAAAAGAGGCCTTATAAAGCAGGTGCTGTCCACGCCCCACTCAGACCTCACAGACTGTGAGCACAAAAACCAGCACCGGATCCCCTGCCGTGCACAGAGCCTATAACCACTGCACAGCAAAAGACCCGAACCGGAGTTTTAGCTGCGCTCAGGTTACTCCACTAGCACTTGTCTCCCGGTTGCCATGACGACGTGGCAGCACAGGGCAGGAGACCCTAACAGAAATCTGACTTGCTGTTTATCCTGTATGCACCCAACTAGCTGGGTGCTCCTGCTTCTAAGCAGACTATTACTCGTTGGATTTGTAGTACAATTCAGCTTGCACATTCTGTGGCAGGCCTGCCACAGCCAAAAATCTGTAAATGCCCACTCCACAAGGAAGGTGGGCTCATCTTGGGCAGCTGCCAAGGGGTCTCGGCTTTACAACTTTGCCGAGCAGTTACTTGGTCAGGAGCAAATACGTTTGTAAAATTCTACAAATTTGATACCCTGGCTGAGGAGGACCGGAAGTTCTCTCATTGGGTGCTGCAGAGTCATCCGCACTCTCCCGCCCGTTTTGGGAGCTTTGGTATAATCCCCATGGTCCTTACGGAGTTCCCAGCATCCACTAGGACGTCAGAGAAAATAAGAATTTACTTACCGATAATTCTATTTCTCGTAGTCCGTAGTGGATGCTGGGCGCCCATCCCAAGTGCGGATTGTCTGCAATACTGGTACATAATTATTGTTACCAAAAAATTCGGGTTATTGCTGTAGTGAGCCATCTTTTCTAGAGGCTCCTCTATTATCATGCTGTTAACTGGGTTCAGATCACAAGTTGTACAATGTGATTGGTGTGGCTGGTATGAGTCTTACCCGGGATTCAAAATCCTTCCTTATTGTGTACGCTCGTCCGGGCACCGTATCCTAACTGAGGCTTGGAGGAGGGTCATAGGGGGAGGAGCCAGTGCACACCAGGTGATCCTAAAGCTTTCTTTAGATGTGCCCAGACTCCTGCGGAGCCGCTATTCCCCATGGTCCTTACGGAGTTCCCAGCATCCACTACGGACTACGAGAAATAGAATTATCGGTAAGTAAATTCTTATTTTTGATCTGAAAAATTAGCTAGTTGGCAAGAGTTTGCTTGAATTTATCCCTGGGCTTAAATTACATACAACAAAATAGTTTTAGTCAATAGCAGCAGTATTCATTATTGCCATCAAATAGTTTAACTGAACGTACCTGTACTTTTAATGACAACTGCAAAGGCTCTATATATCCCTGCTGTCTTAGCGCCACTTACTGTACATCAAAGATGCCCACAGAATAGCATGACTTGTGGTCGTTGGGGAAGCCCTTGCTGCCTGGCTGAAGGTCATGGCCTCCTCCTCGGTTTCTCCTTACTGCGGCTTGTGATCCAGACACAGACAGGAGGATCTTCTCCTGTCATCAGGTCGGGGGAAGGAAGAGGTGTAGTGAGCGAGGCAGGACGGGGAGGCAGGGACAGGACCCAGACATACGGCTCCACTGTAGCCCACACCCCGCAGATCCGTCGCTGTGTGAGCGTGGATCGGGCGCCTCACATTCCTCCCCGGCGAGCGCAGCACCCAGCCTGGCTGTCATAGCCTTAATTTTTTAGTTCCACTCAGCGGCGCCGCCTTTTAAGTGGTGACGCCCATAGGCAGCTGCCTAAAGCTGCCTAATGGATGCGCCGGCCGTGTCCGTACATATATATATATGTATGTATGTATGTATGTTTGTGTGTGTGTGTGTGTGTGTGTGTGTGTGTGTGTGTTATCTATATATATATTTATTACACATACCTGCACATATACATACATACATACACACCCACCCACCCACCCACGGAAACCCCCCTCGCTAAATCCTGCATTTGCCACTGTATAGGGCATAAAATTAACAACTGCTGCAGAGAGGTGTCTCTCTAGAAGCATTGGGACGGTGGCCTCTTCAAAATGTTGCTATGGGGCCCACAAAGTTCTGGCTATGCCCCTGACTGTTTCCATTTCCTTCATCCCATTTAACTTATATGCTTAGTTCATTTTATGCCTCTTGGGTACAGGAGCATGGTAGTATGAAGATTAAATAAATTAAGATATTAAAATATTTTTTATTAAGAATGAATTAAAGGTGGGTTATAAAACATTTGTAAACCTTTTTTTCTCTACTTAAGGATCTCTTTGTAAACCACATTGGTGGTTGTCCCCTTAGATGCTAGCATCACTAGGCTACAGCGTGAGCTCACTCTGGAGCAGACGTAGAACTGGTCATGTCAGAAGCAGTCCTGCCTCAAGTCAATCCTGCCACCTTCAGTGACTGCCCCTGGGACTTTTTGATGGTCATTGTAAAGCAGACCTTTAGGGGCAACTGCAGTCTCTTAAACTTGAATGGGTACTCTGATGATATGAGTAGTATGAAGCCTATGAACACCGCCTCCACCTGAGCACAGCCAGTGAACACTGTGGCCTCAATGATGTTACTGTGGAGGGAGCAATGCAGCCTGGTGCCATTGCAAAGTTTGGGCAGGTTGAGATTCTCCAGCAGCATCATTGAAATTCCCACTTTGAGGAGAAGCTTGTGGGCTAGGAGGGTTGAGGGTCTTGAGGAACCCCACATGATAGTGGACCGCGTCATCCCTTTGCACCACAGATCCATAGACCTGCACTCCATTTCTGTCCCTACGAAATACTGAAGTAGTGTGTGATTAATGGTGGTAGTCTTGTTGTTCTTGGGGGTCAAAATGGCATGCTCACACAGCTAGTCCCTGGAAAAAGTGATTTTAGGGTATATCCTGACTGAGGTAAACCAGGGTTGTCACCACTTAGCATAGGCCTGCAGGGATGGTCAACCTTCTCCCACGTAGGAGTCGGACCTCACCCAATCACCTCGGTCAAGAGGAAAGTTACTCCACTCCAAATTTAAATTTGTATTACCTTATTTATGTATTTTCATGAAATTATAAATTTAGAGCTTTGGCTAGGTGTTCTCAATGCTCATGCAGGAAATAAAACAATAATTTTAACCTCTTACTCCTTTTCCCGTTAACCACTTTTTTCCACCATAAAAGGGTGAAATGTAAAAAAAAAAAACCTTAAAACATTTTGTAAAGATTTTAAAAATACATGTATATACCAAAAAATAATTTAACTTAGCAAACACAGAAAATACGGAGGGCTCTATAGTTTACCCACAAATCCAGATTTGCCCCTTTTGGGATTGATTAGGACAAAATCCTGAATTATATTTTTACATATTTGTTTTGGAAACTTTGTAAGCCAAAACAAAGTCGATATCTCATCAGGCCTAAGAGATATTGAGGAATTTGTGAAAACACATTTTACCCCTTTTCACTCCCTTAGGGGCAGAATTTAGAAAAATCCCTGCTTTGTGCGTGCTTACGTCATGGTAGGAATATACTCTCCAAATTTCATGTTTCTAGGTCCAGGGGTTTGGTTTGGGTGTTGATTAGTCAGTCAGTCAGGACATTTGTTTTTATAACTTAAGATAGAAAATATATAGCCAGCAGCCCCATGAGCCGTCGGCCCACTGGGGGAGTCCCTGGTGAAGCCTATGACCAATCTACCAGTGGCGTCATAGGGGGAGTTGTCACCCGCCGAGGGGTGACACAAAAATGCGGGCTCCTGCTCAGTGACAGGAGCCGACTGCTGCACTGTTACATTATGTGCAGCACTCAGCTCCTGACACTGTGTAGGAGCCGGCACTGCAGCCACAGCACCCTTCAGGGAGCAGCCCCATCTCCCGAACACCCGAAGTGACGAAAAACGGGGGTCAGTGCGAAGCCCTGCCCTCTTTCTGCAAAGCCCGCACCCTTTCCGTGAAGCCCCGCACCCTTTCCCTGCACCCTTTCCCCGGGTGTACATATGGTGACGCCTCTGCAATCTGCCTCTACCTTTAACCATCTAGTACAACAGACACCAATGAAATTAACTGCAGAGCCAAGCTTGGCACAACAAAACAATATTCAGCATTTTACAGTAGTGGCATATTTATAATGGGTATAGGATGTACAGTTTGCACGGACCATTGGGTCTAGGTGGGCTATACTGCATACCCTGCACCCATATATTATGTTTGCCTCTCCGAGGTCCTACATTGGCATTTCAGAAATCACTAGGAAAACGGCAGGATGTATTCATGTGACCGGCGGTCAAGAGACCGACGGTTACATAACCACCTCCTACATCCCGCTTTCTCACAATCCCAACAGTCGGCATGCCGACCAGCAGGGACTATTCCCACTCGTGGGTGTCCACGACACCCACAGAGTGGGAATAAAACCCTTGGCCACCGTAGTGGTTGCCACCGAGCCTGCAGCGTGGCGAGCCTGCAAGGGGCTTGTTGCACCCGTCCCCCCCCCGATGTCGGTATGCTGACCGCTGGTCAAGCATACCACACCCGAAAATGGCATAGCAAGTATTTTCCCAGAGATTTGTGAATGCACAATAAAGAAGGCACAGAAGGTCGACAGGGTGAAAAGATTGACGTGACAATGGTCGATAAAAAAATGGTCAAAACAAGTTTTTTGGGGTTTTTAGACTTTATCTTATGTATTCCATGTTATGTGACCACCCTCAGTACAAACGTGTACCCTCGTGGACTCGCTTCACTTGTCACGCTTCAGGCGACCATTTATGTGTCACCATGGTCATGTTGACCTTTTGAACCTGTCGATTCTTTAGACCTGTCGACCTTTTGTAGCTGTCGACCTTGTCCAATTGCAGCAGAAATTAATTTTCACAACTTTCCTCTCTATTTGGAGGCAGTGTTTTGTTCCTGTAACCAAGAAATGAATTCAATGATTTCATTGATTTTGACCTGTTTCTGGATCTGGTTATAGGAATTACAAATGATACCAATATAAAAGATGCTAGTATTGCTTGCTTGGAGTAAATGAAACGATACAATAAGGGTGGTCATTCCGAGTTGATCGCTAGCTGCCGTTGTTCGCAGCACAGCAATTAGACTAAAAATCGGCACTTCTGCGCATGCGAATGCGGCTCAATGCGCACGCGCGACGTACTTTCACAAAAGGCGATGCAGTTACACACAAGCTCTAGCGACACGTTTCAGTCGCACTGCTGGCCGCAGAGTGATTGACAGGAAGTGGGTGTTTTTGGGTGGTAACTGACCGTTTTCGGGGAGTGTGTGTAAAAACGCAGGCGTCTCAGATACAAACGCAGGCGTGCCTGGAAAAACGCAGGCGTGGCTGGCCGAACGCAGGGCATGTTCGTGACGTCAAAACAGGAACTAAATAGTCTGCAGTGATCGCAAGCTAGGAGTAGGTCTTGAGCTACTCAGAAACTGCACAATCTTTTTTAGTAGCAGCGCTGTAATCATTTCGCTCGCACTTCTGCTAAGCTAAGATACACTCCCTGAGGCCGGCGGCTTAGCGTTTGCACGGCTGCTAAAAGCAACGAGCAAACAACTCGGAATGAGGGCCAAGATTAGGGCATTGTTATTACTGTCTAGTTTTCTTGTTGCAAGCTCACCGTTAGCGTACATGGCTGCTCAATAAAGCTAATTACTTATTGGAGTCCTTGGGCTAAATTTACTAAGATGGGAGTTCTATTTAAGATGGGAGGTTTCCCATAGTAACCAATCAGATTCTACTTCCCATTTATCTAGAACCTTTTAGAAGATAATACCTGGAATCTGATTGGTTGCTATGAGCAACATCCCAGCTTAATAAATTTACCCCAGTGACTTTCTAGAGCAGCGGTGGCCAACCTGTGGCTCTTGAGCCTCATGCAGCTCTTTCTTTAATTAAATGTGGCTCCCGACACTCGAAGTCACGTGACCACAACAGATCCAGAAACTGCTGCCCTCCAGCCAGACAGGCAACAGCAGCACTACGGAGACTGAGAACTGAGAGAGCCAGATACTAGAGGTGAGACACCAACTGGCAAACAAAGGACACATAAGGGGCTGCTGAAATGGCACGAGGTGTATTTTCGGGGGGGGGGGGGGGGGGGGGGGGCTGTAGTGACACATGAGGGTCCTGGCAGGAGTGACACAGGAGAGTGCTGGCAGGAGTGACTCATGGGGGAGCTGGCTGTGGTGACATACTGTAGGAGTGTGCTAGCAGGAGTGACACATGAAGTAGCTGGCTGAAGTGACACAGTAGGGTATGTGGAAGTGGCTTTTTAAATGTATTTTATTTTGGTTCTGGCTTTAAAAATGTTTTTTTATGTGGATCTGGCTTTTTAAATGTATTTTACACCAGAGGCGTGCCTAGCAGGCACAAGGCCACACCCCATTTTTGCATGTGCGCCTGTGGCTTGATGTCAGCTCTTCGACATGCCTAACAAGATTTTTTGGCTCTTTGTTTCTGACTGGTTGGCCACCCCTGTTCTAGAGACTAGCATCCAACATTTTTCTTACTGATTTTAGAAATGTGAACTCATGATAAATCAGTGAAGGTCACATGCCATGTATTAGACTAACAGGTTACAGCATCATATGGTATCATTCTGCTTTAAGCATACACATTGCATTTATGCCCATATGCTGACTAGTATGAATGTTAAGACCTGTGTAACTCAGTATATAGATAAAAATAGTATTTTAATTACCTACCGGTAAATCCTTTTCTCGTAGTCTGTAGAGGATAGTGGGGTCCACATTAGTACCATGGGGTATAGATGGGTCCACTAGGAGCCTTGGGCACTTTAAGAAATCAATAGTGTGCACTGGCTCCTCCCTCTATGCCCCTCCTACCAGACTCAGTCTAGAAACTGTGCCCGAGGAGACGGACATATCCTGAGGAAAGATGTAACAGAACAGTGGTGAGATTCGAACCAGTACACACAAACAAGAGGAAAGCCATGCTAACCAAACTTGAACAGGAACAGCAACAGCTGAACCAACAACATTATTTAACCGGCAGGTAATTGAAATCCTATTTTCTCTTACATCCTAGAGGATACTGGGGTCCACATTAGTACCATGGGGCTGTACCAAAGCTCCCAAACCGGGTGGGAGAGTGCTGAGGTTCCTGCAGAACTGATTGACCAAACTGAAGGTCCTCAGAGGCCAAAGTATTGAATTTGTAGAACTTAGAAAATGTGTTTGAACCCGACCAAGTAGCTGTTCGGCAGAGCTGTAAAGCCAAGAAACCCCGGGCATCCGCCCAGGAGGAACCCACCAACCTAGTAGAGTGGGCCTGAACTTTAGGAACCAGCAAACCTGCCGATGAATAAGCATGCTGGATAGTTAGCCTGATCCAGCAAGCAATAGACTACTTTGAAGCAGTACACCTATTTTTCTTGGGATTATAGAGAACAAACAGCAAGTCAGATTTCCTGTGACGAGCTGTCCGCTTCACATAGATCTTCAAAGCCCTCACAACATCCAAGGACTTTGAGGTAGCAGAGGTGTAAGTAAGCACCGGAACCACAATAGGTTGGTTGATATAAAAACACAGACACCACCTTAGAAAGAAATTGCTGATGAGTTTAGCTCTATCTTCATGAAAAATCAAATAGGGGCATTTGTGAGACAATGCCCCCAGTTCCGACACACGCCTTGCAGAAGCTAAGGCCAACAGTGTAACGGTCTTCCACTTAAGAAACTTTACATCAACCTCCTGTAAAGGCTCAAACGGGTCCGATTGGAGGATCTGCAACACCACGTTAAGATCCTAAGGTGCCATGGGAGGCGCAAAGGGCGGTTGGATGTGTAGAACCTCCTTCAAGAATGTCTGAACCTCAGGGAGGGAAGCCAATTGTTTCCGGAAGAAAATTGATAAGGCCGAAATCTGGACCTTCAAGGAGCCCAAACGTAGGCCCACATCCACACCCGACTGTAGAAAAAGGAGAAAACATCCCAGTTGAAAATCCACTGCAGGAAATTTCCTGTTTTCACACCACGAGTGGTAACGTTTAGACGTTACCCCTTTCCTGGCTTGGATCAGGGTTGGAATAACCTTGTCCGGAATGCCTTTCCAGGCTAAAATTTGACGCTCAACTTCCATGCCGTCAAACGTAGCCGTGGTAGGTCTTGATAGACGTACGGCCCCTGTTGTAGAAGATCCTCTAGAAGAGGTAGAGGCCACGGGTTGTCTAGGAGCATCTCCAGTAGATCCGCGTACCAGGCCCTTCTTGGCCAATCCGGAGCAATGAGAATTGCTTGAACCTTTTCCCTTTTTATTCTTTTGAGAATGCTTGGGATCAGAAGAGGTGGAAACACGTAAACCATCAGGTAGACCCATGGAGTCACCAGAGCGTCCACCGCCATTGCTTGCGGGTCCCTAGACCTGGAACAATACCGATTTAGCTTCATGTTGAGACGATAGGCCATCATGTCTATTTGTGGAATTCCCCACCGACGTGTTAAGGACTCGAACACCTGTGGGTGAAGGCCCCACTCTCCCGGATGGAGGTTGTGTCTGCTGAGGAAGTCCGCTTCCCAGTTGTCTACTCCCGGAATGAAGATTGTCGACAGCACCACCACGTGTCTTTCTACCCAGAGGAGAATTCTTGTTACCTCTGACATTGCTGCTCTGCTCTTCGTTTCGCCCTGTTGGTTTATGTACGTTACTGCCGTCACATTGTCCGACTAAACCTGAATGGCTTGATCTTGAAGAAGATGCGATGCTAGTAGAAGGGTGTTGTATATGGCCCTTAGTTCCAGAATGTTGATCGGAAGAATTGTTTCCTGCCATGACCATTTTCCTTGGAACTGTTCCCCCTGGGTGACTGCTTCCCAACCTCTGAGGCTTGCATCTGTGGTTAGCAGAATCCAATTTTGAATCCTGAACCTTCGACCCTCGGTCAGGTGAGAAGTCTGAAGCCACCACAGAAGAGAAATCCTGGCTTTTGGCGACAGACGTATCCTCTGGTGCATGTGAAGATGCGATCCGGATCATTTGTCCAGCAGATCCAGCTGGAAGGGCCTCGCATGAAACCTTTCCGTACTGCAGAGCCTCGTAAGAGGTGACCATCTTCCCCAGAAGGCAAATGCATAGATGCACCGATATCCGGGCTGGTTTTAGAACATCCCCCACCATCGACTGGAGTACCAATGCTTTTTCCAATGAAAGGAATACCTTCTGTTCCTCCATATCCAGTATCATCCCCAGGAATGGAAACCTCCGTGTTGGTTCCAGGTGGGATTTTTGTAGGATCAGAATCCATCCGTGATCCTGAAGTAGTCGGGTTGAGAGGGCAGTGCTGTCCAACAACCTCTCCCTGGAAGGCGCTTTTATCAGCAGGTCGTCCAGGTACAGTATTATGTTCACTCCCTGCTTGTGGAGAAGAAACATCATCTCTGCCATTACCTTGGTGAATACCCTCGGTGCCGTGGAGAGGCCAAATGGCAGGGCCTGGAACCGGTAGTGACAGTCCTGTAGTGCAAACCGTAGCTAAGCTTGATGAGGCAGCCAAATCGGAATATGAAGGTACGCATCCTTGATGTCCAGAGACTCCAGGAATTCCCCCTCTTCCAGACCTGAGATCACCGCTCTCAGAGACTCCATCTTGAATTTGAACACCTTATAAATACGGGTTCAGTGACTTGAGGTTTAAAATGGGTCTTACCGAACCGCCGGTTTCGGTACCACAAACAGGTTGGAATAATAACCTTTGTTCTGTAGTTCAAGTGGAACTGGATCAATGACCTGGGTTTGTACCAGTTTTTTAGAATTGCTGCCTGTAAAGTCTTGCTTCTTGAGAAGCTGGTAAGCCTGATTTGAAGAATCTGTGAGGTGGGAGTTCCTGAAACTCCAGTCTGTATCCCTGGGTGATAAGGTCTGTGACCCAGGGATCCTGGCAAGATGTTGCCCAAACGTGACTGAAGTAACGTAACTGAGCTCCCACCTGCCTGTCTTCCAGGCAATGTGGACCACCGTCATGCTGAAGGCTTTGAGGAAGCAGACTTGGAGGTCTGTTGCTGAGAACCTGCAGCTGCTGGTTTTCTGGGTTTACCTCTATTGCCTTTGAAGCTGTAGAAGAACCTTTGGATTTGCCTTTGAATTTCACTGTCCAAAAGGACTGCAGAGTTGGAGCAGAGTAGGTTTTCCTAGCTGGGGGTGCTGCGGAAGGAAGGTATGTAGACTTATCCGCCGTAGCCTTGGATATCCACGTATCCAGTTCATCTCCAAAAAGGGCCTCACCTGTGAATGGTAGGCTTTCCACACTTTTCCTGGAATCCACATCCGCAGTCCACTGGCATAGCCATAAGCCCCTGCATGCTGACACTGCCATGGCAGTGGTGCGTGCGTTGAGCAAACCAATTTCCTTTATGGCCTCCACCATAAAGTTAGCAGAGTCTTGAATATGCTTTAGGAGTAAAATTATCTCCCCCCTGGGTAAGGTATCCAATCCATCAATTAGGTTACCTGACCACTTTGCAATGGCTTTAGTGATCCATGCGCAAGCAATAGTGGGTCTCTGGGCTACCCCAGCAGCAATGTATAAAGATTTGAGAGTGGTCTAAATCTTGCAGTCAGCTGTGTCCTTTAAGGATGCTGCCCCAGGAATAGGTAAGACTATCTTATGTGACAACCTAGATACTGATGCGTCCACAATCGGCGGGTTTTCCCATTTCTTTCTATCTTCCAGAGGGATGGGAAAGGATGTAATTAATCTTTTAGGGATCTGAAACTTTGTCAGGATTAGCCCAAGTTTCTTCAAACAGGGCATTCAGTTCCTTTGATGCAGGAATAGTAGCTGAGGATTTCTTTTTTACATTAAAATAAGATTCCTCCTCTACCTCCGCCACCTTGTCAGGAATGTGCAGGACATCTCTAATAGCTCCTATTAGGGCCTGTATTCCTTGTGACAGGATAGCATCCCCCCCACCCCACCCCCCACTAGCATCCACTTCACCCTCCTCTGGGTCTGATGTATCGTCATCAGTATCGGCCTGCAAGAGCTGGACCAGAGTATGCTTTTGTGGGCAATTGGCAGGGGTCTGAGATGCTGGCATGGGAACTGAATCCCTATTCATCAGTTTATCCATAAACTGTCTTAAGAATTGCGTCTCTCTCTCATTATGGGACAATTTTGTAGAAATATTAGATATCATCCCTTTAATGGAATCTAACCATGGGGGTTCTGCCCCACTATCCTGAGAATGTGTACTATTCTGGGTACATGGTAGAGAATCTCAGTCTGCTGTGCAGTAAACACAGTCCCTGGACATGGTAACGTGAAGGGACACACACACAGAAGGTGAAACACAGTTTAACCCACACAGAGCCCGCCGGGAGACAAAGAAGATGGAGCCAGCCACACAGCGCCCTTGTAGCTAAGTAAAACTTAGTTGGGTCGCCACACTAAGTCCCTTAATAGGGCTTAGCATTCTACAGCACTCCCCCCCCCCCTTTTAAGACCCCCTGGTACCGCTGAGGAGATGTGGAGTCTTGGTGAAGGATCTGCGCTTCCTTGTGAATCCTGTCAGTGTAAGCTGCAGAGGGAAAATGGCGCTGGAGAACTGCTGTATCCACTCAGTGAAGCCCCACCCCCTTAATGGCGCTCGGCTTCCCGCTTTTTTTATACTGGCCAGAAGCATTTGTGTCTAACAGAGGATTAAAACCCTTGTTAGGTATGTTAGCCTGAGTGGGTAATCAGTGGTGGCTCAGCGCGCCCCTCACAGCGGGACACACTACACTGTATGTCCTCCTGAGCCCCCTGGAGCGAAGCCTGCACTCAGAGCTGCACTCCTACCCTTGTGCCGCCATTCCCGCCGGCGACCCGCTAACCGGGACGCCGGCGCTGTACTCACCACTTTTCTATCTTCTGGCTCTGTTAGGGGTGTCGGCGTGCTGCGGGAAGGTACGCTTGCCATGGTGGGGCTTGCGAATGACTCCCTCAGGAGCTGTGTCCTGTCAGCGGAGAAACGGGACCATTAACTCTTTAGGAAGTTGGGCTGTTGTCCCCCTAAGTCCCACGAAGCAGGTAGGCTGGTGCCTGAAAATAACAAACAGACAATAAATGCAGAAAACTCTTCAGGAGCTTCCCTAAGCATGACCGGCTCCTCTGGGCACATTTTCTAAACGGAGTCTGGTAGGAGGGGGCAGTGCACACTATTAATTTCTTAAAGTGCCCAAGGCTCCTAGTGGACCCATCTATACCCCATGGTACTAATGTGGGCCCCAGTATCCTCTAGGACGTAAAAGAAAGGGGCTTATTGAGAGATGGAAGCTATTCATTTTTTTCTGAAAGGGACAGTGTTTTTCTTACTGGGCATGCACCAGAGTCGCAGTGTGCATGTTCAGTGTGCGTGTCCAGGAATGGTGCTGCGTGTCCAGTGTGAATGTCCGATGATGGTGCTGTGCTCTGGACGTCTCAGCCTGATTGACAGCCATTTGGGGCGGGCGAGGGCAGCATAAGGGAGTGTTTGACAAAACATGGGCACATCTATCCCTTTTTGTAGGCATGCCGGGGAGTTTTTACCGCCCGCTCTGGTAGACAAAAATAGGATTTTGATAACCTACCGGTAAATCCTTTTCTCCTAGTCCGTAGAGGATGCTGGGGACGACATCAAGACCATGGGGTATAGACGGGATCCGCAGGAGACATGGGCACTCCAAAGACTTTTCATTGGGTGTGAACTGGCTCCTCCCTCTATGCCCCTCCTCCAGACCTCAGTTGTAGGAACTGTGCCCAAGGAGACTGACATTTCAAGGAAAGGAATTACTTAACTAGAGGTGAAATATCTACCAACTCACACCCTCAACCATGCCGCACACATGGCACTCAACATAACACACGCCAACAGGCATGAACCAATTGCAGCAACATGCTGAAACCAAGATAACACAACTTGTGTAACTGTAATAACTAAACTGTAGGTAAAGTACGCACTGGGACGGGCGCCCAGCATCCTCTATGGACTAGGAGAAAAGGATTTACCAGTAGGTTATCAAAATCCTATTTTCTCATACGTCCTAGAGGATGCTGGGGACGACATCAAGACCATGGGGTCTATACCAAAGCTCTAGTACGGGCGGGAGAGTGCGGATGACCCTGCAGCACCGATTGACCAAACTTTAGGTCCTCATCGGCCAAGGTGTCAAACTTGTAGAACTTAGCAAATGTGTTTGACCCTGACCAAGTAGCTGCTCGGCAAAGTTGTAATGCCGAGACCCCCCGGGCAGCCGCCCAGGGTGAGCCCACCTTCCTAGTGGAGTGGGCCTTTACTGACGTCGGTAACTGCAATCCAGCCATAGTATGAGCTTGCTGAATCGTATTTCTAATCCAACGTGCAATAGTCTGCTTGGAAGCAGGACAGCCAATCTTGTTGTGATCATACAGGACAAACAGAGCCTGTTTTCCGTATACGAGCTATTCTAGCAACGTAGATTTTCAAAGCTCTAACCACATCTAGAGACTTTGAATCAGTGAATGTGTCAGTAACTACTGGCACCACAATAGGTTGGTTTATGTGAAAAGCAGAAACCACCTTTGGAAGAAAATGTTGGCGAGTTCGCAACTCTGCCCTATCTTCATGGAAGATCAGGTAAGGGCTCTTGTGAGACAAGGCCCCCAATTCCGACACCCGCTTTGCGGATGCCAAAGCCAAAAGCATCACCACTTTCCAAGTGAGAAACTTCAACTCTATCTTTTGTAGAGGCTCAAACCAATCCGATTGAAGGAAATGCAATACCACGTTAAGGTCCCATGGTACCACTGGATGAACGAATGGAGGCTGGATGTGCAGAACCCCTTTCACGAAGGTCTGAACCTCTGGAAGAGAGGCCAATTGTTTTTGGAAGAACACTGCAAAGGCCGAAATCTGGACCTTGATTGATCCCAATCGTAGGCCCGTCTCCACACCATCCTGCAAAAAATGGAGAAAACGTCCTAAGTGAAACTCTTCCGTAGGAGTTTTCTTGGATTCACACCAAGACACATATTTTCTCCAAATACGGTGGTAATGTTTTGACGTTACTCCCTTTCTGGCCTGAATAAGGATGGGGATGACCTCCTTAGGAATACCCTTCCTGGCTAGGATACGGCGCTCAACATCCATGCCGTCAAACGTAGCCTTGGTACACACAGGGCCCCTGCTGCAGCAGGTCCTCCCGAGGAGGAAGAGGCAGAGGATCTCCTATGAGTAACTGCTGAAGATCTGAGTACCAAGCCCTTCTTGGCCAGTCTGGGGCAATGAAGATTGCTCGAACCCTTGTCTTTCTTATGATCCTGAGTACTTTTGGGATCAGCGGAAGTGTGTCAGGATTCGGATTTTGTCTGTTCCCGGAGGGGGCACTAGTGGGTCAGTGTTGGAATGACGTATAAAGCGTGGAGACTGAATAAAGTCCTGCACATATGCGCTGATGTTTAATAGACACAAAGGTCACAGAACAATGATATAATAATAGATGGTACGTAGCATTGGTAGTAGCAGAAATGAAATGATAAACGGTAACTGAATCCAAGGTAATAATAAAAAGTCTCTGGCAACACAAATATATATTGGTGATAAGTTGATGGCAGAATGCAGAAGGTTTAAAGCAAATAAAGTCACTGGTGGTAAGTGGTAACACAAACGTGAAATAACTTAATAAATGCAAATGGTTTGGAAAACAGAACTCTGGTAATACTTGCAAGGCACACAGTGGGGTAAATTTACTAACATTCGTATTTTCCCGTTTCAGGTCAAAGTTCAATCACGAATGACATCGAAAGTGTAAAACTGCAACTTTTTGAATTTGTTACGACGGATTTACTAAGCTGCCGTATTCGGGTTTTTCTTTTGTTCCGATGTCGATGTCATTCGTGTTTTTATTTTTATTTTTACGGCAGTGATTAGCAAAACACTGCCGACTTTTTTACAATGAATCTCGGCCGGATCTGTGTGATCCGTGCTGGGGTTCATTTTTTTTTTTTTTTTTTAAATTAAACACTGTAAAATCCTTAAAAAAAATTGCGTGGGGTCCCCCCTCCTAAGCATAACCAGCCTCGGGCTCTTTGAGCCGATCCTGGTTGCAGAAATATGGGTAAAAAAATGACAGGGGTTCCCCCATATTTAAGCAACCAGCATCGGGCTCTGCGCCTGGTCCTGGTTCCATAAATACGGGGGACAAAAAGAGTAGGGGTCCCCCGTATTTTTAAAACCAGCACCGGGCTCCACTAGCTGGACAGATAATGCCACAGCCGGGGGTCACTTTGATATAGTGCCCTGCGGCCGTGGCATCAAAAAGCCAACTAGTCACCCCTGGCCGGGGTACCCTGGGGGAGTGGGGACCCCTTCAATCAAGGGGTCCCCCCCCCCCAGCCACCCAAGGGCCAGGGGTGAAGCCCGAGGCTGTCCCCCCCCATCCAATGGGCTGCGGATGGGGAGGCTGATAGCCTTTTGTGATAATGAAAAGATATTGTTTTTAGTAGCAGTACTACAAGGCCCAGCAAGCCTCCCCCGCATGCTGGTACTTGGAGAACCACAAGTACCAGCATGCGACGGAAAAACGGGCCCGCTGGTACCTGTAGTACTACTACTAAAAAAATACCCAAAAAAAGACAAGACACACACACCGTGAAAGTAAAGATTTATTACATACATGCACACAAACATACATACATACTTACCTTATGTTCACACGCAGGTCGGTCCTCTTCTCCAGTAGAATCCAAGGGGTACCTGTTGAATAAATTCTACTCACCAGATCGCGGGTCCCAGGCTCCTCGGGGCATCCATTTGTAATCCACGACTGCTGTTACATTGTCTGCCTGGATCTGCATTGGACGGTCTTGAAGATGTACCGCTTGTTGAAGGCCGTTGTAAATGGCTCTTAGCGCCAGAACGTTTATGTGAAGGCAAGCTTCCTGTTGTGACCAACGTCCCTGGAAGTTTTCTCCCTGAGAGACTGCTCCCCAGCCTCGGAGACTTGAATCCGTGGTTACTAGGACCCAGTCCTGAATCCCGAACCTGCGTCCCTCTAGCAGGTGAGAGCTGTGCAGCCACCACAGGAGCGAAATCCTGTTTTTTTACGACAGGATTATCTTTCTGTGCATGTGTAGGTGTGACCCCGACCACTTGTCCAACAGGTCCCACTGGAATACTCTGGCATGGAACCTGCCAAACTGTATGGCCTCGTAGGCCGCCACCATCTTCCCCAACAACTGAATGCACTGATGGATCGACACACTTGATGGTTTCAATATTTGTTTTACCATTTTCTGGATTTCCAAAGCCTTTTCCCGCGGAAGAAATACTCTCTGAACTTCTGTGTCCAGAATCATTCCAAGGAAAGACAACCTTGTCGTCGGTTCCAACTGTGACTTTGGGTAATTTATGATCCACCCGTGTTGTTGGAGTATTGACAGGTAGAGGGATATGTTTTGTAATAACTGCTCCCTGGATCTCGCCTTTATCAGGAGGTCGTCCAGATAACGGATTATATTGACTCCTTTCTGACGAAGGAGGACCATCATCTCCGCCATCACCTTAGTGAATACCCTTGGCGCCGTGGAGAGACTGAAAGGTAACGTCTGGAATTGGTAATGGCAATCCTGAATCGCGAATCTCAGATAAGCCTGGTGAGGAGGATAAATGGGAACATGCAGGTAAGCATCCTTTATGTCCACCGACACTATGTAGTCCCCCTCCTCCAAACTGGCAATCACCGCCCGAAGTGATTCCATCTTGATCTTGAACCATTCCAGGAAGAAATTCTTATCTTTTAGATTTAGGATCAGTCTGACCGAGCCGTACGGCTTCGGAACAACAAAGAGGCTTGAATAAAAACCCCGCCCTTGTTGTGACAATGGTACCAGGACTATAACCTGGTCTTGACATAATTTTTGGATTGCCGATGTTACTGCTTCTCTCTCTGGCGGAAAAGCTGGCAAGGTCAATTTGAAAAATCGGCATGGGGGAACGTCTTGAAACTCTAGTTTGTATCCCTGGGATACTATTTGCAACACCCAGGGATCCAGGCCAGACAGAATCCAGCCCTGGCTGAAGAGCTTGAGACGTGCCCCCAACCATGCGGCCTCCCGCAAGGGAGTTCCAGCGTCATGCTGGGGATTTGGCAGAATTATGGGTAGACTTCTGCTCTTGGGAACCTGGAGCCGGTGAGGGCTTCTTTCCCCTTCCCCTTCCTGCAAAGAAGGGGGAACCTCTCGCCTTTTTGTATTTATTGGGCCGAAAGGACTGCATTTGCGAGTGATAGGTCTTTTTTGCCGGTGTAGGCGCAGAGGGCAAAAATGTTGACTTACCTGCGGTAGCCGCCGAGACTATCGCCAAATAAGGCCTCACCTTTATATGGGAGAGCCTCCATGTTTCTTTTGGAATCTGCATCCGCATTCCACTGGCGAATCCATAACACCCGCCTAGCCGATACTGCCATGGTAGCGGCTTGTGAACTCAAGAGTCCAATATCCTTCATTGCTTCCAGCATGTAGGCGGCAGCGTCCTTGATATTCCCTAACTTAAGGAGTATCTCATCTTTATCAATCGTGTCAATTTCTGATGACACACTTTCTGACCATTTTTCAATAGCGCGACTCACCCATGCGCAGGCAATAGTGGGCCTGAGCAGTGTACCATTGGTAACATAAATGGATTTCAATGTCGTTTCCATTTCGCGGTCTGCCGGCTCTTTAAGAGAAGCCGTGCCAGGAGCAGGGAGAATTACCTTCTTTGTCAACCTGGAAAGTGCACTGTCTAACACAGGGGGTGACTCCCATTTTTTCCTGTCTTCAACCGGGAAAGCATAAGCTATGTGAATCCTTTTGGGAATATGACATTTTTTATCAGGATTCACCCACATCCCTTCAAACAGAGCATTTAGTTTGTGTAAAGGAGGGAACGTGACTTTGGATTTCTTTTCCTTATATAAATAAGCTTTCTCCTGAGGTACAAGAGTGCTTTCTGTAACCTCCAACACGTCCCTTATAGCCACAATCATATATTGTATACTTTTTGCCAATTTATGATCTATCTCTCTGGATTCACTATTGCCGACAAAAGAATCAGAATCCGTGTCGGTATCAGTGTTTACAACATTTGCAAATGGTCTCTTATGTGACCCAGAGGGGCCGCCCGCATAAGGAATAACAGCATCTTCCACAGATTTTCTCCAGCATGCAGCCTTAGATTCAGACTTATCTAATCTACGGTTAATCAGATGCATACTGTCACGTAGCTCTTTCACCCATGCAGGCTCTTGGTGTGCCGGTAGCGCCACCACATTACAACTCTGTATCCCTAAAATGGCTTCCTCCGGGGAGCAACTCCCTGCCTCAGAAATGCCTCACATGTGTACACCACACTCACAGACACACTGGGACTTATTTTGGGGACAGATCCACGGTAAAATTTGTCAGAGGGACACAGGATAGGAGCAGCCAATTCACAAACCCAGGGCCAGTATTGCCTGTGAACACAGTATGTCCACAGCCCAAAAGCGCTTTTAAATAGTAATATACACTATCAAATGCACCACAATCGCTTTGTGCCCCCCCTTTATAGCACCCTGTACTTGTCAGAAGTGGAGGAGAGGACCAGCGTGTTCTCTGCAGCCTGAGTAGAGAGAAAATGGTGCTGAGTAGTGTGCTGGCTGCCTGAGGAAGAAGCTCCGCCCCTCAGTATCCATGACAATATTTATACTGGCGGGGGTAGGGCTGTGCCAGTGGCATCTTATGCCCCCTATTAGCCAGTTTGAGGTATTTTTCTTGCTGCCCAGGGCGCCCCCCCGCGCCCTGCACCCTGCAGTGCCTGTGTGTGTGGGCAGCAATGGTGCGCTGTGCTCCCGCCAGCCGCACCGCACCTCAGCCGTCACTTACTTGATTGAAGATCATTCTTCTCATACTCACCTGTCTTCTGACTTCTGGCTCTGCGAGGGGGGTGACGGCGTGCTGTGGGAGTGAGCATCTAGACACGGCTAGCGTTCAGTTCCCTTCAGGAGCTAATGGTGTCCTGTCAGCCAGAAACAGAGCCATGAAACTCTGAGGAAGTTGGTTCTGCTTCTGCCCCCTCAGTCCCACGAAGCAGGGAGTCTGATGCCAGCAGATCTCCCTGAAAATAAAAAACCTAACATAAGTATTTTCAGAGAAACTCAGTAGAGCTCCTCAGAGTGCATCCAGTCGACCTGGGCACATTTCTAAAACTGAGGTCTGGAGGAGGGGCATAGAGGGAGGAGCCAGTTCACGCCCAATGAAAAGTCTTTGGAGTGCCCATGTCTCCTGCGGATCCCGTCTATACCCCATGGTCTCGATGTCATCCCCAGCATCCTCTAGGACGTATGACAAATGTTAATACATTTTGTAGGTGTAGCTTCCTGCTTTGCCTTGGTAATCATGAGAAGCAGGAAGTGTTATAGTGGTACAATCTGTGCTGCTATAATACATCTACCCCAAGATGAGATGGGCTGGCATTCCGTGTGTGTGACCTATGTCGCGAAGGGTAGAAGTAGTCAAACATATCCACATGCGAAATACAGGGAAGGGAGAGGTATTAAATAGAGAAAGGAGGGGAAGGAGGCCTCATCCGGGTCCCAGGCATGCAGTAGCATATCTCCCAATTTTAAAGTCTGGAGACGCGGTACAGTATCGCTAACCCACTCCTCCCGCAGCCTAACCACCCCCTCTTGCAGCCTAACCATTCCATCCTGCAGCCTAACCCTAACCATCCCCTCCCTAAGCCTAACCCTAGTTTCTATCCGTAACCCCAGTACTTACTGGCGGGATTCTGACCATCAGGAGCCCACTATCTGCATTCTGACTGTCAATCCTGACTTAACAACAGTTGGGGAGAGGACAGGGCTGACAGAGGACAGACTGACCAGAGAGGGAAAGGCTGCTAGTGAGCTCAGAGGATTGCAGACAGAGCTCATCTCAGACATGCCTATAATGATTGCTGAAACCAGGAGCTGATTGGTTGTTACTTTATCGCTCTCCACTTTATCACTCTCCAAGCTTTGATGCATCTCTTCCTTAGTAGAATATTTATCACAATCCACATCTCAGATGCAGATGGGATGTTATAAATTTGCCCAAATCTGCAATGCAGAAAACACTTATCTGCACCCGGAGCTCACCGATCACCAGTCCTTGGTTGCAGGTATTACTTTATTATTTTTTTTACACAGTGATCATACTGTGTGTCTATGTAGGTATGGTGGCGTGTTGTGAGTGCAGGTGTCTGTGGACGTACCTGGATTCTTCACACGGAATCACTTCTTGGATTGGGTCTCACTGCTGGAACCCTAGGCAGAGGGACGAGGAAACCCAACCCCGGAGGACCCAACATATAAGTCACCACACATTAGGACAGTGACATAAAGATTTATTATTCGGGAACAAAGAGGAGTGATCACTGCTGTAACTTTAAATTTCAGTTAAATAATAACACAGTATTTGCTTTTATAATACAATGGAAGAATTTCAGCATACAGTTGTCTGAGGCTATAAGCAATATCTAAAAGTATTAACCAAATGTTACAGTAGGTGGCAGTATAACACCACTGGCACTCAAAGTCAGTTCTAGATAAGCGCTATTTCCAGTTTAAGTGTAACCTCCTAAACAAGATTCTCACACTGATATTCTGTAGCAGAGTAGGACTATCCTTAGCGGTGCCTTTAGTAGGGTGAAGAAACTGTAAGCATTCGGTCACAGAGGCACAGTAAAGCACAATCACAACTTAGTTACTAAGCAGAATATGACATGCAGGCACTAGAATAATTGCGGAGTTAGAAAGCAGGTTTAGAGTAGAAATGCAATCAGAGTTCCTCACAGGAAAGTCAGTACAATCTCTTATGAAATCACCTTGTCTCTCCACTAGGTGACAGTCTGCAATCTGTCATGGTCCTATTCAGCACCTGAGCACCATTACCTGGATATCAATATCAAGGATGATATATTACAGTCTCTAATAGTTATTAGATGGAGCAATAAATACAGTCACAGTACTGAAAAGCAAAAGATGGGGTAGTAACAGTTTAGATGATAGCATCAGCACGCCATAGATACTTCCTCCTAAGCCAGAGCTTTACAAGTCAGTGTCTCTGTAGTGGCCCGGGTAAGCTTTGCAGAGGATTAGTGGTCTCAGCAGTGGCTCCACTCTCCACAGCATGTCTCCTTCGCGGCGGTCTCCTCAGCAGCGGCTCCGCTCTCCACAGCGTGTCTCCTCACACACACACTGATGCGAATCCCGCTCTGACACAGCTAATCAAAACTCCATCAGCCTTCTCATTCCCTCTTCCATTATAAGTAAGTCCAAGGGTCCTAGTGCCTGTCTGCTCACTGGTCCTGCTGGCGTCTCCCAGGCAACAGCAGAAGGGAGTGTTAACCCCTTCAGCATTAACAGGATGGGTAGTAATCGAAGCTCAGCAAGGGGAAAATTAGGGGACCTCACTCATGTCTTATCCAGTCCAACAGTTGCCTGCAATGCATACCCTTTGTAGTACAAATTAAGGGGGTCCAGTTCAGAGTGTCACATCTAGAAGACACACTTGGCTGATCACAGGGACTAGATCCGAACACAGGTTTCACTGCCAGCAGGCAGAGAAGGCTGTGCAGGAGTCAGGGAACCAGAGGGAAGTCTGGATAACACTATCTCAAGGTCACAGGGCTCCCTCCGGTATTTTTTAACATTTTTTTTAAATAAATTTGTCCTGATCGCATTTTCCATTACAAGTACGGGAAATGTGGTCTAGAATGCAAACTAAACATCGTGTATGCACCGTACACACCAGAATGATATCGGCACAATGTGCCCGATTCGGACACATCATTCATGATATCGTCCAGTGTGTATGCACAATGGGGGTCATTCCGACCTGATCGCTCACTGCAGTTTGTCGCAGTACAGTGATCGGGTCGGAACTGCGCCGGCACTGCAGTGCGCCGGCGCATGGCAGCTTTCGTTACCCAGCGATCGCCTCTGAGACAGAGGCGGTCGCTAGGCAGGAGGGGGCTGAACGGCGGCGTTGCTTCTGTGCGATGCTTTTGTATTTGTGCGGGGGGGCCGGCACTGACATGTGAGGCGGACTAGCCCTGTGCTGGGCGTCCCCCCGCATGTCTTAGTTAACGATTGTAGCTGTGCTAAATTTAGCACAGCTACGATCAACTCGGAATGACCCCCAATGTCGCTGATGATGCACGCAACCATACGTTGTCAGTGACATTTCCCTTCGGACCTGCATGCAGCATGGCCCCCACCCCTGTCGTCGAATGTATGCACTTGCCAATGTCAGGTCCCGCTGCACACGATATCGCATTATACTGATATCCTTCTGGTGTGTACGCACCTTTAAGGCCTTGGAGCAGTGGTTCCCAAACTGTGTGCCGTGGCTCCCTGGGGTGCCTTGGGACACTTGCAGGGGTGCCCTGGGTTGGTGGTCCAGGACCAATTCAAATTATTCATGGTCAATATAATAGGCAAAACCAGTGCTGGTGGCTGCCAGTCATAAAATATGTGGCCAAACAGAAGCAAATCTTGTCCCTCACCACACAACTGACCCTAAGGATGACATATAAACGCGATCTACTTAATGTAATATTTCTTTCTACATTTCTCAATAAGAAATTTTTGGCCTAGGGGTGCCGTGAAAAAAAATTCTGATATTCTAGGGTGCCGTGATTCAAAAAAGTTTGGAAACCACTGCCTTGGAGGATAATGTTGCTAATTCTTCTCCAACTGTCCTTTAGTACATTCTTTTCACATTATTTTTGTAAAAATAAGATTGATAAATTTGCCCGTTGGTGAGTTTGCCATGTACACTGTACAAGTTTTAGAAAAATAGATTTAGAAAAATACATACAATTGTTTCCCATGAAAGAATTTGAATGAAACAATGAATTCCAGGAAACAATTAAACCTGCATTTCTAAGTTAGAAAGTACATGCTCACTCTTGTCATATTTCCAACTCCTTACGTATTGCTGTTCAGTTCCCGGACTGCTATTCTCATGGGCCAATTATGTTTAAAAAATAGAGAGGACATAATTTACGTTAAACACTTTTTGAACCTGTAAGAGTACAAATTGCAGGTAGTAATGTTTAGCAAGGGATTATAGATGAGCTAGCTAAGAAATTAAGCTAAAACATATTATCTGTAGTAATACTTATGGCCACCAGATGTCTGGAAATGTAGAACCCTTCCAGTCTATTCACATATTTTTTCTGCAATGAAATTTGTACACTGTACTAGCGAAGCATTTATTCCAAAACTTTATTATATGTATGCATATTTCCAAAAGAGGGTGAAATAGAACCGATGTTTGTTCCTACATGTATATCACTATTATTATTATTAGCAGTAGAAATCTTTATTTATATAGTGCTGCACTGTACATTGATAGGCTGATGATGACACAAATTGCATACAATGACATGAAATGGATAGTAAAGGTAAATGGGTAAATGATCTGACAATCTAAGAGGTGTTGGAAACATTGATACATAAATTGCGGAGTACAGCAATTGTAGCTATTGGTAGTAAAAGTACACGTGCCTATTATAAAGTACTAGCATGGGAAAGTTCCTTTAAATCAGAAGCTCCCGATTTTTTCCCCAAAAAAACCCTCCGAAATTGTCGGGATTTTTTTTATGAGTGAATTAGGTGAAGAACATGAATTTAACCCTTTCCAAAATGATTTTATATATATTTTTTCATTTAAAAAATAATATTTTTACCCAAACATTGAAATATCGATCGGGAACATCGCGACCATCGGAAACAGCGCGACCATCGCAGTTTTCATTTTGAAAGCCGGGATAGCCTACAGGTACAAAGGAGGGGCTTGGGGGGTTAATTTACACTCCCCAGCGGCTGCTATTGTCTGCAGCCGCTGGAGGGGGGTCCTGCCGTGCTGACTGATCAGCAGTGATCGGCAGCACGGCAATCAGTAGGGGAGAGTGCAGGGAGGCAGAGGGACCTTCCGGCTCCCTGACAGCAGCAGCGGAGGGAAGTTTTCCTTCCCTGCCGCTGCTAACACTGTTTATCTGTGCGACCAGGTCAGATAAAGCACATGCAGTCATGGTCGCATCTGATGCGACCATGCCAGGCAAGTGGTTAAGTTAAGGAATTTTGCTGTGGAACAGCCAATTAAGATAAACTAAAGTAGAGACTTACCACTTTTTATAATTCCCCCCAATAGCTCCACAGTCAAGTATAACAGGACTGCCTTTTCAATTGGGTTTAATTGTCAGTTGCCCAAGCGCCCCAGGAGTCCAAGGGCCCTAGGTTGATATCCGAGGGTCCCTTCTTTCCAGGGATACCAGATTTTTTCAAATCGGCCCTGGGGAACCAGAGATATCTGACTTCAAAGCAGCAGTCCCCGTTTGAGCCTGTTAATTGCTATTCCCAGATGGTAAGGGGTGGGAAGTTATGTCAGACTAGGAGTTTTTCTCCGGGTATTCTCCAAGAGCTGGGACTCTCCCCTTTCGGTGGACACTGGCAGCCTGTCTCTACTATGCCTAGAACAGGAGATATCAGCCTTCCAGCAGCTGGCCACAATGCAGTTTTTATATTTTCATTGGTGGATTGCTCCGTCTCCTCAACCCCGATCCCCAAGACCCCGGTACCTCCTGAAAGGGACTCTCTAGTTATTTTTATCTAATTGAAAGCTAATAAATCCACCCCTAGAAGCCAAAGATATCTGCGGTCCAGCAAGCTTCTCTCCCACCGGAGAATTGTGAATATTAAGCCCACTCCACTATCCACCCCTCCCCCACATATTAAACACCTCCTACCACCCTAGAAATCATGTGCCGGGGTTCCCTGTATTCAGCCAAATGCTCCCCTTCTACAGTTTAGTGTTTACTGTACTCCCTCACGCATTATCTCACTACCCCCTCCCCCTTCATCCATGCAGTAAAGGAGTAATTAGCAGAAATGACTGCTCCAGGTTCTGCAAGCTGAGCAGTAGATAGAACACCCCCTACCGCCCGCAGGACATCACAGCTGCCGCAAGCAGCACCCCTTACCACTGGAGTACGGGTAGGGGCCCCAGTACATTGCTTTGCCCAGGGGCCTACACTGCTGTTAAAATGGCTCTGAATGATAATAGTCATTTAGACTTCTATTAGGGAGATGTATGGGCAACATCACCTGATCCCTCTGGTAGGTTTGATACATCTGCCCTATAGTGTTTCAACCGGCCATTTACTGACTGACAGCAAATCCTTTAATTGTTATTGATAAATACCGAATTTACCACAGATGCTAGTAATCTAGCTGGCTGAGATCAGCTAAGAAAGTTTTCGAAACTGTCAAAGCTATGGCGCATCAAGAGAGAAGGAGACCTGAGTGCAATTTCCATCTGGGCCCCTTCCTCTGTAGCCAGCAGAGCAGTATACTCTGGGCACTAGGGTCACTAGAGCACGAGTAGGTCTCCGGTGCAACGGCTATTTTACCAGTGATTTTACTACTGTACATGCCTGAAATGCTGGGAAAATGTCCTATGCGTCCTTTTTCCAGTGGTTTCTGCAGCGCTGTGGGGCGGTAAGTATTGAAAAAATGGGTGCAGGGTGTGCACTGTGCCCCCCCCCCCCCCCCCTTGAGGCCTGTGTACACCGCACACACTGCACCCATTAGAAATATGCTAGCATGTCAAAGTACTTACTAATCTACCTCCAATCTTAAACTGGGTACACACAGAAAGACCGAAAGATTGAAAGATCGAAAAATAAAATCTTTCACTTTCAGCTCCTTGCTACTGACTCAACTATCTAGAATGTACACATGGAAAGATCTAGCCAAATATTTCAGTCTTTCAAAGATCTTGCCTAGATGGTTTTTGGATCCAAATTAAATTATTTTCTTAGTGGCTAGATGACATCATCTAGCCAAAATCGTTCATCGTTCATACACACTGGGGTATATTTACTAAGGTCCCGATTTTGACCGAGATGGTGTTTTTTCTTCAAAGTGTCATCTCGGGAATTTACTAAACTAAAATCACGGCAGTGATGAGGGCATTCGTATTTTTATTACGGCTGTGTAGTAAAAATACGAATGAATACACCATCGGTCAAACGCGGCTGTTTAGGTATTGAACACGGTCATTTACTAACCATTCGTATTTGAAATCTCTACCGTGAAAATGCATGTGCGGCCGTAAAAATACTAATCGTACAAAAAGGCTAAAAAAAAGTAGACCTGCTTTTGAGAAGCGTGTTTACATGTGTTGCCAATTGTACATTAGTCACACCTGACTTTTTGGACCTTTAAAAGGGGCCCCAACACATTTTTCACCACTCTCAATCTGAAATGGCTGCTACTGTGTGTAGTACTGCTGTCTTGTTTGCTGGGGGATACCTGACACTGCTCCATGAGGCTACAATAAATCCAGGCCAGGAAAATCAACAGGGTCAGCAGGTTGTACATGTTCCGCGTAGGCTGGCCATGGCTTGTTGTTTTAGTGGGCGTTTAAACGATAACAAAATTGCTGATGACCATGTTATACAGATGCTCCGACTAAATGTAAATAAATTTTTCCCTCTGTATGACCTTGTCAAACTGAACCTAGACCATGAGACAGCACGCTCTCGCTCTGTCTCAGGCCTGCTCAAACTCCTGCCTGTGTTGCACTTTATGGCTACTGGCAGCTTCCAGCCTGTGACTAGCGATATCATTAGTATCTCACAGGCCACCTTTTAGAAATATGTAATTCAGGTGAGTTAAAACATACATACACGTCTATGTCTAAGTGGTGCTTCTGTAATGTAATAGAACACAGTATTGTATTGATTACAGGTCATGACACTCACCTTTAATTTTGGAATGTCCACTCAGGTTTTGGATGTCTTGGATGGCCACATAGATGCCTCTCTCTGCTTCCCTACCCTGGAGTTGCAGTGGCATGCAGTCAGGGTAGCTTTATGTGATCTTGCTGCCATGGCCAATGTGCTGGGTGCCATAGATTAGACACACGTTGAGCTGAGGACACCTAGGGGCAGGCAATATATTTATACCAATACACATCTGGCCCAAGACACTAATGTGGAGGTGGTTTGTGGAGCCAATTAAACAATACACATATTCCGTGTTAACAATTTATTTATTTTAACACACGAATTTATGAAAAAAACAAAAACAAAACATTTTAATGGTCACCATATTCTGTGTACGCATTATTATTATTATTTTTTGTGTGTGCTGGGTGCCGAGGATTGTGCTGGCTCGTTGGTGCGGGTTTGACTTGAGCGTCGAACTGGGGATTGAACTGGGGTGTGGCTTGTTGTAGTTGTCCCCGAGCTCGATGTCACATGGTGTGATGCCAACACTCTTAGGCTTTGACTTAGATTGTTCAAGCTTGCTGTGAGCTGCGTATTAGCGGCAGTGTTGTTTGCTATAATTCGTGATAGGTTCTCATCTATCATTTGGTTATGTTGGATGATCTGGATGAGTGATTGTTGCTGCCGCTGTTGTTCATCCAAGATGCGTTGGAGGTTTGATTGCATTTGGCTGTTGTCTGCCCTCATCTGCTCCATGGAGTTTGCGATTCTGCCCACCTGCACTATAAGTCTGCCTGAGTTGCGACTCAGTCTAGGCAGATGATGGGGCAGACTTGACAGGTATTGGCTGTGGGTGTTGAGGCTTGCGCAGTATTGCATCTGTTGTGTGGACCAACGGGTCCAAAACTCAGGGCCCATTTGTGTGTCCACTTGTGTTGTGGTCAATTGGGGGCTGTGTGATGTTTGGGGTGGTTGGGGTATGTCCTGCGGCGTGGTTGGCTGGGTCGGATCGATGGGCTGCAGGTGGATTGTGAAGGTCTCCTGGTCACGTTCCTGCTGGGCATCCTCGGTGATGATGGGTGGGTCTGTATGGGGTTGAAGACAGCCACTATTTAGTAAATATGTAGCATTGGTCTTACTATAGCTTTATGTCAACATGCATTACTTCTTAATATTAATGTTGTAATTGCTAAATAGATTGTGGCCTCAACTTAACTATGTTGTTCACCTTTTTTTTTATAAATATGGGGCTTCTAACGTTCACTACTCATTTGTTTAAAGTGAGAAGTTCGATAGACTTCTTGGAAAGCAGCCACTAATCCCTATTGCACACTGTAACTGAAGCCGCTGCGGCCGCTGTAATAAATCCTTTACCTTCGTACTCTGTCCCCAGTTAGCGTACACAGTCCCGTACTGTGCACGCACTTTGCGTACACACGCCGGAATAGCCGTGCAGCTTACACTCAGTGCATACACACAGACCGACACGCTGAGAGCACGAGGCAGCTCTAGGTGTGGCAATTACACTATACAAATGCTCAACAGAAACTGAATGCAACACCAGTATTTGATTGTAAGTTGTGGTCCAAAGCAGCAACAAGTAATAATATATTTGAAAAAGGGGGTTACAATAAGTTACAATATAAATGGTACACCACAATACAATTCAATCACAGAGAGAGAGTCACACCCAATGATACGTATGCTTTGTCACTTGCGCCACCCGGATCCGGTCCCCAGTCGTCTGGAGAGACGACCTATGAGTCTTTAAAAAGCAGAGAGAGAGAGTGACCGGCCCAGGTGCAAGGTTTATGTACCCTTGCCCAAAATACAATACAATGGGGTTGTATGCTCTCCACTGATTGGTTGGAGGGATGGTCGTTTACAGTACAGGAGAGGTCATTGGTGCGTTTGAAGAGATGGGCGGTGCCTTGATCCAGGGGTGTGTACAGCTGGTCAGCTCTGGATTCCCACCGCATACCAAGTACATAATAAGCACAAATATACCTTTAATCTGCCTTTGCGAATAACTATTCGCAACGACATGCGATCTTCTCCAAACCAACACCGGATTATTACTCATAATTATCCGAACACGTAGATACCATGCATGATGCTCTGATCAGTTACTGTCCCCTCGCATACTGTAAAGGTGTATAATTCCCTTGTTGTGCCTTGTAAATAAGTAAAAGTTGCATGAGGGGAAAGGGGAGACTACGTGTAATGTGTGTACTAAGTTTGGGAAATATGTAATGTGTGACAGATATTTCCATGTTCATTAGGTTACTTTGTTATGTTATCTCCAGGCAACATGATCCTACACATGAAATGACCAACCATTCTCAAGATACACACAAATATATATATATACATATATATATATATATATATATATATATATACAAGCAGTCTGTCCCGGCACTCCCTGCTCGTATTATTAACTGGCTGCGGTGCCCTCCCAGGGCAGATGAATGAAATCTCCCAATGTAGACTGAAGATAACAATAGGCGGCACTCAGCAGACTTGTAGTTGAAAAAAGTGGTTAGTTTATTCCGACATGTTTCGGGGCTAATCCCGTCCTCAGGGCCTAACTAGCCAAATGAGTGTCATAACAGGAATATATATACACACATAAACAGGTGCACAACATGATAAAACAATTATACTCACCTGTTCAGCGGCGCCTGACTCCCGCTCGTGGGTCCGGCTCCCATCGCGTCGCCTCCCGCTGACGTCAGTGGCCGGCCGCGTCATCCGCCCGTCTCCATGGAAACCCCCGGAGACGTCAATACGCTGCCCTGCCGCCCGCCTCTCACGGAGGACGTCCTTCTGGTATAGCCAACCACCGCTGAGAGTCGGGCCGCCTCACAAGTGTTGCATAGCAACCTAGAGAAAAGACAATAACAACAAGAAAATAAGTGATAAAAGACAAAATCAAAGTGCATTAAAAACAAAAGACATGTACAGTTAGTACTGTCCAGTGGAGTAAGGCCTCCGGCTGGCCCATAGTATCCCTTAGCCCATGGATTAAGATATTAGATCGTGTTAATTTATGACATCTATTGCTATAATACCCAATTATGTTATTTAATAATAGAAAATCTATAGGAAACACTGAATGCCTAGGTTCTCATTGAGACCTCCAGGCGACAGTGTACCCAATTGAAAAATCCAACGTGATTCCCTCTGTAGAAGGATCCTGTCCCTATTACCTCCCCTGAGTGTGCTGGGTACATGGTCAATCAGTATGGCCCTAATGCTGGCCACCCCGTGCTTTGCCTGGACACAATGCCGGGCGAAGGGTTGGTCGCTCATACCTTTCTCATGGGCTTTTTTAATGGCACTCCTATGGAGTGCCATGCGTTCGCGAAACTGCCTAATCGTTTTGCCAACATAGGCCAGCCCACATGGGCAGGTAAGTAAATAAACCACATGTGTGGTCGTACAAGTAAGGCGATGCTTAATGTGATACTTCTTACCCGTGGAAGGATGTTTGAATGATGTGCCAGTAATCAAGGTGTTACATGTTGCACAGCCCAGGCACCTATAGCACCCATTCTTGGACCTAAGGAAGTGACTTTCACGATTTTTAGTAAGATCTGAGAT
The DNA here is from genome assembly GCF_028390025.1 of Pseudophryne corroboree. Lineage (NCBI taxonomy): Eukaryota > Metazoa > Chordata > Amphibia > Anura > Myobatrachidae > Pseudophryne > Pseudophryne corroboree. Next base: position 874,212,174 of record NC_086445.1, read on the forward strand.
ATCCAACTTCATAACATAATCCCCTATATTTCTACCACGGGTATGGCTCGGTAATAATGATGTTTCAGCTAAAGTTGACAAAGAGGGGTCAGTCTGTATCATAGGCCACAAGTTTTTGGCTCGTCTGACTCTGTCCCTAGTTGCCGTAGTGTATTTATTAACCCAAGGGAGTTTAGGGGCTGGCTGTGACTGTGATCTACTAGTGGGGCGTAAGGCTTGTGCTCTGGGTATCTTTAATGCCCGGGCCCTGGCACTCTGTAATTCCTTTATGGGGTAACCCCTTTCGGCAAACTTGAGTAACATCCGATCCATGGTTCTGACTGTCTCATCCGGGTCCGAAGTGATTCGTCGGACCCGCATGAACTGTGAATACGGTAAGCCTCTACGTAATGAAGGCGGATGGAAACTTCGGTAGGCCATCAGTGTATTCCTATCTGTGCCTTTCACATAAAGTGAGGTGATCAATTGATCATTAACAATGGTAATGGTTACATCAAGATAGTTAATAGTACTGTCATCTATCACATAGGTAAATTGTACAGCGTGTTGAGTGCTATTATGGCCTTCCCATATGGCCATGAGTTGTTCCCTGGACCCCCGCCATAGCACAATTAGGTCATCTATGTAACGCCTATAATAGACGACCCGTGTGGCTATGGCGGGGTCCATGGTGAACATTTGCTTCTCTACCTGGGACATAAAAGCATTCGCGTACGATGGGGCCACTGCTGACCCCATCGCACAGCCTGCTAATTGTAACCAGAATTTACCATTGTAAACGAAATAATTTCTTCTAAGAACCCTGTCCAACAAGGTCAGAAAGAATGAGATTTCTGGGCCCTGATACCATTTATTTATTTATTTATTAGCAGTTTCTTATATAGCGCAGCATATTCCGTTGCGCTTTACAATTAGAACAACAATTATAGAACAAAACTGGGCAAAGACAGACAGACAGACAGACAGAGGTAGGAAGTCCCTGCTCGCAAGCTTACAATCTATAGGGAAATAGGCATTGATACACAAGGATAGATGCTACCTGTCACATAATGGTTCCCCAGGTTGCTAGGTTCTTATATGATATGATCACCCAGCAATGTTGGAAGACAAAATGTGAGTTTATGTGGACTGTACAGAGGGGATGTAACTTGATAGGGAAGCTGTGAAGGTTATGTGTGTGGGTCTGAAATTTGGTAGGCTTGTCTGAAGAGATGAGTTTTCAGAGAACGTTTAAAGGTTTGGAGACTAGAGGAGAGTCTTATTGTGCGTGGGAGTGCATTCCACAGAGTGGGTGAAGCCCGGGTAAAGTCCTGTAATTTTGAGTGGGAACAGGTAATACATGTGGATGAGAGACGCAGATCTTGTGCAGAGCGGAGAGGTCTGGTAGGGAGATATTTTGAGATGAGTGAGGAGATGTATGATGGTGCAGTTTGGTTAATAGCCTTGTATGTAAGTAAAAGTATTTTATATTTGACACGGTAGAATACCGGTAACCAATGGAGGGACTGACAGAGCGGATCAGCAGATGAAGAACGTCTGGCGAGGAAGATTAGCCTCGCAGCTGCATTTAAAATGGATTGAAGTGGTGATAGCCTATGTTTGGGAAGACCAGTAAGGAGACTATTACAATAATCAATGCGGGAGATGATGAGTGCATGGATTAGAGTTTTTGCAGTGTCTTGTGTAAGATAAGGGCGTATTTTGGATATGTTTTTAAGGTGCATGTAACATGATTTAGAGACAGATTGAATGTGTGGAACAAAGGACAGTTCAGAGTCAAGGGTGACACCTAGGCAACGAGCTTGTGGGGTGGGGTGGATAGTTGCATTGTCAACAGTTATAGAGATATCAGGTTGGTAACTACTCTTAGCTGGTGGGAAAATAATTAATTCGGTTTTGGAAATGTTGAGTTTGAGGTGGCGAGATGACATCCAAGATGAAATGGCAGACAGGCATCCAGTGACACGAGCCAATACTGGTGGTGACAAATCTGGGGAGGATAGGTAGATTTGAGTATCATCAGCATACAAATGATACTGAAATCCAAAGGAGCTGATTAGTTTACCAAGAGAGGAGGTATAGATTGAGAAAAGCAGAGGACCTAAGACTGAGCCTTGCGGTACTCCAACTCCAGACGTTATCCTGAATCAGTTGTCTTACAGCCTCCACACCTGCCTCATGAGGAATGCAGGTGTAGAGGCTGTAGAAACTTGGGATTGTCCAAAGGGATTACCAGCAGCGACAGGTTTATCCTTGGTTAGGAGGTTCACGCACTCCTCAGGAACATCCAAATCGACGACCACGCACCCGTCGAGGACGCGAATACTATGGAGGCACTAGTACATCAGCCAGTGAGTCTGAAGGAACCACAGGGGTGTCTCACACACAAGGAGGCCGTATCCCTTTAGGTGTACAGCCACAGGGGACAGAGACTCGTTCCAACCGCACCCCCAACACAGGCCGCGGACGAGGACGAGGACGAGGAGGGCGGGCCAAAACCAGAGAGCCATCCGCGCCCAGGCCTCCTCGACCATAAAAGAAACAGTATTTAACCTATCTTCCACTCCACTAACTGAGATAGAATATCGGACTTTATCAAAAGGATTGTCCTTTGTTCCTACGGTCCCCCCGGACCCATTAGAGTGGAAGGTAGAGGTACAGCGTATCAATAGATCTCTCAGAAGGTGTGAATTTTTCAACAGCAGGGAAACAGATCCCACTTCATCTACATCGGGGATACCGACACAAGTACAAAGAATAGCTCCACGCTCACAATTTGATCCCCCCAGCCTAAACCCTTCCATACGTACGTTTACACGTATGCTGGAACAAGATGCCGATAATAAGTTGATACCACCTAACATGACCAGACCCGAATTGGACACTCTTAAGGAACTGTCTCACAGAACAGACATAGTAATCCGCAAGGCGGATAAGGGAGGATCCATTGTCATACAGGATCTTGAAGATTACATTAAGGAGAGTGAGCGTCAGCTCAGTGATAACAACACATACAAGCGTTTGACTATGGATCCTACCCGAGATTATAAGAAAGAATTGGACTCTCTTTTGGAATCGGCCGTTGGGCAAGACATAATTTCTTCAAAAACCTGTAACATGCTCAAAATAGAACACCCTAAGGCCCCACTGTTTTATACAGTGCCAAAGGTCCACAAAAGCTTGGTGGACCCCCCTGGTCGACCGATAGTATCGGCCAGAGGCTCCCTATACCATCCCATATCTGTTTTTCTTGATGCATATTTAAATCCATGTGTACAGATGTTGCCGTCGTATCTTAAGGATACTACTAACCTTTTGTTACAGTTACAGGAGTTGGGTCCCCTACCTGAAGGGACCTTACTATGTAGCGCTGACGTCTCCAGCCTCTACACCTGCATTCCTCATGAGGCAGGTGTGGAGGCTGTAAGACAACTGATTCAGGATAACGTCTGGTATCAGGGCCCAGAAATCTCATTCTTTCTGACCTTGTTGGACAGGGTTCTTAGAAGAAATTATTTCGTTTACAATGGTAAATTCTGGTTACAATTAGCAGGCTGTGCGATGGGGTCAGCAGTGGCCCCATCGTACGCGAATGCTTTTATGTCCCAGGTAGAGAAGCAAATGTTCACCATGGACCCCGCCATAGCCACACGGGTCGTCTATTATAGGCGTTACATAGATGACCTAATTGTGCTATGGCGGGGGTCCAGGGAACAACTCATGGCCATATGGGAAGGCCATAATAGCACTCAACACGCTGTACAATTTACCTATGTGATAGATGACAGTACTATTAACTATCTTGATGTAACCATTACCATTGTTAATGATCAATTGATCACCTCACTTTATGTGAAAGGCACAGATAGGAATACACTGATGGCCTACCGAAGTTTCCATCCGCCTTCATTACGTAGAGGCTTACCGTATTCACAGTTCATGCGGGTCCGACGAATCACTTCGGACCCGGATGAGACAGTCAGAACCATGGATCGGATGTTACTCAAGTTTGCCGAAAGGGGTTACCCCATAAAGGAATTACAGAGTGCCAGGGCCCGGGCATTAAAGATACCCAGAGCACAAGCCTTACGCCCCACTAGTAGATCACAGTCACAGCCAGCCCCTAAACTCCCTTGGGTTAATAAATACACTACGGCAACTAGGGACAGAGTCAGACGAGCCAAAAACTTGTGGCCTATGATACAGACTGACCCCTCTTTGTCAACTTTAGCTGAAACATCATTATTACCGAGCCATACCCGTGGTAGAAATATAGGGGATTATGTTATGAAGTTGGATATCTCAGATCTTACTAAAAATCGTGAAAGTCACTTCCTTAGGTCCAAGAATGGATGCTATAGGTGCCTGGGCTGTGCAACATGTAACACCTTGATTACTGGCACATCATTCAAACATCCTTCCACGGGTAAGAAGTATCACATTAAGCATCGCCTTACTTGTACGACCACACATGTGGTTTATTTACTTACCTGCCCATGTGGGCTGGCCTATGTTGGCAAAACGATTAGGCAGTTTCGCGAACGCATGGCACTCCATAGGAGTGCCATTAAAAAAGCCCATGAGAAAGGTATGAGCGACCAACCCTTCGCCCGGCATTGTGTCCAGGCAAAGCACGGGGTGGCCAGCATTAGGGCCATACTGATTGACCATGTACCCAGCACACTCAGGGGAGGTAATAGGGACAGGATCCTTCTACAGAGGGAATCACGTTGGATTTTTCAATTGGGTACACTGTCGCCTGGAGGTCTCAATGAGAACCTAGGCATTCAGTGTTTCCTATAGATTTTCTATTATTAAATAACATAATTGGGTATTATAGCAATAGATGTCATAAATTAACACGATCTAATATCTTAATCCATGGGCTAAGGGATACTATGGGCCAGCCGGAGGCCTTACTCCACTGGACAGTACTAACTGTACATGTCTTTTGTTATTAATGCACTTTGATTTTGTCTTTTATCACTTATTTTCTTGTTGTTATTGTCTTTTCTCTAGGTTGCTATGCAACACTTGTGAGGCGGCCCGACTCTCAGCGGTGGTTGGCTATACCAGAAGGACGTCCTCCTTGAGAGGCGGGCGGCAGGGCAGCGTATTGACGTCTCCGGGGGTTTCCATGGAGACGGGCGGATGACGCGGCCGGCCACTGACGTCAGCGGGAGGCGACGCGATGGGAGCCAGACCCACGAGCGGGAGTCAGGCGCCGCTGAACAGGTGAGTATAATTGTTTTATCATGTTGTGCACCTGTTTATGTGTGTATATATATTCCTGTTATGACACTCATTTGGCTAGTTAGGCCCTGAGGACGGGGTTAGCCCCGAAACATGTCGGAATAAACTAACCACTTTTTTCAACTACAAGTCTGCTGAGTGCCGCCTATTGTTATCTTCAGTCTATATATATATACATATATGTATGTGTTTCCCTGCTATTATATCTATCTTTCAAAGGTTTTCTAGACTGCAGGCTGCCTGTAGTTAATAATTTGCAACCGCAGGCTTGTGTGTATCTATTGGGATATTTGTCTCCCATTGTTCTGGGCCCCACCAAACGATGACTTGTTCGGTTTGGAGTGAACAAGACATTGTGTTGGAAGGATGTGCATGTTTGGTTAGATTAGTGTGTGTGTGTGAACAGTGACTCGACACAGGCTGGGCACTGTGACATGTAATAATTTCCATTGCAAGTAAGAATCTTTCTGTAATTGCTCATACCATGCCCGTACGCGCACTCCCGTGGGAGGCGATTGTACGCAATTTGCGAGTATGCGCACGCACGGCAGACTGAGTACATGCATGGATGTCATCTGTGTGGTGTTTGCATGTGGTGTGTGTATTGCAATATTTTTCGACTTCGACAAAAGTTTGTGGGAATAGTTGGATTCTGAGCCATAATTAATGTTTAAACACGAAGAACTCTAACAAATACAAATTACTACATTTACATATTGGGTATGAAGCTTCCTTTGGAACAACACACACAATACAATAAATGTGTTGACCAATACACTCATACATTGTTCAAGCCAGTCAGTGGTCTGCCCAAAACGTTAACAAATATAGTGGTTTAAAATGTACACATTTACAATGGGTGAAAAAGTATTAAGGTGCCCTATGTTTAGAACTGGTGATGTTGGCCATGCCAAACAATTGGATGAAACTTAACATTTATGTAGGTTTTTTTCGCAAAAATTTATGTCAAACAAATGTGTTATGGCCAACATCACATCTGACAATTAACCATCTAAAAATACCTTAACACCATGTGGTGGTTGTTGTTGTTGTTGATTATTGCAAGGATGACTGGTGATTTGTGTAATGTTTTTTTGCTCTGCACTAACAGTGGTGCAGATGTATAAACCTGGAGAAGGCATAAGGAAGTGAAAAACCAGTGATATGTGCAAGGTGATAAAGGCACAAGGCAAACAGCTCCAATATGTAAATTAACATTTGTGTTTATTTTGTACTGCTGCCTTTATCACCTTGCACATATCAGTGTTTTTTCACTTCCTTATGCCTTCTCCAGGTTAATAAATCTACCCCACTGTTTTTTAACTTATTTACACGTAATTGTTATGTTTACTCACCAGACAACTGAGGGGATTGTGGATCCTCACTTTGTGGGCTGGCCAATAGAGCTAGTGGTGGCATGGCCGACACTGCGGAGATGCGCCGTTGGGGTGGTGATGCTGGTGCTGGAGCTTCTGCCTCAAGACGGCGTCTCTTGGGTGGCCTCGTAGCCACAGTAACCGAGCCCTGTGATGGGCGCCTTAGTGGAGGGGGATTTGCCGAAGAAGAACCTATGTGATAAGATAAACATTAACATTTTGTGTTTCTATGTGTTTGCAGAATATGTGTTTACAGTAAAATTTTACCTGCATTGGCACCATCTGCATCTCTTGGCAGTGTGGGATGTGGCCTGGCTGTGCTGCTTCTCTTGCGTACTGTAGAAATATGAAGAATGTCCTTATGAACATACTATTTTGTTGATATGTTTATGCAAATTCCTTATTGTGATGTAAACATATGCGGTACCTGATGAGAAGTAAACTAAACAATGCTTATGCTTTTCTGCCTGACTTCATTGGGTGTGTATCATTTAAGTTTGATTAAAATTTGCTAAATAATCCATACACTAACGCAAATAATTAAAAAAAAAAAACTACTTAAAACCAAAACGTCGTAGCTTGACACAACCACAATATTGCACGCTAAGCTCCCAAATTTTGATGCTAACAATAAAACACTAGCCACAAATATCTGCGAAAACTTGGAAACATCACAACCAAATATGCATGAAAAAACACATGAAGCACACAAAGGACAACCCAGAACAACATACAATAAACATAAATGCTATGAAATGTATTGAAAAAAAAAAAAATCATCACACTTCTTTAAAATACACCTACTAACATTTCTCTGACGTCCTAAGTGGATGCTGGGGACTCCGTCAGGACCATGGGGAATAGCGGCTCCGCAGGAGACAGGGCACAAAACTAAAGCTTTAGGATCAGGTGGTGTGTACTGGCTCCTCCCCCTATGACCCTCCTCCAAGCCTCAGTTAGGTTTTTGTGCCCGTCCGAGCAGGGTGCAATCTAGGTGGCTCTCTTAAGGAGCTGCTTAGAAAAAGTTTTTAGGTTTCTTATTTTCAGTGAGTCCTGCTGGCAACAGGCTCACTGCATCGAGGGACTTAGGGGAGAGAAGTTCAACTCACCTGCGTGCAGGATGGATTGGCTTCTTAGGCTACTGGACACCATTAGCTCCAGAGGGAGTCGGAACACAGGTCTCACCCTGGGGTTCGTCCCGGAGCCGCGCCGCCGACCCCCCTTGCAGATGCTGAAGATTGAAGGTCCAGAAACCGGCGGCAGAAGGCTTTTCAGTCTTCATGAAGGTAGCGCACAGCACTGCAGCTGTGCGCCATTGTTGTCACACACTTCACACCAACGGTCACGGAGGGTGCAGGGCGTTGCTGGGGGCGCCCTGGGCAGCAATGTATAATACCTTATTCTGGCTAAAAATACATCACATATAGCCCCTGGAGGCTATATGGATGTATTTAACCCCTGCCAGGTCTCAGAAAAACGGGAGAAGAAGCCCGCCGAAAAGGGGGCGGGGCCTATTCTCCTCAGCACACAGCGCCATTTTCCCTCACAGAAATGCTGGTGGGAAGGCTCCCAGGCTCTCCCCTGCCCTGCACTACAGAAACAGGGTTAAAACAGAGAGGGGGGGCACTTATTTGGCGATATGTATATTAGAGATGAGCGCCTGAAATTTTTCGGGTTTTGTGTTTTGGTTTTGGGTTCGGTTCCGCGGCCGTGTTTTGGGTTCGAACGCGTTTTGGCAAAACCTCACCGAATTATTTTTGTCGGATTCGGGTGTGTTTTGGATTCGGGTGTTTTTTTCCAAAAACACTAAAAAACAGCTTAAATCATAGAATTTGGGGGTCATTTTGATCCCAAAGTATTATTAACCTCAAAAACCATAATTTACACTCATTTTCAGTCTATTCTGAATACCTCACACCTCACAATATTATTTTTAGTCCTAAAATTTGCACCGAGGTCGCTGTGTGAGTAAGATAAGCGACCCTAGTGGCCGACACAAACACCGGGCCCATCTAGGAGTGGCACTGCAGTGTCACGCAGGATGTCCCTTCCAAAAAACCCTCCCCAAACAGCACATGACGCAAAGAAAAAAAGAGGCGCAATGAGGTAGCTGTGTGAGTAAGATTAGCGACCCTAGTGGCCGACACAAACACCGGGCCCATCTAGGAGTGGCACTGCAGTGTCACGCAGGATGTCCCTTCCAAAAAACCCTCCCCAAACAGCACATGACGCAAAGAAAAAAAGAGGCGCAATGAGGTAGCTGTGTGAGTAAGATAAGCGACCCTAGTGGCCGACACAAACACCGGGCCCATCTAGGAGTGGCACTGCAGTGTCACGCAGGATGTCCCTTCCAAAAAACCCTCCCCAAACAGCACATGACGCAAAGAAAAAAAGAGGCGCAATGAGGTAGCTGTGTGAGTAAGATTAGCGACCCTAGTGGCCGACACAAACACCGGGCCCATCTAGGAGTGGCACTGCAGTGTCACGCAGGATGGCCCTTCCAAAAAACCCTCCCCAAACAGCACATGACGCAAAGAAAAAAAGAGGCGCAATGAGGTAGCTGACTGTGTGAGTAAGATTAGCGACCCTAGTGGCCGACACAAACACCGGGCACATCTAGGAGTGGCACTGCAGTGTCACGCAGGATGTCCCTTCCAAAAAACCCTCCCCAAACAGCACATGACGCAAAGAAAAAAAGAGGCGCAATGAGGTAGCTGTGTGAGTAAGATTAGCGACCCTAGTGGCCGACACAAACACCGGGCACATCTAGGAGTGGCACTGCAGTGTCACGCAGGATGTCCCTTCCAAAAAACCCTCCCCAAACAGCACATGACGCAAAGAAAAAAAGAGGCGCAATGAGGTAGCTGTGTGAGTAAGATTAGCGACCCTAGTGGCCGACACAAACACCGGGCCCATCTAGGAGTGGCACTGCAGTGTCACGCAGGATGTCCCTTCCAAAAAACCCTCCCCAAACAGCACATGACGCAAAGAAAAAAAGAGGCTTTTTACTGATATTTGGTGTTTTGGATTTGACATGCTCTGTACTATGACATTGGGCATCGGCCTTGGCAGACGACGTTGCTGGCATTTCATCGTCTCGGCCATGACTAGTGGCAGCAGCTTCAGCACGAGGTGGAAGTGGATCTTGATCTTTCCCTAATTTTGGAACCTCAACTTTTTTGTTCTCCATATTTTATAGGCAGAACTAAAAGGCACCTCAGGTAAACAATGGAGATGGATGGATTGGATACTAGTATACAATTATGGACGGACTGCCACGGTTAGGTGGTATAAAAAAACCACGGTTAGGTGGTATATAATACAATTATGGATGGACGGACTGCCTGCCGAGTGCCGACACAGAGGTAGCCACAGCCGTGAACTACCGCACTGTACACTGGTTGATAAAGAGATAGTAGTATACTCGTAACAACTAGTATGACGACGGTATAAAGAATGAAAAAAAAACCACGGTTAGGTGGTATATATTATAATACAATTATGGTTGGACGGACTGCCTGCCGAGTGCCGACACAGAGGTAGCCACAGCCGTGAACTACCGCACTGTACACTGGTTGATAAAGAGATAGTAGTATACTCGTAACAACTAGTATGACGACGGTATAAAGAATGAAAAAAAAAACCACGGTTAGGTGGTATATATTATAATACAATTATGGATGGACGGACTGCCTGCCGAGTGCCGACACAGAGGTAGCCACAGCCGTGAACTACCGCACTGTACACTGGTTGATAAAGAGATAGTAGTATACTCGTAACAACTAGTATGACGACGGTATAAAGAATGAAAAAAAAACCACGGTTAGGTGGTATATATTATAATACAATTATGGTTGGACGGACTGCCTGCCGAGTGCCGACACAGAGGTAGCCACAGCCGTGAACTACCGCACTGTACACTGGTTGATAAAGAGATAGTAGTATACTCGTAACAACTAGTATGACGACGGTATAAAGAATGAAAAAAAAACCACGGTTAGGTGGTATATAATACAATTATGGTTGGACGGACTGCCTGCCGAGTGCCGACACAGAGGTAGCCACAGCCGTGAACTACCGCACTGTACACTGGTTGATAAAGAGATAGTAGTATACTCGTAACAACTAGTATGACGACGGTATAAAGAATGAAAAAAAAACCACGGTTAGGTGGTATATATTATAATACAATTATGGTTGGACGGACTGCCTGCCGAGTGCCGACACAGAGGTAGCCACAGCCGTGAACTACCGCACTGTACACTGGTTGATAAAGAGATAGTAGTATACTCGTAACAACTAGTATGACGACGGTATAAAGAATGAAAAAAAAACCACGGTTAGGTGGTATATATTATAATACAATTATGGATGGACGGACTGCCTGCCGAGTGCCGACACAGAGGTAGCCACAGCCGTGAACTACCGCACTGTACACTGGTTGATAAAGAGATAGTAGTATACTCGTAACAACTAGTATGACGACGGTATAAAGAATGAAAAAAAAACCACGGTTAGGTGGTATATAATACAATTATGGTTGGACGGACTGCCTGCCGAGTGCCGACACAGAGGTAGCCACAGCCGTGAACTACCGCACTGTACACTGGTTGATAAAGAGATAGTAGTATACTCGTAACAACTAGTATGACGACGGTATAAAGAATGAAAAAAAAACCACGGTTAGGTGGTATATATTATAATACAATTATGGATGGACGGACTGCCTGCCGAGTGCCGACACAGAGGTAGCCACAGCCGTGAACTACCGCACTGTACTGTGTCTGCTGCTAATATAGACTGGTTGATAAAGAGATAGTATACAATACTACTAATATACTGGTGGTCAGGCACTGGTCACCACTAGTCACACTGGCAGTGGCACTCCTGCAGCAAAAGTGTGCACTGTTTAATTTTAATATAATATTATTTATCATGTACTCCTGGCTCCTGCTATAACAACCTGCAGTGCTCCCAGTCTCCCCCACAATTATAAGCTTTATATACAATACATTGATGTGCAGCACACTGGGCTGAGCAGTGCACACAGACTGAGTCACTGTGTGACTGTGTATCGTTTTTTTCAGGCAGAGAACGGATATATTAAATAAAACAAACAACTGCACTGTCTCTGGTGGTCACTGGTCACTGTGGTCGTCAGTCACTAAACTCTGTCTGCACTCTCTTCTAATCTACAGTATCACAGCAATCTCTCTCTCTCTCTCTCTTCTAAATCTAATCTAAATGGAGAGGACGCCAGCCACGTCCTCTCCCTATCAATCTCAATGCACGTGTGAAAATGGCGGCGACGCGCGGCTCCTTATATAGAATCCGAGCCTCGCGAGAATCCGACAGCGTCATGATGACGTTCGGGCGCGCTCGGGTTAACCGAGCAAGGCGGGAAGATCCGAGTCGCTCGGACCCGTGAAAAAAAAAGTGAAGTTCGTGCGGGTTCGGATTCAAAGAAACCGAACCCGCTCATCTCTAATGTATATATATATTAAAATGCTATAAGGGAAAAACACTTATATAAAGGTTGTCCCTGTATAATATAGCGTTTTTGGTGTGTGCTGGCAAACTCTCCCTCTGTCTCCCCAAAGGGCTAGTGGGGTCCTGTCCTCTATCAGAGCATTCCCTGTGTGTGTGCTGTGTGTCGGTACTTGTGTGTCGACATGTATGAGGATGATGTTGGTGAGGAGGCGGAGCAATTGCCGGTAATGGTGATGTCACTCTCTAGGGAGTCGACACCGGAATGGATGGCTTATTTAAGGAATTACGTGATAATGTCAACACGCTGCAAGGTCGGTTGACGACATGAGACGGCCGGCAAACCAATTAGTACCTGTCCAGGCGTCTAAAACACCGTCAGGGGCGTTAAAACGTCCTTTTTACCTCAGTCGGTCGACACAGACACAGACACGGACACTGACTCCAGTGTCGACGGTGAAGAAACAAACATATTTTCCTTTAGGGCCACACGTTACTTGTTAAGGGCAATGAAGGAGATGTTACATATTTCTGATACTACAAGTACCACAAAAAAGGGTATTATGTGGAGTGTGAAAAAACTACATGTGGTTTTTCCTGAATCAGATAAATTAAATGAAGTGTGTGATGATGCGTGGGTTTCCCCCGATAGAAAATTATTGGCGGTATACCCTTTCCCGCCAGAAGTTATGGCGCGTTGGGAAACACACCTTAGGGTGGATAAGGCGCTCACACGCTTATAAAAACAAGTGGCGTTACCGTCTCCAGATACGGACGCCCTCAAGGAGCCAACTGGTAGGAGGTTGGAAAATATCCTAAAAGTATATACACACATACTGGTGTTATACTGCGACCAGCGATCGCCTCAGCCTGGATGGGCAGCGCTGGGGTGGCTTGGTCGGATTCCCTGACTGGAAATATTGATACCCTTGACAGGGACAGTATTTTATTGACTATAGAGCATTTAAAAGATGCATTTCTATATATGCGAAACTCTGGCATCAAGAGTAAGTGCGATGTCCATATCTGCCAGACGATGTTTATGGACACGACAGTGGTCAGGTGATGCAGATTCCAGACGGCACATGGAAGTATTGCCGTATAAAGGGGAGGAGTTATTTGGGGTCGGTCCATCGGACCTGGTGGCCACGGCAACAGCTAGAAAATCCACCTTTTTTACCCCAAGTCACATCTCAGCAGAAAAAGACATAGTCTTTTCAGCCTCAGTCCTTTCGTCCCCATAATATCTGCCCAGGGATAGAGGTAAGGGAAGAAGACTGCAGCAGGCAGCCCATTCCCAGGAACAGAAGCCTTCCACCGCTTCTGCCAAGTCCTCAGCATGACGCTGGGGCCGTAAAAACAGGTGCGGTGGGGGGGTCGTCTCAAGAGTTTCAGCACGCAGTGGGCTCACTCGCAAGTGGACCCCTGGATCCTACAAGTAGTATCCCAGGGGTACAGATTGGAAATTCGAGACGTCTCCCCCTCGCAGGTTCCTGAAGTTTGCTTTACCAACGTCTACCTCCGACAAGGAGGCAGTATTGGAAACAATTCACAAGCTGTATTCCCAGCAGGTGATAATCAAAGTACCCCTCCTACAACAAGTAAAGGGGTATTATTCCACACTATATTGTGGTACTGAAGCCAGACGGCTCGGTGAGACCTATTCTAAATGGAGTCACTCAGAGCAGTGATAGCGAACCAGGAAGAAGGGGACTATATGGTGTCCCTGGACATCAAGGATGCTTACCTCCATGTCCAAATTTGCCCTTCTTACAAAGGGTACCTCAGGTTCGTGGTACAAAACTGTCACTATCAGTTTCAGACGCTGCCGTTTGGATTGTCCACGGCACCCCGGGTCTTTACCAAGGTAATGGCCGAAATGATGATTCTTCTTCAAAGAAAAGGCGTCTTAATTATCCCTTACTTGGACGATCTCCTGATAAGGGCAAGGTCCAGAGAACAGTTGGAGGTCTGAGTAGCACTATCTCAAGTAGTTCTACGACAGCACGGGTGGATTCTAAATATTCCAAAATCGCAGCTGTCTCCGACGACACGTCTGCTGTCCCTAGGGATGATTCTGGACACAGTCCAGAAAACGGTGTTTCTCCCGGAGGAGAAAGCCAGGGAGTTATCCGAGCTAGTCAGGAACCTCCAAGAACCAGGAAAAGTGTCAGTGCATCATTGCACAAGGGTCCTGGGAAAAAAAAAATGGTGGCTTCTTACGAAGCGATTCCATTCGGCAGATTTCACGCAAGAACTTTTCAGTGGAATCTGCTGGACAAATGGTCCGGATCGCATCTTCAGATGCATCAGCGGATAACCCTGTCTCCAAGGACAAGGGTGTCTCTTCTGTGGTGGCTGCAGAGTGCTCATCTACTAAAGGGCCACAGTTATGCATTCAGGACTGGGTCCTGGTGACCACGGATTCCAGCTTGAAAGGCTGGGGAGCAGTCACACAGGGAAAAAATTTCCAGGGAGTGTGATCAAGTCTGGGGACTTCTCTCCGCATAAAAATACTGGAGCTAAGAGCAATTTACAATGCTCTAAGCTTAGCAAGACCTCTGCTTCAAGGTCAGCCGGTATTGATCCAGTGGGACAACATCACGGCAGTCGCCCACGTAAACAGACAGGGCGGCACAAGAAGCAGGAGGACAATGGCAATTCTTCGCTGGGCGGAAAATCATGTGATAGCACTGTCAGCAGTTTTCATTCCGGGAGTGGACAACTGGGAAGCAGACTTCCTCAGCACGACCTCCACCCGGGAGAGTGGGAACTTCATCGAGAAGTTTTTTCCACATGATTGTGCACCGTTGGGAAAGACCAAAGGTGGACATGATGGCGTCCCGCCTGAACAAAAAACTGGACAGGTATTGCGCCAGGTCAAGAGACCCTCAGGCAATAGCTGTGGACGTTCTGGTAACACCAGGGGTGTACCAGTCGGTGTATGTGTTCCCTCCTCTGCTTCTCATACCAAAGGTACTGAGAATTATAAGACGTAGAGGAGTAAGAACTATACTCGTGGCTCCGGATGGGCCAAGAAGGACTTGGTACCCGGAACTTCAAGAGATGCTCACAGAGGACTCAGGGCCTCTGCCGATAAGAAGGGACTTGTTTCAGCAAGTACCATGTCTGTTCCAAGACTTACCGCGGCTGCGTTTGACGGCATGGCGGTTGAACGCCGGATCCTAAGGGAAAAAGGCATTCCGGAAGAGGTCATTCCTACCCTGGTCAAAGCCAGGAAGGAGGTGACGGCACAACATTATCACCACATGTGGCGAAAATATGTTGCGTGGTGTGAGGCCAGGAAGGCCCCACGAAGAAATTTCAACTCGGTCGATTCCTGCATTTCCTGCAAACAGGAGTGTCTATGGGCCTCAAATTGGGGTCCATTAAGGTTCAAATTTCGGCCCTGTCGATTTTCTTCCAGAAAAAATTGGCTTCAGTTCCTGAAGTCCAGAAATTTGACAAGGGAGTACTGCATATACAACCCCCTTTTGTGCCTCCAGTGGCACTGTGGGATCTCAACGTAGTTCTGGGATTCCTCAAATCACGTTGGTTTAAACCGCTCAAATCTGTGGATTTGAAATATCTCACATGGAAAGTGACCATGATGTTGGCCCTGGCCTCGGCCAGGCGAGTGTCAGAATTGGCGGCTTTGTCTCACAAAAGCCCATATCTGATTGTCCATTCGGACAGGGCAGAGCTGCGGACTCGTCCCCAGTTTCTCCCTAAGTTGGTGTCAGCGTTTCATCTGAACCAGCTTATTGTGGTACCTGCGGCTACTAGAGACTTGGAGGACTCCAAGTTGCTAGATGTTGTCAGGGCCCTAAAAATATAGATTTCCAGGACGGCTGGAGTCAGGAAAACTGACTTGCTATTATCCTGTATGCACCCAACAAACTGGGTGCTCTTGCTTCTAAGCAGACGATTGCTAGTTGAATGTGTAGTACAATTCAGCTTGCACATTCTGTGGCAGGACTGCCACAGCCAAAATATATAAATGCCCATTCCACAAGGAAGGTGGGCTCATCTTGGGCGACTGCCCGAGGGGTCTCGGCTTTACAACTTTGCCGAGCTGCTACTTGGTCAGGAGCAAATACGTTTGTAAAATTCTACAAATTTGATACCCTGGCTGAGGAGGACCTGGAGTTCTCTCACTCGGTGCTGCAGAGTCATCCGCACTCTCCCGCCCGTTTGGGAGCTTTGGTATAATCCCCATGGTCCTGACGGAGTCCCCAGCATCCACTTAGGACGTCAGAGAAAATAAGATTTTACTTACCGATAAATCTATTTCTCGTAGTCCGTAGTGGATGCTGGGCGCCCATCCCAAGTGCGGATTGTCTGCAATACTTGTACATAGTTGTTGTTACAAAAAAATCGGGTTGTTATTGTTGTGAGCCGTCTGTTCAGAGGCTCCTACGTTGTCATACTGTTAACTGGGTTCAGATCACAAGTTATACGGTGTGATTGGTGTGGCTGGTATGAGTCTTACCCGGGATTCAATATCCTTCCTTATTGTGTACGCTCGTCCGGGCACAGTATCCTAACTGAGGCTTGGAGGAGGGTCATAGGGGGAGGAGCCAGTACACACCACCTGATCCTAAAGCTTTAGTTTTGTGCCCTGTCTCCTGCGGAGCCGCTATTCCCCATGGTCCTGACGGAGTCCCCAGCATCCACTACGGACTACGAGAAATAGATTTATCGGTAAGTAAAATCTTATTTTACTTTTGGCATAAAACACCAGAAAAAGGACAAGGCAACCACAAAAAAACAACTATACAAAGGTTTAAAAAATCCATAATTGAGAATAACACTACATTAGGCCTGGCCAACCTGTGGCTCTCCAGATGTAGTGAAACTACACATACCAGCATGTCCTGCCACAGTTTTAGCATTCCCTAATAGCAAAACTGTGGCAAGGCATGATGGGACTTGTAGTTTTACAACAGCTGGAGAGCCACAGGTTGGCCAGGCCTGCACTACATCACCAACACATTAGAATAATGAACAAACTGACAACCACAATTAGCTAGAAGACATTTCAGACAACTAAGGACAAAGCACAGATGTTTATTTTTATTAAAAAATAAAAAAAACCTCACCATCCTGCCTTGGCCGATCCGAATCCCGGACATAAGTGGCACCAACCACTTCTGGCGGAATGAGTGCACGCACAGGCTCCTCCCGATCACGGTAAGATGCACGGAAGGGGTGTCCACCCCCGGTTTGGCGGGCTGATTTAGCCTCCTTGGCCATCTTCGCCTTGACACGGCACTTTATGTCGTAGAAACGCTTACGACATGTGTCCTTGGTCCGCCTCACTACACCCTCACTATTCACAGCCGCAACTACCGACAGCTTTGCAGCATCATGGCCAAACAACTGCCGATGATGCCTCATCAGCTCCCGCACCAAAGCCATATTTTCAGCGTAGCTGAATTTTACATTGCGGCCAGTCTTTGTAGTGGTGCGTGGCTGCGGAGCCACAACACCATCACTATCACTGGAGGCCGCAGCAACAACCTCCCCTCCTCCTCACTAACCTCCTCCACCTTACTAACCTCCTCCCTCTCACTCACCTCCTCCACCTCACTCACCTCCTCCACCTCACTCAACTCCTCCCTCTCACTCACCTGTGACTGGGACATAATCAGGACAAACAACAAATAACACTGAGAAAAAAAAACAGTAAACACTACCACTACACACCACACACCAAACACACACTCACTCACTCACTCACTCACTCACTCACTCACTCACTCACTCACTCACTCACAAACAATAATAATAGACGTGAAATAAAAAACAATGAGAAAAAACTAGACAGACTTTTAAATAACTACACAACAAGTATGACAAGACTACTTACACACACAGTACAGCACTCAACAATCACAAAGAACCTCCTCAAAACCGCCAAAAACTCCAAACAACTCACCAACTCCTAACTCACTTTCCTCTCACCTCTCCACTAGCTAAACCCACGAGGTTCGGACGTTTTGGGGCGTTTTTATAGTAATGTGCACAGACACTCCTCCATCACGAATCAAACCAATCACGGACGAGTGACAAAAACGAAACTTAGGAAAAAAAACGCGTCCGTGAACGGACAAACACTGCCGTAACCAAAATGTGACGCAGTCGTAAAAAACACGGCCGCAAAACCACTAAATCGGCCGCATTCTACCTTACAAAACTACGAATGACATCGACATCGTAAAACACGAAAAATACAAATACGACAGCTTAGTAAATGAGGCGTAAAATTTTAAAAAAGTTGCAAATACACACATTCGATGTCATTCGTGATGAATCTCCCTCCAAATCGGGACTAATACGAATTTTAGTAAATATACCCCACTGTGTAGACAGTGAATGATCATGAACGATTTAGCCAAAATTGACCTTGCTGCACAGTGCATCAACGATTTTGTCGTTTACCCTTGGGAGCGCGCCTAGCCTGTACACACGGAACGATATTATCGTTTAACGACCTATCTAGCCAAAATAGTTGGCTAGATCATCCCGTGTTTACCCAGCTTTACTGTTGCCAGTACAGTGGCTTCTATTCTTAGCAAGATTTATATATTAAAAGTATTGCAGATAGGGGGGCGTGGCTTGGAGGCTGACTGAGAAAGCTGCACCTCAGATGAGCTCCCAGGGATCTGAGAGTTTCTGACTAAAAAAACACCAGCTTCCTCACACTAACACCTGTACCCTGTGTGCCGGTCATTGCAATATAATTAAAGCAGGCGGTGAGTCGGTGCTGCGGAGTCGGGGAGCCGGTTTACTGGCTCTCGCGGACTGCGGCCTACTCATTGCCCTGAGGCCGGGGCCTCAATTTCCGTCCATCCCCGCGGCCGCATTGTTAACACCCCCCGGGACGTTTGGGGAGCTCACCAGGACACCTCACCTGCTGAAATACATCTGCGGCCTCCCCGGGGTTTAGTGCTGACTGGCGGGAGTGCACCGGGACCAGAGCGGGGTCGGGCCGTGCGCTCCGAGGACCGGGCGGCGGCCATCTTGGATCCGGAGGGACTCAGAGGAGACGCGGAGGAGAAGTCCGGCGGCCCCCGGGTGGGTGCAGCTAGCTACCACGGCTCTGATGGGCTGAGTGCACCGTCCCCTCCCCGTCGATTCTAGCCGCGGCGCCCGTCTCATGAAACTGAGGATGGACCGCTGGCCTGACAGCAGCCCCCTCCCTCCCCCCCCCCCGCCTGGCAGAAACTCAGCGGCTATCACTGCGGGTGCCCCCTATATATCAGGGACCCGACAATAGCGCTGCCAAACACCCTGAAGGAAAAAACAATAAAAAAAAATAAAAAAACCTGCAGGTGACGAAGACCCCCCCACCCCCTCCACCCTACTGGCCCACCTGTGGACACATAGAAGTTCTGTAACCCTTCTGCCCCCCTGCAAATCCAGACACCACTGTGGGTAATTCACTGGGCAGCCCAGGAGGTCGACGCAGTCCCCGGTGGCCGGCAGCTAGTTTACAATAAACACAGGGGCTGAGGGTGGAAACCCATAATAATACAGACCTAGAGGCAAACACGAAAGACCCGGTCCTCCCCTGTGGACGGGCAGCAACCCCATATCTGCACGTGGAGTCACCGAGAATTATTTTTCCTCTAACTGTATTGTTCCTCTAGGAGGCCCGGATCCTATAAAGCCTGCTGTCCTTTCCGGGGTGTCTCTGGAGGGCCCGGAGAAAGGGGGTGGAAGATACCCCCCAGCGTCTCCTTGGTGCACAAAAGAGGATGGCTAACTTAATAGCCCTGTCAGCTCTACTTATATCAATGTAATACGGAAGTTACCTCCTTCCCCTGCCATTATATGCGTGATGTCTTGATAACCCAGGAAGCAGTGGAACCGTCAGATTTTTTCAATTTACGTGTTTAGTACCGTTGTGCTATCCTACTCGGGGTGTTACTATGCCTTCTAGACGCAGTAAACCGTCAAAACCTGCACAGCAGCTTTCATTCTTCAAGTCATCCCCAAAAGTGTCTGGCTCTAAAGTCTCCGGAACCTCAGCAAAAGATGCAATCCCTCAGACCTCTCCCTCCCTAGAGGGACCCCCCTCTACATCTATGGCAACTACGAGCCTGGACAAGGTTGGAGATGGAGAGGCCCTCACTGTGGGCACTATGAAGCTACTTTTATCTCACTTTAAAGAGGAGGTGGCGGCTGAGTTCCGTACCACATTATCGGCATGCCAACAATCTATAGATGACCTGGGCGGCCGCACTGATCATCTGGAAACCAAAATGGAGGAAGTCGTGGGGTCACATAACAGTCTACTGGACTCTCATGATGCATTAGAGGCAGAGGTGAAGCTTCTGCGGGACAAAGTCACAGATCTAGAGGACAGATCGCGCCGCAGCAATCTTAAATTGCGTGGAGTCCCCGAGTCGGTGTCACACAGCAGTCTACACGATTACGCGGTGGCCCTATTTAAAGCTCTATTACCCAAGTTTCCATCTGCGGACTTCATAATTGATCGAATACACCGGTTACCTAAAGCCAGAGCGGCCCCAGGCGATGCCCCAAGAGACGTCCTAATGAAGCTACATTACTTTCACGATAAAGAGGCCTTACTAAAAGCGTCAAGACCGACGTCTGACACAGCTTCAGCCCTTCAGGGACTTCAACTCTTTGGTGACCTGTCTGCAGCCACCCTCTACAAACGACGATCATTTCATCCGATCACTGCGGCCCTCAGAAAGGCTGATATTCCTTATCGTTGGGGTTTCCCTACCAAGCTGCTAATTCCCCGAGATGGTTCCACTGTCTCAATCTCTACTGTAGATGAAGGAGCGAAATTGCTTAAATCATGGAACATTACAGATTGCTCCGAGGTCTCCTCCCCCCGTCGACTTCAGCAGGACTGGTCCTCGGTGAAGTGAGGTCGTCTGTTCAAGGTTGGACAGTTTACATAGCTGTTCTGTTTCTACCGATATGACTCCAGTGACTCTCCAGAAATAGTCGCTAGCTAGAACAATATTGCCTTTGCCCTTGCTCTAGGGGCCGTGGTGTGTCAGGGGGGGCGCTGAGTATAAGCGGTGATATGCCCATATTCCGATAGTACTTCACAGATTACTTATCTTGCTGTGCTAATGGCCCTGTCTTTTAGGCATTGTGTCTGGTGCCTACCCTGACATAGCGGTTTTTCTTTATTTTATTTTTTATTGCGGGCCTGTTGAGATAGCTTCAGTGCTTGATATACAGAAAGAGTCGCTGGACTAAGTCTAATGTTGGATTTATATGTTCTGTTCCCATGTTAGAACGTTGTTGTTCTGCATTATTTGCTCTGAAGATTTTTATTGCACATTTGTGCATTAATTTGCTCTCATATTATCAAGATGTTCGTAGGTTCTTTAGGTTACACTATAAAAGTATGGCGGCAGGTGGGAGTTATGCCACTAACCCCTCCTTTAACCTACACAGCCGCCACAGTATGGCGACTGGATGTGATCTCAAGAGAGATCAATTTAGTTTCGTTTTTCTTATTTTTCTTCTGTTTTCCTGCATGTTTTCTGTTATGTTTTCCCCCCCTTCTCAGGTAGATCAGCTTAAGCACAGAAATGGGTTAACGAAATCACCAGCTCTATTGGTAGCCGACTATGGTTAAGATAGTTTATATTAATGCCAAAGGCCTTAACTCTCCCCAAAAACGAAGAGTGGCCTTGAATTATTTTCAGAAGCTTAAGGCACAGGTGGTTGCGAACTTGCGGTACAGGAGACACACTTCCAAAACCAAACCCCCCCCCCCTCTTCACCAATTCACGGTACCCCCTTTGCTATACTGCAAACGGACCCACTAAGAGAGCCGGCGTGGCTCTTCTTATAGCACAACATTGTCCATTCGTTCTGGCCTCTAAATACGAAGACCCTAACGGGAGATATCTAATCTTAGTGGGTCAACTAGAAAATGTAGAGACCACTCTGGTCTCTTACTACGCCCCGAACACCAAACAAATCCCATTTCTTAGAACCTTTTGTAGAGTGCTCCAGGAGCATACTAGGGGAGCCCTATTGATCCTTGGAGACTTTAACATGGTGCTGGATCCCATTATAGACCGTTCCCGTCCAACCCGAACCCTGCGTAGCAGTCCCTCCCAGGATCCCTCGGGCAAATTTGGTCAACTGCTAGCTGAGTATGCGTTGTACGATATCTGGAGAGCCAAACACCCTGCAGAGCGAGATTACACCTTTTATTCCCATGTACATAGTTCATACTCTAGAATAGACCTAGCCTTAGCGGATAAATGGACTTTAGCAGCTATAAGTAAAGTGGATATATTACCTATGTCTTGGTTAGACCACTCACCACTTGTTGTAGTTTGGGATATCAGTAAGAGGGTGGTCCCACATGGACCCTGGAGACTGGGTTCATGCCTTCTTGCCCGCCCTGAGGCTCGCCAGGCCATCCAGCAATCCCTAGATTTATATTTGGAGACAAATTGCCCCAAGGATACATCCGTTTTCACCCATTGGTGTTCTCTGAAAGCAGTGGTTAGAGGCTCCGCAATCCAGATAGCTTCTAGACTTAAACGTGAGTATAGAAACAGACACGCCTCGGCCGAAAGGGAGGCTGCCCGTCTGGAATCTGCGCATAAAAGTAGCCCTGATAATAAAGCCCTCTTTAAGCAACTCCTTGCTGCCCGCGAAAAGGTAAATACATTTGCCTTAACGGAAGTTCACCGCAATTTGCAGCGGCTCAACCAACAATACTATAGGCTCGGCAACAGAGCGGGACGTTTGCTGGCGCGTAAACTGAGGGGACGCAGAGCAAAGGAACGCATACATGCAATCCATACATCCTCTGGAGTTAAAGTAACTGATCCAGGTGAGATAGCTAATGCGTTTGCTGAATATTATTCGCAGCTGTATAACCTTAGAAAAGACCCTGGTACCCCTCAGCCCACTTTGACAGACATAGCTGGGTTCTTAGATGGGTTGTCGCTCCCCACTATTGATTCTCAGACCCGCGAGTCCATTAGCTCACCCTGGTTACTCGAGGAAGTCGAAGCAGCCATAGATTCTTGTCCAGTAAATAAAGCCCCCGGCCCAGATGGGTACCCATCTAACTTTTACAAAACATATAAAACAACTCTTGCCCCACTTTTAGTGTCGGTTTTCAATGAAGCCTCTGACTCCACATATTTCCCGAAGGAAATGTTGGAGGCCCGAATAGTTACCATCCCTAAGCCGGGTAAATCTCCTACAGCGGTTCAGAATTATCGTCCGATAGCATTGCTGAACACCGACCTTAAATTATTTGCTAAGATGGTTGCAAATAGGATATCCCCTCTTTTGCCCGGCTTGATTAACCCGGACCAGGTGGGCATTGTAATGGGCCGGCAAGCATCAGATAACACACGTAGAGTTATTAATTTGATTGAACGCTGCCAGGCCCGAGACGAACCTCTCTTGCTCCTTTCTTTGGATGCAGAGAAGGCATTCGATAGGCTCCACTGGGACTATCTAAGGGCTACCCTGGGCTGTTTTGGATTTGCGGGCAGAATACTTGACTCCATATTGGCTCTGTACTCCTCACCCTCGGCTTCGGTTTTCACCAATGGGTGCACCTCCTCTACATTCAATATAACTAATGGGACTCGTCAGGGTTGCCCCCTGTCACCCCTCATCTTCGTGCTGGCTGTCGAGCCTCTGGCGGAGCGGATTAGGATGTTAGACTCCATTGTTGGTCCAGTGATAGGAGGGATGCCCCATAAAATCTGTCATTTTGCCGACGATATTCTAGTATGCCTTAGAGAGCCCGAATCGTCGCTGCCACATTTACATTCCCTCTTAAACTCTTACGCAGCAGTCTCCTACTACAAGCTGAATACTTCTAAGACTGAGGCCCTCCCTCTGAATGTGCCTGATAACACTCTTAGACGCCTTAAGAACGATTACAAGTACGCGTGTCAACTTAGATCACTTAAATATTTAGGCGTTCATATATCTAGGGGACGGGATTTAATGGGGTGTGACTACGACCCTCTTTTTCGGGCATTTGAACTATTTATTAAAGACTGGATGATGCAGGAGGTTTCCTGGGTTGGACGAGTGGCAGCTGCAAAGATGGTCCTCTTACCTAAATTGATGTATCTTTTCCGAACCATCCCCAGAACCTTCCCTAAGGATATTTGCAATAGGTTTAACCGACTGATGACCAACTACGTCTGGGGAGGCTCAAAGCCGAGAATAGCGAAATCCACTTTAATCGCACCAAAGTGTCCCGGTGGAGTTGCATACCCAGATTTAGAGAGATACCATAGTGCGTGTTTACTCGCCCAGGCCAGTGATTGGTTCTCCCAGAACACTCCTAAACCATGGGTATCCTTAGAACAGAATGCGGTATCCCCCTTCACATTGCCAGACCTGTTCTGGTTACCTACCATCTCAATCCCTGCTGGAATAGCTGAATGCTCCGCGGTCCAAGCAACGATGTTGACATGGAGAACGGTACTTAAATTTCTCCCTGCTGGCGTTCTGCCATCCCCCCAATTATCTCTCCATGCTATAGCCCTATTGATCCCAGATTTGCACTTACACCATTGGAGGGACATGGGTCTCTCCACCCTACAGGATGTCCTACAAGACGGTGTTTTAGTCCCCTTTTCCCTACTCCAGGAACAATTTCAGGTGCCTAAACAAGATTTTCATAAATATCTCCAACTGAGACATTGGCTCCAAAGCTGCTCTTCCAACCGAGCCCTCTATATCGGTCTCCCTAAATTGCTGATGTCCCTTTTAGTGCCTAGCGGTAATAGGGGGGGGAATCTCCAGATGGTACCAACATCTGGTGAATGAATCCCGTCATGGGATATTCCCCTCTCAGACTAAGTGGGAGAAAGACCTCCCTGTGGTCTTCACCGAAGATATATGGAAAGCGATCTTTAAATCTGGCTTCAAACTTTCTAAATGTGTAAATCATTGTGAAATGTATTATAAATTGGTCCATAGGGTATACTTTACACCGGAGAGGTTGCACAAGATTTGGCCTGATGTTTCCGCTGGTTGCTGGAGGAACTGTGGGATGGTGGGAGATATCCTACATATATTTTGGTTATGCCCAGCAATCCGGTCGCTCTGGAGGGAGGTATTCCTTTTCATTTCCCACATATTGGGAGTAGCCCTTACACCTGACCCCCTGTTGGCACTCTTTCACTATTATAACGGTGAGATGTCTAGTCATGATAGGTATCTTTTAGGACACATTCTCATAACGTCTAAGGCCGCTATCGCCTCCAAATGGAAGTCGGCAGTCGTCCCCACTTTACCAATGTTAGTACAAAGGATACATCAACATTATGTTTTCGAAACAGCCGAGGGCAATTACTCGTCAGAGACTACCTCTATTAGTAAGAAATGGTATAAATGGTCCCTATATAGGGAGAGATCGGGCCAGATCGGTGTCTCTGGTTCCCTAGCCGACATACCTGACCTTTCTGTGCTTCACTCCCGGGTCCATACTGGACCTTAGCTTGTTACGCGATGCAGACCTTCTGCCCCTCATTACTATATGATATCATTGTTGTATTATGATCTCCCTGATATTTACCTTTCCTTCCCCTTGTCTTTATGAGTTATGTTATGTACATGTCTTCTCCCCCCTTTTTGGATTACATTTGCCAATTTAAATGTAATTGTAATTTGTATGAAAACTCAATAAAAAAATGTAATATTAAAAAAAAAAGTATTGCAGATAAACAATACCTA
The DNA here is from genome assembly GCF_028390025.1 of Pseudophryne corroboree. NCBI lineage: Eukaryota > Metazoa > Chordata > Amphibia > Anura > Myobatrachidae > Pseudophryne > Pseudophryne corroboree. The sequence goes on from NC_086445.1 coordinate 874,238,024, forward strand.
CAGTAAATGCTAACATTCTGACTGTATAAATCCCAGTTATCCAGGCACCAGACCTTTTTATGCTATGCAATGGTGGTGAAGCCCGGTTCAACACCCTTATGTTTCAAATTAAACAACCAACAGCTACAATTAAATTTACACAGTGCTTTAGTAAGACCCAAATTGATTATCTGTATGTCAGTTGTCTTGAATGGGGGCAAATTATTCACCTCTGTCTTCTATAAAAATACGGACAGAAATATGCTTTTAGAAGCCAGTAGTCACCACTCGCCCCATTAAAAAGTGTGTTACTCAGATGCTAAGAATTGCATGCATCACTAGTCAAATACAGGAATTACCAAAACAATTAGACACCATGGTAAAGAAGTTTAGAGTAATACCCCTTTTACACCGGCAGCATATAACACGGGTTATTGCATAACCCGTGTTGCTGCTCGGTGTAAAAGGGCAGAGTTGAAATAATCTGGGTCGAGTGACCCGGTATTCCAACTCGGGTAGTTTGCGGGATTGAACACCTGTTCAACCCGGCAAACTGTTCAGTGTAAACGGGAGCCGGATCGCACGACCCGGCTTCCCGTTTACGGTGTATGAGCGGGCGGCACTTGGAGATCATGTGACCCCCAAGTGCCGCCCCAGTTGCGTCACTGGCAACGTGCAATATGCCGGGTTGGTGACTCCGGTCTAAATGGGGGCTGACGCGGGTCGCAGCCTGGTAGCACTTGTGTCAGGCTCCCGGCTGCGACCTGCAGTTTAGGTCTAAAAGCGGTATTAGAGGATATAACTCCAAACAACTTCCGGCCTCAAAACAAAGGGCTGTTAGCACTAAAGAGAGATCATCTGCTATATCCCAAAGATAAGGGCACAAAACAGATATCCAGGGAGGGAATGTTAGGGGAAGGGTTAGGGTTAACTTCTGTTCTCACCCCTGTTGGGATTTTGCCAGTCAGGATGCCGGGGTCGGTATTTTGACTGCTAGCAACCTGACCGCTGGCATCCTCCCAAGCCCAGCCAGCTAAAAATGCTCTTCATGTGTGAATTGTTGTTACCTTCAAACAGGTAAACACATGCCAACATCCCCACAAGATTAAACATGTTTTAACACGTAACACAAAATTTGCGATTCATACCATCACATGCTCGCATGGCTTATGCTACGTAGGCATGACGCTGTGCCTGTTTATAGAACGCATGACTCTTCGTAACTCCACTATTAGGGCTGCACTTCAGGGTAAAATGATCGACCAACCAATGGCTAAGCATTTCCAAGAGAAGGGGCACCAACTCTCTACCCTGAAATCTAGAATAATTGACCACATTCCAGTGCGACCTAGATGAGGAGATGGGCTAGCAACACTTATGCGGTTGGAGGCAGATTTATAGGCTCAACCCACTGCACACTATGGGCCTCAATGAAAGAAGTGGGTGGAACTCTTTCGTATGAACTTTTTTCCTTGTAGTATATTTTGGCTGCCTTAGGGCACTGTTTATTCCCTAACATATAGGCACTTTTTTTTTTTTTCATTCATACAGTATATCTTTGATGTACTGTCTTTAATACCTTTGGCTCATATATTCACTTGTTTAAACATACAAACAGTACTCTTTTGCATCTTTTTTCAATGGATGCAGCTGTACATTATTTTGCTTTGTATGTGGCTACATTTGCGTGGTCCGCGCTTCTGCTGTAGTCACTTGTGTTCTCACTACAGGCAGCTGGGGATCTCGTCTGTGATGAACATCATGACCATCGGTCATGATATTCATCTGCGACGGCAGACTGCGTAAGCTTGATCTTTCTCAGGCTTGCAGTCGCAATGCAGCTTGTGAAGCCAAGGAAACTGTGACGCAGTACTTGATCTCGCCACTCCCAGAAAACGGGGACAACATGCCCAACGTTTTCCCCATCGCCGGCTGCCCCCGCCCCTATACCTCCCTCCAAACGTCACTGCCTGTCAATCGCATGTGCAGAAGAGGTCCATCAGGAAACTGCAGTGAGGATCGCATAAGCTGATATCAGTGTGACCTATGTACAGAGATCACTGTATTCTAGGTGTCTGATGTCAGTGTGACCTGTGTACAGAGATAAATGTGCTGTTGGTGTCTGATGGTGTAATGATTACAGTGGCACATGCGGCGGGGGGGGGGGGGGGTCCGAGTACCTGTAGACCCCCCTTGACGGGCCAAGTTTTTTTTTTAACTCTTCTTTGAGACGCAGACAGCTCTGTCTCCGTCTCTTTAGTGGCAGCAGTAGCTGCACTCAGGACATCTCTCTATGCTTTGCAAAGGAGGGCTGGGAGAGAAGCCGGCGGCATTGAGTTAGACGGCCGAGAGGAGCAGGATGCAGAAACTCCGCAGCGGAGGCAAGCGGCTGGCACTGGCAGTGAGAAGGACGTCCAGAGATGCAGGCAACCGTGCGGGGGGTGGTGGCCTTACCGGCTGAACTGGACTCCGGAGCGGCAGGCACTCGGCTGCACTAAACCGTGCAGCTGTAGTGTGTGTATCAGCCAGAGGAGCGAATATAGCAGCTTCAAGAGCAGAGGATCTATTGCATGTACAGTATGTATTTGTTTGTGTGTGTGCATGTATATATATATATGTACATTCATTCTATTTTCAGGGGGTTGGGGCTTTCCAGAGGTTTAATATATTAGGGCCGAAACTAGGAGTTTTGTCACCCGGAGCAAGCCATTAACTTGGTGCGCCCCCCCCATTTAAGTGTGTGTGTGTGTATCTATCTATATTATATATATATATATATATATATATATATATATACACTAGGTGATTCATCGCGCCCTGCGGGTGCTCTTCACAGCGTCGTAAGGGGCTACGCCCCCGTAATCCCTACAGAAACGTTAAGGTGTAGAATAGTAGTTGTATAGTTTGTTTTGGTGGAATGGGAGTTTTTTGTAAGGGGGGGGGCAGATGGGTAAGTTTGTATAGTTTTGGGGGGGATGGTTGGATGGGTAGTGTACTTGTGGTGTGAAGGTGATGGGGGCAGGAGTAAACATTGGTGGGTGGTAGTGTGGCAAAGATGGGGAAGGTGTTGCGTCTGTGGATGGGGGGTTGTAGGGTGCGTGCGTGTTGTTAGGAGTGTTGAGGCAGAGTGAGTTTAAGGTAGTAGGCGCTGGTATAGGTGGGTACATGAGGCTGCACTTGTTCCCCACCTTGTGATGAGTGTCCTGTGAGTGGAGATTTTGGGAAAAGGGAGTCATGCACATTCATGCACATAGGGGGATGGGTGATAGGGGTGGCTAGCCATCTATTATTGTGTGGGTGCGCTGTTGGTTGGCTGGGGGTGTGGGGGGTGTGGGGGGTTGGTGCTGGCAGGGGAGAGACTTGCAGGAGCGGTGAGATACCTGTTGGCGTGACAGAGACAGGTGTGGGTGATGCTGCGGCGCATGTGCACTGTGTCTTGGTCCGTTGTGCAGACGGCGTCTCCCGGGACAGTGTGTCCCTGGAGCGGGTGGATGTGAGAGGTGGCGCTGGGGTGGTGCGGAGGGTGTGAGCGTTGGTGTGGGCTGCGGCTGTGTGGTCGTCCGTGGTGGGGACGGCGTCTCCCGAGACAGTGTGTCCCTGCCGCGGCTGGATGTGAGAAGTAGTGCTGGGGTGATGTGGAGGGTGGGAGCGGTGGTGTGGGCTGTGGCTGTGTGGGCGTCCGTGGTGGGGAAGGGGTCTGCCGGGACAGTGTGTCCCTTCCGCGGCTGGAATAAGAGAGCTGGTGCTGGGGTGGTGGTGAGGGTGGGAGCATTGGTATGGGCTGTGGCTGTGTGGGCGCCCGTGGTGGGGAGGGGGGGTCCCGGTACAGTGTGTCCCTGCCGCTACTGCAATAAGAGAGCTGGTGCTGGGGTGGTGCGGAGGGTGGGAGCGTTGGTGTGGGCTTGGGCTGTATGGGCGTCCGCGGTGGGGACTGCGTCTCCCAGGACAGTGTGTCCCTGCCGCGGCTGGATGTGAGAGGTGGTGCTGATATATATATATATATATATCCATAAGTGCAAAGGAGAGAGCTAGGCATTTTCACACTTTTTACTTAAAATCTTTATTTATTTGGGGTACGGATAAAGATAAAATAATTTAAATCCACAAATAGCCTCTATGCGCACCCTCTACGGTATCAGGGATTTTCTAATGTCCTCATTAAACAGGTACCTCCCAGATTAATAGCAACGTCTCACCACCGGATGGGCACCACCAATTGGTCCTGGAGAAACAGATCTGCTACAGTCCGTCTGATCAGTTCACCAACGCGTTTCTGCTCTATGAGCCTTTATCAAGGTGATACCTGTTTAACATCACATGCTGTATAGGGTGGGCACGTATTGACACCCCATTGTTTCTGGTACGCATTGCTGCCTGATTGTATGGTGGATTATGTATTTATATGAATTTTAAAGCTTTTTAAACAAATGTTTTAAAGCTAGTTTAATAAATAAACAGATACATTATATACATTCTCCTTTTGTTTTGGTGAATACCCACGAGGAAAGAGAGATTTCTATCATCGTTTGAGGGAGTACTGGAGAAAGGAGGTTCATATCCAAAACCGTCGGATGAACTAAGGTTACCTGTGAAAGGCCTTTGGAACTTTGAGAGGACATTAGAAAATCCCATATAACTTAGAGGGTGCGCATAGAGGCTATTTGTGGATTGAAACTGTGGACTTTTGGAGGTGGGGGTGACCACCTCAAGCCTTGATTGCTGCACTATTGATTTGGAGCGCTGTTTTTTGCGTTTTTCTTTTGTTTGTAGATTTATTTATTTTTTCGTTTAAAGATAAAATAATACCTCTGTTATACCAACTGGGGTGGGTCGTACCCAGGAGCCTGACACAAGTGCTTACCAGGCGCGATATTGGCGGGTTTGTGACGTTGCCGGTGGCAGTGCACATACACTGAGAACGGGAGCCAGGTTGCATCGACCCGGCTCCCGTTTACACAGCACAGTTTGCCGGGTTGAACCAGTGTTCAACCCTGCAAGCTACCCGAGTTGGAATACCGGGTCAATCAACCCACATTATTCCAGCTGGGCCCTTTTACACCGCACAGCAACACAGGTCATGCACGCTCATGCCCAATAACCCGTGTTACTAGCTGGCGGTGTAAAAGGGGTATACAATAATAACCCATACATTGATACATACACATACTTGCCCACCCTCCCGGAATGGCCGGGAGGCTCCCGAAAATCGGGTGACCCTCCCGGCCCCCCGGAAAGGTGGGCAAGCCTCCCGCTTTCCCCCTCGGCTGCCCGCAGCAGAGAACAAGTGGGCGGCCCGAGGGGGTCCGATGACGCGATTTGCGCTGAATCGCGTCATCGTAGCTCCGCCCCCCGCTATGCAGAGCCTCGTTTCTCTGCACAGCACAGCAGGGGGGGTGGAGTCACGATGACGTGACCCTGATGCAACGCCCCCGGACCGCCCATCCTGCTGCCGGCCTCGCCCTCATGCACCTACAACGCTGCCTCCTCCCGAAGGAGGAGGCAGCAAAGTAGGTAAGTATGTACATACATGACATCACACACGTATACAAATTAGTGATGAGCGGGTTCGGTTCGTCGGAATCCGAACCCCCCCCGAACTTCACCCATTTTACACGGTTCCGAGGCAGATTCGAATCTTCCCGCCTTGCTCGGTTAACCCGAGCGCGCCCGAACGTCATCATCCCGCTGTCGGATTCTCGTGAGATTCGGATTCTATATAAGGAGCCGCGCGTCGCTGCCATTTTTCACTTGTGCATTGGAAATGATAGTGAGAGGACGTGGCTGGCGTCCTCTCAGTTTTATTCAGGTGGCTGCAAATATCTGTGCTCACTGCTTTATTGTGGGGACTGGGGACCAGCAGTATTATATAGGAGGAGTACAGTGCAGAGTTTTGCTGACCAGTGACCACCAGTATTATACGTTCTCTGCCTGAAAAACGCTCCATATCTGTGCTCAGTGTGCTGCATATATCTGTGCTTACACTGCTTTATTGTGGGGACTGGGGACCAGCAGTATTATATAGGAGGAGTACAGTGCAGAGTTTTGCTGACCAGTGACCACCAGTATTATACGTTCTCTGCCTGAAAAACGCTCCATATCTGTGCTCAGTGTGCTGCATGTATCTGTGCTCACACTGCTTTATTGTGGGGACTGGGGACCACCAGTATTATATAGGAGAAGTACAGTGCAGAGTTTTGCTGACCAGTGACCACCAGTATTATACGTTCTCTGCCTGAAAAACGCTCAATATCTGTGCTCTGTGTGCTGCATGTATCTGTGCTCACACTGCTTTATTGTGGGGACTGGGGACCAGCAGTATTATATAGGAGGAGTACAGTGCAGAGTTTTGCTGACCAGTGACCACCAGTATTATACGTTCTCTGCCTGAAAAACGCTCCATATCTGTGCTCAGTGTGCTGCATGTATCTGTGCTCACACTGCTTTATTGTGGGGACTGGGGACCAGAAGTATTATATAGGAGGAGTACAGTGCAGAGTTTTGCTGACCAGTGACCACCAGTATTATACGTTGTCTGCCTGAAAAACGCTCCATATCTGTGCTCAGTGTGCTGCATGTATCTGTGCTCACACTGCTTTATTGTGGGGACTGGGAACCACCAGTATTATATAGGAGAACTACAGTGCAGAGTTTTGCTGACCAGTGACCACCAGTATTATACGTTCTCTGCCTGAAAAACGCTCCATATCTGTGCTCAGTGTGCTGCATATATCTGTGCTCACACTGCTTTATTGTGGGGACTGGGGACCAGCAGTATTATATAGGAGGAGTACAGTGCAGAGTTTTGCTGACCAGTGACCACCAGTATTATACGTTCTCTGCCTGAAAAACGCTCCATATCTGTGCTCAGTGTGCTGCATGTATCTGTGCTCACACTGCTTTATTGTGGGGACTGGGGACCACCAGTATTATATAGGAGAAGTACAGTGCAGAGTTTTGCTGACCAGTGACCACCAGTATTATACGTTCTCTGCCTGAAAAACGCTCCATATCTGTGCTCAGTGTGCTGCATGTATCTGTGCTCACACTGCTTTATTGTGGGGACTGGGGACCACCAGTATTATATAGGAGGAGTACAGTGCAGAGTTTTGCTGACAAGTGACCACCAGTATTATACGTTCTCTGCCTGAAAAACGCTCCATATCTGTGCTCAGTGTGCTGCATATATCTGTGCTTACACTGCTTTATTGTGGGGACTGGGGACCAGCAGTATTATATAGGAGGAGTACAGTGCAGAGTTTTGCTGACCAGTGACCACCAGTATTATACGTTCTCTGCCTGAAAAACGCTCAATATCTGTGCTCTGTGTGCTGCATGTATCTGTGCTCACACTGCTTTATTGTGGGGACTGGGGACCAGCAGTATTATATAGGAGGAGTACAGTGCAGAGTTTTGCTGATCAGTGACCACCAGTATTATACGTTCTCTGCCTGAAAAACGCTCCATATCTGTGCTCAGTGTGCTGCATGTATCTGTGCTCACACTGCTTTATTGTGGGGACTGGGAACCACCAGTATTATATAGGAGAAGTACAGTGCAGAGTTTTGCTGACCAGTGACCACCAGTATTATACGTTCTCTGCCTGAAAAACGCTCCATATCTGTGCTCAGTGTGCTGCATATATCTGTGCTCACACTGCTTTATTGTGGGGACTGGGGACCACCAGTATTATATAGGAGGAGTACAGTGCAGAGTTTTGCTGACCAGTGACCACCAGTACTGTATTATACGTTCTCTGCCTGAAAAACGCTCCATATCTGTGCTGCATTGTAGTATACAGTAGGAGTACAGTGCATAATTTTGCTGACCACCAGTATATAATATATTGCAGTATGGTACAGTAGGCCACTGCTCTAGCTACCTCTGTGTCGTCAAGTATACTATCCATCCATACCTGTGGTGCATTTCAGTTTTGCAGTTTGCTGACCACCAGTATATAATATATTGCAGTACGGTACAGTAGGCCACTGCTCTACCTACCTCTGTGTCGTCAAGTATACTATCCATCCATACCTGTGGTGCATTTCAATTTTGCACAGTTTGCTGACCACCAGTATATAATATATAGCAGTACGGTACAGAAAGCCACTGCTCTACCTACCTCTGTGTCGTCAAGTATACTATCCATCCATACCTGTGGTGCATTTCAGTTTTGCACAGTTTGCTGACCACCAGTATATAATATATAGCAGTACGGTACAGTAGGCCACTGCTCTACCTACCTCTGTGTCGTCAAGTATACTATCCATCCATACCTGTGGTGCATTTCAGTTGTGCGCAGTATATATAGTAGTGGCCATTGCTATTGATACTGGCATATAATTCCACACATTAAAAAATGGAGAACAAAAATGTGGAGGGTAAAATAGGGAAAGATCAAGATCCACTTCCACCTCGTGCTGAAGCTGCTGCCACTAGTCATGGGCGAGACGATGAAATGCCATCAACGTCGTCTGCCAAGGCCGATGCCCAATGTCACAGTAGAGAGCATGTAAAATCCAAAAAACAAAAGTTCAGTAAAATGACCCAAAAATCAAAATTAAAAGCGTCTGAGGAGAAGCGTAAACTTGCCAATATGCCATTTACGACACGGAGTGGCAAGGAACGGCTGAGGCCCTGGCCTATGTTCATGGCTAGTGGTTCAGCTTCACATGAGGATGGAAGTACTCATCTTCTCGCTAGAAAACTGCAGTGCCACTCCTAGATGGGCCAGGTGTTTGTGTCGGCGACTTGGGTCGCTTAGCTTAGTCACACAGCTACCTCATTGCACCTCTTTTTTTCTTTGCTTCATGTGCTGTTTGGGGACTATTTTTTTGAAGTGCCATCCTGTCTGACACTGCAGTGCCACTCCTAGGTGGGCCAGGTGTTTGTGTCGGCCACTTGGGTCGCTTAGCTTACTCACACAGCTACCTCATTGCGCCTCTTTTTTTCTTTGCTTCATGTGCTGTTTGGGGACTATTTTTTTGAAGTACCATCCTGTCTGACACTGCAGTGCCACTCCTAGATGGGCCAAGTGTTTGTGTCGGCCACTTGGGTCGCTTAGCTTAGTCACACAGCTACCTCATTGCGCCTCTTTTTTTCTTTGCATCATGTGCTGTTTGTGGACTATTTTTTTGAAGTGCCATCCTGTCTGACACTTCAGTGCCACTCCTAGATGGGCCAGGTGTTTGTGTCAGCCACTTGGGTCGCTTAGCTTAGTCACACAGCTACCTCATTACGCCTCTTTTTTTCTTTGCATCATGTGCTGTTTGGGGACTATTTTTTTGAAGTGCCATCCTGTCTGACACTGCAGTGCCACTCCTAGATGGGCCAGGTGTTTGTGTCGGCCACTTGGGTTGCTTAGCTTAGTCATCCAGCGACCTCGGTGCAAATTTTAGGACTAAAAATAATATTGTGAGGTGTTCAGAATAGACTGGAAATGAGTGGAAATTATGGTTATTGAGGTTAATAATACTATGGGATCAAAATGACCCCCAAATTCTATGATTGAAGCTATTTTTGAGGGGTTTTTGTAAAAAAACACCCGAATCCAAAACACACCCGAATCCGACAAAAAATTTCAGGGAGGTTTTGCCAAAACGCGTCCGAATCCAAAACACGGCCGCGGAACCGAATCCAAAACCAAAACACAAAACCCAAAAAATGTCCGGTGCACATCACTAATACAAATACATACTGTCACAAACCTAAAAACATACATTCACTCACATACATGCATACATATAATCACACATCTGTATAAATACATATATAGTTACACATATGCATACAGTGACATACAAGCACACATACAGATGTAGTCACACACCTATTCACATACAGTCACACATAAGCACACATTTATACACACATATATAGTAGTTACGCACACATACAGTGCCCTTCCCTGAATCATACTCACTGTTTTTGCTGTGCTGCTACTCTCTTCCCCTTCATTCTCCCATGCTACTGGCAAGACACTATGTACAGTACAGTGCAGTTTTGCCCCGCCCCCTTTTTGGACCTTAGGAAGCTTATTTTGCAGTGCGGCAGTGCACTGCCATGATTAAAGGCAGTGAGGATGAAGGGGTAGGGGGGGGAGAAGGCTGGGGTAACTTGTCCCCTGCCTGTGCCCCCTCCTAATCCATTTCTGATGATCCTAACTGCAAAAATGAAACTGAAAGTAAACTACAGCTCCTGGCAGTAAGGGTTGCTGGGAGATGTAGTTTATTTTCAGTTTCATCTCGACGGCTGCTGCATAGGTAGCATCTAGTTTCCCTTCATGGAGAGGGCCTTTCCCATAACCCCCTGGGTCCATGACGCAAACTATTTGGAATAGTAACCTGTGGCGAGCGAGACACGGAGCCCGAAGCGTGGCAAGCGAAGCGAGCCCGCGAGGGTCCAATGGTGCATACAAAAAAAACATAACCTCAAACGAACGGAGAAATCATTTAGGTGCTGTAAGGGCGGAAGTTCTCTCCTGCCCTCTCGTTATGTCACTTCCAGGTCCTGATCACAAAGGTAACATAGACACAACCCTGCTGCATAGGGAGTGTGGCGTTAGGAGGGATCGGTGCCCTCTCCAATCAGGCACCCAGGTCACCTAGCCCACCCTTAGTTACGACCATGGAGAGATATACATATATAAGTTGTAACACTGTAAGGGTACAAGGTGCCGTTTCCTGGGGTAACTGGCAGCACGCAGCAGCTGAGGAACCACACAAGTCCAGTTTCTGGTACAACTGGCCCCAGCCAGTTTTATTATACAGAAAATAAAACAAACACCAAAAGAAAATACCTTGCCTGTCCGGCACTAACTAAACACAAGATGTTCCTAACTATCACTAAACAAAAAACACAGAGTTCTCCAGTAAACACTGTATAGCTCACTTGTATCAGGAAGCGTGTTTCTCTCACAGAGATCCTGCAGTCTTCCCAGGCAGTCTGCACACATTAATCAGGCAAGAAGCCCTATAAGACTCTTGCACAGCTGAAAGCCCTGATTAGCCCTCTGTGAGGCCAAAGATCCGAACTGGGCCCAATGTCTGGAACTCGCCCTATCTCTCTCTCAGGGCCCTTAGCCAGCTTTTCCAGCAAACTGAAAAGGTTCTAACAAAACAAAGCATTTTCCTTGAAGTTTTCATTTTCTAAAACATGTAAGACAAGAACCTGGGACAAACATACCTGCCCTCAAACACTATCCCAGTGTTCTTGTCACATATCCCCCTCCCCTGTTTCGACCTAGGGTCCGGAACACTTGTAGCCCCCAAACAGAAGATGCGGGACAATGCATCTGCGTTGGCCAATTGTGTACCCGGTCTATGTTCGACAGTAAACTTAAAATCCTGCAATGCTAGAAACCAACTAGTTACACAAGCATTCTTGCCTCTATTTACATACATCCATTTCAAAGGGGCATGATCTGTCACTAGTCTGAATTGTCTACCCAAGAGGTAATATCTCAAGGTATCTAGTGCCCACTTAATGGCCAAAGCCTCCTTTTCCACAATGGCATACCTTTTTTATGCTCATTGAGTTTCCTACTCAAATAAATGATAGGGTGTTCGTCCCCATCTCTGGTTTGGGACAGCACAGCGCCTATCCCTACCTCTGAGGCATCTGTCTGTACCACAAATTCTTTTGAAAAATCTGGTGTTATCAATACCGGTTGTGAACACAAAGCCACTTTTAACGCTTGGAACGCTTTTTCTGCATCAGGGTTCCATTTCACCATATTTGGCTGCTTCCCTTTGGTAAGGTCTGACAACGGCACCGCTGTGGTCGCAAAATTGGGAATAAACCGTCTATAGTACCCAGTTATTCCCAAAAAAGCCCTTACCTGTTTTTTATTCACTGGACGAGGCCAGTTTTGAATAGCATCAATTTTATTCAATTGGGGCCTAATTAGACCTCTGCCTATGGTGAAGCCCAAGTATTTGACCTCCTCCATTGCGAGGCAGCACTTCTTTGGGTTAGCAGTTAACCCTGCCTCTCTGATTGAGTCCAGTACTGCTTGTACTTTAACCAAATGGGACCCTCAGTCTGTACTGTGAATTACCACATCATCCAAATAGGCAGCTGCATATTTTGTATGGGGCCTCAAAATTTTATCCATCGCCCGTTGAAAGGTTGCTGGAGCCCCATGCAACCCAAAGGGTAACATTTTATACTGGTACAGCCCCTCCGGAACCGAAAAGGCTGTTTTTTCTTTTGCGCTATCAGATAAAGGTATTTGCCAGTAACCTTTGGTCAGGTCCAACGTGGTGAGAAACCTGGCTGTTCCCAGCCTTTCTATAAGCTCATCCACACGGGGCATGGGGTACGCGTCAAACTTGGACTCCTCATTTAACTTACGAAAGTCATTACAGAAGCGTATGCTACCGTCGGGCTTTGAGGTGAGAACTATGGGACTGGACCACACACTGTTAGATTCCTCTATGACTCCAAGTTCTAACATGGTTTTAACTTCTTTAGAAACAGCTTCTCGCTGAGCTTCAGGAATCCTATATGGCTTTAAATCAACCATGACCCCTGGTTCTGTGACAATGTCATGTTTTATTATGGTCGTTCCGCCAGGCAGCTCTGAAAATATCTCCCTATTTTGGTTGAGAAATTCTTTAACCTGATTGTTCTGATCAGCTGATAATGTCTCTGACACCTTTACTGCGGGAAGCAACCGAGGTGAAGACACCGAAGGGCAAGGCTCCGCTGACAGAGACAACCTATCTTTCCAGGGTTTAATTAAGTTAACATGGTAGATTTGTTCGGGTTTTCTTTTTCCCGGCTGGTATACTTTGTAATTAACCTCATTCACTTTTTCCCTAATCTCAAATGGACCCTGCCATTTAGCTAGGAATTTGCTTTCCACAGTGGGTACCAAAACAAGAACTCTATCTCCAGGAGCAAATTCCCGTAACTTGGCACTCCGGTTATATACCCTCTGTTGAGCACTTTGGGCCTGTTCCATGTGCTCTCTGACAATAGGTACCACGGCTGCAATCCTATCCTGCATTTGTGTTACATGTTCAATAACGCTTCTATAAGGAGTGGGCTGTCCTTCCCACGTCTCTTTGGCAATGTCCAACAGCCCTCTGGGGTGTCTACCATACAACAAATCAAATGGAGAACACCCCGTAGAGGACTGAGGAACTTCTCTGATGGCCATTAACAAGTAGGGCAACAAACAATCCCAGTTTTTCCCATCTCTCTCAACAACCTTTTTTAACATACTTTTTAATGTTTTATTAAACCTTTCCACCAACCCGTCAGTTTGGGGATGGTAGATGGACGTCCTGAGGTGAGTGACCTTAAATAATTTGCACAATTCCTTCATGATCCTTGACATAAATGGAGTACCTTGGTCAGTCAAAATTTCTTTTGGTATTCCCACTCTACTAAAAACCTGCATCAGCTCCCTAGCTATCGCCTTGGTTGTGATAGTGCGTAAAGGGACAGCCTCAGGATATCGAGTGGCATAGTCCATAATTACCAGGATATACTGATGGCCCCGAGCAGACTTTAACAAGGGCCCCACGAGATCCATGGCTTTTCTGTCAAACAGGACCTCTATAATAGGCATGGGAACTAGTGGGCTCCTGAAATGGGGTCTAGGGGCATGATACTGGCATTCAGGACAGGAAGAACAATATTCAGATACTTCTTTATAAACCCCTGGCCAAAAGAACCTTTGTAAAACTCTTTCAGTGTTTTTTTCTGCCCCTAAATGTCCTGCGGTAACGTGACTATGAGCTAAATCTAGTACCGTTCTCCGATAAGGCTGGGGAACTACCAGCTGTTCCACCACATCCTCACCCCTTTTGACAATGTGGTACAAGAGCTCATTACAGATGGCCATGTGGGGATACGTAACCCTGTCACCTGGTACCACAGGTTCCCCATTAACAACCTTAACATTCTCCCTAGCCTTTATTAAGGTAGGATCCTTTAACTGTTCAGACGTAAACAGATCCTTCTTTACCTCCAGGTCAGGCACGCTTTCAGTTCTAACTACTATGTCTCTGTTCCCAGCAAGAGGGTCCTCACTGGACTCCCCATCTGTCACTTCCCCGGCCAAACTAGCAAAAGGCAAAGGGTCAGAAAGTTCCGAAGACACACGTACATCCATAAAATCACCGGTATTATCAACTGGCTCTTTACTTCTCACATCTGTTGATAACCGTGATTCCCACAGTTTCCAAAAATGAGGAAAATCCCTCCCTATTATGGCCTCATGCACCAAGGTGGGGACCAGTCCTACTTTAACAATTGCTGACCCACAACAAGTTTCTATATTCACTTCAGCAGTGACATAATGTTGGGTATCCCCATGTATGCAAGTTACCCCAATAGGTATTTGCTGGACCTTTAAGGGGTTCACTAATCCAGCTTTCACGAGGGTAACTAAACTTCCTGAATCTAGCAAAGCCTCTACCCGGTTACCCTCTAAGAACACATCGCACATTTGTTTTTCCAGCTCAGGTGAAGGTACCACAGTACAGGCTAACCTAGCAAAGAAATACATTCTGCGACATTGAAAGGCAGCATCACATTGCATGGGTTTTTGCGTGACTGGGCAATTGGCAATAACATGACCTGGCATACCACACCTAAAACATTTAACCACACGATTATCAACCCGTTTAGGCAGCATAGACCGTTCTAGCCCCATTGGCCTGTCTTCAGGGCCAGTGTTTACAGTCTCTCCAGCCTTGCGTTCTCTTAACCGCCCAGCAACGTTTTCCCACGGAACAGTCTTACCAGTCTTTACTGAAGGGCGCTGTCGAGGATCTATGGGTTGCTGGGTGGTCATCAGTAGTTCCTCTGCTGCCAAATACCTCTCTACCATGTCAACTAATTGGTCAGCAGTACCCGGGTTTCCATGGCTCACCCACTTGCGCCTGACCATGGGCAAAGATCTCAAGTAGCGGTCCATGACGACTTTTTCAACCATCTGGGGACCAGTTAATGTCTCTGGCTGTAACCATTTTTTTGTTAGCTGAATAAGGTCATGCATCTGGGAGCGAGGAGGCTTCTCCGTGGCGTACACCCAACGGTGCACCCGTTGTGCTCGTACTGACAGCGTGACTCCCAGGCGGGTCAGGATCTCAGTCTTTAGTTTATCATAGTCCCGAGCCTCAGCAGGGCTTAAATCAAAGTATGCTTTTTGGGGCTCACCTGACAGAAAAGGTGCCAGCAGACTGGCCCACTGTGCTTTCGGCCAGTTCTCACGCTCGGCAGTCCTTTCAAACGTGGTCAGGTAGGCCTCCACATCATCAGCCTCTGTCATTTTCTGCAGGAAGTGACTGGCCCGTATAGAACTAGAGCTGGTCGGAGCACTGACGGCCATATCTCCAATCCGGGCTGCAAGGCTCTGCACCACTTCTGTTAAGGCCTCTCGCTGTAGTCTCCAATTTTCCTCCATTGCCACCTGCTGCTGTCTGTTGGCCTCCTGCTGAGCTGTAGCTTGCAGCAAGGCTTTGAGCAATTCCTCCATGTGGACAGACTTTTCAGGCGGCTTTGTAGCTGCTTTCACCCAGGATATATATCAAATCCTCAGGGCAAATCTCAGTAACTTCACACTGGGCTGTATCTGCATAAACCACCGTTTTCTGCAGGCCTCACAAAGCTGCTGCTTTCACTTATGTGCAGAACGGCATGCTCGCATTCTCCACCAAGTTGTAACACTGTAAGGGTACAAGGTGCCGTTTCCTGGGGTAACTGGCAGCACGCAGCAGCTGAGGAACCACACAAGTCCAGTTTCTGGTACAACTGGCCCCAGCCAGTTTTATTATACAGAAAATAAAACAAACACCAAAAGAAAATACCTTGCCTTTCCGGCATTAACTAAACACAAGATGTTCCTAACTATCACTAAAAAAAAACACAGAGTTCTCCAGTAAACACTGTATAGCTCACTTGTATCAGGAAGCGTGTTTCTCTCACAGAGATCCTGCAGTCTTCCCAGGCAGTCTGCACACCTTAATCAAGCTAGAAGCCCTATAAGGCTCTTGCACAGCTGAAAGCCCTGTTTAGCCCTCTGTGAGGCCAAAGATCCAAACTGGGCCCAATGTCTGGAACTCGCCTTATCTCTCTCTCAGGGCCCTTATCCAGCTTTTCCAGCAAACTGAAAAGGTTCTAACAAAACAAAAGCATTCTCCTAGAAGTTTTCATTTTCTAAAACATGTAAGACAAGAACCTGGGACAAACATACCTGCCCTCAAACACTATTCCAGTGTTCTTGTCACAATATATATATATATATATATATACACACACTATATATATATATATATATATACACCAACGGATTGTAATAATATTATGCTAGCGACTAGCCATCACCCTGAACCCCTTAAGAGAGGTCTTCCATTCTCCCAGATGTTGCGAGTGCGGAGAATAGTTAGTGATCCTACACAGGTGGAAATAGCTCTTGACAAAATGGTGACTAAGTTTAAAAATAGAGGCTACTGTCCAAAAGAATTAGCACACATTAAAAAGAAGGTACTAAATACCCCAAGATCTCAGACCCTGGTTAGTACAGTGAAAGAGAGTGGTTCCAAATTTGTATGGGCTAACAAATTTAATACAGCCAGTTCTGGTATTAGTAAGATCACTAAATCTTTTTGGCCTGTCATTCAATCAGACTCTGCCCTGACCAATTTATCATCCACCCGTATAATGCCCGCATATAAACGGGGAAGGAACATTCGTGACTACGTGGTTAAATCTGATATTCAATTTCCCAATATGTCTAGTGCAAAGAGGGATACATTCCTTGGTCAATCCCGCAAGGGGTGTTTCAAGTGCCTGGGTTGCACTACGTGCAGCCACATGATTGCTGGGGACACCTTTTGCCACCCGTACTCAGGGAAAAAGTTCAAAATCCGTCACAGAGTGACCTGTAGCACGAAGTTTGTTGTATATCTGCTCAGTTGCCCATGTGGTCTCCACTATGTGGGCAAAACTGAGTCCACCTTTAAGGAGCGAATGGCAAACCATCGTTCCTCGATTAGGGCAGCATTACAGTCAGGCAAAAGTGATTTACCAGTACCCAGACACTTTGTTGAAGCTCGCCATTCTTTGGCGACATTACGTCACAGGATCATTGATCACATCCCCCCATTACGACGGGGAGGGGACAGGGGTCTCCGGCTGTTGCAAGCTGAGTCAAAGTGGATCTTCCTTCTTGATACATTATCCCCTAGGGGATTGAATGAACAATTGGGATTAGCCTGCTTTATATGAATTGCATATCTAATCTTATGGAGAAGTGCTCTTTCTTTGGGCTTTGTTTGCCTTTTAGGATGCTATTGTGCAAGTGTGGTTTACATTGTTCAGGGAGGTGTGTGTGTGTTATATATGCCTTTGGGTAACATGAGTAGAAATGCGAGATGGCAGATTGGAATTGGAGTTGTAGTACAATACTCACTTGTTTTAGTACCAGCTAGTGGGATAACTTACCAGCTGTTGCCCACAACTGTTGATTGATGGGCTGTGTCACATTCAATTGTGACAGTAGATATCAGTGTAACATTATTAGGACGTGGGAGTACCCATGTTTGTGCATTTTCTAATGGATATCATGTATATGCAATTGTGCCATGCCTTTGTATATTTGTCCAGTATGTCTATTTTGTTTTAACACTTATGTTTTGTGTTTTAGGGTTTGCACTTGTAATAATTTTGGTGCTTCTGCCCCTCCGTGTTGCCTGAGTCCGGGCGCGTTGTGATGACGTCATTTTAAGGAGCGTGGCGCGCGGGCGGCCGACGTCATGGACGGACAGAAGGAGGTATAAAGGTATGTTATGTATTGTATTGGTGATGCCCTGACGAAAATGTTGATTGTATAACATTGAAACGTTGGCCACAGAGCTGAGTCTTGTCGTTATTTGCCGTGAGTGCCGCCGAACCTCTTGCTGTTATTGGGGAACAGTCCGTTTTCCTACGGAGGGCTCCGGCGCTTACACGTTGCTATACACGCCTTGGGAGGAGTACCGCTGAACTGTATGTATTTATACACACTTTTATATATATATATATATACACAAACAGAAAACCCAGCACTCACCAAAGTAAGCTCACTTATCCTCAACAATTCAATAAATAAATGATGGGGGTTTAGTTAGTGGATTGGCCAATGCACGGAAGCCTGCAAACCGATCGCCAAGGTACCAAAACTTCAAGCAGGTCCTACACTATCACAGAGTCTTAAAACCTGATTACTTCACTGCTGTTGCACACATCATCTGCCTGCTAGATTTAATGTGCACCTGCCACACACTTTATGGCTTTTAAAGGTACACTAGTCACCTTACATTGACTTAGATAGATTGCTAAGGAACAGCTGAGACAGGTTCAGGATAATCCACACAGGGGTGCATGAGAAAGCTAGTGGCCACGGTTAATAAGAGATAACCATAGATTAACCCCGTCATATACACAAATAGAAAACCACAGCACTCGCCACCCCAGAAGCGGGGTACACAGCTGCACTTACCACTCACAGGGTGGGGTGCATGTAGCCCATGACCACATCACTCTATATCACTCTATATATATATATATATATATATATATATGGGATAGGCGGCACTCAGAGACTGACAAACAACTGTTTAGTGCATAAAACCCTGCAGGGTGTGCTATTTAACGCGTGACGTTTCGGGGTAACATTCGCCTTCCTCAGACAACATATCAAACAACAGAGAATTGTGCCTAAGTAACGGGGTATACCTTAACAAATAAATAGTGTGTTGTTTTCCAATGTGAAATTTTTTATGTCTCTCTATGTATTAAGAGATAGCATATGGTGATATTGTGGTTTATCTAGCTTCTTAATTCCAATTTATAAATAGTTATCAGATATCTATATTTCATAACAAAAGCATCATTATCACCAATTTCTTGTATGGTTTTTGATTTTCATATGTACCCTTATCTGTGGAAAAATTCCCTTCTGTTTTCATGAACAAACATAATTTGATGCAAACAAATCCCTGTCTGGAATAGACATAGAAAATTGTGTGCTCAGCAAAGCAGTATACCTTAATTATTAGGATTTAATTCTCTATGCTTTGATGCCTTCCATGTTTCTTTACAATTTGATGTAAATAAATCCCTATTTGGGACAGACAGAAAATTGTGTTGTCAGCAATACAATATACCTCAACAAATAGGGTGTATTAGCATTATTATTATTATTATTATTATTATTATTATTACTATTTTCCTGTACTCTTTTTCTTGTGCAATTTCTTGTTCAAATTTTTTTTTCTTCTCCTTTATTTGCAATCTTTCTGCAATTTTTCTGTATTTCTTCACCCTAGCTTACTTTTTCTTCCAAGCACTTTCTCACCCACAATTAAAGGATTGTCCTCTGCAATGCCAATTATGGCAACAGGGGCGCTCTAGTGGACAGTAGAAGTGCTACATCAATTCTGTCCATTTTTCAATTGTGAACCATCAGGTCTAGTCTCACTCGGCTGACACTTGTAAAATTTCTATTTTGTTTGAATACTCCTTCATTTAATTGGGTACTCCTATATGCTGTTGGATGTTTGCCTAAGTATCTACAGTCATACCATGCTAGACATGCCTGATCTCGTCTGATCTTGGAAGCCAAGCAGCGTTGGGCCTGGTCAGTACCAGAAAGGGAGACCCTCTGGGAATACCGGGTACTGTAGTATCAAGGACCATACCTTCCGTTGATGCACCCAGGATGAATTAGTAACCAACACTTTCAATATCAATATCAGATCACGTGCCTATGCTTACTCACTCAGAAGGAGTCCAGAGTTGGAAAAGCCGGGTCTCTTGTTTCTCTCTTATGATTATATTTATATATAACAATTCATAAGTTGATAGAGAAAACAAGAGATTTCAAATTTTCACTTTGATGAATGTCAAATATCAATACTCACTTAAAATACAGTGGGTGTGCAGACAAACAACCTGCCACCTACCCCACAATAAGTGAGTAACATACCTCTATATTGTTATTTAATAATTTTTTAAAGCTATTGTTGTTGATATTAACAACAATATTTTCGTTTGTCTAATAAAATAAAAGTTGAGTTTTAATCCCACACTTACATTGTACCTCACACTATTACATATCAGCATATTGATTTATACAAAGAGTGCCCCAGAGAGACAATAAAACAGTCTTTTCTTTTTGCTTCTTTGCAAAAAAACCCTCACAATAGTTTGCTCTGAACTAACGTCCAGGAGCACCACCAACTCAGTTCTACCGCAAAAGCCAAGTCGGCCAAGTCGGTAGCTTTATGTTGGTCATCATTCATGCCTTTCATGAAATAAAAATTGTTTGACATTCACTTACAATCCGGTCCAGTGCAGATTCCAAAACCCCAACCCATTGCAACATATCAAACAAAGTGCGTTTAAATATCCCATGGAGCACCTGTCTATGTTGGTTGATTGCATGTAAGGAGGGCACCAGAGCCAGCTATTTGTGAGTCTGGAGTGCCGGGGTAAACTGTGTATTAGAGCACCACAGATACAACTATGATCCGACGTTTCAGGGCGTGTAGCCCCTACACCTTGAAAAAGGGGCTATGCGCCCCGAAACGTCGGATCATAGTTGTATCTGTGATGCTCTAATACACAAGCTTTGACACCACAAGTCCTGGAGTGCCGCCGTCTTTTTTCATCTTATCTATCTATCTATCTATCTATCTATCTATCTATCTATCTATCTATCTATCTATCTATCTATATGTATATATATATATATATATATATATAGATGAGTCTGCAGTGCTGGGGTAAACGTGTATATATATATATATATATATATATATATACATATAATATCTCCAAATATCCGGCACTTCTATTATCTTAGAGGTGTATAATTGCCCGGGGGTCCTCCATGAGGTGATGACATCCAATATAAGTAGTGTGATTGCTGCACTCCGAGACTGTAGTAACTTGAAAAGGTGCTTAAGTGCTTTATGCTTTAAATGTTTCGGGATTGTGAAACTGGTACAATCCCGAAATGTTGAAAGAAAGAACCTTGGGGGTAATTCCAAGTTGATCGCAGGAGGAAATTTTTTAGCAGTTGGGCAAAACCATGTGCACTACAGGGGAGGCAGATATAACACGTGCAGAGAGAGTTAGATTTGGGTGGGTTATTTTGTTTCTGTGCAGGGTAAATACTGGCTGCTTTATTTTTACACTGCAATTTAGATTGCAGGTTGAACACACCCCACCCAAATCTAACTCTCTCTGCACATGTTATATCTGCCTCCCCTGCAGTGCATATGGTTTTGCCCAACTGCTAAAACATTTCCTGCTGCGATCAACTTGGAATTACCCCCCTTTTACAGTTACCACAGTCAAGGAGTGCAACTATCACGCTATATATGTATATATATCACTGTGCACCAGATGTGTATATGGTAAGTGAATAGTGTGGTTGATGGATTGGAGGAGGGAAACATCAATCCAATGTCTTGACAGGGGTCCCATGGAGTGTTAATCCATCTCTGTGCCCGACCATCAGCTATAACCATCCCAATTTGATTTTTGGAGTATGCATTTGAACAGGAGGTGGGACCACATTGGGCACGCCAAACCGAAATATGGAACCTCATCTCAGGCATAGTCCTATGGTTCGATTGGGTATATGTTGTTCTATTTCCACTTCCTTCAAAGCAGGGACAAGTAGCAAAAATGTGACCCTAGTCCCAGCAATTTACAAAGGACAATTATTCACACTTGCCTACTCTACCAGAACTGCCGGGGAGCTCCTGAATCTCGGGTGGTACTCAGCGGGTGATAAAGTAATACATGTTGAACTGAGTCGTCATGGCTACTCCACCGACTTTACAAAGCTGGTAATCTGAGCATTGTGTTGCGATCACACCCCAATCTATGCTATGCCACACCCTCCACTGTGCTGACATGGCTGAACCCTGCCGGCAAATGTGGACTTGTTGCTATGGGCAAAACCATATTTCCTTTGTATCAGTCTCATACATACATCACAATGTGCTTTCATCTAGGAACAATACTCATTGGCAGCAAAATGAAAACATTGGGGGTTTTTTATGTTTGTTAGCAAACTAAAAAAGTTAGCAATTGGGCAAAACCATGGTGGTCATTCCGAGTTGTTCGCTTGCTAGCAGTTTTTAGCAGCCGTGCAAACGCTATGCTGCCTCCCACTGGGAGTGTATGTTAGCTTAGCAGAAGTGCGAACAAAAGAATCGCAGAGCGGCTACAACATTTTTTTGTGCAGTTTTAGAGTAGCTCAAAACCTACTCCTAGCTTGCGATCACTTCAGACTGTTCAGTTCCTGTTTTGACGTCACGAACACGCCCTGCGTTCGGCCAGCCACACCTGCGTTTTTCCTGGCACGCCTGCGTTTTTTCAAACCCTCCCTGAAAACGGTCAGTTGACACCCAGAAACGCCCACTTCATGTCAATCACTCTGCGGCCACCAGTGCGACTGAAAAGCTTCGCTAGCCCTTGTGTGAAACTACATCTTTCATTGTATAATTACTTTGCGCATGTGCATTGCGCCGCATGCGCAGAAGTGATGTTTTTTTGCCTCATCGCTGCACAGCGAATGAAAGCAGCTAGCGATCAACTCAGAATGACCCCCCATGTGCACTGAAAGTGGGGCAGATGTAACGTGCACAGAGAGTTAGATTTGGGTTGTATATTTTCTGTGCAGGGTAAATACTGGCTGCTTTATTTTTAAACTGCAATTTAGATTTCGGTTTGAACACACCCCACCCAAATCTAAATCTCTCTGCACATGTTACATCTGCCCCCAGGGGTGTATCTACCTATTGGCCAGGATGGCAGTCGCCAGGGGCGCCAGGCAAGGAGGGGGCGCCGCCTGGCTGTGCCACCCACGGCCAAAGGATAGAAAAGCAGTACTGTCAGACTGTACCTGGTGAGAGTCTGTTACTGCTGGAGCGGCGCTGGTGTCCGGCAGCACCGCACTTGTAGTCAGACTCAAAATAAACTACAGCTCCCAGCAGCCCTTGTTGCTGGGAGCTCCCGGCAGCAAGGGCTGCTGGGAACTGTAGTTTATTGTGAGTCTGATTACAAGTGCGGTGCTGTCGGACACTAGTCTGATCACTAGTGCAGTGCGGTGCTGACAGACACAGGCGCCGCGCCGGCAGTAACAGACTCTACCAGGTACACAGCAGTGGTGCGAGTAGAAAATTTTCTTATGGGTACTGAGTGCCAAAAAATGGGCGTGGTCATGTGTTGTGATGGGGCGTGGTCACATGCTGCTAATGGGAGTGGCTACATGACACTAGTGGCGTGGCCACATGACATAGCCCTTTTTTTTTTGTATTCTGGAGGCAAGGCTAAAAATATATAGTAATGCCTCCAGTATAATAGAAATATATAGTGATACCTCCAGTATAATAGAAATATATAGTAATGTCCCCAATTTAATAACAATATATAGTAATGCCTCAATAACAATATATAGTAATGCCTCCATTATAACAGGAAAAATAAGATTTTACTTACCGGTAAATCTATTTCTCGTAGTCTGTAGTGTATGCTGGGGACTCCGTAAGGACCATGGGGAATAGACGGGCTCCGCAGGAGACATGGGCACTTTAAGAAAGAATTTAGATTCTGGTGTGCTCTGGCTCCTCCCTCTATGTCCCTCCTCCAGACCTCAGTTAGAGAAACTGTGCCCGGAAGAGCTGACAGTACAAGGAAAGGATTTTGGAAATCCAGGGCAAGATTCATACCAGCCACACCAATCATACCGTATAACATGTGATAACAACCAGTTAACAGTATGACAAATTACAGAGCATCAGGTCAAACCCTGATGCAACCATAACTTAACCCTTATTGAAGCAATAACTATATACAAGCATTGCAGCAGAAGTCCGCACTTGGGACGGGCGCCCAGCATCCACTACGGACTACGAGAAATAGATTTACCGGTAAGTAAAATCTTATTTTCTCTGGGGGCGTGGCCACGGCGGCTGAGGAGTAGGCAGCAAGTCTCGGGAGCTCCCCGGCTACCTAAACTCCTGTACAAATCCTGACTCCCTCTGGTGCTCTGCCCGGCTGAAATACTCACCCTGTGCTGCTGGGCACCGACGGGCGTACCTCTCCGTGGTCTCCGGGTCCCGTAGAAGCGGCAATCACCGCCGCCAGGCCCTGCGGCCTACAACTCCTCCGGATCCCCGGCCTCGATTTTGGCGGCCTCGGCCGCGGGACACCCGGAGCTCGAGCGGCGGGCTGCTGCTGATGCCAAACGCCGCCGGAAGACTGTGGGGGAGAGATAGCCTCTCCTCTGCCTCGTGAGCTGGGACCAGGGACCCTGAAGATAGGTCGTTGGGCAGGTACTCCTGGGGAAGGGGAAGAGACACTGCGGCCATTTTAGGAGTGGATTACAGAGGCTGCTGCCCATGCCTGCACATCTGAGGGGCTGCCTGATGAGATTCTCCAGTGACTTGCACTCTGTTTTATGATCTCTGAGACCCTACTGTCTGCTGCTCTCACCCAATATCAGCCTCTCACTATCTATATTACCTATATTAACTCAGCATAGTGTTGGAAGCACTGTCAGGTGTTCACGCTGCGCAGCTCTCCCATTCTACCACAGAGAGGCTACATATAGATTGGATCTGGCTACGCTGCTGTACTGCACTAATATCCTACAGTGTGTTACACACCAATATCCTACTCCTGCCTCCTGGAACTGCAGGATACTCCCTCTTCAATATTTCTGTCCATATTATTATTGCTGCTGCTACACAAGTCTGCATTTTCTACCCATTGATATTCTGGACATAAGGACCGGGCACGAGTGCTTCCCGCCACTGATTGTGTACGTCCTTGCTGCTGCCGCCATCTACCTACACTCTATTTTAAAAACCCTGCCCTGGGGTAGGTGTGACTGCTCCTGCACAATATGGTTAAGGGCGGCCAGAGTGCGGCCGCGGCCAAACTAGAAAGATATGCCAGGCAACCCAATCCCAGGGTATCATTGGCTCCTTCCCAGGGAGCCTCTCCAACCCACTCGAACCCCCCTCTGTGTCTGCGGCCGGTTCCCCAGAGATGGCAGAGGCGCCGTCTATTCAACAGGTGCTGGAGGCTATAGCTGGCAGTGAACAGCGTCTCTCCGATAAGATGGAAAAGGTGCAGTGCGACCTCTCCTTACTCAGACAAGATGTTCAGCGTATTCGTGAGAGAGTGGGTGAGGCGGAGACACGGGTCTCCAACCTGGAAGATATGTGTGGCCCCCTGAAACAGTCCGTATCCACGGTGACCCAGCAGGTTTCCTCCCTTCAGACCAAGCTCTTAGATATGGAAGGACGGCTGCGCAGGAACAATGTACAATTTGTAGGCCTGCCTGAAAGAGAAGAGGGCTCGCAGCCGGAGGACTTCCTTGAATCTTGGCTTAAGGAGATGTATGGCGCTGAGTCCTTTACTGCCCAATTTACGGTAGAACGTGCACATAGGATACCATCTCGGCCGCTACCTCCTGGGGCCCCTCCTCGCACCTTCATCGCCAAATTCCTACATTATAAGGACCGGGACTCAGTTCTCCGCCTAGGTCGTACGAAGGGCCCGCTGGTCCGTAATGGAGTTAAGGTGTCGGCCTTCCCGGATTTTGCCGCAGACGTCCAGAAGGACCGAGCCCAGTTTATGCCCATAAAACGGCGTCTGCGAGACCTTAACATCTCATATTCCATGCTGTTTCCTTCAAGGCTCAGAGTTGTGGCGGATGGGGAGACCAAGTTTTTTAATTCCCCCAGAGAAGCGGCACAATGGCTGGACAGATTTGCACCGGGTGCTCGGCAGCTAGCTCCGGACTGATCTCCTGAGATGCGGAAGCTGGGGCCTGATTTACCGGAGGGAACGATCATGAATCGGGGAGCCCCCCTCCTTTGCATTGGTGGCTCAAGACTTTTACGTCCAAGTGGTGTTGACTAGAGAAGGGTTAGAGGTTTAGTTGGGAATCTAGGCCTCTCTTAGCACTTGGAAGTTTAGGTTGCTGGTTTGGGATAAAAGTATGCCGGTGTTCGGGGAGGTGTACGGGGAGGGGAGGGATAATTGGAAAGCTGCCGGTTGCGGCTCCCTTTGCTGTTGGTTTTGGTTTTCTTTTTTTAGTTTGTTATTTTCCTTACCTAAGTTTTTTTTGACACAAGGATGTTTAATGATTCAGACGCTGTGGCTTATTGCGCAGGGCTTACAAACGTCAAGTGATGCTGGTATTGCTAATGTTGATTCTCAGTTATATTTTAGGGAAATGTCTATCCGGGAGACACATATAGTCTGTATGGGGTCATGATTAACCTGAAATTTTTGGCATGGAATGTCCGAGGTCTGAATAACAAAATCAAACGCTCTTATGATTAAAAAATATGACCCGGGCATTGCATGCCTCAGTGAGACCCACTTGGAGGGGAATAGGTTATTGTCATTCCGACGGGCCTGGGTGGGATGGGCTTACCATGCCTCACATTCTTCCTTCTCTAGGGGTGTCTCGATTCTGATTAAAAAATCAGTGCAATTTGAATTGTTATCGATCAAAACTGACCCGTATGGAAGATTTGTATTTATGGAATGTAAACTGAGTTCTCAGCCCTATTATATTCTAGCGATGTATGTCCCCCCTCCTTTTTCATATGCCGTACTGCAGCAGGCTGCCTCTTTTGTTGCTCCATCTCCTACCACCCCTGTGATATGCTTGGGCGATTTCAATAATGTCCTAGATTTATCCTTGGACCGATGGCACTCCCCGAATGTTGCGCTGGTGGGTGGTGGCCCTACCAAGTTTGCTGATTTCTTGGATAGTTTGCAGTGGGTGGATCCGTGGAGACTCCGTCACCCTGTGACCCGTCAGTTCTCCTGTTTTTCCAGTACTCATGGCTCCTTCTCCAGGATTGACCTGATTTTGGTGTCCCCTGCCCTTGTCCCTGGGATCATTGACATCCACTATGAGGCTCGAGGGGTCTCTGATCACTCCCCTATGTTGATGACCATTGCTGTGGGGGGTCAGAGGGGGCACTCTTACTGGAAGCTGCACCCCTCTTGGCTGACCCAACTGGGTGACTGTAGTGACCTGGAGACTCAGTGGGGGGGATACTTTAACGATAACGTAGGGTCAGCCCCGGGTACGATAGTTTGGGATTCATTTAAGGCGTTTTTGAGAGGTACCTATATTAGACGCATAGCGGCTCATAAAATGTCCTCAAGGGAGAGAGAACGGGCCCTTGAAAGCGACGCTAGGGGACTAGAGTCCCAATATTTGCTAGATGGTGCCCCAGCGACGAAAGTACGCTGGCTGGTGGCTCAGTCGGCTTGGATGGCCCACCTGTCCGATAAAAACTCACGCTCCCTCCTTTTTAAAGCTACTAATATTTATATGCAGGCTGATAGGACGGGGGACTCCTGGCTCGCCTGATACACTATGATCGTCCTGGGTCTACGATTGCCCAGATGTATGGTGGGGATGGCTCCTTTGTTGACACCACGCCAGACATTGCGCAATTATTCAGATCCTATTACTCTGAGATATATAGCTCACAATTGACGTGCTCTACTCTAGATCTCTCATATTACCTGGGGGGTATTGAGTTGCCCGCACTTTCCTCTGGGGCCTGTGAACAGCTGGAGGCACCCTTGACGCTCGAGGAGGTGACTGTGGCCATTGGCATGTCCCCTAGTGGCAAGGCTCCGGGGTCTGACGGGATTCCCTCCGAGGTCTACAAGAATCATATTGATTTTTTTGGGCCCAGACTCCATGCCCTATACTTGGATATATTTGCCGGTAACGAGCTCCCCCTCTCTATGTCAGAGGCAATTATAATAGTGATTCCAAAGCCCGGTAAGGACCCTAGGTCTCCAGACTCCTATAGGCCGATCTCCCTGATTCCCAATGACGCTAAGATCCTGGCAAAGATATTGGCAGTACGGCTTAACACAGTAATCACCTCCCTCGTTCACTCGGACCAGACTGGCTTCATGCCAGGGAAGTCCACATCTATTAACCTGCGTAGACTAAATACCATTTTGCAACTCCCACATGACTCCCCTTCTGACTCGGCTGTGGTCTCGCTGGACGCGGCCAAGGCTTTTGACAGCATTGAATGGGCTTATTTATGGGAGGTGATGGCACGTATGGGCTTCGGGCCCAACTTTATTAGATGGACTAAATTACTGTACCAACATCCGAGTGCCAGGATCTTGGTGAATGGCTATGTATCCCCGTCCTTTCAGCTTTCCCGAGGTACTAGACAGGGCTGCCCCCTCTCCCCCACGCTGTTCGCCTTGGCCATCGAGCCCTTGGCATGTTTGGTAAGATCGCATCCAGATATTACAGGAATATGTACAGGCTCACGGGAAGATAGAATAGCTCTTTACGCAGACGACATGTTGTTGTTTTTGCAAGACTACACCAAGTCAATGCCCATTTTGCTGCTGGTGATAGAGAGCTTCGGAGCTCATTCGGGCCTTAGAATTAACTGGTCCAAATCATACATTATGCCAGTCATAGGCTCCCCTCCTACTGTTCCCAAAGTCTCCCTGCCATTATGTTGGACAACACAATTTAAATACCTTGGAATCCAAATAACTAATGACCCTTCTGATTATATCCCTTTGAATCTGGACCCAACCCTGCAGTGGGTCATCAGCAAATCCAAAACTTGGTGTAGGCTTCCACTGACGGTCTCTGGCAGGGTCAATCTCATAAAAATGATTATACTGCCTAAACTTTTATATATTATTCTCCAGTCCCCGGTATATATCTTCCCAATATTTTTTAGGAAATTGAATAGCGTTTTATCCTCACTGATATGGGCCAACAAGAGACCCAGAATACAGTTGAATACCCTTACCAGGCAGCGTTCTGACGGCAGCCTGGCTCTGCCTAATTTTCAGATGTATTACTACGCTGCTCAGCTGACTCATATTAGTATATGGGCGCAGGATTCTAGCGCTGATTCTTTACACTGTGAGTTTATTCGCTGCTACTTCCCCCACCTATCTCCTTTGCAGGTGCTGCTAAGTGGGAACATGGCTCGATTTCTCCCCCCTATTATTTTCCAGGCCTTAAAGATATGGCGGGCCCTGAGAGTTCTCTTGGGGTACGACGACCTGGACCCAGACACCCCCCTTTGGTACTCTGACTGGCTTCCTGAACTACATGCACTTGAGGGACGGGAGGTTTGGGCCCCTAGATCAGTGGTTTCTATATCCCAACTCTACCTAGATAGTGTATTCAAATCCTTTCAGCAGCTGAAAGATGAGTTTGATTTACCCAACTCCTACTTTTTCAGATATCTTCAGCTTCGCCATGCCCTCCAGTCCCAATTTGCTGAATCCCCCCCACGTATCCTCCCATTTCCCATCAAGACCTTTGTGGCTACATTGGGTCGGGCTAAAATGGTCTCCCTTGCGTATGGATATCTCCTAACTAAACTCCATGCGGACCCTCTGACACGTCTCCGTGGAAGGTGGGAGGATGATTTAGGTCCAATAACTGAGGAGGACTGGACCCTTGCTCTGGAATATCCTGCTACAGTTACCAAGTCTCTCAGATATCAGCAAATTCAATTTTTCATTCTACATAGAATTTATATAACTCCAACTAGGCTGGCTACATTTGGGGCTGGTGGGACTGGCATGTGCCCTAAGTGTGGGGTGGAGGAGGGTACATTCTGGCATCTGGTATGGGACTGCCCGAGGTTGCAGATGTTCTGGTCGGGAGTTAGGTCAATCCTGGAGAATACGGGAGTGACTGGCGGACTGCTTACCCCGCAATTTTGTATTTTGGGAATGGAGGGCTCTACTTCTGTGCCTGTTTCGGTGGGTCTTTATGCTCGCAATGTATGTGCCTTGGCTAAGGTTTGCATTGCGAGACTCTGGATGGCCCCTGGTGGCCCTTTAATATCTGCGCTCAAGACCCTGGTTAACGATACAATATTCAAAGAAAGATATGTATATATGAAGCAAAACGCTTCAGCCAAATTTGAAAGAGTCTGGTCTCCATGGCTGAACTCTCCCCATTCCCAACTGGTCCCTTAATCACAATGTGAACTGAAGTGATACCACATGACTGACTTACAGCTTAAGATATTCGTTTAAGATGGTTGGCATTGGAGCCCTGCGTGCTCGCCTAGCATATATAGGAATACTGTGCTCCTGAATCAGATGATCGATCCTTCATACGCTTCTATATAGGTGTTTACTATTCTTTGTTTTCTTTTAGTTATGTTTGTTCTGTTTATTTGTTCCTGTTTTTTTTTTTTTTTGGTTAGCTTAAGGGCAAAAATTATTAATAAAAATTAATGGAGATGTACATAATGGCTGCAGATCTTGCGGACCATACAAGACAGAAAAATAAAAATGCATGATCATTCCCTCATAGACATAGCAGTAAATCCGCTGATGTTGAATTGAACCATAAATTAAGTTCTGATATGACTGATGTATGTGATGTGCTATTGGTCTGCAATGTCTGTACCTTTCTCTTCATTTTACTGAATAAAAACACTTTATTAAAAAAAAGTAAAATCTTATTTTCTCTAACGTCCTAGTGGATGCTGGGGACTCCGTAAGGACCATGGGGATTATACCAAAGCTCCCAAACGGTCGGGAGAGTGCGGATGACTCTGCAGCACCGATTGAGCAAACAATAGGTTCTCATCAGCCAGGGTATCAAACTTGTAGAACTTTGCAAAAGTGTTTGAACCTGACCAAGTAGCAGCTCGGCAAAGTTGTAATGCCGAGACCCCTCGGGCAGCCGCCCAAGAAGAGCCCACCTTCCTAGTGGAATGGGCTTTAACTGATTTTGGCAGCGGCAATCCAGCCGCAGAATGAGCCTGCTGAATCGTTTTACAGATCCAGCAAGCAATAGTTTGCTTTGAAGCAGGAGCACCCAGCTTGTTGGATGCATACAGGATAAACATCGACTCCGTTTTCCTGACTCTAGCCGTTCTGGCTACATAAACCTTCAAAGCCCTGACCACATCCAGTAACTCGGAATCCTCCAAGTCACGAGTAGCCACAGGCACCACAATAGGTTGGTTCATATGAAAAGATGACACCACTTTTGGCAGAAATTGTGGACGGGTCCGCAATTCTGCTCTATCCATATGGAAAGCCAGATAGGGGCTTTTATGTGACAAGGCCGCTAATTCTGACACACGCCTAGCCGAAGCCAAGGCTAATAGCATGACCACCTTCCACGTGAGATATTTTAACTCCACCGTTTTTAGTGGTTCACACCAGTGTGATTTCAGGAAACTTAACACCACGTTAAGATCCCAAGGTGCCACTGGAGGCACAAAAGGAGGCTGAATATGCAGCACTCCCTTTACAAACGTCTGAACTTCTGGTAGAGAAGCCAACTCTTTTTGAAAGAAAATGGATAGGGCCGAAATCTGGACCTTAATGGAGCCCAATTTTAGGCCCAAATTCACTCCTGACTGTAGGAAGTGAAGGAAACGGCCCAGCTGGAATTCCTCTGTAGGAGCATTTCTGGCCTCACACCAAGAAACATATTTTCGCCATATACGGTGATAATGTTTAGCTGTCACGTTCTTCCTAGCCTTTATCAGCGTAGGAATGACCTCGTCCGGAATGCCCTTTTCTGCTAGGATCCGGCGTTCAACCGCCATGCCGTCAAACGCAGCCGCGGTAAGACTTGGAACAGACAGGGCCCCTGTTGCAACAGGTCCTGTCTTAGAGGAAGAGGCCACGGGTCCTCTGTGAGCATTTCTTGCAGATCTGGATACCAGGTCCTTCGTGGCCAATCTGGAACAATGAGGATTATTCTCACTCCTCCTTTTCTTATTATCCTCAGCACCTTGGGAATGAGAGGAAGAGGAGGAATTACATAGACCGACTGGAACACCCACGGTGTCACCAGGGCGTCTACCGCTATTGCTTGAGGGTCTCTTGACCTGGCGCAATACCTCTGTAGTTTTTTGTTGAGGCGGGATGCCATCATGTCCACCTGTGGCAGTTCCCACCGATATGTGATCTGTGTGAAGACTTCCTGATGAAGTCTCCACTCTCCCTCTGGAGGTCGTGTCTGGTGAGGAAGTCTGCTTCCCAGTTGTCCACTCCCGGGATGAACACTGCTGACAGAGCGCTTACGTGATTTTCCGCCCAGCAAAGTATTCTGGTGGCTTCTGCCATCGCCACTCTGCTCCTTGTGCCGCCTTGGCGGTTCACCTGAGCCACTGCGGTGATGTTGTCTAACTGAATCAGAACCGGTTGGTCGCGAAGCAAGTGCTCCGCTTGACGTAGGGCGTTGTATACGGCCCTTAGTTCCAGGATGTTGATGTGAAGGCAAGTCTCTTGACTTGACCACAGACCTTGGAAATTTTTTCCCTGTGTGACTGCTCCACACCCTCGGAGGCTAGCGTCCGTGGTCACCAGGACCCAGTCCTGAATTCCGAATCTGCGTCCCTCTAGAAGGTGAGAACTCTGCAGCCACCACAGGAGTGACACCCTGGCCCTGGGGGACAGGGTGATTAACTGATGCATCTGAAGATGTGATCCGGACCACTTGTCCAGTAAGTCCCATTGGAAGGTCCTCGCATGGAACCTGCCGAAGGGAATGGCCACGTATGATGCCACCATCCTTCCCAGGACTCGAGTGCAGTGATGCACTGACACTTGTTTTGGTTTTAATAGATTCCTGACCAGTGTCATGAGCTCCTGAGCTCTCTCTATCGGGAGATAAACCCTTTTCTGGTCTGTGTCTAGGATCATGCCTAGGAAAGGCAGATGAGCCGTAGGAACCAACTGCGACTTTGGAATATATAGAATCCAGCCGTGTTGCCGTTACACTTCCAGAGAAAGTGATACGCTGTTAAGCAACTGCTCTCTTGATCTCGCTTTTATGAGGAGATCGTCCAAGTACGGGATAATTGTGACACCTTGCTTCCGCAGGAGCACCATCATTTCCGCCATTACCTTGGTGAAGATTCTCGGGGCCGTGGAGAGACCAAACGGCAACGTCTGAAATTGGTAATGACAGTCCTGTACCGCAAATCTGAGGTACGCCTGATGAGGTGGATAAATGGGGACATGAAGGTATGCATCCTTTATGTCCAGAGACACCATAAAATCTCCCCCTTTCAGGCTTGCGATGACCGCTCTCAGCGATTCCATCTTGAACTTGAACCTTTTCAGGTATATGTTCAGGGATTTTAAATTCAATATGGGTCTGACCGAACCGTCCGGTTTCGGGACTACAACATGGTCGAATAATAACCCCCTCCTTGTTGAAGGAGGGGAACCTTGACCACCACCTGTTGAAGATACAATTTGTGAATTGCAGTTAACACTATTTCCCTCTCGTGGGGGGAAGCCGGCAGAGCCGTCGGTGAGGGGGCATCTCCTCAAAGTCCAGCTTGTATCCCTGAGACACAATATCTATTGCCCAGGGATCCAACCCACTTGTGGCTGAAATTACGAAGACGTGCCCCCACCGGGCCTAGCTCCGCCTTTGAAGCCCCAGCGGCATGCAGTGGATTTTGTAGAAGCCGGGGCGGACTTCTGTTCCTGGGAACTAGCTGTGTTGTGCAGCTTCTTTCCTCTGCCCCTGCCTCTGGCAATAAAGGACGCACCTCGGACTTTCTTGTTTCTTTGTGTTCGAAAGGCTGCACTTGATAATGTCGTGCTTTCCTAGGCTGTGCAGGAATATAAGGCAAAAGGTCAGAATTACCAGCTATAGCTGTGGAGACCAGGTCCGAGATCCCTTCTCCACACAATCCTCAGCCTTCCATATGCCTCTTAAGACGGCATCACCTGTCCATTGCATATTCTACAGGACCCGTCAAGCAGAAATCGACATAGCGTTGACTCTAGAACCCAGTAGACTAATGTCTCTTTGGGCATGTTTAATATATATATATATATATATATATATATATATCTTAAGACAGCATACATACTAGGGTCTAAATCTCTGCTGATAAGGTACCTGTCCATGCTGATACAGCGCTATAAACCCATGCCGACACATTTGCCGGTCTGAGTAGTGTACCAGAATGTGCACGCTATCTGCAGGATCCCTGAGGATAGCTGTTAATTCAGGGCTACCTTTTGGGCAAACGTGTCACCCTAGGGGAAGATTCCGATCGTATCCTGGCCCTAGTAGGGAGAGGATACTCCCTGAGAATTCTTTGTGGGAAACTGCAGTCTCTTGTCTAGAGATTCCCGCTCTTTTTCATCATGAGAGGAGGGAAATTTACCTCAGCTTTCTTCCCCTTAAACATGTGTACCCTTGTGTCAGGGACAGATGAGTCATCAGTGATATGCAAATTATCTTTTATTACAATAATCATGTATTGAATACTTTCCTGCCCTTTTGGCTGTAACTTTGCATTATCGTAGTCGACACTGGAGTCAGACCCTGTGTCGATATCAGTGTCTATTATTTTGGATAGTGAGCATTGAGAGACTCTGAAGGTCTCTGCGACATAGGGACAGACATGGGTAGATTCCCTGTCTGTTCTCTAATCTTTTGTGCAATAAATTCACCTTAATTACACATATCCAAACAGGTGTCGGCGTTGTCGACGGAGACACCCCTTACACACACATTTGCTCCATCTCCTCCTTAGGGGAGCCTTTATCCTCAGACATGTCAACACACACGTACCGACACACCACACACTCAGGAAATGCTCATCTGAAGACAATTCCCCCACAAGGCCCTTTGGGGAGACAGAGAGAGAGTATGCCAGCACACACCCCAGCGCTATTAACCCAGGAATAACATAGTAACTTAATGTTAACCCAGTAGCTGCTGTTTATATTGATTTTTGCGCCTAATTATGTGCCCCCCCCTCTCTTTTTACCCTCTTCTACCGTGTATCTGCAGGGGAGAGGCTGGGGAGCTTCCTCTCAGCGGTGCTGTGGAGAAAAAACATGGCGCTGGTGAGTGCTGAGGAAGAAGCCCCGCCCCTCGACGGCGGGCTTCTGTCCCGCTTAAATATACATTTACTTGGCGGGGGCTCATACATATATACAGTGCCCAACTGTATATATGCTGCAGGGACGGAGATTAGGAAGGGTGGGTTAGGGTTAGGCACCACTGAAGAGGCTTTTGGGGGGGAGGGCGGGTTAAGGTCAGACTGTGGGAAAGGTGGGTTAGGGGGGAGGGATGGTGTAACGTGAATACGAGACACTACTGTGCGGTGTAATGTGAATGAGGGACACTACTGTGTGGCATCATTTGAATTGGAAGTACTATTGTGTCCACGCCCTTCCCCCACAAGACCATGCCCCATTTCCAATACTCACACCTTATTCCAAATGTGTGTACTGGGGGGAACGCCAGCCCCTTACTTTGCCAGGGGCGCTCGGATCCCTAGATACACCCCTGCCTGCCCCACCTGCAGTGCTTCATGGTTTTGCCCAATTTCCAACGTTTTTGCTTTGCTAGCAAACCTGAATAAGGCCCATTGTCTTCTTTATTTGGCAGAGGTTAGGTGCATGAATTTTCCATACAGTGAGAACAATATACAATTTAGTTCATGGAGATAATGGGGGTCATTCCGAGTTGATTGCTAGTTGAAAATGTTCGCTGCACAGCGACGATGCAAAAAAAGGCACTTCTGCGCATGCGTATGCGACGCAATGCGCACGCGCGACGTACTTTCACAACGGCCGATGTAGTTTAACAAAAGGTCTAGCGAAGCTTTTCAGTCACACTGCTGACCACAGAGTGATTGACAGGAAGTGGGCGTTTCTGGGTGTCAACTGACCGTTTTCAGGGAGTGTTTGGAAAAATGCAGGCGTGCCAGGAAAAACGCAGGCGTGGCTGGCCGAACACAGGGCGTGTTTGTGACGTCAAAACAGGAACAGAGCAGTCTGAAGTGATTGCAAGCGCTGAGTAGGTTTGAAGCTACTCTAAAACTTCACAATATTTTTTTGTAGCCACTCTGCGATCCTTTCGTTCGCACTTCTGCTAAGCTAAAATACACTCTCAGTGGGAGACGGCATAGCGTTTGCACTGCTGCTAAAAACAGTTAGCTAGTGAACAACTCAGAATGACCCCCAATATTCCTCCCTTTGCATTCCCATACTAATTGTAATGTGAAAATTGCCGTCAATGTCATCAACACGAAAAGCTGCAGGATTATGGGGAAAAGAAAAGAGCACCTGTCTCAAAATGAGAAATCAATGAGAAGGATGGAAACTCTATTAAAATCAGGTTATGGAAGAAGGAAAAAACGATTGCTTATACATATATTGATTGCAAGTGAGGCTGAGAAGGTCCCCAGCCAGAGCTGTACAGAGAGCAGAATGTCTGCATAAGGCCTTCACGTGAATTTACAGTGCTTATCAATGCTACCTCAGCAGAATATACAGGCAAAATAGCAGTATCACTATAATATGAGCAAAATTTGCATAATTCAACTTAACTGTTTATATGATTTACAACATTGTGCTTTGATACATTTATACTGTATATGTGTAATATATATAAAATGTTCATTATGTATATACAGTATATAGTTAATAACATGGTGTGTAACTCATAAATGCAGAGCCTTCTACCCTCTGTCTCAAATTTGCTATTGTCAGCCTTCTAGTTACTTGTTCTGTTTTCATGTTTGATTTGTATTTTGTAAGATTAATCCTTTTGACCGTCCAGCGTTGTAGAGTGTGTGTTGCACATTTCAAGTGAACAATGATGTACAAGATAAAACACATCTGTCAATTAAAGTGCAGACACAATTGGAGACTCACAATTTCTGCTTCCTGCCCCTTTCCTAGCGAAATGGGTAGGATGAGGTTCATGTGATTCTTGGCAAATCACGTCACTGTAGCCCTGTCCTATCTATCTGATGTTACGCTTTGCGGTATTGCGCAGTTGGGGGGCAGGGCCATAATGGCGTGATCCTGCTGGATACCTGCATCTCCCCTCCAGGAACTCCTAATGGCTCTTACAAAAGTCTGCTGTTTACTTAGGAGCTGCAATTCCTCATCATATTTTTTGTAGGTTATTTTTTGTCCCATATAGTTGTTTGCTCGCTAGCTGATTTTAGCAGCATTACACACGCTAGGCTGCCGCCCTCTGGGAGTGAATCTTAACATAGCAGAATTGCGAACGAAAGATTAGCAGAATTGCGAATAGAAAATTCTTAGCAGTTTCTGAGTAGCTCGAGATTACTCCTACACTGCGATCAGCTCAGGCTGTTTCGTTCCTGGTTTGACGTCACAAACACGCCCTGCGTTTGCCCAGCCACTACCCCGTTTCTCCAGACACTCCCGCGTTTTTCCCTGACACGCCTGCTTTTTTTAGCCAACGCCGGGAAAACGCTGAGCTACCACCCAGAAACGCCCATTTCCTGTCAATCATTTACCGAACACCAGTGCGACTGAAAAGCGCCGCAGACGCTACAGCAAATAGCTACGTTTTTAGTAAAATAACTAAGCGCATGCGCAGTTAGCGACTAATCGCAGTATAGCGAAAATCGGCAACAAGCGAACAACTCGGAATGACCCCCATATAGAAAATTCCCTTGCCCATAGCGTTTTATAGTGATACAATTCCACTTTGGGTGCACCGTCTGGCAACACGACCCGCACGGCCACTCGCTGAATCACCGCCGCCCACCTGCCGCTGCAGCGCTGCACTTCTGTCCCCATACGGGTCACCGCTACTCGCACCCCGCAACCCCCCACCATTCGCCTCTGCCTTCCGCTAGCCGCACAGCACACCACCACTAGGCCCCCTGCGTGCCCATCATGTGGAAGGGAGAAGCAGGAGCGCAGGGGACCTACTGCCAGTCTGCCGTGGACGCCGGCCTAATATAGTGAGTAGAGACAGGCTGCGGGGAGGATGGCGACCGCACACA
Source organism: Pseudophryne corroboree (assembly GCF_028390025.1). NCBI lineage: Eukaryota > Metazoa > Chordata > Amphibia > Anura > Myobatrachidae > Pseudophryne > Pseudophryne corroboree. The sequence goes on from NC_086445.1 coordinate 874,275,847, forward strand.
TATACACATATATACACACACATACACACTCACTCACTCTCTCTCTTTCTCTCTCTCTCTCTCTCTCTATATATATATATAGAGTATATATATATATATATATATATATATATAGAGAGAGAGAGAGAGAGGCTCTACCTGGCGCAATGTGTATAAGGCTCTACCTGGCGCAATGTGTATAAGGTGCTACCTGGCGCAATGTGTATAAGGGGCTACCTAGCGCAATGAGTATAAGGGGCTTCCTGGTGCAATGTGTATAAGGGACTTCCTGGCGTAATTTGTATAAGGGGCTACCTGGCGCAATTTGTATAAGGGGCTACCTGGCACAATGTTTATAAGGGGCTACCTAGTGCAATGTGTATAAGGGGTTATCTAGCACAAAGAGTATAAGGGACTTCCTGGCGCAATGTGTATTAGGGGCTACTTGGCATTATGTGTATAACAGCTCTACCTGACAGAATGTGTAAAAGTGGGTTTTACCTGTGCAATGTGTAACAGGGGCTCTACCTAGCGCAATGTGTAAATAGGGCTCTACCTGGCATTGTAAAAGGGGACTCTACCTGGCGTAATGTGTAAAAGGGGACTGTACCTGGCGTAATGTGTAAAAGGGTGCTCTACCTGGCGTAAAGTGTAAAAGGGAGCTCTACCTACCTGGCATCCCCTACCTGGCATAATGTGTGATAGAAGCTCTACCTGGAGTAATGTGTAAAATACGGCTCTACCTGGCATAATGTGTGACAGGGGCTCTACCTGGCGTAATGTGTGACGGGGCTCTACCTGGTGTAATGTGTGTAAAGGGCGCTACTGTGCTGCGTAAGTTGAATAATGAAGACTACTGTGCAGTGTAATATAAATAGAAATTATTTTGCAGCCACGCCCCTTCCCCATGAAGACACCCCCCTATATTTTTGGCCTGCGCCTATGGGCCCTCATTCCGAGTTGTTCGCTCGCAAGCTGCTTTTAGCAGCATTGCACACGCTAAGCCGCCGCCTACTGGGAGTGAATCTTAGCTTAGCAAAATTGCGAACGAAAGATTCTCAAAATTGCGAATAGAAATTTCTAAGCAGTTTCTGAGTAGCTCGAGACTTACTCTGCCACTGCGATCAGTTCAGTCAGTTTCGTTCCTGGTTTGACGCCACAAACACACCCAGCGTTCGCCCAGACACTCCCCCGTTTCTCCAGCCACTCCCGTGTTTTTCCCAGAAACGGCAGCGTTTTTTCACACACTCCCATAAAACGGCCAGTTTCCGCCCAGAAACACCCACTTCCTGTCAATCACACAATGATCACCAGAACGAAGAAAAAACCTTGTAATGCCGTGAGTAAAATACCAAACTTCTTAGCAAATTACTTGGCACAGTCGCAGTGCGAACATTGCGCATGCGCAATTAGCGGAAAATCGCTGCGATGCGATGAAAAAGAATGAGCGAACAACTCGGAATGAGGGCCATGGTGCGCACCGGCGCCGATGCTGTTTCTTGCATACAGTGCTAATATGTCTAGTTATGGCACTGGTATAGAAAGAGGCTTGTGACAAACCCAGCATCTCGGGAAGCGCTGGGCTTGCCAACAGCATGAGTGTCAGTGGCGTGATGCATGGCTACATTAAAGACTGGAAACCCTTATTGTGTGCATATAACTCCCTCTATTTGAGCTAGTTTCGTTCCAGGCCTGTTTCATTTGCATGCTCAATTTTTTTCAAAGCATTAACATTAATTTAACAAGTTTATGTTGATTGTTTGCATTGTTAAATTCTGCCATGAGATTTAAACATATGAATATGGGGCCTAATTCAGACCTGATCGCTGCTACAACAGCGATCGTAGCCTGATGCCCATTCTGTAGTGCGCACACCTCTGCCTGATTGACAGGCAGAGATGGTCCCAGGGTGGGAGGGGGCGGGCCAACGGCGTTAGAACGCCATTGGTGGGGCACAGTCCGGACAACGCAGGCGTGTCCAGACCGCTGCGGTGTGCGAGCCGCGGCAGCTGCGTGACATCACACGCAGCCGCTGCAACCCAGAACATAGTGGGTAGCCTCCTGCCAGTGCAGGCAGGGTGCTACTTGGCGGGTCTGAAAGCATCGCCGTCGTGCAATGCTTTCGCACCTGTACAGGGGGACGGGGGGAGGGCCTGACATGCGGGGCGGACTAGCCCTGTGCTGGGCGTCCCCCCACATGTCAGAGAATCTGATCGTAGATGTGCTAATTTTCGCACATCTACGATCAGGTCTGAATCACCCCATAGTTATTATAGAAGTATACGAACTGATACACCTGTTTTAAGTTGGATTTTATGAAAACAAAATCCAGGGGTTGGGAATGAAATCCCAGCAGTCGGGATCCTGACAGTCCGAAGACCAAAAGTGGAATCCCGGTGGGCAGGATCCAGATGCATCCTGTTATGTATTTTACCTAACACACCCCTTGTCACGATCCGGGTATCTGGACGCCATTTCTTACCCATCAGATGCCTCCTAAGGCTGGCTCAGCGCTCCAGGACCGGATCCCATCTGTTATCCTGATGTGTACATTCCTGTATCCTCTCCTGTCACTCTGGGACGCTGTCACAGTAAACGCCATATTACACCTGGCATGGCGTCTCCCGCTGCCTCCGCCGCCGTCCCTGAACTTCTGCATGCAGAGTGTCTGAGTGGCGATTACGTCAGCCGCGGCCTCCGCTGTGTCCGCGTGGTTGGATGTGCATCTGTCAGCCTGGCGCCTCCTGTCTCCGGTGGCCGGCGCCGCCATTACTGTTTTCATTACCACATGGATTACAAACCAAACTTCCCTCCAAGTGTCTGCATGGGCGCAGCCATCTTGGATTCTGTCAGCTGATCATTTCCACCAATCTGTTCTCAGTATTGATAATCTGCATAATTGCCTAGCCAATCCCTTCCTTGCTGCAGGTATAAATACACTGTGCCTGAGCAAGGAAGGCGTCAGTGCTTTGGTTGTCAAACCTAGTTCCTGTTTGTCTCTCTCCTGTGATTGTCTTCCAGGTTCCAGCTCCTGTCTCAAGACTTCCACCATAGAGACCCGCACCAGCATTCCACCTGCGGTGTAGCCTGACTCTCCAATCCATTGTGGATTCATCTGTTTCCAGCTACAACTTTACCTGCTTCCAGCAGAGTACAGCTTCCCTTAAAGCGCCGGTGTCCTTTCTACACTTTACCACTCTCCACCGGTATTATTTTTTTCTCCGCTCTCAAGTTCTACATTTCAGTTCATATTTCATCGCTCCCAAGTTCATTTATTATTTAACTGGTTCCAGCCAGTATCCACTCCGTGCTAACAACAGTCTGGTTCCAGCCAGTATCCACAGCAGCTGTTTTATCTTCAGCAACCCAGCTTTTCCTGGAACACCAGCTGGCACAATCCTGGGTTATCTCCATTGCTACAGTCGGGCCTGGTAAGGACTTTCCATCTAGAAGATCATAAGAACTATCTCACACTACCAGTGCCCTGTGGCTCCTGCCATCCTGTAGTACCCAGGAACTGTATTTATTCTTTGCTGACTTTTACGTTTTCTTTTACTGCTGCTGTGTTGCGGAGTTGTCATAATAAACATCATTGACTTTTATCCAAGTTGTCGTGGTCACGCCTTCGGGCAGTTATTATTCATGTTACTTACATGTCCAGGGGTCTGATACAACCTCCCAGGTTCCGGTACATCTCAGCCCCTACAACTGAGGCTGCCTCCCGTCAGCTCAGGCCCTCAGTTGTGACAGTAAGCACTGACCTAATGAATCCAGCCAGAGACCAGGATCAAGCGGCCAGGCCGATGCAAGAACTGGCAGCCCGACTAGAACATCAGGAGGCTGCACAGGGCCACATCATCCGCTGTCTCCAGGATCTCTCTACTCGGCTGGATGGGATTCAGACAACTCTCCGTGGATCAGGCGCGTCTGGTGCGTCAACCACAGTGACTCCAGCTATAACCCCACCCACCTTACCCATTTCTGCTCCACGTCTTCATCTTCCAACGCCAGCAAAATTTGACGGATCTCCAAGATTCTGCAGGGGATTTCTCAACCAGTGTGAGATTCAGTTTGAGCTACAACCCGGCAATTTTCCCAGTGACCGTACAAAAATTGCCTACATTATTTCTCTTCTCAGTGGCTCAGCCCTTGATTGGGCATCACCGTTATGGGAGAGGTCCGACACCCTGCTATCTTCCTACACTGCCTTCGTGTCAACATTCAGGCGCATCTTCGACGAGCCAGGCCGGGTAACCTCAGCTTCATCCGAGATTCTCCGTTTACGCCAGGGGTCACGTACTGTAGGACAATATCTGATACAGTTCCAGATCCTGGCATCCGAACTGGCATGGAACGACGAGGCCCTGTATGCTGCATTCTGGCATGGCTTATCTGAGCGTATTAAAGATGAGTTAGCTACCAGAGACTTACCTTCTAAGTTAGATGAGCTAATCTCACTCTGCACGAAAGTTGATTTACGTTTCAGAGAGAGAGCAACTGAGCGTGGAGGATCATCTGCTCCAAAATCTTCTGCTCCTCCTCCTCGTCAACTGTCACCATCTAAAGATGAGCCCATGCAACTTGGCCGTTCCCGTTTAACTCCTGCTGAGCGCCGAAGACGTCTCTCCGAGTTTCTCTGTCTCTATTGTGCAGCTCCGTCTCACACCATTAATGCCTGTCCCAAACGTCCGGGAAACTCCAAATCCTAGCTCGCCAAGGAGAGGGCCGGCTAGGAGTAATGATCTCCTCTCCATCTCCTCAAGATTGTAATCTCCCAGTCTCGCTTCAAGTTGCTCAACGTTATCGGAACGTCATTGCCCTCCTTGATTCCGGAGCAGCTGGGAACTTTATTACCGAAGCCTATGTTAAACGGTGGTCCCTACCCACCGAGAGACTTCCTTCGTCCATTTCTTTAACTGCCGTGGATGGCAGCAAAATTTTTGATGCAGTTATTTCTTTAAGGACTCTACCAGTTCGTCTGAGAGTGGGAGTTCTTCATTCCGAACTTATTTCTTTTTTAGTGATTCCAAGAGCCACACATCCTGTGGTCCTGGGCCTTCCATGGCTCCGTCTTCACAATCCTACAATTGATTGGACGACTACGCAAATCCTGGCATGGGGTTCCTCCTGTGCTGAGACATGTTTGTTTAAAGTATTGCCTGTCTGTTCTTCCTCCCCCAGGTCGTCTGATGTTCCACCTCCTCCATATCAAGATTTCACGGATGTGTTCAGTAAAGCTTCTGCTGATATCCTTCCTCCTCATAGAGAATGGGACTGTCCGATTGATCTCGTTCCAGGGAAGGTTCCACCTCGAGGCCGAACTTATCCGTTGTCTCTGCCTGAGACGCATTCTATGGAGGAATATATTAAAGAGAACCTAGCAAAGGGGTTCATTCGACCTTCTTCTTCTCCAGCCGGCGCAGGCTTCTTTTTTGTAAAAAAGAAAGATGGTGGTCTGCGGCCGTGCATCGACTACAGAGGTTTGAACGACATTACCATCAAGAACCGTTATCCTTTACCCCTGATTACTGAGCTCTTTGACAGAGTTAGCGGAGCTACCATCTTTACAAAGCTGGACTTGAGAGGTGCATACAATCTCATCCGGATCCGTGAGGGTGACGAGTGGAAGACCGCCTTTAACACCCGTGACGGACATTATGAGTACCTCGTCATGCCCTTCGGATTGAGCAATGCTCCAGCTGTCTTCCAGCATTTTGTCAATGAGATCTTCAGAGACATTCTATACCGTCATGTCGTGGTCTATCTAGACGATATCCTCATTTTTGCCAATGATTTAGAGGAACATCGTTTTTGGGTTAAAGAGGTTCTGTCCCGTCTCCGTGTCAATCATCTCTATTGCAAATTAGAAAAATGCGTCTTTGAAGTCAAGTCCATTCCGTTTCTAGGGTACATTGTGTCCGGTTCCGGACTAGAGATGGATCCTGAGAAACTATAAGCAATCCAAAATTGGCCGGTACCCTTAACCCTCAAAGGGGTCCAGAGGTTCTTAGGGTTCGCCAACTATTACCGAAAGTTTATACGAGACTTTTCCACCATTGTGGCGCCTATTACTGCTTTCACTAAGAAGGGTGCTAACCCGTCCAAGTGGTCTGAAGAAGCCATGCAAGCATTTCATCTTTTAAAACAAAGGTTCATCTCTGCGCCTGTTCTGAAACAGCCTGACATCGACTCTCCTTTCATCTTAGAGGTGGATGCCTCCTCCGTTGGAGTAGGAGCGGTGTTATCTCAGAGGGCTAAAGATGGCCATTTACACCCTTGCAGTTTCTTCTCCCGGAAGTTCTCCCCAGCTGAGCGCAACTATGCCATTGGCGACCAGGAGTTGCTAGCCATCAAGCTCGCTCTAGAAGAGTGGAGGTATCTGTTGGAGGGAGCTTCTCATTCAATCACCATACTTACAGACCACAAGAACCTTTTATACCTGAAGGGCGCACAATGTCTCAACCCTCGTCAGGCCAGATGGGCACTTTTCTTTTCCAGGTTCGACTTTAAACTCCAGTTCTGTCCGGGCTCTCAGAATCGCAAGGCCGATGCCCTTTCCCGCTCATGGGAGCAAGAAAATGAGTCGGAGTCTTCAGACAAGCATCCTACTATAAATCCGTTGGCATTCTCCACGGTAGGGATGGACTCTACGCCCCCATCAGGGAAAAGTTTTGTGAAGCCGATGCTAAGGAAGAAGCTCATGCATTGGGCCCATGCTTCCCGTTTTGCCGGACATACAGGTATCCAAAAAACCCTGGAGTTTATCTCTAGGTCCTATTGGTGGCCAACTCTGAAACAGGACGTCTTGGAGTTTATTGCATCTTGCCCAAAGTGTGCCCAACATAAAGTATCCCGCCAGTCGCCTGCGGGGCAACTGGTTCCACTATCCGTTCCCCGTCGACCATGGACCCACTTGTCGATGGATTTCATTACAGACTTACCCATGTGCAACAAGTTCAATACCATCTGGGTGGTAGTTGACCGGTTCACCAAGATGGCACACTTCATTCCTCTCACCGGTCTTCCGTCAGCTTCCAAGTTGGCTCAAGTATTCATACAAGAGATCTTCCGACTCCACGGTCTTCCTGAAGAAATTATCTCAGATCGAGGAGTTCAATTTACAGCCAAATTCTGGCGAAGTTTATGTCAAGTCCTCCAAGTCAAGCTAAAGTTTTCCACGGCTTACCATCCTCAGACCAATGGTCAAACCGAGAGGGTGAATCAGGACTTGGAGGCCTTCCTCCGCATCTATGTGTCCTCCTCTCAAGATGACTGGGTTCAATTACTTCCCTGGGCCGAGTTCTGTCATAACAACCAGTATCATTCTTCATCTGCTTCAACACCATTCTTCACTAACTTTGGATTCCACCCTAAAGTCCCTGAGTTCCAACCGCTTCCAGCAACTTCTGTTCCCGCAGTGGATATCACCTTGCATCAGTTTGCCAATATCTGGAAGAGCGTACGATCAGCTCTGCTCAAGGCATCGTTCAGGTACAAGAAGTTTGCGGATAAGAAGCGTCGAGCAGTTCCTGCTCTCAAGGTGGGTGATCGGGTATGGTTATCCACAAAGAATTTGAGGTTAAGAGTTCCCAGTATGAAGTTTGCACCTCGCTATATCGGTCCTTTCAAGATTGAACAAGTCATCAATCCTGTTGCTTACAGACTCCAGTTGCCTCCCTTCTTAAAAATACCCAGGACATTCCATGTTTCCCTGTTGAAACCGCTGATCTTGAATCGGTTTCATTCCTCACTTCCTCCAACTCCGAAAGTCCAAACTCAACGAGGCGTTGAGTATGAAGTGGCCAAGATCCTGGACTCACGTCACCGTTACGGTCAACTACAATATCTTATTGACTGGAAGGGTTATGGTCCTGAGGAACGTTCATGGACCAATGCTTCTGATGTCCATGCTCCTGCCTTGGTCCGGAGATTCCATTCCAAGTTTCCTCAAAAGCCAAAGAAGTGTCCTGGGGCCACTCCTAAAGGGGGGGGTGCTGTCACGATCCGGGTATCTGGACGCCATTTCTTACCCATCAGATGCCTCCTAAGGCTGGCTCAGCGCTCCAGGACCGGATCCCATCTGTTATCCTGATGTGTACATTCCTGTATCCTCTCCTGTCACTCTGGGACGCTGTCACAGTAAACGCCATATTACACCTGGCATGGCGTCTCCCGCGGCCTCCGCCGCCGTCCCTGAACTTCTGCATGCAGAGTGTCTGAGTGGCGATTACGTCAGCCGCGGCCTCCGCTGTGTCCGCGTGGTTGGATGTGCATCTGTCAGCCTGGCGCCTCCTGTCTCCGGTGGCCGGCGCCGCCATTACTGTTTTCATTACCACATGGATTACAAACCAAACTTCCCTCCAAGTGTCTGCATGGGCGCAGCCATCTTGGATTCTGTCAGCTGATCATTTCCACCAATCTGTTCTCAGTATTGATAATCTGCATAATTGCCTAGCCAATCCCTTCCTTGCTGCAGGTATAAATACACTGTGCCTGAGCAAGGAAGGCGTCAGTGCTTTGGTTGTCAAACCTAGTTCCTGTTTGTCTCTCTCCTGTGATTGTCTTCCAGGTTCCAGCTCCTGTCTCAAGACTTCCACCATAGAGACCCGCACCAGCATTCCACCTGCGGTGTAGCCTGACTCTCCAATCCATTGTGGATTCATCTGTTTCCAGCTACAACTTTACCTGCTTCCAGCTCAGCTTCCAGCAGAGTACAGCTTCCCTTAAAGGGCCGGTGTCCTTTCTACACTTTACCACTCTCCACCGGTATTATTTTTTCTCCGCTCTCAAGTTCTACATTTCAGTTCATATTTCATCGCTCCCAAGTTCATTTATTATTTAATTGGTTCCAGCCAGTATCCACTCCGTGCTAACAACAGTCTGGTTCCAGCCAGTATCCACAGCAGCTGTTTTATCTTCAGCAACCCAGCTTTTCCTGGAACACCAGCTGGCACAATCCTGGGTTATCTCCATTGCTACAGTCGGGCCTGGTAAGGACTTTCCATCTAGAAGATCATAAGAACTATCTCACACTACCAGTGCCCTGTGGCTCCTGCCATCCTGTAGTACCCAGGAACTGTATTTATTCTTTGCTGACTTTTACGTTTTCTTTTACTGCTGCTGTGTTGCGGAGTTGTCATAATAAACATCATTGACTTTTATCCAAGTTGTCGTGGTCACGCCTTCGGGCAGTTATTATTCATGTTACTTACATGTCCAGGGGTCTGATACAACCTCCCAGGTTCCGGTACATCTCAGCCCCTACAACTGAGGCTGCCTCCCGTCAGCTCAGGCCCTCAGTTGTGACACCCCTCCTGCAGCCTAACTCTAACCATGCAGTGTAACCCTAATCGCCCCCCCCCCCAACCTAGCCCTAACCGTCCCCCCACAACCTAACCCTAACTACCCCCCCAGAAGCCTATCCCTAACAGCCTAACTCTACCCCTCCCGCATCTCCGCAGCCTAACCCTAACCGTTCCCCTTTTGCCTAACCCTAACTCTAATCCCATTTCTTACCAGGGGGATGCATCGGGATTCTGTCTGTCGGTATCCTGACTGCTGGTATTTGGACAACATCCCCTATCCAGAGCTGTTTCATTTTTCTGGGGTCTGTAGGGTGGAATTTTTATGGATAAGTAACAATATCCTGTGGAACAGCAGATCTGTATTCTTTTTGTTTTAGTATGAGTCCTGAGTAACATAACTCCATTCAGTGTCTGATTTTAATATTTGTTAGATAATGATGTTGATGTTATAAAGAGCAGTGATGTACTGAAGCACATAGCAACCAATCAGATATCAGTTATTATTTGTCCGAATACACTAAACTGCTAAACATTGATGAACAACACTGAGGAAATCAGAACAAATATCACGCAGAGCATTATTTAATACTGTGCAATATTTGAAATTACATTTGCATGTTTTAGAATCCTTGCTCTGGATCATGTCCCTCTAACTTGCTTTATTTTTAACGTAACTAGAGCACAGGTTCTCAAACTCGGTCCTCAGGACCCCACACAGTGCATGTTTTGCAGGTCTCCTCACAGAATTGCAAGTGAAATAATTAGCTCCACCTGTGGACCTTTTAAAATGTGTCTGTGAGTAATTAATACACCTGTGCACCTGCTGGGTTACCTGCAAAACATGCACTGTGTGGGGTCTTGAGGACCGAGTTTGAGAACATCTGAACTAGAGTGTTTACAGTACAATTTTTCAGACAGAAACAAGGGTAAAAGCGCTACCTGCTCCCAGATTGTGTACAGCAGTAGCTGTGCGGTGCTATATCTGAGGACAGACATAGAATAACCTGTAGTCTATCAGAATTGAAATGTTCACTGCAGCAAAAGATAAGTATTCTGTTCTTCAGGGAGGAAGACCTCTCCAGTCATGTAGGACCTCCTGCCATAAAGACCAACCTCTGCATGTGAAAGTGGATGAAAAAGGGTAAATCAAAGCAAAGAGACTCATTCAGTTCAATAATAACTAAAATGCCACCATTTTTTTATACTAACTTTAATCTTATAAATAATACCATTCTTTTACATACTCTTGTTTGTCCAAACCCCCTTCCCCCTCTTCTCTGCAACAGAGTGCTGGTATGGTAATCTTCTTTATGACTGTTTTATTGCCCCAAGCCTAAAATAGAAGAATGGAGTCTGATATTTTATAGAAATGCAGACATCATTATTACACTTGAAACAATACAAGAATTGATATTGGTTTATGAGACCAGAAAAATATATCAGAATTGTACACAGTGGAAACAGACTGGGAGTAATTCAGACCTGATCGCTAGGGTGCTAAAATTGTAGCCCTGCGATCAGATAGTCGCCACCCAAGGGGAGTGTATATTCGCCATGCAAGTGTGCAATCGCATGTGTACACCAAGCAGCTAAACATCCCTCAGTCAGTGGACAGCTGCAAATCTGTTCACACCTCACTCACCAGTGGATGCTTTTTACCAGTGTGTGCAGTCTGTCCGCAGCTCAGGACTTACTCCTACAGTGTGATCAGAACGGGCTTATCGGGGCTGGAGCTGACGTCACACACCCTCCATGAAAACGCTTGGGCACGCCTGCGTTTTTCCTGACACTCCCAGAAACCAGTTAGTTGCCACCCACAATCTGCTTCCTCCTGTCAATCAGCATGCAAATGGCTGTGCGATTAGAATTTTCGCACCAGCCTGTCGCTAACCGGCGATGCCTGTTGTTTGCCGACGCGCATGTGCATTGCGATGCATGCGCAGTTAATAGCTGATCGCCAACTGTGCGAAAACACAGGGCATCGATCAGGTCTGCATCGGGCCCACTGTCTGGAACTCAGGATAGTACATGGGCAGCACAGCATCAGAAAATCCGAATTGCACATTAGTATCAGTGTGACAAGATCTCAGTATTGCACATGGGTAACATACAGTACCTCCCAACTGTACCGATTTTTGCAGAACAGTCCCTTTATCAGGCACTGTCCCACTGACCCACCCGCTGGCTGCAGTGTCCCGTAGGGGAGGGGTGGAGTTGAGAGGCCATCTGTCACTCACTGCTCAGCAGAGCAGCAGGGTGAATAGATGCTCTGAGCATGGGAGAGACAGGAGACATGCTAACAGTTCCCAGAGCATTGAGTGTTCCACAGTGATGGAGAAAAAGGGAGGTATGGCTTGCGATCACAGAATACCTTTTTGCCAAGGCCATGCCCACTTTTCAGGGGCGCCTTCGGCAAATGCAGGAATCCAGCCTGCATAATGTTGGAAGGTATGGAAAAGTAGTGTCAGTAGCTCAGGATTGCACACAGGCAATAGAATTTCAGGAACACTGGATTTTAGACAGACAGTACGGTGCTTGGATCTCACAACTGCATACTAGTACAATGCAAGAAATTTGTTTCAGAGACTAATGCCCGTAGACACTTAGCGAAACACTAGAAATTTGAACGATAACAATCTTTTTTTAAAAGATCTATCGTTCATATCGTCCAGTGTGTATGGATGAACATTGTGTGATTCTTGGTATTCGTAGATAATCTGTGAATGTCACTAAGCATATTAAACTCTTTAGGGGCGGAGGTGCTTAATCTCTCTATCTATACCAGAGGTTCTCAAACTCGGTCCTCGTGGGCCCACACAGTGCATGTTTTGCAGGTCTCCTCACAGAATCGCAAGTAAAATAATTAGCTCCACCTGGTGGACCTTTTAAAATGTGTCAGTGAGTAATTAATACACCTGTGCACCTGCTGGGTTACCTGTAAAACATGCACTGTGTGGGCCCACGAGGACCGAGTTTGAGAACCTCTGATCTATACCAACAAAGATAATTTCATATCCCCCAGAATTTTGCAATCACTTATTGTCATGCCTGGGGGTTAGGTTTTGGGTTTGGCTTGGGTAGGTGTGTGGGGTTCACTATGATATGCCGGCGGTCGGGCTCCCGGCGACCAGCATACCGGCGCCGGGAGCCCGACCGCCGGCTTACCAACAGTGTGGCGAGCGCAAATGAGCCCCTTGCGGGCTCGCTGCACTCGCCACGCTACGGGCACGGCGGCGCGCTACGCGCGCCACACTATTTTATTCTCCCTCCAGGGGGGTCGTGGACCCCCACGAGGGAGAATAAGTGTCGGTATGCCGGCTGTCGGGCTCCCGGCGCCGGTATGCTGGTCGCCGGGAGCCCGACCACCGGCATACTGAAGCCCACCCGGTGTGTGTTGGTGGAGATGACTCTGTGGGAGTGTGAATGAAGCAATGAGGATTAATCCAGATTATTCTCATAGAAGTTTGGAGTTAGCAGGAAGGATAGGTACTGTAATAGTCTTAAGGCCCATATAGACGGGCCGATGCTGGAGAGATGTGTGCTGAGCGAACCGCTCAGCACACATCTCTCCCGCCACTCGGCACAGGGCGATCTGTGCTGAGCGTGCGGGGGGAGATGGGGGGGGCGCTCATTTCACCCAGCGAGTGAAATAAGCGACCCGCTACATTGGCCTGCACGGCAGGCCAATCTAGCACCAGCGATAGCGATGCGCGGGGCTGCGCATCGCTATCGCTGTAGTGGGTACACACGGAGCGATAATGCTCAAATTCTAAGCAATCTAGTCAGTTTGCTTAGAATATCGCTCCGTGAGTACCCCCCTTTAGTGAAGAGTATGGTAATCTTCTTTATGACTGTTTTATTGCCCCAAGCCTAAAATAGAAGAATGGAGTCTGATATTTTAAAGAAATGCAGACATCATTATTACACTTGAAACAATACAAGAATTGATATTGGTTTATGAGACCAGAAAAATATATCAGAATTGTACACAGTGAAAACAGACTGGGAGTAATTCAGACCTGATCGCTAGGGTGCTAAAATTGATCAGATAGTCGCCACCCAAGGGGAGTGTATATTCGCCGTGCAAGTGTGCAATCGCATGTGTACGCCAAGTAGCTAAACATCCCTCAGTCAGTGGACAGCTGCAAATCCGTTCACACCTCACTCACCAGTGGATGCTTTTTACCATTGTGTGCAGTCTCTCCGCAGCTCAGGACTTACTCCTACAGTGTGATCAGAACGGCTGATCGGGGCCGGAGCTGACGTCACACACCCTCCCTGAAAATGCCTGGGCATGCCTGCGTTTTTCCTGACACCCCCAGAAACCGGTTAGTTGCCATCCACAAACTGCTTCCTCCTTTCAATCAGCATGCAAATGGCTGTGCGATTAGAATTTTCGCACCAGCCTGTCGCTAACTGCCTTTTGTTTGCCGACGCACGTGTGCATTGCGATGCATACGCATGCGCAGTTAATAGCTGATCGCCAACTGTGCGAAAACGCAGGGCATTGATCAGGTCTGAATCGGGCCCACTGTCTGGAACTCAGGATAGTATATGTGCAGCACAGCATCAGAAAATCAGAATTGCACATAAGTATCAGTGTGATAAGATCTCAGGATCGCACATGGGTAACATACAGTACCTCCCAACTGTACCGATTTTTGCAGAACAGTCAGGCACTGTCCCACTGACCCACCCGCTGTAGTCGCAGTATTCCACAGTCTCAACTTAAAGGCACAGTTGCAGTATTCCATATTTTCATCTTAAAGTCGCAGTATTCCACAGTATCAACTTAAAACCACAGCTGCAGTATTCTACCGTCTCATCTTAAAGTCACAGCCGCAGTGTACTTCAGCCTTGTCCTAAAGTCACAGCTACAGTCATCGATCTACTTTCAGTTGCGTTTCCAGTTATATCCGGTACCAGCCCGGATTACAGTTGCATCCCAGTCTCACCGGTAACCAGCCCGGTTCTCAGTCTCTCCAGTAACCAGTCCGTCTTACTATCTCGCCAGTAACCTTGAGTACATAAGCACCTACTCCTGTCACACTATATCCAGTACAGTCTCACCTATACATTCATCATCCTGCTATCAAAGTCCCTCGTGATCCAGTGGTCAGGATACGGCTTCCTCTGCCGAGGCCCGGGTTCGATCCCCGGTCAGGGATTGCTCCTCCTTCTCACTGATTCCTACAGACCAGCCTAATATTCACATAGTCCTCCAGTCGCCCGCACAGACTTCACTAACACCGGGTTCACAAAAACCACAGTCATGACAGTGGTTTCTTGAGATGCATAATGTAGGGAGGAAATTTGTTTGAGGATGGGGGGGGGGGGGAACCCTTTTTCTCTGACGTCCTAGTGGATGCTGGGAACTCCGTAAGGACCATGGGGAATAGCGGCTCCGCAGGAGACTGGGCACAACTAAGAAAGATTTAGGACTACCTGGTGTGCACTGGCTCCTCCCTCTATGCCCCTCCTCCAGACCTCAGTTAGAATTTTGTGCCCGGCCGAGCTGGATGCACATTAGGGGCTCTCCTGAGCTTCTAGAAAAGAAAGTATAAATTAGGTTTTTTATTTTCAGTGAGATCTGCTGGCAACAGACTCACTGCTACGAGGGACTGAGGGGAGAAGAAGCGAACCTTCCTGCTTGCAGCTAGCTTGGGCTTCTTAAGCTACTGGACACCATTAGCTCCAGAGGGATCGAACACAGGCCCAGCCTCGGTCGTCCGGTCCCGGAGCCGCGCCGCCGTCCCCCTTGCAGAGCCAGAAGCAAGAAGACGTTCCTGGAAATCGGCGGCAGAAGACTTCGGTCTTCATTAAGGTAGCGCACAGCACTGCAGCTGTGAGCCATTGTCCCCATGCACACCACACTGATGGGTGCAGGGCGCTGGGGGGGGGGGGGGGCGCCCTGGGCTGCAATAAGAGTACCTTACTTGGCAAATTACCACATAATATAGTCATTAAGACTATATATGTGTAAAAGCCCCTGCCATAACTTTCCATAAAAAAGCGGGAGAAGTCAGCCGAAAAAGGGGCGGAGCTATCTCCCTCAGCACACTGGCGCCATTTTCCCTCACAGCTCCGCTGGAAGGACGCTCCCCAGGCTCTCCCCTGCAGTTTCCAGACTCCATAGGGTAAAAAAGAGGGGGGGGGTACTAAATTTAGGCGCAATCTGTGTAATATTAGCAGCTATAGGGGAAAAATCACTGTGTGTAGTGTGAATCCCTGCATTATATAGCGCTCTGGTGTGTGCTGGCATACTCTCTCTCTGTCTCCCCAAAGGACTTTGTGGGGTCCTGTCCTCAGTCAGAGCATTCCCTGTGTGTGTGCGGTGTGTCGGTACGGCTGTGTCGACATGTTTGATGAGAAGGCTTATGTGGAGGCGGAGCAGGTGCCGATAAATGTGATGTCACCCCCTGCGGGGTCGACACCTGAATGGATGGACATGTGGAAGGAATTACGTGACAGTGTCAACTCCTTACATAAAAGGTTTGACGACATAACAGATGTGGGACAGCCGACTTCTCAGCTCGTGCCTGCCCAGGCGTCTCAAAAGCCATCAGGGGCTCTAAAACGCCCGCTACCTCAGATGGCAGACACAGATGTCGACACGGATACTGACTCCAGCGTCGACGATGATGAGACTAGTGTACATTCCAATAGAGCCACCCGTTACATGATTACGGCAATGAAAAATGTGTTGCACATTTCTGATATTACCCCAGGTACCACAAAAAAGGATATTATGTTTGGGGAGAAAAAACTACCAGTGGTTTTTCCCCCTTCGGATGAATTAAATGAAGTATGTGAAGAAGCGTGGGCTTCCCCCGATAAGAAACTAGTAATTTCTAAAAAGTTACTAATGGCGTACCCTTTCCCGCCAGAGGATAGGTCACGTTGGGAGACATCCCCTAGGGTGGATAAAGCGCTCACACGCCTGTCAAAGAAGGTGGCACTACCGTCTCCGGACACGGCCGCCCTAAAGGAACCTGCTGATAGGAAGCAGGAGGCTATCCTGAAGTCTGTATATACACACTCAGGAATTATACTGAGACCGGCTATTGCTTCAGCATGGATGTGCAGTGCTGCAGCTGCATGGTCAGATTCCCTGTCGGAAAACATTGATACCCTAGACAGGGACACTATATTGCTAACCGTAGAGCATATTAAAGACGCTGTCTTATACATGAGAGATACACAGAGGGATATTTGCCGGCTGGCATCTAAAATAAACGCAATGTCCATTTCTGCCAGGAGAGGATTGTGGACTCGGCAATGGACAGGAGATGCAGATTCTAAAAGACACATGGAAGTTTTGCCTTACAAGGGTGAGGAGTTGTTTGGGGATGGTCTCTCGGACCTCGTTTCCACAGCAACAGCTGGGAAGTCAGCATTTTTACCCCATGTTCCCTCACAGCCAAAGAAAGCACCGTATTATCAGGTACAGTCTTTTCGGCCCCAGAAAGGCAAGCGGGTTAGAGGCGCGTCCTTTCTGCCCAGAGGCAGAGGTAGAGGGAAAAAGCTGCAACATACAGCCAGTTCCCAGGAACAAAAGTCCTCCCCCGCTTCCTCTAAGTCCACCGCATGACGCTGGGGCTCCACAGGCGGAGCCAGGTACGGTGGGGGCCCGTCTCAAGAACTTCAGCAACCAGTGGGCTCGTTCACGGGTGGATCCCTGGATTCTACAGGTAGTATCTCAGGGGTACAAGCTGGAATTCGAGACGTCTCCCCCTCGCCGTTTCCTCAATCTGCCTTGCCGACAGCTCCCCCGGACAGGGAGGCAGTGCTGGAGGCGATTCACAAGCTGTATTCTCAGCAGGTGATAATCAAGGTACCCCTCCTTCAACAAGGACGGGGTTACTATTCCACAATGTTTGTGGTACCGAAACCGGACGGTTCGGTGAGACCCATTTTAAATTTAAAATCTTTGAACACTTATATAAGAAGGTTCAAGTTCAAGATGGAATCGCTCAGAGCGGTGATTGCAAGCCTGGACGAGGGGGATTACATGGTGTCACTGGACATCAAGGATGCTTACCTGCATGTCCCCATTTACCCTCCTCACCAGGAGTACCTCAGATTTGTGGTACAGGACTGTCATTACCAATTCCAGACGTTGCCGTTTGGTCTGTCCACGGCACCGAGGGTATTTACCAAGGTAATGGCCGAAATGATGATACTCCTTCGGAAAAAGGGAGTTTTAATTATCCCGTACTTGGACGATCTCCTTATAAAGGCGAGGTCCAGGGAACAGTTGTTGATCGGAGTAGCACTAGCTCGGGAAGTGCTACAACAGCACGGCTGGATCCTGAATATTCCAAAGTTGCAGCTGGTTCCTACAACGCGTCTACTGTTCCTGGGGATGGTTCTGGACACAGAACAGAAAAAAGTGTTTCTCCCGGAGGAGAAGGCCAAGGAGTTATCGTCTCTAGTCAGAGACCTCCTAAAACCAAAACAGGTGTCGGTGCACCACTGCACGCGAGTCCTGGGAAAGATGGTGGCTTCTTACGAAGCAATTCCATTCGGAAGGTTCCATGCAAGGATCTTTCAGTGGGATCTGTTGGACAAGTGGTCCGGGTCGCATCTACAGATGCATCGGCTGATAACCCTGTCTCCAAGGGCCAGGGTGTCGCTACTGTGGTGGCTGCAGAGTGCTCATCTTCTAGAGGGCCGCAGATTCAGCATACAGGACTGGATCCTGGTGACCACGGATGCCAGCCTTCGAGGTTGGGGGGCAGTCACACAGGGAAGAAACTTCCAAGGACTATGGACAAGTCAGGAGACTTCCCTACACATAAATATTCTGGAACTAAGGGCCATTTACAATGCCCTAAGTCAGGCAAGACCCCTGCTTCAACACCAGCCGGTGCTGATCCAGTCAGACAACATCACGGCGGTCGCCCATGTAAACCGTCAGGGCGGCACAAGAAGCAGGATGGCGATGGCAGAAGCCACAAGGATTCTACGATGGGCGGAAAATCATGTGTTAGCACTGTCAGCAGTGTTCATTCCGGGAGTGGACAACTGGGAAGCAGACTTCCTCAGCAGGCACGACCTCCACCCGGGAGAGTGGGGACTTCATCCAGAAGTCTACCAAATGATGGTACACCGTTGGGAAAGGCCACAGGTGGACATGATGGTGTCCCGCCTCAACAAAAAGCTAAAAAGATATTGCGCCAGGTCAAGGGACCCTCAGGCGATAGCTGTGGACGCTCTAGTGACACCGTGGGTGTACCAGTCGGTTTATGTGTTCCCTGCTCTGCCTCTCATACCCAAGGTACTGAGAATATTAAGAAGGAGAGGAGTAAGAACTATACTTGTGGTTCCGGATTGGCCAAGAAGAGCTTGGTACCCAGAACTTCAAGAAATGATCTCAGAGGACCCATGGCCTCTGCCGCTCAGACAGGACCTGCTGCAGCAGGGACCCTGTCTGTTCCAAGACTTACCGCGACTGCGTTTGACGGCATGGCGGTTGAACGCCGGATCCTGAAGGAAAAGGGCATTCCGGAGGAAGTCATCCCTACGCTGATTAAAGCTAGGAAGGAGGTGACTGCAAACCATTATCACCGCATATGGCGAAAATATGTTGCGTGGTGTGAGGCCAGAAGGGCCCCAACGGAGGAATTTCAGCTGGGTCGATTTCTGCACTTCCTACAGTCAGGGGTGACTATGGGCCTCAAATTAGGTTCCATTAAGGTCCAGATTTCGGCTCTGTCGATTTTCTTCCAAAAAGAACTGGCTTCACTGCCTGAAGTTCAGACGTTTGTTAAAGGAGTGCTGCATATTCAGCCCCCTTTTGTGCCTCCAGTGGCACCTTGGGATCTCAACGTGGTGTTGGATTTCCTTAAGTCACATTGGTTTGAGCCACTTAAAACCGTGGAACTGAAATATCTCACGTGGAAAGTGGTCATGCTGTTGGCCTTGGCTTCGGCCAGGCGTGTGTCAGAATTGGCGGCTTTGTCATGTAAAAGCCCTTATCTGATTTTCCATATGGATAGGGCGGAATTGAGGACTCGTCCCCAATTTCTTCCTAAGGTGGTATCAGCTTTTCATTTGAACCAACCTATTGTGGTGCCTGCGGCTACTAAGGACTTGGAGGATTCCAAGTTGCTGGACGTAGTCAGGGCCCTGAAAATCTATGTTTCCAGGACGGCTGGAGTCAGGAAAACTGACTCGCTATTTATCCTGTATGCGCCCAACAAGCTGGGTGCTCCTGCTTCAAACCAAGTCTATTGCTCGCTGGATCTGTAGTACGATTCAACTTGCACATTCTGCGGCTGGACTGCCGCATCCTAAATCTGTAAAAGCCCATTCCACGAGGAAAGTGGGCTCTTTTGGGCGGCTGCCCGAGGGGTCTCTGCTTTACAACTTTGCCGAGCTGCTACTTGGTCGGGTTCAAACACGTTTGCTAAGTTCTACAAGTTTGATACCCTGGCTGAGGAGGACCTTGAGTTTGCTCATTCGGTGCTGCAGAGTCATCCGCACTCTCCCGCCCGTTTGGGAGCTTTGGTATAATCCCCATGGTCCTTACGGAGTTCCCAGCATCCACTAGGACGTCAGAGAAAATAAGAATTTAGTCACCGGTAATTCTATTTCTCGTAGTCCGTAGTGGATGCTGGGCGCCCATCCCAAGTGCGGATTGTCTGCAATACTTGTATATAGTTATTGCCTAACTAAAGGGTTATTGTTTAGAGCCATCTGTTGAGAGGCTTAGTTATTTTTCATACTGTTAACTGGGTATAGTATCACGAGTTATACGGTGTGATAGGTGTGGCTGGTATGAGTCTTACCCGGGATTTCAAAATCCTTTCCTTATTGTGTCAGCTCTTCCGGGCACAGTATCCTAACTGAGGTCTGGAGGAGGGGCATAGAGGGAGGAGCCAGTGCACACCAGGTAGTTCTAAATCTTTCTTAGTTGTGCCCAGTCTCCTGCGGAGTCGCTATTCCCCATGGTCCTTACGGAGTTCCCAGCATCCACTACGGACTACGAGAAATAGAATTACCGGTGAGTAAATTCTTATTTTCAAGCACGCTATATTGTTCAGACGTAAACACATGGGAGGACTCCAACTCCCACATTTTCACACATATTACGACGCACTCATGCTTGGTCAAATTATGCACTGGACAAGGTCTGAGGATGCTCGAAAGTAGGTTCAGTTGTAGGGTTACTCTTTTGCTATACCCATGGAGATCCAGGATGCCTCTTCTATCCCATCCCACAGTCGGTCTTGCCTTGGTCTGGTGGAACAAACTGAGGAGACATTCCTGGATCCCTTCCCCTGTTTCTCCTCTGACCCTGCTCTTTGACAACCCTGACTTCACCCTGGATCCTCTAGCCTCCATTTTCGTGCTTGGACACAGAAAGGCATTTCACGAGTTGGCTTGTTGATGGATTCTGGGATGGTGATGCCTTATGGTTCTCTTCAGGCCAAGTGGACATTGCCGAATGCTGAGATTTGGCGGTATTTACAGCTTAAACATTTTGCTCAAAGCCGTGACATGCAGTAGACCATTGACTACTTTTAAGAGCATGTGCCTAACTTCTACCCGCTCGCCACATTTCCTTTCTACGTGCTATAAGTTGTTTATCAAAAATGCCTGCTCTGATCCTCCTAAGTTTCTGAGTGATTGGGAACATGACTTGAAGGTCTCTTATACTCCTCTGGAGTGTCATAAGACTTTTATTAACTCCTCTGCTTGCTCAGTTCATTATTCAGTGATCAAAACTCAATACAAGGGGGTTTCTCATTTGTATAGGTGTCCCCAAACTGTTTCCCACTGTTTCTAATAGTTGTTGGCATTGCAATTCTGCTGTAGGCTCACCTGTACACATTTGTTGGGAGTGCCGAGCTTGCGCCCCTTTTGGAAAAAAAATATTACTCTTTCTACATCGATATTGTGATGTGCAGTCTCCTCTGACCCTTCCTTTTGGCTCTTAAACCTATAACACGGCCCACTAGTGACTTACAAGAAATCCTTGCTTAAATTCCTTAATAGTGCTGCGAAGGTGGTCATTTCAGTTCATTTGAAATCCACAGACCCTCCCTCTTTGAATTAATGGTTTTCCAGGATAGATTTAGATATGGATATGGAGGATCTTCATCTGAGTGTGGAGAAATATCAAGAATTTTGTTCTATCTGGTGCTCTTGCCTTGAGTTCAAATCATCCACGGCTTATACTGCAGCGTTGACGTAAGACCTAGGCATCCTAGGTATACTACTTGCCCCTGCCCTCCGCCTCCTCTTTTTCCTTCCCCCGCTGTATCGTTTTGTCTTTTTCATGGTTCATGTGTTTTTGTTTATATTTTGTTTTAGTTTTGTACGTTGCTTGAGTACAAACTTTATCTCTAGCTGTACCTAATTACTTTGATTTCGCATCTGAAGGTTTGTACTTGTATTTGTACTTGTTTTGGATGTCATTTTGCTGATAATGGACTTTTGTATGATGTTCATTTTCTATTTGTTTCAAAACTCAATAAACATACATTTTAGAAAAAAAGTATCTGCACAAACTTTTTGGGGAATCACAAGGCTGAAAACGATTCTGAAATAGTGGATTATATCTGACATCTCCCAAAGCAATGGGGTGCAATATAGTACATACACAACAAATGACATATACAGGTTAAGGCGCTTTAGGGAGTGCATAAATATAAATGGATAATTCACCGTTTTATCCTTTTCCACAACTGCAAACTGCAGTTTTTCCTCATGTGCATGTAAGGAAAAAAGGGAAAAGATATCCATATAGTGAAGCACAGTTTAATAACAAGAATTCATTAACAAATTGTTCACAGTAAAAACTCCGGACATTTAGATATAAAGTGCAAATGCATATATATCAATGTAAGGGGATCCTTAAGGGGCTGCAAACTTAACGATTACCGGCTGGATAATAGGGCTGTCAATTTCTTGGACTCTCACTTGGGGGTATATTTACTAAAATTCGTATTTGTACCGATTTGGAGTGAGATTCATCACGAATGACATCGAATGTGTAAATTTGCAACTTTTTGAATTTGTTACGCCTCATTTACTAAGCTGTCGTATTTGTATTTTTCGTGTTTTCCGATGTCGATGTCATTCGTGGTTTTGTGAGGTAGAATGCGTCCGATTTATTGGTTTTGCGGCGGTGTTATGAGGTTTTTTTTTTACGACTGCGTCACATTTTGGTTACGGCAGTGTTTGTCCGTTCACGGACGCGTTTTTTTCCTAAGTTTCGTTTTTGTCACTTGTCCGTGATTGGTTTGATTCGTGATGGAGGAGTGTCTGTGCACATTACTATAAAAACGCCCCAAACCGTCCGAACCTCGTGGGTTTAGCTAGTGGAGAGGTGAGAGGAAGGTGTGTTAGGAGTTGGTGAGTTGTTTGGAGTTTTTGGCGGTTTGGAGGAGGTTCTTTGTGATTGTTGAGTGCTGTACTGTGTGTGTAAGTAGTCTTGTCATACTTGTTGTGTAGTTATTTAAAAGTCTGTCTAGTTTTTTGTCATTGTTTTTTTTTCCACGTCTATTGTCATTGTTTGTGAGTGAGTGAGTGAGTGAGTGAGTGAGTGAGTGAGTGAGTGTGTGTTTGTGTGTGTTTGGTGTGTGGTGTGTAGTGGTAGTGGAGGAGTGTGTTTACTGTATTTTTTTCTCAGTGTTATTTGTTGTTTGTCCTGATTATGTCCCAGTCAGAGGTGAGTGAGAGGGAGGAGGTGAGTGAGAGGGAGGAGGTGAGTGAGAGGGAGGAGGTGAGTGAGGTGGAGGAGGTGAGTGAGAGAGAGGAGGTGAGTGAGGTGAAGGAGGTTAGTGAGGAGGAGGGGAGGTTGTTGCTGCGGCCTCCAGTGATAGTGATGGTGTTGTGGCTCCGCAGCCACGCACCACTACAAAGACTGGCCGCAATGTAAAATTCAGCTACGCTGAAAATATGGCTTTGGTGCGGGAGCTGATGAGGCATCATCGGCAGTTGTTTGGCCATGATGCTGCAAAGGTGTCGTCACGCAGGAAGACTGTTCTGTGGGGGAAGGTCGTGGCGGCTGTGAATAGTGAGGGTGTGGTGAGGCGGACTGAGGACACGTGTCGTAAGCGTTTCTACGACATAAAGCGCCGTGTCAAGGCGAAGATGGCCAAGGAGGCTAAATCAGCCCACCAAACTGGGGGTGGACACCCCTTCCGTGCATCTTACCGTGAGTGGGAGGAGCCTGTGCGTGTACTCATTCCGCCAGAAGTGGTTGGTGCCACTCATGTCCGGAATTCGGATCGGCCAAGGCAGGATGGTGAGTGTTTTTTTTTTTTTAATAAAAATTTTAACATCTGTGCTTTGTCCTTATTTGTCTGAAATGTCTTCATCTAATTGTGATTGTCAGTTTGTTCATTCTTCTAATGTGTTGGTGATGTAGTGCAGGCCTGGCCAACCTGTGGCTCTCCAGCTGTTGTTAAACTACAAGTCCCATCATGCCTTGACACAGTTTTGCTATTGGGGAATGTTAAAACTGTGGCAGGGCATGCTGGGATGTATAGTTTCACTACATCTGGAGAGCCACAGGTTGGCCAGGCCTGATGTAGTGTTATTCTCAATTATGTATCTTTTTATCCTTTGTCTGGTTTATTTTTTCTGGTTGCCTTGGCCTTTTTCTGGTGTTTTATGTCAAAAGTAAATGTTTGTAGGTGTATTTTAAAGAAGTGTGATGAATATGTTTTTTTCAATGGTTTTTTTTTAGATACATTTCATAGCATTTATGTTTATTGTGTTACTAAGAAAATATTTTGAGAACAGTTCGTGCGCAATACTTATAGCAGCTGGTATTGTCTCAAATACTCCTAGAGGTTTCCTTCAACCCTCACCAACAAAGTGCACAACATAAGAAATATGGAGACTGAGACTTAACTAGCGCTTCTTATTCTTGCTGATGCTTATTCACAGGCTTCCATCACTCGTATTAGAAGTATCATGTAAATAAATATAAAGTGCATATAGTGAAATACCGTTTTAATAGCATACATATATGACACACATTTATTTAAAATATCAAAGGTCAGGTATTTGTGCAAATATCTGCAAGCAGCAAGGAATGACAAACTAATTACCAGATCATTCAGAACTGTTTTTAGGCAGTTCTAAAAGTGCATGGGAGATGGTATAGGGATTTCCGGATAATCCCACCATACATGGATCTTACTGGATACTGGTCTTTAAGTCCGTCCTCAGGCTTGTCAGAAGGTAACCGACGCGTTTCCACCCCGAGCTGGGGTCTTTGTCAAGGTTCAAAAAAGTCTGAATGCTGACCTCCTCATTCTGGCTGCTATTTAAATGCAGCACCAATTGGAATCCTAATTGCCCAGCTGGACCCTATACATAAAAAAACTACAAGTCCCATGGTCCTTTGCTGTGGGCGTCCCTATCGTCATGGAAACTCCAATCCTCGTCTGGAATTTAAGCATCAGCAAGAATAAGAAGCGCTAGTTAAGTCTCAGTCTCCATATTTCTTATGTTGTGCACTATGTTTATTGTGTGTTGTTCTGGGTTGTCATTTGTGTGCTTGATGTGTTTTTTCATGCATATTTGGTTGTGATGTTTCCAAGTTTTAGCAGATATTTGTGGCTAGTGTTTGATTCTTAGCCTCAAAAATTGGGACCTTAGCGTGCAATATTGTGGTTGTGTCAAGCTACGACGTTTTGGTTTTAAGTAGTATAATTGTTTGCATTATGCGCCTTTGTGTATGGATTATTTTGCCATTTTTTAAATAAATTTAAAGTATACACACCCAATGAAGTCAGGCAGAAAAGCATAAGCATCGTTTCGTTTACTTCTCATCAGGTACCACATATGTTTACATCACAATAATGAATTTGCATAAACATATCACCAAAATAGTATGTTCATAAGGACATTCTTCATATTTCTACAGTACGCCAGAGAAGCAGCACAGCCAGGCCACATCCAACACTGCCAAGAGATGCAGATGGTGGCAATGCAGGTAAGATTTAACTGTAAACACATATTCTGCAAACACATAGAAACACAAAATGTTAATGTTTATCTTATCACATAGGTTCTTCTTCGGCAAATCCCCCTACACCAAGGCGCCCATCACAGGGCTCGGTTACTGTGGCTACAAGGCCACCCAAGAGACGCCGTCTGGAGGCTCAAGCTCCAGCACCAGCATCACCACCCCAACGGCGCATCTCCGCAGTGTCGGCCGTGCCACCACTAGCTCTTTTGGCCAGCCCCCAAAGTGAGGAGACACAATCCCCTCAGTTGTCTGGTGAGTAAACATAACAATTACGTGTAAATAAGTAAACAAACAGTGGTGTAGATTTATTAACCTGGAGAAGGCATAAGGAAGTTAAAAAACACTGATATGTGCAAGGTGATAAAGGCAGCAGTACAAAATAAACACAACTGTTAATGTACATATTGGATCTGTTTGCCTTGTGCCTTTATCACCTTGCACATATCAATGGTTTTTCACTTCCTTATGCCTTCTCCAGGTTTATACATCTGCCCCACTGTTAGTACAGAGAATAAAAAATTACACTAATGACCAGTCATCCTTGCAATAATCAACAACAACAAGCAGATGGTGTTAAGGTATTTTTAGATGGTTAATTGTCAGATGTGATGTTGGCCATATCAACACATTTTTGTAACATAATTTTTGGAGTAAAAAACAAACATAAATGTTAAGTCTCATCCAATTGTTTTGCATGGCCAACAACACCACTTCTAAACATAGGGCACCTTAATACTTTTTCACCCATTGTTAATGTGTACATTTTAGACCACTATATTTGTTAACGTTTTGGCCAGACCACTGACTGCCTTGAACAATGTATGAGTGTTGTATTGTGTGTGTTGTTCCAAAGGAAGCTTCATACCCAATATGTAAATGTATACTTTGTATTTGTTAGAGTTCTTCGTGTTTAAACAGTAATTATGGCTCAGAATCCTACTATTCCCACAAACTTTTACCAACTGAGTAGTGAACGTTAGAAGCCACATATTTTTTAAAAAAGGTGAGCAACATAGTTAAGTTTATGCCACAATCTATTTCGCAATTACAACATTAATATTAAGAAGTAATGCATGTTGACGTAAACCTATAGTAAGACCAATGCTACATATTTACTAAATAGTGGCTGTCTTCAACCCCATACAGACCCAGCCATCATCACCGAGGATGACCAGCAGGAACGTGACCAGGAGACCTTCACACTCCACCTGCAGCCCATCGATCCTACTCAGCCAACCACGCCGCAGGACATACCCCAACCACCCCAAACATCCCACAGCCCCTAATTGAGCACAACACAAGTCGACACACAAATGGGCACTGAGTTTTGGAGCCGTTGGTCGTCACAACAGGCGCAACACTACGAGTGCCTCACCACCCACAGCCAAAACCTGTCAAGTCTGCCCCATCATTTCCCTAGACTGAGTCGCAACTCAGGCAGACTTATAGTGCAGGTGGGCAGAATCGCTAACTCCATGGAGCAGATGAGGGCAGACAACAGCCAAATGCAAACAAACCTACAACGCATCTTGGATGAACAGCAGCGGCAGCAACAATCACTAATCCAGATGATACAACACAACCAAATGATCAATGACAACCTATCACGCATAATAGCTAACAACACTGCCGCTAATACGTAGCTCACAGCAAGCTTGAACAATCTCAGTCAAAGCCTTAGTGTGTTGGCATCACACCATGCCACATCTAGCTCGGGGACGACACCAAGCCACACCCCAGTTCATTCCCCAGTCCGACGCTCAAGTCGAACCCGCACAATCCTCGGCACCCAGCACACAAAAAAAACACAAATAATAATGCTTGGTCAGAATATGTTGACCATTACAATGTTTTTTCTTTTTGATTTTTCACAAAAATTTGTGTGTTAAAATGAATAAATTGTGAACACGGAATATGTGTATTGTTTAATTAGCTCCACAAACCACATGCACATTAGTGTCTTGGGCCAGATGTGGATTGTTAGAAATATATTGCCTGCCCCTAGGTGTCCTCAGCTCAACGTGTGTCTAATCTATGGCACCCAGCACATTGGCCATGGCCGCAAGATCAGATAAAGCTACCCTGACTGCATGCCACTGCGACTCCAGGGTAGGGAAGCAGAGAGAGGCATCTATGTAGCCATCCAAGACATCCAAAACCTGAGTGGCCATTCAAAAATTAAAGGTGAGTGTCATGACCTGTAAGTAATACAATACTGTGTTCTATTACATTACAGAAGCACCACTTAGACATAGACGTGTATGTATGTTTAAACTCACCTGAATTAAATATTTTTAAAAGGTGGCCTGTGAGATACTAATTACATTGCCAGTCACAGGCTGGAAGCTGCCATTAGCCATAAAGTGCAACACAGCCAGGAGTTTGAGCAGGCCTGAGACAGAGCGAGAGCGTGCTGTCTCAGGGTCTAGGTTCAATTTGACAAGGTCATACAGAGGGAAAATATTATTTACATTTAGTCGTAGCATCTGTATAACATGGTCATCAGCAATTTTGTTATCGTTTAAACGCCCACTAAAAAACAAGCCATGGCCAGCCTACGCGGAACATGTACAACCTGCTGACCCTGTTGATTTTCCTGGCCTGGGTTTATTGTAGCCTCATGGAGCAGTGTCAGGTATCCCCCAGCAAACAAGACAGCAGTACTACACACATTAGCAGCCATTTCAGATTGAGAGTGGTGAAAAATGTGTTGGGGCCCCTTTTAAAGGTCCAAAAAGTCAGGTGTGACTAATGTAGAATTGACAACACATGTAAACACGCTTCTCAAAAGCAGGTCTACTTTTTTTTAGGCTTTTTGTACGATTAGAAATTTTTTGCTGCCGCACATGCATTTTCACGGAAGATATTCAAATACGAATGTTTAGTAAATGACCGAGTTCTATATCTTTACAACCGTGTTTGACCGATGGTGTATTCATTCGTATTTTTACTACACAGCCGTAATAAAAATACGAATTACCTCATCACTGCCGAGATTTGTGCTTAGTAAATTCCCGAGATGACACTTTGAAGAAAAAACACCAAATCGGTCAAAATCGGGAGCTTAGTAAATATACCCCTTGGACTTTTTTATGGAAAACATGGGTGTGGTGAGCGAGGAACATGATGAACACTTGCGTAACTACCGTGGGTACAGGGGGTGCTGTTGCTATGGTGCCCGGGCGTCTGAGGTTTCTCTGGTTCCGACATCCTGAATCCTGTTCGTGGATGCCATTTTGTAGTAGGTAAGTACTGTGGATGTGTTGTGCAGGTGCAGGTGGATGTACCTGGATTGTTCACCCGGAATCACCTCTTGGACCGGAACTCACTTCTGGAACCCTAGGCAGAGGAACAAGAAACCCCAATCCCAGAGTACCCAATACAATAGTCACCACACGTTAGGCCGGTGACATATGAGATTTATTATTCAGGAACAGTTGATCACCGCTGGAAGATTAAATAACATCTCAAATATAAGGAAAGTGACACATATAAAGAGATACGATACTGTTGCGAACAGTATGACCATGTCACATGTCACATAGTACAATCAAACAAATCAGTATACCTTGTATATAAGCAGTACTATACTAGTAGCTTGCAATATTCTATTATGCTCACACGGGGCAGTATAACTCTAGTGGTAACTATACTCTGCTTTACCTAAGCCAGGCATGTCCAAACTGTGGCTCTCCAGCTGTTGTGAAACTACATATCCCAGCATGCCCTGGCACAGTTTTGCTGTCAGAGAATGCTAAAGCTGTGTCAGGGCATGCTGGGATGTGTAGTTTCTCAACAGCTGGAGGGCCGCAGTTTGGACATGCCTGACCTAAGCATACACTTAGTTTAAAGTAAGCCTGAAGTCAGCTGATAAATCACAGTCTATAGCACAGTTCAGAAATGCTGAAGGTCAGACAGCACATATACAACATTGCGCCAGCAGTTCAGTGAAAGATGGAATGCAGATTTCTAACAGTACTCAGTCAATAAAGGGAAGCATGCATAAGCTGATAGTTTTAGTAATAGCAGTTTCCAGTCAAAGCAGTAAGGTTATAAGCACAGCTGGCAGTGGCAGGCTATCTTATACCCCTTTTCCACTAGCATAGCACGGGTCGCAGCCGTGTCGCCTGACACGGCTGCGACCCGTGCTACAGCCCCCTGCAGACAGCGCTCTCCAACCCGGCAATTGCCGGGGTGGTGAACTTGTGATGCGGCTAGTGACGCTGCAGGGGCGGCGCTGTGAACGGGAGCCGTGTCGCCTCGACACGGCACCCGTTCACACTAGACAGCTAGCCGGGTTGAACACGTGTTCAACCCGGCTAGCTACCAGGGTAGGATTCCCGAATCACTTGATCCGGGAATTTGCCGGGGGACCCGTTTCCACTAGGGAAAAAATAAGAATTTACTTACCGATAATTCTATTTCTCATAGTCCGTAGTGGATGCTGGGGACTCCGAAAGGACCATGGGGAATAGCGGCTCCGCAGGAGACTGGGCACAAAAGTAAAAGCTTTAGGACTACCTGGTGTGCACTGGCTCCTCCCCCTATGACCCTCCTCCAAGCCTCAGTTAGGATACTGTGCCCGGACGAGCGTACACAATAAGGAAGGATTTTGAATCCCGGGTAAGACTCAATACCAGCCACACCAATCACACCGTACAACTTGTGATCTGAACCCAGTTAACAGCATGATAACAGAGGAGCCTCTGAAAAGATGGCTCACAACAATAATAACCCGATTTTTGTAACAATAATTATGTACAAGTATTGCAGACAATCCGCACTTGGGATGGGCGCCCAGCATCCACTACGGACTATGAGAAATAGAATTATCGGTAAGTAAATTCTTATTTTCTCTGACGTCCTAGTGGATGCTGGGGACTCCGAAAGGACCATGGGGATTATACCAAAGCTCCCAAACGGGCGGGAGAGTGCGGATGACTCTGCAGCACCGAATGAGAGAACTCCAGGTCCTCCTCAGCCAGGGTATCAAATTTGTAGAATTTAGCAAACGTGTTTGCCCCTGACCAAGTAGCTGCTCGGCAAAGTTGTAAAGCCGAGACCCCTCGGGCAGCCGCCCAAGATGAGCCCACTTTCCTTGTGGAATGGGCTTTTACAGATTTTGGCTGTGGCAGGCCTGCCACAGAATGTGCAAGCTGAATTGTACTACAAATCCAACGAGCAATAGTCTGCTTAGAAGCAGGAGCCACCCAGCTTGTTGGGTGCATACAGGATAAACAGCGAGTCAGATTTTCTGACTCCAGCCGTCCTGGAAACATATATTTTCAGGGCCCTGACTACGTCCAGCAACTTGGAATCCTCCAAGTCCCTAGTAGCCGCAGGCACCACAATAGGCTGGTTTAAGTGAAATGCTGAAACCACCTTAGGGAGAAATTGAGGACGAGTCCTCAATTCTGCCCTGTCCGTATGAAAAATTAGGTAAGGGCTTTTACAGGATAAAGCCGCCAATTCTGAAACACGCCTGGCTGAAGCCAGGGCTAACAGCATTACCACTTTCCATGTGAGATATTTTAAGTCCACAGTGGTGAGTGGTTCAAACCAATGTGATTTTAGGAACCCCAAAACTACATTGAGATCCCAAGGTGCCACTGGAGGCACAAAAGGAGGCTGTATATGCAGTACTCCCTTGACAAACGTCTGAACTTCAGGAACTGAAGCTAGTTCTTTTTGGAAGAATATTGACAGGGCCGAAATTTGAACCTTAATGGACCCTAATTTTAGGCCCATAGACAGTCCTGTTTGCAGGAAATGCAGGAATCGACCCAGTTGAAATTCCTCTGTAGGGGCCTTCCTGGCCTCACACCACGCAACATATTTACGCCAAATACGGTGATAATGTTGCACAGTTACATCCTTCCTGGCTTTGATCAGGGTAGGGATGACTTCATCCGGAATGCCTTTTTCCTTCAGGATCCGGCGTTCAACCGCCATGCCGTCAAACGCAGCCGCGGTAAGTCTTGGAACAGACATGGTCCCTGCTGGAGCAGGTCCTTTCTTAGAGGTAGAGGCCACGGGTCTTCCGTGAGCATCTCTTGAAGTTCCGGGTACCAAGTCCTTCTTGGCCAATCCGGAGCCACGAGTATAGTCCTTACTCCTCTCCTTCTTATGATTCTCAGTACCTTGGGTATGAGAGGCAGAGGAGGGAACACATACACTGACTGGTACACCCACGGTGTTACCAGAGCGTCCACAGCTATTGCCTGAGGGTCCCTTGACCTGGCGCAATATCTGTCCAGTTTTTTGTTGAGGCGGGACGCCATCATGTCCACCTTTGGTTTTTCCCAACGGTTCACAATCATGTGGAAGACTTCTGGGTGAAGTCCCCACTCCCCCGGGTGGAGGTCGTGTCTGCTGAGGAAGTCTGCTTCCCAGTTGTCCACTCCCGGAATGAACACTGCTGACAGTGCTATCACATGATTTTCCGCCCAGCGAAGAATCCTTGCAACTTCCGTCATTGCCCTCCTGCTTCTTGTGCCGCCCTGTCTGTTTACGTGGGCGACTGCCGTGATGTTGTCCGACTGGATCAACACCGGCTGACCCTGAAGCAGAGGCCTTGCCTGACTTAGGGCATTGTAAATGGCCCTTAGTTCCAGGATATTTATGTGAAGTGACGTTTCCATGCTTGATCACAAGCCCTGGAAATTTCTTCCCTGTGTGACTGCTCCCCAGCCTCTCAGACTGGCATCCGTGGTCACCAGGACCCAGTCCTGAATGCCGAATCTGCGGCCCTCTAGAAGATGAGCACTCTGTAACCACCACAGGAGAGACACCCTTGTCCTTGGAGACAGGGTTATCCGCTGATGCATTTGAAGATGCGATCCGGACCATTTGTCCAGCAGATCCCACTGAAAAGTTCTTGCGTGGAATCTGCCGAATGGAATCGCTTCGTAAGAAGCCACCATTTTTCCCAGGACCCTTGTGCATTGATGCACTGACACTTGGCCTGGTTTTAGGAGGTTCCTGACTAGGTCGGATAACTCCCTGGCTTTCTCCTCCGGGAGAAACACCTTTTTCTGTACTGTGTCCAGAATCATCCCTAGGAACAGCAGACGTGTCGTCGGAATCAGCTGCGATTTTGGAATATTTAGAATCCATCCGTGCTGTCGTAGTACTACTTGAGATAGTGCTACTCCGACCTCTAACTGTTCTCTGGACCTTGCCCTTATCAGGAGATCGTCCAAGTAAGGGATAATTAAGACGCCTTTTCTTCGAAGAAGAATCATCATTTCGGCCATTACCTTGGTAAAGACCCGGGGTGCCGTGGACAATCCAAACGGCAGCGTCTGAAACTGATAGTGACAGTTCTGTACCACAAACCTGAGGTACCCTTGGTGAGAAGGGCAAATTGGGACATGGAGGTAAGCATCCTTGATGTCCAGAGACACCATATAGTCCCCTTCTTCCAGGTTCGCTATCACTGCTCTGAGTGATTCCATCTTGAATTTGAACCTTTGTATGTAAGTGTTCAAGGATTTCAGATTTAAAATAGGTCTCACCGAGCCGTCCGGCTTTGGTACCACAAACAGCGTGGAATAATACCCCTTTCCCTGTTGTAGGAGGGGTACCTTGATTATCACCTGCTGGGAATACAGCTTGTGAATGGCTTCCAATACTGCCTCCCTGTCGGGGGGAGACGTTGGTAAAGCAGACTTCAGGAACCGGCGAGGGGGAGACGTCTCGAATTCCAATTTGTACCCCTGAGATACTACCTGCAGGATCCAGGGGTCCACTTGCGAGTGAGCCCACTGCGCGCTGAAATTCTTGAGACGGGCCCCCACCGTGCCTGAGTCCGCTTGTAAGGCCCCAGCGTCATGCTGAGGACTTGGCAGAAGCGGGGGAGGGCTTCTGTTCGTGGGAAGAGGCTGTCTGCTGCAGTCTTTTTCCCCTTCCTCTGCCCCGGGGCAGATATGAGTGGCCTTTTGCCCGCTTGCCCTTATGGGGACGAAAGGACTGAGCCTGAAAAGACGGTGTCTTTTTCTGCTGAGAGGTGACCTGGGGTAAAAAGGTGGATTTCCCAGCCGTTGCCGTGGCCACCAGGTCCGATAGACCGACCCCAAATAACTCCTCCCCTTTATACGGCAATACTTCCATATGCCGTTTGGAATCCGCATCACCTGACCACTGTCGCGTCCATAACCCTCTTCTGGCAGAAATGGACAGCGCACTTACTCTTGATGCCAGAGTGCAAATATCCCTCTGTGCATCTCGCATATATAGAAATGCATCCTTTAAATGCTCTATAGTCAATAATATATTGTCCCTGTCCAGGGTATCAATATTTTCAGTCAGGGAATCCGACCAAGCCACCCCAGCACTGCACATCCAGGCTGAGGCGATAGCTGGTCGCAGTATAATACCAGTATGTGTGTATATACTTTTTAGGATATTTTCCAGCTTCCTATCAGCTGGTTCCTTGAGGGCGGCCGTATCAGGAGACGGTAACGCCACTTGTTTTGATAAGCGTGTGAGCGCCTTATCTACCCTAGGGGGTGTTTCCCAACGCGCCCTAACCTCTGGCGGGAAAGGGTATAATGCCAATAATTTTTTAGAAATTAGCAGTTTTTTATCGGGGGAAACCCACGCTTCATCACACACCTCATTTAATTCATCTGATTCAGGAAAAACTACGGGTAGTTTTTTCACACCCCACATAATACCCTTTTTTGTGGTACTTGTAGTATCAGAAATGTTCAAAACCTCCTTCATTGCCGTGATCATGTAACGTGTGGCCCTACGGGAAAATACGTTTGTTTCCTCACCGTCGACACTGGAGTCAGTGTCTGTGTCTGTGTCGACCATCTGAGGTAACGGGCGCTTTAGAGCCCCTGACGGTGTTTGAGACGCCTGTACAGGTATTAACTGATTTGCCGGCTGTCTCATGTCGTCAACAGTCTTTTGTAAAGTGCTGACACTATCACGTAATTCCTTCCATAAGACCATCCAGTCAGGTGTCGACTCCCTAGGGGGTGACATCACTAATACAGGCAATTGCTCCGCCTCCATACCATTTTCCTCCTCATACATGTCGACACAACGTACCGACACACAGCACACACACAGGGAATGCTCTGATAGAGGACAGGACCCCACTAGCCCTTTGGGGAGACAGAGGGAGAGTTTGCCAGCACACACCAGAGCGCTATATATATATATAGGGATAACCTTATATAAGTGTTTCTCCCTGATATAGCTGCTGTATATATTTATCTGCCAAATTAGTGCCCCCCCTCTCTTGTTTTACCCTGTTTCTGTAGTGCAGGACTGCAGGGGAGAGTCAGGGAGCTTCCCTCCAACGGAGCTGTGAGGAAAAAAAGGCGCCAGTGTGCTGAGGAGATAGGCTCCGCCCCCTTCTCGGCGGCCTTTCTCCCGCTTTTTTATGGAAAAATTGGCAGGGGTTAAATGCATCCATATAGCCCAGGAGCTATATGTGATGTATTTTTTGCCATATAAGGTGTTTTTATTGCGTCTCAGGGCGCCCCCCCCCCAGCGCCCTGCACCCTCAGTGACCGGAGTGTGAAGTGTGCTGAGAGCAATGGCGCACAGCTGCGGTGCTGTGCGCTACCTTATTGAAGACAGGACGTCTTCTGCCGCCGATTTTTCCGGACCTCTTCTGCGCTTCTGGCTCTGTAAGGGGGACGGCGGCGCGGCTCTGGGACCCATCCATGGCTGGGCCTGTGATCGTCCCTCTGGAGCTAATGTCCAGTAGCCTAAGAAGCCCAATCCACTCTGCACGCAGGTGAGTTCGCTTCTTCTCCCCTTAGTCCCTCGATGCAGTGAGCCTGTTGCCAACAGGTCTCACTGAAAATAAAAAACCTAAAACTAAACTTTTTTCTAAGCAGCTCAGGAGAGCCACCTAGACTGCACCCTTCTCGTTCGGGCACAAAAATCTAACTGAGGCTTAGAGGAGGATCATAGGGGGAGGAGCCAGTGCACACCAGGTAGTCCTAAAGCTTTTACTTTTGTGCCCAGTCTCCTGCGGAGCCGCTATTCCCCATGGTCCTTTCGGAGTCCCCAGCATCCACTAGGACGTCAGAGAAACACGGGTAAATGCGCGCCCCCGCGCATTTATCCGTGTTTAAAAAAGCTAGTGGAAAAGGGGTATTAGTAGCTGAGGCTCTGAATAGCTAGAGTGTGTTCACAATACAGTTCAGCATCACAGGAAAGGTGCAGATAGATTGCAGGCAAGGTATAATAAAGCTGGCTGATACAAGCTGTGGAGTGTCTAAAATACACAAGGTGTCCGCTCTTTCCTGTCACGCTATTCACTAAGGCAGTTTAGAGTTTCTTTTGCTACCTGGTGCCTGCCTTTCCTGAGGGAAATTATATCCAAAATAGGGTCGTGCTGGTCATGAAATGGACTACCCATTGAAAGGTACAATATTTAATACTGTCCAGTACTCTTAATAGCTGTGTCTGCCAAGTAAAAGGAAGAGCGTCTCTCTCTCTCTTTCTCTCTCTCTCGCTCTCATCTGACCCCTATTCAGCTGTGTATGCGGAGCTGGGTGACTCTGAATTTCTAACTGAGGGCATTAGCTGGAGTGTCTGTGCGTCAGAGGTAGGTACCTGCTATCAGAGGCCTCACCCACTCCCCTCTATCACCTGAGACCTTTCCCGGCAGCTTCTCTCAGTACTGGGCAGGCTGGTGTTACTGCAGCAGCTGGCGGCTCTCGCAGCGGTCTCCTCAGCGGCAGCTCCGCTCTCCATGGCGTGTCTCCTCACAGCGGTCTCCTCAGCAGCGGCTCCGCACTCCACAGCATGTCTCCTCACAGCGATCTCCTCAGTGGCAGCTTTACTCTCCACAGCGTGTCTCCACTCTCCACTCTCACATACTGGTGCGAACCCCGCCTCCTCTTTTTCCCTCTCTGCCACAGCCAATCAAAACTCCATCAGCCTTCTCACTCCCTCCTCCACTATAAGTAAGTCCAAGGGTCCTAGTGCCTGTCTGCTCACTGGTCCTGCTGGCATCTCCCAGGCAACAGCAGAAGGGAGTGTTAACCACTTCAGCATTAACAGGATGGGTAGTAATCGAAGCACAGCAAGGGGAAAATTAGGGGACCTCACTCATGTCTTATCCAGTCCAACAGTTGCCTGCAATGCATACCCTTTGTAGTACAAATTAAGGGGGTCCAGTTCAGAGTGTCACACCATCACTTGTGCTCAGGGACGGATCCAGAACAAAATTACAGTGTGGGGGCATCAAGCCAGGGGAAGAGGGGGGAGTAGGTGTGGCCTCGCAACAAAGGGCGTGGCCTCAAAGGGAATACCGTATCAATGAGTCACACCCTCATTTTCATCACGTTTCTTCATCCACAACCTTTATGCCAGCCTTCTCACCCACTCCCCAGCTCATGCCAACCTATGCTTCCTCAGTCCTCACACAGTCCCCATCAGGAGTGATGGTGACAGGAAGAAATTGTCAGGAGAGGCAACAAGTGATACAGAGAGGGTGACAGAGAGAGGGAGTTGGTGACAAGGAGAGGCAATGGATGACATCAGGGAGAGGGTGGCAGGCATTGGGTGAGATGGAGAGGCTGTCAGGCATTTTTCCTGACTGCTCTGAGGTGCAGGAAGAATGGGTACAAGACTGTGTCCCTAAGATATAGGGTGCTGTGTCTGAGGGACATAGGGAGCAGTCAGGAACATAGGGAGCAGTCAGAGGTCAGTGCCTTTGAGACACAGGGAGCAGATGGGGTATAGGGAGTGGTCAGAGGTATGTAAAGGACATAGGAAACAGTCAGGGTCATAGGGAGTAGTCAGAGGTGTGACAGGGACATAGGAGCTGTCAGGGTCATAGGGAGTAGTCAGAGGTGTGACAGGGACATAGGAGCTGTCAGGAGCATAGGGAGTAGTCAGAGGTGTGTCAGGATACAAGGAGCAGTCAGGGGTATATGGAGCGGTCAGAAATATGTCAGAGACATAGGGAGTAGTCAGGTGCATATTGAGCAGTCACAAGCATGTCAGGGGTATAGGGAGCATCCTGGGGCAAAGGCATACCTTCCAACTGTTCCGATTTTTCTCGGGCAGCCCCATTTTTCTGGGACTCTCCCACTGTCCTAACCACGGGCTACAGTGTCCCACAATGGAAGGGGGGGGGGGGGGGGGGGTAAGATTTGGGAGGCTCCTTGTCCCTCAGTGAGCAGAGGTGAATAGATGCAGCGTCTATTCTCAGGAGCTGCGCTGGCCAGAAGTTACTCCTCAAATCGTTGTGCGATGCTTTTGCACTTCTGTGTGAGGGCGGCACTGACATGCGGGGCTGACTAGCCCTGTGCTGGGCGTCCCCCCGCATGTCTGAGTGCCTGATTGTAGCTATGCTAAATTTAGCACAGCTACGATCAATTCGGAATGACCTCCATAGCCTCTAGGCAAAGTGACTCTAAGGTCAATCTACTTCTGGCTGTTGGGGACTGCTGGTAGCAGGTGGTGTCCGCCGTCTGTGTGGGTGGGTTATGGCAGCCGTGCATTAGTGTTACTACTGTACATTATAAATAATAATAATACAAAATTCCTAAAATACAGGGGGACAACATGACGTGGTTGGTACCCCCCACCCCTCTCCTTAATATACCACTACTTGTGCTAAGTAAACCACATTGCTTGGTACTGGTCATTGCCTGAATTACAACCTCTGTGCACCCCTACCGCATCCGGCCTCCTCCTAGAGAAGTGGGCAGAATGGGGACAATAATACAGAGAGTACGCACTCCGTAAAGAGGGCGGGTCCTAGTGACGCAATTAATTGATAATCAGGTCTAATAGGCTCACTGTCCCCATTCAAATTTGTGCAGTTTGTGCCATTTTGCCATGAGGGGCGGGGCCTAATTACAAAAACATGCCCTGTCTACCCCCATAAATGCCTACCTGCATCGTCTCTCCAGGCTTTCTTCTGTAGGAGGAAACTAGAAAGTAGATAAGTATGAACTGAGGTCAAAAGGAACTGGCAATCGGAGGTACGGATTTTTGGTGCCTGAGAAAACCAGAGGGGTGAGGCGTGCCAACCCTAGTGCCAATATGAAGTGGTACAGCGCAGTATTTAGTTATTTTTGTTCTGTTTAAACTGAAATGGTTAAATTAGCTAAACCATTCAGAAATGCTTTAAAAATCTACTCAGAGTAAAGGCCCCCATCCACTAGTCCGATTTGGGCAGTTTTCTTCAGATTTCGACACATCTGACCGTCATATCTGAAGGAAAGTGTCACATTGGATGGCTCTTCCGATCCGATGCGCACTCCCGTGTCAGATATATCTGAACTACAGATCTCTGAGGCTGCCCCAACTATTTATCTGAATCTGAAGAAAACAGGTGCACATCGGATTGTTTTTTTTACTTCAGATGTATCTGATCAGATTCATCTGAAGCGTCACTTGACTGGCATCTCCCTGGCCACTCCCACCCACCACAAGACGGGGCGGCAGCAGCAGCAGCATCAGATCAATCGCATGTAGCATGTGTGCATCAGATATATCTGATGCGATCTGGCACATGATATATCGCATCAGATATATCTGAAGTGAATGTAATTAAAATTAAAGCCAGGGTCTGATCCAATTCCCGGGACGCTCCCGGGAGAGTTCAAGAGAAATCTGATGCTATCTGCAGTTCAGACAAGTCTGAGTAGTGGATGGCCACCTTAAAAGATAATTTCTTGCCTGAGAGCCTTAGCAGTGCAAAAATGTAGTATGGCTGCAGGGCAGAAGTTTCTACCAATATGTTTACATTCCATTTACTGGGTTCGTTATTATATATGTGTAGCAGCGGCTGTGTGTGCTATTTTGAGCTGTGATAGTTTATTTTACAGTTTATTTTATGACAGCACACGCAGAGTGCACATGTTTAAATAGCTGTGTTCCTGCATTGTGCTATGTTTTCACTTCACACAGTGCGTTGTTTTATGCTGCGCTTCACTTTTTATGTTTCTTTTTATCCTGTAGAGGGAATTCCTCCCCTGCTGCCTCCTCACTTGCAGAAATGCAGAAAATCAAAGCTTCTTTGTCTCCTGAATTACATATAGCCAATGTAAGCTTGCTAAAATCAATACTTTATTTCAACCATGAGAGAAAATAATGGGTCAGACTAGAGAAATATGTGATAATGGAATGGCTTTAGTTTGGAGGAAAGACTAATATTACGGCTCTACATTGCCAGTATATTGCTAATGTTTTTTGCAATCTAGTAGAGTTTGATATTGGGACCTCTGGCGGGCATAAAGGACATATATCACGCAATTCACAAGTTCCAGTGAAGTTTAAGTTATATTTCATTTTTTGGAGTCAGTTCTTGGTCTGCTAACTCTTCTAATGAGGCCTGGGCCAGGTATGCTGTGCTATCTACTCCCTCCCCCCTCTATCTATCTATCTATCTATCTATCTATCTATCTATCTATCTATCTATCTATCTATCTATCTATCTTAGGTTAAATAAAAAAAATATTTACAAAAAAAATCCTATACAGTGTATGGACATTGGGGGTAATTCTAAGTTGATCGCAGCAGGATTTTTGATAGCAATTGGGCAAAACCATGGCCCTCATTCCGAGTTGTTCGCTCGTTCTTTTTCATCGCATCGCAGTGAAAATCCGCTTAGTACGCATGCGCAAAGTTCGCACTGCGACTGCGCCAAGTAACTTTACTATGAAGAAAGTATTTTTACTCACGGCTTTTTCTTCGCTCCGGCGATCGTAATGTGATTGACAGGAAATGGGTGTTTTACTGGGCGGAAACACGGCGTTTCAGGGGCGTGTGGCTGAAAACGCTACCGTTTCCGGAAAAAACGCAGGAGTGGCCGGAGAAACGGTGGGAGTGCCTGGGCGAACGCTGGGTGTGTTTGTGACGTCAACCAGGACCGACAAGCACTGAACTGATCGCACAGGCAGAGTAAGTCTGGAGCTACTCTGAAACTGCTAAGTAGTTAGTAATCGCAATATTGCGAATACATCGGTCGCAATTTTAAGAAGCTAAGATTCACTCCCAGTAGGCGGCGGCTTAGCGTGAGCAACTCTGCTAAATTCGCCTTGCGACCGACCAACTCGGAATGAGGGCCCATGTGCACTGCAGGGGAGGCAGATATAACATGTGCAGAGAGAGTTAGATATGGGTGGGTTATATTGTTTCTGTGCAGGGTAAATACTGGCTGCTTTATTTTTACACTGCAAATTAGATTGCAGATTGAACACACCCCACCCAAATCTAACTCTCTCTGCACATGTTATATCTGCCTCCCCTGCAGTGCACATGGTTTTGCCCAATTGCTATAAAAAATCCTGCTGCGATCAACTTGGAATTACCCCCATTAGGAGCTACGCCATATTATGCTCTTTGCACCATATTAAGTCCTCACAGTAATGCCCCCACAGTTATGTCCCTGACACCATATTATACCCCCACATTAATGCCCTTGTCACCATATTATGCCCACAAAAAATTATTGCAGTACCTGCTTGTTTTCAGGGGTTCTGTTCGTTGTCAGGGGTTCTGCTCGTTGTCAGGGGTTCTGCTTGTTGTCAAGGGGATCTGCTCATTATCCATCCCCCTAGCCTCCGCAGCGTGTCTGCCGTTTGCGCCTGCATGCTGCTAATAAAAACGTCCCTCCAAAAATGGCCGCTGCCTTAGAAGAGACAGTTATTGAAGATAACTCCTCTACTATCTTTAATAACTGTCTCCTCTGAGACGGTGGCCATTTTGGGAGGGACATTTTCATTGGAGCACGTCGGCGGAAGGGTACAGACCGCAGTGAGCGGGCGCACGGTGCCATGAGCGGCCTGGGCCCTCCACTCTCTGCCAGAGAGGCCAGGCCCAGGACAGCTGTGCCCTCAGTACCCCCTGATGATGGTCCTACTGTGGAATTCCTAGCACCTTTAGCTACGGACTTGTCTTTTTAAAGACACATTGGAGTAAATTTACTAAAGCTTCTAAAACAGAGAATTGGTGATGTTGCCCATAGCAACCAATCAGATGCTGTCTATCATTTTCTAAAAGGCAATAGAGAAATGATAGACAGCATCTGATTGGTTGCTATGGGCAACATCTGTTTTAGTAGTTTTAGTAAATTTGACCCATAATCAAAGCAAGAAACGTCTACTTACTTTAATTGCTTCAAGATGCCTACATTTCCTTGTGGCCACCAGTATAGCACGAAAGGCTATTCTGTTTTCTGACTGTTCAGGGTTGGGACAGCGTGTCCATGCTCAAGCCCTCTGCCAGCTACCCATTCCAGACTGGTTCATAGAGAGGGACCAGTGAAAATTAGCTGACACCAAACAGGAGGTGTTGCAGCAGCGTAACCATACATTACCAGACGTAAGCGGTTCTAAATGACAGTGTAGAAGCCAGTGGTTCCAAGTGCTGATGTAAAAGCCATATTGTGGCTGCAAATTACTGTAGCCATTTAATTTTTTTTTCATTGTTTTAACCACCCTCCTACTCCACTCTAATTTTACTTTATATTATTCCTCACCCATCCCCACAAGTGACTGATCCCCCTTTGAAGTATTCATCACCCACCGCCATAGCCATACAGCACGCCTCTCCTTCACCTGCAGAGCACAGCGGAGCGTGTGCAGGGGATCAGATGATCAGTACCCCTGCTGCAGCTGATCTCTCCCCTCCCAGCACTGTGCTTCCCGGATTTCGGCAGTCAGAGAGCGCCATATCACTCCGAAAGATCAGGGCAGCTAGAAGAGAATGGATCTCCTTCTCTACAAGCGGGGGTACATGGTGGGCAGCACGTCACATGTGATGCGACCTAACCAGGTAATGTACACCTGGCTCCGGTCTCATCACATGCAACCATGCCAGTCAAGGAGTTAAATGTGCTGTAATGCTGTAATGTGCTGTCATGCTGAAGGATGGAATGTACTAAAGGAAAAATAAGGGCAAAAACATGAAAACTCCAGTTTTTGCGGTTCCCATATGTACCAAACGCATTCTGGGGCATGGATGCGGTGGATAACACCAGCTCTTGCTAGCGTTACTCTATAGAAGCCTATGGGCTTCTCTCCACATTTTCCGAATGCGATTAATATCTATGCGGTAAGTGGTGGGATGTACCACATTGCAGATGCGATACTAAGTACATTCATTCGCACTGGCGGCCACAAGAAGATTGACAGGAAGGGTGTGTGGCAGGTGTGTGACGTCAAAAGCCAACCCTCCAACATTAAAATAATTGCACACGAAGAGTAAGTTCAGGGCTAGTCTTGTTTTGCACAAAATATTTTTGCAGGCGCTCTGCTGCACAGGCGCTCGTTTGCACTTCTGCAAAGCGAAAATACACTCCCAAGTGGGTGGCGACAATGCACGGCTGCTAAAAACTGCTAGCGAGCGAACAACTCGGAATGACCACCATTATGCAAAATGAGCTAATAATAGACAATGGGCCTGATTCAGACCTGATCGCTGCTGTGCTTTTTCGAACAGCAGCCGATCAGGTCTGAACTGCACATGCGCCAGCGCCGCAGTGAGCTGGCGCATGCCAGACAGCCGATGGCCGACGGTTGTCTCAGCCCTGAGATCTCCTCTGCCTGATTGACAGGCAGAGGCGGTCGCTGGGCGGGAGGGTTGGGCCGGCGGACCCGGTCCGGGCAACGCTGGCGTGCCCAGACCATTGGGGGGCGGGTTGCGGCGGCTGCTTGACATCACACGCAGCTGCTGCGACCATCACAGCGACGAGTAGCTCCTGCCAGCGCGAAGGAGCTGCACTGGCAGGGAGCTACTCTTAAAGTCCAAAAGCATCGCCGCTGTGCGATGCTTTTGTACTTGTGCGGGGGGGTCGGGCCTGACATGCGGGTTGAACTAGCCCTGTGCTGGGCGTCGCCATGCATGTCTGTGTGACCAGGGCTGGACTGGCCCACAGAGGTACAGGGGAAACCCCCGGTGAGCCCCATTGCCTGGGGGCCCACCCAGCTTTCAGACTGTGCATGTGAATTCTACATTATACATATGTTATTACTAGTGATGAGCGGGTTCGGTTTCTCCGAAACCGAACCCCCCCCGAACTTCACCTTTTTCACACGGGTACGAGGCAGGTTCGAACCTTCCCGCCTTGCTCGGCTAACCCGAGCGCGCCCGAACGTCATCATCCCGCTGTCGGATTCTCGCGAGATTCGGATTCTATATAAGCAGCCGCGCGTCGCCGCCATTTTCACTCGTGCATTGGAGATGATAGGGAGAGGACGTGGCTGGCGTCCTCTCCGTTTATTGTAGAAGTTGATTGGTTTACTTTATTTCTTATTTGTGGGGAGGACTGGGGAGCAGCTGTTAGGAGGAGTACAGTGCAGAGTTTTGCTGATAAGTGACCACCAGTTTTTATCCGTTCTCTGCCTGAAAAAAACGCTCCTTATCTGTGCTCAGTGTGCTGCATGATATATCTGTGCTGAG
Organism: Pseudophryne corroboree; assembly: GCF_028390025.1. Taxonomy (NCBI): domain Eukaryota; kingdom Metazoa; phylum Chordata; class Amphibia; order Anura; family Myobatrachidae; genus Pseudophryne; species Pseudophryne corroboree. Next base: position 874,319,521 of record NC_086445.1, read on the forward strand.
TGCTCACACTGCTCAATTGTGGGGACTGGGGAGCAGCTATATCAGGACTCAGGAGTACAGTGCAGAGTTTTGCTGACAGTGACCACCAGTATACGTTGTCTGCCTGAAAAACACTCCATATCTGTGCTCACAGTGTGCTGCTTTATTGTGGGGACTGGGGACCACCAGTATAATTAATATTATATAGGAGTAGTATAGTGCAGAGTGCACTGCTGTACCTACCTCTGTGTCATCACTCGTCATCCATTAAGTATACTATCCATCTGCATTGTATACCTGTGGTGCATTTTAGACTAGTTTAGCAGTTTGCTGACAGTGTCCACCAGTATACTATATATAGCAGTACGGTAGGCCACTGCTGTACCTACCTCTGTGTCGTCACTCGTCATCCATTAAGTATACTATCCATCTACATTGTATACCTGTGGTGCATTTTAGACAGTTTTGCAGTTTGCTGACAGTGTCCACCAGTATACTATATATAGCAGTACGGTAGGCCACTGCTGTACCTACCTCTGTGTCATCACTCGTCATCCATTAAGTATACTATCCATCTACATTGTATACCTGTGGTGCATTTTAGACAGTTTTGCAGTTTGCTGACAGTGTCCACCAGTATACTATATATAGCAGTACGGTAGGCCACTGCTGTGTACCTACCTCTGTGTCGTCACTCATCATCCATTAAGTATACTATCCATCTACATTGTATACCTGTGGTGCATTTTAGACAGTTTTGCAGTTTGCTGACAGTGTCCACCAGTATACTATATATAGCAGTACGGTAGGCCACTGCTGTGTACCTACCTCTGTGTCGTCACTCGTCATCCATTAAGTATACTATCCATCTACATTGTATACCTGTGGTGCATTTTAGACAGTTTTGCAGTTTGCTGACAGTGTCCACCAGTATACTATATATAGCAGTACGGTAGGCCACTGCTGTGTACCTACCTCTGTGTCGTCACTCGTCATCCATTAAGTATACTATCCATCTACATTGTATACCTGTGGTGCATTTTAGACAGTTTTGCAGTTTGCTGACAGTGTCCACCAGTATACTATAAATAGCAGTACGGTAGGCCACTGCTGTGTACCTACCTCTGTGTCGTCACTCGTCATCCATTAAGTATACTATCCATCTACATTGTATACCTGTGGTGCATTTTAGACAGTTTTGCAGTTTGCTGACAGTGTCCACCAGTATACTATATAGAGCAGTACGGTAGGCCACTGCTGTGTACCTACCTCTGTGTCGTCACTGTTCATCCATTAAGTATACTATCCATCTACATTCTATACCTGTGGTGCATTTTAGACAGTTTTGCAGTTTGCTGACAGTGTCCACCAGTATACTATATATAGCAGTATGGTAGGCCACTGCTGTGTACCTACCTCTGTGTCGTCACTCGTCATCCATTAAGTATACTATCCATCTACATTCTATACCTGTGGTGCATTTTAGACAGTTTTGCAGTTTGCTGAGTGTCCACCAGTATACTATATATAGCAGTACGGTAGGCCACTGCTGTGTACCTACCTCTGTGTCGTCACTTGTCATCCATTAAGTATACTATCCATCTACATTGTATACCTGTGGTGCATTTTAGACAGTTTTGCAGTTTGCTGACAGTGTCCACCAGTATACTATATATAGCAGTACGGTAGGCCACTGCTGTGTACCTACCTCTGTGTCGTCACTCGTCATCCATTAAGTATACTATCCATCTACATTGTATACCTGTGGTGCATTTTAGACAGTTTTGCAGTTTGCTGACAGTGTCCACCAGTATACTATATATAGCAGTACGGTAGGCCACTGCTGTGTACCTACCTCTGTGTCGTCACTCGTCATCCATTAAGTATACTATCCATCTACATTGTATACCTGTGGTGCATTTTAGACAGTTTTGCAGTTTGCTGACAGTGTCCACCAGTATACTATATTTCTCTAACGTCCTAGTGGATGCTGGGAACTCTGTAAGGACCATGGGGAATAGCGGGCTCCGAAGGAGGCTGGGCACTCTAGAAAGATCTTAGACTACCTGGTGTGCACTGGCTCCTCCCACTATGACCCTCCTCCAAGCCTCTGTTAGATTTCGTGCCCGGCCGAGGTTGGATGCACACTAGGGGCTCTCCTGAGCTCTTAGAAAGTTATAGTCTTAGAATTTGTTTTTTTCAGTGAGACCTGCTGGCAACAGGCTCACTGCAGCGAGGGACTAAGGGGAGAAGAAGCGAACTCGCCTGCTTGCAGCCGGATTGGGCTTCTTAGGCTACTGGACACCATTAGCTCCAGAGGGATCGACCGCAGGCCCAGCCTTGATGTTCGGTCCCGGAGCCGCGCCGCCGTCCCCCTTACAGAGCCAGAAGCAGGAAGATGGTCCGGAAAATCGGCGGCATGAAGACGTCCTGTCTTCACCAAGGTAGCGCACAGCACTGCAGCTGTGCCCCATTGCTCCTCATACACACTTCACACTCCGGTCACTGAGGGTGCAGAGCGCTGGGGGGGGGGCGCTCTGAGGCAGCAATAAAAACACCTTGGCTGGCTAAAATACCTCAATATATAGCCCCTGGGGCTATATATGAGGTAAATACCCCTGCCAGAATCCCAAAATAAGCGGGAGAATAGGCCGCGAAAAAGGGGCGGAGCCTATCTCCTCAGCACACTGGCGCCATTTTTCCCTCACAGCTCGGCTGGAAGGAAGCTCCCTGGCTCTTCCCTGCATTTCTACAATACAGTAAGAGGGAAAAAGAGAGGGGGGGCACTAAATTGGCATTGTATACAGTATAAGCAGCTATTAGGGACATAACTCAGTTAGTCCCTGTATATATATAGCGCTCTGGTGTGTGCTGGCATACTCTTACTCTGTCCCCCCAAAGGGCTTTTGTGGGTCCTGTCCTCTATTTGAGCATTCCCTGTGTGTGTGGAGTGTGTCGGTACGGCTGTGTCGACATGTTTGAGGAGGATAATGATGTGGAGGGGGAGCAGATGCCTTTAGCAGAGATGTCACCCCCTGCGGGGCAGACACCTGAGTGGATGGTATTATGGCAAGAAATGAGTGCACGTATAGACTCCTTACATAAAAAATTTGACGACATGCCGACTGTGGGACAGCCGAGTCTTCAGCTCGTGCCGGTCCAAGGGTCTCAAAAGTCATCAGGGGCTTTAAAACGCCCGTTATCTCAGGTGGCACAAGTAGACGTCGACACGGATACTGACGCCAGTGTCGACGACGATGAGTCAAATTTAATGCCCGTTAAGGCCATTCGCTGCATGATTGAGGCAATGAAAGAGGTGTTAAATATTTCTGATTTACATCCAGGTACCACAAAAAAGGGTATTATGTTTGGGGAGAAAAAACTACCTGTAGTTTTTCCCCCGTCAGATGAATTAAATGAAGTGTGTGAAGAAGCGTGGGCTTCCCCTGATAAGAAATTGGTGATTCCTAAGAAATTACTAATGGCGTTCCCTTTCCCGCCAGAGGATAGGTTACGTTGGGAAACACCCCCGAGGGTGGATAAAGCGCTCACACGTTTGTCAAAAAAGGTGGCACTACCGTCCCAGGATACGGCCGCCCTTAAGGAACCTGCTGATAGAAGGCAGGAGGCGATCCTGAAGTCTGTATATACACACTCAGGCATTATACTCAGACCAGCAATTGCGTCAGCTTGGATGTGCAGTGCTGCCGCTGCATGGTCAGATAACCTGTCAGAAAATATTGACACACTAGACAGAGACACGATCCTGTTAACAATTGACCATATAAAAGACTCAGTCTTATACATGAGAGATGCACAGAGGGAAATCTGCCGGCTGGCATCTAAAGTAAGTGCACAATCTATCTCTGCTAGGAGATGCTTATGGACTCGCCAGTGGACTGGAGATGCAGATTCCAAAAGGCACATGGAAGTTTTGCCTTATAAAGGGGAGGAATTATTTGGGGATGGTCTCTCCGACCTAGTTTCCACAGCAACGTCTGGGAAGTCAGCATTTTTACCCCATGTCCCCTCGCAGCCTAAGAAGGCGCCATTTTATCAGGTTCAGTCCTTTCGATCCCAGAAAAATAAGCGGGGAAAAGGAGGGTCTTTTCTGTCAAGAGGCAGAGGCAGGGGAAAAAGGCTGCAGCAAACAGCAGGTTCCCAGGAACAAAAGTCCTCCCCCGCTTCCTCTTCCAAGTCCGCCGCATGACGGTGGGGCTTCACAAGCGGAGCCAGGTACGGTGGGGGCCCGCCTCAGGAATTTCAGCGATCAGTGGGTTCGCTCACAGGTGGATCCCTGGATCCTTCAAATAGTATCTCAAGGATACAGGCTGGAATTCGAGGCGATTCCACCCCGCCGTTTCCTAAAATCCGCCTTGCCGATTGCTCCCTCAGACAGGGAGGCAGTGCTAGCGGCAATTCACAAGCTGTATTCCCAGCAGGTGATAATCAAGGTACCCCTACTCCAACAAGGCCGGGGTTACTATTCCACACTATTTGTGGTACCGAAACCGGACGGTTCGGTGAGACCCATTCTAAATTTGAAGTCCTTGAACACATACATAAAAAAATTCAAGTTCAAGATGGAATCGCTCAGGGCGGTTATTGCAAGCCTGGACGAGGGGGATTACATGGTATCCCTGGACATCAAGGATGCTTACCTACATGTCCCCATTTACAATTCTCACCAGGAGTACCTCAGATTTGTGGTACAGGATTGCCATTACCAATTCCAGACGCTGCCGTTTGGACTCTCCACGGCACCGAGGGTATTTACCAAGGTTATGGCGGAAATGATGATACTCCTTCGAAAAAAGGGAGTTTTAATTATCCCATACTTGGACGATCTCCTAATAAAGGCACGATCCAAGGAACAGTTGTTAGTGGGAGTAGCACTATCTCAGGAAGTGCTGAGCCAGCACGGTTGGATTCTGAATATGCCAAAGTCACAGCTGGTCCCCACGACACGTCTAATGTTCCTGGGAATGATTCTGGACACGGCCCAGAAAAAAGTGTTTCTCCCGGAGGAGAAAGCCAGGGAGTTGTCTTCTCTAGTCAGAGACCTCCTAAAACCAAAACAGGTATCGGTGCATCACTGCACGCGAGTCCTGGGAAAGATGGTAGCTTCCTACGAAGCAATTCCATTCGGCAGGTTCCATGCCAGAATCTTTCAGTGGAACCTGTTGGACAAGTGGTCCGGATCGCATCTTCAGATGCATCGTTTAATAACCCTGTCTCCACGAACCAGGGTGTCTCTTCTGTGGTGGCTGAACAGTGCTCATCTTCTGGAGGGCCGCAGATTCGGCATACAGGACTGGGTCCTGGTGACCACGGATGCCAGCCTACGAGGCTGGGGGGCAGTCACAAAGGGAAGAAATTTCCAGGGACTATGGTCAAGTCAGGAGACTGCCCTTCACATAAATATTCTGGAACTAAGGGCCATTTACAATGCCCTAAGTCAAGCAAAATCCCTGCTCCTACACCAGCCGGTGCTGATCCAGTCAGACAACATCACGGCAGTCGCCCATGTGAATCGACAGGGCGGCACAAGAAGCAGGACGGCGATGGCAGAAGCCACAAAAATTCTCCGATGGGCGGAGAATCATGTACTAGCACTGTCAGCAGTGTTCATCCCGGGAGTGGACAACTGGGAAGCAGACTTTCTCAGCAGGCACGACCTCCACCCGGGAGAGTGGGGACTTCATCCAGAAGTCTTCCAAATGATTGTAAATCAATGGGGTCGTCCACAGGTGGACATGATGGCGTCCCGCATAAACAAAAAACTAGAGAAGTATTGCGCCAGGTCAAGAGACCCTCAGGCGATAGCGGTGGACGCCCTAGTGACACCGTGGGTGTACCGGTCAGTGTATGTGTTCCCTCCTCTACCTCTCATACCAAAGGTACTGAGAATAATAAGAAAGCGAGGAGTAAACACAATTCTCGTGGTTCCGGATTGGCCAAGAAGAGCGTGGTACCCGGAACTTCAAGAGATGATCTCAGAGGACCCTTGGTCCCTGCCGCTCAGACAGGACCTGCTACAGCAGGGCCCCTGTCTGTTCCAAGACTTACCGCGGCTGCGTTTGACGGCATGGCGGTTGAACGCCGGATCCTGAAGGAAAAGGGCATTCCGGAGGAAGTCATTCCTACGCTTATTAAAGCCAGGAAAGATGTTACGGCAAAACATTATCACCGCATATGGCGGAAATATGTGGCATGGTGCGAGGCCAAAAAGGCCCCAACAGAGGAATTTCAACTGGGTCGATTTCTGCATTTCCTGCAAGCAGGAGTGAATATGGGCCTAAAACTAGGCTCCATTAAAGTACAGATCCCGGCTATGTCGATTTTCTTTCAAAAGGAACTAGCTTCAGTACCTGAAGTTCAGACATTTGTGAAAGGAGTGCTGCATATTCAGCCCCCATTTGTGCCTCCTGTGGCACCGTGGGATCTCAACGTGATGTTGAATTTCTTGAAATCACATTGGTTTGAGCCACTAAAAACCGTGGATCTGAAATATCTCACGTGGAAAGTGGTCATGTTATTGGCCCTGGCATCAGCCAGGCGAGTGTCAGAATTGGCGGCTTTATCATGTAAAAGCCCTTATCTGATTTTTCATATGGATAGGGCAGAATTGAGGACTCGTCCCCAGTTTCTCCCTAAGGTGGTGTCAGCGTTTCACCTGAACCAGCCTATTGTGGTGCCTGCGGCTACTAAGGATTTGGAGGACTCCAAGTTGCTAGACGTTGTCAGGGCCCTGAAAATATATGTTTCCAGGACGGCTGGAGTCAGAAAATCTGACTCGCTGTTTATCCTATATGCACCCAACAAGCTGGGTGCTCCTGCTTCTAAGCAGACTATTGCTCGTTGGATTTGTAGTACAATTCAGCTTGCACATACTGTGGCAGGCCTGCCACAGCCTAAATCTGTCAATGCCCATTCCACAAGGAAGGTGGGCTCATCTTGGGCGGCTGCCCAAGGGGTCTCGGCTTTACAACTTTGCCGAGCATCTACTTGGTCAGGGGCAAACACGTTTGCAAAATTCTATAAATTTGATACCCTGGCTGAGGAGGACCTGGAGTTCTCTCATTCGGTGCTGCAGAGTCATCCGCACTCTCCCGCCCGTTTGGGAGCTTTGGTATAATCCCCATGGTCCTTACGGAGTTCCCAGCATCCACTAGGACGTTAGAGAAAATAAGAATTTACTCACCGGTAATTCTGTTTCTCGTAGTCCGTAGTGGATGCTGGGCGCCCATCCCAAGTGCGGTCTATCTGCAATACTTGTACATAGTTATTCTTAACTAAATCGGGTTATTGTTGAGCCATCTGTTGAGAGGCTCTATCGTTTCATACTGTTAACTGGGTTTCATATCACGAGTTGTTCGGTGTGATTGGTGTGGCTGGTATGAGTCTTACCCGGGATTCAAAATCCTTCCTTATTGTGTACGCTCGTCCGGGCACAGTACCTAACTGAGGCTTGGAGGAGGGCACATAGTGGGAGGAGCCAGTGCACACCAGGTAGTCTAAGATCTTTCTAGAGTGCCCAGCCTCCTTCGGAGCCCGCTATTCCCCATGGTCCTTACGGAGTTCCCAGCATCCACTACGGACTACGAGAAACAGAATTACCGGTGAGTAAATTCTTATTATAGCAGTACGGTAGGCCACTGCTGTGTACCTACCTCTGTGTCGTCACTCGTCATCCATTAAGTATACTATCCATCTACATTGTATACCTGTGGTGCATTTTAGACAGTTTTGCAGTTTGCTGACAGTGTCCACCAGTATACTATATATAGCAGTACGGTAGGCCACTGCTGTGTACCTACCTCTGTGTCGTCACTCGTCATCCATTAAGTATACTATCCATCTACATTGTATACCTGTGGTGCATTTTAGACAGTTTTGCAGTTTGCTGACAGTGTCCACCAGTATACTATATATAGCAGTACGGTAGGCCACTGCTGTGTACCTACCTCTGTGTCGTCACTCGTCATCCATTAAGTATACTATCCATCTACATTCTATACCTGTGGTGCATTTTAGACAGTTTTGCAGTTTGCTGACAGTGTCCACCAGTATACTATATATAGCAGTACGGTAGGCCACTGCTGTGTACCTACCTCTGTGTCGTCACTCGTCATCCATTAAGTATACTATCCATCTACATTGTATACATGTGGTGCATTTTAGACAGTTTTGCAGTTTGCTGACAGTGTCCACCAGTATACTATATATAGCAGTACGGTAGGCCACTGCTGTGTACCTACCTCTGTGTCGTCACTCGTCATCCATTAAGTATACTATCCATCTACATTGTATACCTGTGGTGCATTTTAGACAGTTTTGCAGTTTGCTGACAGTGTCCACCAGTATACTATAAATAGCAGTACGGTAGGCCACTGCTGTGTACCTACCTCTGTGTCGTCACTCGTCATCCATTAAGTATACTATCCATCTACATTGTATACCTGTGGTGCATTTTAGACAGTTTTGCTGACAGTGTCCACCAGTATACTATATATAGCAGTACGGTAGGCCACTGCTGTGTACCTACCTCTGTGTCGTCACTCGTCATCCATTAAGTATACTATCCATCTACATTCTATACCTGTGGTGCATTTTAGACAGTTTTGCAGTTTGCTGACAGTGTCCACCAGTATACTATATATAGCAGTACGGTAGGCCACTGCTGTGTACCTACCTCTGTGTCGTCACTCGTCATCCATTAAGTATACTATCCATCTACATTGTATACCTGTGGTGCATTTTAGACAGTTTTGCAGTTTGCTGACAGTGTCCACCAGTATACTATATATAGCAGTACGGTAGGCCACTGCTGTGTACCTACCTCTGTGTCGTCACTCGTCATCCATTAAGTATACTATCCATCTACATTCTATACCTGTGGTGCATTTTAGTTTTGCACAGTAAATATAGTAGTAGGCCATTGCTATTGATACTGGCATATAATTCCACACATTAAAAAATGGAGAACAAAAATGTGGAGGTTAAAGGGAAAGATCAAGATCCACTTCCACCTCGTGCTGAAGCTGCTGCCACTAGTCATGGCCGAGACGATGAAATGCCATCAACGTCGTCTGCCAAGGCCGATGCCCAATGTCATAGTAGAGAGCATGTAAAATCCAAAACACAAAAGTTCAGTAAAATGACCCAAAAATCAAAATTAAAAGCGTCTGAGGAGAAGCGTAAACTTGCCAATATGCCATTTACGACACGGAGTGGCAAGGAACGACTGGGGCCCTGGCCTATGTTCATGGCTAGTGATTCAGCTTCACATGAGGATGGAAGCACTCATCCTCTCGCTAGAAAAAAGAAAAGACTTAAGCTGGCAAAAGCACAGTAAAGAACTGTGCGTTCTTCAAAATCACAAATCCCCAAGGAGAGTCCAATTGTGTCGGTTGCGATGCCTGACCTTCCCAACACTGGACGGGAAGAGCTTGCGCCTTCCACCATTTGCACGCCCCCTGCAAGTGCTGGAAGGAGCACCCGCAGTCCAGTTCCTGATAGTCAAATTGAAGATGTCACTGTTGAAGTACACCAGGATGAGGATATGGGTGTTGCTGGCGCTGGGGAGGAAATTGACAAGGAGGATTCTGATGGTGAGGTGGTTTGTTTAAGTCAGGCACCCGGGGAGACACCTGTTGTCCGTGGGAGGAATATGGCCCTTGACATGCCTGGTCAAAATACAAAAAATATCAGCTCTTCGGTGTGGAATTATTTCAACACAAATGCGGACAGGTGTCAAGCCGTGTGTTGCCTTTGTCAAGCTGTAATAAGTAGGGGTAAGGACGTTAACCACCTCGGAACATCCTCCCTTATCCCTTATACGTCACCTGCAGCGCATTCATCATAAGTCAGTGACAAGTTCAAAAACTTTGGGTGACAGCGGAAGCAGTCCACTGACCACTAAATCCCTTCCTCTTGTAACCAAGCTCCTGCAAACCACACCACCAACTCCCTCAGTGTCAATTTCCTCCTTACCCAGGAAAGCCAATAGTCCTGCAGGCCATGTCACTGTCAAGTCTGACGAGTCCTCTCCTGCCTGGGATTCCTCCGATGCATCCTTGAGTGTAACGCCTACTGCTGCTGGCGCTGCTGTTGTTGCTGCTGGGAGTCGATCGTCATCCCAGAGGGGAAGTCGGAAGACCACTTGTACTACTTCCAGTAAGCAATTGACTGTCCAACAGTCCTTTGCGAGGAAGATGAAATATCACAGCAGTCATCCTGCTGCAAAGCGGATAACTGAGGCCTTGGCAGCCTGGGTGGTGAGAAACGTGGTTCCGGTATCCATCGGTAATTCAGAGCCAACTAGAGACTTGATTGAGGTACTGTGTCCCCGGTACCAAATACCATCTAGGTTCCATTTCTCTAGGCAGGCGATACCGAAAATGTACACAGACCTCAGAAAAAGACTCACCAGTGTCCTAAAAAATGCAGTCGTACCCAATGTCCACTTAACCACGGACATGTGGACAAGTGGAGCAGGGCAGACTCAGGACTATATGACTGTGACAGCCCACTGGGTAGATGTATTGCCTCCCGCAGCAAGAACAGCAGCAGCGGCACCAGTAGCAGCATCTCGCAAACGCCAACTCGTTCCTAGACAGGCTACGCTTTGTATCACCGCTTTCCAGAATAGGCACACAGCTGAAAACCTCAACTGAGGAAGATCATCGCAGAATGGCTTACCCCAATTGGACTCTCCTGGGGATTTGTGACATCGGACAACGCCAGCAATATTGTGCGTGCATTACATCTGGGCAAATTCCATCACGTCCCATGTTTTGCACATACCTTGAATTTGGTGGTGCAGAATTATTTAAAAAACGACAGGGGCGTGCAAGAGATGCTGTCGGTGACCCGAAGAATTGCGGGCCACTTTCGGCATTCAGGCACCGCGTACAGAAGACTGGAGCACCACCAAACATTCCTGAACCTGCCCTGCCATCATCTGAAGCAAGAGGTGGTAACGAGGTGGAATTCAACACAATGCTTCAGAGGATGGAGGAGCAGCAAAAGGCCATTCAAGCCTATACATCTGCCCACGATATAGGCAAAGGAGGGGGAATGCACCTGACTCAAGCGCAGTGGAGAATGATTTCAACGTTGTGCAAGGTTCTGCAACCCTTTGAACTTGCCACACGTGAAGTCAGTTCAGACACTGCCAGCCTGAGTCAGGTCATTCCCCTCATCAGGCTTTTGCAGAAGAAGCTGGAGACATTGAAGGAGGAGCTAAAACAGAGCGATTCCGCTAGGCATGTGGGACTTGTGGATGGAGCCCTTAATTCGCTTAACCAGGATTCACGGGTGGTCAATCTGTTGAAATCAGAGCACTACATTTTGGCCACCGTGCTCGATCCTAAATTTAAAACCTACGTTGTATCTCTCTTTCCGGCAGACACAAGTCTGCAGAGGTTCAAAGACCTGCTGGTGAGAAAATTGTCAAGTCAAGCGGAACGTGACCCGTCACCATCTCCTCCTTCACATTCTCCCGCAACTGGGGGTGCGAGGAAAAGGCTAAGAATTCCGAGCCCACCCGCTGGCGGTGATGCAGGGCAGTCTGGAGCGAGTGCTGACATCTGGTCCGGACTGAAGGACCTGTCAACGATTACTGACATGTCGTCTACTGTCACTGCATATGATTCTCTCACCATTGAAAGAATGGTGGAGGATTATATGAGTGACCGCATCCAAGTATCAGACAGTCCGTACGTATACTGGCAGGAAAAAGAGGCAATTTGGAGGCCCTTGCACAAACTGGCTTTATTCTACCTAAGTTGCCCTCCCTCCAGTGTGTACTCCGAAAGAGTGTTTAGTGCAGCCGCTCACCTTGTCAGCAATCGGCGTACGAGGTTACTTCCAGAAAATGTGGAGAAGATGATGTTCATCAAAATTAATTATAATCAATTCCTCCGTGGAGACATTCACCAGCAGCAATTTCCTCCAGAAAGTACACGGGGACCTGAGATGGTGGATTCCAGTGGGGACGAATTAATAATCTGTGAGGAGGGGATGTACACAGTGAAAGGGGTGAGGAATCGGAGGATGATGATGAGGTGGACATCTTACCTCTGTAGAGCCAGTTTGTGCAAGGAGAGATTGATTGCTTCTTTTTTGGTGGGGGCCCAAACCAACCAGTCATTTCAGTCACAGTCGTGTGGCAGACACTGTCACTGAAATGATGGGTTCGTTAAAGTGTGCATGTCCTGTTTATACGACATAAGGGTGGGTGGGAGGGCCCAAGGACAATTCCATCCTGCACCTCTTTTTTCTTTCATTTTTCTTTGCATCATGTGCTGTTTGGGGACAATTTTTCGGAAGGGCCATCCTGTCTTGATTGACACTGCAGTGCCACTCCTAGATGGGCCAGGTGTTTGTGTCGGCCACTTGTGTCGCTTAGCTTAGTCACACAGCCACCTTGGTGCGCCTCTTTTTTTCTTTGCATCATGTGCTGTTTGGGGACAATTTTTTGGAAGGGCCATCCTGTCTTGATTGACACTGCAGTGCCACTCCTAGATGGGCCAGGTGTTTGTGTCGGCCACTTGTGTCGCTTAGCTTAGTCACACAGCCACCTTGGTGCGCCTCTTTTTTTCTTTGCATCATGTGCTGTTTGAGGAGTATTTTTTTGAAGGGCCATCCTGCCTGACACTGCAGTGCCACTCCTAGATGGGCCAGGTGTTTGTGTCGGCCACTTGTGTCGCTTAGCTTAGTCACACAGCCACCTTGGTGCGCCTCTTTTTTTCTTTGCATCATGTGCTGTTTGGGGACTATTTTTTTGAAGGGCCATCCTGCCTGACACTGCAGTGCCACTCCTAGATGGGCCAGGTGTTTGTGTCGGCCACTTGTGTCGCTTAGCTTAGCCATCCAGCGACCTCGGTGCAAATTTTAGGACTAAAAATAATATTGTGAGGTGTGAGGTGTTTAGAATAGACTGGAAATGAGTGGAAATTATGGTTATTGAGGTTAATAATACTATGGGATCAAAATGACCCCCAAATTCTATGATTTAAGCTGTTTTTTAGGTTTTTTTTTTTTAAAAACACCCGAATCCAAAACACACCCGAATCCGACAAAAAATTTTCGGTGAGGTTTTGCCAAAACGCGTCCGAATCCAAAACACGGCCGCGGAACCGAACCCAAAACCAAAACACAAAACGCGAAAAATTTCCGGTGCACATCACTAGTTATTACTGTACTGGATTATGGTGTATTTTATATAGTGCACTGTAGCACTGTATTTACTATATAGATTTATCATGGGCCCCAGCCCATGCTCTCTCTAAGAGTTAGGCAAACCAATGTGATGACAGGCCACACCCCTAAACATGGGCCCCTAACACTGCATTACCCTGGTGGGCCCTTCATACCCCAGTCCGACACTGTGTGTGACTGATCATAGATGTGCTAAATTTAGCACATCTACCATCAGGTCTGAATTAGGCCCAATGTACAAAAGTAAAATAAATAAATAAACATAACCCTATTTGAATGTCATTTCCAGAGGTAATTTACTGCCCGCACCTGTGAATCTAAGCTTGTCATATGCGGTTCTGTCTTGCTGGGCCTTGGTGTATTCTATGACAGTCTTTCTTTCTACAGCGGGGTACACTGTATTCCACAGGGAATATCATCGGGGTGTAGAGAAGGATCTTGATCCGAGGCACCAACAGGCTAAAAGCTTTGACTGTTCCCAAGATGCTCAGCGCCGCCTCCTCTATAACCCCGCCTCCGTGCACAGGAGCTCAGTTTGTAAGTTGGTGCCTGCAGTGCAGGCAGCTAACAGGCAGGGCTGCTCCAGCAGCCCTAAGAAGCGCTATTTTAAAGAAGATAGAAGACTTCAAGGGCTGCAGCAGAGACACTCTAGTGCTAGATATCATTCTGATATCTCCTGCTGCAGCTCTATCACCTCCCCCAGTGCCGCTGTATACTCCCTGGTTGCCGGGTACTTACAGCGGAGGCACACACACTGACCGAAGTTCTCCGGGATCGCGTGGCCGCACACAGGGAGGAGATAAGAGGGTCCCCCAGGCGGGACCCACTAGAAATCGCGAGCCGCCGCGGCCATTAGGAGGCGAGCCTCGCGCGCTGGCGTGGACACTGTGTTGATACAGGGACCCCAGTAGACCACCAGGGCAAGGGCACAGGTCGGACTAGGCTATAATCCATTTTTTTATGGCCCGCAGCACCCGGTGGTGAAGTCCAGCAAGGGGATAAGGCTCTGGCCTGTAGCCCCTCCCCCAGCCCCAGGCCGCCATTTAGAGAAAATGTTCCCGCCCTGGAGCTGCATCTCTCTATCTCCCTCACTCCCTGTCAGTGTTTGGGCGCCATTAAACACAGCTGCGCAGATTCTGGGACTGCTGGGTGATGCCTCCTCTGTAAAGCCGCCTGCATCATCAGCGCTGTGCATTTACAGGACACTTAAGTATTCTACATGTCGTTTAGACAGTGTTAGTTAAGAACAAGTGCATACTTCAGGGTTATTTAGTACAAGTACCCTGTGATATTCATCCAGTTTTTACTGTGCATTGATATATCTATTTATGGCCCTCATTCCAAGTTGTTCGCTCGCAAGCTGCTTTTAGCAGCATTGCACACGCTAAGCCGCCGCCTACTGGGAGTGAATCTTAGCTTAGCAAAATTGCGAACGAAAGATTCTCAAAATTGCGAATAGAAATTTCTAAGCAGTTTCTGAGTACTCTGCCACTGCGATCAGTTCAGTCAGTTTCGTTCCTGGTTTGACGTCACAAACACACTTAGCGTTCGCCCAGACACTCCCCAGTTTCTCCAGCCACTCCCGCGTTTTTCCCAGAAACGGCAGCGTTTTTTCACACACACCCATAAAACGTCCAGTTTCCGCCCAGAAACACCCACTTCCTGTCAATCACACAACGATCACCAGAATGAAGAAAAAACCTCGTAATGCCGTGAGTAAAATACCAAACTTCTTAGCAAATTTACTTGGCGCAGTCGCAGTGCGAACATTGCGCATGCGCAGTTTGCGGAAAATCGCTGCGATGCGATGAAAAAGAACGAGCGAACAACTCGGAATGAGGGCCTATATACATAGCTTTACTTAGTATTGCTAGTCCAGTGCAGTTTTATTATTTGTCATAATTCCTGCATTGTACATGTGACTGTGTGTGCATATAGCTACTGGGTGATCTCTACTCCGTGTATCTCACTCCTACTGCTATCCCTATATTCTGTAACCTGAGGGGCTCAGTGCGTCAGGGTTATTAGATAATATAGGTATTTCACAGGATATACGTATTTTGTATTTTTCTCTGTGCTTTTCAGTCACATTTTACCTCAGAAATCCTCTGTTTGTGCTGTCACACTACAAAGGGGGTTTGTGTTAGGTATTATATTTGCTGATATTGTACTGTGTCGCCCATGGTTTACGCTTTCATATCATGTCAGCTACAGGGGGAGAGGGGTCTGGGGCTGATTCCGCCATGCACGGTTATGATGTCCCGATGCATTGGAGGATACCATGGCTGCAGAGGGTTCAGGTGTTTGGGGTTCTGTACCCCCCAGTCAGTTTGTAACAATGGGGGCACATCAGGGCCCGCCTTGGGCTGCCTTTTCTAATTTACTGATTACGCTGGTAACTAGATTTGCGCCCCCTATGGGACCTCCTGTGCCTTATCAGCCTTATATGGTCCCTGCGGTTAATCCGCCATAGACAGATGCTCTCCCACTCAGTTACAGGAATTAATTAAACTCTTTGGGTAAAAGTGTTCCTGACCCTCGCCCGCATAAGACTAAACCTAAGAAGCGGGCTGTTACTTCCTCTCAATCCACACATGTTCCAGATACCTCTTCTGATGAAGATGGCGTGTATACTGCAGGGACGTGCAGTCAGGGGAGGCAGGGGAGGCAGTGCCTCCCCTGTCATTACTGATTAAAATAATATAAAGAAGATACTTATGACACATATTCTGTGTCATAAGTATATGCTTTATAGTATCCTAATCGTCCCAGTCCATTGTAAAGTGTTTGGGAGGCACCGATCGTGGTGCCTCCCTGTCAGATAGGGAAAGATATGGGAGCGGGGGGCGGGTGCGGGCGGGGCCTAGCAATGGGCATTAAAAGCCCATTGAAAATACATGGGAAAGCGGCACCATTAGTGGTGCCGCTTTCACACAGGGACGTGCTTTCAACCTATGAAAGCACGTCCCCTGTCAGTCAGGCCACAGTGATTGGCCAGCGGATCCGTCACTGGATCCGCTGTCAATCACTGTCTGTTGTGGGTGCGGCGGAGGTGCGGGCGTCGGCGGGGGTGCGGGCGGCGCTGGTGCGGGCGGCGTGGTTGCGGCGGTGCAGGCGGCGTGAATGCGGGCGGCGGTGCAGAGTTTGAGCAGCGGAGCGGTAACCCATTTCAAAAATGGCGCCTCAGCGTCATTTTTGAAATTGAAGATGGCCGCCGCGAGCCAATCACGGCTCGCCGCGTCATCGCTCCGTCCCCTCTGGCTGACTTATATAAGTCAGCGCGAGGGAGCGGCTGTCAGTCCGACGGCGGAGGAGGAGCGGAGAAGAGCTCCTGAAGGTTGAAGACGTCGGAAGTCCTGGATGGGCGGCGGCTATGCAAAAGAGCTTAGCAGCCGCCGCCCACCAGGTTAAGACGCTGGAAGCCCTGGGGAAGGCGGCGGCCATGCAAAAGAGCTTTATGGCCGCTGCCTCCCAGGTGAAGACTTCAGAGAAAGACGCTGGAAGCCCTGGGGAGGTGGCGCCCCCCCAGGTGAAGACGCCTGAAGCCCTGGGGAAGCGACGGCCATGCAAAAGAGCTTAAAGGCCGCCGCCCTCAGGTGAAGACCCTGTGCAATAAAACTTATTTTTTAAGACTGTGTAGTGTTTTTATTTTAATATTTTCTTTACAGGTGGACTACAGGTGCCAGCGGGCCCTTTATGTCCGGGCATGCTGGCACTTGTGGTTCTCCAAGTGCCAGCATGCTGGGGCAGGCTTGCTGGGACCTGTAGGCCACCTGTAAAGAACAATATTACTATTCTTTACAGGCGGACTACAGGTGCCAGCGGGCCCATTATGTCCGGGCATGCTTGCACTTGTGGTTTTCCAAGTGCCAGCATGCTGGGGCAGGCTTGCTGGGACCTGTAGGCCACCTGTAAAGAACAATTTTAACAATGAACCCCGCACCCACCGCCACCAGGGGTTGCGGGGCATAGCACTGGGCTATCAGCCCAGTGCTGGTTATTGCTCGGGAGGGGGACCCCATGTTTATTTTTTGGGGTCCCCACTTCCGAGGAATTCCAGCCCTGGGCTGACTAGCTTGGGGGGGGTAGATTAATGCTATGGCAGGGGGACCCCATACCGAGTGTCTCCCCTGCTATGGCATTACCCCCCCCTGGCTGGTTCTGCCTGGTGCTGGTTTTGAATAAAGGGGGAAGGCTACCTTTTTTTTTTCTTCCCCTCTATGGGGGGGGGGGAATGTTAGCTGCTTGTGCCTCCCCAGCCACTGACCTCACCGCACACGCCACTGGTATACTGACCCCTCAGACTCATGACGTTTCTGATGGGGAATCTGTTTCACAGGTGGCTGTTCCTGATTTATTAGAAGCTATCAGGCTCATTCTTCAGACTGATGATGATCCTGAGCCTGCTACTACATCTAAGAAACCAGACAGGTTCAAACGTCAGAAGGTTACTAAATTAGTTTTACCTCATTCTGACCACTTGGTTGACATACGTCAGGAATCCTGGGAAAACCCAGGAAAGAAATTCACCCCGCACAAGAAGATGCTAGCCTGCTAGCCCCTTGCGGCAGAATTGAGTAAAAATTGGGAACTGTCACCGCCAGTGGATTCTCAAGGAACCGACGGATAAGCGGGTGGAGGGCTGCTTAAAAGCTATCTTTACCCTTGCAGGGGCTGCACATAGGCCCACCACTGCGGCTATTTGGGCTGCAGAAGCTATTGAGGTGTGGGCTCAAGAAATAGAGGCTGAGTTTAAATCCAATTTTTCTGAACATGCCAGACAATGTCTCTCTTATATTGTCACGGCATCTCATTACATTAAAGAAGCAGCTTCAGATGCAGGTGTGCTGGTGACTAAGGCTGCTACGACATCCATTTTGGCTCGCCGTATTCTCTGGTTGCAGTCCTGGTCAGTAGACTCTAAGAAAACCCTGGAGGTGCTCCCGTTTAAAGGAAACATCCTCTTTGGTGAGGATCTCAACCAGGGCCGGTGCTAGGGTGTTTCCCTGCAAATGATAAATTTGCGCCCTCCCATACATAAAAAGGAGCGTGCACCGCAAAAAGGGTATGATCTCACAAGGAAGGGGCATGGTCACACAACAGTACACCGAATTGAAATGATGCCACACAGTAGAACAAGCTTATTCCCATTAAACCACACGTAGTGCCCCTTATTCACGTTACGTCACACAGTAGTGGTCTTTAGTCATGTTATGTCACACAGTAGTGCCCCCTTATACTTGTTATGCTACACAGTAGTACTCCTTATACACAATGCCACAGTAGACCCCCTTCACACATTAGCACTCCTGGACTCCACTTTCCAAGTGTGAAAAGGAGCTTTATTTAACAACGTTTCAGGTTGCCCCCCCTCCTTATGAGGACACACCGAACCAGGACATGTGATGATGGGGGGTGAAGCACCCCGAAACGTTGAATAAAGATCCTTTTCACACTTGGAAAGTGGAGTCCAGGTGTGCTACCTTTCTGTACATGGATGTAGATGGGGCTGGCTAGCTCATAGGGAAGCACCCTGGCAAGAACATACTACAATGCCATTTTTGGAGTGCCGGATTTGTGTTATATATATAAAACTCTGGACCCCGGTGCCTTCAGCTCCAATGGTATCACACATATGCACCTCGACAAAGGGGCTGTTGTGCCCCGAAACGTTAGAGCTTTCATGCTGCTATTTTGAAATCTAAATTGACTCACTTAAATCTGAGTGCCGCGGTATGTTTTCTGCTGTATATATATATATATATATATATATATATATATATAAAACCAGATACAGTACAGTGGCACTCTTAAGGCTTTACTGCAAGCAGGTAAATATAGGTGACTAGCACCAGCCGCTAATAAATGGCTGTCACTAGGTGCCTGCCCTGCCCCCCCCCCCCCCCTCCTTGTGCCTTGATGCTGGCTTTTGGCGTCAGAAGTGACTGATGGAGGACGAGCCCCGGACTGCTCTGTGCCACCGCATACCCACGAGAAGCACAGCAACTGAGCGCAGGGCTGGAAGCATACAGCCGCGTGTCCACACACCACTTTGATCACTTCCACCTCCAACCCAGAGAGCACAGATTGGCTGGCCGCAGACACATGGGCGTCCTAAGCCTGGCTGTGAATGTCACCGCAGCAACAAAGTAAAGGGAATGACTCCACCCCCATACTAAGCCCCGCCTCCTGGTGTCTGCATTATTCTGTGTAGACTGTACTGGGTGAACTCCAAGTGTGACTGCCGTCTCTACTACAAAGCAGAGCTCTGTCAGAGCTCTCTGTCACTGAGGAGCTGCCACGCATGTACAGCAGATCCGAATGCGGCTGCGGCAGTCAGCAGACACGGAGACCGATCTGTCTCCGTCTTAAAAAAAACAAACCCTGACACAGAAACCGTGCGGCGTGCAACACGCTGCCCGCACCGCTGCCTGGCTGCCATCCAGTATGACAGGCGCACTCGGCAGCAGCGGGGATGCAGAGCAGGGTGAGCGCCTCTTCAGTCTGGCGCCTCCTTGTACTGCATCCCTTTGCTGAGCAGGTAGCGCCGGCACTGATCTCAACCAGATTGTCGCTGACTTGGTGTCTGCCAAGACTGCATGTCTACCTAGTACTACTCCTTCGGCCCTGAAGGCTAAGAGTACTTCCTTTCGTTCCTTTTGCCCTCCGGGTAAAGCAAAGGGTCAGGCTTATCCAATACAGTCTCACACTTCCAAAACCACCAAGCCCAAGCCTAAACGGGCATGGGCTGCCCGTCAGCCTGCTTCCAAATCTGACAAGCCTGCAGCATGATGGGGAGGGCCTCCCCCTGGGGGATCCCAGGGTGGGGGGCAGACTTCTACAGTTCACCCAGGTATGGTTGCAGACCACTTCAGATGCTTGGGTACGGGAAGTCGTCACTCACGGATACGACTTCCTGGAGGGTGTAAGGTTATAAATACGGAGGGGGATGCTGAGTCTCTTCAGAACGACTTAACTAAACTGGAAGCATGGGCAGCAAAATGGAGAATGAGATTCAACACAGACAAGTGTAAGGTAATGCACTGTGGGGGCAAGACCAAAAATAACACCTACATACTAAATGGGGTAATATTAGGGGATTCTGTACTGGAAAAAGACTTAGGGGTTCACATAGATAACAAACTAAGCAGCAGTACCCAAAGTAGGAGTGCAGCAAAGAAGGCTAATAAGATATTAGCATGCATAAAATGGGGAATTGATGCAAGGGCCGAGAGTATTATACTCCCATTATATAAATCACTAGTGAGGCCTCATCTTGAATACTGTGTGCAATTTTGGGCACCATATTACAAAAAGGATATCCTGGAGCTAGAAAAGGTTCAGAGGCGGGCGACCAAACTAATCAAGGGCATGAAGACGCTGGAATACAAGGAAAGGCTTGCAAGGCTAGGCATGTTTACATTGAAAAAGAGGAGACTAAGAGGGGACATGATCAACATCTAAAAATATATAAGGGGTCAATACACAGAGCTTGGGAGGGACCTGTTTTCTATAAGATCAGCACAGAGGACACGTGGTCACTCGCTTAGGTCAGAGGAGAGGAGTTTCCGCACATTGAGGCGAAAAGGGTTTTTCACAGTAAGGACAATACGTGTTTGGAATTCCCTGTCTGAGAGAGTAGTAACTGCGGACTCAGTCAATACCTTTAAGAATGGGTTAGATAAATTCCTATTGGATAAAGATATTCAGGGTTATGGTGCGTAGGCACGCATTATAGTTAATATAACTAGTCCTAACATAAAAATAAGTAGTCCTATAATAAGACCATAGGAGACCACAAATAGGTTGGTCTCGATGGACAATTGTCTTTTTTCAACCTTAGTTACTATGTTACTATGTTATATCCTTCAAGACACGTCCCCCTCCTCGCTGTTGCCTGACGGACATCCCTTCGGATCAGGTGAAGGCAACAATTCTCCGTTTAGTAGTACATTCCGTCCTGGACACAGAAGTGGTAGTGCCAGTGCCTCTGACTCAGAGGGGCAAGGGGTACTATTCAACGCTGTTCCTAGTTCCCAAACCGAATGGTTCCTCCCGGCCCATTCTCAACCTCAAATCTTTGAACAAGTTTGTGAGGGTCTCCAAATTTTGTATGGAGACCCTTCGTTCTATTGTCCTGGCGTTGGAACTAGGGGACTATATGGTATCCCTGGATATACAGGATGCTTACTTGCATATCCCTATTGCCATGTCACATCAGCAATACCTGCGATTTGCTATTGGAAATCTTCATTACCAATTCAGGGCCTTACCGTTTGGTCTGACCATGGCTCTGCAAATTTTCACCAAGGTCATGGCAGTTATGACGGCTTCACTCCGTCGTCGGGGCATCCGGATCCTGCCGTATCTGGACGATCTGCTGATCCTGGCCAATTCCCCAGAAGTTCTCCTCCATCATTTGGATCTGACGGTCCAGTTCCTGCAAGCCCACGGGTGGCTCATCAACTGGAAGAAATCATCCCTGGTCCCTGCTCAGAGCACGGTGCACCTGGGAGCGT
This sequence comes from Pseudophryne corroboree, assembly GCF_028390025.1. Classification (NCBI taxonomy): domain Eukaryota; kingdom Metazoa; phylum Chordata; class Amphibia; order Anura; family Myobatrachidae; genus Pseudophryne; species Pseudophryne corroboree. The sequence continues at coordinate 874,341,246 of NC_086445.1, forward strand.
TTTGGACACACACAACCAGAGGTTGTTTTTGTCACAGGAGAAAGTCCTGAAGCTTCAGGACAAGATACGTTGCTTCCTTTCTCGTCCACGTGTGTCGATACACTCGGCGATGCAAGTCCAAGGCCTCATGGTGTCGGCTTTCGACATGGTGCAGTATGCTCAATTTCATTCCCGCCCTTTACAGAAACTGATTCCTGCCAAGTGGGACGGCCTGCCTCACCGGATCAGGTCTCAAATGATCTCCTTGTCTCCGGAGGTTCATCTGTCACTGACGTGGTGGCTGCAGGACCATCAATTGAGGAAGGGTCGTCCTTTCTGGATCTCCAACTGGGTTCTTCTAACAACGGATGCCAGTCTGAGGGGTTGGGATGCAGTGTTGGAGCAACACTCTCTTCAGGGTCGGTGGACCAGGGAGGAGTCTCTCCTCCCGATAAACATTCTAGAATTGCGGGCAGTGTTCAATGCTCTGAAACTGGCCCGGCATCTGGTACTGAACAGGCCTGTTCAAGTACAGTCAGACAAAGCTACCACTGTGGCGTACATAAATCATCAAGGCGGCACTCGAATTCGCATGGCAATGATGGAAGTGTCAAAGATTCTTCAATGGGCTGAATGCCATCTGCCAGCAATGGGGGTCATTCCGAGTTGATCGCTAGCTGCCGTTGTTCGCAGCGCAGCGATCAGGCAAAAAATTGGCAATTCTGTGCATGCGTATGGGGTGCACTGCGCACGCACGTCGTACTTTCACATAAGCCAATGTAGTTTTGCACAAGATTTAGCAACGCTTTTCAGTCGCACTGCTGACCGCAGAGTGATTGACAGGAAAGTGGGTGTTTCTGGGTGGTAACTGACCGTTTTCAGGGAGTGTGTGAAAAAACGCAGGCGTGTCAGATAAAAACGCAGGAGTGGCTGGGGAAACGTAGGCGTGGCTGGCTGAACGCAGGGCGTGTTTGTGACATCAAAACAGGAACTAAACATTCTGATGTGATCGCTAGCTAGGAGTAAGTCTCGAGCTACTCAGAAACTGCACAATCTTTTTTTTTAGCACCGCTGCGATCCTTTTGTTCGCACTTCTGCTAAGATAAGATTTACTCCCAGAGGGCAGCGGCTTAGCGTTTGCCCTGCTGCTAAAATCAGCTAGCGAGTGATCAACTCGGAATGAGGGCCAATATCGGCAGTGTTAATTCCGGGAGTCCTCAACTGGGAAGTGGACTTCCTCAGTCGTCAGGACGTACGGAGAGTGGAGCCTTCATCCAGAAGTATTTCAACTCCTAGTGGACAAGTGGGGCCTACCAGATATAGACCTGATGGCGTCTCGACACAATCACAAGGTTCCGGTCTTCGGAACAAGAACAAAGGATCCTCAAGCGGCGTTCGTGGATGCACTGGCAATTCCATGGAACTTTCAGCTGCCATACGTGTTCCCTCCGGTGTCACTTCTACCCAGGGTGATAAGGAAGTTCAAGCAAGAAGGAGGATACTAGTTCTAATCACTCCAGCGTGGCCCAGACGGCATTGGTTCTCAGACCTGCAGGGTCTCTTGATAGAGCATCCTCTTCTGCTTCCGCAATGTCCAGACCTCCTCGTTCAGGGCCCTTGTGTAAACCAAGATTTGGCCAGACTGGCTTTGACGGCGTGGCTCTTGAAGCTTCCGTACTGAGGGTCAGGGCTTTTTCTGAGGTAGTAATTCAAACTATGTTGAAGGCCCGTAAGCCAGCTTCTGCTCGGATTTACCATAGGGTCTGGAATTCTTACTTTGCTTGGTGCGCATCTAACAATCATGACGTTTACAAGTTTAGTACGGCCAAACTTTTGACCTTATTACAACAGGGCCTGGACTTGGGCCTTCGGCTGGCCTCCCTCAAGGTTCATATTTCTGCCTTGTCGGTATGGTTTCAGAGAAAAATTGCGACTCTGCCTGATGTTCATACATTCACTCAGGGTGTTTTACGGATTCAACCTCCCTATGTCCCACCTGTGGCTCCTTGGGATTTGTCGGTGGTTCTGGAGGCTTTGCAAGAGTCTCCGTTTGAACCTCTTGAATCTGCGGACCTTAAGTGGCTTTCCCTCAAGGTCTTGTTTCTGCTGGCTATTGCCTCTGCTACACGGGTTTCAGATTTGGGTGCCTTGTCTTGCATGTCCCCCTATCTGATTTTTCACCGAGACCGGACGGTTCTTCGAACGCGCCCTGGTTATCTACCTAAGGCGGTGTCTTCTTTCCACCTTAACCAGGAGATTGTGGTTCCGGCCTTTGTCTCTACGGATTTATCTTCCAAAGAGTGGTCTTTGGATGTGGTACGGGCTCTCCGTATCTATGTGAAGAGAACAGCCTCCGTTAGGAAGTCTGATTCTCTCTTTGTACTGTTTGGTTTTCACAAACGTGGCTGGCCTGCTAACAAGCAGACCTTGGCCAGATGGATTAGAATGGTGATTGCACATGCTTATGTACAGGCTGGTCTTCCAGCTCCTGCTACCATCAAAGCCCATTCTACTCGGTCTGTTGGACCTTCTTGGATGGCCTGCCATGGTGCGACTCGTGAACAATTGTGCAAGGCAGGTACGTGGTCCTCAGTGAACACGTTCATAAGGTTCTATGCCTTCGATACTTCCGCCTCCCAGGATGCTTCCTTTGGACGCCGGGTTCTTGTGCCCGCTACAGTGCGTCCCCTCCCATGAGGAATTGCTTTAGGACATCCCCGATGTTATTCCCTGTGGAATACAGTGTATCCCGCTGCAGAAAAGGAGATTTATGGTAAGAACTTACCTTTGTTTAATCTTTTTCTGCGAGGTACACTGGATTCCACAGGGCGCCCACCCTGACGCACTTAGCTTCTTTGGGTTGGTATGGCATTAGCCGCTGATACCTTCTCCTGTTGTGAGAATGTGGTGTTTGTGGCTACTAACAGTTGTCGTCTCTTTTACCTGCTACTGCATTGGACTGGTTAACAAAACTGAGCTCCTGTGCACGGAGGTGGGGTTATAGAGGAGGCGGCGCTGACCATCTTGGGAACAGTCAAAGATTTTAGCCTGTTGGTGGCTCGGATCAAGATCCTACTCTACACCCCGATGTTATTCCCTGATGGAATCCAGTGTGCCTCACAGAAAGAGATTTATCAAAGGTAAGTTCTTACCATAAATCTTCTTTTTCCATCCACATACAACACGTTTTGATTAATAATGTAAAGCTCAGTTTGCAGAGAAAAGGTGGCATTGGAAACAAAAAAAGCATTCTCTCTTTTCTTGTGCTTTTGGAACAAACTGTTCTATCAAGATGCCTGCTCCCTGGCAACTGGTTGTATATTTTAGTGATGTGCACCAGAAATTTTTCGGGTTTTGTGTATTGGTTTTGGATTCGGTTCCGCGGCCGTGTTTTGGATTCAGACGCGTTTTGGCAAAACCTCACCGAAAATTTTTTGCCGGATTCGGGTGTGTTTTGGATTCGGGTATTTTTTTCAAAAACCCCTAAAAAACAGCTTAAATCATAGAATTTGGGGGTCATTTTGATCCCATAGTATTATTAACCTCAATTACCATAATTTCCACTCATTTCCAGTCTATTCTGAACACCTCACACCTCACAATATTATTTTTAGTCCTACAATTTGCACCAAGGTCGCTGGATGACTAAGCTAAGCGACCCAAGTGGCCGACACAAACACCTGGCCCATCTAGGAGTGGCACTGCAGTGTCAGACAGGATGGCCGATTTAAAAAATAGTCCCCAAACAGCACATGATGCAAAGAAAAAAAGAGGCGCACCAAGGTGGCTGTTTGACTAAGCTAAGCGACACAAGTGGCCGACACAAACACCTGGCCATCTAGGAGTGGCACTGCAGTGTCAATCAAGACAGGATGGCACTTCCAAAAAATTGTCCCCAAACAGCACATGATGCAAAGAAAAAAAGAGGCGCACCAAGGTGGCTGTGTGACTAAGCTAAGCGACACAAGTGTCTGACACAAACACCTGGCCCATCTAGGAGTGGCACTGCAGTGTCAATCAAGACAGGATGGCACTTCCAAAAAATTGTCCCCAAACAGCACATGATGCAAAGAAAAAAAGAGGCGCACCAAGGTGGCTGTGTGACTAAGCTAAGCGACACAAGTGGCCGACACAAACACCTGGCCCATCTAGGAGTGGCACTGCAGTGTCAATCAAGACAGGATGGCCCTTCCAAAAAATTGTCCCAAACAGCACACGATGCAAAGAAAAAAAGAGGCGCACCAAGGTCGCTGTGTGACTAAGCTAAGCGACACAAGTGGCCGACACAAACACCTGGCACATCTAGGAGTGGCACTGCAGTGTCAGGCAGGATGGCACTTCCAAAAAATTGTCCCCAAACAGCACATGATGCAAAGAAAAAAAGAGGCGCACCAAGGTGGCTGTGTGACTAAGCTAAGCGACACAAGTGTCCGACACAAACACCTGGCCCATCTAGGAGTGGCACTGCAGTGTCAATCAAGACAGGATGGCACTTCCAAAAAATAGTCCCCAAACAGCACATGATGCAAAGAAAAATGAAAGAAAAAAGAGGTGCAAGATGGAATTGTCCTTGGGCCCTCCCACCCACCCTTATGTTGTATAAACAGGACATGCACACTTTAACGAACCCATCATTTCAGCGACAGGGTCTGCCACACGACTGTGACTGAAATGACTGGTTGGTTTGGGCCCCCACCAAAAAAGAAGCAATCAATCTCTCCTTGCGCAAACTGGCTCTACAGAGGCAAGATGTCCACCTCATCATCATCCTCCGATTCCTCACCCCTTTCACTGTGTACATCCCCCTCCTCACAGATTATTAATTCGTCCCCACTGGAATCCACCATCTCAGGTCCCCGTGTACTTTCTGGAGGCAATTGCTGCTGGTGAATGTCTCCACGGAGGAATTGATTAGAATTCATTTTGATGAACATCATCTTCTCCACATTTTCTGGAAGTAACATCGTACGCCGATTGCTGACAAGGTGAGCGGCAGCACTAAACACTCTTTCGGAGTACACACTGGAGGGAGGGCAACTTAGGTAGAATAAAGCCAGTTTGTGCAAGGGCCTCCAAATTGCCTCTTTTTCCTGCCAGTATACGTACGGACTGTCTGACGTGCCTACTTGGATGCGGTCACTCATATAATCCTCCACCATTCTTTCCATGGTGAGAGAATCATATGCAGTGACAGTAGACGACATGTCAGTTATCATTGGCAGGTCCTTCAGTCCGGACCAGATGTCAGCACTCGCTCCAGACTGCCCTGCATCACCGCCAGCGGGTGGGCTAGGAATTCTTAGCCTTTTCCTCGCACCCCCAGTTGCGGGAGAATGTGAAGGAGGAGCTGTTGACGGGTCACGTTCCGCTTGACTTGACAATTTTCTCACCAGCAGGTCTTTGAACCTCTGCAGACTTGTGTCTGCCGGAAAGAGAGATACAACGTAGGTTTTAAATCTAGGATCGAGCACGGTGGCCAAAATGTAGTGCTCTGATTTCAACAGATTGACCACCCGTGAATCCTGGTTAAGCGAATTAAGGGCTCCATCTACAAGTCCCATATGCCTAGCGGAATCGCTCTGTTTTAGCTCCTCCTTCAATGTCTCCAGCTTCTTCTGCAAAAGCCTGATGAGGGGAATGACCTGACTCAGGCTGGCAGTTTCGGCGGCCTACCACACTCATAATTTTGCAATGGTGTAGACTTTAATCAGAAAGATATTTAGAATCGACCTCCACTGGCACCCTCGTATAATGAGGTTATCAGAATTAAATTAAATTCAAGTGTCAGTGTTGGTCGCTAGGAAGCACAGAAAGTGTATATAATCCATCTAGCTAGCATTGTGTCTAATTGATTAACATGTGCTGTTGTCATTAGCAACAGTACTGTGTGGTCGCCAGCAGGTTACCAGCCAATGTGTTAGACTCAGCACGCAATTTGTCAATATAACATTATTATTTCAGCAACATTGCTCTGTTAAGTCGATCAATAGTACATATATGTGAATGTTATATTCCGGTTATTAGTGACTAGGTGTAGATCTGCTAGCCCTCGTGTATAAATCAGTGACACGTAAAGGAAGGGAACTGGCTAACATATCCTGATACATTGCATTTAAGCATAGCTGTAACCTAAAGGAAGAATACTATAGTAGCGAATACTTATCCTGTGTCACAAGACAGTAAACAGAGGTTGCTACATTATTCTAATGTTACAAGTCAGAGATATGCAAAGCAAGGGAACTGGCTCTCACACCCTGATACAATATATCTAATCACAGGTGGAGTCTGAGATAGAAATCAATGTAACGCATATTTTCCTGCTTCATAGCACAGGAAATACAGGCTGCCACAGCATCTTAGTGAGAGCATTAGTGTATTCAGAGACACTGGTAATCGTGAGACTGATTAGTCTATTACTCATATTAATTCAGGATAGTATTAACTTCCCCTGAATAATAAAATATTTTTCATCATAAAGATATCTATCCCTGTCTTTCTCACTAAACATTGGTGATATAGAATATGAGATGAATGTGTGCAATATATTAAAGTAATGAATATTAAAGATTTATTACACATGTGAATACACAGACAAACACACATCATATTTACAGCAGCAATTTATTGTGACAGAAGAGTCTCCACATTTGAACCTGTTAACATATGGCGTCCATAAATACAACGTTTATTCCAAACTTGTAATATCATTATATGCAATACATAGAACAATTCCCTGAATGCTACCATTGGCCCTTTGCATGATCAAAGTTTCATTACATCAGGGGATGTTGTTAGTCAATATATTCTAGACTCTCAGGTGCTACATAAGTAACTCTATTCCTACACCTTGCTAGAGTAATAGTGGAAGTACCGCTTTTTAAATCTTTCCACATCTATATTTTCTCTTTTCACGTTTATGTTTGTATGTAATAATTTTAACCTCTATGTTTTGCTGTGTAATCCCCATATAAAGGGGGCATTTTAGAAGGTGAAGCAATAAAAGCTAAGTTTTAAAGAAATTAAAATTAATACAAATTTCACTTGTGCGCCCAACCTAGCAACTACTTTTGGTTTATTTTTCTGTTCAGGCTGGCAGTGTCTGAACTGACTTCACGTGTGGCAAGTTCAAAGGGTTGCAGAACCTTGCGCAACGTTGAAATCATTCTCCACTGTGCTTGAGTCAGGTGCATTCCCCCTCCTTTGCCTATATCGTGGGCAGATGTATAGGCTTGAATGGCCTTTTGCTGCTCCTCCATCGTCTGAAGCATATAGAGGGTAGAATTCCACCTCGTTACCACCTCTTGCTTCAGATGATGGCAGGGCAGGTTCAGGAATGTTTGGTGGTGCTCCAGTCTTCTGTACGCGGTGCCTGAATGCCGAAAGTGGCCCGCAATTTTTCGGGCCACCGACAGCATCTCTTGCACGCCCCTGTCGTTTTTTAAATAATTCTGCACCACCAAATTCAATGTATGTGCAAAACATGGGACGTGCTGGAATTTGCCCAGATGTAATGCACGCACAATATTGCTGGCGTTGTCCGATGTCACAAAACCCCAGGAAAGTCCAATTGGGGAAGCCATTCTGTGATGATCTTCCTCAGTTGCCGTAAGAGGTTGTCAGCTGTGTGCCTATTCTGGAAAGCGGTGATACAAAGCGTAGCCTGCCTAGGAACGAGTTGGCGTTTGCGAGATGCTGCTACTGGTGCCGCCGCTGCTGTTCTTGCTGCGGGAGGCAATACATCTACCCAATGGGCTGTCACAGTCCTATAGTCCTGAGTCTGCCCTGCTCCACTTGTCCACATGTCCGTGGTTAAGTGGACATTGGGTACAACTGCATTTTTTAGGACACTGGTGAGTCTTTTTCTGAGGTCTGTGTACATTTTCGGTATCGCCTGCCTAGAGAAATGGAACCTAGATGGTATTTAGTACCGGGGACACAGTACCTCAATCAAATCTATAGTTGCCTCTGAATTAACGATGGATACCGGAACCACGTTTGTCACCGCCCAGGCTGCCAAGGCCTGAGTTATCTGCTTTGCAGCAGGATGACTGCTGTGATAATTCATCTTCCTCGCAAAGGACTGTTGGACAGTCAATTGCTTACTGGAAGTAGTACAAGTGGTCTTCCGACTTCCCCTCTTGGATGACGATCGACTCCCAGCAGCAACAACAGCAGCGCCAGCAGCAGTAGGCGTTACACTCAAGGATGCATCGGAGGAATCCCAGGCAGGAGAGGACTCGTCAGACTTGACAGTGACATGGCCTGCAGGACTATTGGCTTTCCTGGGTAAGGAGGAAATTGACACTGAGGGAGTTGGTGGTGTGGTTTGCAGGAGCTTGGTTACAAGAGGAAGGGATTTAGTGGTCAGTGGACTGCTTCCGCTGTCACCCAAAGTTTTTGAACTTGTCACTGACTTATGATGAATGCGCTGCAGGTGACGTATAAGGGAGGATGTTCCGAGGTGGTTAACGTCCTTACCCCTACTTATTACAGCCTGACAAAGGCAACACACGGCTTGACACCTGTTGTCCGCATTTGTGTTGAAATAATTCCACACCGAAGAGCTGATTTTTTTTGTATTTTGACCAGGCATGTCAATGGCCATATTCCTCCCACGGACAACAGGTGTCTCCCCGGGTGCCTGACTTAAACAAACCACCTCACCATCAGAATCCTCCTTGTCAATTTCCTCCCCAGCGCCAGCAACACCCATATCCTCATCCTGGTGTACTTCAACAGTGACATCTTCAATTTGACTATCAGGAACTGGACTGCGGGTGCTCCTTCCAGCACTTGCAGGGGGCGTGCAAATGGTGGAAGGCGCAAGCTCTTCCCGTCCAGTGTTGGGAAGGTCAGGCATCGCAACCGACACATTTGGACTCTCCTTGGGGATTTATGATTTAGAAGAACGCACAGTTCTTTGCTGTGCTTTTGCCAGCTTAAGTCTTTTCTTTTTTCTAGCGAGAGGATGAGTGCTTCCATCCTCATGTGAAGCTGAACCACTAGCCATGAACATAGGCCAGGGCCTCAGCCGTTCCTTGCCACTCCGTGTCATAAATGGCATATTGGCAAGTTTACGCTTCTCCTCAGACGCTTTTAATTTAGATTTTTGGGTCATTTTACTGAACTTTTGTGTTTTGGATTTTACATGCTCTCTACTATGACATTGGGCATCGGCCTTGGCAGACGACGTTGATGGCATTTCATCATCTCGGCCATGACTAGTGGCAGCAGCTTCAGCACGAGGTGGAAGTGGATCTTGATCTTTCCCTATTTTAACCTCCACATTTTTGTTCTCCATTTTTTAATGTGTGGAATTATATGCCAGTATCAATAGCAATGGCCTACTACTATATTTAATGCGCACAACTGAAATGCACCACAGGTATAGAATGTAGATGGATAGTATACTTAATGGATGACGACACAGAGGTAGGTACAGCAGTGGCCTACCGTACTGCTATATATAGTATACTGGTGGACACTGTCAGCAAACTGCAAAACTAAAATGCACCACAGGTATAGAATGTAGATGGATAGTATACTTAATGGATGACGAGTGACGACACAGAGGTAGGTACAGCAGTGGCCTACCGTACTGCTATATATAGTATACTGGTGGACACTGTCAGCAAACTGCAAAACTAAAGTGCACCACAGGTATAGAATGTAGATGGATAGTATACTTAATGGATGACGACACAGAGGTAGGTACAGCAGTGGCCTACCGTACTGCTATATATAGTATACTTGTGGACACTGTCAGCAAACTGCAAAACTAAAATGCACCACAGGTATAGAATGTAGATGGATAGTATACTTAATGGATGACGAGTGACGACACAGAGGTAGGTACAGCAGTGGCCTACCGTACTGCTATATATAGTATACTGGTGGACACTGTCAGCAAACTGCAAAACTAAAATGCACCACAGGTATAGAATGTAGATGGATAGTATACTTAATGGATGACGAGTGACGACACATAGGTAGGTACAGCAGTGGCCTACCGTACTGCTATATATAGTATACTGGTGGACACTGTCAGCAAACTGCAAAACTAAAATGCACCACAGGTATAGAATGTAGATGGATAGTATACTTAATGGATGACGAGTGACGACACAGAGGTAGGTACAGCAGTGGCCTACCATACTGCTATATATAGTATACTGGTGGACACTGTGTCAGCAAACTGCAAAACTAAAATGCACCACAGGTATAGAATGTAGATGGATAGTATACTTAATGGATGACGAGTGACGACACAGAGGTAGGTACAGCAGTGGCCTACCGTACTGCTATACATAGTATACTGGTGGACACTGTGTCAGCAAACTGCAAAACTAAAATGCACCACAGGTATAGAATGTAGATGGATAGTATACTTAATGGATGACGACACAGAGGTAGGTACAGCAGTGCACTCTGCACTGTACTCCTCCTATATAATATTAATTATACTGGTGGTCCCCAGTCCCCACAATAAAGCAGCACACTGAGCACAGATATGGAGTGTTTTTCAGGCAGACAACGTATACTGGTGGTCACTGTCAGCAAAACTCTGCACTGTACTCCTGCTATAGCTGCTCCCCAGTCCCCACAATTAAGCAGTGTGAGCACTCAGCACAGATATATTATGCAGCACACTGAGCACAGATATGGTATATGGAGCGTTTTTTTCAGGCAGAGAACGGATAAAAACTGGTGGTCACTTATCAGCAAAACTCTGCACTGTACTCCTCCTAACAGCTGCTCCCCAGTCCTCCCCACAATTAAGCAATAAACCAATCAACTTCTACAATAAACGGAGAGGACGCCAGCCACGTCCTCTCCCTATCATCTCCAATGCACGAGTGAAAATGGCGGCGACGCGCGGCTGCTTATATAGAATCCGAATCTCGCGAGAATCCGACAGCGGGATGATGGAGTTCGGGCGCGCTCGGGATCTTCCACTTTTATGCATTTAGGGAGACATTTGGACTGATAGCGTAGGTTTGTACACACCCTCCGCAGTATAGGCCCTTAAACATTGTCAGTCCCAGGTCCATGTGGCCTTTATGGGGCCATACATCTGCCACTGATTGCAGCAATTCCCTGTTTTGACGATGGCTGGTTCAGGCGATCGGAGTAATCCAACACATGATTATCAATGCCGCCGATCGCCAAGGTGGATCGGATAGGCAGAACTGGGAATCTGGGCCGTAGATGTATGGCCCACATTAATCCAGCCCTGCGGAGAAGGATCTTCTGATCCCTCTCCAGCAGCCTCCATTTTGCACTTTTCATATGGCACCACTATGAGGAAGTATAATTTTATATCCTTCTAGATGTCTTAATGTGGCAACTGTAGTGGGTTTCTGAGAACTGGAGAGGAGTACCCCGAGAAGGGGCTCTGTGGTGTCATCTGAGGCTGTCACAACTGCAAATGGGGTTATATTGGGCTGCATGAAGCTACACAATGCCATATTGGAGTGCTAAATTTAATATACTGTGAGCAGATCGGGGTAATGATACTGGGGGTCATTCCGAGTTGTTCGCTCGTTGCCGATTTTCGCTACGCTGCGATTTGTTGTAAATTGCTCATGCGCAAGGCACGCAGGGCGCATGCGCTTAGTTATTTAACTAAAAACTTAGCAGATTTGCTGTGGATTCTGCTGCGCTTTTCAGTCACTCTGCTGATCGGTAAATGATTGACAGAAAAGGGGCGTTTCTGGGTGGTAACTGAGCGTCTTCCGGGAGTGTGCTAAAAAACGCAGGCGTGTCAAGGAAAAACGCGGGAGTGTCTGGAGAAACGGGGGAGTGGCTGGACGAACGCAGGGCGTGTTTGTGACGTCAAACCAGGAACTAAACGGACTATGCTGATCGCAATCTGTGAGTAGGTCTGGAGCTACTCAGAAACTGCAAAGAATTATTTAGTAGCAGTTCTGCTAATCTTTCGTTCGCAATTCTGCTAAGATAAGATACACTCCCAGAGGGCGGCGGCCAAGCGTGTGCAATGCCGCTAAAAGCAGCCAACTCGGAATGAGGGCCCCTGTCTCTTGGGAAAGACGGGTGCACTTTCTTCAGCAGCCCAAATAGGAATACTCCAGCCAAGAGTATTAGGTACAAATAGCTGCAGTTATTTTTATTTGCAGCAAATGTAAAAACAAAACATAAACATAAATCTTAAGGTGAGTACACACTTAGCGATAAGGTAAACGGCACTCATTTTGACCCTTCCTGAGCAATGTACTTTACTGTATCGCTAAGTGTGTATGCCGCCGCCACTAAGCGATGCGTAGCCCCAGGGGTCGTTTACGACCCTCAGTGTCGGCCGCGGTATCACTTCACTGTGCAATATCTTTAGTGATATCACACAGTGTGAATTTGCGCTGTCAGGCGGCCTGGCACGTGAGGGGAAGCACTAGGCGATGTCGCTCATCAAGCACATCGCCTAGTGTGTACCCACCTTCAGAGCCGGCCATAGGCATAGGCAAACTAGGCAATTGCCTAGGGCATTTGATATGCCTAGGGGCATCAGCAGCTTCTGCTGATTAAAATGATATGCAGCATGCCTATATTCTGTGTGTAGCATTTCATATGCAGATACAGCCACAGACTTACACAGTATATAGGCATGCTGCATATCATTTTAATCAGCAGAAGCTGCTTGTTCATCCTAGCCACATAGCAATGAAAATAAGATGCATTTTCATAAAAATAAAAAAAAGGTGCCCGACGTTAGCACTGAGGGAAGATTTATGAGGACACATCTGTATCCAAGCAGAGGCAGAGGTCACAGTGTTAGTGGCAGTGTGAGTGCTGTGTGCATATGAGTGGGTTGGTTGTGCAGTAGTGATCGGAATATGTGTAAGGAGCATTATGTGTGTAAAACTGCATTAATAATGTGCAACATATGTGTAAGGGGCACTATGTGTGTCATTATGTGTATAAGGGCATTAATAATGTGCAGCATATGTGTAACAGGGTACTACTGTATGTGTGTCATTATGTGTATAGGGGCACTAATAATGTGTAGGGGGGACTATGTGTCATTATGTGTATAAGGGCATTAATAATGTGTGGCACATGTGTAAGGGACATTATGTGTAAAAGGCCATTAATAAAGGTTGTCATAATACGTAAGGCGCATTATGTTTATAAGGACATTAATAAGGTGTCTCATATGTGTAAGGGGCATTACTGTATGTAATTATGTGTATAACTGCATTACTAATGTGTGGCATTATGTGTATAAGGTGCTCTACTATGTGGCGTTGCATATAGAAAGGGCACTACTGTGTCGTCTAATGTGAATAAAGAGCAATAGGGTGTGGTGTAATGTGAATAAGGAGCAATTCAGTGTGATGTAATGTGAATAAGGGGCACTACTGTGAGGAGTAACGTATATAAGGTAAAGTGATACTACTGTGGGATGTAATATGAATTATGGACACTATCGCATGATCAAATGTGAATAAAGTTGCAGTACTGTGTGGCGTAATTGGAATTGGGGTTACTATTGTGTGGCCATGCCCCTTGCCAGCAAAAACACACCCCTTTTTGGGCTGTGCACCAAATGTGTGAACTGTTCCTATTTAAAATATAGGGGGTCCAAACACCAAAATAGGGACTGCTATGCGTGAGGGGTGATGGTGCTGGGAAAGAGGGGCAAGGTCAGAGGCGGAACCAGCGGTGGTGCCAGGGGGCACCATCCAAAATCTTGCCTAGGGCATCATATTGGTTAGGGCCGGCTCTGCCCACCTTTACCCTCTCTGGCTCTAACTATACTTAAGGTTTCACTCAATAGCTGGAATGTGATGGGAGCTGAGTTTGAGCAGAGTTTGTGAAATGTCCTTTTTTGCCACAAAAATCGGACACTTTGCAAACAGGTCAATGTAATAGCATCCAAGTACATAAAAGGTTGGATGTTTTCTACTCACAACAACAGCACCTGGTAAAAAGTCGGATCCAGATGCGTTCCCATGTTAAACAAACAACTCAGGAGATATAATGGAGTCAGAGTTTGAAAGTTTCCCACAAAACAGATCTATAAAATCGTACATAAATAGAGCTGTTATGCTTTGGGTGAGTTAAATTTGTCAATGTTGAAAATCAATTACAAGTACACAATAACATCACATTAACAACAAATAATCATTTTTTAAAATTATTTCTAACCTTAAAATCAAACCAAAAAAAAACTTTGACCTCTCAGAATAGTCCATTTACTGTACATGTAATTTTTGTACATTTTGCACGGGAAAATGCATCTTATACTGTTTTTACACCAAAATCCTGGGACTGACCCAGATTTTTTACCCTGCATTTTTCTGGGTCTCACTCTTCAATGTCCCCGTTTCCACTGCACTGTATTCACGGGTTTTTCACGGGTTAACTTAAAACCATTTCCACTGATTAAGGGAAAACCTGTGAAAGTACAATAAAACCTGTTGTGCTCAGCACCAAATCTCTAGCCTGCACTTGCCCAGCTCTCCCAACAGCGAACAGTATGTGAAACCAGCCTCTACAGTGCCCTCTCTGTGCTGTCACCTGTGCCCAGCACCAAATTGTAGCCTGTGTGCCCAGCTTTTCCAACAGCGACCAGTATGAAAACAGCGACCAGTATGAAAACAGCCTCTCCCAGCGTCTTATCTGGTCCCTGGGCAATGACATCAACTGCCAGTGCCCAGGATGGACCAATCAGCAGCTTTTTGGAAATTCCAGAGTCAAAAATCCCGGGTAAGAGCTGTTTCCCTGCAGCTCACCTGGGAAAAACCCGCAAAAACCCTGCTTGTGACCAGGGTAAAAATCCCAGGTCACTTTACCTGGGATTTTTGACTTGTAGCTGTTTCCACTGACGTGAAAAAAACCTGGGATTTTCATGTCGGTGGGAAAGTGGTATTATACTCAAAGGGATGCAATTGGACACACAAGTGGATCCTGTCAGTGGCTGTTTTTACCTATAGGCTGCAGGACTGAAGCCTCCCCAGGTAAAATCCACCCCCACAGCTCACTATCACTGAAGCCAGATGCAGTCCGTGAGACTGCACTGGCTTCACTGTGACTGGCAGTGATTTCCTATTGGAAGCCCTACCTGCCAGTCACATACACTACAGGCAGTCTCATTCGGAGGTGTTTCCTCCCTCAGGGACTGCCAGACCGGGCTGTAATAGGCAGAGAGCTAGCTTCCTGTAGGAAGCCAGCTCCCTGCCACATCAGTCCTAGTCGGCTTCTATGGGCTGCAGCCGATGCAGTCCATAGAAGCCGGGAGTTTGGCGCATGTGCAGTAACGTTGCGTTACTGCGCATGCACGGGTCCCAGCGTCTGTGAACAGTACATACCACAGATGTTGGGACCCAGGAGGCGGCGGGGACAAGGAGCGGAAGACTTCCTCCTCAAACAAGGTAGGAGCCTTGTTTGAGCAAAACCTAAAATTCATCCAGCCAAAGTGAAAGTTACAGGGTACACTGGGGAGGACATTCCTGTGAAAGGTACATGCTTAATGACACTGAAATATAAGTGACAACAGTTTAAAACATCTCTACTGATTGTGGATAAATATGTGCAACCGATTCTAGGATTAAGTTCCTGTGAGAAACTAAGCTTGCTAAAGAAAGTTTTTATGGTGACATCACAAGTAGAAGATGACTGCAAATCGATGTTTACAGAATACAGAGACTTGTTTGAAGGTCTAGGTTGTTTGCCTGGAGAGCATAAAATAAATATAGACACGCAAGTTTCTTCAGTGATACACCCCTGTAGAAAAGTGCTGTTTGCACTGAGAGAAAAACTGAAACAAGAGTTAAATCGCATGGAAGCCTTGGGTGTGATACAGAAAGTTGATGAGCCTACTGAATGGGTAAGCTCCTTAGTAATTGTTGAAAAGAAAAATGGACAACTCAGAATATGTCTAGACCCCAGAGATTTAAACAAAGCTATTAAACGAGAACATTTCAAACTACCAACCAGAGATGAAATCATGTCGCAATTTGCGGGAGCAAAATGGTTCAGTAAATTGGACGCATCTTCAGGATTCTGGCAAATGAAGCTAGATGAGGCCAGCTCAAAGCTTTGTACATTTAATACACCAGAAGGTCGATACAGATTTCTGCGACTACCATATGGAATATTTTCTGCTCCAGAAGTATATCACAAAAAGATACACATGATTTTTGAACATATTCCAGGTGTTGAAACAATGATGGATGACATTATTGTCTGGGGATCTACAAAGGAAGAACATGATTCTAGATTAAGACAAGTAATGAAACTTGTCAAGAAAGTGAATCTAAAGCTAAACAAGGACAAATGTGAATTTGGCGTGAATACACTTACCTTTATGGGCGACGTGGTCTCGGATCAAGGTGTAAAACCAGACCCAAGGAAAATATCAGCCATAGTGAACATGGAACGTCCTAACAACAAAGACGACGTCAGAAGATTCCTAGGAATGATTACTTACTTAGGAAAGTTTATTTCTCAAATCTCTGAACGAACAGCCTCTCTTAGATGGTTGTTGGACAAAGATAACGAGTGGATGTGGTCACATGAACAAGAAGAAAGTTGGCAAAACTTGAAACAGATCATTACAGAGCAACCAGTGCTAAAATTATTTGATCCTGCGAAAAGAATAAGATTTTCAGCAGATGCTTCGCAATTTGGCCTAGGCTCAGTGCTGTTACTGTTACGTTCTTGGTGCTCTGGACAAAGAGGTGTAGTGTAGCAACTCCAAAGCACCAGAACGTGACGCTGAAGTAATGGCCAGGTGTGATGGTAACCAGGGCCGGTTCAAGGGCGCTCTGCGCCCCGGGCAGGAAATGGGGCGTGGCCTAATACAGGGGGCGTGGTCAATTACGCCCCCTGTACATTAAAAGCGCCGCTTGAATGCTGAGCGGTGCGCGATGACGTCGTCGCGCACAGCAAAAGGTCCTCTCCACGAAGGGAAACTAGACGCTATGAGTCTAGTTCCCTTCGTAGAGAGGACCTTTGCTGTGCGGTGCGCGATGACGTCATCGCGCACCGCTCAGCAAAGTTACTCTCCAGGAAGGGAAACTAGACGCATAGCGTCTAGTTCCCTTCAGGAGTCGGACGGGGACGGGGATGGGGATCGGGACGGGGACGGCAGCGGAGGCGGACAGGGACACAGCGGGCAGCAGTGGCGGATCTTGCCACGGTGCGGCGCCCTCCGGATGGCGCCAGCGCCCTCCGGAAGGCGGCGCCCCGGGCAAAAGTCCTGCTTGCCTGTGGCAAGATCCGCCACTGATGGTAACCCCTAGCAACCTACCTCCGTTGTTTCACCCACGTGGTCAGTTCACACCTGCGAGACTATGGTTTCTTGGGCCTCCGGCAGCCGCGTTTGGATGGCGGATTAGGTCTGCCCAACTCCGATGCCCCCAGGTCTTAATGTGAGACAAGGCGTGAACCGAGACGGGATGATAACAAGGGGACCTCTAACTAAACAAAACAAAACAGAGAGCTAGGGGCTACCTAGAGACCTAAAACTAAACGTATATGCGGCACAGCCACCAGGATAAACAGCAACAAAGGAAATGCTGTCCACACGCCGATACAATACTGTTGTGTAACGGCGGTGACAGCATATGCAGAACCTTCTGGAAAACACCAGTAACTAGTATAACTAAAGAATACAGCGGCCTAGGCCGACGGACGCGGCAAAGCTGCTACTCACGAAACCGGTACAAATACTGGCAAACGGACAGGAACCCCCAATGTAGCAGACACAGGCTCTCAGAACCGGAGGACAGGCAGAATCCCAAACGACAGACCGGTGGACACCAAGAAGCTAGATACTCGATCAGGCACAGACAAAGCCACAGGACTTCTGGACAGGAATGCTTCAAGGCAGGACACTGGATCAGACACTGGATCAGACACTGGATCAGACACTGGATCAGACACTGGAAGCAGCTAGACAGAAGCTCAGAAACTATCACCGGCGTCTGTGTAATGCACTGAGCCAGAATATAACAGGTAGCCCTAATTAATTATGTCGTGCAGCTGCACTGTTGCACGACTCCAAACTGACAAGATGCAATTAACAAACAGGTGAGCCCAACACGTGGAAACAGGCTGCAATTACACAGACTCACCACCGGCAGCAAACAAGAGTCTTCTAAACCAGAGCAAAGGGAAATACTGGCCTGCAAGAGAACTATAACATAAAATACATAAACGGGAAACAGGAATGAACCACTACCTGTGGTTCATAACAGTTACAAGAACATGAGGATACATGGCAACCAGTAATCTATGCATCAAGAGCACTGACAAGTGCTGAAACAAGGTATGCTCAGATAGAAAAATAACTTCTAGTGATCACATATGCATTTGTGCCATTTCATCAGTTTGTGTATGGTCAAACATTTACAGTGGAAACTGACCACAAGCCATTGGTAGCTATCATGACTAAATCATTACATGACTGTCCCATGAGAATTCAACAAATGCTTATCAGACTACAGAAATATGATGTACACTTGCTGTACTGTCCCGGCAAATACATGTACATTGCTGATACACTTTCTCGTGCTGTGGATAAAAGTGAAGGTTCCAATAGTCTGATGGATGAAGAGATAGAAGCCTATGCTAATTTGATCGTAGCTTCTCTACCAGTGTCTCTTGCAAGACAAGAACAGATTAGGAAAGAAACTGAGACAGATGACACAATGAAAGTGTTGAAAGATATCATTCTGAAAGGTTGACCAGCAGAAAAACATGTGTGCCCGCTGTCTATCCATGATTATTGGATGTACCGCAGTGACCTTACAGTTGTCGATGGTATTATTTACAAAGGCAATAGGTTTGTCATACCTGCACGACTAAGAAAAACTATGCTGTGCAAGATACATGAAGGCCATTTAGGAGAAGAAAAATGTAAGCGGAGAGCGCGTGAAGTTATGTATTGGCCAAGAATGAACCAAGACATAGCACAGACTACAGCTACATGTGAATTATGTCTTACGTATAGACCGAAACAACAAGTCGAGCCACTGAGTCCTCACGCAGTGCCAGTGAGACCGTACCAGAAAGTTGGCACAGATTTGTTTGATTGTAATGGGAAAACGTACATTGTCGTGACTGATTATTACTCTAACTACCCTGAGGTGAAGACACTACATATAACTACTAGTAAAGCCGTAATCAATTGCATGAAGTCAATCTTTGCAAGGCATGGTGTTCCTATGGAAGTGTTCACTGACAATGGTCCTCAGTTTTCCAGTGCTGAATTTAGACAATTTGCTGATGAGTGGGAATTTGCCCATACTACGTCAAGTCCCCACTATCCACGCTCAAATGGGTTGGTGGAAAGTTCAGTAAAAACTGTAAAGAGTCTCATGAAAAAAGCTCAAGAAGGTAAAGAAGATTTCTACAAAAGTCTTTTAATCTACCGCAGTACACCTTTACAGAATGGACTTACTCCTGCACAAATACTGATGGGAAGGAGGATTAGAGCAAATCTCCCGATACATGATGAACTGCTTAATACACATAACTCAGCGTTGGTCAGACTGAGTAAGGAACGTCAACAGGCGAAACAGAAACTGTTCCATGATAGACAAACAAAAAGCTTATCTGATCTAAAATCGGGTGACCAAGTCCGTCTCAGATATCACGAGAAAGGTATTTGCGTGCAGAAAGGTATTGTGCAAGCACAAGTAGCACCAAGATCTTATACTATACGTACAGAGCATGGAACGGAAGTAAGAAGAAATCGGGTGGATTTAAGATCTCAACCTAACCATAATGAAGACAACATGACTGAAGAATACCCTTCATCTGACATGTATGATGATCCTGATAATGATGAACAAACCACGATTCTAGAAAGGTCCAAAATGGTCGATGAAACACAGACTGTGTATGAAAGACCCAAAAGGGAAATACGCAGACCTGAGAGACTCATTGAAACGTGTTAGATGATGTTCTTAATCTGACGTTGTTAATTGTTGCATTGAAGCGTATAGGGCTTATCTTTAAAGAAAAGAGGATGTGATGTTAGTGTATTAGAATGCTTAATATTTGTAGACACTCCCTTACTAATCTGTGTAAGCCTGAATCTTCAGTGATGGTCCCTAGGACCAGGGGGATGCTGGGAAGTGGGTGGTCCAGTGTGCAGTGTGTCTGGAGTTGGTGATGGAATAAACAGCACAGCAGTGAACTCACATGTCTCTGTATCCTAATGACTGGATTTACAAACATATGAACAAAACACTATCTATCTATCTATCTATCTATCTATCTATCTATCTATCTATCTATCTATCTATCTATCACAAACCAAGACCTCCTCCTCTCAAAAAACAACATAAAAAAGAGGAATTCATATTAAAGTCGTAGTCGTGTTTAAAAAAATGAATGTGTCATTTCCGCCGTCAGAGCAAAGGGAACCCAGAAAAGTGTACCGCGTCCCTTTGCATGGCTCGCTGTGCTGATGTGCTATTCCCCATTAGTAAAGTATGAAAAAGGTGTAAAAAGTGCAAAAAAACCCTTAAAAAGCAGTGTCAACACGTGTCGACCATATGTGTGTGTCAATTATTACCATGTCAACCATTTGACCTTTTGTCAGTGTCAACATAATGCATGTCGACATTTTGTCAGTGTCGACCATATGGGGTCGACATAGACATTGTCTAAACATTGGAACCCTTTTGTAATACCACGCACAAAGCAAATTAAATGTATCTTTTGCTATAAATTCTCTTTCATACCGCAATAAGCTAGTACATCATTTTAGACAATACCACTCATGTTAAGGACATATGTTTTCACTGGATCATGCAGCATTGCGTGCATGGTGCTCATCAGCGGTGGATTGGGATGCCGGAACACCGGACCAGATTCCATTTGGCTGGTCCGGGCGTCCCCTCAGTGGCCGCCGTCATCACCCATGCTGGCCGGCTGCCGCGATCGGAGGTTAGCTCCGATTGCGGCAGCGTTAGCCAAGCACAGTCTGCAAGCCACGATGGAGAGCGGCCATGGAAGCAGCGGCAGATCCCTCCCCTTCTCTCCTCCCCACCCCCTGCATGTTGGGAGCTGCAGACTGTGACATCCAGGAGGTGGCGTGATGGGGGAGCTGGTGCGGAAAACAACTTTGCTGGGGAGTTTGACGGCCCGGGGCAGCTAGGAGCTCAGAGGAGAGGCTGGAGGAGGAGAAGGAGTGGCCAGTCCCAAGGTAAGCGCAGCAGCTGCATAGGCTGGCACTGTGTGTAGGCTGCTAGTACTGTAGTACTGTCCTGTGTGGTGTTTTTGTGGGCTGTCACTGACCTCTGTGTGTATGTGTGTAGGTGACCTGTGTGTGTGTGTAGGGTGGCACTGACCCCTGTGTTTGTGTGTAAGTGACGTGTGTGCGTGCGTGCGTGTGTGTGTGTGTGTGTGTGTGTGGGGTGGCACTGACCTCTTTGTGATCAAACAGTGGAAGCCATTAAAAAATGAGAGGGCTCACGTTATGTATAAGTGTATAACATGCTCTACCTGGTGCAATGTGTATAAGGTGCTCTACCTGGTGCAATGTGTATAACATGCTCTGCCCTGTGCAATATGTATAATGTGCTTTAACTGGTGCAATGTGTATAATGTGCTCTACCAGGTGCAATGTGTATAACGTGCTCTACCTGGTGCAAAGTGTATAACATGCTCTGCCCTGTGCAATATGTATAATGTGCTTTACCTGAGGCAGTGTGTATAATGTGCTCTGCCTGGTGCAATGTGTATAATGTGCTTTACCTGAGGCAGTGTGTATAATGTGCTTTACCTGGTGCAATGTGTATAATGTGCTCTACCAGGTGCAATGTGTATAATGTGCTCTACCTGGTGTAAGGTGTATAACGTGCTCTGCCTGGTGCAATATGTATAATGTGCTTTACCTGAGGCAGTGTGTATAATGTGCTTTACCTGAGGCAGTGTGTATAATGTGCTTTACCTGGTGCAATGTGTATAGTGGGCTTTACCTGGTGCAATGTGTATAATGTGCTCTGCCTGGCGCAAAGTGTATACCATACTCTACCTGGCACAAAGTGTAGAACATGCTCTATCTGGCGCAATATGTATAACATGCTCTACCTGGCGCAGTGTGTATAGGAGGTTCTACCTGGTGCAATGTGTATAACCGGCACAACTGTGTGGTGTAATGTGAATTGCCACTATTATGTGGCCACGCCCCTAAAATTTTGCATATAGTCAGGCCTTCTGAGCAGTAATCCCACCCACTTGACAGACTCCACCCCCTCAACAAACCCCACCCCTATTAGGGCTGCTTCCATAAATTTCCCAGGCTTGTTTTCGATTCCAATCCGCCCCTGGTGCTCATAGTCTACTTTTTGTTGTTTCTGTATTGAATTCTGACGTCAATCACAAGAGAGAACACTTGCAGAGATTTGGGTCTCTTGATGATGAGCTGCAAGCTTAAATGTTTTTTTTGTTTTTTTTTTTACATGAACAAAATCTCCATGCTTTTATTTGCTAGAAACACAGGTGTGCCTCTAGAGAATGTTGACCGTGTCAAACTGTTGACTTGCAACATGTTAGCATGCTCAGCATGTTGACAGTGACCATGGTGACCTGTCTACAAACAGTCCCTGGTGGTCTAGTGACTTCTTAACCATTAGTGCCACCCCTTCATTTTTTTAAAAGCATCCAGACCATTTGCAATGAGACCTCAGCTCTATGAGAACTGTCCAGTACACTTACTGCTCTTCCTGTTGCAGTTTCCTCTAAATGGTTAGATTGTGAGGTGATTGCAATCTAGGAGTAGGTCTGGAGCTACTCAGAAACTGCAGGGAAATATTTAATAGCAGAACTGCTAACCTTTCGTTCGCAATTCTGCTATACTAAGATACACTCCCAGAGGGCGGCGGCCTAGCGTGTGCACTGCTGCTAAAAGCAGCTAGCGAGCGATCAACTCGGAATGAGGGTCTTCGTCCTGAAACTGTCAACATTTCACATTGGCCCTCATTCCGAGTTGTTCGCTCGCAAGGCGATTTTAGCAGAGTTACACACGCTAAGCCGCCGCCTACTGGGAGTGAATCTTAGCTTCTTAAAATTGCGAACGATGTATTCGCAATATTGCGATTACAAACTACTTAGCAGTTTCAGAGTAGCTTCAGACTTACTCGGCATCTGCGATCAGTTCACTGCTTGTCGTTCCTGGTTTGACGTCATAAACACACCCAGCGTTCGGCCAGACACTCCTCCGTTTCTCCAGCCACTCCCGCGTTTTTTCCGGAAACGGTAGCGTTTTTATCCACACGCCCATAAAACGCCGTGTTTCCGCCCAGTAACACCCATTTCCTGTCAATCACACTACGATCGCCGGAGCGAAGAAAAAGCCGTGAGTAAAAAAACTATCTTCATAGCAAAATTACTTGGCGCAGTCGCAGTGCGAACATTGCGCATGCGTACTAAGCAGAAAAACGCTGCGATGCGAAGAAAATTACCGAGCGAACGACTCGGAATGAGGGCCATTGTGAACATATTTAAAGGATTGTTGCTTTTTTTATATTACTGATCAAATGTTGTATGATCTGTGTTGCAGAACACCCCCTTTATGCTAAGTAGAAGTCATTTACTGTGTAACTGTCAGTTTGCTTAATCTGCAGATGATTACCTTCTTGCAATTACCCTTTCACACATGAATGTTAACAAGTTTTGCAGAGCATTTTAAAGTCATTTATAGGAGCTCATTTTCTATTAGGAAACTCATATGAATTGTTTTCCTTGTCTATATCTATTTGTATCAATTATAATTTATCGGGTAAGATGATTGTGACATTATTACTTATGATACAGTGATTGGCAAATTAACATACTTCAACCTTTGAGAGGGCCACACATTAACTGTATCCTCCAGCCGCCATTGTGGATACAGACCCCCTTATATCAGGCTGCCTTTTTGTATACTGCTGCTGCTGGCCCTCTTCCTGTAGTTAGGCTGACCTGCACTTGATTTTTTCTATATTCCTGACATCCAGTATTGGTGGTGCTGTGTCCTTTGACCTCTAACTCCAGTGGTGGGCTGAGCTGGGGAGTAGCTACCACCCGGGCCGGTACATTTGTAACCAATTAGGGCCACAGGAAGAGATGCTGCCTGGCCACAAACAGTTTGGAGCGGCCAGGCAGCTCTTTCTACCAGCATCCAGGCCGCCAGTCACGTGGTGCTCTTTACTTCTCCCACACAGACAGCTGCACCAGCGCCGCAGTCACAGTGCACTGGGGGTAATTCCAAGTTGATCGCAGCAGGATTTTTGATAGCAATTGGGCAAAACCATGTGCACTACAGGGAGGGCAGATATGACATGTGCAGAGAGAGTTAGATTTGGGTGGGGTGTGTTCAATCTGCAATCTAATTTGCAGTGTAAAAATAAAGCAGCCAGTATTTACCCTGCACAGAAATAAAATAACCCACCCAAATCTAACTCTTTCTGCACATGTTATATCTGCCTCCCCTGCAGTGCACATGGTTTTGCCCAATTGCTATCAAAAATCCTGCTGCGATCAACTTGGAATTACCCCCACTGTACACTGTTTGGCTGCTTAGTAATGCTGATTGGTGGCTGACGCCAGCCATACACTAATCAATATCATGGGTATATACAAGCACTGATTGGTGGATGGCTGGAGCTATCCACCGATCAGAGGAAACTGCACCAGGAAGAGCAGTAAGTGTACTGGACAGTTCTCATAGATCTGAGGTCTCATTGCAAATGGTCTGGATGCTTTTTAAAAAATGAAGGGGTGGCACTAATGGTTAAAATTGTGGGAGTAAGGGGGCAGTTAACAATAATAATAATTGTGGGAGGAAGAGGGGTGGCAGTTATGGTCGAGGGGGGAGGTAAGTGCTGGTGATTATAATTGTTGGATGGGGCAGTTCTGGGACATGGCCATACAGCTGTGGGTATTGTGTAAGCGGCACTACCGCTGTGGGCATTGTGTAAGGAGCACAACCAGGGGCGTCTTAAGAGAGGAGTAGAGGAGGGGCCCACATGGAGTCTGCACATGGGCCCCTCCTCTACACGGCGCCGTAGTCTTCGGAATGCGCAGGTCTCTGGAAACATGGTGTCCGCTGTGTTCCGGAGACAAAATATGTTTTGCGCATGCGCAGCGGCCATTTTGGAGGTGATTTTTTTGTGCTATGGCTGCGGCTGCAGCGCCCAATGCTGGACTCTGGAGAGGTGTGTACTAAAATATGGGTGCAATGTGTGCGATGTGGGCCCCCCCTGGACCGAGGTGCCCGTGTGCACCGCACACAATGCACCCATGATAGAAATGCCTATGAGCACAACCGCTGTGGGCATTGTGTATGGGGCACAACTGCTGTGGGCATTGTGTGTAAGCAGCACTACCACTGTGGGCATTGTGTAAGGGCACAACTACTGTGGGCATTGTGTGTAAGCGGCACTACCACTATGGGCATTGTGTAAAGGGCACTATTACTGTGGGCGTTGTGTAAGGGAAACAACCGCTGTGGACATTGTATAAGGGGCACAACAATAATGTTGTGGGCAGTGTGTGTAAGGGGCACAACTGCTGTGGACATTGGGGGTAATTCTGAGTTGATCGCAGCAGCAAGTTTGTTAGCAATTGGGAAAAACCATGTGCACTGCAGGGGGGGTAGATATAACATTTGCAGAGAGAGTTAGATTTGGGTGGGTTATATTGTTTCTGTGCAGGGTAAATACTGGCTGCTTGCTTTTACACTGCAATTTAGATTTCAGTTTGAACACCCCCCACCCACATCTGCCTCTCTCTGCACATGTTATATCTGCCTCCCCTGCAGTGCACATGGTTTTGCCCAACTGCTAAAAACTTTCCTGCTGCGATCAACTTGGAATTACCCCCCCTGTATGCATACCTACTGTGGGCATTGTGTGTAAGTAACATTACTTCTTTAGGCATTGTGTAAGGGTCACAACTGCTGTGGGCATTGTGTTAGGGGCACAATTGCTGTGGACATTGTGTAAGGGGCACTACCACTGTGGGCACTTTGTAAGGGGCACAACTGCAGTGGACATTGGATAAGGGCACTATCACTGCTGGCATTGTGAAAGCGGCACTACCACATTGGGCATTGTGTAAGGGGCACAACTACTGTGGGCATTGTGTAAGGGTTACAACTGCTGTGGGCATTGTTAAGTGGCACTACTATTGTGGACATTGTTTGTAAGCAGCACTCCTACTGTGGGCATTGTGTGTAAGCAGCACTACCACTGTGGGCATTGTGTAAGTGCATTATTGTAGGCATTATGTGTAAGCAAGATTACTGTTAGCATTATACGTAAGGGGCACAACTACTGTGGGCATTGTGATTGTGCTACTGTATGTGGTGTAACTTGAATTGGGAATGCTGTTGTGTGGCCATGACCCGTTCTTGTGAGACCACACCCCTTTTTTGTAGCAAAGTCACGTACTGTCCCTTTATAAAGTATGGGAGGTGCGCCAAAATCTATATTTGCGTTCCAAAAAAATTAAGCTCAGGCTGGTTCTGACAACTGGGGTCTGATTTTAAATGGAAGGAATTTATTATGTCTTATACCAATATAAGATGGACTCTATTACTCATATAGCAGATTGTTTGTTAAAGTTGAAATGTTTTTATGAGCAAGTCAGTACAGTAATATTCTTGTTTGTTATTACAGATAGGCCCTCATTCCGAGTTGATCGCTAAGAGTCATCGCATCGCAAATGTACGAAATGTAAGTATCTGCGCATGTGCAAATGCGTGATTACGCATGCGCGAGTACATACGTACGACAACTGTGCAAAATTACTCAGAAAAAATAAAGCCGTAACTGCCAAACGAAAACGAGGAGTGGCGTGGGCGTGGCGGAGGCGAGACTTCGCAATGCTCCGACAAGGGCGTGAAAGTGGGCGTACAGTGTGGGAGTATTCAACTCGCAATGGGCGTGTTTTTCGCAAATAAACATTGTCGCTGTTAAAACTAACATAGGAAACCGTAGCAACATTCACGCAGCAGCAGAGTAGGTCTGCAGTTACTCTACATTTGCGAAGTACTGGTACAAGTGTGTATGCAGTAATTAGCAGTTAATTGGATATCACATTCATCTGATGTCCAATTACTTGTTAATTAATGAGCAGATGAAAGTTACCAACCAGCAATTGTCTGAACACACATTACATGTTTAGTCTACTCACATATAAATCTCACACACTGCCAAATAAGGGTGTGGTTTTTTTTTTGAATTTGTTGTGTAAGCCTTTTTAAAACTTGTTTTAATGCGTGTAAGACTCCCAAATACAAGCAAATGAAAATATTTGTGAAAGTGTTTGAAATCTGCAAAATTGTTTAAAAATAAACCAACACCAACATAATGCAGCATACACTTTAATTTAGTCTTAAAAGTCACAATAATATTTGATTATAATATCTGACAATGTTTGAAATGATGTCCTGTTGACCCTAGATATTTATAAAAAGCCTCGTGTCTGTTTACTTAATATGGACATTAAAGTGTGGTGCAAAGCATACCTTTTTTTTTTTTTTTTTTCAATTTTTAAGGAGAATTAGCAGATTGGTCTACAAGTGTCTATATGCTGACTTAATCTTTCTGGAACTGCATTACCTGGAAGAAACTGCTCAAATTTTTGAAATATATTTTTTATTACTATATAATTTTTTGACAACATTTAAACATGGCTCCACGTGAGTCGCACAGGCAGAGATGGACCAAGCAGCAAGCAGATGGCACTGACAATCATTAGATAGCAGAACTCAGTACTCTGCAAAATTCTGCTTCTGACAAAAGTATATTTTTAAACCATAAATAAAACATGACACACCCTGCCACACACAAATTTTAAACCAAATGAGAAAGAATTAGGATCCACCACACAAACACAACAATACATAGCACACTAGTAAGAGGAAGATGGCTCTGGTGTTTATACACATAAACTCACAGGCTACAATACATCCAAACAGAAAGAATACATTTCACTAAGAGGGAGTTATCCATTCTGGTCACACAAGCCAACTCCAAAAATACATAGAGGCAACATCAAAAACATGGGTGCTGCCCATCTGGAGAGACATCATTTTCTTCTTTTTCTCCCCGCCTGAGGCTGTTCTTCTTTGGAAGGTCTGCGGAGCGACCTTCGTTGGGCCTGCCCAGTGGGCTGTTCTTCCTGGGCAGGGGCAGGGGAGGGAGCCGATGTGGGTGGCTCTCTGCCACTGTGGGCAAGGGAGACAGCGATGGCCTGGAGCCCTTGCAAGATGTTATTTGCAAGGGTTTGGAATGAGGAGGCAAGTTGTTCTTGGCCCTGCCTGATCTCTGCCAGACCTTGGCAGAGTTGAGCAACACCTTGCTCAACACAGGTTCGGTGCTCAGTGAGCCGGACAGCTATCTGGCTTACCTCCCGGATGACCCCGTCTTGAAACCGATTTAGGCTCTCACCATACCTAGCGATTTCAAGCAGGATCTCCGGGATAGCAGAGGGTTGGGTGGGGGGGCCAGTAGGAACCTGCAGAGGTGGGATTTGTTGGCCCACACTGCCAGACTCACTAGGTCCCTCCACCTCAGCCTCAACCACATAACCGTCCTGTGACTCAAACGGATCACCCCCCTGTGCTGTGTTTTGTGGCAAGCAAATAGAAGAATGTGTGGGAAAAAAGTAGGATACAAAATTAGTTTGTTATTAGAAATACTGTCAAAATTACAGCCAACTAAATGTGTAAACTTACCTTCCAAGTCATGTCCCGTCAGGATCTCAGGCAGGTCCGTGTCCATATGAGACACCCCTTGGCCCTCCTCATAACTGACACAGGGCATCGCCATCTCCTCCAAGTCAGTATACTCCACAGCGACAGGTGCTCCTCCACCTGTAGCCCTTGAGGCATTCCACTCCGCAGCCCTCTTTGCCTTCAGGCGGGATTTGAAGTCGGCCCACCTACATATGTATTGTGAAAGAGGGACAAAGTAGAGTCTTATTATTTGTCTAAGCTAATATATAGGACACGTGTTCTGCTTGTGTTTGCTAGACATAACATCACATGTAACTACATTTTTTAGTCAACTTAGCACAGAAAAAGGACTGTCAATATGCACTTACCGTCGTCTCACTTCCTGTGATGTTCTGACGACAGAGCCAACGTCATTCACAGATTTTGTGATGTCTCTCCAGATGCGAGCTTTTGAAGCTGCCCCCATGTTTTTTGGGCCTCTATGGATTTTGGACATGGCCTGCGTGACCAAGACACGCAACTCCCTCTTAGTGAATGCAGGCTGTCTTTTCTTCCGTCTGGAGGTAGCCTGTGAGGTTTCTTCTTGTTGGTCATCACCATCTTCCTCCTCACTAGCAGCTTCTGCCTGTTGTGTTTGTGTGGCTAAAGCCAATTCTTCCTCAGTTTGGTCACTTTGTGTGTGTGGCAGGGTATCCCCACTCAATTGTTGTGGTTCAGAAGCAGACATTTGCAGAGTACTAGGTCCTGCCTCTTCAACATCCGCAGAGGCGTATTCCAGCATGCGCCTTTGGCAATCTAGGCGTCTTTTCCGCAATGCCATCTCCTGCTCTGCAATGCGGTCCATCTCTGCTGCGATTTGCTCACGAGAAGCCATGTTTGTGATGACGTGTACGGCGAGGTGTGTGCGCTTATATACCTACGTGCGAAGCGTTAATTCACACAGGTGTACACAATCTGGTTGATTGCACTGCTTATTTAAGGGCCTACTTTGCATGCTGTGAGTGTAGGTAGTTTTGAGTTTCACTTGAGTTTGTTGGCTTGTGCGTGAAGGTGCTATAGGAATTTGCAGAGTGAGTAATTGTCAAGCATACATTTGTCCTTTCGTTTGCGTTTTGAATATAGACATTTTTTTGTTGCGTTTTTTCGTTTGTGAGTATTCAGGAAATCTTCTTGGTAATTTTTTGAATTCAAAGTTGTTTTTTTTGGTTTTTTTTAATTTTTATTAAAAAACACAGATATATTTTGCAAGTCCATTTTTGTAAATAAACCTGTGCTTCTTTGATTTGACTGTCATTTTTGTTCTCTTGTAGGAGTTGTTTTTTGGGTGAGGAAACCCTTGTATATTTTGAGTTTTTGGTGTGCAAGAAAACACAAAAACTTTATTGATTTTGGATCAGGTAAGTGCCCTTTGCCTGTGTTGTTGTTTGTTTGTTTGAATGGTCTGTATGTTGTTTTTGACTGTCATTTTTGTTCTCTTGTAGGAGTTGTTTTTTGGGTGAGGAAACCCTTGTATATTTTGAGTTTTTGGTGTGCAAGAAAACACAAAAACTTTATTGATTTTGGATCAGGTAAGTGCCCTTTGCCTGTGTTGTTGTTTGTTTGTTTGAATGGTCTGTATGTTGTTTTTGACTGTCATTTTTGTTCTCTTGTAGGAGTTGTTTTTTGGGTGAGGAAACCCTTGTATATTTTGAGTTTTTGGTGTGCAAGAAAACACAAAAACTTTATTGATTTTGGATCAGGTAAGTGCCCTTTGCCTGTGTTGTTGTTTGTTTGTTTGAATGGTCTGTATGTTGTTTTTGACTGTCATTTTTGTTCTCTTGTAGGAGTTGTTTTTTGGGTGAGGAAACCCTTGTATATTTTGAGTTTTTGGTGTGCAAGAAAACACAAAAACTTTATTGATTTTGGATCAGGTAAGTGCCCTTTGCCTGTGTTGTTGTTTGTTTGTTTGAATGGTCTGTATGTTGTTTTTGACTGTCATTTTTGTTCTCTTGTAGGAGTTGTTTTTTGGGTGAGGAAACCCTTGTATATTTTGAGTTTTTGGTGTGCAAGAAAACACAAAAACTTTATTGATTTTGGATCAGGTAAGTGCCCTTTGCCTGTGTTGGTGCCTGTTTGTGTTTGTTCAAAGTGTTGTTATTATGTTTCTTTGCCATTTTGTAAAGACAAGTATTTTTTCTTACCTGGATTGATCTGCAAAGTAGTGTTTTTCTTGCCTGGCCTAGCTACTAAATGGTTTTTTTTTGTTACTTGATTGAATTTTTTCCTTTATTTTATTTTTATTTATATTTGTTTTATGGTGTTTGTGATGTGTTTGATGCTCAGAAATCTAGAAACTTACATTTTTGGTTTTTCTCAAATTAACATATGTAGTTTTTTTTTTTTTACATTTTGATCCTGAATTGAACCCAGAAATAATGTCGAACGCTCCTGCAGTAAGTTGACTCCACCTTTTTTTATACATTTATTGTTTGTATATTTTTTAATAAATAATTTTGGAGTATTAAACATTTTTTTGTTTTTATCTCAAAAAAGTGTGTTATGTCGATATTTATCGCAGCAGAAGCCCTACCTCCCCAACCCACGCCAGCACTCCCACCCCAACCGCCAGCCCCACAACCACAACCGGCTCCTCATCAACCAAGGCAACGGAGGCGTGCTAGGCCACCAATTTTCAGAACCCGTGTCCTACTTTTTGGGATGCCAGATGATGTGGTGGTGCGTAGATACAGGCTGCCACCACATCTAATCCTAGACACTCTCTCCATAATAGAGAGTGATCTGGAGTCTGAAATTCGGTATCCTACAGCAATACCACCATTGACACAATTCCTTGCTGTGTTACATTTTTTGGCTACAGCCTCATATTAACATGTTGTGGGAGACCTGGTTGGCATGTCGCAGGGCCAGTTCAGTAAGGTCCTGCGGCGTGTCTGCCAGGCTTTCCTAAAGCGGGTGAAGCAATTCATTGATATGCCTTTGGATGTTGGTGCCCTAGATGTGGTGAAGCGGCAATTTGAGGAAGGTGGTAGTCGCTTCCCACATGTTATTGGGGTTGTGGATGGCACACATGTTGCTATTCAGCCACCAAGACATAATGAAGAAATTTATAGAAACAGGAAACTGTTTCATTCTCTGAATGTAATGGTTGTTTGTGGGCCATCCCTCCAGATCCTTTCCCTGAATGCCAAGTTTACTGGAAGTTCACATGATGCATATGTCATTAGACAATCAGGGATATGGCAGAGATTAAGAGCAAGTCAACGAGCAGACATGTGGTTATTGGGTGAGTTTGAAGATATTTTTTATCTTAAAAATAAATGAAATTTTATAATATACTCTTTTTAATTTAAGGTTTTTCCTCAAACAGGAGACCGTGGATATCCTTGCACCCCCTGGCTCATGACTCCTTACCGTAATCCCAGGCCAGGACCACAGATGGCATTTAACTCCGCGCTTACTGCCACTAGGCAGCTGGTGGAGCGCACAATTGGTGTCCTTAAAGGGCGGTTTCGTGTGCTCCACCGCACTGGTGGCGACATCATGTATTCGCCGGAGATGGCAAGTAAAATAGTGGTCCTGTGCGCAATACTACATAATATCGCGGTAAGGAGTAGTGTAGAGCTTCCTCAGGCAGAGGAATTGCCTGATGAGGAGCCAGGGGTTGTTCGACACTTCGGTGGTGGGAGTGTTACACGGAGGGGGAGCCAAGTGAGGGCAAGGATTGTTGCCGAATATTTCAGGTATAGTGTTTTTATATTATTTTTATGTTAAAAAAACAAAGCACAGTATGCTTATGTTTTGTTTGTAATGTTGACATTTTGTTTGAGATTGTAAGGTCATTGTGTAATGGTTTTGGAGTTTTTGTTTATTTGTCATTTTTAAAAAAGTAAAAATCCGTTAACACGTTAAGCTTACAATTTGAGATTAGTACAAAATATAATGTGATGTGGCTAAATAGTGTCCTTATTTGTTTTATATCCTAAAATCTTGATTATTTAAACAAACACAAAAACAAATGAAATTGAATGTTGCCCACTTTGTGACTGTCCAGCTGAATGATCACACAAACTGTGGTGAGTACACAGATATGTTTACAATTTTATTCAAAACTGTGTGTCTCTGTGTCTGTTTGTGTTATGGTTTTTTTTTTTTTATGCTAAAATTTACTTCTGCGGATGCGTTTTTCCGCTCGTGCGAAATAACACTGCTCTTCACAGCATTGCAAAGATCAATAAAGTTATTAGAAATGACAACAGATTTATGACCAATCACATGCTAACAGACGCTATAAATATATGCCAAATAAGGAAAACGCCATTGCCAAGATGCGTGCTGCACCGTTCACCAGGCGTGAGCTCCGCGTCCTGGTTGCGGTGATGGACCGCCGCGTAGGCCGCGTTGGGCGCTTCATCCCAAATCGGGTGAAGCGCGAGGCCTACGCGGAGGTCCGCCGCCTGCTGCGGACTCGCGTCCGCAGCAGGCGGTCAATCATTCAACTTGAGAGGAGATGGAGTGATCTCCGCAGGAGGACTCCCGAGCTGTTGGCGGAGATCCGCCAGCAAATACGTTCTATGCATACACGAAGTAAGTTACATTACATAAGAATATTAGCAAACATTGTGCAAATTTACACTAAGTGGTAGGCTAATTGCAACGCTGAGTGTGTTTTTTTACAAAATAGGACAGTGTGTGTGGTTAGGGCAAACAGTACTGACTGTAGCAAACTGTCACCAAACAAGTGCATGTTTTCAAGAATTAATAACCAGCCAGGAAACTGTTCCCAAATACTTGATCATTGCTGCCTATATAATAAGGTGCCTTGAATAGTGATCTGGTGATGTTGCCTAGACCAATCAATATGACTCAATGGACTAGATTACGGAATGAGCTTCAAAGTAAAAGTTAGGACTCATTTTGTTTGCTGTGGCCAACATGAATAGGATTTATACATGTTTGATTTTCATTTCTAAAAAACACTGTATTTTACATGGAACAGAACATTGAAAATTGAAATTGTTTACTATGTAATTTCACATGTAAACTAAATGTTGTCAAAAATATCATTATAGGACAACAACAACGGCAGACCTCTCCGCCCCCTTCCCCTTCCCAGTCCCCCTCCCCTTCTCACTCCCCCTCCCCTTCTCACTCCCCATCCCCTTCCCAGTCCCCCTCATCTTCCCAGTCCCCCTCATCTTCCCAGTCCCCCTCATCTTCCCAGTCCCCCTCAGCTTCCCTGGCCCACACCACTTTACACTCCCCTTCTCACCACACCTCTCCATCTCTTTCTGGGACCCCTTCTCCTCCTTCCCATACCCCTTCTCCTTCAACTTCTAAATCACCATCTCTGCCCCCCTCACCCTCTATTGGCTTAACTTTCTCTCCGCCCCCCTCGCCCTCTCAATCAGACCCCCCCTCTGAAATTCCAGCACCAATCCAGCCTCCTTCCCCCATCCAGCCTCCTTCCCCAATCCCTCCTCCTTCCCCAATCCCTCCTCCTTCCCCAATCCCTCCTCCTTCCCCCATCCAGCCGCCTTCCCACATCCAGCCGCCTTCACCCATCCAGCCAACATCCCCACCCAGTGAATGGGCAGAGGAAGCCCCTGAAGCCAGTTCAGGGAGTGTTCATGTTGCCGTGGAAAGTAAGTTTTTTTTTGTTTTTTTTTAAATGATTACCTACTTACACTTACAATGACAAAACATGCAGTGTTGTACTGTTTGAAATCTTGTACCAAGGACAAAAATTTGTGTTTTTCTTCATGGTGTACATGTTGCATTTACATATTTGTGAGTGTCATTATATGTACAGTGTTTATGTGTGCAATGTTTTGTGTGTCCACTCTAGGTTGACACTCATTAGGTAGCCAGGGTTGCCAGGACAACAGGGTTCATATGTGGTTTTTTTTCTGGGAAACAGTTAGACCTGAGTGGAGTTTAGTATGTTGTTGGTCTTTTACACTTGTGCCTGTGTAGTCTTAATATTTGCACTTACAAAACACATGCTTCACTTTGTTATGCAGCCTAATGACACAGTGATTTGTGTTGTGAAAGTTACACTCACAAAATGACTATTTGTTAAAGTCAAACCTGTTTGCAATTATTTAGTAAGGGCAGCTTTCAGGGAGTGTGGGAATGCTAGGATATGTTGGCCTTCTGAAGATGTTGATATGCAGTGTGATGATGCAGCACCAAACCCCTTAAAAATATTAAAAAAACACTCCAGATGTGAATGAATGCCAACATGGTGTAACAGTGACGAAGATGGTAGTTATCTTTAACATGGGATGTCGCCCATAGCAACCAATACAAATAAACTTTACAATTGGGGAACCACTTCTACAAGATAATCATCTTATTTTGGCTTGTTTGCTATGGGCAACGCTCCATCTTAAAATGAACTCACATAGTAGTAAATGTAGCCCATGGTCTAGAATACTGTAAAAAGTATCCAAAAAAGCCTGAGCAGGCTTGTGTGTTTTTCTGCTAATGATTGTACCATAAAACAGCCATGATGTATAAACTTTGCCATTAAGCATGCCTGTCCAAACTGCGCAACTGCAACTGTAGAGAAACTACACATCCCAGCATGCCCTGACACAGGTTTGGCATTCCCTGGCCCCAAAACTGAGTTAACGCATGCTGGTATATGTAGTTTCACACCAGCTTGAGGGATGCAGTTTGGACATGCCTGCATTAAAGTGTGCTTTGTGCCTTGCTTGTATAATAAGCAATGTGAGTAAGTTAGTAATGTTTATGTTATCTTTTAATTTCAGATGTTGCCGTTGGAGATCCCACATCGTTGCGGGAGATTGTGGGAAACATGAGGCGACATCTCCAG
This sequence comes from Pseudophryne corroboree, assembly GCF_028390025.1. Lineage (NCBI taxonomy): Eukaryota > Metazoa > Chordata > Amphibia > Anura > Myobatrachidae > Pseudophryne > Pseudophryne corroboree. Next base: position 874,376,762 of record NC_086445.1, read on the forward strand.
GCCTTGCTGGGTCTGCTAGATGATATGGAAAATTTTTGTTAATTTTTTTAAGTTTTTTAAAACCAAAAATTATCTTATCATTTCTAAAAATCTTTAAAAAAAAATAAAAGAAAATTATTATACTTAAGCGGGTGTTTATTATTTAATAATGCAATAAAGGAACAGCAGATTGCAGAACAAACATTTCTTACATTAAACATTTCATACAGCTAACGTAAGTTATTTTAAAAATCTAAAACAAACATGTTATTGGCTAAATAAACATGCAAAAACCTTCATTCACATACAAAAACTAGAGATGAGCGCCTGAAATTTTTCGGGTTTTGTGTTTTGGTTTTGGGTTCGGTTCCGCGGCCGTGTTTTGGGTTCGAACGCGTTTTGGCAAAACCTCACCGAATTATTTTTGTCGGATTCGGGTGTGTTTTGGATTCGGGTGTTTTTTTCCAAAAACACTAAAAAACAGCTTAAATCATAGAATTTGGGGGTCATTTTGATCCCAAAGTATTATTAACCTCAAAAACCATAATTTACACTCATTTTCAGTCTATTCTGAATACCTCACACCTCACAATATTATTTTTAGTCCTAAAATTTGCACCGAGGTCGCTGTGTGAGTAAGATAAGCGACCCTAGTGGCCGACACAAACACCGGGCCCATCTAGGAGTGGCACTGCAGTGTCACGCAGGATGTCCCTTCCAAAAAACCCTCCCCAAACAGCACATGACGCAAAGAAAAAAAGAGGCACAATGAGGTAGCTGTGTGAGTAAGATTAGCGACCCTAGTGGCCGACACAAACACCGGGCCCATCTAGGAGTGGCACTGCAGTGTCACGTAGGATGTCCCTTCCAAAAAACCCTCCCCAAACAGCACATGACGCAAAGAAAAAAAGAGGCGCAATGAGGTAGCTGTGTGAGTAAGATTAGCGACCGTAGTGGCCGACACAAACACCGGGCCCATTTAGGAGTGGCACTGCAGTGTCACGTAGGATGTCCCTTCCAAAAAACCCTCCCCAAACAGCACATGACGCAAAGAAAAAGAGATAGTATACTCGTAACTAGTATGTATGTATAAAGAAAGAAAAAAAAAACCACGGTTAGGTGGTATATACAATTATGGACGGGCTGCCGAGTGCCGACACAGAGGTAGCCACAGCCGTGAACTACCGCACTGTACTGTGTCTGCTGCTAATATATAGACTGGTTGATAAAGAGATAGTATACTCGTAACTAGTATGTATGTATAAAGAAAGAAAAAAAAACCACGGTTAGGTGGTATATACAATTATGGACGGGCTGCCGAGTGCCGACACAGAGGTAGCCACAGCCGTGAACTACCGCACTGTACTGTGTCTGCTGCTAATATATAGACTGGTTGATAAAGAGATAGTATACTCGTAACTAGTATGTATGTATAAAGAAAGAAAAAAAAACCACGGTTAGGTGGTATATACAATTATGGACGGGCTGCCGAGTGCCGACACAGAGGTAGCCACAGCCGTGAACTACCGCACTGTACTGTGTCTGCTGCTAATATATAGACTGGTTGATAAAGAGATAGTATACTCGTAACTAGTATGTATGTATAAAGAAAGAAAAAAAAACCACGGTTAGGTCACTGGTATATACAATTATGGACGGGCTGCGGAGTGCCGACACAGAGGTAGCCACAGCCGTGAACTACCGCACTGTACTGTGTCTGCTGCTAATATATAGACTGGTTGATAAAGAGATAGTATACTCGTAACTAGTATGTATGTATAAAGAAAGAAAAAAAAACCACGGTTAGGTGGTATATACAATTATGGACGGGCTGCCGAGTGCCGACACAGAGGTAGCCACAGCCGTGAACTACCGCACTGTACTGTGTCTGCTGCTAATATATAGACTGGTTGATAAAGAGATAGTATACTCGTAACTAGTATGTATGTATAAAGAAAGAAAAAAAAACCACGGTTAGGTCACTGGTATATACAATTATGGACGGGCTGCCGAGTGCCGACACAGAGGTAGCCACAGCCGTGAACTACCGCACTGTACTGTGTCTGCTGCTAATATATAGACTGGTTGATAAAGAGATAGTATACTCGTAACTAGTATGTATGTATAAAGAAAGAAAAAAAAACCACGGTTAGGTCACTGGTATATACAATTATGGACGGGCTGCCGAGTGCCGACACAGAGGTAGCCACAGCCGTGAACTACCGCACTGTACTGTGTCTGCTGCTAATATATAGACTGGTTGATAAAGAGATAGTATACTCGTAACTAGTATGTATGTATAAAGAAAGAAAAAAAAACCACGGTTAGGTCACTGGTATATACAATTATGGACGGGCTGCCGAGTGCCGACACAGAGGTAGCCACAGCCGTGAACTACCGCACTGTACTGTGTCTGCTGCTAATATAGACTGGTTGATAAAGAGATAGTATACTACTAATATTATATACTGGTGGTCAGGTCACTGGTCACTAGTCACACTGGCAGTGGCACTCCTGCAGCAAAAGTGTGCACTGTTTAATTTTAATATAATATTATGTACTCCTGGCTCCTGCTATAACCTATAACTGGCACTGCAGTAGTGCTCCCCAGTCTCCCCCACAATTATAAGCTGTGTGAGCTGAGCAGTCAGACAGATATATAATATATATAGATGATGCAGCACACTGGCCTGAGCCTGAGCAGTGCACACAGATATGGTATGTATGTGACTGAGTCACTGTGTGCTGTGTATCGCTTTTTTCAGGCAGAGAACGGATTATAAATAAAAGTGGTGGTCACTGGTCACTATCAGCAAAACTCTGCACTGTACACTACTGAGTACTCCTAATGCTCCCCAAAATTAGTAAATCAAGTGTCTAAACGGAGAGGACGCCAGCCACGTCCTCTCCCTATCAATCTCAATGCACGTGTGAAAATGGCGGCGACGCGCGGCTCCTTATATAGAATCCGAGTCTCGCGATAGAATCCGAGCCTCGCGAGAATCCGACAGCGTCATGATGACGTTCGGGCGCGCTCGGGTTAACCGAGCAAGGCGGGAAGATCCGAGTCGCTCGGACTCGTGAAAAAAAACATGAAGTTCTGGCGGGTTCGGATTCAGAGAAACCGAACCCGCTCATCTCTAACAAAAACTCTACTTTAATAAATACACAAAACACATTAGACCAAGCACATTGCAAACATCTATATTTATATTAAACATGTAAATAGAAATAGGTTCTTTTATGGCTACAAAGTGTTCTTCAGGTATTTATAAAATACTTAATTGATCATGAACATTACAATTCAGTCACTAATTGGATTTGTAATTGAGGAGGGCTTGTGGACTTTTAATTGGAAGGTGTTATTCCACTTAATAGTAAAAAAAAACAATGTGGTGCGTTTCTACGCAAAAGTGAGCACTTTAACTGATAAATGTGTAAATCTACGACTACCTAGTATTTTTACGAATAAGTATGTGTTAATGCGATAGTTTCGCAATGCTGCGATGGTTTCGCATTGCTGCGATGTCATTTGGCGTACGCCCACTTTGTGTAATACTGCGTACGAATGTGCAAAAATACGTTGGGGGCGGATGTTCGCAAATTTACTACACTAACGCAACTTTGCGAATATGTTGTGCGAACGAAAAACTTAGCGACCAACTCGGAATGAGGGCCATAGAGTGGGACTTTACTAATTATGGGCCTTATTCAGCATGAGTAGCATATGCAATCACATTATGCTGAAATCACGGTCAGTGTTCATGCGCGTGGTCCGTTCCGTGTTTTGTGCGGGCCGGCCAATGTGATCGCATTGATGCGAATGCCTCTGCTAATTAAGCACCCTGCGCATGCACACTGCCCCTGAAAACTGGGAAATGCGATCGTATCTCAGTAGCGTCTGCTGCTGAATAAGGCCCTATATGCGTTAATCCTACTTTTTATGGTTTGCTTTGGTATGTGACAAGTGCCATTGCTCACATTTGTATATTAATTTTACATAGTTTTGGTTGTAATAGAGGGTAAGTTCCTTCTTCGGGGATGTACTGCCATTAGTTTCTGGTTTAAATAGGATGTCCTAGGTGCTTATAGGCTGAGCAAAACATGTGACTGGAGTTGCTGAGAGCTATTTTGCAAACCATGTGACACTGGGTGAATTATTCCCCCCTAACCTTAACTGAATCCGACTACAGGAAACGCTTCTCTGAAATATGAGTAGCATCCTTCTCCTGGCGGTTCCCACCATTCTCTACTATGGGCATCACCATCTTGGACAGTGGGGGTAATTCAGAGTTGATTGCAGCAACAAATTTGTTAGCAGTTGGGCAAAACCGTGGGGGTAATTCCAAGTTGATCGCAGCAGAAAACGTTTTAGCAGTTGGGCAAAACCATGTGCACTGCAGGGGAGGCAGATATAACATGTGCAGAGAGAGTTAGATTTGGGTGTGGTGTGTTCAATCTGCAATCTAAATTGCAGTGTAAAAATAAAGCAGCCAGTATTTACCCTGCACAGAAACGAAATAACCCACCCAAATCTAACTCTTTCTGCAAATGTTATATCTGCCCCCCCCCCCCCCTGCAGTGCACATGGTTTTGCCCAATTGCTAACAAACTTTCTGCTGCGATCAACTCAGAATTACCCCCCATGTGCACTGCAGGGGGTCTGATATAACATTTGCAGAGAGAGTTAGATTTGGGTGGGTTATATTGTATCTGTGCAGGGTAAATACCGGCTGCTTTATTTTTACACTGCAATTTAGATTTCAGTTTGAACACACCACATCCAAATCTAACTCTATCTGCACATGTTATATCTGCCCCCCCATCCCCCCCCCCCCCCTTGCAGTGCACATGGTTTTGCCCAACTGCTAACAAATTTGCTGCTACGATCAGGTCTGAATTACCCCCCAAGGTTATGGTTACTCCAGCGCCCAGCTCCAGTGTTTCTTGGAGCCTTTTTCAGTTGTGCTTCCAGCACCCAGTTTAAGTGTAATTGCAGTCTGCTCCTGTTACCCCAACATACTGCCACAGCCACGGCTATCTTACTAGCTTGCATCATGTCTCAGTACTTGTTCTTCTAAATTATTATGCAGCATTGGTCTTCCGCTGCTACTACTACTGGCCTGTGTGTAGACTTGCATTATTAGTAGAGATGAGCGGGTTCGGTTCCTCGAGATCCGACCCCCCCCCCGAACTTCACCTATTTTACACGGTTCCGAGGCAGCCTCGGATCCTCCCGCCTTGCTCGGTTAACCCGAACGCGCCTGAACGTCATCATCCCGCTGTCGGATTCTCGCGAGATTCGTATTCTATATAAAGAGCCGCGAGTCACCGCCATTTTCACTCGTGCATTGGAGATTGAACGGAGAGGACGTGGCTGCGTTCTCTCCCTGAAAAACTCCGTAATCTGTGCTCAGTGTGCTGCAAATATCTGTGCTCAGTGTGCTGCAAATATCTGTGCTCAGTGTGCTGAAAATATCTACGTTCTCTGCCTGAAAAGCTCCATATCTGTGCTCAGTGTGCTGCAAATATCTGTGCTCAGTGTGCTTAATTTTGGTGACCAACAGTATATAGTTGTACAGTACATGATTAGGCCATTGCTGTAGTATCTTGCAGCTCAGTGTCACTGCAAGTATCCATTCCATATCTGTGCTGCATTTTGTGAGCAGTATATATAGTATTACAGTGTAGCATTTTGGTGACCAACAGTATATAGTTGTACAGTACATTAGGCCATTGCTGTAGTATCTTGCAGCTCTGTGTCACTGCAAGTATCCATTCCATATCTGTGCTGCATTTTGTGAGCAGTATATATAGTATTACAGTGCAGCATTTTGGTGACCAACAGTATATAGTTGTACAGTACATTAGGCCATTGCTGTATCTTGCAGCTCTGTGTCACTGCAAGTATCCATTCCATATCTGTGCTGCATTATTGTGAGCAGTATATAGTAGGACAGTGCAGCATTTTGGTGACCAGCAGTATACATATATAGTACAGTACAGTAGGCCATTGCTGTATCTTGCAGCTCTGTGTCACTTCTAGTATCCTGATCAGTGCTCAATATCTGCTGCATTGTTGTGACCAGTATGTATACTGTACTGTGCGACGTGTGTTATACACCTGGTGATTATACATCCTGTAATCTGTACTGAGCGATGTGTGAGATACACCTGGGGATTATACACCCTATATACTGTACTGTGTGATGTGTGAGATACACCTGGGGATTATACACCCTATATTATTATTATTATCCTTTATTTATATGGCGCCACAAGGGTTCTGCAGCGCCCAATTAGAGTACATAAATAATCAAACAGGAAAACAGCAACTTACAGTTGATGACAGTATAGGACAAGTACAGGGTAAATACACACAAATTACAGCAGATGACACTGGAATAAGTATCAGGTGGCAGAAGACTGCTGGATGTGGTACAGTTGAAGATTATTAAAGTAAGACAAAGGATAAGCACATGAGGGAATTGGGCCCTGCTCGTGAGAGTTTACAATCTAAAGGGGAGGGGTAGACAGACATGGGTGACACAGATGGGGTACATAGAGAACGTGGATGAGATTTGGCTGGGTTTGGTGAAGAAGTGGACCCCCAGAAGGCACAAGTCAATACTTAACATTGCAACATTTTACTGGGCTATGCAGGAGAAAATTGAAAAAAAAAAAAAAAAAAAAAGAATCGATAACTTCTACCGCTTTCAAAAAGGTCAATGGAAGCTGAAATAATGGACAACTACCTCATAGAAGCCAGATACAGTATACCAAACAGTACTTAGCAGAGTTAGGAATGAGTGCTTATGAAATACAGTAACATTTTGTCATAATATTTCAGAAACCTCATGGCTGGTCTCTTGCACTCTTTTGCTCTAATACACCACCTGCTTTAGGATTTATATTCAAAAACATTATGTCTCCATAATCCCAAAAACGTCAGTCTTCTTTTAAAGTGGTTTGTTCCTTTGTAAGGGAAAGAGAACAAACGTTCTCAAACAACGGTTTCTCAATTTATTTTTCCTCTGGGAAGGGATTGTGGATTTGCAGGAATATCTGAGCATTTCTGTAATCAGAAAGCAGTGACTTTCTACAAATGTTTACGAATAATTCCAGTGATTTTGTCATTTTATTCCAGTGATTTGGACCAATAATACCATTGATTAGAACGAATAATTCCAGTGTTTTTGTCATTTTCTTCCAGTGATTTGGACCAATAATACCATTGATTAGAACAAATAATTCCTGTGATATTGAGGTGTTTGTGTCGCTTAGCTTAGCCGTCCAGCGACCACAGTGCACCTCTTTTTCTCTTTTCTTTGCATCATATGCTGTTTGGGGCCAATTTTTTTAAGTGCCATCCTGTCTGACACTGCAGTGCCACTCCTAGATGGGCCAGGTGTTTGTGCCGCCCTCTTGGGTCGCTTTGCTTAGTCATCCAGCGACCTCGGTGCAAATTTTAAGACTAAAAATAGTATTGTGAGGTGTGAGGTGTTCAGAATAGACTGGAAATGAGTGGAAATTGTGGTTATTGAGGTTAATAATACTATAGGATCAAAATTACTCCCAAATTCTATGATTTAAGCTGTTTTTGAGGGTTTTTTGAAAAAAAACACCCGAATCCAAAACACACCCGAATCCGACAAAAAAATTTCAGGGAGGTTTTGCCAAAACGCGTCCGAATCCAAAACACGGCCGCGGAACCGAATCCAAAACCAAAACACAAAACCCGAAAAATGTCCGGTGCACAGCTCTAATTATTAGGCCATCCGGCTTCATTCACATTATAGCCCATGCGGCTAGCCCAAGGGTCCCTGACCCGAATCATCAACTCCCAGTGTTGTGACACTGGATATTGCATGCTAAGTAATGTGAATTTTAAATACAGGAGGATTTAAATGAAAGTCATTATGGTTAAGATCCACAAATCAGTGTTCTCAGAAAGGAAGTATGCAGATCACAGAGGGACTGTGCTAGGGGAGGTCAGACTACCTTCCCATCTGGCGCCGGATAGTAATTGGTTATAAGTGCATTTCTGATAGGGAAAAATTACTGAAACTGGCTTATTGAGCAGGAGCAAATTTATGAAAATTAATAAATAATTAAAGAGGTAAGGGATGTTCTAAAGATTATTAACCGTTGTGCTAAGGAGAGGAAGAGGTAATGTGATAAAGCTTTTCATGACTTTCAGAATATCTAATAAGGCAAAGCAAAGAATGAGAGAAGAGATCTCCACCCATGTTCCAAAAGTGAATACAGCATCATGTAATGATTAATTGAACAAAAAAAAAAACCTAGGGCATGCTTGTAGAGGATATCTGTGATGATTTTCTGCGACACCAGCTAGTACAGGGCATCATCAACACTGACAACTGCAAATGTGAGGCTATGTCCAAATACCAACTGCAGGCAACAGGTGGCAGTGCACTGTCAACACTGACAACTGCACATTCTTTTTCTCTTACTGCAGTCAGCACCTGCTAATGGTCAGATCAATTAGGATTAAAAGCTCTCACCAGTCAGCAGCCTCGGCACTCCTATCAATCTTTGTAGTTGTGGCCCTCATTCCGAGTTGTTCGCTCGCAAGGCGATTTTAGCAGAGTTACACACGCTAAGCCGCCGCCTACTGGGAGTGAATCTTAGCTTCTTAAAATTGCGAACGATGTATTCGCAATATTGCGATTACCAACTACTTAGCAGTTTCAGAGTAGCTCCACACTTACTCTGCATCTGCGATCAGTTCAGTGCTTGTCGTTCCTGGTTTGACATCACAAACACACCCAGCGTTCGCCCAGACACTCCCCCGTTTCCCCGGCCACTCCTGCGTTTTTTCCCGCACGCCCATAAAACGGCCTGTTTCCGCCCAGTAACACCCATTTCCTGTCAATCACACTACGATCGCCGGAGCGATGAAAAAGCAGTGAGTAAAAATACTATCTCCATTGTAAAATTACTTGGCGCAGTCGCAGTGCGAATATTGCGCATGCGTACTAAGCGGAATTTCACTGCGATGCGATGAAAAATACCGAGCGAACGACTCGGAATGAGGGCCTGTGTCCGGTTTACCTGTCTGTTGACTTCATCTTCATCCCTCATGCTTCTACATTCTCCAATCCATCAGTCTTAAGGGCCACATACACTAGAACGATATGTCTGAGGCTGAAGTCTGAGACAATTTCCCTTGAACTCTCCCGGGAGCTTCCCGGGAGTGGTTCCATACGATTCCAAACGATTTGGTACATTTTGCATGCGATATATCGTATGTGATCCCAGCCATGCCTGCGGGAACCGACATATCACGAGTGCTGCACTAACGATCTAGGGGAGCCGATCTGACCCTCACAGGAACACGGACTGGACCGGAAACACCTCCAAAATGCCCGATTTCACCCGATATATCGACCCGAATGGCCGTAATTGGCTGAAATCGGGTATTATCGTTCTAGTGTATAGGGCCCTTTAGCTTCATCCCTCACAAATCTACATTCCCCAGCCCATCAACTTTAGCACAGTTTTCACATCTTGTAACTCTGGATTCAGAGGCATGTATGGCCAGGTGTACTGTGCTTCTGATAGCAACTCCAGCCAAGCAGTTCTTCTCATGGGAATAACTAAAATATACACTGCCTCTTAAAATATAAACATTTTTTTGTAATTACTTAACACATTCCGAAGTTAAAGGTTTAACAATCTTAATGATGAACTAGGACCCGCGCTCTGGAATGTGGCATCACACACCCAACCCTAGTTACGGCCCTGAATGTTACCAATCAGTATGTCGGTAGGAGAGGTTAAAAGCAGACAATGAGCCTTATTCAGCAGTAGACGGATTTGCAAAACCGCACAGAAGTGTGCTGGGCTGCAGTGTGGTAGGGGAGGTGTTTAAAATAAGAATTTACTCACCGGTAATTCTATTTCTCGTAGTCCGTAGTGGATGCTGGGAACTCCGTAAGGACCATGGGGAATAGACGGGCTCCGCAGGAGACTGGGCACTCTAAAAGAAAGATTAGGTACTATCTGGTGTGCACTGGCTCCTCCCTCTATGCCCCTCCTCCAGACCTCAGTTAAGGAAACTGTGCCCGGAAGAGCTGACACAACAAGGAAAGGATTTGGAATCCAGGGTAAGACTCATACCAGCCACACCAATCACACCGTACAACTTGTGATAACCATACCCAGTTAACAGTATGAACAACAACTGAGCCTCAGTAACAGATGGCTCATAACAATAACCCTTTAGTTAAGCAATAACTACATACATGTATTGCAGAGAGTCCGCACTTGGGACGGGCGCCCAGCATCCACTACGGACTACGAGAAATAGAATTACCGGTGAGTAAATTCTTATTTTCTCTGACGTCCTAGTGGATGCTGGGAACTCCGTAAGGACCATGGGGATTATACCAAAGCTCCCAAACGGGCGGGAGAGTGTGGATGACTCTGCAGCACCGCATGAGCAAACTCTAAGGTCCTCCTCAGCCAGGGTATCAAACTTGTAGAACTTAGCAAACTTGTTTGACCCCGACCAAGTAGCAGCTCGGCAAAGCTGTAAAGCCGAGACCCCTCGGGCAGCCGCCCAAGAAGAGCCCACCTTCCTTGTGGAATGGGCTTTCACCATTTTGGATGCGGCAATCCAGCCGCAGAGTGAACCAGCTGAATCGTGCTATAGATCCAGCGAGCAATAGTCTGCTTCGAAGCAGGAGCGCCAACCTTGTTGGCTGCATACAGAATAAACAGCGAGTCAGACTTTCTGACTCCCGCCTTTCTGGAAACATACATTTTCAAAGCCCGGACTACGTCCAGCAACTTGGAATCCTCCAAGTCCCTAGTAGCCGCAGGCACCACAATAGGCTGGTTCAAATGAAACGATGATACCACCCTAGGAAGAAATTGGGGGACGAGTCCTCAATTCTGCCCTGTCCAGATGGAAGATCAGATAAGGGTTTTTACATGACAAAACCGCCAATACTGACACACGCCTAGTCCAAGCTAAGGCCAATAGCATGACCACTTTCCACGTGAGATATTTTAGCTCCATGGTCTTAAGTGGCTCAAACCAGTGGGGTTTCAGGAAATCCAACACAACGTTAAGATCCCAAGGTGCCACCGGTGGCACAAAAGGAGGCTGAATATGCAGCACCCCCGGAACAACGTCTGAACTTCAAGCAGTGAAGCCAGTTAATTTTTAGAGAAAATGTATAGGGCCGAAATCTTGACCTTTATGGATCCTAATTTTAGGCCCATAGTCACTGCTGACTGTAGGAAGTGCAGGAATCGACCCCACTGGAATTCCTCTGTAGGGCCTTCCCGGCCTCACACCAAGCAACCTATTTTCGCCATATACAGTGAAAAAGTCTTGCTGTCACGTCTTTCCTAGCCTTTATCAGCGTAGGAATAACTGCATCCGGAATGCCCTTTTCCGCTAGGATCCGGCGTTCAACCGCCATGCCGTCAAATGCAGCCGCGGTAAATTTTGGAACAGACAGGGCCCCTGTTGCAACATGTCCTGTCTGAGAGGCAGAAGCCCTGAGTCCTCTGAGAGCATTTCCTGCAGCTCCGGGTACCGAGTCCTTCTTGGCCAATGCGGAGCAAAGAATATTGTTTTCACTCCTCCTTTTATTACAATTCTCAGCCCTTGGGTATGAGAGGAAGAGGAGGGAATACAGAGACCAACTGGAACACCCACGGTGTTACTAGTGCGACCACAGCTATCACCTGAGAGTCCCTTGACCCGGCGTAAAACCTTTTTTTAGCTTTTTATTGAGGTGGGACGCCATCTAGTCCACCTTAGGCAGTTCCCATCAATTTGCAAACTGCGTGAAGACTTCCTGATGAAGTCCCCACTTTCCCGGGTGGAGGTCGTGCCTGCTGAGGAAGTCTGCTTCCCAGATGTCCACTCCCGGAACGAACACTGCTGACAGTGCGCTTACTTGATTCTCCGCCCAGCGAAGAATTCTGGTGGCTTCTACCCTCGCCACCCTGCTCCTTGTGCCGCCTTGGCGGTTTACATGAACCCCTGCGGTCTGACTGGATCAGAACCGGTTGGTCGCGAAGCAGGATCTCCGCTTGACTTAGGGCGTTGTATATGGCCCTTAGTTCCAGGATATTGATGTGAAGTCAGTTGACTTGACCACAAACCTTGGAAATTTCTTCCCTGTGTAACTGCCCCTCGAGAAGGTGAGCACTCTGCAGCCACCACAGGAGAGACACCCTGGCCCTGGGGAATAGGGTGATTAACCGATGCATCTGAAGAGGTGATCCGGACCACTTGTCCAGTAAGGCCCATTGGAAGGTCCTCGCATGGAACCTGCCTAAGGGGATGGCCTCGTATGATGCCACCATCCTTCCCAGGACTCGAGTGCAGTGATGCACTGACACCTGTTTTGGTTTTAATAGATTCCTGACCAGTGTCATGAGCTCCTGAGCTCTCTCTATCGGGAGATAACCCTTTTCTGGTCTGTGTCTAGGATCGTGCCTAGGAGAGGCAGATGTGCTGTAGGAACCAACTGCGACTTTGGAATATATAGAATCCAGCCGTGTTGCCGTTACACTTCCAGAGAAAGTGATACGCTGTTCAGCAACTGCTCTCTTGATCTCGCTTTTATGAGGAGATCGTCCAAGTACGTGATAATAGTGACACATTGCTTCCGCAGGAGCACAATCATATCCGCCATTACCATGGTGAATATTCTCGGGGCCGTGGAGAGACCAAACGGCAACATCTGAAATTGGTAATGACAATCCCGTACCGCAATTCTGAGGTACGCCTAATGAGGTGGATAAATGGGGACCTGAAGGTATGCATCCCTTATGTCCCGATTCACAATAAAGTCTCCCCCTTTTTAGGCTTGCACTGACCGCTCTTAGCGATTCCATCTTGAACTTGAACCTTCTCAGGTATATGTTCAGGGATTTTTAATTCAATATGGGTCTGACCGAACCGTCTGGTTTCGGGATTACAACATGGTCTAATAATAACACCCTCTTGTTGAAGGAGGGGACCCTTGACCACCACCTGTTAAAGATACAATTTGTGAATTGCAGATAACACTGGCTCCCTCTCTTGGGGGGAAGCCCGCAGGGCCGTCGGTGAGGGGGCATCTTCTCACAGTCCAGCTTGTATCCCTGAGACACAATATCTATTGCCCAGGGATCGAACAGGGAGTGAACCCACTTGTGGCTGAACTTACGAAGGCGTGTCCCCACCGGGCCTAGCTCCGCCTGTGGAGCCCCAGCGACATTGGTGGATTTTTGTAGGGGCCGGGGAAGACTTCTGTTCCTGGGAACTAGCTGCCCGGCTCTGACAAGAAAGGACGCCCCTCAGACTTTCTTGTTTCTTTATACGAAAGGCTGCATTTAATAATGTCGTGCTTTCTTAGGCTGTGCAGGAATATAAGGCAAACTAGCAGAATTACCAGCTATAGCTGTGGAGACCAGGCCCGAGAACCCTTCTCCACACAATCCTCAGCCTTCCATATGCCTCTTAAGTCAGCATCATCTGTCCAATGCATATTCTACAGGACACGTCAAGCAGAGATCGACATAGCTTTGACTCTAGGACCCAGTATACTCATGTCTCTTTGGGCATGCTTTATAACTATATATCTATCACTTAAGACAGCATCTTTAATATATTTATATTGCATACTAGGGTCTCATCTCTGCTGATAAGGTACCTGTCCACGCTGCCACAGCACTATAAACCCATGCCGACACAATCGCCGGTCTGGGTAGTATACTAGAATGTGCACACTATCTGCAGGATCCCTGAGAATAGCAAGTGCTACCGTCTGTGCAAACAGGACACCCCAGGGGAAGATTCTCAACATATCCTGGCCCTAGTGGGGAAAGGATACAGCCTGAGAATTCTCTTGTGGGAAGCTGCCGTCTCTTGTCTGGAGATTCCCGCTCTTTTTCCTCATGAGAGGAGGGAAATTTACCTCAGCATTCTTCCCCTTAAACATGTGTACTCTCGTGTCAGGGACAGATGAGTCATCAGTGATATGCAAATCATCTATTATTTCAATAATCATATATTGAATACCTTATAGCCATCTTGGCTGTAACTTTGCATTATCGTAGTCGACAGTGGAGTTAAACTCCATGTCGATACCAGTGTTTGTTATTATGGATAGTGAGCATTGAGAGACTCTGAAGGTCTCTGTGACATAGGGACAGACATGGGTAGATTTCCTGTCTGTTCCCTAACCTTTTGTGCAATAAATTCACCTTAGCACTTACACATATCCAAACAGGTGTCGGCGTTGTCGACGGAGACACCCTCTCACACACATATCCGCTCTATCACCTCCTTAGAGGAGCCTTTTACCTCAGACATGTCGACACACGCGTACCGACACACCACACACACAGGGGATGCTCTATTTGAGGACAGTTCCCCCACAAGGCCCTTTGGAGAGACAGAGAGAGAGTATGCCAGCACACACCCCAGCGCTATATAACCCAGGGATTACACTACAACTCAGTGTTTACCCAGTAGCTGCTGTATATACAAATTTTGCGCCTAAATTTATGTCCCCCCCCCCCCCCCTCTCTTTTAACCCTTTGTGTACCAGGATACTGCCGGGGAGAGCCTGGGGAGCTTCCTTCCAGCGGAGCTGTGAAGAGAAAATGGCGCTGGTGTGCTGAGGAAGAAGGCCCGGCCCCCTCAGCGGCGGGCTTCTGTCCTGTTTCTGACTAAAAATGGCGGGGGTTTTACACATATACAGTTTTCCAGACTGTATTATGTGTATATATTGCCAAAAGCTATACTTATTGCTGCCCAGGGCGCCCCCCCCAGCGCCCTGCACCCTACAGTGACCGGAGTGTGTGGTGTGCAGTGGGAGCAATGGCGCACAGCTGCAGTGCTGTGCACTACCTTAATGAAGACCGGAGTCTTCTGCCGCCGATTTTATCTCCTTCTTCTGTCTTCTGGCTCTGCAAGGGGGACGGCGGCGCGGCTCCGGGAACGGACGATCGAGGTCAGTCCCTGTGTTCGAACCCTCTGGAGCTAATGGTGTCCAGTAGCCTAAGAAGCACAAGCTAGCTGCACGCAGGTAGGTTTGCTTCTCTCCCCTCAGTCCCACGTAGCAGTGAGTCTGTTGCCAGCAGATCTCACTGAAAATAAAAAACCTAACAAATACTTTCTTTCTAGCAAGCTCAGGAGAGCCCACTAGGTGCATCCAGCTCTGGCCGGGCACAGATTCTAACTGAGGTCTGGAGGAGGGGCATAGAGGGAGGAGCCAGTGCACACCAGATAGTACCTAATCTTTCTTTTAGAGTGCCCAGTCTCCAGCGGAGCCCGTCTATTCCCCATGGTCCTTACGGAGTTCCCAGCATCCACTAAGACATCAGAGAAAATACAATTATTTTTCTGTATTTTTTTCTAAAGGTGCATGGTCATGCCTCCTGTGATTAGGCCACACCCCCTGAAAAGTACCTGTGCCCAGCCAGGCTTTCTACTGCCCTGACTCTGAAAGGGGTATAAATCCCTTAGGAGTCCTAAGTTAGGGCCCAACTCAGCAAGGGTTGTAGATGTGCGAAAAATTGCACACCTACAACCCTTTACTCTGACACGTGGGGGGATGTCCAGCACAGCACAACGTGAAGTTTTTGTCCTCCTGAGCTTGCCCCTCCCACCGCGAACATGCAAGCGCATCGCAAAACGGTGATGCTGTCGCATGTTTAGGGTTGCCCTCTGCCTAATCATCTGCTGAAGCAGACGGCAGGTCGCCATGTTTCGTGTCGCAACAGCTGTGTGTGATATCACACAGCCGCCGTGGCTCACTCCGCAAACGGTCCAGAGACGCCTGCTTTGCCCGGGCCATGACCCCCCAACGCCGCCGCAATGACCCTAAAACGCCGCCTTCCACACTGCAAACTCCCTTCCACACTGCAAACGCCTCTGTCTGTCAATCAGGCAGAGGCGTTTGCACATGTGAGATGCCAACGTATCTCACTGTGTGCGCACGCGCAGTGCGGCTTCTGTGCATGCGCACACTGAAGATGGCTTCAGCTTGCAAACTCTGTCGGAGCGTTTATGTAAGAGAAAGTGTTAGTTTTTCGTAGGCACATGACATGGTTCTAGCACCTATGTTCCTAGCTAGGGCCATAATAGTTCACTGCTTGTATCTGTAGTGCTAGAGAGACAAAGGGGTGTGCCATTATATAAAAGGCTTCATAGTAGATATGTTCTTTTTCTCTATGTTCAGTGCTATGAAGGTCTTTTGGCCTGATTTGTGCGCAATGCCGATATTTTTTTTTTAGCGATTATCAGGAAAATGTGCATGCATCTGTTGCACTGCGTATGAGCCAAGGAACCTTAGCGATGTCACTCCCAGTGAGGAATTATTCACAAAGTGATTGACAGTCAGGGACCACTTGGAGGAGGTAACAGGGAGTGGCGGCAAAAAATGCAGGTGTGTCGTGACTGTTTTTAGGGGATAGGAATCAGACAGTGATTACAATCCTGTATGGGAGGGGAAAACAAATGACTGATGTACTAGGTAGAATTGAGAAATGGTCGAGAATGTGGCAACTACAGTTTAACGCAAAAATAATAATAATGCAAAATCATGCACTTGGGTCTCAAAAACCCAGAGGTTAAATATATATATATGAGTCACTATTTCAAGTGACTTAGGGGAGAGATATACCAAGCAGTGAAAAGATTAGAGACGTAAGCCAGTGGAAAAGTTGCCCATGGCAACCAATCAGCTGCTCTGTATAATTTTATAGTATGCAAATTATAAATGTTACATGAATGCTGATTGGTTGCAATGGGCAACTTCTCCACTCTTTTCACTGCTTAATACATCTCCCCCTAATTCACTTGAAATAGTGACTCCTAGATCCCTTTCTTTCTCAATAGTTTCTATTATAATACCCTTGATACTATAGTTAGCCTTTGGGTTTTTGAGACCCAAGTGCATGATTTTGCATTTTTTAGCGTTAAACTGTAGTTGCCACGTTCTCAACCATTTCTCAAGTCTACCTAGTACATCAGTCATTTGTTTGTACCCCTCCCAGTAAGTGTATTTTATTACATATATTTGTGTAATACCTTCCCTTCAATACCGTTTGCAATTTCACCAACATAAATTTTAAAGAACAGTGGTCCAAGTACAGATCTCTGGAATACTCCATTGGTAACATTTCCCTTCTTAAGATTTAATCCATTTACTACAACTGTCTGTTTCCTACCCCACAACAAGGCTCTCATCTATTTAACTGTTTAATAATCCAATCACACAATTTTGAGGTTATTTAGCAATCTGTGATGTGGGACCATGTCAAATGCCTTACTAAAGTCTAAATATCTGCATCTACCTTTGGCATGATCTCTCCCCCAGTAAAGACATGCTTTTTGGAATCCTGTAAATTGTTGGATTTAAGATATTCCACAACTCTGTCTTTTAATAGTGTTTCCATTACTTTCCATACTACTGATGTAAGCCTTGCTTCCACTTTTGTGAAGTGATACTACAGTCATTCTTTTCCAGTCCTCTGGAATTGCGCCTGTAGCTAGTGACTGCTTGAATAACTTATGTTTATAGATTTGTTTTCATTTACACATGCGCAGGAAGACAGTAAAGAAAGTAAAAGAGACACATGGCTAACTCTATATGAGACTGTATATAGGGTATGTTTCCGCAGTGTGCCTCATTTAGTGTGGAAGATTAAATTTGCACACTGGCAAAACCATGCTGATAATGATAGACATTATTGAAAGTTAAAAAAAAAAGGTGACTAAGGTTGGGAGTAAATAGGATTTTAATAACCTACCGGTAAATCCTTTTCTCCTAATCTGTAGAGGATGCTGGGGTCCATTTTAGTACCATGGGGTATAGACGGTTCCGCAGGAGCCTTCGGCACGTTAAGACTTTTAACAGTGTGAACTGGCTCCTCTCTCTATGCCCCTCCTCCAGACCTCAGTATAGGAACTGTGCCCGAGGAGATGTACATATTTGAGAGAGGATTTACTAATAAACTTGTGTCTAGTTTCACACCAGCTCACACCATATACAAGAAACTTGTCGGCTAACATGGCCTTTAACATAACACATGCCAACCAGCATGTATAACATAACAGCAACAGCTGTCAACATTTAAACTAGTGATGTGCACCGGACATTTTTCGGGTTTTGTGTTTTGGTTTTGGATTCGGTTCCGCGGCCGTGTTTTGGATTCGGACGCGTTTTGGCAAAACCTCCCTGAACATTTTTTGTCGGATTCGGGTGTGTTTTGGATTCGTTTTTTTTTTACAAAAAACCCTCAAAAACAGCTTAAATCATAGAATTTGGGGGGTAATTTTGATCCCATAGTATTATTAACCTCAATAACCATAATTTCCACTCATTTTCAGTCTATTCTGAACACCTCACACCTCACAATATTATTTGTAGTCCTAAAATTTGCACCAAGGTCGCTGGATGGCTAAGCTAAGCGACCCAAGTGGCCGACACAAACACCTGGCCCATCTAGGAGTGGCACTGCAGTGTCAGGCAGGATGGCACTTCAAAAAAATTGTCCCCAAACAGCACATGATGCAAAGAAAAAAAGAGGCGCACCAAGGTCGCTGTGTGACTAAGCTAAGTGACACAAGTGGCCGACACAAACACCTGGCCCATCTAGGAGTGGCACTGCAGTGTCAGGCAGGATGGCACTTCAAAAAAATTGTCCCCAAACAGCACATGATGCAAAGAAAAATGAAAGAGGTGCACCAAAGTCGCTGTGTGACTAAGCTAAGCAACACAAGTGGCCGACACAAACACCTGGCCCATCTAGGAGTGGTACTGCAGTGTCAGGCAGGATGGCACTTCAAAAAAATCCCTAAATAGCACATGATGCAAAGAAAAATGAAAGAAAAAAGAGGTGCAAGATGGAATTGTCCTTGGGCCCTCCCACCCACCCTTATGTTGTATAAACAGGACATGCACACTTTAACGAACCCATCATTTCAGCGACAGGGTCTGCCACACGACTGTGACTGAAATGACGGGTTGGTTTGGGCCCCCACCAAAAAAAGAAGCAATCAATCTCTCATTGCACAAACTGGCTCTACAGAGGCAAGATGTCCACCTCATCATCATCCTCCGATTCCTCACCCCTTTCACTGTGTACATCCCCCTCCTCACAGATTATTAATTCGTCCCTACTGGAATCCACCATCTCAGGTCCCTGTGTACTTTCTGGAAGCAATTGCTGCTGGTGAATGTCTCCACGGAGGAATTGATTATAATTCATTTTGATGAACATCATCTTCTCCACATTTCTGGAAGTAACCTCGTACGCCGATTGCTGACAAGGTGAGCGGCTGCACTAAACACTCTTTTGGAGTACACACTGGAGGGAGGGCAACTTAGGTAGAATAAAGCCAGTTTGTGCAAGGGCCTCCAAATTGCCTCTTTTTCCTGCCAGTATACGTACGGACTGTCTGACGTGCCTACTTGGATGCGGTCACTCATATAATCCTCCACCATTCTTTCAATGGTGAGAGAATCATATGCAGTGACAGTAAACGACATGTCAGTAATCGTTGGCAGGTCCTTCAGTCCGGACCAGATGTCAGCACTCGCTCCAGACTGCCTGCATCACCGCCAGTGGGTGGGCTCGGAATTCTTAGCCTTTTCCTCGCACCCCCAGTTGCGGGAGAATGTGAAGGAGGAGAGGTTGACGGGTCACGTTCCGCTTGACTTGACAATTTTCTCACCAGCAGGTCTTTGAACCTCTGCAGACTTGTGTCTGCCGGAAAGAGAGATACAACGTAGGTTTTAAATCTAGGATCGAGCACGGTGGCCAAAATGTAGTGCTCTGATTTCAACAGATTGACCACCCGTGAATCCTGGTTATGCGAATTAAGGGCTCCATCCACAAGTCCCACATGCCTAGCGGAATCGCTCTGTTTTAGCTCCTCCTTCAATGTCTTCAGCTTCTTCTGCAAAAGCCTGATGAGGGGAATGACCTGACTCAGGCTGGCAGTGGCTGAACTGACTTCACGTGTGGCAAGTTCAAAGGGTTGCAGAACCTTGCACAACGTTGAAATCATTCTCCACTGCGCTTGAGTTAGGTGCATTCCCCCTCCTTTGCCTATATCGTGGGCAGATGTATAGGCTTGAATGGCCTTTTGCTGCTCCTCCATCCTCTGAAGCATATAGAGGGTTGAATTCCACCTCGTTACCACCTCTTGCTTCAGATGATGGCAGGGCAGGTTCAGGAATGTTTGGTGGTGCTCCAGTCTTCGGTACGCGGTGGCTGAATGCCGAAAGTGGCCCGCAATTCTTCGGGCCACCGACAGCATCTCTTGCACGCCCCTGTCGTTTTTTAAATAATTCTACACCACCAAATTTAATGTATGTGCAAAACATGGGACATGCTGGAATTTGCCCAGATGTAATGCACGCACAATATTGGTGGCGTTGTCCGATGTCACAAATCCCCAGGAGAGTCCAATTGGTGTAAGCCATTCTGCGATGATGTTCCTCAGTTTCCGTAAGAGGTTGTCAGCTGTGTGCCTCTTCTGGAAAGCGGTGATACAAAGCGTAGCCTGCCTAGGAACGAGTTGGCGTTTGCGAGATGCTGCTACTGGTGCCGCCGCTGCTGTTCTTGCTGCGGGAGGCAATACATCTACCCAGTGGGCTGTCACAGTCATATAGTCCTGAGTCTGCCCTGCTCCACTTGTCCACATGTCCGTGGTTAAGTGGACATTGGGTACAACTGCATTTTTTAGGACACTGGTGACTCTTTTTCTGAGGTCTGTGTACATTTTCGGTATCGCCTGCCTAGAGAAATGGAACCTAGATGGTATTTGGTACCGGGGACACAGTACCTCAATCAAGTCTCTAGTTGCCTCTGAATTAACGGTGGATACCAGAACCACGTTTCTCACCGCCCAGGCTGCCAAGGCCTGAGTTATCCGCTTTGCAGCAGGATGACTGCTGTGATATTTCATCTTCCTCGCAAAGGACTGTTGGACAGTCAATTGCTTACTGGAAGTAGTACAAGTGGTCTTCCGACTTCCCCTCTGGGAAGACGATCGACTCCCAGCAGCAACAACAGCAGCGCCAGCAGCAGTAGGTGTTACACTCAAGGATGGATCAGAGGAATCCCAGGCAGGAGAGGACTAGTCATACTTGCCAGTGACATGGCCTGCAGGACTATTGGCTTTCCTGTGTAAGGTGGAAATTGACACTGAGGGAGTTGGTGGTGTGGTTTGCAGGAGCTTGGTTACAAGAGGAAGGAATTTAGTGGTCAGTGGACTGCTTCCGCTGTCATCCAAAGTCTTTGAACTTGTCACTGACTTCTGATGAATGCAGTCCAGGTGACGTATAAGGGAGGATGTTCCTAGGTGGTTAACGTCCTTACCCCTACTTATTACAGCTTGACAAAGGCAACACACGGCTTGACATCTGTTGTCCGCATTTGTGTTGAAATAATTCCACACCGAAGAGGTGATTTTTTTTGTATTTTGACCAGGCAAGTCAATGGCCATATTCGTCCCACGGACAACAGGTGTTTCCCCGGGTGCCTGACTTAAACAAACCACCTCACCATCAGAATCCTCCTTGTCAATTTCCTCCCCAGCGCCAGCAACACCCATATCCTCATCCTGGTGTACTTCAACAGTGACATCTTCAATTTGACTATCAGGAACTGGACTGCGGGTGCTCCTTCCAGCACTTGCAGGGGGCGTGCAAATGGTGGAAGGCGCAAGCTCTTCCCGTCCAGTGTTGGGAAGGTCAGGCATCGCAACCGACACAATTGGACTCTCCTTGGGGATTTGTGATTTAGAAGAACGCACAGTTCTTTGCTGTGCTTTTGCCAGCTTAAGTCTTTTCATTTTTCTAGCGAGAGGGTGAGTGCTTCCATCCTCATGTGAATCTGAACCACTAGCCATGAACATAGGCCAGGGCCTCAGCCGTTCCTTGACACTCTGTGTCGTAAATGGCATATTGGCAAGATTACGCTTCTCATCAAACGCTTTCAATTTTGATTTTTGGGTCATTTTACTGAACTTTTGTTTTTTGAATTTGACATGCTCTCTACTATGACATTGGGCATCGGCCTTGGCAGACGACGTTGATGGCATTTCATCGTCTCGGCCATGACTAGTGGCAGCAGCTTCAGCACGAGGTGGAAGTGGATCTTGATCTTTCCCTATTTTAACCTCCACATTTTTGTTCTCCATTTTTTAATGTGTGGAATTATATGCCAGTATCAATAGCAATGGCCTACTACTATATATACTGCGCACAACTGAAATGCACCACAGGAATGGATGGATAGTATACTTGACGACACAGAGGTAGGTAGAGCAGTGGCCTACTGTACCGTAATTCTATATATTATATACTGGTGGTCAGCAAACTGTGCAAAACTGAAATGCACCACAGGTATGGATGGATAGTATACTTGACGACACAGAGGTAGGTACAGCAGTGGCCTACTGTACCGTACTGCTATATATATTATATACTGGTGGTCAGCAAACTGTGCAAAACTGAAATGCACCACAGGTATGGATGGATAGTATACTTGACGACACAGAGGTAGGTACAGCAGTGGCCTACTGTACCGTACTGCTATATATATTATATACTGGTGGTCAGCAAACTGTGCAAAACTGAAATGCACCACAGGTATGGATGGATAGTATACTTGACGTCACAGAGGTAGGTACAGCAGTGGCCTACTGTACCGTACTGCTATATATATTATATACTGGTGGTCAGCAAACTGTGCAAAACTGAAATGCACCACAGGTATGGATGGATAGTATACTTGACGACACAGAGGTAGGTACAGTAGTGTCCTACTGTACCGTACTGCTATATATATTATATACTGGTGGTCAGCAAACTGTGCAAAACTGAAATGCACCACAGGTATGGTTGGATAGTATACTTGACGACACAGAGGTAGGTACAGCAGTGGCCTACTGTACCGTACTGCTATATATATTATATACTGGTGGTCAGCAAACTGTGCAAAACTGAAATGCACCACAGGTATGGATGGATAGTATACTTGACGACACAGAGGTAGGTACAGCAGTGGCCTACTGTACCGTACTGCTATATATATTATATACTGGTGGTCAGCAAACTGTGCAAAACTGAAATGCACCACAGGTATGGATGGATAGTATACTTGACGACACAGAGGTAGGTACAGCAGTGGCCTTCTGTACCGTACTCCTATATATTATATACTGGTGGTCAGCAAAATTATGCACTGTACTCCTACTATATACTACAATGCAGCACAGATATGGAGTGTTTTTCAGGCAGACAACGTATACTGGTGGTCACTGGTCAGCAAAACTCTGCACTGTACTCCTCCTATATAATATACTGGTGGTCCCCAGTGCCCACAATAAAGCATGGTGAGCACAGATATATGCAGCACACTGAGCACAGATATGGAGTGTTTTTCAGGCAGACAACGTATACTGGTGGTCACTGTCACCAAAACTCTGCACTGTACTCCTCCTATATAATACAGCTGCTCCCCAGTCCCCACAATTAAGCAGTGTGAGCACAGATATATGCAGCACACTGAGCACAGATAAGGAGCGTTTTTTTCAGGCAGACAACGTATACTGGTGGTCACTGTCAGCAAAACTCTGCACTGTACTCCTCCTATATAATACAGCTGCTCCCCAGTCCCCACAATTAAGCATTGTGAGCACAGATATATGCAGCACACTGAGCACAGATAAGGAGCATTTTTTTCAGGTAGAGAACGGATAAAACTGGTGGTCACTGATCAGCAAAACTCTGCACTGTACTCCTCCTATATTATACAGCTGCTCCCCAGTCCTCCCCACAATTAAGCAATAAAGCACAATCAAGTTCAACAATAAACGGAGAGGACGCCAGCCACGTCCTCTCCCTAACATTTCCAATGCACGAGTGAAAATGGCGGCGACGCGCGGCTGCTTATATAGAATCCGAATCTCGCGAGAATCCGACAGCGGGATGATGACGTTCGGGCGCGCTCGGGTTAACCGAGCCATACGGGAGAATCCGAGTATGCCTCGGACCCGTGTAAAATGGGTGAAGTTCGGAACCGAACCCGCTCATCACTAATTTAAACACAAGTGTGTAAAAATTTTTTTAAACGTAATCAGCAGGAAAAATGAGCACTGGGCGGGCGCTCAGCATCCCTACGGACTATGGGAAAAGGATTTACCGGTAAATTATTAAAATCCTATTTTCTCTTATGTCCTAGAGGATGCTGGGGTCCATTTTAGTACCATGGGGATATTCCAAAGCTCCCAGTACGGGCGGGAAAGTGCTAATGTTCCTGCAGAACTGACTGACCAAATTTTAGGTCGTCAGCAGCCAAGGTGTCAAACTTATAAAACTTAGCAAACGTGTTTGCACCTGACCAAGTAGCAGCTCGGCAGATTTGCGTTGCCGAGACACCCCGGGCAGCTGCCCAGGACGAACCCACTTTCCTTGTAGAGTGGGCTTTTACTGAAATTGGTAACGGCAAACCTGCCGTGGAATGAGCGTGCTGAATGGTACCTCTGATCCAGCGCGCAATAGTCTGCTTAGAAGCAGGACCCCCAAATCTTGTTGGGGTCATAGAGGACAAACAAAGATTGTGTTTTCCTTATCCTAACCGTTCTTGCGACATAAGTCCTCAATGCTCTGACGACATCCAAGGACTTTGGGACGGCCGAGGTGTCAGAAGCCACTGGCACCACCACTGATTGGTTGATATGAAAAGAAGACACAACCTTCGGAAGAAAGTGCTGACGTGTTCTCAGTTCAGCCACATCTTCATGAAATATTAAGTAAGGACTCTTGTGTGACAGAGCTCCTAACTCAGACACTCGTCTGCCTGAGGCCAAGGCCAACAGCATGACCACTTTCCAAGTGAGAAACTTCAACTCTACCTCTTGTAGAGGCTTAAACCAGTCCGATTTAAGGAACTGCAACACCACATTAAGATCCCATGGCGCCGCAGGAGGCACAAAGGGAGGTTGGATGCGCAGAACTCCTTTCACAAAGGTTTGGACCTCAGGAAGAGAGGCCAATTGTTTCTGAAAGAAAACTGACAAGACCGAAATCTGAACCTTGATAGATCCTAATCTCAATCCAGCATACTCACCCGCCTGTAGAAATAGGAGAAGTCGTCCTAATTGAAACTCCACCGCAGGAGACTTCTTGGATTCACACCAAGATACATATTTTCTCCAAATTCGATGGTAATGTTTGGACGTTACCCCTTTCCTGGGCACAATAAGTGTGGGAATGACTTCATTGGGAATACCCTTACGGGCTAGGGTCTGGCGCTCAACAGCCATGCCGTCAAACGCAGCCGCGGTAAGTCCTGATAAACTAACGGCCCCTGCTGAAGCAGGTCCTCGCAAAGAGGAAGAGGCCGAGGATCTTCCTGTAATAACTCTTGAAGAACTGGACACCAAGCCCTCCTTGGCCAATCTGGAGCAATGAGTATTACTCGAACTCTTGTTCTTCTGATGATCTTGAGAACTTTTGGAATAAGTGGAAGTGGAGAGAACAGATACACCGACTGAAACACCCACTGGGTCACCAGTGCATCTATCGCTATTGCTTGTGGATCTCTGGACCTGGAACAATATTTCTGAAGCTTCTTGTTGAGGCGTGAAGCCATCATATCTACTTGAGGAACACCCCAACGACTTGCCACCTCCGCAAATACTTCTGGGTGGAGACCCCATTCTCCTGGATGGAGATCATGTCTGCTGAGGAAGACTGCTTCCCAGTTGTCCACTCCCGGAATGAAAATTGCCGACAGAGCTTTTGCATGTCTTTCAGCCCAGAGGAGTATCTTTGTCACCTCTGCCATTGCCGCTCTGCTTTTTGTTCCGCCTTGACGGTTTATGTAAGCTACTGCCGTTACATTGTCTGAGTGGATCTGTACGGGACGACTTTGAAGAAGGTGTGCCGCCTGATGAAGACTGTTGTACACAGCTCTCAATTCCAGAATGTTTATGTGAAGTTGAGTTTCTTGACTAGACCACCTTCCTTGACCACCTTGACCACCAGGATCTATGTCTGAATCCCGTCCCTCTAGGAGGTGAGAACTTTGTAGCCACCATAGGAGCAAAATTCTGGCTTCTGCTGACAAGATTATCTTTTGATGCATGTGGAGATGCGACCCGGACCACTTGTCCAGTAGGTCCCACTGGAAGACCCTGGCATGGAATCGGCCATATTGTAGCGCCTCGTAAACCACTACCATTTTCCCCAACAGGACTGATGAATTGATACTGTTCTTGGTCTCAAAAGTTGTTTGACCATGCTCTGGATCTCCTGAGCCTTTTCCACCGGTAGAAATACTTTATGTACCTCAGTGTCCAGTATCATTCCCAAAAATGATAACCTCATCGTCGGTTCCAACTGAGATTTTGGAAAGTTGATGATCCAACTGTGCTGTTGAAGTACCGTCAGGGATAACGCTATGTTCTGGATTAGCTTATCCCTGGATCTTGCTTCTATGAGGAGATTGTCCAGGTATGGAATTATGTTGACTCCTTGTTTGCGAAAGAGAACCATCATCTCCGCCATCACCTTGGTGAATATTCTCGGAGCCGTGGAGAGCCCGAACGGTAATGTCTGGAATTGGTAGTGGCAATCCTGAACTGCAAACCTCAGGTATGCTTGATGTGGCGGGTAAATGGGGACATGCAAGTAAGCATCCTTGATGTCCACTGACACCAGAAATTCCTTTTCTTCCAAGCTGGAAATCACAGCTCTCAAGGATTCCATCTTGAATTTGAATCTTTTTAAATAAAGATTCAGAGATTTTAGGTTTAAAATCGGCATGACCGAGCCATCCGGCTTTGGTACTACAAACAGGCTTGAATAAAAGACTTGATTCCTTTGTTCAGCAGGAACCAAGGCAATTACTTTGTCTTGACATAACTTGTGTATTGCATTCAGGACATTTGCGCTGTCCTGAGCAGAAACTGGCAAGGCTGACTTGAAAAATCGGCATGGGGGAAGGTCTTGAAATTCCAACTTGTAATCTTTGGATATTATCTGTAAAATCCAAGGAGCCAGGTCTGAGCGAAGCTAGACCTGGCTGAAAAATAGTAGACGTGCCCCCACCCGATCGCACTCCCGCAGAGGAGCCCCAGCATCATGCTGTGGTTTTTGCAGAAGTAGTTGCTGACTTCTGCTTATGGGAGCCTGAGTGTGTTGTAGGTTTTCTACCTTTTCCTCTCCCTTTTACTGTGAAAAAAAGGGGTACTTTTAGCCTTTTTGTACTTGTTGGGCCGAAAGGACTGCATAGTATGAAAATGATATACTTTTTTAGCCGGCGTAGCTGCCGACGGCAGAAATGCTGACTTGCCAGATGTAGTAGTTGATATCATGGCATCTAATTTCTCTCCAAAGAGGGCCTCACCATTGTGTGGGAGCGCCTCAATATTTCTTTTGGATTCTGCGTCAGCATTCCATTGGCGTATCCAGAGCGCCCTGCAGGCTGAAACCGCCATAGCAGAGGCACGTGAGCCCAGTAAGCCTACGTCCTTCATAGCCTCAACCAAATAACCTGGAGAATCTTTGATATGACCTAGAATTTGCAGTATGTCATCTTCATCGACCGTGTCAATATTAACAATCAAGTTATCTGCCCACTTTTCGACTGCGTTACCTACCCACGCAGAAGCAATTGTGAGCCTGAGCAATGTACCCGTAGCAATATAGATGGACTTTAAAGTCGTCTCTAATTTGCGGTCAGCAGGTTCTTTTAATGAAGCTGACCCTGGGGCAGGCAAAATTAATTTCTTTGACAACCTAGAAACTGAGGTGTCTATCATTGGGGGTGACTCCCACTTACGCCTATCCTCTTCTGGGAAAGGGTATGCTACCCGCAAACTTTTAGGGATAGCAAATTTATTTTCTGGGTTAGCCCAGGATTCCTCAAAAAATTTATTTAAGTCCTTAGACGGAGGAAAAGTCACCACCTGTTTTTTATTTAATTTAAAATAATCTTTTTCCTCAGGTGGAGGTGTTGTGTCAGGAAATTCCAACACCTCTTTTATAACGACTATCATACATTGAATGCTCTTAGCCAGTCTGGGGTCTACCTCCCTCAAATCCCCAGTGTCGACTTCAGTGTCGGAATCTGTGTCAGTGTCCCTTTGCATAATTTGGGCCAGGGACCTTTTCTGGGAACTGGAGGGGTCCCTAGTGGATGATGTGGAACAATCAGCAAATAGAGCATCTTCCACAGACTGTCTCCAATGCTTTTTGTCTGTTCCTCAGACTCAGAGAATTTCTTCGCTAGTTTAGCCATATTACTCTGCAGCTTTCTTACCCACACAGGCTCAGAACACTTTTGTGCCTCTAACATGGGTTCCTCTGGGTAGAGCTTTCTCTAGACATGTTACACGTGTGTATAGTCACACCCCTCACACACACACACACACACACACACACACACACACACACACACACACACACACACACGAGCTAATGGGGACAGACCTACACTAATGTCTGTCAGAGGGACCCAGAGGGAATTGCCAGTTACATACAATGAATATACATATATACCAAAACAGTGCTTTTTATCCAATGTGAAGCCCGCAGACTTCAATAAATTATGTGCTCCCCTCCCCTTCTATAACACCCTGGTACTTGTATCAGTGATGTGTGAGGAGAAGCAGCCTGCAGGATCAGCGCTCCGGCGTCTCTGTGAGGAGAAAATGGCGCCAATTGAGTGTTACAAGCAATTCTGAGGTGAAGCCCCGCCCCCTGTAATGGCACGGTTCAGCCACAGTAATATTTATACTGGCGGGGGTAGTGTACATCAGTGGCTCACATGTATGTACATTTTGCCAGTGAGAGTAAGGATTTATCATGTCCCTCAGAGCGCACCCCCCCCCCCAACCCGCCCGCTCTGCACCCTGTGCTGAGAGACATGTTGCTGCACAGCGTCCCACACTGCGCTGGTACCTTTATGCCGCCATGATGACCGGAAGGGCCCCTCTCTGCAGGTCTCCGGTAAATACTCACCAGCCTTCTGACTTCTGGCTCTGTTAGGGGGTGGCGGCAGTGCTGTGGGAGTGAGCAGCAGCCAGGCAAAGGCTGTGTTCAGTACCCTTCAGGAGCTAATGGTGTCCTGTCAGCGGAAGCAGAGCCATTAAACTAACTTCCCCCACTAAGTCCCACGAAGCAGGAAAGCTGTTGCCAGCAGCTTCCCTGTAAAATAAAAAACCTAAGAAAGTCTTTTCCAGCAGAACTCTGTAGAGCTCCACTGGTGTGCATCCAGTCTCCCGGGCACATTTTCTAAACTGAGGTCTGGAGGAGGGGCATAGAGGTAGGAGCCAGTTCACACTGTTAAAAAGTCTTAAAGTGCCGAAGGCTCCTGCGGAACTGTCTATACCCCATGTTACTAAAATGGACCCCAGCATCCTCTAGGACGTAAGAGAAAAGTACATATTAAGTCATAATTAGCAAAATATGCCTCATATGGCAACATGATTGGTCAGTGTGCAAACTAGCACCCTTTAGCTGGATTTGGTCCTAATGCTAAATGAGACCCTGTCTGTGTAGCCAAATCTGCTGCATATCCTTTGCAAGATCTATTCGCAGGTGCCTAAAATACGGCTTATATGTACTTTCCTATTTATAGTGTAGTAATGTTTAATACTCTATCTACTCTGTAATGTTACCGCTGGCCAGGGAAAAGTTGTTCCACTTGTGACAAAATTTCAGATAACGTACATCAATTTTCGGGCTATTATTGTCCATCAATCAACTTTTTTTGTTAGAGATTGATCTCTTTGATTTTTAGTTGCCAATAACAGTTTATTATGTAAAATATATCCAGCGAAATATCCTAGGCAGTATATATATATATATATATATATATATATATATATACTTAGGATGCATGATGCCCCTTCTTGTGAATAACAATGGGCATCTTGTTTGTCTGTATGACCAGTTGGAATAGCCATAACTATGTCCTCAATCTATGAATTATGTGCTTTCAGATCCTCTACATTCTTTATAACATTGAATTGTGAACCATATGTGTGAATTTCCATTATTTGAAATAAACATTTACATACCAGCGTTAATATATACTGCGGACACAAGGTGCATCTTACTACCATATACGATAATGGTGCACTGAACGTCACAGCACTATGTCCCTTAAGAGAAAGCAAAGTACTCACACACATGGTATACTGAGGTCCAACGCTCAGAAATATATCTATATCTATATGTATTTGATATTAAAAGTTATGCATACAAAATAACATATGTACAGTATATCATTCAGTATAACATGTATAAGCCTAGGTAAGTGGTACAGAATTACAGTTACAAAAGAAACAGATACAGCCAGTATACATCACCCTATGCTCAGTGGACAGTCATCTCCATTTCTTCCTCACAGCAACTAACTAACTATGCCTTAGCAAACTGCATATATCAAACAGTGGGAGTTAACAGGTTGTTGGTTTCGGTCTCCTTCCATTGGCCAAGGAGGGGGAGGTTTCTCATTCATTGTGTGTTATTGGTCAGTTCATATGTAAGCAATGTCCAGTTTGAAGATGCAGGTACAGGGATTAACCACTGGGATCCTGCCCATATGTTTTCTTAGGAAGTCCTTTGTTCTCATAGAATGTGACTTTATATTCATACATTTTATCATAACTAATCATTGCAATGTGCTACAATTAACCCATTGCTATCAAATTAATCCACACATCCTCCTGACCATTTTGACACTAAGCATGATATAACAAAATTGTTCCATCCCAATAATACATATATATCTGGTTTTACACTCTATTATATAAATACAATATAATACAAGTCTGGTGCTGGACATGTTTTGTCTATGTGTAATTTATGTGTTGTATGAATATGTGTTTGTGTGCATTTTTATGGCGTTTCTCAGTGATTGTGCCTTTTACCGTATATACACCCACCACGCTGCAACACACACTGTGTGACTCTATGCATGATGTACGGTAAAGAAGCATGGTGCATCCATATACGTCAATTGCATCCTTACGCCACCATCGAGAAAGCGCCAATCTGTGTGTAGTTTGTATGTCTAATTTTTCCGACTTTGACATATGAAAAGAGCTATGAGAGAGGCATGGACTTCCATATGAGGCAGAAAATTAAAACAATGCTGGGTACATATACAAGGGACGACAAGTCTCTATATGGTCAAAATGTATACCAACCTCAGTTTTGCAGCAGGGTGGTCTTCAGTTTGCCGGCTGTCGGGGTCCCGCACAGTACAAAAACGTGTAGTTTACAAAGTCAGTTTCTGGAGAACAGATTCACAATTACAAGTCTTCAATTACAGTTATCCAGAGAGATTAATTGACTCAGTTTTAGACTCTAACAGTAAACCAACAGAAGTACCTATCACTGCTCAATTTACACTTTTGGAAAACAAGTTTATCAAAGTATAGCAACATCAAGTTCCTGGTTGTTGTAAACCAGGAATCAGAAATAAGTGACTCTATTTGTAACATAGGGAAACATCTCCATTTTGAGGGGTTATCGTCATTAAGGAAATGATGTTGCAGCACTTGAAAAGCATCATTTTTATTTCTTGAAGTCTGCACTAATGCTAAATAAAGATGAGATAAAACCCATACAATTAAAGAATATGCAACAACAAGAAAACAAACATGTACGAGATCACTCAGTGCCTTTGTCAGGTCACCAAATTATAAGTGGTCTTGCATTAACTGGTTCTATTACAAGCAATGTCGGGACAACAAATTCTAGATTGAGAGGGGGGGGGGGGGCGGTCATAATGAACACTCTAAGAAGGATATCAAATATAAAGTTGTACCTGCTGGTACCTAAATCATGATAAGAATTCCGTAGAGTTCTCCGGAACATAGGTACCTCTCAGAAAATGTACCGTGATCACCCTTGTAGTTTGTCTGTAGTTGTGACATGCCATCTATGATTAATTCCCTAACCAGCCATGTAAAATTCATCTCTATGAGATACTAGGAAATAGTTAATTATTAGGCTATCAATAATCACAGGCATCTTATTCCCAAACTGATCCCCGAGGAATGCCAAAGTTGTTGGTATCTGGAGAACATCATACTGGGGAATCCATTGTCACTATGTATTTGCTTAAAGTATTTTTAATGGTCATGTGAAAGTGTCCAACCTTTGTTATGGCACTATATACATGCATCCATCATGATATTGGATGCGAGTATGTAGAAGTAAGATCATTGAAACCAACACCTTGAAATTAGAACAGATCGATTTTATAATGGAATCTATTGACTTCATTCTTAATCATAATTTCTTTTGGTACAAAGATATTTTTTATGTTCAACGAACCGAAACAGCTATGGGTACAAAATTTGCACCCTCATACGCAAACTTTTTTTTGGCTGAGTGGGAAACAAGGAACATATGGCACAACAAGAAATATATGGAAAAACTTCATCTCTGGGCAAGGTACATCGATGATGTAATCATAATATAGAAAGGTGACCGGAATGAACTAGAAGAGTTTATCAAGGAGATCAACGGGAATACGGTAAATCTGGAATTCACCAGCACCATTAGTAACAAGTCCATAGATTTCCTGGACCTAACTATCTTCGTGGAGAATAACAAATTAGAGACAAAAATTTACATAAAGCCTACAGATAGTAACAGTTACCTGAATGCGAACAGTAATCACCACAAGAATTGGATACGCAATATTCCGGGAGGACAGATGAGACGCATTAAAAGAAATTGTTCCAAGGAAACAGATTTTGATGCCCAAGTTGAAGACCTCATTACTAATTTCGAAGAAAAAAATTATAATAAAGAAGCCCTCCAAGAGACCTAACTTATCACGAAGGAATTACAACGTTCAGATCTTCTAAAATACAAACCGAAGGAAAACAACTATACAAATGAAGTTCTTTTTATTTCCAAATTTTCATCCCAAAACCATATGCTCGAACAAAGCATACGGAAACATTGGCATATATTGCTATCAGATGAAGTCCTCAGAGATGTCTTACCCCCAAGACCACGCTTTGTCTATAAAAGAGCTCCAAGTATAAAATCCTTTCTGGTAAATAGCCATCAACAAACCGATAAAACAACTAAGAAAGTTGAAACTATAAAAGGTTTCTCCAGATGTGGCATGTGTACAGCTTGTAGGAAAACAAGAACGAATTCTACAAAAGTTGTCGATTCAGTCCTCTCCTTTTCAAATGGTTCAGAATTTAAAATAAAAGAACGTATTAGCTGCAACAGCATCGGAGTAATTTATTTACTCTATTGCCCCTGTGGTCTACAATATATAGGCCAAACGAAACGAAAGCTACATATTAGGATTCAGGAGCATCTCTGCAACATAAAAAATAAAAAGAAGGACCATAGCATCCCGATCCACTTTCAAGAAGAACATAATGGAAATCCACATGGTTTACAATTTATAGGCTTAAAGAAATTTGTTACACCATGTAGAGGAGGAAAAATAGAGGACCATCTTATAAAAGAAGAAACTAAATTAATTTACTATATGGGTACCCTAACACCAAAAGGTCTTAATATCGATATTGACCTTAATCCTTTTTTAAAATAATACCCCTTGTTTTTAAAATAGTGTAACCAATATTCTCTCTGTGAATCCATAAAGAAGATTGATCAGATTAGAATCCATCACTGTATATACACATATAGATTCTATGAAAGTTTACATGGATCGTATATGTAGATCCAATATGAAGACATTTTTCTTCATATATGACCTCCCAAACAAATAATTGGGATGAATCCAGAATGCACCTACATGTATATTACTAAATATGGAACACATTTTTTTCGGAATAAAAATGATCCATATATCTTACAAATTTGGTCTAAATGTTAGATGATTGTTTTTGTTTTTTGTGTGTCCGTTTGTATATTTGTGTTTTTTTTGTTGTTTTGTACTGTATTTTATTTGTGTCCCATGGCTGGTACATAAAAGGAGTCATCACTGTGGTTTTTAACAATGGATTTAGCATCTTTTACTGCACAATATAAGGAAATGAACACTGGAATGCAAAAACCAGGAAGTGTACACTGGCGGTGGAACGCATACTATACCGGAAGCTCCATGAGACGACTATATGACCTAACTCCATAAATAGACGGGTGAACAACGGATGGATTCATCTGCAATCCTGAAGAAGCCTTGTTTAAGGTGAAACGCGTAGATCACAGATTGAATCGATCCTGCACACTGCCGATCAGCGCTGAGGACGGCGTGGACAGGTATCCGCCGGCGGACTCCGGACTCACTCGTTGTGGGAACACAGGACACCACTGGACCGTACATATGGACTTGGTGCATGAATTTATTCAAGGTAATTTGTCAACTTTGGTACATTTTTTCTGACTGCATAAGATATCACTGGTTGGGAAGTGACCTGACGTACAGACGGTTTCATACCATTATACCAGCTGACTTCCACTTGCCTATGTGAACGGAATCAAGCATTGCAGCCACCTGCCTATATTCTTTCAAACAGCTATTTTCCTGAACAGAGGGAATAAGTTGCGAATCTACGCATTCATAACCCAGCACTTCAGTATATTGTGCAATATTTTTCAATATATTTTATTCTCACCAGGACTGTTTTTTTCAGTTCCAACACTGGTTTGGGACACTGTATGTTTTATGTTTGTACGTTCTATGTAGTTTGTCTTCTCTGTTTACCGGTAATAGGCATGAAACCATTCTTTGCACATTTTCAATTGAGAATTTTTTGAACTGTAGTAAGGTACCAATTTTAGAAATATATAGTTTTTAGAATATTAATTTTGCATTATATTCCTCCCTTATAAATAAACAATATATTCATTATACATATAGCGTTATCAATCATTTATTTGACCTAACTTGCGCTGGGGATACCCATCTGTATATTGTTGTCTATTAGAGTGGAATTAGGTAGTGGTTCCACATTCCCTACAGCAGCATCTTGGGTACAGTGATTGTTAACTTCTCCTCTAGCGCAGTGCCACATTTTTCTTTTGACTTTGTTATGTCATATCTGGTCCAGAGAACCCCTTCAAAATTTTTTACTGATTTGCAAGTTTCTTATTGTTCCACACATACTATAGCTTTTAATGGGTTATGAACTAACGCCATCTGCTCAGCTAGGATATTTTGCAAATTGTACCAAAGGGCATCCCCATCCATTCCTGCAGGTGTGTGCCAGTGTTAGCTCAGAAAATGATTCACAAATGTTTTACTATACGCCATCATATTTCTGTGTATAGTCAACATCCAAAATCTCCTACTTAGATGATTCAAAACAATTGCCCAGTTTGCACCAGGCTCTACTTGACTCCCTACTGTCCCACTTACCATGCATGCCATTGCAGGGGGTGGGGGATGGGGGAGAGGGCAGGGGCAAGCGCAGGATTTCTGGAGGGGGGTTCCAAATGCAATCCACAATATCCCACTCTGCGGAACATTGGAGCCAGCTTGGGAGTCTGGAGGAGCAATAGAAGAACCTAATAGCGACCCTGGACATTAATGTACACTTTGGGCTTTGCATACACTGGATTAACATTTAACACTATAGATGGTCTATAGTATAGGCTGTGTCAAACATATTTAACTGATATAAATGAAAAAGGTTCAACATACCATAATAAATTAATATACACAAACATAACAGAACCAGTAGGAGATAGTACTGCACTTTCTAAGAACACTTTCTTCCATCTCATGGTAAGGCTCCTGTCTATTCTTCCTGGCAGCTACTCTTTGGTCTAGTGCGCTGACTGAGGGCGGGGGTGTCCGGGCAACCAGAACCTCCTCTGGGTTTGCCTATGGAGGGTTCTGAAGAAACCATCTGCTGGCTAATTTTACGAAGTGTAGCCCATATGCAACAACGGGCTAACGCCATCTTCAGATGGCATTAGCTGCATGGGACAAATTCGGCTTGGTAAATCTGACAGCATTGCATCCCCCATTGAAACCTATGGGGGTTGGGGCTGCTGACAGGAATGGAAGAAATGCAACAGATGGAGATATCTGCTGTGATCTCTCCTTCATATATATGGGTGATACTAAATATTTATGGTTACCTCCCGAAAACAGGTGTTTTTGGGGAATAAGCTGCAAATATTTATTTATAAATGGGCGCCTTTGAGAGATCATCATTATACCCCACTACCATTAAAAAACGAGATTTATGGTAAGAACTTACCGCTGTTAAATCTCTTTCTGCGAGGTACACTAGGCTCCACAGGGAATGACATTGGGGGGTGTAGAGTAGGATCTTGATCCGAGGCACCAACAGGCTCAAAGCATTGACTGTTCCCAGAATACAAAGCGCCGCCTCCTCTATAACCCCGCCTCCATGCACAGGAGCTCAGTTTTTGTTAACCAGTAGCAGGCAAAAGAGATGACAACCGTTAGTAGCCACATACACCACATTCTCACGACAGGAGAAAGGGTCAGCGGCTAATGCTATACCAACCCAAGGAAGCTAAGTGCATCAGGGTGGGCGCCCTGTGGAGCCCAGTGTACCTCGCAGAAAGAGATTTAACGACGGTAAGTTCTTACCATAAATCTAATTTTCTGCTGCGGGGTACACTGGGCTCCACAGGGAATGACACCGGGGATGTCCTAAAGCAGTTACTTATGGGACGGGACGCACTGTAGCGGGCACAAGAACCCGGTGTCCAAAGGAAGCATCCTGGGAGGCGGAAGTATCGAAGGCATAGAACCTTATGAACGTGTTCACTGAGGACCACGTAGCCGCCTTGCACAATTGTTCAAGGGTCGCACCACAACGGGCCGCCCAAGAAGGTCCAACCGACCGAGTAGAATGGGCCTTTATGGTAGCAGGAGCCGGAAGGCCAGCCTGTACATAAGCATGTGCAATCACCATTCTAATCCATCTGGCTAGGGTCTGCTTGTGAGCAGGCCAGCCACGTTTGTGAAAGCAAAACAGAATAAAGAGAGAATCCAACTTCCTGATGGAGGCAGTTCTCTTCACATAGATACGGAGAGCCCGTACCACATCCAAAGATGCAAAGGCCGGAACCACAATCTCCTGATTAAGGTGGAAAGAAGACATCACCTTAGATAAATACCCGGGATGTGTTCTAAGAACCGCCCGATCACGGTGAAAGATCAAATATGGAGACCTACAAGACAAGGCACCCAGATCTGACACCCTTCTAGCAGAGGCAATAGCCAGCAAAAACAACACCTTAATAGAAAGCAACTTAAGGTCTGCAGATTCAAGAGGCTCAAACGGAGACCTTTACAACGCCTCCAAAACCACCAACAAGTCCCAAGGGGCCACAGGTGGGATATAAGGAGGCTGAATCCGCAACACACCATGAGTGAACGTATGTACATCTGGTAAAGTCGCAATTTTTGTCTGGAACCAAACCGACAAGGCAGAAATATGAACCTTGATGGAGGCCAGATGAAGGCCCAAGTCCAGGCCCTGTTGTAGAAAGGCCAGAAGTTTGGTCGTACTAAACTTGTAAGCGTCATGATTGTTACATGCGCACCAAGCAAAGTAAGAATTCCAGACCCTATGGTAAATCCGTGCAGAAGCCGGTTTCCGGGCCTTCAACATGGTTTGAATGACCGCCTCAGAAAATCCTTTGGCCTTCAATTTGAGACAGAAACTTCAAGAGCCACGCCATCAAAGCCAACCGGGCTAAATCCTGATATACACAGGGGCCCTGAACGAGGAGATCTGGGCACTGCGGAAGTAGAAGGGGACGCTCTATCAAGAGACCCTGAAGGTCTGAGAACCAATGCCGTCAGGGCCACGCTGGAGCGATCAGAAGTAGGATTCCTCCTTTTTGCTTGAACTTCCTTATTACTCTGGGCAGGAGTGACACCGGTGGGAACACGTATGGCAGCCGAAAGTTCCATGGAATTGCCAGTGCATCCATGAATGCTGCTTGAGGATCCCTTGTTCTTGCTCTGAAGACCGGAACCTTGTGATTGTGTCGAGATGCCATCAGGTCCACATCTGGAAAGCCCCACTTGTCTACGAGGAGTTTAAATACTTCTGGATGGAGGCTCCACTCTCCGGCGTGTACGTCCTGACGACTGAGAAAATCCGCTTCCCAGTTTAGGACCCCTAGAATGAACACTGCCATGCGGCTTTGATT
Source organism: Pseudophryne corroboree (assembly GCF_028390025.1). Classification (NCBI taxonomy): domain Eukaryota; kingdom Metazoa; phylum Chordata; class Amphibia; order Anura; family Myobatrachidae; genus Pseudophryne; species Pseudophryne corroboree. The sequence continues at coordinate 874,414,906 of NC_086445.1, forward strand.
GCCACCTTGATGATTGATGTACGCCACCGTGGTGGCATTGCCCGATTGTACTTGAACAGGTCTGTTCTGTATCAAATGCTGGGCCAAGTTCAATTGGTTGAATACTGCCTGCAATTCCAGAATGTTTATCGGGAGGAGGGACTCCTCCTTGGTCCACCGACCCTGAAGGGAGTGTTGCTCCGCGCCCCAACCCCTCAGACTGGCATCCGTCATCAGAAGGACCCAGTTGGAGATCCAGAGGGGACGACCCCTGCTCAATTGTTGGTCCTGAAGCCACCAGCTCAGTGACAGACGGACCTCCGGAGGCAAGGAGATCATTTGAGACCTGATCCGGTGAGGCAGGCCATCCCATTTGGGAAGAATCAACTTCTGCAGAGGGCGGGAATGGAATTGAGCGTACTCCACCATGATGAAAGCTGACACCATGAGACCTAGCACTTGCATTGCCGAATGTATCGACACTTGCGACAAGATAGGAAGCATTGAATCCTGTCCTGAAGCTTCAGGACTTTCTCCTGAGACAAGAACAACCGCTGGTTGTGAGTGTCCAACAACACCTCCAGGTGCACCATGCTCTGAGCAGGGACCAGGGAAATTTTCTTCCAGTTGATGAGCCACCCGTGGGCTTGCAAAAACTGGATAGTCAGATCCAGATGGTGTAGGAGAATTTTTGGGGAATTTGCCAGGATCAACAAGTCGTCCAGGTACGGTAGGATCCTGACCCCTTGACGGCGGAGCACACTTGCCATTACCGCCATGACCTTGGTAAAGACTCGCCGAGCCATGGTCAATCCAAAAGGTAACGCCCGAAATTGGAAATGGAGGTTGTCAACCACAAACCTCAGGTATTGTTGATGCGACATTTCAATGGGAATATGCAGGTAAGCATCCTGTATGTCCAGGGAGACCATATAATCCCCAGGTTCCAATGCCAGAACAATAAAGCGAAGAGTTTCCATACGAAACTTGGAGACCTTCACAAATTTGTTCAAGGACTTGAAGTTGAGAATGGGCCGGCAGGACCCATTCGGTTTCGGGACTAGGAGTAGCGGTGAATAGTACCCCTTGCCTCTCTGAGCCAGAGGCACATGTACTACCACTCCTGTGTCCAGGAGGGACTGTACCACTGAATGAAGAGTTTTTGCCTTTACCTGATCCGAAGGGACGTCTGTCAGGCAAAATCGATGATTGGGACGATTCTTGAAGGATACGCCGTAACCTCGAGTGACAACTTCCCGTACCCAGGCATCGGAAGTGGTCTTCAACCATTCCTGGGTAAACCCTAGAAGTCGGCCCCCACTACCCAGGGATCCCCCAGAGGGAGGCCCGCCCCGTCATGCGGCAGGCTTGTCAGTTTTGGAAGCAGGCTGACGGGCTGTCCAGGCCCGTTTGGGTTTGGGCTTACTGGGTTTGGAAGTGCGAACCTGTTTCGGGTACGCCTGACGTTTTGCTTTCTCTGAAGGACAAAAGGAGTGAAAGGGAGTACTCTTAGCCTTCGGCACCGAAGGAGCAGTACTAGGTAAACATGCTGTTTTAGCAAAAGCTAAGTCAGCCACAATCTTGTTGAGGTTTTCTCCGAAAAGAATGTCTCTCTTGAAAGGGAGTACCTCCAGGGTTTTCTTAGAGTCCATGTCCACAGACCAGGACCGTAACCAGAGAATCCGGCGAGCCAAAATGGACGTAGTAGAAGCCTTGGCCGCCAGAATACCGGCATCAGAAGCCGCCTCCTTAATGTAATGAGACGCTGTGACAATATACGACAAGCATTGTCTAGCATGATCAGAAGCATTGGAAGGTAACTCCGCCTCCAGCTCCTGAGCCCACGCTTCCACAGCTTCTGCACGCCATGCAAAGGTGGGCCTATGCACAGCACCGGTTAGGGTGAAAATTGCCTTTAAACAACCCTCCACCCGCTTATCCGTTGTCTCTCTCAGGGACGTGACGGTAGTTACAGGCAGAGCTGAGGATACCACCAGCCGCGCCACCTGCGAATCCACTGGCGGGGGTGTTTCCCAATTTTTACTTAGCTCTGCAGAGAGGGGGTAGCGAGCCAGCGTCTTCTTGTGAGGCGTGAATTTCTTTCCTGGATTTTCCCAGGACTCCTGACATATGTCAACTAAATGGTCAGAGTGAGGTAAAACTTGTTTAACCACTTTCTGACGTTTAAACCTTTCCGGTTTCTTAGAGGCAGCATCAGGCTCCAGGTCATTATCGACCTGAAGAATGAGCCTGATAGCCTCCAGCAAGTCAGAAACATCCACCTGTGAAACAGCTTCCCCATCAGGAGCATCAGGATCAGAATCTGTGGGGTCAGTTAAAACGCCATCCTCATCAGACGAGGTGTCTGGGACGTTGGTGGATTGTGAGGAAGTAATTGCCCGCTTAGAGGACCCCTTGGCCTTAGGCGGACAATGGTTAGAATTCTGAGTAGTCAATGATTGGTTCAATTGCTGTAACTGATTGGACAGTTGATCTGCCCACGACGGGTTAACCGCGGGGACCATAAGCGGTTGTACTGGCACAGGAGGTCCCAAAGGGGGCGTTAGTCTAGTTACCAGCCGTTTCAATAGCATGGAGAAGGTAGCCCAAGATGGGTCATTTTGCACCCCCGTTGCTACAGTCCCACTGGGGGAAAAGGAACCCCCAGAACCTGAACCCTCAGCTGCTATGTTATCCTCAAATGTGTCTGCAGCGTCAGCACCACGCAATGTGGGATCAGCCCCAGCACCGTTGCCTTTTATAGCTGACATAATCACAAGCTCAATGCAAGGCAACACAGTACAATGGGGGTAATTCCAAGTTGATCGCAGCAGGAATTTTAGCAGTTGGGCAAAACCATGTACACTGCAGGGGAGGCAGATATAACATGTGCAGAGAGAGTTAGATTTGGGGGTGGTGTGTTCAATCTGCAATCTAATTTGCAGTGTAAAAATAAAGCAGCCAGTATTTACCCTGCACAGAAACAATATAACCCACCCAAATCTAACTCTCTCTGCACATGTTATATCTGCCTCCCCTGCAGTGCACATGGTTTTGCCCAACTGCTAACAAAATTCCTGCTGCGATCAACTTGGAATTACCCCCAATATCAGCAGCACAGTACCTGACAAGAACCCCCTGTACAGTGTATTGCAGCACAAACAGGGAATTCTAGAGGTATATGGTGACTAAAACGCACAGAGAAAAATACACACTGAGTATATCCTGTGAACTGCATATATTATGATAAACCTGACGCACTTAGCCCCCTCAGGTTATAGAATATAGGGATAGCAAGCTGAGTGAGATACATGAAATGGAGGTCACACAGCAGCTACAGTCACAGTTTGTACAATGCAGAAATTATGACATGCAATAAAACTGCACTGGACTAGCAATACATAGTAGCACTAAGTATAGCTATACACTTAATAGATATAACAATGCACAGTAAAGACTGGATGTATATCACAGGGTACTTGTACTAAATAACCCTGACTAAATGCACTTTTTCTTAACTAACACTGTCAGCAGACATGTAGCATACTTAAGTGTCCTGTAAAATGCACATCGCTGACATGCAGGCGGCTTTACAGAGGAGGATTTGCCCAAACAGTCCCAGGATCAGTTCTGCTTGCTATAATGGCGCCCAAACGCTGACAGGGAGTGAGGGAGAGAGAGAGAGAGAGAGATATGCAACTCCAGGGCGGGAACATTTTACTCTAAATGTCGCCCTGGGGCTGGGGGGAGGGGCTACAGGTCCAAGCCTTATCCCCCTGCTGGACTTCACCACCGGGTACTGGGGGCTGAAATAAACTATTTTATGAGAGAAAATCAACCTGTGCCCATGCCCTGGTGGTCTAGTGGGGTCCCTGTACTACCAAAGTGCCCATGCCAGCACGCGCAGCCCGCCTCCCACTGGCCGCGCGGGATCGCGATTTACAGCGGGTCCCGCCGAGGGGACCCCTTACCTCCTCCCTGAGTGCGGCCACGTGAGCCAGGAGAACGGCGGTCGTGTGTGTGACTAATATGAAGAAAACCGGAGCCTCCGCTGTAGGTACCCGGTAACCAGGGCGCGGGAGTGTACAGCGCCGCTGGGGGAGATGATGGAGCTGCAGCAGGAGATGTCTGACTGACATCTAACACAGTCAGTGTCTCTGCTGCAGCCCCTGAAGTCTTCAATTTTGTTTAAAAGCTTCTTTTCAGGGCTGCAGGAGCAGCCCCCCTGTTGTATGCCTGCTTACTGCATGGCACCAACTACAAACCTGAGCTCCTGTGCACGGAGGCGGGGTTATAGAGGAGGCGGCACTAGGCATTCTGGGAACAGTCAAAGCTTTGAGCCTGTTGGTGCCTCGGATCAAGATCCTACTCTACACCCCCCAATGTCATTACCTGTGGAGACCAGTGTACCCCGCAGCAGAAAGGAAAATTATCACATTCAGGTTATAGGTCTGATATAATTTTCTAATGAAAAAGGTTTACACAGAAGATCTACTGAAAAATTTACAGAAACCATAAAATCCAGCCCTTCATCCTCTAGCTGGCAAATGAACTTAGTTAGTAGGACGCAGCCGCACTTGTACTGTTAGTTCAGGTGCACTAGGAGACTTGGGGAAAACAAGCAATCAAGGCAAAATATATATATAGTGGAAAGGGGTAGCATAGGAAGACCATTGGACCGTCTTTGAGCTTTTGCATATTTCTTCATTAACTTCTATTAAAAAAATGCTCATACTGGGGGTCATTCCGAGTTGTTCGCTCGCAAGTGAATTTTAGCAGATTTGCTCATGCTAAGCCGCCACCTACTGGGAGTGAATCTTAGCATCTTAAAATTGCGAATGATGTATTCGCAATATTGCGATTACACACCTCGTAGCAGTTTCTGAGTAGCTTCAGACTTACTCGGCATCTGCGATCATTTCACTGCTTGTCGTTCCTGGTTTGACGTCACAAACACACCCAGCGTTCGCCCAGACACTCCCCCGTTTCTCCAGCCACTCCTGCGTTTTTTCCGGAAACGGTAGCGTTTTTTCCCACACGCCCATAAAACGGCCTGTTTCCTCCCAGTAACACCCATTTCCTGTCAATCACATTACGATCGCCAGAACGATGAAAATGCCGTGAGTAAAATTCCTAAGTGCATAGCAAATTTACTTGGCGCAGTCGCAGTGCGGACATTGCGCATGCGCATTAAGCGGAAAATCGCTGCGATGCAAAGATTTTTACCGAGCGAACAACTCGGAATGACCCCCACTGTACATGCCTGTCTGCATATTATTTGTAAAACACATTTTTTACAGACATGGAAAATGCCTCGTTTTCCATGTTCCTGAGTGCGGCATGAGGGTGTTTTACCATGGCGCCCAGGGCAATTTATTTTAATAAGGCCATCTGGACAGCGTTAATGTGTTTTTATAATGTAAAATTATTATATGGAATTAAAATAACAATGTATTGTTTAAAAAAAATTGGTGAAAAGATTATATTCAATGAAAATCAATTTTGGGTTTGAGAAATTTCAACAAAAGTGCTATTTTTGTAGGAAAATAGGTTGTAGAAATGTGGGTAGGGCAGAGGTGGGCAGTGATGTGGGTGGCGCTACAAAAGGAGCATGGCATCGATTGGTGAATAAATCTTTTATTTTTTTTTAAACATATAATGCCCTGAGTAGTGCCATATATACACATACTGCCCCCAGCTGTGCCAGATACACAATGTCCCCAGCAATGCCAGATTCACAGTGCCCCCAGCAGTGACAGTTACAAAATGCCCCCAGTAGTGCAAATGCCCACAGTAGTGCAAGATACACAATACCCCTAGTATAGTGCTCACCTCCGCTGCTGCACCTGCCTATTCCCATGTCTGAGGGGAGGATAGCGCAGCACGCGTCTCTCCTGCCCCTCACTGTGTCCGATCTTCGGAGGCCATTTGAAGTATGGCGCCAGCCTGTGAGCCAATCAAAGCGTGTGGGCTGGCAGCCAATCAGGAGCCGTCGCTGCCGGTATGCGAGCAACATTTTAAATGGTCACCGGAGACAGGGACACAGTGAGGGGCCGGACAGACGCGCTCTTCGCTCTCCTTCCCCCAGACATGAAAAGCGGCGGCAGCGACAGCAGGGCAGGCCGCAGATGTTCCAGAATGCCGTTCCTGATTACGTCATTTTAGAAAAGACCTTCAGGAGCGGTGTTTCGGCCCAAAAATAGCCCTGCATATAACACATTTTTATATTTTGTTAATATTTACATTTTATATTTAGTTTGTACAAATGTAGTAAGAATGCAAAAATTCTGTTCTAATTTTAATTCTGGAAAGGCAGCTCTTGTATACTTTCACAGAATGCAACAAATTAGAAAAAAATGTGTGAGAATACCGGACTTATGTTTAACTCTCTTACCCACTCAGCCCTTGTTGGTCAGCCCTATGTGTATCCTAATGTGCTGACTGTGGGTAAACAGTGCTACTGTGAGATCAGAGTTTAGGCAAATATCTGGAAAAGTCTACTTTATTTTATATTTTTATTTGATATGTAGATGCAGTTGAAACTGTAACTCTGGAGACTGGAGTGCATACTCGCCTACCCTCCAGGAAGCTGCAGGAGACGAATTTTGGATACCCTACCCCGGAAGGGTAGGTGGCTTTCTCGCATCCAGTCCACTTCCTAGTGAAGCGGGCAGGATGGAGATAAAATCAATACAATTGCGGTGATGGTGTGAAGGGGGTGGAGCTAAAATATGCAAATTGTGTAATCTAGCCCCTTCCCCTACCCGAAGAGCCGCAAATTGCCTTATGAGGAAACAGCCTGCCCCAACCCTGAAGTAGCCTGCTGCATCTCCTCTCCAGGCTTCTTCTAGAGAGGAGACAAATAAAAACGTAGGTAAGTATGCTGTAGTACTGCTTTTTGTGGCAATCTATAAATTGTGCCTGTATATACCAATCCATGCCTTGGATTGGTAAATATAGCCGCACATATGCATTCAGCTTTGACCCAGAGGGGATCTTGTGAAGCATCTCTGGCTTTGCCAGTCCCTCATGGATATAGGGGAACACCATTTCAATTGTGGGATGCTTCTGTCCCCATAAACATCTATGGAGATGGAGGTAAGCAGAAGCTTTTGAAATATGATTGCTTTGGTGTTTAGCCGTTGGTAAAATTAAAAAGGAAATAAAAAAAAAAGTTAACTTTATAAATAGCACCAGCATATTCCGTTGCACTTTGCTAGAGAACAGACCTAACAGTAAAGCAAGTATGTATATAAACAGAGATGTAAGAGGGGTCGGCTCACAAGCTTATACAATTTATAGCAGTGGTCTCCAACCTTAATTGAGGTGTGAGCTACTTTCTGAAAATAAAACCTCTGGAAGAGCTACCCCCTCCCTCCAATGTGCACACATGCCTGTGAAAGTGGGTGTGGCCTCACAAAAGTGGGTGTGGCCTTGCAACAGTAATGCATAGTGCCAGATACACAAGTAATGCCCCCCCAGCAATTCCAGATACAAATAATGCCTCCCAGCAGTGCCAGATACACAAATAATACCCCTCAGCAGTGCCAGATACACAAATAATGCCCCTCAGCAGTGCCAGATACACAAATAATGCCTCCCAGCAGTGCTAGATACACAAATAATACCCCTCAGCAGTGCCAGATACACAAATAATGCCCCTCAGCAGTGCCAGATACACAAATAATGCCCCCCAGCAGTGCCAGATACACAAAGAATGTCCCCCAGCAGTACCAGCATACTTACCGACAATCTGGCTGCCCCCTCCGGGAGGAGGCAGCCAGGTCGGAGCAGCGGGGGTGTGGAGATGCGTCTTGATTACGCTTAGGGGCGGGGTTGGGGCGTGGCTGCACGAACACGTCATTGTGGCCCCGCCCCCTGTCTAGCAATGCCGTTAATATTGACATTGCAAGGCAGGGGGCGGGGCCAGGATGATGCGAATCACGTCATCTGACTCCCGGACCGCGCACTTTGAACTGCGCCGCCGGGGGTTATGTAGGTGATGCGGGTGGGTTGCGGGTGGTGGGCACTCGTCCGGGAGACTTGCCTTTTCTTCCGGGGCGCCGGGAGCGCCACCCGATTTTCGGGAGCCTCCCGGCCATTCCGGGAGAGTAGGCAAGTATGAGTACCAGATACACAAAGAATGCCCCTCAGCAGTGCCAGATACACAAATAATGCCCCCCAGCAGTGCCAGATACACAAAGAATGCCCTTCAGCAGTGCCAGATACACAAATAATGCCCCCCAGCAGTGCCAGATACACAAAGAATGCCCCTCAGCAGTGCCAGATACACAAATAATGCCCCCCAGCAGTGCCAGATACACAAAGAATGTCCCCCAGCAGTGCCAGATACACAAATAATGCCCCTCAGCAGTGCCAGATACACAAATAATGCCCCTCAGCAGTGCCAGATACACAAATAATACCCCTCAGCATTGCCAAAACAAATTGTACACAGTCACATTATGTTCCAATATGCTCCATCAGTATACACCTGCATTGTGCTTATTATTGCAGCCATTGCCATACCTACTGTATTTAGACTCTAAATAGGTGTGGTGATGGCTGCAAAAATAAGCACAATGCTGGTGTATACTGATGGAGCATATTGAAGCATAATGAGGTTGTGGTACAGCCACATTATGCTCCATCATAATACAGCTGCATTGTGCTGACTGCTGCTGCACTATACACACACCACACACAGGAGCCTTTACTAAAATTACTGCTGGCACTAAACTACTAAAGACTCACTAAATGCCTCTATCACGGTCCGGATGGCATGGGGTGCGGGCTCCGTCACACTACAAGCGGCTACTCAGGGGCAAGGCTGAGTTATCTGCGCTACAAGCTCTCCCGCTCCTGGCTGCGCACAGTGACATACAGCTGCGCACAGTGCGTACACCGGCTCCCGGCCGCGCATGGATGCCGCCCACTCCCTGAGTACCCATGCATAATGTTAGTAATGGCGGCAGGATTCTACCCACGAGCTACTCCGATTACAGCGGTGAGCTACCTGTCGCTCACTCGCGAGGGGTTGGCGACCGCTGATCTATAAGATAACAGTTTAATTCATGAGGTTAAATGCTGCATATTACATACTGGTCCAGGCAGATTGCAAAGGTACAAAATGTTTTGTAGGCTGTATAATCCAGGTACAGGGCAATGTTATCCTGGAATCAGAGGGTTGCTTAAGTATGGAAAGAAAACACTTAGGAGTACACTTACTAAGCAGTGATAAGAGCGGAGAAGTGAGCCAGTGAAGATATTTCCCCATCAATCAATCAATCAATCAATCAATAAATCAATCAATCAGCAGCTCTGTATCATTTTATAGTATGCAAATTATAGATGTTACTTCAGTGCTGATTGGTTGCCATGGGCACTTCTCCACTGGCTCACTTCTCCGCTCTTTTCACTGCTTAGTAAATGTCCCCCTTAGGCCCCTATTTATCATAATCCGTATTTTAGATCCGGTTCTGATGTGATAATGGCCCTCATTCCGAGTTGTTCGCTCGCTAGCTGCTTTTAGCAGCCGTGCAAACGCTAAGCCGCCGCCCTATGAGAGTGTATCTTAGCTTAGCAGAAGAGCGAACGAAAGGATCGCAGCGCTGCTACAAAAAGATTGTGCAGTTTCTGAGTAGCTCGAGACCTACTCCTAGCTTGCGATCACTGCAGACTATTTAGTTCCTATTTTGACGTCATGAACACGCCCTGCGTTTGCACAGCTACGCCTACGTCTTCCCAGCCACTGCTGCGTTTTTATCTGACACGCCTGCTTTTTTACACACACCACCCAGAAACACCCACTTTCTGTCAATCACTCTGCAGCCAGCAGTGCGACTGAAAAGCGTTGCTAGAGCTTGTGTAAAACTGCATCGGCTTTTGTGAAAGTACGTCGTGCGTGCGCATTGAGCCACATACGCATGCGCAGAAGTGCCAAATTTTAGCCTGATCGCTGCGCTGCGAACGAAAGCAGCTAGCGATCAACTCGGAATGAGGGCCAATATCGCCAACATCACATATTATAAAATATTGCAGGAATGTATTATAATTTGTATTCCGGGACAGAGCTTGTGAGAAAGCTCAGTCCCTGCGAATTCCCACCCTCCACTTCTTGGGTATTTAAAAAAAAATACCCTGAGAATGTGTCTGCTCATACGCCGGCTACCCCTCCGATGTGCTCCTCGGTAATAGAAAATAAATAAAATAAAACTTACCTCCATTCTTGCATTGATCATCTGTGGCAGGGGTGGCCAACCAGTCAGAGACAAAGAGCCAAAAAATCTTGTTAGGTACGTCAGAGAGCCGACATCAAGCAGAGGGCGCGGGTGCAAAAATGGGGTGTGACCTTGTGCCTGCTAGGTCACACCCCAGGTAAAAAGGACAATAAAAATGCCAGATCCGCATAAAATACATTTTAAAGCCAGAGTCAACATAAAACACATTGAAAAAGACACTTCCACATAAAATAATAAAATCCAGATCCACATAAAATATATAGAAAAAGCCATATTCACATAATACACTTCAGCTCCTCCATGTGTCACTCCAGCCTGCTCCCCATGTGTCAATGTGTCACTCCAGCCAGCACCCTCCTGTGTCACTCCAGTCAGATCCCCATTGTGTCTCTCCTGCCAGAATTCTCCTTTGTCACTCCAGCCAGCTCCCCACTGTGTCACTCCTGCCAGCACCCTCCTGTATCACTCCAGCCTGCTCCCCCATGTGTCAATGTGTCACTCCAGCCAGCACCCTCCTGTGTCACTCCAGCCAGCTCCCCAATGTGTCTCTCCTGCCAGCACCCTCATATGTCACTAGAGCCCAGTATCTGGCTCCCTCAGTTTTCAGTCGCCGTAGTGCTGCTGTGTGTCTGGTTGGAGTGCACCAGTTTCCAGGATCTATTGTGGTCAGGTGACTGAGTGTCGGGAGCCACATTTGAATAAAGAAAGAGCCACATGTGGCTCAAGAGCCACAGGTTGGCCACGGCTGATCTGTGGGCTCCTTCTCTGTGACCCAGTCAGCTGATCTGTGCGGTCAGCTGAGGTGCAGTTAAAGTCCTGGTGCACCACAGCTGACCACACATATCTGCTGACCTGGCCACAGTGGAATCCACCAATCACTAATTGCTGAAAGGAGGTAAGTTTATTTTATTTTATTTATTTTTCTGTTATAACTATTTATTATATCTGTGGCAGCCTGTGGTCTTTATGATCAAGAAAGCCAGCTCCAGGCTCCGTCAGCATGCAGGAAGGGCAGAGCAGGAGTAGGAAACAGATGGAAACCTCTAGAACACTTGAAGATGGCATTACTTTTGTGAGGCTCCCTCCATTGTTATTATTATAAAGTTTAAACTTAGTAAATCTGAAACTGATTGCATTTCCCATTACAGGTATGGGGAATGCCATCTGCATGCTAAAATTATGCGAATTTGAGGCAGAAATTTCAAATTGTTTTAGTAAAATAAATATTGACTAATTAGTGTATAAAACACATGTAACAAAGCATCAATTTGTTAGGCAGTAAATCATAATCAGGGCCATAACTAGGGGTGTCCAGAGTTTGCCATCACCCACGGTGCAGAGCCCAGGGGGCATCACCATTGCTTATTGAGAGAACTCTACACAGGACACGTGGTCACCCTCTGAGGCTAGAGGAGAGAAAATGTTGTACCCAATGAAGGAAAGGATTCTTTACAGTAAGGGGCGTAAGAATTTGGAACTCTCTGCCAGAGAAGGTAGTAATGGTGGACTCGGTAAATATGTTTAAAATTGGTTTAGATACATTTTTAACTGAAAAAGATATCCAAGGATATGGCATTTAAAATAAATATATTTTAGGAATAGCACGAATTATAGTTGTTAATTAGACTTAAAACATTGCTTCAGCTGGGTCATTATAGTAAACTTTAGCTAAATATAGAATAGTGTAAGAATTATAATTAGTGATGAGCGGGTTCGGTTCGTCGGAATCCGAACCCCCCCGAACTTCACCTTTTTTTACACGGTTCCGAGCAGACTCGGATCCTCCCGCCTTGCTCGGTTAACCCGAGCGCGCCCGAACGTCATCATCCTGCGGTCGGATTCTCGCGAGATTCGTATTCTATATAAGGAGCCACGCGTCGCCGCCATTTTTCACTCGTGCATTGGAGATGATCGTGAGAGGACGTGGCCGGCGTCCTCTCAGTTTCTATGTTCAGTGTGCTGCAAATATCTGTGCTCAGTGTGCTGCAAATATCTGTGCTCAGTGTGCTGCAAGTGCAAATATCTACGTTCTCTACCTGAAAAACGCTCCATATCTGTGCTCAGTGTGCTGCAAATATCTGTGCTCAGTGTGCTAATTGCTTTATTGTGGGGACTGGGGACCAGCAGTATTATATAATAGGAGGACAGTGCAGAGTTTTGCTGACCAGTGACCACCAGTATTATACGTTCTCTGCCTGAAAAACGCTCCATATCTGTGCAGCATTGTAGTATATAGTAGGAGGACAGTGCAGAATTTTGCTGACCACCAGTATAACTATATATATAGCAGTACGGTACAGTAGTCAACTGCTCTACCTCTGTGTCGTCAAGTATACTATCCCATCCATACCTGTGGTGCATTTCAGTTTTGCACAGTTTGCTGACCACCAGTATATAATATATAGCAGTACGGTACAGTAGGCCACTGCTCTACCTACCTCTGTGTCGTCAAGTATACTATCCATCCATACCTGTGGTGCATTTCAGTTTTGCACAGTTTGCTGACCACCAGTATATAATATATAGCAGTACGGTACAGTAGGCCACTGCTCTACCTACCTCTGTGTCGTCAAGTATACTATCCATCCATACCTGTGGTGCATTTCGGTTTTGCACAGTTTGCTGACCACCAGTATATAATATATAGCAGTACGGTACAGTAGACCACTGCTCTACCTACCTCTGTGTCGTTAAGTATACTATCCATCCATACCTGTGGTGCATTTCAGTTTTGCACAGTTTGCTGACCACCAGTATATAATATATAGCAGTACGGTACAGTAGTCCACTGCTCTACCTACCTCTGTGTCGTCAAGTATACTATCCATCCATACCTGTGGTGCATTTCAGTTTTGCACAGTTTGCTGACCACCAGTATATAATATATAGCAGTACGGTACAGTAGGCCACTGCTCTACCTACCTCTGTGTCGTCAAGTATACTATCCATCCATACCTATGGTGCATTTCAGTTTTGCACAGTTTGCTGACCACCAGTATACAGATGTAGCCACCTTTATCTTGACTTTTTCTCCGCCTAGATGGGCGTTTAGTCACGCTAAGGCGATAGCTGAGTTTAATCACAGGTAGGCGCGTTGAGGCGATCTAGATACTCATCATGCATTACACATCTCCACCACTGTGTGGCTAATGCTCCACTAATCCAGTACTTTCGATCGTACAGTATAGCGGCGGATTGATCTACAGCTCTGGCAATTGGTCAGTGACAACTGTAATGTTAATACTGTAGGCGTAACGGGAGGCGGTGGAAAAAGATGGTGACCTACTGTAGAGTACTGTATGTGTATGGAGTACTGTATGTGTATGGAGATGCAACTAATTGTGTAAAAGGAAGAATGTACAGGACAATGTATAAACACCGTGCTTTTAAAATACATGAGCGTCTTAGTTCGCTAATGCATAATGGGAATGGAGGGCTAGCAGGAGGCGGTGGAAAATACTGTGCTTTACAAATGCGAGCGTCCGAGTCCTCTAAGGCATAAACCAACACCAATGGGGTGGGGGCCGGGCGCTGTTTGCAGTACTTTTACACATGAAATTGGGAATCCCTTATGAGGTGTCGTGGGCTAGGGGTGAAGGCTCCCACCTCCCACGCTGGGGGTCCAGGGTTCGAGACCTGATGTGCCTTCTTTTTTTTTTTTTTTATTGTAATAATACACTGTATTATTTTATTTACATTGTAAGACAGTCAATGGAAAGGTGCACACAAGTTACATATAAATCAGAGTACATCTGCAGGAGCGATTCTTTACGCTAAATGCAACTACACAGCGGGAATGAAATGAGTGTATTCTGACGCTACTAACTGAGCAAAACAGTACTGTAGATCTTCGGCGTTTGTGTATTGCACAGGACCTGAATTTCCCTCCCTGTGCAGGCTCCCAGGGGGGAAGGGCGATGGGGGTAGGGGGAGACGATGGAAAATACTGTGCCTTTGAAATGCAATTACATGAGCGTCCGAGTCCACTACGGCATACTGTAAACCAACACCAATGGGAAGGAAGTGCCAACCTTTTTTTTTATGTGTTCCCGTGACATTCACTTTAATATTTTTTTTTTCTCTCTAATACATCCAATGGAAGGATGCACACAGGTTTCACATAAATCAAAGTACATCTGCAGGAGCGATTCTTTACGCTAAATGCAACTGCACAGCGGCAATGAGTAGAAATGAGTGTATTCTGACGCTACTAATTGAGCAAAACAGTACTATAGATCTTCGGCGTTTGTGTATTGCACAGGACCTGAATACCCTCCCTGTCTACTGCATGATCTGTGCAGGCTCCCAGGGGGGAAGGGCGATGGGCTAGCAGGAGGCGGTGGAAAATACCGTGCTTTACAAATGCGAGCGTCTGAGTCCTCTAAGGCATAAACCAACACCAATGGGGTGGGGGCCGGGCGCTGTTTGCAGTACTTTTACACATGAAATTGGGAATCCCTCATGAGGCATCGTGGGCTAGGGGTGAAGGCTCCCACCTCCCACGCTGGGGGTCCAGGGTTCGAGACCTGATGTGCCTTCTTTTTTTTAATTTTATTTTTAATTGTAATAATACACTGTATTATTTTATTTACATTGTAAGACAGTCAATGGAAAGGTGCACACAAGTTACATATAAATCAGAGTACATCTGCAGGAGCGATTCTTTACGCTAAATGCAACTACACAGCGGGAATGAAATGAGTGTATTCTGATGCTACTAACTGAGCAAAACAGTACTGTAGATCTTCGGCGTTTGTGTATTGCACAGGACCTGAATTCCCTCCCTGTGCAGGCTCCCAGGGGGGAAGGGCGATGGGGGTAGGGGGAGACGATGGAAAATACTGTGCCTTTGAAATGCAATTACATGAGCGTCCGAGTCCACTACAGCATACTGTAAACCAACACCAATGGGAAGGAAGTGCCAACCTTTTTTTTTATGTGTTCCCGTGACATTCACTTTAATATTTTTTTTCTCTCTCTAATACATCCAATGGAAGGATGCACACAGGTTTCACATAAATCAAAGTACATCTGCAGGAGCGATTCTTTACGCTAAATGCAACTGCACAGCGGCAATGAGTAGAAATTAGTGTATTCTGACGCTACTAACTGAGCAAAACAGTACTGTAGATCTTCGGCGTTTGTGTATTGCATAGGACCTGTGCAGGCTCCCAGGAGGGAAGGGTGTAGGGCAAGACAGTGGAAAATACCGTGGTCAAAGAAAGGGCATATTCAAAACTACAGTAAGGGAAACTGTCACACAGTAACACCGTTGAATGCCTGGAACGCACGACGTCTGAGACGCGCTACGTCTGAGACGCACGACGTCTGAGACGCTCATTGCGCATAAGGACGGTGTCATGGCTGCTGTAAGGGACCGTCCTTATGCTCTCGGTGAGCTGCGTCTCCTCGTTCGCTGGCGGGACAGAACTCTCGCCAGCAACGAGGAGAAGGTTAGAGCATACCGGAGGGCCAGCAGGGAGATCCTCCGGACGTACAACCGGAGGAGAACAGTGAGGTCACTGCAGAGGAGATGGAGTGACCTCGTCCGGAGGACCCCAAGACGCCTGCAGGCCATAAGGGATTGTAAGTACAGTACATTACTGTAGATTACTGTACTTTAAGTTACTGTACTTACAGGTACAGTACATTATAGCAGGGGCTGCTGTAGCAGCAGGTATCAGGTCTATACAGCACTGTATTTTTGGTAAACAAATGGTTAAACAAGGCCCAAACATTAACCCGGGTCAAAAGGTCAATTTGTTTTTTGGTGTCGACTTAGATGGTGCGGCTTTTGAAATTGGTTGACACCAGTTACTGTAGGTTGACATGGTCGTTAAGTTGACATGGAAAAATTTTATTCCCAAAGTTCAAGTACAGTAACTATTTTTTTGTTATAAGGTACAGTAGATTTGTGTTTCAGATAGTACAGTGTTCTAAGGGACGTTACTGTGGCAGAAATTATTCTAAGGGATGTTACAGTGGCCTAATGTGTTCTGACGTGCATTACTCTTGCATAATGTGTTATAAGGTTCATGACTGTGGCAGATCTCTACTTTGTGACGTAATGTGGATATACTACTGCACTACTGTGACGTACAGTACAGTAACGTGAATAAGGTGCTCTACTGTGTGACACAACGTGAATCAAGGACAGTACTGTGACGTGAATAAACTGCACTACTGTGACATGATGTGAATAAGATGAATTCAGGTGAGTGCTGCATCATCTGTCATGGAATCAATTTATACTGTAATGAACAGTACTGAGATGGTTAAGGGTGGGAGGGCTGCATGCTGATGTGTGTCATAATGTTTATAAGGGCAATGCTAATGTGTGTTACAATGTCTATAAAGGTAGTGTTCTGTCTAATACCCTGGACCTACTGTACTGTAGCGATACTGTAAGTGTACTGTATGTCACATTTAGAAATGTCCCCCTTAAGTTTTGAAGACAGTACAGTACACTATGCCCTCCTGAGTGATTAGGTGCAGGGTACTAGAATGAACAATTCCATTGATTGTGATGTCATAAAGATGCTGTCAATGTTGAATTTCATTGGCTGTACAGTATGCTGCCATTATACTGTATATATATTTTTACAGGGCTGGTAGCACGACGGCACAGGAGGCGGAACAGGCGCCGCCAAGCTGGTAAGTATTGTCAAATACAGTAGTGTACAGTACATAGTGATTTCTATAGTTCCACCCCCCTATCCTGACCATCACAGATAACTCGCTGCAATCCGGATGGGAGGGAGGGTGGGACACAGTAATCTGTAAATCTGTAATTTCATAACTGTATCTGATTTCATTATTTTTGGCTCTTCACAGGATATCTCCCATGATAAGAGATGTGAATAAAGAAAAGAGAGTGGAACAGGCACGGCGATGGATTGAGAGTGGTGAAACATTTCATGATGTCATTTTCACAGATGAATCGTCTGTTGCCCTTGAGCGGTTCTCCAGAATGTCATTCCGGAAACGTAACCATATCTCATTAAAACCACGCCCAAACCATCCATTGAAAGTCCATGTATGGGGAGGCATAACACGATTAGGAGCTGGTCCCCTATTATTTTTCGAAGGTACAGTACTATACTTTATTCTGTGCCTGTGTTCTGTAAAAATACATGCTGTACTGTAGAGTACATGTAACTGCACAATAAAATGAGTTGCTTATTAATGAACAACATTTTTTGATTTCTGTAGGGATCATGGATAAGAAATTTTTCCAAGAAACAATAGTAGAGGGATGTATGGTGCCATTTGTGAATAAATATTACCCAACTCACCATAGGATATTCCAAGACAATGATCCTAAACACTCCGCCTCAGCCAAATTTATGGAAGAGAAAGGTATGAATTGGGAATGCACACCACCAGAGTGAGTATTCTTTCAACAGTGTACAAGTAAAATTTTGGATAGCTCTCTAGTACTGTAAATGTATTTTTTTGTTTAATAAACAGTACAATATTGTATGTTTAATTTTCTCTATTTACTGTAATGTCATTAATTTTTTCTATACGCTTTTTTTTTTTTTTTTTTATAGATCACCAGACATGAACCTAATCGAATTAGTGTGGGCTCAATTGAAGAGGTACATTAGGAGTGTTGTGAAGCCAACAACAAAACAGCAGCTGTTGGATGGGATAAAGAAATTTTGGCTAGAAGTACTCACACCTGAACATTGTAATAATTATATAAATCACCTGTATAAAGTATTACCTGTTATAGTCGAAAGAAATGGTCAAGCCACAAATATGTAGTTCTGTACTGTATTTTCTGTTTAAAATTTTAAATTGGTGCATTATTAAAAATGTTTATAAAATTGCCTTTGTCTGATTATTGCATAAACTAATGTAGAATATTATACAGTAGTAATGTTATTGATGTGTATGAACAGTTATTTTCAGTTTTGTAAGTCCTGAATAAGAGTACTGTACATTTTGATCAGTGCAGTACATGGAATCGGATGTTGTAATAAATACTTTTTTTTACATTAATATTGATGCTTTTCCAATAAATATTCCATTTTACAGTATGGTACGGTACAGTACATGAGGGTACCTGTACAGTATGATACGTCATTATGGGGGAGAAATACTGTATCCACTAAATGTACAGTAAAATGTTTTTTTCTTATTACAAACACACAAATGCATCCCAGATGGAAATCTACTATACACAGCAGACTGCTTATGGTGACAGAACTTCCCTACTGTATCCCCACCCATAGTCGTGGTATATTTTAGATTGCCTAATGAGACACTCCTGCAGCATTGCCAATGATTCATGTAAAACCTGTGTGCAAACAGTATCTGTATTGAATGAAAAGTACAGTAAGAGTACAGTATACAGTATTATCAGAGCCATACCTGACCAACATGATGCCCTAGGCTAGATTTTGGCTGACGCCCTCTTGCACAGATGCTACGTAATTCTGCCTCTAACCCTGCACCCCTTTCCCAGCACCATCACCCATTTTGGCGCTCCTACCCCCTATAATCTAAATAAGAACAATGTGCACATTTAGTGCCAGCCCAAAACAGTGTATGTTCTTGCTGGGAAGGGGCATGGTAACACAATAATACCCCAAGATGAAATGACACAACACAGTACTGCAACTTTATTCACATTATATCATGCAGTAGTGTCTCTTATTCTCATTACATCATATGATAGTACCACATTACTCCTAACAGTATTGCCCCTTATTCACATTACACCCCACCACATTGATCTTTATTTACATTAGACCACAGGTTCTCAAACTCAGTCCTCAGGACCCCACACAGTGCATGTTTTGCAGGTCTCACAGAATCACAACTGAAAAAATTAGCTCCACCTACTGTATGGACCTTTTAAAATGTGTCAGTTAGTAATTAATACACCTGTGCACTTGCTTGTTTACCTGCAAAACATGCACTGTGTGGGGTCCTGAGGACCGAGTTTGAGAACCACTGCATTAGACCATGCAGTAGTGCCCTTTCCTTATGTTACACCAGAAAATATTGTAGTACACCTTATACACATACAGTACAGTAATGCCACACATTAGTAATGCATTTCATATTTACATTTTCTGATTTAATTTTATAGAGCCGCAGTCACTCACAGAATATAGGCATGTACTGTAGCATCTCATTTTATTCAGCAGAAGCTGATTATTCCCGTTTGGCTAGTTTGCCGCCTCTGTACAGTATATTACAATAGAAAAAAGTTATAGTGTCAGTGAAAAAAGCACCTCATGACAGATACTGTACACAAGCTCATGTCTAAATACTGTATACTGTAAGCAGTGATATTAAGGGGTACAGTATATGCAATTGCGGTCGAATTCCGGCAGGAATACGGGAAAAAATGGACACGGGATCCCCCATCTTTTTAGAACCAGCACCGGGCTCTGCGCCTGGTCCAAAAAATATGGGGGACAAAAAGCATAGGGGTTCCACCTATTTTTGAACCAGCACCGGGCTCCACTAGCTGGACAGATAATGCACAGCCGGGGGACACTTTTATACCGGTCCCTGCGGCCGTGGAATTAAATACCCAACTAGTCACACCTGGCCGGGGTACCCTGGAGGAGTGGGGACCCCTTAAATCAAGGGGACCCCCCCTCCAGCCACTCGATTATCCCTATCGCCCCTGTGTATTGTAGCTAGGGGATTGTGACGCTCCTTCAGCATTGCCCCGTAGCCTGCAAAATCTGTGCTGTTACTTGCTCTATAGCTGAGTGCCTCCTAGGAGCTACTGTAGGAGTCACAGGCGGTAGCCATTTCAATTGAGTCTGCCCTGCTATAGAATTGTATGTGTACCGTACGGTGCATAGAACCTTTACAGTAGAAACTCTCCTGCAGCTTTGGCCTGCTTTATGTAAAACTTGTGTTTTGTCAGTTTGCTATGCGATCGAGCCCGGTGTAACGTAATGTGCATAGACCTCGCTTATCTCTGTGTATTTTGGCTAGGGGATTGTGACGCTCCTTCAGCATTGCCCCGTAGCCTGCACAACTTATGCCATTTCTCACTCCATACCCGAGTGCTGCCTGCCACGAGGTGGGGGTTCAGGGGTAGTGGTCATTTTGCCAGTGTGCTATGCGATTGAGTCCGGTGTACCGTAATACTGTATGCAGACCTAGCTTATCCCCATCGCCCCTGTGTATTTTGGCTAGGGGATTGTGACGCTCCTTCAGCATTGCCCCATAGCCTGCAAAAGGGTTCAGGGGCGGCGGCCATTTTGCCAGTGTGCTATGCGATCGAGTCCGGTGTACCATAATGTGCATACTGTACTGTAGACCTCGCTTATTCCTGTCGCCCCTGTGTATTTTAGCTAGGGGATTGTGACGCTCCTTCAGCATTGCCCCATAGCCTGTACAATCTGGACTGTTACTTGCTCCGTAGCCTAAGGCCTCTGTGGGGCAAGGAGTCATAGGTGGTAGCCATTTCTATTGAGTCTGCCCAGCTACAGAATTGTATGTGTACTGTACGGTGCATAGAACCTTAACAGTAGAACCGCTCATGCAGCTTTGCCCTGGTTTATGTGAATAAAAAAAATAATAAAGTGTCTGAAAAAAACTAACATGCATTCGTACTTTAGGAATCGAACCCGGGACTCTGAGTATAGGAAGCGGAACACTTCACCACTTCGCCGCAGACAGATGAATAAATCCATTGGTTTTGATTATGCTGTAATGGCTACGGGATTAGGACACTAACATACTGTACAAAATTCCTAATCTTGAGAGGCAATAGTGAACTTCTAACACATCCATTTGCGACAGTGTACACTATTGGTTTTATGTTGTTTTGTCTGCGGGACTTGGACGCTCACATATTCATAAAGTACTGTAGATGGATCATATACTGTATGCTGTACTATTTGTGTCTGTGTCGTATATACTGTATTAAATAATGCAGCGTAATGAGTATTTACTGTATTAAATAATGCAGCGTAATGAGTATTTACTGTATTAAATAATGCAGCGTAATGAGTATTTACTGTATGCAGCGTAATGAGACGCCTTAGTAAAGTAGTCCTTATTATATATTTCAGAATTGTATTTTACGGGAGACCACACGCATGCTCAGTGGTGATTGTAAAAAGCGACATCTGGTGGCTGATCGCAGGTATTACACGTAAAGGTAACGACAAACGCTCTGTCTGCCTCCGTGCGATTAGGTACGCCTCTCTGTGACTAGGCGTGCCTCCCTACGCTGCGTATGCTCGATCGGGACAAACGCCTCAGCCACTCAAGATAAAGGTGGCTACATCTGTATATAATATATAGCAGTACGGCACAGTAGGCCACTGCTCTACCTACCTCTGTGTCGTCAAGTATACTATCCATCTATACCTGTGGTGCATTTCAGTTTTGCACAGTTTGCTGACCACCAGTATATAATATATAGCAGTACGGTACAGTAGGCCACTGCTCTACCTACCTCTGTGTCGTCAAGTATACCATCCATCCATACCTGTGGTGCATTTCAGTTTTGCACAGTTTGCTGACCACCAGTATATAATATATAGCAGTACAGTACAGTAGGACACTGCTCTACCTACCTCTGTGTCGTCAAGTATACTATCCATCCATACCTGTGGTGCATTTCAGTTTTGCACAGTATGCTGACCACCAGTATATAATATATAGCAGTACGGTACAGTAGGCCACTGCTCTACCTACCTCTGTGTCGTCAAGTATACCATCCATCCATACCTGTGGTGCATTTCAGTTTTGCACAGTTTTCTGACCACCAGTATATAATATATAGCAGTACGGTACAGTAGGCCACTGCTCTACCTACCTCTTTGTCGTCAAGCATACTATCCATCCATACTTGTGGTGCATTTCAGTTTTGCACAGTTTGCTGACCACCAGTATATAATATATAGCAGTACGGTACAGTAGGCCACTGCTCTACCTAACTCTGTGTCGTCAAGTATACTATCCATCCATACCTGTGGTGCATTTCAGTATTGCACAGTTTGCTGACCACCAGTATATAATATATAGCAGTACGGTACAGTAGGCCACTGCTCTACCTACCTCTGTGTCGTCAAGTATACTATCCATCCATACCTGTGGTGCATTTCAGTTTTGCACAGTTTGCTGACCACCAGTATATATAATATATAGCAGTACGGTACAGTAGGCCACTGCTCTACCTAGCTCTGTGTCGTCAAGTATACTATCCATCCATACCTGTTGTGCATTTCAGTTTTGCACAGTTTGCTGACCACCAGTATATAATATATAGTAGTACGGTACAGTAGGCCACTGCTCTACCTACCTCTGTGTCGTCAAGTATACTATCCATCCATACCTGTGGTGCATTTCAGTTTTGCACAGTTTGCTGACCACCAGTATATAATATATAGCAGTACAGTACAGTAGGCCACTGCTCGGCCTACCTCTGTGTCGTCAAGTATACTATCCATCCATACCTGTGGTGCATTTCTGTTTTGCACAGTTTGCTGACCACCAGTATATAATATATAGCAGTACGGTACAGTAGGCCACTGCTCTACCTACCTCTGTGTCGTCAAGTATACTATCCATCCATACCTGTGGTGCATTTCAGTTTTGCACAGTTTCCTGACCACCAGTATATATAATATATAGCAGTACGGTACAGTAGGCCACTGCTCTACCTACCTCTGTGTCGTCAAGTATACTATCCATCCATACCTGTGGTGCATTTCAGTTTTGCACAGTTTGCTGACCACCAGTATATAATATATAGCAGTACGGTACAGTAGGCCACTGCTCTACCTACCTCTGTCGTCAAGTATACTATCCATCCATACCTGTGGTGCATTATAGTTTTGCACAGTTTGCTGACCACCAGTATATAATATATAGCAGTACGGTGCAGTAGGCCACTGCTCTACCTACCTCTGTGTCGTCAAGTATACTATCCATCCATACCTGTGGTGCATTTCAGTTTTGCACAGTTTGCTGACCACCAGTATATATAATATATAGCAGTACGGTACAGTAGGCCACTGCTCTACCTACCTCTGTGTCGTCAAGTATACTATCCATCCATACCTGTGGTGCATTTCAGTTTTGCACAGTTTGCTGACCACCAGTATATATAATATATAGCAGTACGGTACAATAGGCCACTGCTCTACCTACCTCTGTGTCGTCAAGTATACTATCCATCCATACCTGTGGTGCATTTCAGTTTTGCACAGTTTGCTGACCACCAGTATATAATATATAGCAGTACGGTACAGTAGGCCACTGCTCTACCTACCTCTGTGTCGTCAAGTATACTATCCATCCATACCTGTGGTGCATTTCAGTTTTGCACAGTTTGCTGACCACCAGTATATAATATATAGCAGTACGGTACAGTAGGCCACTGCTCTACCTACCTCTGTGTCGTCAAGTATACTATCCATCCATACCTGTGGTGCATTTCAGTTTTGCACAGTTTGCTGACCACCAGTATATAATATATAGCAGTACGGTACAGTAGGCCACTGCTCTACCTAACTCTGTGTCGTCAAGTATACTATCCATCCATACCTGTGGTGCATTTCAGTATTGCACAGTTTGCTGACCACCAGTATATAATATATAGCAGTACGGTACAGTAGGCCACTGCTCTACCTACCTCTGTGTCGTCAAGTATACTATCCATCCATACCTGTGGTGCATTTCAGTTTTGCACAGTTTGCTGACCACCAGTATATATAATATATAGCAGTACGGTACAGTAGGCCACTGCTCTACCTACCTCTGTGTCGTCAAGTATACTATCCATCCATACCTGTGGTGCATTTCAGTTTTGCACAATTTGCTGACCACCAGTATATAATATATAGCAGTACGATACAGTAGGCCACTGCTCTGCCTACCTCTGTGTCGTCAAGTATACTATCCATCCATACCTGTGGTGCATTTTGTCACGATCCGGGTATCTGGACGCCATTATTTGCCATTTAGATGTCTCCTGAGGCTGGCTCAGCGTTCCAGGTTCGGATCTCACCTGTGTTACTGATGTCCATGTTCTACATCTCCCTCCTGTCACTCTGAGACGCTGTTATAGTGGCATCACGTTTGGCGTCTCCAGCCTCTGTGGCCTCCGCCGCCGCTCCTGTGATTCCAGATTACTGATTGTCAGTGTGGCGTTTCATATCCGCCACGATCCCCGCTGTCATCCATGTGGTTCCGGTGTGCAGGTTGCCAGTGTGACGTCTCCTGCCCTCCGCGGTCTGCGCCGCCATTACTGCCGAATCTCCACATGGTTTCTCAAACTAACTTTCCCTCCAAGTGCTAACATGGGCGCAGCCATGTTGGTTTCAATCACATGCATCAGCTTCCACCAATCCGCTGCTCCCGGAATCTGCATAATTGCCCAGCCAATGCCTGCCTTGCTGCAGGTATAAGTATCCTGTGCCTGGGCCAGGAAGAGGTCAGTGCTTTGGTTGTCAAACCTTGTTCCAGTCTCTTTCTCTCCTGTGATTGTTTCTCCAGGTTTCCAGCTCCTGTTACCAGCAGCCTCTAGAGACCCGCACCTGCTTTCCATCTTGCGGTGCAGCCTGACTCTGCAGTCCTCCGTGACTACTCCAGCTTCCAGCTACAAACCATCTGCTTCCAGCGATCAGCTCCCAGCAGTATCCAGCTTCCTTAAAGTGCCGGTGTTGTTCCAGCGGATACCTCCATATCAGCAGTGTCATGATCCGGGTATGTGGACGCCATTACCTGCCTTTCAGATGTCTCCTGAGGCTCGCTCAGCGTTCCAAGGCCGGATCTTATCTGTGTCCACATACTGCACATTCCTCCTGTCACGCTGAGATGCTGTCACAGCGGCGCCATGTTTGAATCCTGCATGGCGTCTCCCATTCTCCGCGGCCTCCGCCGCCGCTCCTGTGTTATAGGTGCAGGTTGTCAGTGTGGTGTTCCATGCCTGCCGCGGCCTCCGTTGTCATCCACGAGTCTCAGCATACATTTGTCAGTCTGGCGTCTCCTGTCCTCTGTGGCCGGCGCCGCCATTACAGTTATGTTTCCACATGGTTTCCCAAGCCAGTTTTCCCTCCAAGTGCTAACATGGGCGCAGCCATGTTGGATCTAATCACATGTCTCAGTTCCTCCAATCCACTGCCTCTGGAAATCTGCATAATTGCCCAGCCAATGCCTGCATTGCTGCAGGTATAAGTATCCTGTGCCTGGGCCAGGAAATCGTCAGTGCTTTGTTTGTCATACCTTGTCCCAGTCTCTCTCCTGTGGTTGTGTTTCCAGGTTCCAGCTCCTGTCTCCAGCATCCACCAAAGAGACCTGCACCTGCCTACCGTCCTGCGGTGCAGCCTGACTCTGCAGTCCTCCGTGGATGATCCAGTTTCCAGCTTCCAGCTATTTCATCTGCTTCCAGCAGTATCCACTACCACCGGTAATCATCCTTCAATTCCTCTGTTTCCACGCTCCCTAGCATCTTACTATATTCACTCCGTGTTTCATCACCTGGCTGGTTCCACCCAGCATTCATTCAGTGACTTTATCATCTGGCTGATTCCATTCTGCATCCACTCCGTGTCTTACCACCTGGCTGGTTCCATCCAGCAATTACAACAGCTGATTCAAGTTACCAACTTCATCTGTTCCATCTACTGGCATGTTCCTTGGATATCTTCACTACTACAGCCAGGCCTGGTAAGGTTATTCCATCTAAGGACTGTAACAGCTGTTCTTACCTACCAGTGTCCTGTGTAACCATTTCATGGTCAGAGTGCTCCAGGAATCATATTATTTATCATTGCCATTATTTACCTTGAATGCTGTTTGTTTACACGGAGTCTGTTAATAAACTTTTATTTTGACTTTTACCTGGTTGTCATGGTCACACCTTCGGGTTTCCTTTTAACACTTACATGTCCAGGGGTCTGATTAAACCTCCCTGGTTTAAGTTCCTCTCAGCCCCTACAACTGAGGCTTTCTACTGTCAGCCAAAACCCTCAGTTGTGACAAGCAGTATCCACAAACCATCGGTAACCACCTTTCATCTTTTCAGTATCCACGCTCCCTAGCTTCATCTCATCACCTGGCTGGTTCCATCCAGCATCCACTCCGTGCTTTCACCATCTGGCTGGTTCCATCTAGCATTCACAGCAGTCCTTTCAGCTACAGTGATCCAGCTCCAAGTATTACATCTGCTGACGTGTTCCTCGGTTATCCTCACTACTACAGACAGGCCTGGTAAGGACAATCCATCTATGGAACTTTAACATCTAATCCATATCCTACCAGTGCTCTGTGGCTCCAGCCAAGGTCTTAGTGATCCAGGAACTGTACCGTTATATCACTGCTTATTCTTTATTTTACTGCTGTGCAAAAATACGAAGTTTGTTAATAAAACTTTTATTGACTTTTAAACCCTGGTTGTCATGGTCACACCTTCGGGTGATCCTTCTTTACAAACACTTACATGTCCAGGGGTCTGATTAAACCTTCCAGGTTTAAGTTCATCCCAGCCCCTACAACTGAGGCTTCCTCCTGTCAGCCCAGACCCTCAGTTGTGACAGTAAGCACTGACCTTATGAATCCAGCCGGAGACCAGGATCAAGCGGCCAGGCTGATGCAAGAACTGGCAGCCAGACGCGAACATCAGGAGGCTGCACAAGGCCACATTATCCGCTGTCTCCAGGATCTCTCTGCACGGCTGGATGGGATCCAAACGACCCTCCGTGGATCTGGCGCATCCGGTGCGTCCACCACAGTGACACCAGCTGTAACCCCACCCACCTTACCCATTTCTGCTCCACGTCTTCATCTTCCAACGCCAGCAAAATTTGATGGATCTCCAAGATTCTGCAGGGGATTTCTCAATCAATGTGAAATTCACTTTGAGCTACAACCCGGCAGTTTTCCCAGTGACCGTACTAAAATTGCCTATATTATTTCCCTTCTTAGTGGCTCAGCCCTTGACTGGGCATCACCTTTATGGGAGAAGTCTGATACCCTGCTATCCTCCTATACTGACTTTGTAACAACATTCAGGTGCATCTTCGACGAGCCAGGTCGAATAACTTCAGCTTCTTATGAGATTCTCCGTTTACGCCAAGGAACGCGTACTGTGGGACAGTATCTTATACAGTTCAAGATCCTGGCATCCGAACTGGCATGGAACGACGAAGCCCTGTATGCTGCATTCTGGCATGGCTTATCAGAACGCATCAAGGATGAGTTAGCTACCAGAGACTTGCCCTCTAAGTTGGATGAGCTAATCTCTTTATGCACAAAAGTTGATCTACGGTTCAGAGAAAGAGCAACTGAGCGGGGAAGGCCTTCTACTCCAAAATCTTCTGTTCCTCCTCCTCGTCAACCGTCTCCATCCAAAGATGAACCCATGCAAATTGGTCGTTCCCATCTATCTCCTGCTGAGCGCCGAAGACGTCTTTCTGAGTCCCTCTGTCTTTACTGTGCAGCTCTGTCTCACGCAATCAATGCTTGTCCCAAACGTCCGGGAAACTTCAAGTCCTAGCTCGCCAAGGAGAGGGTCGGCTAGGAGTAATGCTTTCCTCTCCATCTCCTCATGATTGTAATCTCCCAGTCTCGCTTCAAATTGCTCAACGTTATAGGAACGTCATGGCCCTCCTAGATTCCGGAGCAGCTGGGAATTTCATAACTGAAGCATATGTTAAACGGTGGTCCCTACCCACCGAGAGACTTTCCTCATCCATTTCCTTGACTGCCGTGGATGGTAGAGATGAGCGCCGGAAATTTTTTTGGTTTTGTGTTTTGGTTTTGGGTTCGGTTCCGCGGCCGTGTTTTGGGTTCGACCGCGTTTTGGCAAAACCTCACCGAATTTTTTTTGTCGGATTCGGGTGTGTTTTGGATTCGGGTGTTTTTTTCAAAAAACCCTAAAAAACAGCTTAAATCATAGAATTTGGGGGTCATTTTGATCCCAAAGTATTATTAACCTCAAAAACCATAATTTACACTCATTTTCAGTCTATTCTGAATACCTCACACCTCACAATATTATTTTTAGTCCTAAAATTTGCACCGAGGTCGCTGTGTGAGTAAGATAAGCGACCCTAGTGGCCGACACAAACACCGGGCCCATCTAGGAGTGGCACTGCAGTGTCACGCAGGATGTCCCTTCCAAAAAACCCTCCCCAAACAGCACATGACGCAAAGAAAAAAAGAGGCGCAATGAGGTAGCTGACTGTGTGAGTAAGATAAGCGACCCTAGTGGCCGACACAAACATCGGGCCCATCTAGGAGTGGCACTGCAGTGTCACGCAGGATGGCCCTTCCAAAAAACCCTCCCCAAACAGCACATGACGCAAAGAAAAATAAAAGAAAAAAGAGGTGCAAGATGGAATTGTCCTTGGGCCCTCCCACCCACCCTTATGTTGTATAAACAGGACATGCACACTTTAACCAACCCATCATTTCAGTGACAGGGTCTGCCACACGACTGTGACTGATATGACTGGTTGGTTTGGACCCCCCCCAAAAAAGAAGCAATTAATCTCTCCTTGCACAAACTGGCTCTACAGAGGCAAGATGTCCACCTCATCATCATCCTCCGATATATCACCGTGTACATCCCCCTCCTCACAGATTATCAATTCGTCCCCACTGGAATCCACCATCTCAGCTCCCTGTGTACTTTGTGGGGGCAATTGCTGCTGGTCAATGTCTCCGCGGAGGAATTGATTATAATTCATTTTAATGAACATCATCTTCTCCACATTTTCTGGATGTAACCTCGTACGCCGATTGCTGACAAGGTGAGCGGCGGCACTAAACACTCTTTCGGAGTACACACTTGTGGGAGGGCAACTTAGGTAGAATAAAGCCAGTTTGTGCAAGGGCCTCCAAATTGCCTCTTTTTCCTGCCAGTATAAGTACGGACTGTGTGACGTGCCTACTTGGATGCGGTCACTCATATAATCCTCCACCATTCTTTCAATGTTGAGAGAATCATATGCAGTGACAGTAGACGACATGTCCGTAATCGTTGCCAGGTCCTTCAGTCCGGACCAGATGTCAGCATCAGCAGTCGCTCCAGACTGCCCTGCATCACCGCCAGCGGGTGGGCTCGGAATTCTGAGCCTTTTCCTCGCACCCCCAGTTGCGGGAGAATGTGAAGGAGGAGATGTTGACAGGTCGCGTTCCGCTTGACTTGACAATTTTCTCACCAGCAGGTCTTTCAACCCCAGCAGACTTGTGTCTGCCGGAAAGAGAGATCCAAGGTAGGTTTTAAATCTAGGATCGAGCACGGTGGCCAAAATGTAGTGCTCTGATTTCAACAGATTGACCACCCGTGAATCCTTGTTAAGCGAATTAAGGGCTCCATCCACAAGTCCCACATGCCTAGCGGAATCGCTCCGTGTTAGCTCCTCCTTCAATGTCTCCAGCTTCTTCTGCAAAAGCCTGATGAGGGGAATGACCTGACTCAGGCTGGCAGTGTCTGAACTGACTTCACGTGTGGCAAGTTCAAAGGGCATCAGAACCTTGCACAACGTTGAAATCATTCTCCACTGCACTTGAGACAGGTGCATTCCACCTCCTATATCGTGCTCAATTGTATAGGCTTGAATGGCCTTTTGCTGCTCCTCCAACCTCTGAAGCATATAGAGGGTTGAATTCCACCTCGTTACCACTTCTTGCTTCAGATGATGGCAGGGCAGGTTCAGGCGTTTTTGGTGGTGCTCCAGTCTTCTGTACGTGGTGCCTGTACGCCGAAAGTGTCCCGCAATTCTTCTGGCCACCGACAGCATCTCTTGCACGCCCCTGTCGTTTTTTAAAAAATTCTGCACCACCAAATTCAAGGTATGTGCAAAACATGGGACGTGCTGGAATTTGCCCATATTTAATGCACACACAATATTGCTGGCGTTGTCCGATGCCACAAATCCACAGGAGAGTCCAATTGGGGTAAGCCATTCCGCGATGATCTTCCTCAGTTGCCGTAAGAGGTTTTCAGCTGTGTGCGTATTCTGGAAAGCGGTGATACAAAGCGTAGCCTGCCTAGGAAAGAGTTGGCGTTTGCGAGATGCTGCTACTGGTGCCGCCGCTGCTGTTCTTGCGGCGGGAGTCCATACATCTACCCAGTGGGCTGTCACAGTCATATAGTCCTGACCCTGCCCTGCTCCACTTGTCCACATGTCCGTGGTTAAGTGGACATTGGGTACAACTGCATTTTTTAGGACACTGGTGAGTCTTTTTCTGACGTCCGTGTACATTCTCGGTATCGCCTGCCTAGAGAAGTGGAACCTAGATGGTATTTGGTAACGGGGGCACACTGCCTCAATAAATTGTCTAGTTCCCTGTGAACTAACGGCGGATACCGGACGCACGTCTAACACCAACATAGTTGTCAAGGCCTCAGTTATCCGCTTTGCAGCAGGATGACTGCTGTGATATTTCATCTTCCTCGCAAAGGACTGTTGGACAGTCAATTGCTTACTGGAAGTAGTACAAGTGGGCTTACGACTTCCCCTCTGGGATGACCATCGACTCCCAGCAGCAACAACAGCAGCGCCAGCAGCAGTAGGCGTTACACGCAAGGATGCATCAGAGGAATCCCAGGCAGGAGAGGACTCGTCAGAATTGCCAGTGACATGGCCTGCAGGACTATTGGCATTCCTGGGGAAGGAGGAAATTGACACTGAGGGAGTTGGTGGGGTGGTTTGCGTGAGCTTGGTTACAAGAGGAAGGGATTTACTGGTCAGTGGACTGCTTCCGCTGTCGGCCAAAGTTTTTGAACTTGTCACTGACTTATTATGAATGCGCTGCAGGTGACGTATAAGGGAGGATGTTCCGAGGTGGTTAACGTCCTTACCCCTACTTATTACAGCTTGACAAAGGGAACACACGGCTTGACAAATGTTGTCCGCATTTCTGGTGAAATACTTCCACACCGAAGAGCTGATTTTTTTGGTATTTTCACCAGGCATGTCAACGGCCATATTCCTCCCACGGACAACAGGTGTCTCCCCGGGTGCCTGACTTAAACAAACCACCTCACCATCAGAATCCTCCTGGTCAATTTCCTCCCCAGCGCCAGCAACACCCATATCCTCCTCATCCTGGTGTACTTCAACACTGACATCTTCAATCTGACTATCAGGAACTGGACTGCGGGTGCTCCTTCCAGCACTTGCAGGGGGCGTGCAAATGGTGGAAGGCGCATGCTCTTCACGTCCAGTGTTGGGAAGGTCAGGCATCGCAACCGACACAATTGGACTCTCCTTGTGGATTTGGGATTTCGAAGAACGCACAGTTCTTTGCGGTGCTACTGCTTTTGCCAGCTTGAGTCTTTTCATTTTTCTAGCGAGAGGCTGAGTGAAGCTGAACCACTAGCCATGAACATAGGCCAGGGCCTCAGCCGTTCCTTGCCACTCCGTGTGGTAAATGGCATATTGGCAAGTTTACGCTTCTCCTCCGACAATTTTATTTTAGGTTTTGGAGTCCTTTTTTTACTGATATTTGGTGTTTTGGATTTGACATGCTCTGTACTATGCCATTGGGCATCGGCCTTGGCAGACGACGTTGCTGGCATTTCATCGTCTCGGCCATGACTAGTGGCAGCAGCTTCAGCATGAGGTGGAAGTGGATCTTGATCTTTCCCTAATTTTGGAACCTCAACATTTTTGTTCTCCATATTTTAATAGGCACAACTAAAAGGCACCTCAGGTAAACAATGGAGATGGATGGATACTAGTATACAATTATGGATGGACTGCCGAGTGCCGACACAGAGGTAGCTACAGCCGTGGACTACCGTACTGTACTGTGTCTGCTGCTAATATAGACTGGATGATAATGAGATGTAGTATGTATAAAGAAGAAAGAAAAAAAAAACCACGGGTAGGTGGTATACAATTATGGATGGACTGCCGAGTGCCGACACAGAGGTAGCTACAGCCGTGGACTACCGTACTGTGTCTGCTGCTAATATAGACTGGTTGATAAAGAGATGTAGTATGTATGTATAAAGAAGAAAGAAAAAAAAAACACGGGTAGGTGGTATACAATTATGGACGGACTGCCGAGTGCCGACACAGAGGTAGCTACAGCCGTGGACTACCGTACTGTGTCTGCTGCTAATATAGACTGGTTGATAAAGAGATGTAGTATGTATGTATAAAGAAGAAAGAAAAAAAAACCACGGGTAGGTGGTATACAATTATGGATGGACTGCCGAGTGCCGACACAGAGGTAGCTACAGCCGTGGACTACCATACTGTGTCTGCTGCTAATATAGACTGGTTGATAAAGAGATGTAGTATGTATGTATAAAGAAGAAAGAAAAAAAAACCACGGGTAGGTGGTATACAATTATGGACGGACTGCCGAGTGCCGACACAGAGGTAGCTACAGCCGTGGACTACCGTACTGTGTCTGCTGCTATTATAGACTGGTTGATAAAGAGATGTAGTATGTATGTATAAAGAAGAAAGAAAAAAAAACCACGGGTAGGTGGTATACAATTATGGATGGACTGCCGAGTGCCGACACAGAGGTAGCTACAGCCGTGGACTACCGTACTGTACTGTGTCTGCTGCTAATATAGACTGGATGATAATGAGATGTAGTATGTATAAAGAAGAAAGAAAAAAAAAACCACGGGTAGGTGGTATACAATTATGGATGGACTGCCGAGTGCCGACACAGAGGTAGCTACAGCCGTGGACTACCGTACTGTGTCTGCTGCTAATATAGACTGGTTGATAAAGAGATGTAGTATGTATGTAAAAAGAAGAAAGAAAAAAAAAACCACGGGTAGGTGGTATACAATTATGGACGGACTGCCGAGTGCCGACACAGAGGTAGCTACAGCCGTGGACTACCGTACTGTGTCTGCTGCTAATATAGACTGGTTGATAAAGAGATGTAGTATGTATGTATAAAGAAGAAAGAAAAAAAAACCACGGGTAGGTGGTATACAATTATGGATGGACTGCCGAGTGCCGACACAGAGGTAGCTACAGCCGTGGACTACCGTACTGTGTCTGCTGCTAATATAGACTGGTTGATAAAGAGATGTAGTATGTATGTATAAAGAAGAAAGAAAAAAAACACACGGGTAGGTGGTATACAATTATGGATGGACTGCCGAGTGCCGACACAGAGGTAGCTACAGCCGTGGACTACCGTACTGTGTCTGCTGCTAATATAGACTGGTTGATAAAGAGATGTAGTATGTATGTATAAAGAAGAAAGAAAAAAAAACCACGGGTAGGTGGTATACAATTATGGATGGACTGCCGAGTGCCGACACAGAGGTAGCTACAGCCGTGGACTACCGTACTGTGTCTGCTGCTAATATAGACTGGTTGATAAAGAGATGTAGTATGTATGTATAAAGAAGAAAGAAAAAAAAACCACGGGTAGGTGGTATACAATTATGGACGGACTGCCGAGTGCCGACACAGAGGTAGCTACAGCCGTGGACTACCGTACTGTGTCTGCTGCTAATATAGACTGGTTGATAAAGAGATGTAGTATGTATGTATAAAGAAGAAAGAAAAAAAAACCACGGGTAGGTGGTATACAATTATGGATGGACTGCCGAGTGCCGACACAGAGGTAGCTACAGCCGTGGACTACCGTACTGTACTGTGTCTGCTGCTAATATAGACTGGATGATAATGAGATGTAGTATGTATAAAGAAGAAAGAAAAAAAAAACCACGGGTAGGTGGTATACAATTATGGATGGACTGCCGAGTGCCGACACAGAGGTAGCTACAGCCGTGGACTACCGTACTGTGTCTGCTGCTAATATAGACTGGTTGATAAAGAGATGTAGTATGTATGTATAAAGAAGAAAGAAAAAAAAAACACGGGTAGGTGGTATACAATTATGGACGGACTGCCGAGTGCCGACACAGAGGTAGCTACAGCCGTGGACTACCGTACTGTGTCTGCTGCTAATATAGACTGGTTGATAAAGAGATGTAGTATGTATGTATAAAGAAGAAAGAAAAAAAAACCACGGGTAGGTGGTATACAATTATGGATGGACTGCCGAGTGCCGACACAGAGGTAGCTACAGCCGTGGACTACCATACTGTGTCTGCTGCTAATATAGACTGGTTGATAAAGAGATGTAGTATGTATGTATAAAGAAGAAAGAAAAAAAAACCACGGGTAGGTGGTATACAATTATGGATGGACTGCCGAGTGCCGACACAGAGGTAGCTACAGCCGTGGACTACCGTACTGTGTCTGCTGCTAATATAGACTGGTTGATAAAGAGATGTAGTATGTATGTATAAAGAAGAAAGAAAAAAAAACCACGGGTAGGTGGTATACAATTATGGATGGACTGCCGAGTGCTGACACAGAGGTAGCTACAGCCGTGGACTACCGTACTGTACTGTGTCTGCTGCTAATATAGACTGGATGATAATGAGATGTAGTATGTATAAAGAAGAAAGAAAAAAAAACCACGGGTAGGTGGTATACAATTATGGATGGACTGCCGAGTGCCGACACAGTGGTAGCTACAGCCGTGGACTACCGTACTGTGTCTGCTGCTAATATAGACTGGTTGATAATGAGATGTAGTATGTATAAAGAAGAAAGAAAAAAAAAACCACGGGTAGGTGGTATACAATTATGGACGGACTGCCGAGTGCCGACACAGAGGTAGCTACAGCCGTGGACTACCGTACTGTACTGTGTCTGCTGCTAATATAGACTGGATGATAATGAGATGTAGTATGTATAAAGAAGAAAGAAAAAAAAAACCACGGGTAGGTGGTATACAATTATGGATGGACTGCCGAGTGCCGACACAGAGGTAGCTACAGCCGTGAACTACCGTACTGTGTCTGCTGCGACTGGATGATAAATAATGATATAAAAAATATATATATATCACTACTGCAGCCGGACAGGTATATATTATATAATGACGGACCTGCTGGACACTGTCTGTCAGCAGAATGAGTTTTTTATTTTATAGAATAAAAAAACACCACACAAGTCACACGACGTGTGTTTAACTTTTACAGGCAGACATTCACAATACAATATAGTATACTATATACTGGTGGTCAGGTCACTGGTCAGTCACACTGGCAGTGGCACTCCTGCAGAAAAAAAGTGTGCACTGTTTAATTTTAATATGTACTCCTGGCTCCTGCTATAACCTAACTGCTCCCCAGTCTCCCCCACAATTAAGCTGTGTGAGCACAGTCAGATATTATACATAGATGATGCAGCAGCACACTGGGCTGAGCACAGATATGGTATGTGACTGAGTCACTGTGTATCGTTTTTTCAGGCAGAGAACGGATTATATTAAATAATATAAAACTGCACTGGTGGTCACTGGTCAGTCACTAGTATAACTGACTAATACTATCAGCAAAATTCTGCACTCTCTGTCTGAGTACTCCTCCTAAGCTCCAGTAAATGAAGTGTCACTGTCTCACTCTGTCACTAGTATAACTAACTAATACTATCAGCAAAATTCTGCACTCTCTGTCTGAGTACTCCTCCTAAGCTCCAGTAAATGAAGTGTCACTGTCTCACTCTCACTCTCCTATCTATTTCTTCTCTAAACGGAGAGGACGCCAGCCACGTCCTCTCACTATCAATCTCAATGCACGTGTAAAATGGCGGCGACGCGCGGCTCCTTATATAGAATCCGAGTCTCGCGATAGAATCCGAGCCTCGCGAGAATCCGACAGCGTCATGATGACGTTCGGGCGCGCTCGGGTTAACCGAGCAAGGCGGGAAGATCCGAGTCGCTCGGATCCGTGTAAAAAATCATTAAGTTCGGGCGGGTTCGGATTCCGAGGAACCGAACCCGCTCATCTCTAGTGGATGGCAGTAAGATTTTTGATGATGTTATTTCTCTAAGGACTTTACCAGTTCGTCTGAAAGTAGGAGTTCTTCATTCAGAATTTATTTCTTTTTTAGTGATTCCAAGAGCCACACATCCAGTGGTTTTGGGCCTTCCATGGCTTCGTCTCCACAATCCATCGATTGACTGGAAAACTACGCAAATACTTGCATGGGGTCCCTCCTGTGCTGAGACCTGTTTGTCCAAAGTACTTCCTGTTTGTTCTTCCTCCTCTAGGTCGTCTGATGTTCCACCTCCTCCATATCGAGACTACACGGACGTGTTCAGTAAAGCTTCTGCTGACATCCTTCCTCCTCATAGGGAATGGGACTGTCCAATTGATCTCATCCCAGAGAAGGTTCCACCTCGAGGCCAAACTTACCCGTTGTCTATACCAGAGACGCATTCCATGGAGGAATACATTAAGGAGAATTTGGCGAAGGGTTTCATCCGACCTTCTTCTTCCCCAGCAGGTGCAGGTTTCTTCTTCGTGAAGAAGAAAGACGGTGGCCTGCGGCCGTGCATTGATTACAGAGGCTTGAACGACATTACCGTTAAGAACCGATATCCTTTACCCTTGATTACAGAACTCTTCGATAGAGTTAGTGGAGCGACCATCTTTACAAAGTTGGATTTGAGGGGTGCCTACAATCTCATCCGGATCCGAGAGGGTGACGAGTGGAAGACCGCCTTTAACACCCGTGATGGACATTATGAGTACCTCGTCATGCCCTTCGGATTAAGTAATGCTCCAGCTGTCTTCCAGCATTTCGTGAATGAGATCTTCAGAGACATCTTATATCGCCATGTCGTGGTTTACCTAGATGATATACTCATCTTTGCCAATAATCTAGAGGAACATCGTTTTTGGGTAAAGGAGGTTCTGTCCCGTCTCCGAGTCAATCATCTCTATTGCAAGTTAGAGAAGTGTGTTTTTGAAGTCAAATCCATTCCGTTTCTAGGCTACATTGTGTCCGGTTCCGGACTAGAGATGGATCCTGAGAAACTACAAGCAATCCAGAATTGGCCGATACCCTTAACCCTCAAAGGGGTCCAGAGGTTTTTAGGATTCGCCAATTACTATAGAAAGTTTATACGAGACTTTTCCACCATTGTGGCGCCTATCACTGCGTTGACTAAGAAGGGTGCTAATCCGTCCAAGTGGTCTGAGGAAGCTACGCAAGCTTTTAATCTTTTAAAGCAACGATTCATCTCTGCTCCGGTTTTGAAACAGCTTGACATCGACTCTCCTTTCATCTTAGAGGTGGATGCCTCCTCCGTTGGAGTAGGAGCGGTGTTATCCCAGAGAGCTAAAGATGGTCATCTACATCCTTGCAGTTTCTTCTCCCGGAAGTTCTCCCCAGCTGAGCGCAACTATGCCATTGGCGATCAGGAGTTGCTGGCAATCAAACTCGCTCTAGAGGAGTGGAGATATCTGTTGGAGGGAGCTTCTCATTCAGTTACCATGCTCACCGACCACAAGAATCTTTTATATCTGAAAGGCGCACAATGTCTTAACCCTCGTCAGGCCAGAGGGGCACTTTTCTTTTCCAGGTTCGATTTTAAACTCCAGTTCTGTCCGGGCTCTCAGAATCGCAAGGCCGATGCCCTTTCCTGCTCTTGGGAGCAAGAAAATGAGTCTTCTGACAAGCATCCTATTATTAATCCGTTGGCATTCTCCACAGTAAGGATGGACTCTACGCCCCCACCAGGGAAAAGTTTTGTGAAACCGGTATTAAGGAAGAAGCTCATGCATTGGGCTCATGCTTCCCGTTTCGCCGGACATACAGGCATTCAGAAAACCCTTGAGTTTATCTCTAGGTCTTATTGGTGGCCAACTCTGAAGAAGGACGTCATGGAGTTTATTGCATCTTGCCCAAAATGTGCCCAACACAAAGTATCCCGCCAGTCACCTGCGGGGCAACTGGTTCCATTATCCGTTCCCCGTCGACCATGGACCCATTTGTCGATGGACTTTGTTACAGACCTGCCTATGTGCAACAAGTTTAATACCATCTGGGTGGTAGTTGACCGATTCACCAAGATGGCACATTTCATTCCTCTCACCGGTCTTTCCGTCAGCTTCCAAGTTGGCTCAAGTATTCATTCAAGAAATCTTCCGACTTCACGGTCTTCCTGAAGAGATCATCTCTGATAGAGGAGTACAATTTGTAGCCAAGTTCTGGCGAAGTTTGTGTCAAGCCCTCCAAGTCAAATTAAAGTTTTCTACAGCTTACCATCCTCAGACCAATGGTCAAACTGAGAGGGTAAATCAGGACTTGGAGGCCTTCCTCCGCATCTATGTATCTTCCTCTCAAGATGACTGGGTTCAACTCCTTCCCTGGGCCGAATTCAGCCATAACAACCAATATCATTCCTCATCTTCTTCAATACCATTCTTCATTAACTATGGATTCCACCCTAAAGTTCCAGAATTCCAGCCGCTTCCAGCAACTTTGGTACCAGCAGTGGATATCACCTTACACCAGTTTTCATATAACTGGAAAAATGTACGAGCGGCTCAGCTCAAAGCATCATTCAGGTACAAGAAGTTTGCGGATCGGAAGCGTAGGGCAGTTCCTGCTCTCAAGGTGGGTGATCGTGTGTGGTTTCGTGGTGGTTATCTACGAAGAATCTGAGGTTAAGAGTTCCCAGCATGAAGTTTGCACCTCATTACATCGGTCCTTTTCGAGTTGAACAAGTCGTCAATCCTGTTGCTTACAGACTCCAGTTACCTCCCTTCTTGAAAATACCTAGGACATTCCATGTTTCTCTTCTGAAACCACTGATTCTGAATCGCTTTCACTCTGCACTTCCTCCGGCTCCTAAAGTCCAGACTCAATGGGGAGTTGAGTATGAAGTTGCCAAGATTCTGGATTCACGTTTCCGTTACGGTCAGTTGCAATATCTTATCGACTGGAAGGGCTATGGTCCTGAAGAACGCTCTTGGACCAATGCTTCGGATGTCCATGCTCCTGCCTTGGTCCGGAATTTCCACTCTAAATTTCCTCAGAAGCCTAAGAAGTGTCCTGGGGCCACTCCTAAAGGGGGGGGTGCTGTCACGATCCGGGTATCTGGACGCCATTATTTGCCATTTAGATGTCTCCTGAGGCTGGCTCAGCGTTCCAGGGCCGGATCTCACCTGTGTTACTGATGTCCATGTTCTACATCTCCCTCCTGTCACTCTGAGACGCTGTTATAGTGGCATCACGTTTGGCGTCTCCAGCCTCTGCGGCCTCCGCCGCTGCTCCTATGATTCCAGATTACTGATTGTCAGTGTGGCGTTTCATGTCCGCCACGATCCCCGCTGTCATCCA
Source organism: Pseudophryne corroboree (assembly GCF_028390025.1). NCBI lineage: Eukaryota > Metazoa > Chordata > Amphibia > Anura > Myobatrachidae > Pseudophryne > Pseudophryne corroboree. Next base: position 874,454,267 of record NC_086445.1, read on the forward strand.
TGTGGTTCCGGTGTGCAGGTTGCCAGTGTGACGTCTCCTGCCCTCCGCGGTCTGCGCCGCCATTACTGCCGAATCTCCACATGGTTTCTCAAACTAACTTTCCCTCCAAGTGCTAACATGGGTGCAGCCATGTTGGTTTCAATCACATGCATCAGTTTCCACCAATCCGCTGCTCCTGGAATCTGCATAATTGCCCAGCCAATGCCTGCCTTGCTGCAGGTATAAGTATCCTGTGCCTGGGCCAGGAAGAGGTCAGTGCTTTGGTTGTCAAACCTTGTTCCAGTCTCTTTCTCTCCTGTGATTGTTTCTCCAGGTTTCCAGCTCCTGTTACCAGCAGCCTCTAGAGACCCGCACCTGCTTTCCATCTTGCGGTGCAGCCTGACTCTGCAGTCCTCCGTGACTACTCCAGCTACAAACCATCTGCTTCCAGCGATCAGCTTCCAGCAGTATCCAGCTTCCTTAAAGTGCCGGTGTTGTTCCAGCGGATACCTCCATATCAGCAGTATCCACAAACCATCGGTAACCACCTTTCATCTTTTCAGTATCCACGCTAACTAGCTTCATCTCATCACCTGGCTGGTTCCATCCAGCATCCACTCCGTGCTTTCACCATCTGGCTGGTTCCATCTAGCATTCACAGCAGTCCTTTCAGCTACAGTGATCCAGCTCCAAGTATTACATCTGCTGACGTGTTCCTCGGTTATCCTCACTACTACAGACAGGCCTGGTAAGGACAATCCATCTATGGAACTTTAACATCTAATCCATATCCTACCAGTGCTCTGTGGCTCCAGCCAAGGTCTTAGTGATCCAGGAACTGTTCCGTTATATCACTGCTTATTCTTTATTTTACTGCTGTGCAAAAATACGGAGTTTGTTAATAAAACTTTTATTGACTTTTAAACCCTGGTTGTCATGGTCACACCTTCGGGTGATCCTTCTTTAGAAACACTTACATGTGCAGGGGTCTGATTAAACCTTCCAGGTTTAAGTTCATCCCAGCCCCTACAACTGAGGCTTCCTCCTGTCAGCCCAGACCCTCAGTTGTGACACATTTCAGTTTTGCACAGTTTGCTGACCACCAGTATATAATATATAGCAGTACGGTACAGTAGGCCACTGCTCTACCTACCTCTGTGTTGTCAAGTATACTATCCATCCATACCTGTGGTGCATTTCAGTTTTGCACAGTTTGCTGACCACCAGTATATATAATATATAGCAGTACGGTACAGTAGACCACTGCTCTACCTACCTCTGTGTCGTCAAGTATACTATCCATCCATACCTGTGGTGCATTTCAGTTGTGCGCAGTATATATATAGTAGGAGGACAGTGCATTATTTTGCTGACCACCAGTATATAATATATAGGAGTACGGTACAGTAGGCCACTGCTCTACCTACCTCTGTGTCGTCAAGTATACTATCCATCCATACCTGTGGTGCATTTCAGTTGTGCGCAGTATATATAGTAGTAGGCCATTGCTATTGATATATTACTGGCATATAATTCCACACTTTAAAAAATGGAGAACAAAAATGTGGAGGGTAAAATAGGGAAAGATCAAGATCCACTTCCACCTTGTGCTGAAGCTGCTGCCACTAGTCATGGCCGAGACGATGAAATGCCATCAACGTCATCTGCAAAGGCCGATGCCCAATGTCATAGTAGAGAGCATGTAAAATCCAAAAAAATAAAGCTCAGTAAAATGACCCAAAAATCTAAATCAAAATCGTCTGAGGAGAAACGTAAACTTGCCAATGTGCCATTTACGACACGGAGTGGCAAGGAACGGCTGAGGCCCTGGCCTATGTTCATGGCTAGTGGTTCAGCTTCACATGAGGATGGAAGCACTTATCCTCCTGCTAGAAAACTTAAAAGAGTTAAGATGGCAAAAGCACAGCAAAGAACTGTGTGTTCTTCTAAATCACAAATCCCCAAGGAGAGTCCAATTGTGTCGGTTGCGATGCCTGACCTTCCCAACACTGGACGGGAAGAGGTGGCGCCTTCCACCATTTGCACGCCCCCTGCAAGTGCTGGAAGGAGCACCCGCAGTCCAGTTCCTGATAGTCAAATTGAAGATGTCACTGTTGAAGTACACCAGGATGAGGATATGGGTGTTGCAGGCGCTGGGGAGGAAATTGACAAGGAGGATTCTGATGGTGAGGTGGTTTGTTTAAGTCAGGCACCCGGGGAGACACCTGTTGTCCGTGGGACGAATATGGCCATTGACATGCCTGGTCAAAATACAAAAAAATCACCTCTTCGGTGTGGAATTATTTCAACAGAAATGCGGACAACTGGTGTCAAGCCGTGTGTTGCCTTTGTCAAGCTGTAATAAGTAGGGGTAATGACGTTAACCACCTAGGAACATCCTCTCTTATACGTCACCTGGAGCGCATTCATCAGAAGTCATTGACAAGTTCAAAACTTTGGGTGACAGCGGAAGCAGTCCACTGCCAACTAAATCCCTTCCTCTTGTAACCAACCTCCTGCAAACCACACCACCAACTCCCTCAGTGTCAATTTTCTCCTTAGACAGGAAAGCCAATAGTCCTGCAGGCCATGTCACTGTCAAGTCAGATGAGTCCTCTCCTGCCTGGGATTCCTCTGATGCATCCTTGAGTGTAACGCCTACTGCTGCTGGCGCTGCTGTTGTTGCTGCTGGGAGTCGATCGTCATCCCAGAGGGGAAGTCGGAAGACCACTTGTACTACTTCCAGTAAGCAATTGACTGTCCAACAGTCCTTTGCGAGGAAGATGAAATATCACAGCAGTCATCCTGCTGCAAAGCGGATAACTCAGGCCTTGGCAGCCTGGGTGGTGAGAAGCGTGTTTCCGGTATCCACCGTTAATTCACAGGGAACTAGAGAATTGATTGAGGTACTGTGTCCCCGGTACCAAATACCATCTAGGTTCCATTTCTCTAGGCAGGCAATACCGAAAATGTACACAGACGTCAGAAAAAGAGTCACCAGTGTCCTAAAAAATGCAGTTGTACCCAATGTCCACTTAACCACGGACAAGTGGACCAGGGCAGACTCAGGACTATATGACTGTGACAGCCCACTGGGTAGATGTATTGCCTCCCGCAGCAAGAACAGCAGCGGCGGCACCAGTAGCAGCATCTCGCAAATGCCAACTCGTTCCTAGGCAGGCTACGCTTTGTATCACCGCTTTCCATAAAAGGCACACAGCTGACAACCTCTTACGGAAACTGAGGAACATCATCGCAGAATGGTTTACCCCAATTGGACTCTCCTGGGGATTTGTGACATCGGATAACGCCAGCAAAATTGTGCGTGCATTACATCTGGGCAAATTCCAGCACGTCCCATGTTTTGCACATACATTGAATTTGGTGGTGCAGAATTATTTAAAAAACGACAGGGGCATGCAAGAGATGCTGTCGGTGGCCTGAAGAATTGCGGGCCACTTTCGGCATTCAGCCACCGCGTGCCGAAGACTGGAGCACCAGCAAATACTCCTGAACCTGCCCTGCCATCATCTGAAGCAAGAGGTGGTAACGAGGTGGAATTCAACCCTCTATATGCTTCAGAGGATGGAGGAGCAGCAAAAGGCCATTCAAGCCTATACAGCTACCTACGATATAGGCAAAGGAGGGGGAATGCACCTGACTCAAGCGCAGTGGAGAATGATTTCAACGTTGTGCAAGGTTCTGCAACCCTTTGAACTTGCCGTGAAGTCAGTTCAGACACTGCCAGCCTGAGTCAGGTCATTCCCCTCATCAGGCTTTTGCAGAAGAAGCTGGAGAGATTGAAGGAGGAGCTAAAACAGAGCAATTCCGCTAGGCATGTGGGACTTGTGGATGGAGCCCTTAATTCGCTTAACCGGGATTCACGGGTGGTCAATCTATTGAAATCAGAGCACTACATTTTGGCCACCGTGCTCGATCCTAGATTTAAAACCTACGTTGTATCTCTCTTTCCGGCAGACACAAGTCTGCAGAGTTTCAAAGACCTGCTGGTGAGAAAATTGTCAAGTCAAGCGGAACGTGACCCGTCAACAGCTCCTCCTTCACATTCTCCCGCAACTGGGGCTGCGAGGAAAAGGCTAAGAATTCCGAGCCCACCCGCTGGCGGTGATGCAGGGCAGTCTGGAGCAAGTGCTGACATCTAGTCCGGACTGAAGGACCTGCCAACGATTACTGACATGTCGTCTACTGTCACTGCATATGATTCTGTCACCATTGAAAGAATGGTGGAGGATTATATGAGTGACCGCATCCAAGTAGGCACGTCAGACAGTCCGTACGTATACTGGCAGGAAAAAGAGGCAATTTGGAGGCCCTTGCACAAACTGGCTTTATTTTACCTAAGTTGCCCCCCCCCCCTCCAGTGTGTACTCCGAAAGAGTGTTTAGTGCAGCCGCTCACCTTGTCAGCAATCGGCGTACGAGGTTACTTCAAGAAAATGTGGAGAAGATGATGTTCATCAAAATGAATTATAATCAATTCCTCCGTGGAGACATTCACCAGCCATTGCCTCCAGAAAATACACAGGGACCTGAGATGGTGGATTCCAGTGGGGACGAATTAATAATCTGTGAGGAGGGGGATGTACACAGTGAAAGGGGTGAGGAATCGGACGATGAGGAGGAGGTGGACATCTTGCCTCTGTAGAGCCAGTTTGTGCAAGGAGAGATTGATTGCTTCTTTTTTGGTGGGGGCCCAAACCAACCAGTCATTTCAGTCACAGTTGTGTGGCAGACCCTGTCGCTGAAAGGATGGGTTTGTTAAAGTGTGCATGTCCTGTTTATACAACATAAGGGTGGGAGGGCCCAAGGACAATTCCATCTTGCACCTCCTTTTTCTTTCATTTTTCTTTGCATCATGTGCTGTTTGGGGACTATTTTTTGAAGTGCCATCCTGTCTGACACTGCAGTGCCACTCCTAGATGGGCCAGGTATTTGTGTCGGCCATTTGGGTCGCTTAGCTTAGTCACACAGCTACCTCATTGCGCCTCTTTTTTTCTTTGCATCATGTGCTGTTTGGGGACTATTTTTTTGAAGTGCCATCCTGTCTGACACTGCAGTGCCACTCCTAGATGGGCCAGGTGTTTGTGTCGGCCACTTGGGTTGCTTAGCTTAGTCACACAGCTACCTCATTGCGCCTCTTTTTTTCTTTGCATCATGTGCTGTTTGAGGACTATTTTTTGAAGTGCCATCCTGTCTGACACTGCAGTGCCACTCCTAGATGGGCCAGGTGTTTGTGTCGGCCACTTAGGTCGCTTAGCTTAGTCACACAGCTACCTCATTGCGCCTCTTTTTTTCTTTGCAACATGTGCTGTTTGGGGACTATTTTTTTGAAGTGCCATCCTGACTGACACTGAAGTGCCACTCCTAGATGGGCCAAGTGTTTGTGTCGGCCACTTGGGTCGCTTAGCTTAGTCACACAGCTACCTCATTGCGCCTTTTTTTTTATTTGCATTATGTGCTGTTTGGGGACTATTTTTTTGAAGTGCCATCCTGTCTGACACTGCAGTGCCACTCCTAGATGGGCCAGGTGTTTGTGTCGGCCACTTGGGTCGCTTAGCTTAGTCACACAGCTACCTCATTGCGCCTTTTTTTTTTATTTGCATCATGTGCTGTTTGGGGACTATTTTTTTGAAGTGCCATCCTGTCTGACACTGCAGTGCCACTCCTAGATGGGCCAGGTGTTTGTGTCGGCCACTTGGGTCGCTTAGCTTAGTCATCCAGCGACCTCGGTGCAAATTTTAGGACTAAAAATAATATTGTGAGGTGTGAGGTGTTCAGAATAGACTGGAAATGAGTGTAAAATGTGGTTATTGAGGTTAATAATACTATGGGATCAAAATGACCCCCAAATTCTATGATTTAAGCTGTTTTTGAGGGTTTTTTGTAAAAAAACACCCGAATCCAAAACACACCCGAATCCGACAATAAATTTTCAGGGAGGTTTTGCCAAAACGCGTCTGAATCCAAAACACGGCCGCGGAACCGAATTCAAAACCAAAACACAAAACCCGAAAAATTTCCGGTGCACATCACTAATTATAATACAGGTTGAACTCGATGGGTAATATGTCTTTTTTCAGCATCATTAACTATGTTATGTTACTATACTACCCCAGTGACACCTAGGCTTACATATTGCCTAGAATGGCACTCTGCGGTCTGGACAGCCATAGCACAGCCTGCCATTCTTAGGCTGCCCTGGGCAGGGGTGGATTGGGAACTAAAAGTGGCCCTGGAAAAATGACTAAAAGTGGCCTCATAAGATGCACCAAAGATGTACTGTACCGTGTAACCATGGTGGCAAAACAACTCCTCACATGTCCAAAAAAAAACCCAGGCCCCACGTGCACATTGGCCCACCGGGAATCTTCCCTGCGGGCACAATGGGCAATCCGCACCTGGCCCTGGGTACTCAGCTTCTTCCTGGTACTGGTTGCCTCATGCCCTAACTATGATGTCATGACATCAGATGTGCAGGGAAGGGTGGCGGAAACTGTGCATTTTCGCCCTGCTAGAGTCCCGAACATAATATAGCCTACTGAAGTCTCTGGCCATAACCTGAGTTAACCCATTGTACTTTATTTCTGAAGAGAATGGTCCTAAAGCTGACTGACACTTCCGGCACAACAGGCCAAACGCAATAGTCCCCAAAGAGCTTAGATAGCAGTTTGTCTCTAGTAAACTGGCTGCCTTGGTTACCCCTGGTGATGACAGCTCTTTTAGAGGATATGTTGGGTAACCCAAAAACTGTGGCCATTACATTATTGGCTTAGAATGGATGCCAAGTATTAACCTAAATTTACAACGTACCCGACACACACCCCGCTCTTGGCCACATCACGTGCAGTAACAAAGGCAATGTAATAAAACGTTTTTTAATTTCTAACAAACAGGAATCATTCAAACATTAACAATAATAATAACAATTATGAAAATAATAACAATAAAGCCATCAAGACTGACGAAAATATCTTTACGATGAGGCAGAGACTGCAATACTGAGGTAACAAGTCATTATTAGCCACATCAATAACCCCTGGACCACCATCTTTTAAATTTATGGGGAAATGACAAACAAACAAGCAAAGTAAGATCTTTCTATCGTTTAACAAAAGCGTCTGATACAGCTGCTGGTCCGCCTGGCAGGCTGCAGTGCTAGGGACCATGCACAGCTACGTACTGTATGAGCAGCCGCACCTGCCAGAGGAGAAGTGAAATAAGAACTACATCCCCCATGATGCAAATGGGGCTCTGCCTGTCACTGGCAGCGGCACTCTGCACAATGCACAGACAGCAGCAGCAGAGCTGAGACAGCGCTGCCAGGGAGGAGTCCTGAGCCCACCAGGAGCCCCTGGCACTGCCTCACCCTCTCCTTACTGTCCCTCTCTCTCTCCCTGCCTGCTACTGATCCGGGGATCCCCTGCCTGCAATGCCCATAAGTCTGAGCTGCTGCTGGCTGCAGTGAGAAGGAGAAGAACTGCCAGCAAGTGCTGCTGCTGTGTCCGGGGCTCAGGATCTTCTCCTTCTTCTGCTGCTGCTTTACCCATCCCTGTGCTGGAGCAGCACACACATACCCAAGCACATAGACCCGCACCCACATCTTTCCCTAGGATCCCAGTTTATTCCACAGCCTCCCACGCTGCCTTTCCCCCCCACACAGTTCTGCATGGTGATTCTGGAAGGAAGGGTGGGCAATCCAGCATGAGACGAGGATGATGCCAGCAAGGAAAGGTCCGGAGAGCAGATACCCCCTGCACTATCTGGTGTGGCACAATAAATACCGGGAGCTTGAGAAGGAGATCCCGGAGAAGCAGGTGGGTCTGATTCCATTTTATACCCTCGCAGTTTGCAGGTTTATTGACCACCCGTGTCTGGAAGTGCTGCTGTCTGGGCACAGGAGGGGGCATTGGTGGCTGGCAGAGGATATTGTCATTAACAGGCATGTGATCTGCCAGGGCATAATGACAGGTGACATATAGACTGTGGTCATGGTGCTAGAGTAGTGGGGGCAATTACTGCATGGGAAGATACGTGGTTATGGCTGGTTAGCTCACAGCTTTATAGACCATATTCTTCTGTCATTTGTAACGTTGCATATGACATGTCAGTGTTGTATACTAGCGATGTACCTTCATTGTAAATATACAAGTAGCAAATAAGTAAACTGGGGGTTTATCTTTGGAAAGGGAAGATAAATATGGGATATGATGTATATAGAAATGAGCTTATGCATAAACAGTGTACTTAGGCACATCGGTGTACTTAGGCACATATTTCTGTATATGTGTGTGTGTGTGTGTGTGTGTGTGTGTGTGTGTGTGTGTGTGTGTGTGTGTGTGTTATATGTGTGTGTATAATATATATATACATTTATATATAATAGAATTGACTGTGGTTGTATAGGGACTGTAAAGGAAGCTGAGAGGGATGGGCAGACTATATGTATGTGTACATACTGTAGTACAGTGCACATACTGTACTGTACATGCTGTAACATTGATGGGAAGGTTTAGCGAAATCTGTCTATTGCTAGAACCACATCCCCTGCCTTATCTCCTTGTCAGGGTTGTGCATGTGACTAGTACAGCAATTAGTCATATTTATTCCATTCCATCCTCTTCCAATATTAACATCATTATAGCCTGAGAATTTCTGGGTAGTTTAGAGCCTTCTGATTTATTGACAAAAACATTAAGTAGTAAATGTAGCAAGAGTGTTGAGTTTTGTTTCATTTTCAGATGTATCCTAAGGTGCAGATACTGTATGTTATCTTCAAACATTGGTATCAGGCTTGACACCAGAGTACTTAGCCATACCACATTGCTTATCCGTATGTTTGTAGGCGTGTGATAAAGTACAATGCCAGTGCTCAATAATACACATGAGCCTGAAATTACCATGATCATACTATGATGATGTGACTTCTATCATGTAATTTTGTTCTGGTCTTACTCGTTATGTAAAGAAATTTCCCTCCCCTGCAAGCTCATGTGATTTGCGAGTGGCAAAAGCAGTATGTGCAATGTGTGCGTGTGTGTGTGTATATATATAAATATATATATATAATATATATATATATATGTGTGTGTGTGTGTGTGTGTGTGTGTGTGTGTGTGTGTGTGTATTGTCACAGTGGCTGTGAGCCCAGAAACGGTTGGAATTTTTTAACACATTATAGTGCAACTGTCTTTTTTGCCCGTATATATATATATCTATATATCTATATATATATATATATATATATATATATATTCAGTCAGAAGTAAGGGCCACATCTTTGTTCTCTTCCTAGTAATTCCGAGGTGAAAGTGAGCGCAGCGTTTTCCCACACTCTAAGTGAACTCAGATGTCATACTCTAAGCAAATGTGCAAATCCTTTTAGGAACCAGGGCCACGTATGAGGTCTATGAAATATATGACACCCACTACTGATATATATTTGTCTTGTTGGTTACATTAGAAACATATATAAATATTGTTTAGATACTTGTTTAATTTTATACATTTTTACTTTATAAAATTTGCATCTGGATCCTGCAGCCAAATCCTTGTCATTCTGTGGAATAAAGAACATCTTTCCATTGCTTCGTTTAGGTCACAATACTTTTTAGTATGTGTATTACAGAGAGTTTTAGGGGGGTATGCAATTAGCTCCGATTATTTCAGAGCTGTTGAATTTGACTCCATGGGTACCCAATTGCGGGCCGTTTTCACCCGTATTTAAGACATTTTCGCCAATGCCCTTTCACCTTTTTGTTTTAAGTGAAAAGGCATTGGCGAAAAATGCAGCAAAATTGGTAAAAATGGCCTGTGTTTTCACCGGCGCAGGTGCAAAATTCGTGAATCCGCCGATCCACATGTTTTTCGCTCCTGACGAATGTTTTACCTAGGTGAAAATCCAAATCCCCATTTGCCCTAAAAATAGCGAAAAGCTAATTTTTTTCACCTAGGCAAAAAAATTTGAGCCAATTGCATACCTTCCTTAAAATGCCAACACTGTTTCATATTTACTGTGTGTAAGATAGACCAATAAAATAAAAAATTAGTGTAAAACATTGTTTTGCTATGGTGTAATGCATTGGTAATTACAGATGTTATATTTACAGTGATCTTTCATTTGATATAATTGTTGTAATCTTTCCAATTTTAAGGTTGCAGTGGAAAGAACAAACTAAAAAAAATTTGCAAAGGGACACTGTGCCTGCTATCCAGTCACCGGCAAGAACTCATCGGGTGTCATTTTTACCCGATGTTTCGACAATATCTTTTCTCTGGCAATCCTATTAGGACGCCCAAAGAAAAATTATTTCTTACACAAAAATGCACAGGTTCAGTGAATCGTGTGTGTTATCGCGTTCGCATCCCCAATAATGCACTGGATTTTTGGGGACAATAAGAAAGCCCCCGGCAATACAATTACCCACGGTAAATGATTTAGATACCAGCCTTTGGGTGTATTGTACTCACATATATTACAGTGCTAAGTACTTCCATATTGATTATGTGATGGCGTTTGCCACCTAAAAGGCTTGAACAAACAGGATCTGCCAAACAATTTTACTTAAAGCCTGCTAAGAATGACTGGAGTGCTGTGATAAATACAGACTTAAAGGAATTCAGTTAGTCCGTTTAAGTTAACGTCTGTGAAAAAAAGGGTTGTAGCCAGTGGAGGCTGGCTGCCCATGGGCTGCAGCACTGATCACACATTTGGAGGGGGGAGCCAGTTTGCACATATAAACATATATGTGATGTTGTATGGAATATATGTACTGGCTTGCCTTACCCAGGGATCAGCAGCCTCAGCTGTGTCTCACTGACCTGCCATCTGCCGAAGCATGGGAAAAATCACTCTGCTTGTCTATCATCTTTTATAACCCCGCCCCCGACTCCCATTGGCTCACAGGAGTTGGGGGATGAGCTTATAGAAGATAATAGACAAGATGTGCTTCGGCAGCCAGCAGGTCAGTGATACACACAGAGTCGGTTGATGATCCCCCTGTGTAAGGCAATCCAGCACATATATTATATACAACATCACATGTCTGTTTATATGGGCCAACTGGATCCCCCGTGCAGTGTGTGGTCGGAGCTGCAGCCAATGGGCAGCAGCCTCCACTGGTGGTAGCTTAATGCCTAGGGCTATTCAGTTAGAGCCCAATTTTCTCACCTGTTAAATTAATCTGTTTTCGAGCGTTAACACATAGAATCTGGTATAAGTTCCCAGATCTATGTGTTAACACTGTCATGGAACCCGGAAACAGACCATTTATCAGGGATTTCTTGTCGGGTCTGAATAGAGCCAAGAAGAAATCCCCATTAATTGCAGCCTGCAGGCTGCCTTCGGGGACTAATTGAATAGCCCCAGAGGATGAATTAGCCCACTGTAAATTACCACGGCTGATTGAATTCCCCCCATACTGTACCAGGAAGAAAGTAGGAAGAGAGTAGGTTTGAGGGAAATGCAAAAATCACAATAAATAATCCTTCCACTTTGACTATTACAGGTTAGATTGTCGGTATATTTGTCAATTGACTGCTACTCATGCAGATGCATATTTCTCAGATGCCAAATGTTCTAAAAATGCGGCTACTGTATGTTGCTGTTTTTAAGTTGTTCATGTGTTAGATGGCATTCTCACTATCTATTTCAGTGTGATGTCAAAAATAACATTTATTGTGGAATTATGTTCTAAAACAGTAAAATATACCTGGTTTCCATTTTTATATGCACATTTATCACTGATAATTGTGTAAAGGAAAATAAAACTAAACTTATTTGAGGACTAATTTGACTTGAATAACAAGTAAAAAAAAATATTTTACATGTTTGCAATAGACGAAAAATGTTATATTATATACAGTACATATGATATGTGTAGATAGTATAGAAGATGCAATTCCTTCTAATTATCACTGGGGATTGTATATATCCATAAAGCTTCTATCTCATCTACCCATACTTACCGACTCTGTTTTTCTCCTCTTCTCTGGGGGAAGCCCACAGAGGAGATGCAGATGATCACTCCACAGGCAGGGACAGACTATTCACATACTTAGGCCACACCCTATTATAGCATAATGCAACAAATCACGAGTCCATTTGGAGGGGTCACGGCAAAAATGATGCGATTCTCATAGAATCATGTCATATTTCCCCACCACCTTCCTACAGATTCCCAGCGTTAGGGGTATATGCAATTAGCGGCGAATCGCGGCAATTTTTCGCCCGTTTTTTAATTCGACACAATTTGACCGTCTAATTTCGGCAAGTGGGTGCCGAAATTGACCATATTCAATAAAAAACGGATTCGACAGTCCCGCTGACGAAAAACGGCCGATTTGACGGATTTTGTTCCGATTTAAAAAAAACGGGGAAAACCCCGAAAAAAAATTGCGCGGGGTCCCCCCTCCAAAGCATAACCAGCCTCGGGCTCTTCGAGCCGGTCCTGGTTCTAAAAATCCGGGGGGAAAAATGTCATGGGATCCCCCGTATTTTTAAAACCAGCACCGGGCTCTGCGCCTGGTGCTGGTGCAAAAAATACGGGGGACAAAAATAGTAGGGGTCCCCCGTATTTTTTACACCAGCATCGGGCTCCACTAGCTGGACAGATAATGCCACAGCCAGGGGTCACTTTTATACAGCGCCCTGCGGCCGTGGCATTAAATATCCAACTAGTCACCCCTGGCCGGGGTACCCTGGGGGAGTGGGGACCCCTTCAATCAAGGCCCCCCCCCCCAGCCACCCAAGGGCCAGGGGTGAAGCCCGAGGCTGTCCCCCCCATCCAAGGGCTGCGGATGGGGGGCTGATAGCCTTTGGAAAAATGAAAGAATATTGTTTTTTCCAGTAGTACTACAAGTCCCAGCAAGCCTCCCCCGCAAGCTGGTACTTGGAGAACCACAAGTACCAGCATGCGGGAGAAAAACGGGCCCGCTGGTACCTGTAGTTCTACTGGAAAAAAAATACCCAAATAAAAACAGGAGACACACACCGTGAAAGTAAAACTTTATTTCATACATGCCGACACATACATACTTACCTATGTTGACCCGCCGACTGCCACGCCCCCCTCGTCACTGAAGAATCCGGGGTACCTGTGAAAAAAATTATACTCACCTCAATCCAGTGTCCAGGTTATAATCCACGTACTTGGCAAAACAACAAAACGGCAACCCGGACCAAACGGACTGAAAGGGGTCCCATGTTTACACATGGGACCCCTTTCCACGAATTCCGGGACCCCACGTGACTGCTGTCACAGAAGGTCCCTTCAGCCAATCAGCGAGCGCAACGTCCTGGCACTCTGCTGATTGGCTGTATGCGCGTCTGCTGTCAGACAGTGCATCGCAAAGCCTCTCCATTATATTCAATGGTGGGAACTTTGCGTCAGCGGTGAGGTCACCCGCGGTGAGCAGCTGACCGCGGGTAACCCCACCGCTACCCGCAAAGTTCCCACCATTGAAACTAATGGAGGGAGCTGTGCGATGCGCTGTCTGACAGCAGACGTGCATACAGCCAATCAGGTGAGTGCCACGAAGTAGCGCTTCCTGATTGGCTGAAGGGACCTTCTGTGACAGCAGTCACGTGGGGTCCCGGCATTCGTGGAAAGGGGTCCCATGTGTTCACATGGGACCCCTTTCAGTCCGTTTGGTCCGGGTTGCCGTTTTGTTGTTTTGCCAAGTACGTGGATTATAACCTGGACACTGGATTGAGGTGAGTATAATTTTATTCACAGGTACCCCGGATTCTACTTGGACAAGTGGACCGAACGTCGTGTCAACATAGGTAAGTATGTTTGTGTCGGCAGGTGTGAAATAAAGTTGTACTTTCAAGGTGTGCGTGTCCTGTTTTTATTTGGGTATTTTTTTTCCAGTAGAACTACAGGTACCAGCGGGCCCGTTTTTCTCCCGCATGCTGGTACTTGTGGTTCTCCAAGTATCAGCTTGCGGGGGAGGCTTGCTGGGACTTGTAGTACTACTGGAAAAAACAATATTCTTTCATTTTTCCAAAGGCTATCAGCCCCCCATCCTCAGCCCTTGGATGGGGGGGACAGCCTCGGGCTTCACCCCTGGCCCTTGGGTGGCTGGGGGGGGGAACCCTTGATTGAAGGGGTCCCCACTCCCCAAGGGTACCCCGGCCAGGGGTGACTAGTTGGATATTTAATGCCACGGCCGGAGGGCGCTGTATAAAAGTGACCCCTGGCTGTGTCATTATCTGTCCAGCTAGTGGAGCCCGATGCTGGTGTAAAAAATACGGGGGACCCCTACTCTTTTTGTCCCCCGTATTTTTTGCACCAGCACCAGGCGCAGAGCCCGGTGCTGGTTTTAAAAATACGGGGGATCCCCTGTCATTTTTCCCCCCGGAAATTTAGAACCAGGACCGGCTCGAAGAGCCCGAGGCTGGTTATGCTTTGGAGGGGGGACCCCACGCCATTTTTTTTTGGGATTTTACCATTCCATTAAAAAAATAAAAAAAATAAAAAAAATATATTTTTAAAAATATATAAATAATACTTGTGCCTCCAAAATAGACAAACCAAGTACCTAATCCCTTCTAATATAAATAGATATGCTATTATGCAGAGTTGGGCGGCACTCGCGGCGCAGGAAAAAACAGACAGGCAAGTCTGGAAGTTGCAATCAACGTTTCAATGTGTATTATAACATTTTCGTCAGGAAAATCCTGACGAAAATGTTATAATACACATTGAAACGTTGATTGCAACTTCCAGACTTGCCTGTCTGTTTTTTCCTGCGCCGCGAGTGCCGCCCAACTCTGCATGCTACATTGGACACAGCGCTGGCTGTAACCAGGGAGGGCACCGGCCATATTCTGTGGATTCTACAAGCATTTGGGAATTGGGAGTGCCGTGGATTTGGCAAATATAGATATGCTATTACCAATAAAAAAAAACACCCAAAAAAACATGTTTTAATTTTTTTTTATTAGATTCCCCCATCAAAGTGTGGCGGATTGAAAATGACGAATTTACTGTCTAAAAGCACTGTTGTCGAATTTCCAAACTTCAATTGAATATTCTTTTGGCGAATTGCTGCATTTGTACCATTGCAGAAATGTCGAATTTGACAAATGTCGAATTTCAAAAAGTTGAATTTTGAAAGTCTGTTTTTTTGACGGAAAGTACTGAATTGCATTGTCGATTTTTTTTTTTTTGGCGAAAAAGTCCAGTTTTTCGACAATTTCGGGAATTCGACCGCAATTGCATATACCCCTTAATCTCTTCTTCCTGCCCTCTTCAGTAGTAAGTGGGCGTAATGAAGGACGACCACCCACTCTTATAAGGATCAGGGTGACTAACCAAAAGTTCCGGAGTCTTCATTGCGATGGGACCAAGTGGTGAGAATGGAACCCAAGGTCTCAGTGTTGTGACGGAGTAGTAATAGCCACTATGCCAAAAGTACTGCTCTATCTATCTATCTATCTATCTATCTATCTATCTATCTATCTATCTATCTATCTATCTATCTATCTATCTATCTATTTATTCGTCCATCTTATTTATGTGGCCCTCATTTTTTCTTTTTATTGAGTTATGAGTATTATGTTGGTGCCTTCATCACTGGGGGAGGTATATGCCCACGGTTTGGCTTTTTTTAACGCTAACCTGAATGCTCTAATCCTTAAGGAGAACTCAGCTATTTTACCTACTATGATATACTTCTCGTATTTATACATCCCCTGCTGTGTTCTGCATAATAATCTGTTTGTGGTCCCAGGAGGCCAGCAGCACGCACTTTGCTTTGATGATAGAAAAGAGATTCCAGCCTGTTACTTTACAATGTAATAATTGCGAGTGGAGCCATATTCCTTTAGAAACAGCAGCGTTTACACTTAAGTTGCCTCACTTTTTCAGGAAGGTTCTGTTCACTGGTCTCTATGGCAACCAGAAATACAGGTTCTTGCTTAGAAGGGTAATCACCTTTTTAGTGCTATAAAATTATTAATCATGTGACTTCAAACCAAAAATAAAATGAAAAGAAGCAGGAACATAAAATGGAAATCAAATATATGAGAATAAAAAAGACTGATTTAATTTGATTTCATTTATTTTCTCCTCCCTTCTGTTGGGGCTTATGATTCAACACTGAAAGGGTTCCATTATTTGACATTAAAATATTGTATTATAGGGCTCTGATGCAAATAAAACTGTGTAGGAATTAAATTATCAAACTATTGTGTGGTGGGTGCTGGAACAGTCATATTGATCTGTAATGAATTGCAATCGGTGCTCATAAGTGTCCTAAAGTAGAACAGATATAGGGGGGTCATTCCGAGTTGATCGCTCGCTAGCAACTTTTTGCAGCGCGGCGATCATGTGAAAACTCGCCAAAACTGCGCATGCGTATGCACCGCAATGCGCAGGCGCGTCGTACATGTACAAAGAGGATCGGTGCTGGGCGATGGATTTAACGAAGAATCCATTCGCACAGCCAATCGCAAGGTGATTGACAGAAAGAGGGCGTTAATGGGTGTCATCTGACCGTTTTCAGGGAGTGTTTGGAAAAATGCAGGCGTGTCCAAGCGTTTGCAGGGCGGATGTCTGACGTCAATTCCGGGACCGGACAGGCTGAAGTGATCGCTGCGGCTGAGCAAGTTCAGAGCTACTCAGAAACTGCATAAAACTTTTTTGTGCCGCCGGCTGCAAAAGCGTTCGAACACTTGCAAAGCGAAAACACACTCCCCCATACGCGGCGACTATCTGATCGCAGCACAGCAAAAAGTTGCTAGCAAGCGATCAACTCGGAATGACCCCCATAGTCTCTAGCCGCCCCAACCAATAGAGTGAGTGACGCAACCTGGTATAAAGTATGTGCTGCTTCAAAGCCGTCACTAGTTCTTAGTGAACTTGGCAGATCAAACATCTGTGAGGTTTATATGACTGGGAAGAGAGAGGAATCCTCTCTTGTTATTTTCCGAGAAGTTGTGGCCTGGCAAGAGAACAACATATTTGTTTCCATAAATTATTATTATTATTTTTTTGCATGTCTGAGATGTCCAAACTTGGAAATAAGGTTAACTCAATAAGTGCCAAGAGACAGTCTAACAACATCTATGGCATTTTCTCTTTATCCTTATTTGGTGAATAGACTTAAAATAGATCTATCGTGCTGAATGTTTTCCTAGGAAGACAGAATTGTTCTCCATCTAGACTCATGCGGGTTTATGGTCTGACCCTGTGCCATGGCAGAAGCTGTCACCCAGCTCTAGTTGTTTCATAGTGAGGTTGAGCTGTGCAACAGTGCAGCCGTCTACTCTGTGAATGAACTGATAGGCCGCTTGCTGTTCATTTATTCTCTTCTTTAGCATGTTTTATTGTGTTTTTAATCTCTTTTAGACTAGCTTTATATGATTTTTATTAGCTTCATATGACTGGGTCCATCCGGCTGTCAGAATTTGAAGTGGTGGGGATTCCGGTGTTGGTTTCCTGACCGCCGGGATCCCGACAGCCGGTCACATGACTACATCCCGTATATTTTATAGGTAGTTGCTTTAGTACTTACAGTGTAACATATGCCTCTTACCTGAAGAACCTGTCAATACCCTTTATGTCAGTGATTCACAGAAATTATTTTTCGTTTGATTAAAGTCAGCTTTTCTAAATCCAGAACCTTGGAATTGGTGCCTTTCTGCTTCACTGCTGTCTGTATACTAAACCACATGGACCTGCGGTCACTAGACCTCAAGTTCTCCCCAACAGACACATTAATACTTGACAACTAATTCTTCTATGCTTCTTATTCCCTTGTGAGTTGCTTAAGGCCAGTGATGCTCCAAGAAAGCAATGTGTACTGTTTCTTCTCCTGGCTGGTACAGTATAGCACATTCCAGATTCCAGTCTCCATCAGGCATTTTGGAATATCCCATAAGTATATATAATTATTCATTGAGATCTCTATTAATAATTTATGCTTGTATATTCCTGGTAGCCTTTACTTTGTTCTTTTTATGAAAAACCCCTCACACAAGTTTCAGGAGTAACCAAAATACTTAGTCCTGCTTGTATTAAGGAGGATACCTTTTTTTCTCTACATACAGAAGAAATGAACCCCTTATTAGGAGTTTGGTGTTTTATAAACATGGTATACCTGGTAATATCTATGTCCCAGACATGCTTATCATTGTACCGTGACTCTATAATAGCTACAGTATGAGATAAAAACTGTTCCGCAGTATGACTGAAATCAGATTAGGGATCTAATTTTCTAAACTGCAAGCTACTGTATACATAGCATTTACAACTATACAGCTTTCCCTTCGCATGTCATTATTACCTGTACATATTCCGTGATCAGTATTCAGCTGTTTCTCTCAGCTGGTTTTAATAACAATAGTGAAACATCTGAACTCTTCACAAATAACCTCTGTTCCCGTTGTACCAGGATACAAGCTGGTAATGACTGGTTCCTCCCATCACACAGAAGTGTGTGCAGTGCTTTCTGCACACAATCAGACAGATTGACAGAAGGGCTTGGTCTAGGTACTGTAGTCTACAGCATGCAAACTTTTTAATGTCTAAAACATATTAATGAAGAATGTATACCCAGCAGGGCAGCGTGTTAGGTATTTTGTTATACAGTACGCAGCAAAAATGCACCACAATCACATGACACCATCACAATACAATTGCAAATTTGCAATATCATGGTGTCAGTCATGAACTTTCCAGAGTCTCACACTTGTTACAACTCTGCTCAATAGGAGTAAATTAGCGCTATAAGTATATTCCCAGCTCAGACATCCACACTTTGGGGCCTATGTATTAATAATCACTGCAATGCCTTTTTCATAACAAAAATAAATAAAATCCCCTTCTATGTAGTAAAGAAAACTTGCAGAGACAGTGGTAGTAAAACGGTTTGAGATTAATATGCCGGTGGTCAGAATACCGCCGCTGCATCCTGATGATGAGAATCCCGACAGGGGTAAGGTAAGTATACTCACCTTCCCTTAATGGCCTCCTAACCGTAACCCTCCTTTCCCGAAGCCTAAACCTATTCCCCATTGATAATAATGGGGACTGTGATCTGCAGCGATAAGTAGCCTTTATACAAGATTTTTGTGAAATCTCCTGCATTAGGCTGCTAGCACATAGGACAATTTATAAAATTATACAGGCACTGCAGTTTCTAAATAATTTAAAGGAAAAAAATGCTTAATAAATAGGCCTCTTTATCCTTATTTTCTACTCTTTCCATTGTGATAGCTTTAGATACAGAACAAGGAGTTGCTATGGATTCACCAGAGTTTAACGCTTGTTTCATTGTTGTACTTGCATTGAAAATAACAATTCCACCGTCGCTTTTCTTTCATGTATTCGTTGCTTGACTATAATAATACATGCAAGGAAAATATTATTTCTCAGATAATACTGACAATTTACTTATTTTGTGCTTTCCAAAGGGACTTATTAACCAAGGTTTCTATGAAAAGACTGCTTTATGTTTTGTGACATAAGGGCAATATACTGTACTTTACTGCATACCATGATTGACGAGTGCTTTCATTTCACATGCACACACAGAAGCACATTGCAGCAATCACAATTTATAATGGATCACACAGTGCTTGAGTCAATTCAATGCAAATTCAAGGATTTCTGGGGTGGGGGGGGGGGGTGGGGGGGGGGGCATCAAGACATGCGGGGCGGACTAGCCCTGTGCTGGGCGTCGACCCGCATGTCTGTGTCAGTGATCGTAGCTGTGCTAAATTTAGCACAGCTACGATCAGGTCGGAATGATCCCCTAAGAGGGAGATGTACTAAGCAGTGAAAAGAGTGGAGAAGTGAGCCAGTGGAGACCTTGCCCATGGCAACCAATCAGCATTGAAGTAACATTTATAATTTGCATACTATAAAATTATACAGATTAGCTGATTGGTTACCTTGGGCAACTTCTCCACTTGCGTACTTCTCCAATCTTTTGACTGCTTAGTACATCTCCCCCTAAGCTTCAATATGCACATTGGTGTTAAGATGGTAACCTGGGCAAAGCACCAATGGTTGGAAACCGTTGGTGCTGGAAGCAAGCCTTGTTGCCTCCATTAATGCACCACGCAAATGTCCTCTCCCATCTTGTTTTACAGTGTTTGCAGTGGAAGTAGCCATATCTCTGCTACAGGAACTGGAAAGCCACTCTCTGCTGCTTCTCCTGGATGAGCCCTTTTACGTGGAAGCCCCTGAACCCTTTACCTCATCACACACTCTGGCAGCGTCTCCTAACACTCCTCCACTCCTTTCTTTTCATATGCACACACATAAGTACATTACAGTAATCACATTTCATAATAGATCACATAGGGCTTGATTCAATTCAGTGCAAATTGAATATTGCCAGGGAGGAGCTCCTGGAGCTATTTAATTCAGCGCAATTTTATGCCTGACTAGAGGATTTCTTCTCGCACCCCTCCTGGGGTGGAAGCAGAAATCCGACAAAACTACTGGCGTGATGCTGTTTTCTGCCCTTAGTGCTGCAATTTGCGCTGAATTGATTTGAGCCCTTAGTAACATACATGCATGGTTAGTGAGCCTACTATCGTCACTATTTACACTTGTAAGGGTTACTCTTTATCGTGCAGTATTATAAATACATGGCATTACACATTGTTACTCAGAATCACTGCTGCTTTAATATACCTGGCAGTATAGGAAAGGAACCTGGCAAATGCCGCCAGGTCCCAGAACTATTGCTGACACAACCCAGACTTCACCCAATGCACTGCTGTCTCACGGTAATGGTCATAGAGCCATTTAACAAGATTATTACATGAATTAGTCCACGCCTGCCTAATTACCCACTACACTAATAGTTTCAATTATCTCTCCAGGATAACTACAACTCTATTTAAAAGTAAATTCAAAACCCTTCACACTCTCCTCTTACTGTATTGTTATTGTCTTGTTTATAATTTACTGATACTTTAGCCAGCATCATTGTAAAACATTTACAGTTTGTTGCTTTATTTATAGTTGGTATTTCTTATGAATTTGCATTAACATATTGTTTGTATTATCTGTTTGTATTATCCAAAGTGTCATCATATTCACATGGTTAAGTATTAAGAGTGTTACATTGTGCAGTGTCAAAGTTAGTACTTAGGGGGTGTTTCAGATCTGATCGTAGATGTGCTTAATTTAGCAAATCTACGATCAGTTTCTCAGACATGAGGGGGGGCGACGCCCAGCACAGGGATAGTCCGTGGCGCATGTCTGGCTCAATCAGGCAGAGGCGATCGCAGCCTTGAGATGCTTTTAGCATCTCACTGGGCTCCCGGGGTGTGCACACGCAGTGCGCCCGCGCTCGCAAAGGGCTTCAGATTGCGATAGTTGCCGCTGCAGTGATCCAGCCTGAATTAGGCCCTTAGTACAATCCTTTCTTGATAAAGTTTGGGAAGTGCAGCCCATAGTCTACAGCAGCATAATTCTATTTTCATATTGCGTTAGCTGTAGGGGGCCAAACTCCAGAATGGGAAATGTGACAGCATTACATCCCCCATCGGGGATGCGGCTGTGGTCCCTCATTTGGGTGATACTTAATGTTTGCCGGTATCCCCTGAAAATGGGTGTTTTCGGGAAAATTCCCCTCTGTCTGTCTGCCCCTCACCTTTAGAATGTAAGCTCTCACGAGTAGGGCCCTCAACCCACATGTGCTTATCCTTCTCTTACTTAAACCATCTTTGACGGCAAAAAATCCTGCAGCTTTCTGCCACCCTGATACTTATGTCAGTGTCGTCTGCTGCTGTAGCCATGTTTATTTACCATGTACTTGTCTTGTATTGTCTTCAACTACAAATCACTATTTTCTTGTTTTGATTATTTGTTCATGTACTCTGTAATTGGGTGCTGCGGATCCCTTGTGGCGCCATATAAATAAAGGCTAATAATAATAATAATAATAATAATAATAATACTACTACTACGTATTTAATGATAAATAGGCTTTTTTACTTCCTAAACATCTATTGTTTTCCACACTTCTGTTAAAAACAAACACATTTTATTCTGATAACACCCTTTAGAGATAAGAAAAATAGATACATACTGTAAATGAAACATAATGAATATTTAGGCAGCTGTAGGATTTTTGTGTGACTGTAGCTAGACAAACTGCGCTTGTTTATTTTGTTTTGTAAAACAAAAAATAATGCTCTTGAATAAATTATGTGTATTCGTTAATGGACCAAAGCAACAGCCTTTTAGGTGTAACTTTTTTACATTTTTAAAATTGTCCATTTTCTTGAAATATACCATCTATAAACTAATCTTTTGTTTTTGTCAGTATTTATCATTCTGTGTTCTACAATATAATCTTACCATTTGTGTGTTGATTGCCTGTTGTATATTGTACATTCTAATAAAACATATCTTGTGAGTTCCTGCCATGCTTAGGTTAATTACAGTGTAGATAGATGAGCTGAGGTATTGGCAACATAACCTAATCATTTAATAAAAATGTAATACTATATTTTGAAGCAAAAAAAATACAAACACTCCAAAATTCATCATATCTGTTACTCTAGACCAGGGGTGGGGAACCTTCTTTCTACCGAGGGCCATTTGGATATTTATAAAATCCTTCGGGGGCCATACAAAAATTCTCAACGTAAAAAATTACCCTGCCCCCCAGTAGGTCTGCCCCTTAGAGGTACTGTGTGTGCGCGCCAGAGGCGCGCGCGCCCCAAAAAATGGGTGTGGCCAGTTAAAATGGGACGTGATACACATATGCCCCCAATAGTGCAGTGCCAGATCCACAATTGCCCCCACAGTGCCAGGTATACAAATGCCCCCACAGTGCCAGGTATACAGATGCCCCCACAGTGCCAGGTATACAAATGCCCCTCACAGTGCCAGGTATACAGATGCCCCCCCGTGCTGCTTACCGCTCCTTTCGGCGGGACACGGAGGAGAGCGCGGCTATGTTGGACTTGAAAGCAGCCGCCGGTTCGAGAGCCAATCAGAGCTCGCGGACCGGCAGCCGCGGCTCCTGATTGGCTGCCGGTCCGCGAGCTCTGATTGGCTCACGAACCGGCGGCTGGCTTCAAGTCCTACACGCCGCCGCTCCCACCCAACAGCCGCGCTCTCCTCCCTGTTCTGACAGCTGTCTCACTGAGAGAAGCGGGTGGGCGGGAGCAAACGGCTTTGCGGGCCTTGTACGGCCCGCGGGCCGGAGGTTCCCCACCCCTGCTCTAGACAGCTGTGAGCTAATTGCTGGTTGATCACTGCAAAGTTTGTACCTATAAGCATTGTTACTAGCCAAGCTTGTGTCATTATTTGGTAGAAAAGAAGATCAAATTCTATGTCGAAGACATTTTTTTTAAACCATTACTACTGGCCGGTGCTATCTTTAAGATCTCTGACTTCTGTCTGCATGCAAATCTATATAAGCTTCATCCATTACTGTAATTGTAATAAGGTATCCCAACAGTCAGGTTACCGTTTGGCAATCATTTGTGCCTTAACTCTAAACCCCTTTGTAACTGAGAAGACAGCATCACAATGCCACTTAAAATCCAGGGATTAGGAGATTGAATGATTACCTTCTTCAGCAAAAACACGGGCTGTTCCCACTGCAAATGAAAGTAACAGTCATAATTACACATATAACAATAACATTTTAAGCTTGACTGAAGTATTTTATAGCATGTTGCTATAGTAAAAGTATTATTATTAACCAACTTCCTGTTTTGTGGTCAGAATATCTGTCAGTGTTTGGAAAATGATCTCCTTAAAAACAGCACAGACATTACCGTTTAAAATTGTACACTTGCTGCTTAGCTAAATCTGTGTGACTGCGTGGGACATGAATTTAGTAATTTAGTTAATGTACCAATGATATACTGAACAATGAAAACTCATTTATCAAAATCCCTCTACTGCAGCAAGGATGTGTATAAAAACTGTGCTCAATTTGTCCAGAAAAAAAACATTTCCTCTAGAACAAGTTGATGTCTTAGATAAACAGCCTCTGGAGAACTTGACAACACAGAAAAATAATTTAGCATATTCTCCCAGTTTGGCAGAAAGCCTTTGAACATATTTAATCACTTCCTTTTCTGTTTTACTTCTCTGCATGATTTTATTTTTGAATATTGTTAGTATTTTAGTTAGAGATGTGCAGATCGGGGGCCTAATTCAGACATGGTCGCGCGCAGGCTATTTTTTGCACTGTTGCGACCAGGTAATCGCCGCCTACAGGGGGAGGGGGTTAGGGCTTTGCAGGGGTGCAGTTTCTGCACAGCCCAGGTGCAGCGATGATCGGAGCCGGCGGTGACATCAGGATCCCTCCTCTGCAACGGATGGGCATGCCTGCGTTTTTCACGAAACTCCCAGAAAACGGTGAGTTGCCGCCCAGGAACGCCTCCAGCCTGTCAATCTTCTTGTGATCGCCCCTGCGATCGCTTTCGTCGTTGAAGCCGTCGCTCTCTAGCAACACGCCTGCGCACTGTGGGTCACACGCATGCGCAGTTCAGACCCATTCGCACGGCTGCGAGAAAATGTAGCGTGAGAACGGGTCTGAATGAGGCCCTGGGTCTCCAGAAATCCAAATTTTATTTTGTGTATCCAAACCGAACCAACACTCGGTCCGGATCCCCAGAGGAGATCTGATCCAAACAGAGACCTTGGGCCGGATGTAATGGCTTGCGAGAAGTCCAGAGTCTGGTTGGTTTTGCCTGGTAAACGTTTGCTGCTTTAAAAAAAGTACAAATTCAGCCGGAGTCTCGGAACTCCAGCCAACTCGCAAACCACTACATCTGTCTCATGGTTTGAATTTTTCTGCAGTTTGAATTCAGATTTCAAATCCGAGTTTCAGGTTTCAGATTGCAAATGCTACACGATTCGATTTTAGTAGTTTTTTTATTAAAAATGTTGTTATCAATGATTAATGCTTTTTTTAATCGATTTTAAACCATATCAAAATCCAAAACTGAAACAAAACACTTGAGGGTAGTTTTCCAAAACCAAAACACAGTGATGAATTAAAACCAGGACCCAAACTAAAACATGGGGGTCCACCCACATCTCTAATTTTGATATTTTATTTTTTTAATCTAGATCTACGGTAGTTTTTATTCCCTACATTTAGTTAATGACTTATTGTTCCCTTGTGAAATATTGTATTGTGTGTTTGATAGTCTGTGCTTTGTTGGGCCATGTACATTTTGTGCGTCGCACACTGCTGTGAACGCTGTAGTGTCACAGCTGTGACTTTATGCTAATGCTATTACCAGCCCTTCCCTTGGTATACAAGCGTGCTTCTGAGTGTGCAAGGACTGACTATGACCATCTTTAGACGCTGTAATATCGCTTGGTGCGTCTTTAGATGCCACCATTATCAGCACCATCTAAACTTGCACTAGCCCTATGGTAAGTGCAGGCTTTTTTGCCTGAGTATGGCCTCCAGTATGAGCGACTGAGCATCTGTGTATGCAGCCACTTCAGTAACATGCCCCCCGACACTTTCATAACAAACCCATAAGATAGACCATTTTTGTGCGTCTGGGTAGTCATCGTCTTACAACTTGAGAAACTGATGCACAGTCAAAAACTAAAGAAAAATAATACTGGGCCTAAGAATTTTCATTGGTGTTGAATGTCTTTGGGGCTGATTAGGAGATGGAGGCTATAGCAAAGCCACTGACTGTGTCTTTGTAAGTAGCGGCTATGCTAAGGTATGCAAATGCTGCAGGAGGCGTCTCGTGTAAATAGACGCTCAGTTCTGGCTTGTGTGAAGACGCAACATTGGATTCTTCTGCGTGAACATCGGCTATCAGTGTATTTCTCAGGTTACTCAAGATGGGCACTGAAATTACGGTGCTTGAGCCAGTGAAGCCACTGCCTTCAGCACGCTCAGGAAACAGGTCCAAAACACCTCTGTTTTCTGTAATGCTACCTGTCGCCACTTCCAAACGCTATCAGTGTGTCAATCATACATGTAACCGTCAGCACAGTTTCAGTTCTGTACATTGACAGTGCAGCTCCTGCATATGCGCAGATATATAAAGTTATTGGAGATGTGCATAATCATTGCGTTTACTTACATCTCTGTATTAGCCCTTTGATGGTATTAGGAATATTATTTTACTTTATAAGGGAGTGATAATTTTGTTTATAAAAGTAAATAATGGGATGTTGAATTGGGAATCCGGAACATGGAAATATACCAAGGGGCCTACCATCTGATACAGGTTGAGTATCCCTTATCCAAAATGCTTGGGACCAGAAGTAATTTGGATATCGGATTTTTCCGTATTTTGGAATAATTGCATACCATAATGAGATATCATGGTGATAGGACCTAAATCTAAGCACAGAATGCATTTTTGTTACATATACACCTTATACACACAGCCTGAAGGTCATTTTAGCCAATATTTTTGGTAACTTTGTGCATTGAACAAAGTGTGTGTACATTCACACAATTAATTTATGTTTCATATACACCTTATACACACAGCCTGAAGGTCATTTAATACAATAGTTTTAATAACTTTGTGTATTAAACAAAGTTTGTGTACATTGAGCCATCAAAAAACAAAGGTTTCACTATGTCACTCTCACTCAAAAAAGTCCGTATTTCGGAATATTCCGTATTTCGGAATATTTGGATATGGGATACTCAACCTGTATTTGAAAATCTGATGCCACTTTAGTACCACACTTCTCAATAAAAAATATTAAATAATATTACAAAATAAAATCTCATCACTGGCACCAAACTTTGCTAGGAACACCTTTATCTCTGCTTATGGTTCAGATTTCCCGCTGACTGCGCCATTTTGTTTCATATATGAAAGCGTTAATGAAAATCTAGGCACACTTGAAGAAATCAAGCAAAATGGTGTGTTCAAAGCTGCTTTTGTTTTGCACATGGGCTCAGTATGATTCACTGATGGAAGGGATGCCGACGGTCAGTATACCGACAGTGGCATCCCGTCCATCAGAATACCGACAGCCCCCTGTAAACTACCCTAATCCTTCCCTGCACCGTACCCTAACCCTCCGTTGTGGGTGTCTAAACCTAACCCTCCCCAGTGGTGCCTAACCCTAACTCCCCCTTCTATTTGCCTAATGCTAAATCTCTCTCCCTGGTCCCTAACCCTAACCTTCCCAGCCCTGCACCCTAACCCTCCTCCTACCTAAACCTAACCCCCCTCCCCTGTGCGGCAGGACGCCAGCACGTCCCGCTGTCAGGACGATTGGGATGCCGGCTGTCGGTATTGTGACGCCGGTATCCCGTGGGATGTCAGTATCTAGATGCCAGGATTGCAGCGTCCCTCGGGATCCCGGCGTCGGTATATCGACTGACGGGATCCTGTCTGTCGGGAAGCTAACTGCTTCCCTTGCACACAACTAGATACCAGTCCCATGAGCATGAGATTTATATGATGGAATAGATGAGAACTAGTTGGGGCCAAATTTCCACGATGTCTTACATTGGCTGATCGTAGACAGAGGTATATGTCAAAAGCTGGCCACACTCCTAGAGATTATCTTTTCAACCAGTCAACTGGTTGAACAAAAATCTGGTAATGTATGGGAGCAAATTACAATCAGCCATTTACCTCCAAACATCGGAAAACAGACAAAAACAGTCATTCGGACAAGTTGGTTAAATACATTTGATTTAACTAGTTTGTCTGCACAACCATTTTTATCTGTTTTCCAGCGGTTGGGAGCAAATGGTCGATTGTCATTTACTCCCATACACTACAAGATTTTCATTACACTAAGCTAGCTATTTGGTTGGTTGGTTGGTTGGTTGGTTGGTTGGTTAGAAAGATATACTTTATGTGTATGACCAGCGAAAGTAATATACAGCACCCGGTGGGTCCTACCCATTCCAGGAGTCTTATGTTGGCCATACATTAGTAGGTCTCGCATTAGATGCGAGACGTACTAATGATATCCCCTGCCAGCAGCCGGGCATGCGATAGATTGTACGGTGCTTTTGCACCGTACAATCTATCATACCTCCGCAATTGGCGGGGTCCGTGATCGGCTGATCACATGCGCAGCACATATGATCAGTTGATGCGACATGCGACCCGCAGGTCCACGCATCGCATTTGCACCCATTAACATGCATGATGTGCATGCAACGGGTCAAATGATAGGTCGATATCATGTATTCGTACACGATATCGACCTAGTGTATGGACAGCATTAGCCCCTGCCCACAATTGGACAGTGTATTTCAATGTACAAATGTACAAATCATTAGGTGACAACTAAAGCTACTTTATTATCATGACAGTGTTGTATTGGTAATATATTATAATAGCCAACATTTCTGCTTTTTTGCTAATTTATTTGTCATTGTAGTTTCAGTGATGTCATTACATCCTTGGGCAAAGATAAATGCCTCCACTGTGTGTTTGTAGCCGGCAAACTGTATTTTAGTTGTTGTTGGCAAGTTTATCCATGAACTGTAATAGCAGCTGTGAAATGAGGCACTCTGTTCTTCTGTGTCCTCTTATGACACAGGTGAAGAATCAGATTTCCTTACAGGTAGCACGGCTCAGCTGGCACAAGGATCTACAATTTTTTCTGTTAAAACTCCAAACAGTTAAAAGGATGTGCAGCTTTTTTTGGAGGAAGTTGTAGAGCTGATGTGTTTCTCTCATGAATATGTGGCTGAACCTGTCAGACTGTATACAGGCACACAGTGCACACCCGAAAAAACATATTTGCACACACATATACACAATGTATTGCCTATCCTTTCCTGTTTGAACAGCTCACTATAAACATTTTTTTCAAGTAACTTTTTCAAACTCCAGAAATCTATAGTGTGTACCCAGCGCTGTAATCCCGGATACACACTAGATGACATTGTTAACGATGTGGCCAATTCCTACGGATCAGAACGACACATCGTTAAAATCATTCAGTGTGTACACACTAGATCGTTACACGTGTGTACACGATCCCCAGTCGACTGTACATGCAGCTCAATCTGGGGATGTTGCTAGCGATGCCATGCTACCGAACGCAGCCTGGCCCCACTCCTCCCCTACCCTCTGATCCATCTCTGCTGACATTGGCACGTATGTATGCATTGTCGGCACCCTGCGAGCTTGCAGGGTACACACATCGTTTATTGTGTACCTGGCATAAAAGTCACATCATAGCTCCCAACATTTCTTCTTTGGGAATTGGAACAAGTTCAGTTGCAGTGGTTTGTGCTTGAGAAGAGGTGTGGTCATACCAGGTGCATGGTCGGTGGAAACCATTGCTGTGTATCACTACTGTGGCCCAGGTGAATATGCTGACCAATCAAGGATGGGGACGGGGCTAAGTGGTGTGATAGGAAGATATATTGTCTTTCTTTCTTCCCACTCACTGCTTTACCCTTTCCAGTCTGGTTTCCGTCCTCAGCACTCCACTGAAACTGCCCTCACGAAAGTCTGCAATGACCTCCTTGCTGCTAAATCCAGGGCCCACTACTCTCTGCTTATTCTCCTTGACCTCTCTGCTGCTTTTGACACTGTTGACCACCCTCTCCTCCTACAAATCCTTTACTCATTTGGTTTGCATGATACTGCTCTCTCCTGTCTGTCCTCCTACCTTTCTGACCATTCCTTCTCTGTCTCCTCTCATGACTCCACCTCCCCCCCACTTTCTCTACCAGTAGGTGTCCCCCAATATTCTGTTCTTGGACCTCTCCTTTTCTCTCTCTACATATCCTCATTAGGTGAGCTCATTAGCTCTTTTGACTTAAAATATCATCTCTACGCTGACGATACTCAAATCTGCCTTTCCTCCCCTGACCTCTCTCCTGTTCTTCTCACTCGTATCTCCAACTGTCTCGCTGCTATCTCCTCCTGGATGTCCCAGTGCTTTTTTAAACTTAACATGTCTAAGACTGAGCTGATCATCTTCCCTCCCTCCCGCATAACCTCACCTCCCACAATTTCATTATCCTTTGATGGCACAACTATCTCCTCTAGCCCCGAAGTGCGATGTCTTAGAGTAATCCTTGACTTCTCCCTCTCCTTCAAACCACACATTCAGTACCTCTCACAAACCTGCCATTTCCATCTCAAAACATCTCCATGATCAGACCCTTTCTCACCCAGGACGCTGCTAAGACCCTCATCCACTCACTGGTCATCTCCACATTGGACTACTGCAATCTCCTCCTATCTGGCCTTCCTCAATGCTGCTGCCCGCCTCATCTTCCTCACCAAATGTACTACATCCACATCCCCTCTCTTGCAGGACCTTCACTGGCTACCCTTCCCATTCATAATCCAATTCAAGCTTCTCACACTCTCCTACAAAGCCCTCACCCACTCTTCTCCCTCTTACATCTCTGACCTTATCTCTCTTTACATTCCCACCCATCCTCTTCACTCTGCTAATGCACACCATCTCTCCTGCCAACTGATTACCTCCTCCCACTCCTACCTACAAGATTTTGCACTTGCTGCTCCCTATCTCTGGAATGCTCTACCTCTCCCCATCCGACTCTCCACCTCTCTACAAAACTTCAAACGGGCTCTCAAGACCCACTTCTTCACCAAACCCAGACAACTATCCTCCTAACCCTCTTGTCTATGCTCACTGTCTACCCCTTATGTGTCACCCCGGTCTGTTAGCACCTCACCTTTTAGATTGTAAGCTCGCAAGGGCAGGGATTCTTTCCTCATGTGCCTTTCTTTTTCTTACTTACACAATCTTATACTTGTTACTCCCTTTGATGGCACCTAACCCCGGGTTTTCTATACCTGTCCTATATTGTCTTGAACTATAAGTGCTGTTTTCTTGTTTGCTCATTTGATTATGTACTGTGTAATGGGCGCTGCAGATCCCTTGTGGCGCCATATAAATAAAGGATAATAATAATAATAATAATAATAGAAAACTCCCCAAGAAAGATAGTGGCTTGTTGCCATGTTGCTCTGCGTGTAGTCACGTCTTGAGGTTTGTTTGAGATGGATGTCCAGAGCAATTGGTGGTGGTGGGTGAATGCAGAATTGACAGTATAAACACAATGGGCATGATGCAGACCTGGGCAGAACTCATGCATATATATATATATATATATATATATATATATATATACCTAATATATCAAATACAGAAATTATATTTGAAAAAACGTTATCAGCTAATTAACCTAATGCAGATCTTGCGCCTGGGCTTTGTCCAGCCCTGCAGAGTTATAGGCATTTACAGTAAATTAGTTTACATTTAGGTTTAGAGTGCGTATGGTGTATTATTATATGGATTGTATTCTTTTTTGTTTTTATGTATGTCATCAGTCTAAAAAAGCGAGGTTAATAAAATGCATTCAAATAAATTGGGTAAGAGAGCTTTTTCGGAGCAGTACTTTATTTAATCAAACATGTTGATAAAGAGGCACTGCCTAGCAGTATAAAGCAAACAATGCTAGCCGCTAACAGGAACACACGGCACAGCCATTATCTGGGCTACAGTTCTGTTTGGTTTTAAATTCAATTTTGTATTAAGAAGAATAAAGGTTCTTTGTTTTATTGATTTGCATTTAGACAAATAGCGGTTTAAAGAACACGTGTAACTTTAGTAGCTGCTGGTTGGGTTACAGATCAGATCAACATGTGGCATCCCTGAAATGTTGGGGGACAGAATAAAGCTCCTCACCTGAGCCCTTTCAGATAAAGTAACAGCAGTGGAAAGACTGTTATTATTTATGAAGATTAAGAAAAAAATATGTATATTTTTTCTTTACATCTGGTTAACCGATAACCTTCATGACTACTCTGTATATTAATTTGGTTACATTTGTAGTTAGTTTAATTTTATTTCCAATTAGATTGCGTTGGGCCCTACACACTGGGCGATAATACTGAAAGATATGAACGATCTCGTTCATTAATGAACGAGATACCATTCATATCTTTCAGTGTGGAGGCAGCAACGATGAACGATGCGCGGCCCCGCACTCGTTCCTCGTTGGAGCCCCGTCGCCTGTGCACGCAGGCCAATATGCACAATCTTGTCCATATTTGCCTGCACTGCTATGGATCCGGGTGGCGGGGGGAGTGAAGAAACTTCACTCCCCCCGTCACTGCCCCCCGCCACCGTGTCGCCCGTCGTCCGTATCTGCCGTCGGGCAGCTCGACGGCGGATCTGCCATTGTGTTGAGTCCATTAGAAATGTCAGATGAGAACATTGAAGAATCATTACAATTCCTTAGGCTGTAATACCTTCCTCTCTAACAATTTATTGGATTTGAAGGTTAGCTTAGCACCTTATTTTCGAGGACAATGTACTATCATACCTCCAAACGTAACCCTTTCCAGGAGGGACAAAATGCTCTGTTCCTAGATTTACCTCTTAATTTATGATTGCCATCGCCTGTGCAGAACTGGTTTATTGAGGAGAAAGGTGTTTCAGCAGGTATGGGACTCAGGGTCGACAGTGTCTAGGTCAACACCCATTAGGTCATCACCTATTGGTCAACAGTGGCTAGGTCGACACTAGAAATAGGTCGACACGGCCATTAGATTGACATGAAAAAAGGTTGACATGAGTATTTCATGTTTTTTTGGTTTTGTTTTCTCTGTACAGTGACCGGGATCCCCAATTAGTACACCGTGTCCCCTCGCATGGCTCGCAGGTTACCGTTCCCAAACGTAGTCCACCTGGATCGTTAAGCATGAAAAAGTTAAAAAAAGAAATTGTGAAAAACTCATGTCGACCTTTTTGCACGTCGACCTTGTTCAAGTCGACCCAATGGTTGTGTTGACATGTTTCTAATGTCGACCTAGCCACTGTTGACCAATGGGTGTCAACCGAAGTGGTGTCGACCCAGAGTCCGGATACCGTTTCAGCACAGGTGATGGCAATCTTAAATTAATAGGGAAGTCCAGGAGCAGAGCATTGTGTCCCTCCTGGAGAGGGTCATCTTGGGAGGTATGTACTATAACTGCAGGCATGGCACTACAATGAGAAAAACATACAATGCATCCATTCTTTTGTATAATACATAAAAATAACAGTATATAGCAAAGATGTTTTGTAAGGGGCATGGTCATTAGGTCGACAGTCATTAGGTCGATCACTTTTGATCGACATGCTTTAGGTTGACATGGTCACTAGGTCGACATGTACTAGGTCGACATGGAAAAAGGTCGACATGCGCTTTTCACTTTTTTCCATTTTTTGAACTTTTTGCCCGAATGACACCAAAAAAGTAAAAAACTCTACTGTCGACCTTTTTCCATGTCAGCCTTGTTCATGTCGACCTAACGACCATGTCGACCTATAGACCATGTTGACCAATAGTGGTCAACCTAATGACTGTTGACCTAATGACCCATACCCTTTTGTAAAGTAGTTTTCAATGACTCTGCTGAATTAATTAATTGTAACAGCTACTGCAATATTTAAGTATGTAAATGACCTGAAAAGTTCCGAGACCGTATATAGGCAATGTGGAAGCAAGTCACGAATCTCCAAATCATGAATAAGTCCATAAATTTTTTTAATTTATTTAATAAATGATTCCCTATGCCCTCAAGTAGCAGAAATATGGGTTCTAAGTTTGGACCCTCGTAGATGAAGAGAAACTCACCCGCCTGCTTGTGCCAAGTATTTCAGCTACTGGGTACACAGCCTGGAGTTTGAATATAAACTCTGGCAGATGAACTCTGCTAATGAAGCTGATTTCACAAGCTACAGCAATTACCATCTGTAGGAGTTTATGTTCACACTCCAGGCTGTGAGCCCTGGAGTAGCAGACAGTTTCTCTGCATGGGGCCACCAGGGTTATATAGTCTGGGAAATGAGGATTATGGTGAAAATAAAAATGTGCTATGGAGCTACTGCTTCAAGTATCTTGATAATCAGCAGAAATGTAATTAACCTATTGGTGACCACACATCCTACATACAGTATAAGCATACCTCCCAACATGACCCTCTCCAGGAGGGACACAATGATCTGCTCCTGGACTTTCCTCTTAATGTATGATTGCCATCACCTGTGTTGAACAGGTTAATGGATAAGAAAGTAGAGGCTCTTAGGCCTAAAGCTGTATAAGCTACAGGCAATAGCCCCACTCTTAAGCACATACCTCATCTATTAGCGACAGGTTATGGTACAGAACACAATGCACATTGGTTGGTATCCAGATGAAAGAGCTAAGCTACACTGTCTAGATAGACATACAATAGGTCACACCATATGGTCAACATGCATTAGGACAACATGGTCAAAAGGTCGACAGGTTCAAAAAATTGCTGATAATTGCCGCCATAATACTGCCTTTGGGGCCAATTGGATTGCTTTACAGATAGTTGTGACCATGCCCTGGTACCTCTACGCTCAGTAGGACTTGCCAGTAACACTTGCCAGTAACATTTTGGATTCATTTTCTGAAGCCATGCTAATTGTATAATAAGAAAATAATTTTATTTTTTTTAGTGATCCTGACTATTTTTTCCTATGTCTATAATATATACAAAACATATATTTCAGTATGTACCCTTAATTTCTATTGGAGGGAGAAGAAAACATATAGGGATAGATTTATGAAAACCTTGGAGAAAAATTAAGTGGAGAGAGATAAAGTACCAGCCAATCAGCTCCTAACTGTCATTTTACAGGATGTTTTTGAAAAATCAGAGTTAAGAGCTAATTGGTGCTTTCTGTTATATAGATTTCTATAGGTTACAACCTTTTGTTTTGATGTACATGAAAGGTTCTAATCTATAGAAATCTATATAATAGGCGCCCCCTAAAGAAACAATTTCCATATAGTAATTATGTGTACACAACTGCAGGCAGTCTCTGTCGTGCTCTTTTTCCTTGCTTTCTGGGAAGCAGTATGACACTAAAGGAACAAATTACACTTACTTGAACAATGTCCCCATGAGACGATATAATAATGACACTTCATAGATAGCACCGGTGATGTGTGTAACGTGCTAGAAAAAGTGAAGTTATGTGTAATGTCAATGCTACTATATGGTGATAATAGCAGATTGTAGTGGAAGTGAACACTTGATAGGTGTTATTCCTGTGTCACTAGCCCACGTTGACCAGAGAATTATGGGTACAATTCTATCTGTACAGGGCCCCATACACTAAAACGATTTTACACAATTTCATACAATTCCGATATATCCGTCTGATATATTGTATGAAATTATGTACAATCGTATGTGTTTTAGATCGTATCCAATCTGATGCGCGTCCCCGTGGCTGTCGGATAGGAATCCCTAGGTCGTTGGTGATGACAAAGGAAATATCGGAATTGGATGTAATCGGATGAAAAAAGTGTGTTTTTTGTGCATGTGATATATCGCATGCGATGTATCACAGGGAAGTTTGACTGGCATTCTCAGGACACTCCCAGCCCCCATAGCCCTCTATCCAGCCCATAAGATATATATCATAGTACAATTGTATGCTGTACGATATATTGCATGCAATGTATAATGGCTTCATCAATCGCATGCAATATATCTTATGCAAAAATAGCACAAAAGTACCAAATCGTATGGAATCACTCCCGGGA
The DNA here is from genome assembly GCF_028390025.1 of Pseudophryne corroboree. Classification (NCBI taxonomy): domain Eukaryota; kingdom Metazoa; phylum Chordata; class Amphibia; order Anura; family Myobatrachidae; genus Pseudophryne; species Pseudophryne corroboree. Next base: position 874,489,789 of record NC_086445.1, read on the forward strand.
AGGTCAAGGGTAATTACATCCGACTTCAGACTCAGACATATCGTTGTAGTGTATGAGGACCTTAAGATGCAAGCACCAAGCCAATTAATGGCTGTAAATAAAATGTGTGCATTGATTACACAGAGATGTAACCTAGGCATATAGCATAGCTGCAGTTACTAGTGCAGGAGACTTGTGTAGCCATTAAATCTGATACTAAAATCAAAAAGTGTAAGGGAAACTTCTTCAATTGATATCCCGTAGGTAATAACAATATAGGGCCTAATTCAGAGTTGATCGCAGCAGCAAATTTGTTAGCAGTTGGGCAAAACCATGTGCACTGCAGGTGGGACAGATATAACATGTGCAGAGAGAGTTAGATTTGGGTGGGGTGTGTTCAAACTGAAATCTAAATTGCAGTGTAAAAATAAAGCAGCCAGTATTTACCCTGCACAGAAACGAAATAACCCACCCACATCTAACTCTCTCTGCAAATGTTATATATGTCCCCCATGCAGTGCACATGGTTTTGCCCAATTGCTAACAAACTTGCTGCTGCAATCAACTCAGAATTAACCCCTTAATCTGTAAATAGGGTGCTGTTACATTTCTGCTGCTTTATTGTGAAATAATGCAATAAAATATATTGGCTTTTCTACAGCATTCTGAGTTATTACTACTATTATATTGTGTTTGTAAAGCTCAAACATTTTACGCACTAACAGGTACACAGATAGTGGCAGGGTGGTTAACATTGCTGGGTCATAGCGCATTGAGTTTGCTTCAGGCGAGCATGGTATCTGTGCCCCAATTGAGGCTAGTGCAGAGCAAGTCCTATGCCAGTTTCACTGACACATGTCCAGAAAATGGCTGCTCTCCCATCGCAGATCAGAGACATTCTGCAGCTTTTGCCTACTTGCGCATGGATAGGTGGGATGGTGCAAAATGGGAACATTCTAACACTGGGAGAGTACAGTAAAGCTGCATTCGTGAAATTACAATCACAAAGATATGCTCCTGAGAAAGAATTATTATTTATGTTTTTTTTTTCATGTACAGCAAATGGGTTTGTTTCTGCTGGATTGAGAGGCTTCAGCAGTATTGTTGATGCCTAATTTGTGCTGGTACATATTTGACTTGCATGTCTGTGGTAGGAAAATTACAATATAACCAGAGCAGGGTCTGATGCGCTTAGATAAACATTGCATACCACCACTGGAATATGTTGGCATTATTTCAATAAAAGATGATAAAACAATAATAGCACAGTATATTACATACAAGTTTTAAAAAGAAACGATGAGAGCCATAGAGGATACTGGTTGTAGGAGATTCCAATTTAAAGGATTAAAGAAAAAAAAAAAAAAGAGTTTTAGGTTGAATTTGAGACAAGTTAAAAGAAAACAAAACAGTACAATGACCGCAGAAACCGATCGCCCCGGGACAGGATTACTGCCCAAAGAGGTAGGCAGGCTTGGACTGGCCCACAGGGGTACAGGGGAATCCACCGGTGGGCCCCACTGCCTGGGGGCCCTCTTCCTGCTCTAAGGATCAGGTTCTAGACTGTGCACTTAAATTATACATATGTTACCTTATACTGTACTATGGTGTATTTTCTACAGTGCATTGCTGTTATTAATCTGTTATTAATCTGGTACATTATCATGCATGCAGCAGCTGAATTTACTGTGTATATTTATGAAGGGGCCCAGACGTTGCACTCTCTAATGGTTAGTCAAACCAATGAGGTGGAAGGCCACACCCCCTCGGAAGACTGGCCACACCCCTAACATGGGCCCCTACCACTGCATTCCCTCGGTGGGCCCTACACGCCCCAGTCCGACACTGGAGGTAGGGGATAAATAAGCAGAGATCCAGCATTATTAGGGTCTGTTAAAGCTGTTGTAAGATGACTATGAGCACAGGTCAATAACACTCATCTGATTTCAGTTTAAGGGGTCTATTTACTAAGCTTTGGATGGAGATAAAGTGGACGGAGATAAAAAGGGGCAGTTGTATTAAGCTTGGAGAAGTGATAAAGCAGTGATAAATGCAAGGTGATAACGCACCAGTCAATCAGCTCCAATATGTAAATTTACAGTTAGGAGCTGGTGCGTTATCACCTTGCACTTATCACTGCTTTATCACTTCTCCAGGCTTAATACATCTGCCCCCATGGTACTGTACCAGCCAATCGGCTCCTAACTGTCATTTTTCAAACACAGCCTGTGACATGGCAGTTAGGAGCTGATTGGCTGGTAATTTATATACGTCCACTTTGGGGTATATTCAATAACTATCTGAAGCTGCTGTCTTGTCGGAAAGACGTCATTTTCCGGCAGTTTTACGTTGGAATGGGTTCCGACCTATTCATTACGGCCCCATTTATTCCGACAAGTTGGGAAACCCGACTTGTCGGAATTCTGTTGGAATGCACGTTGATCGGCAGCTTCAGCTGCCGTTCAGCATGCATTGTCGGAAGCGGGGGCAAACCCGACAGGTTTTAGTCCCGTTTCCAACAATCTCAATCCGACTTTAAAAAAAGTCGGATTGAGATGAGTGAGCTGAGAGCAGGAGACGGGGGAGCCCGTTTCCCGCCCCCCGCATGCTGGTACTTGTGGTTCTCCAAGTACCAGCTTGAGGGGGAGGCTTGCTGGGACTTGTAGTTCTGCTACAAAAAACAATATTCTTTTTTTTTGTCACAAAAGGCTATCAGCCCCCCATCCGCCGCCCTTGGATGGGGGGGACAGCCTCGGGCTTCACCCCTGGCCCTTGGGTTGCTGGAGGGGGGGGGGGCTTGATTTAAGGGGTCCCCACTCCTCCAGGGTACCCCGGCCAGTGGTGACTAGTTGGGGATTTAATGCCACGGCCGCAGGGACCGGTATAAAATTGTTCCCCGGTTGTGGCATTATCTCTCTGGCTAGTGGAACCCGGTGCTGGTGTTAAAAATACGGGGGACCCCTACGTCTTTTGTCCCCCGTATTTTTTGCACCAGGACCAGGCTCAGAGCCCGATGCTGGTTGTTAAAATACGGGGGAACCCCTGTCATTTCCCCCCCGTATTTTTACAACCAGGACCGGCTCAAAGAGCCCCACGCAATTTTTTTCAGGATTTTTAATTATTTCACACCCCTTCCAACTGAAAAACATGCACTGATCTCTCCATATTATTGTAGTCAGTAAAAATAATAATATTCTTTTAAAAAATCTATTAAATAATACTTGTGGCTCATAAATAGACAAACCAAGTAGATAATCCTTTCAAATATATATAGACATGCTATTAGCAATCAAAAAAGCACCAAAAAAAACATCTTTTAAAAATTTTTTATTAGGTCACGACAGAAAAATGAGGAGGAATTAAACTGACGAAATGACTGTCGAAAAGCACTGTTGTCAAATTGACATTCTTCAATTGAATATACTTTTGTCGAAAAGCCGCATTTTTAACATTGCAGACATGTTGAATTGAAAAAATGTCGAATTGAAAAAAGTCAAAAATGAAACGGCAGTTTTTTTGTCGAAAAGTACTGTATTGAATTGTCAAATCCAATTCGACAGGTTTTTTGTGTTGAAAATGACCCGTTTTTTGACAATTGCGGCAATTCGACCTCAATTGAATATACCCCTATATATCTCAGTAATATATATCCTTTGCTGTATATTCATTTGTCGCTATTATTTGTTAATTATAAAACAACTCTATATTAAATAAATGTAAGCCCTCCATGTGAATTAGCTAGATCGAAATATATACCATTTGTCAGAATCTGTGAGTTTTCTGGACTCAGAGCAGGACCCAAGATCTGTTTATGGTTGGGGGCCATATGTTGAAAACTAGAATGGTTTATGAGGTTTCTCCTCATAGCTGAAATGGAACTGCAGTGTGGTCGCAGGACCTGTTCTGCACATGCACATTCCTGACTCTCTTCTGTGGCCATCTGGTATGAGATTGAGTAATTAATCAGTAGCCTACTAATTAACATTGATCTTTTAGCCACCAGAGTGATGTCATTCTGCCACTATTGGTCTCCTTGTTTGTTTACCCACGTCCATCCCAAACCTGGCTCGCCCCTTTAAGAAGTACTGTATACCATGCCTTGAAAAAGATTCCAATGAGCAGGGGCGGATTGGGAACAAAAAGCGGCCCTGGAAAAATTTGCACTAGTGGCCCCACATGGGCAGCACCAGAGGTGTAAGGTCTAGCCATGGGCCATGGCAGCAGCACCCTCCCCCCAAGACTTTCCAGATAGTGGGCATGTCTAGCATCAAGGGGGAAGTTAAAAATAAATTAAATATTATGAGCACATTATATGATACATCTTTAGAATTTAGGAAACTATATAATTCTTTAGAAAGATATATTTTCTTGCTTATTACACCAACTGTATCCCAATCACTATTCACTCAATCTTATATGTCAGCCAAGCAGGCAGACAGAGCATACACTAGATTATCTGCAATCACAGGCTAAGTGGCAAAGTAATTTTCATATATGCAAATTATTTTGCATCTTATTCATTATGTCTATAAAAAGGGCCGCATGTCCTCAAACAAAACAGGCCCCACGGGTGCGTCGGCCCACCGGGAATCTTCCCTGTAAACCCTATGGCCAATCCGCCTCTGCCAATGAGAATCGAAACGTTGGCAAAACATTATTCAGCATGCAATAAAGTATAAAAGAAGTTGGTTCAGTAAAAACTGGAGAGTGCCTTTATTCTACACTCGAGTAGGATATAACTTCCATGTACAAGAGACATCCTGGCTTGGGCCAGTCCCTAAAGGAACACCCCAGTAATCAGCACTCTAGATGGGAGTGCCAGGCTACAACACAATATATATATATATACTGTATATATATATATATATATATATATATAGTGCAAAGAAGGCATGGCACTGCAGACGTATAAATACAACAAGTGTGTCTTTACTGCTTCAACAATTCGGGGGTTGTCCCCCGTCTTCAGGAAGCAAACCTTTTTGTGCAAGGCGACTTGCGCTTTAAATTGAATGTGGCAAAGGCACGCAGCAAGTTGGCTAGATGCATGGAGTACTGGACCATTTTGAAACATGTGTGTGTATATATATATATATATATATATATATATATATGTGTGTGTGTGTGTGTGTGGTGAGAGGGCTTGTGTCTCACCACAACTGCCCACATTTCTGTGGGATCAGCTTCAAGATAGAGAAAAACAAGACTTGCACATTCTGCACCTGCGGCAGTAATTTAACTACAGTAGTACAGCAGTAACTCCTGGCTTTCTGGATTGCACAGCTCTGCGTGGAAAAATAGTAGTCTGGGTTTTCCAGCTCATCCAGAGCCAGCAGGAAGTCAGAAGCTGGAGAGGAGTTTAAAACTCCCATAAACACAGAGTTCTAGGCACTGATGCCTGTTAGAAGCCAGCGAGTAGGCTGCAGGTTTGTAGTGCCAGGGACTGTGGACATTGGCTGTGCGAGGAGAGCCTGGCAGATGGTAGCTGCAGGTCGTTGCAGCAGAATAACTGTTGAGTATGGAGAGTGGTAAGACATTTACTTTAATTTGTTAATTTTAAGTTATGTACCTGTGTAACCAGGCCCAATCCTGTGTATTCTGTGTCCACAGTGTCTGATGCCAGTAAAGACACTGTACCGGAAAACCTGTCTAAGAGTCCTTATTTCCAGTACCCATTTTGCAATATATATATATATATATATATATATATGTATATATATATATAAACATTTGGTTAAGTCCACACTCCAAGCTTAGATAAGAACAGCGATGCGGTGCTCCACAAAGGCCCAAGGGCCAGTATATAGGAATTGGAAATGCAGGCACCATATGGTGTTGCACTGAACAGTTGTCCTTCTGTTGTTCTAATATGATGTCCTGAAGAAGGTCATGTTATGACCGAAACGTCGACACACCGTCAATTTGCTGTTGTTAGTTATCATTTAAAATACCTGTTGGTGAGTGCCTGCATTTCCAATTTTTATATATATATATATATATATATATATATATATATATATATATATATACTGTATACAGTATATACAGTACATAGTGCTTGCTTGCCGACATTCTGGCTGCTCTCTGCGGGAGAGAGCAGCCAGGTTGGCTCAGAGGGCGGGCAGGGGAGGATGTGACGTAGAGGAAGGGGGTGGACCGGAGGGGTGGACCGGAGGCGGGGCGGAGCAAGGGCAGGGCGGGGTCACGATGACACCTCCTTTAAGCCACGTCCCCCGCTCTGTAATGCCGCGATCACCGGCATTACACTGCAGGGGGCGTGGCTATGATGACGCGATTCAGCAAGAATCGCGTCATCAACTGCCCGGACCGCCCACTTTACACACTAAGTGGGCGGACGGGCAGGGGGACCCCACGAATCGGGAGACTTGCCTGCTCTTCCGGGGGGCCGGGAGGGTCACCCGATTTTCGGGAGCCTCCCTGCCATTCCGGGAGAGTAGGCAAGTATGACATAGTGGCAGTGTGAAGGTAAATTGTATTTCTCTAACGTCCTAAGTGGATGCTGGGACTCCGTAAGGACCATGGGGATAGCGGCTCCGCAGGAGACTGGGCACAAAAGTAAAAGCTTGAACTAGCTGGTGTGCACTGGCTCCTCCCCCTATGACCCTCCTCCAAGCCTCAGTTAGATTTTTGTGCCCGAACGAGAAGGGTGCATGCTAGGTGGCTCTCCTGAGCTGCTTAGAGTAAAAGTTTATTTTAGGTTTTTTATTTTCAGTGAGTTCTGCTGGCAACAGGCTCACTGCATCGTACAGAAGAACGAAGAGGTCCGGTGAAATCGGCGGCAGAAGACGTTCCTGTCTTCAACTAAGGTAGCGCAAAGCACTGCAGCTGTGCGCCATTGCTCTCAGCACACTTCACACTCCGGTCACTGAGGGGGAGCGCCCTGAGACGCAATAAAAACAGAAATACCTTAGGATGGCAAAAGAAATACATCACATATAGCTCCTGGGCTATATGTATGTATTTAACCCCTGCCAGTTTTCCAGAAAAAAGCGGGAGATAAGGCCGTCATGAAGGGGCGGAGCCTATCTCCTCAGCACACAAGCGCCATTTTCCCTCACAGTTCCGCTGGAAGGACGGCTCCCTGACTCTCCCCTGCAGTCCCTACAGAATCAGGGTAAAAACGAGAGAGGGGGGGGCACTATTGGCAGCTAAATTATAAACAGCAGCTATAAAAGGGAGTAACACTTATATAAGGTTATCCCTATATATATATATAGCGCTCTGGTGTGTGCTGGCAAACTCTCCCTCTGTCTCCCCAAAGGGCTAGTGGGGTCCTGTCCTCTATCAGAGCATTCCCTGTGTGTGTGCTGGGTGTCGGTACGATTGTGTCGACATGTATGAGGAGGAAAATGATGTGGAAGCAGAGCAATTGCCTGTATTAGTGATGTCACCCCCTAGGGAGTTGACACCTGACTGGATGGTTGTATTTAAAGAACTACGTGACAATGTCAGCACTTTACAAAAAACTGTTGACGACATGAGACAGCCGACAAATCAATTAGTGCCTGTCCAGGCGTCTCAGACACCGTCAGGGGCGATAAAACGCCCGTTACCTCAGTGGGTCGACACAGACCCAGACACGGATACTGAGTCCAGTGTCGACGGTGAGGAGACAAACGTAATGTCCAGTAGGGCCACACGTTACATGATCACGGCAATGAAGGAGGCATTGAACATTTCTGACACTACAAGTACCACAAAGAAGGGTATTATGTGGGGAGTGAAAAAACTACCAGTAGCTTTTCCTGAGTCAGATGAATTAAATGAGGTGTGTGATAAAGCGTGGGTTTCCCCCGATAAAAAAGTGCTAATTTCTAATAAATTATTGGCACTATACCCTTTCCCGCCAGAGGTTAGGGCGCGTTGGGAAACACCCCCTAGAGTAGATAAAGCGCTCACACGTTTATCTAAACAAGTAGCGTTACCGTCTCCTGATACGGCCGCCCTCAAAGAACCAGAGGATAGAAGGCTGGAAAATATCCTGAAGGGTATATACACACATACTGGTGTTATACTGCGACCAGCAATCGCATCAGCCTGGATGTGCAGTGCTGGAGTGGCGTGGTCGGATTCCCTGATTGAAAATATTGATACCCTGGATAGGGACAGTATATTACTAACTATAGAGCATTTGAAGGATGCATTACTATATATGCGTGATGCACAGAGGGATATTTGCACCCTGGCATCAAGAGTGAGTGCTATGTCCATTTCTGCCAGAAGAGCGTTATGGACGCGACAGTGGTCAGGGGATGCGGATTCCAAACGACATATGGAAGTATTGCCGTTTAAAGGGGAGGAGTTATTTGGGGCCGGTCTATCGGACCTGGTGGCCACGGCAACGGCCGGAAAGTCCACCTTTTTACCCCAGGTCACCTCTCAGCAGAAAAAGACACCGTCTTTTCAAACTCAGTCCTTTCGCTCCCATAAGTACAGGCGGGCAAAAGGCCACTCATTTCTGCCGCGGGGCAGAGGAAGAGGAAAAAGACTGCACCAGGCAGCCTCTTCCCAGGAGCAGAAGCCCTCCTCTGCTTCTGCCAAGTCTTAAGCATGACGCTGGGGCTTTACAAGCAGACTCGGACACGGTGGGGGCCCGTCTCAAAAATTTCAACGCGCAGTGGGCTCACTCGCAAGTGGACCCCTGGATTCTGCAGGTAGTATCACAGGGGTACAAACTGGAATTCGAGACGTCTCCCCCTCGCCGGTTCCTGAAGTCTGCTCTACCAAAGTCTCCCTCCGACAGGGAGGCAGTTTTGGAAGCCATTCACAAGCTGTATTCCCAGCAGGTGATAATCAAGGTACCTCTCCTACAACAGGGAAAGGGGTATTATTCCACGCTGTTTGTGGTACCGAAGCCGGACGGCTCGGTGAGACCAATTTTAAATCTAAAATCCTTGAACACTTACATAAAGAGGTTCAAATTCAAGATGGAGTCACTCAGAGCAGTGATAGCAAACCTGGAAGAAGGGGACTATATGGTGTCTCTGGACATCAAAGATGCTTATCTCCACGTCCCAATCTACCCTTCTCACCAAGGGTACCTCAGGTTTGTAGTACAAAACTGTCATTATCAGTTTCAGACGCTGCCGTTTGGATTGTCCACGGCACCTCGGGTCTTTACCAAGGTAATGGCCGAAATGATGATTCTTCTTCGAAGAAAAGGCGTTTTAATTATCCCTTACTTGGACGATCTCCTGATAAGGGCAAGGTCCAGGGAACAGTTAGAAGTCGGAGTAGCACTATCTCAGTTAGTGTTACGTCAGCACGGGTGGATTCTAAATATTCCAAAATCGCAGCTGATTCCAACGACACGTCTCCTGTTCCTAGGAATGATTCTGGACACAGTCCAGAAAAAGGTGTTTCTCCCAGAGGAGAAGGCCAGGGAGTTATCCGAGCTAGTCAGGAATCTCCTAAAACCAGGCCAGGTGTCAGTGCATCAGTGCACGAGGGTCCTGGGAAAAATGGTGGCTTCTTACGAAGCGATTCCATTCGGAAGATTCCATGCAAGAACGTTTCAGTGGGATCTTCTGGACAAATGGTCCGGATTGCATCTTCAGATGCATCAGCGGATAACCCTGTCGCCAAGGACAAGGGTGTCTCTTCTGTGGTGGCTGCAGAGTGCTCATCTACTAGAGGGCCGCAGATTCGGCATTCAGGATTGGATCCTGGTAACCACAGATGCCAGCCTGAAAGGCTGGGGAGCAGTCACACAGGGACAAAATTTCCAGGGCTTGTGGTCAAGCATGGAAACATCTCTTCATATAAACATTCTGGAACTAAGGGCCATTTACAATGCCCTAAGTCAAGCAAAACCCCTGCTTCAGGGTCAGGCGGTATTGATCCAATCGGACAACATCACGTCAGTCGCCCACGTAAACAGACAGGGCGGCACGAGAAGCAGGAGGGCGATGGCAGAAGCTGCAAGGATTCTTCGCTGGGCGGAGAATCATGTGATAGCACTGTCAGCAGTGTTCATTCCGGGAGTGGACAACTGGGAAGCGGACTTCCTCAGCAGACACGACCTTCACCCGGGGGAGTGGGGACTTCATCCAGAAGTCTTCCAAGAGATGGTAAACCGTTGGGAAAAACCAAAGGTGGACATGATGGCGTCCCGTCTCAACAAAAAACTAGACAGATATTGCGCCAGGTCAAGGGACCCTCAGGCAATAGCGGTGGACGCTCTGGTAACACCATGGGTGTACCAGTCAGTGTATGTGTTCCCTCCTCTGCCTCTCATACCAAAAGTACTGAGAATCATAAAAAGGAGAGGAGTAAGAACTATACTCGTGGTTCCGGATTGGCCAAGAAGGACTTGGTACCCGGAACTTCAAGAGATGCTCACGGAGGACCCGTGGCCTCTACCTCTAAGAAAGGACCTGCTCCAGCAGGGACCTTGTCTGTTCCAAGACTTACCGCGGCTGCGTTTGACGGCATGGCGGTTGAACGCCGGATCCTGAAGGAAAAAGGCATTCCAGAAGAAGTCATCCCTACCCTGATAAAGGCCAGGAAGGATGTAACCGCAAAACATTATCACCGCATTTGGCGAAAATATGTTGCGTGGTGTGAGGCCAAAGAGGCCCCTACAGAGGAATTTCAACTGGGTCGCTTCCTACATTTCCTGCAAACAGGACTGTCTATGGGCCTAAAATTAGGGTCCATTAAGGTTCAAATTTCGGCCCTGTCGATTTTCTTCCAAAAAGAACTGGCTTCAGTGCCTGAAGTCCAGACGTTTGTCAAAGGGGTACTGCATATACAGCCTCCTTTTGTGCCCCCGGTGGCACCTTGGGATCTCAATGTGGTTTTGGGGTTCCTAAAATCACATTGGTTTGAACCACTCACCACTGTGGAATTAAAATATCTCACATGGAAGGTGGTAATGCTGTTAGCCCTGGCTTCAGCCAGGCGTGTCTCAGAATTGGCGGCTTTATCTTATAAAAGCCCTTACCTGATTTTTCACACGGATAGGGCAGAATTGAGGACTCGTCCTCAATTTCTCCCAAAGGTGGTTTCAGCGTTTCACGTGAACCAGCCTATTGTGGTGCCTGCGGCTACTAGGGACTTGGAGGACTCCAAGTTACTGGACGTAGTCAGGGCCCTGAAAATATATATTTCCAGGACGGCTGGAGTCAGGAAATCTGACTCGCTGTTTATCCTGTATGCACCCAACAAGCTGGGTGCTCCTGCTTCTAAGCAGACGATTGCTCGTTGGATTTGTAGTACAATTCAGCTTGCACATTCTGTGGCAGGCCTGCCACAGCCAAAATCTGTAAAAGCCCATTCCACAAGGAAGGTGGGCTCATCTTGGGCGGCTGCCCGAGGGGTCTCGGCTTTACAACTTTGCCGAGCAGCTACTTGGTCAGGGGCAAACACGTTTGCTAAATTCTACAAATTTGATACCCTGGCTGAGGAGGACCTGGAGTTCTCTCATTCGGTGCTGCAGAGTCATCCGCACTCTCCCGCCCGTTTGGGAGCTTTGGTATAATCCCCATGGTCCTTACGGAGTCCCAGCATCCACTTAGGACGTTAGAGAAAATAAGAATTTACTTACCGATAATTCTATTTCTCATAGTCCGTAGTGGATGCTGGGCGCCCATCCCAAGTGCGGATTGTCTGCAATACTTGTATATAGTTATTGTTACAAAATTCGGGTTATTATTGTTGTGAGCCATCTTTTCAGAGGCTCCTTCGTTTATCATACTGTTAACTGGGTTCAGATCACAGGTTGTACGGTGTGATTGGTGTGGCTGGTATGAGTCTTACCCGGGATTCAATATCCTTCCTTATTATGTACGCTCGTCCGGGCACAGTATCCTAACTGAGGCTTGGAGGAGGGTCATAGGGGGAGGAGCCAGTGCACACCAGCTAGTTCAAGCTTTTACTTTTGTGCCCAGTCTCCTGCGGAGCCGCTATCCCCATGGTCCTTACGGAGTCCCAGCATCCACTACGGACTATGAGAAATAGAATTATCGGTAAGTAAATTCTTATTTATTGACATGTGTTCAGAGTGTGGCTGGAGCGATCCACCCACACAGGGGAGAAAAAGGAGGTGCTACCACACCTAATGTCTGCAGCAAGGAGACAGTCCAGGTGGGACGGTTCTGTCAAAGGCTGGCCAATACCTGTGTATCCAGTCCAAGTGGGATTATGTGTACTACCCTGGTGATACAGAGCCCAGGTGGAAGTGGTACAGTCAGAGTGAAGCAGGCTGTGTGGTCAGGATTCTTCCTGCAAGGAAGCAGGACTGATCTATGTGTTGCTGAGACGAAGCCAGGTCAGAGAGCTTGAATATGAGTAGGTCAGAGAGCCTGAATGTCAGTAGGCTGGAGCCTGTGACTATACCCTGTCAGAGACATGACTGGGACTTTGTGACTTTTTGAGAGATTTTATTAGCAGATTAGCTGCCCAAGGTTAGTGCGGGGCAAAGAAATCGGTGCCCTGTATGGGGGCTTGGCGTTTGTAATTTTTGTTCACTTGTGCTTTTCCATTTAATGCTGAAGATAAAACACCATTTTGTTTATTTACCTGAGAAGCAGTGTTGGATCCTGTTTGAATACATAGACAATGCATAAATTCACCCCTCCACCGAGATAATTGCCCCACGTCAGAGAGCGGCGTCCTGACAGTCAGAATCCTGACTGTAAGTACTGGGGTTATGGTTAGGTTTAGTGTTAGAGTTAGGCACTTAGGGGGAGGGTTAGGCTGGGGAGGGACGGTTAGGCTTAGGCTGCGGGAGGGGTGTGTTAGGGTTGTGCTGCAGAAGGGTGGGTTAGGGGTACTCACTGGAATGCCACTGTGTTGGCATTTCGCCGTGGAAATATTTGGCTGCGCAAAACACTGCATAGTGTCCTAGGCACCTCTGTGGGGTGCAAGGTAAAATTTGCAATGTTATTGGTTGCGGAGTGTCCATTGTGAAGTCACTCTGCAGCCATCATGGAGAACGTAATCTTTCCCATAGTAACGAAGCTATAATTACTACATTTTTTTTTACACCACTTACATATATATCTAACAAAGAGTCTTGTTGTGCTTTTCTGTTTTGCTTTTAAAAGTCAGCATTTACTGTTGAAATTTCCGTTTAAAATGCTCCTTAGTTGAATGTTTTCTTCTTGTTTTTTTCCAGTTCTATAAATACATAAATCCATCCAACTGAATTTTGCAGTTTCCTATGAAGTGTTTCATAACTAAGCCTGCCTCCATTTGCTTCTTTCTTTCTAGTCATTATCTTTTAATTATTAGAGATCAGTTAAATGGGCGCAGTTGCTGCCATGCAGCTAAATGCTCCAGTTATATTCCAAATCCAGTGTATGTTGCTAAGCAGGACTGCATTCTGGGGATTGTTTGTTTCGTTCTACAGTTTATCGTGAGTGAGAATTGATTGCTGTGGGGAAGGCATCTGCTGCAGAACACAATAGGGGAGATGCGAGGCATCTGTGTGGCAACAAACATCCCAAAAACTGCGTGCCTCAACAGAATGTTGCGACTTTATTATCGCATCATGTTATGACATTTTATTCCACAATGGCACATACTGTATGTATTTGCATATTGCTTATTACAGGCATGTCCAAACTGCGGCCCTCCAGCTGTTGAGAAACTACACATCCCAGCATGCCCTGACACAGCTTTAGCATTCACTGACAGCAAAACTGTGTTAGGGCATGCTGGGATATGTAGTTTCACAACAGCTGGAGGGCCGCAGTTTGGATATGCCTGGCTTATTATTTAGCAACCTGTACAAAATAAGACTTAATTTGTGTCTTTGTTAGTTAAAACATTTCTGTAGCATGTGTTACTTATCTATACATAAGTTATGTTAAATTATAAACTCCTCATACTCTTTTCCATAGACCTGTGATGGTCAACATGGGGGGTCATTCTGACCTGATCGCACGCAGCTACTTTTTGCTACCCGTGCGATCAGGTAGACGCCGCCTATGGAGGAGTGTTTTTTTGCATAGCAAGGCTGCGTTCGCTTGTGCAGCCGTGCTATGCAAAAAAAGTTTTGTGCAAAAGTATACTAGGGCTAGACATACTTACGCTGTGCGTACACTTCAGCGTGGAAGGTCCAGGAATTGGCGTCAGACATCTGCCCTCCAAACGCCTCGACACGCCCAGAAAACAGTCAGTTGACGCCTGGATCCACCTTCCTCCTGTCAATCTTCTTGCGGTCACCGCTGCGACCACTTACTTCGTTGGAGGCGTCGCACCGCGGCGACGGCCGTCACCGGGCAACAACGCGCCTGTGCAATGCGGACACAGCGCATGTGCAGTCCCGACCCGATCGCATGGCTGCGAAGAAGCGCAGCGTGCGATCGGGTCGGAATAACCCCCATGATAAATTATTTGCAAGTGACCAAGAAGCTCTTTCACTTACAAGTCTGCCATACTACCTTTGCCAATAATTATTTATTATGTTATAAGACAGGTAGTTGTGCTTTGGAACACTTACAGGGGTGCCTTGGATTGGTGATTCAGGACCAATTCAAATTATTTCTGGTCAATGCAATAGGCAAAACCAGTGCTGGTGGCTGCCAATCATAAAATATGTGAGTCAACAGATGCAAATCTTGTCTTTCATCACACAATTGAACCTAAGTATGGCATATAAACACAATTTACTTAATTTGATATTTCTTTCTAAATGTCTTTAGACCTTAGTAAATTTAGACCTCAGTAAATATACCCCACAGAATCCGTACCACGTCCAAGGAGCGAGAGGACAGAGGATCCGTTGATAGAACAGGTACCACAATAGGCAGGTTATGGAAAGAAGAGACCACTTAGGCATAAAAAATCCAGTTCCATACAGAGTACAGCTCCATCCTTATGAAAGACCAGAGAAGGAGAGCAACAGAACAAAACTCCTATTTCAAAAAACCCAGCTAGCCAAACCCGAGGCACGTAGAATGAAAGTCTTCCAGGAGAGACAACTTAAGCAAGCCGCTTCCAAACACTCAAAAAGGATGACTGGAGGGAAGATAATGCCAAGGGAAAGTCCCAAGGTGCCGTGGGAGGAAGAGAGAGAGAGAGGCTGAATTTGAATCACCTCCTGGAGAGAAGTTTGCACTTCTTGTAGAAAGGGTAGGCGTCTCCAGAAACAAAAATTTACAGAGTAGTGTGTACCTTTAAGTACCCCAACCTTAAACCCGCACTAAAGCCCTGCCTGAAGAAAACAGACAGGAGATGAAACAACTTGAATAGCATGGTAGGAAACTGTCACCGTTTACACCACGCCACATAGGACTTTCAAAATCAGTAGTATTGGCCCTCATTCCGAGTTGTTCGCTCGCAAGGCGAATGTAGCAGAGTTACACACGCTAAGCCGCCGCCTACTGGGAGTGAATCTTAGCTTCTTAAAATTGCGACCGACGTACGCGCAATATTGCGATTACAAACGAGTTAGCAGTTTCAGAGTAGCTCCAGACTTACTCTGCCTGTGCGATCATTTCAGTGCTTGTCGTTCCTGGTTGACGTCACAAACACACCCAGCGTTCGCCCAGGCACTCCCACCGTTTCTCCGGCCACTCCTGCGTTTTTTCCGGAAACGGTAGCGTTTTCAGCCACACGCCCCTGAAACGCCGTGTTTCCGCCCAGTAACACCCATTTCCTGTCAATCACATTACGATCGCCGGAGCGAAGAAAAAGCCGTGAGTAAAAATACTTTCATCATAGTAAAGTTACTTGGCGCAGTCGCAGTGCGAACATTGCGCATGCGTACTAAGCGGATTTTCACTGCGATGCGATGAAAAATACCGAGCGAACAACTCGGAATGAGGGCCTTTGTGCGGAAGTCACATGCTATCTAGCACGAAGCATAGTAGGAATAAAAGACCGGGGAATAGCCCACTTTCTCAGCAGCTTTGTCTCATCACCACACTGCTAAACGCAGACGCTTGAAGTCTGTACAGACAAACGGACCCTGTTGGAGAAGTAACTCCCAGAGAGACAGTGGCCCGGGTCGATTGCGAGAAGAATTGCAGTTCAGAGTACCAAGCACTGCAAGGTCGATATGGAGCTATCACGATGACTGTGGCATTTTAACACTTTATGCGCATGAGTACTTAAGGCAGAAGAGGAAAAAGGCGGGAACAGTGAAATCAGCTGGCAAGGTAGACTGTCTCTTGAATGTTTACTTGGGATGACAACCACTGAGATCGCCTACCTGCCTGGCGCTAACTGGACTCAAATTTCCTGATCTCAGAGTAGAGGAAGGGACAGACATAGGGTCTTGTATACTAGTTGGATTCTCTAAATGTTAATTGGTAGGGATAACTCCTGAGGAGACCAATGCCCCTGGAAGTGACTCCCAATCTTTATATCACTCCATACTCAAAAACTGTTGTGAGTCGTGAGGATAACCCAGATCCGTGCTCTAAATCAACGGCCCTCAAGAAGGTGTATCGAGGATCATCCTTAGGAACTGGAGTCCCTGGGCTAGTTTCAGTTGTGACTTTGGGAATATTATGAGCCATCTGTGCTGTGTTATGATTCCAGCACTCTGGTCTGAGGAGATTTTATAACAAGGACCTGAGCACTGGAACGAAATGCTGGGAAAGGAAGCGGGAATGGAAAATAGCCCCTGGCGCCCTAACTCCGTTGTCTCGCCCGTGCTGTCAGAAATCCCTTGCGAGACTATGGTTGCTTGAGCCCATGGCAGCCGCGTTTGAAGGGCGGATTACGTCTGCCCAAGTCCGATGCCCCCTCAGGTCTTAATGGGAGACAAAGGGAAATCCGAGACAGGGTGATAACAAGGGGCCCTCTAACTCAGCAACAAGGCCAGGGGCTACAAGCTAACTTAAACTAGAATATGTGCGGAAAAACCGCCAGGGAAAAGGACAACCAAAATACCCACTTGTCCACTCTCCTACCCGGCACCGCCGAGTTCCGGAGAGGACTTGTGGAAGCGGAACCCTCCGCAAATGCTCCGAAAACAGAATAAAAGAATAAAGCGTGCTGAGCCGCAGCACACGGCAGAGCCGCAACTCACGAACACCACACGAGATTCTCTGGCGACCGTGGCGGACAATAGAGGACCAGAGACTCCTTGGGATGAGATGACTACTCCACGATTCAGGAACTCTGAAGACAGGAATGACCGGACACAGCAGGACTGGAACAGACGTTCAGCAAACCTAAGCAGCATGCAGGAAGCTATTACCGGCGTCTGTGTGAAGCACTGAGAAAGTATTTAACAAGGAGTCCTCCAATCAGATGTTTCCAAGCCATATTATCAAACATGCCGTGCAGCTGCCAGGCTGCACGAGCAGAGACAAGTGTGTGTGTGATTGATTAGATTGACCCTGCAACGGGGAACGCGGTCCGCCTGTGGCGTCCCCGTTGCTAGGGTCCGGGCGGCTCAGCACGCCTGGCGTCCCTGCGTTGCTAGGGAGCTGGCGGCTACGCGTGCACGGCGTCCCAGCGTTGCTAGGGACCCGGCGGCTAGCCCGCCCGGCGTCCCTAGTAGCTAGGCGCCGGGCCGCGAGGACATCACGGACCCCGGCGCCTAACAGTACCCCCCCTTGAGGAGGGGTCAAGGAACCCCTAAAGCCAGGTTTCTGAGGAAATTCTCGAAAAAATGCCCTCTTGAGCCTAGGGGCATGAAGATCCTTATCCAGGACCCAAGACCTTTCCTCCGGACCATAGCCTTTCCAGTGAACTAAAAAATAAAGCCGACCCCGGGACAATTTAGAGTCAAGAACTTTCTCTACCAAGAATTCCTGTTGTCCCCGTACATCCACTGGAGATCTACCCTGAGAGATCCTCCGAGGAAATCTGCTGGAAGAAACGTATTGTTTCAACAGGGAACAATGAAAAGTATTTCCAATTTTAAGAGATCTTGGTAAACGTAGCCGGAAGGCAACTGGGTTGACCTTCTTAATAATAAGAAACGGTCCAATAAATTTGGGTCCCAGTCTAGCCGAGGATTGTCGAAGCCTGATGTTGCGAGTCGACAACCACACCTTATCTCCCACCTTAAAAGTGCAAGGACGTCGGAGCCTGTCAGAAAAGTTCTTCTCTCGGAAGGCCGCTTTCCTGAGAGCAAGGTGCACTTTTTTCCAAATTGCTCTGAGATGGGAGGTCAAGGTTAGCGAGGAGACTGGAGAATGATGAAAAAAAGAATTGGCTCTGGGGTGAAAACCAAAAACTGAAAAGAACGGAGACTCTTTGGTGGAGGAATGACAAGAGTTATTGTAAGCAAATTCAGCCAAAGGGAGAAACTCAGACCAATCATTCTGGAGTTTGGCTGAATACAGATGCAAATATTGTTTTAATGACTGGTTGACTCGTTCAGTTTGCCCGTTAGACTGTGGGTGGTAACCAGATGTTAACGATAGTGTCATCTTCAATGAGGCACAAAAACATTTCCAGAATTGTGCGATGAATTGTGGACCCCGGTCAGAAACAATATCAGTGGGCAACCCATGAAGCCTGAACACATGGCGGAGGAACAAAACTGCCAACCCTTGAGCAGAAGGCAATCGGGAAAGAGCAACAAAATGAGCCATTTTACTAAAACGGTCCACTACCACCCAAATGACTCGGAATCCGGCTGAAAGGGGAAGGTCAACCACAAAATCCATGGAAATATGAGACCATGGCCTGAGAGGAACAGCTAAAGGCATGAGTTGCCCGATAGGCAACGAACGAGGAACCTTATGCTGTGCACAAACCTGACATGAATAAACGAATTCCTTAACGTCTTTAGAAAGACTAGGCCACCACACTGATCGAGAGACTAACTCCAATGTCTTAGTGATTCCCGGATGCCCTGAGACCTTGCTGTCATGAAATTCAGTTAAACAGTGGCTCTCAAAAATTCAGGGACATAAAGACGACCAGCAGGAGTAAGTCTAGGAGCTTGGTGTTGAAGCTGGTTTAACTGGGTAAATAGATCCTGAGTGAGGCCTGCCCGGATGACCGAAGATGGAAGTATGGAGGTAACAACAGGATTGCTATTGTGAACCGGAAGAAAGCTACGTGACAGGGCATCAGCTTTTGTATTCTTGGAACCAGGCCTGAAAGTAATTATAAACCTGAAACGAGTAAAAAATAATGCCCAACGTGCCTGCCGAGCATTAAGCCGTTTAGCTGACTCAATATATTGCAGGTTCTTATGGTCAGTAAAAACCGAAATTGTATGTTTAGCTCCCTCCAGCCAATGCCTCCACTCCTTAAAAGCCCATTTCACCGCCAGTAACTCCCGATTACCAACGTCATAGTTGGATTCAGCGGAGGAGAATTTCCTGGACATAAAGGCACAAGGATGTAACTCCAGAGACTCCGGGTCCTCTTGAGAAAGGACAGCCCCCACTCCAACCTCTGAGGCATCAACCTCCACAACAAAAGGCAATTCCGGATTAGGATGTCTGAGGACTGGAGCCGAGACAAAGGCTTGTTTCAAGGCCTGGAAGGACAATTCGGCTTCATGCGACCAGTTTGTAGGATCCGCCCCTTTTTTTGTCAGAGCTACTATGGGAGCAACCAGGTCAGAAAAAGAATGAATAAACCTCCTATAATAATTCGCAAACCCTAAAAAGCGCTGAATTGCTTTTAAATTAGTGGGTTGCGCCCAATTAAGGATGGCCTGGAGCTTCTTTGGTTCCATGGAAAATCCCTGACGAGAAATTATGTACCCTAAAAAAGATACTTCCGTGACGTGAAAATCACACTTCTCCAGCTTGGCATATAAATGATTCTCACGTAACTTTTGAAGAACCAGACGCACCTGGGTAACATGTTGTTCCATTGATTCAGAAAAAATCAAGATGTCGTCTAAATAAACGACCACGAATTTCCCTAAGAAGTCACGGAGAACATCGTTAATAAGGTCTTGAAAAACTGCCGGAGCGTTAGACAGGCCGAACGGCATCACCAGGTATTCGTAGTGACCCGACTGAGTGCTGAAAGCCGTCTTCCACTCATCCCCAGATTTAATTCGGATGAGGTTGTAAGCTCCTCTAAGGTCAATTTTAGAAAAAATCACTGCAGAACGTAATTGATCAAAAAGTACAGAAATCAACGGCAAAGGATAGGTGTTTTTAACGGAGATCTTATTCAGGGCTCTAAAATCAATGCATGGTCTAAGCGAGACATCTTTTTTCTCCACAAAGAAAAAACCTGCACTTAAAGGAGATTTTGATGGTCTAATAAATCCCTTCTTTAGGCTTTCCTGAATATAATTATTCATGGCCGTAGTTTCTGGCCCGGACAAAGCATATAATCTCCCCTTTGGCAAAGTGGCACCTGGAACTAGCTCAATCGTACAATTATAAGGCCGATGGGGAGGCAGAATGTCCGCATTGCCTTTAGAGAAGACATCGGCAAACTCTTGGTATTCCACAGGAATGAGCTCTGGAATGATTGCTGCAACTCTGACTGGATACGAAATACATTCTTTAGCACAAAATGTACCCCATTGGGAAATCTCCCCGGACCGCCAATCAATGGTGGGATTATGAAAGGCCAGCCAAGGGTGACCCAGAACAACAGGAACTGCCGGGCAATGTGTAAGGTAAAATTCAATATTTTCGGAATGTAAGGCTCCTACGGTAAGTACTACTGGAGGTGTACGGTGAGTAATTATCCCATTAGAAAGCGGACCCCGTCTAAGCCGTGCATGGTGATACATCTATCTAATGGTAACTGCGGAATGCCTAAGGCCTTAGCCCAAGTTAAATCCATAAAGTTTCCTGCAGCTCCACTGTCGACAAAAGCCGACACCAAAGAACTGAGGCTGCCAAAGGAAACTTTAACAGGAACTAAGAGAGAGTTGTTTGAGGAGATAAGCTGCAGACCTAAGTGAACCCCCTCACAATTCACTTGGTCAAAGCGTTTCCCGACTTGTTCGGGCAATTACGAGCAAAATGTCCCTTACAACCACAGTATAAACAAAGACCGGAATTTTGTCTTCTGGTTTTTTCTTCAGGAGACAGCCGGGAGAGACCCATCTGCATGGGCTCCTCGACGTCCTCTGGAATGGAATATACACAAGGACTAGACCTTACAAGTGCTCCTCTTTCAGCCCTCCGCTCTCGGAGACGACGATCAATCTTTATAGCAAGCTCCATGAGTTTATCGAGAGTCTCAGGAGCGGGGTACTGGAGGAGGGTGTCTTTTATAGCTTCAGATAAACCGAGGCGAAACTGACTGCGCAGGGCAGGGTCATTCCAGCCACAGTCGTTCGACCAACGGCGAAATTCAGTACTATAAACCTCCGCAGGATTTCTTCCTTGTTTGAGAGCGCGCAGCTGACTCTCAGCGGACGCCTCTCTATCTGGGTCATCATACAAGAGCCCTAAAGACTTAAAAAAGGCGTCTACAGATAACAATGCAGGATCCTCTGCTCTTAAACCAAATGCCCAGGTCTGAGGATCCCCCTGGAGTAAAGAAATAATAATCCCAACCCGCTGAGATTCATTACCAGAGGATGTTGGTCGTAAACGAAAATAAAATTTACAGGATTCTTTCAAATTAAATAATTATTTTCTATCACCGGAAAAACGGTTGGGCAAATGCATCTTTGGTTCAGGGACTACCTTCGGGGAGGCTCGCAAAAGATCTTCCTGCGATCTCACCCGAAGAGAAAGATCCTGAACCATCTGAGTAAGTTCTTGTATCTGGTTTACTAAGAGCTGACCGGGATTCGGCCCTAAACCTGACGGATTCGTGAGGCCGATAAACTCACAAAAACTGAATGAGAAAAAATTAAACCCCGTTTAATTTTAAATTTTGTTTTTGGGCCGGTAATAATGTTATGATTCCAGCACTCTGGTCTGAGGAGATTTTATAACAAGGACCTGAGCACTGGAACGAAATGCTGGGAAAGGAAGCGGGAATGGAAAATAGCCCCTGGCGCCCTAACTCCGTTGTCTCGCCCGTGCTGTCAGAAATCCCTTGCGAGACTATGGTTGCTTGAGCCCATGGCAGCCGCGTTTGAAGGGCGGATTACGTCTGCCCAAGTCCGATGCCCCCTCAGGTCTTAATGGGAGACAAAGGGAAATCCGAGACAGGGTGATAACAAGGGGCCCTCTAACTCAGCAACAAGACCAGGGGCTACAAGCTAACTTAAACTAGAATATGTGCGGAAAAACCGCCAGGGAAAAGGACAACCAAAATACCCACTTGTCCACTCTCCTACCCGGCACCGCCGAGTTCCGGAGAGGACTTGTGGAAGCGGAACCCTCCGCAAATGCTCCGAAAACAGAATAAAACAATAAAGCGGGCTGAGCCGCAGCACACGGCAGAGCCGCAACTCACGAACACCACACGAGATTCTCTGGCGACCGTGGCGGACAATAGAGGACCAGAGACTCCTTGGGATGAGATGACTACTCCACGATTCAGGAACTCTGAAGACAGGAATGACCGGACACAGCAGGACTGGAACAGACGTTCAGCAAACCTAAGCAGCATGCAGGAAGCTATTACCGGCGTCTGTGTGAAGCACTGAGAAAGTATTTAACAAGGAGTCCTCCAATCAGATGTTTTTAAGCCATATTATCAAACATGCCGTGCAGCTGCCAAGCTGCACGAGCAGAGACAAGTGTGTGTGTGATTGATTAGATTGACCCTGCAACGGGGAACGCGGTCCGCCCGTGGCGTCCCCGTTGCTAGGGTCCGGGCGGCTCAGCACGCCTGGCGTCCCTGCGTTGCTAGGGAGCCGGCGGCTACGCGCGCACGGCGTCCCATCGTTGCTAGGGACCCGGCGGCTAGCCCGCCCGGCGCCCCTAGTAGCTAGGCGCCGGGCCGCGAGGACATCGCGGACCCCGGCGCCTAACAGCTGTACCAGAACCCCATCAGGTATAGTGTGATACTGCTCAGCCCAGAGGAGGGTGCAACTTACCTCTCGCATTGGCACTTTGCTTCGTGTTCCATCCCTTTTTTCTCTCACCATGGTACAGTTTCCACCAACACAGAGTACAGGGCAATATCATCCTGGAAAGGCATGATAGTTACCCTCTGGACATGGAGATGAGCTATCATCACCACTATCATGTGGGGAAAACTCTAGACTCCTCTGCCTCCAGCCCCGAAATTACTGAGTGGAGGGGTTCCACCTTGAATTTGAAAACCCCCAGGAATGGTTGTAGGAGATTCAAATGCAGAATGGATCTGATGTATCCATCTGCCTCCAGGATCACAAACATTTTTATTGGTGAGGGGGGGGGACGGGGGGGACCGAGAGCAACAGTTGTGATGCCAAGGGCTTAAAGAATGCCACCTATAATACTCCATTCCTTTCCTCTGAAACTGACAAACCGTATGTGATTAGGTTTAGCACCCAGGAGTCCTATCAGGCCAACCCCAAGTATCTTTGAAATTTCACAGACAGGTTCCCACCCTGGGGTCCGCCAGGTGAGAGAGGAGCCTGTCAAGCAACTAGTTTATTGACAGACTTAGGATCCTGGTGTCTCGAAATGGCTGCGGCTCTACCTCCACCTCTGGCACCACAAGTAATGGAGAAGGAATTTTTGCTACTGCAGTATATCTGCTACTTTTTATATATATATATATATATATATATATATATATATAAAATTATTATTTTTTTAAATAGTGAAACCTCTGGGAGATGTCTCCCTGCTTTTGGTGCTCAGTAGGGAGCTCTCATGGCAGCATTAAAAATAATAATAGCCCTGTGACTATGTGTAATAGAACTGAACCCAGGTCTTTTTTATACATATAGCTTGGGTTATCTAGCCTTCTGCCTAGCAGCGCTGCAGCTGTATACAGATGGCTATAAGTGCTGCCAATTTGCACGTTGCAGACAGACGGGGCAGTGCTGTCTGCCTGTCTTCAGAGCTTGTCTAAGCAGCTAACTTGAATTATAATGAAAAACTACTGGAGATAGCCCAGAGAGTGACCGGCTCCCTTGGGCACATTTCTAAAACTGGTATGGAGGGTGGGGTGGGGGGGTTCTGGGCATAGAGGTGGAGCAGCAACTCGCACCTATAAATTTAAAGTGCTGGCTCCACTTATCCACCCCTCTATACCCCACTGTCATAAGTCTCCAGTGACCCCTAGTGGATGAATTAGATAAGGGTATCACATCTGCATCTAGCACAAACTGACACCATTGCTTCCCTAAACACAAGACCTGCTGTAATCCACTGGCTATCAGGGGATCTCAACCAGATTCCCTTTGCTACTGTTGCTGATCCCTTTCAATTGCAATACAACAAGGTAGTACTTACAGAGCAGATATGATCCTGGTTGAAAATTGAGATGCAAGTATAGGATTTTTTCCATAAAGTATATCACCTACCATTCTTTATTGACCCTCAGCAAATTGCATACTGGTTCTGGGACTGTTATATTGCATTTTGTGACCTACACCCAAATGGGAGCCCTACTTAATTCAATGTCTTATCCAACTCTTCCCTCCCTTCTCTTCTGTTACCCAACCCCACTCCTATTTGTATTGAATTGAGGAGAATAGTAAAGTGTAAAGTTCTTTTAAAGTGAAATTTGGATTCCATAGAATAAAATGAAGAGGTATTGGCTTTGCTCCATAACAAATTCAGGGGCAGATTTATTAAGCTCGGTGAAGTGATAAAGTGGACGGTGAAAAAAGGACCAGCCAATCAGCTCCTAACTACCATGTCACAGGCTGGGTTTGAAAAATGACAGTTAGGAGCTGACTGGCTGGTGCTTTATCACCTTCCACTTTATCACTTCACCGAGCTTAATAAATCTGCCCCTCAGACACAGATCTATTTCACCACGGGAAGATTTGACTACTGTTCCCTCTTGTTTATTAGTGACAGCAGATATTCCCTCTTCAGACTCAGTTTAATGGTGCTGTACTATATATATCACTATATATATTATGTAAGACTTATAGAGGCTAGATCGCCATGGCACCTAGATTTTGCTGCCTGGCTACCAGATTAATCAGGGAGGGAGGAAGCGGATCCTCTGCAGCCCCAGTAGAGATTCGTGGGTGTGCCTGTGCATGTTCTGAGTGTCTGTCTCGCTGCACTGACGGGATCAGTATGAAATACCTACAATCAAAATCCCGACGGTCCAAATACTGACAACAATTGACTGGTGGTCAAAATGGTTCCGGTATGAATGGTCGACCATGTTATGGTCGACAGTCATTAGGTCGACCACTATTGGTCGACATTGACATGGTCGACATGGACACATGGTCGACACATGAAAATGGTCGATACGTGAAAGGCCGACACATGAAAAGGTCGACATGAGTTTTTGTAACTTTTTTTGGTGTCGTTTTTTGCGTAATGTGACTGGGAACCCCAATTAGTGCACCGCGTCCCCTCGCATGGCTCGCTTCGCTTGCCATGCTTCGGGCATGGTGCCTTCGCTTCGCTCGGCACAGATTACCGTTCCAATCGTAGTCCACGTGGATCGTAAAGTATGGAAAAGTTCCCCAAAAGAAAAAAAGTTAAAAAACGCATGTCGACCTTTTCATGTGTCAACCTTTCATGTGCCGACCATTGTCATGTGTCGACCATGTGCCCATGTCGACCATGTCAATGTCGACCAATAGTGGTCGACCTAATGACTATCAACCATAACATGGTCGACCATCTGAATGGATACCGGTCAAAATACAGACAAGGTAAAAAAAAATATGACATTTAAAATGTCGACACGGTCAAAAAACAGACATTTAAAAATGTTGACAGGTCAAAAAGTCGACATGAGTTTTTAATGTTTTTTTGTGTGTATGTTGACATAGGTTGACATGGACACCGTATAAGTGTACCGCGTCCCTTCACATGGCTCGCGCACAATGCCTCGCTGCGCTCGGCACACAATTGTATTCCGCCTCCAGGTCCACTGGGATGGTAAAGTATGAAGCAGTCGGTTTCGATGAAAAAATCATGAAAAGCTCATGTAAATTTTTTGACCTGTCGAAATTATAATTGTCTGTATTTTGAACTTGTCTGTATTTTAAATGTCGGTAGTTTGACCATGTCGGTATTGTGGCCTTGTAGGTATGTTGACCATCGGTCAATGGTTGTCGGTATTTTGACTGTCTGGATTTTGATTGTAGGTAAATTGACCGTATCCCGCACTGACTGCTGTGCCTGTCCATCCCAGCCTGCGCTTACTCCTGTGTGTCCCAGCCTGTGCTGTCTGCAGTCTCCAAGCTTTGGCTTCATAGAGTCTATGTGTGGACGGGGATTGCGGCTTTGGAAGGGGTACTGATGTGGCCACAAGGGGGGATTGTTTCCCCGTTGAGTGGCTGCGGAGGGGTAGTTTGCCTGGGGATACCCCCTAAGTTGTGTGGCCGTGGGGGTTGGTTGCCTGGGGAGGGCTAGCTGCACATCAGTGTGGCTGCAGAGGGCTGGTTTGTCTGGTGTCATTCTCTTAGTTGTGTGGCCATGGGGTTTGGCATTCCTGGGGATGTAATGTGTGTGGGGGGGCTGAAAGTTTTTTTCTTTTCAGTTTTTTTGTTGGGGGGGGGGGGGGGGGCTCCTACATTTTCCTCCTGTCTCCTACATTTAAAATAATTTGTCAAGCCCCGCAACAACATAGCATTTTGTATGCAGTTACAACTGCAGACGTACAGACGTTGCATACCATTTTAATCAGCAGAGTCTGCGTATGCGTCTAATTCACATAGCGGTGCGAATAAGGTGCATTTTTGACAAAAAAAGGCTCCTGGCACTAATGGAGTTGCACAGGACATGTCAGCTCACTAACATCAGGCATCTCCCGCTATGTGGTATATTGAGGCAAGATGTATGAGGACACATCTGTACACACCTCTGCATTGACAGCATATGCATCTGGTATGCTACATGTCAGCATTATAATTCATGTGTAACCACCTGCCATTTACTAGATGCAAAATATACATCACCTGACAGGCCTATTTGTACAATGGGGGAAATTCAGACAGCATCACTGCAGCGGCAGCGATTGCAGTCTGAATTAATATGCAGCCAGTGAGGTGCTATCAGCATCTCACTGGTATGATCGCCTCTGCCTGAGTGACAGGCAGAGACGGTTGAGGGGTAGGAGGGGGCGTGTCAACGGTGTTGGAACGCCGTTGGTGGGGCGCGGTCTGGACAACGGAGGCATGCCCGGACCGTTGGGTGGGCGGGCCACGGCAGCTGCGTGACATCACACGCAGCCGCTGCGACCTGGGACGCGGTAGTTAAACCCCTTCCAGTGCGCAGGAGCTGCGCTGGCAGGGAGCTTCCTTTCAGGTACAAAAGCTTTGCCGCCGTGCATTACTTTTGTACCTGGGCGACCCCCGCATGTCATAGAAACTGATCATAAATGTTCTAAATTTAGCACATCTGCGATCAGGTCTGAACTACCTCCATTGTTCCATAAACATTTCAGTGAGCTTGGCTTATGTGAGAACGCACCAACCTTTCTCCATTACACCTCTGCTGTCCTAGGGTGTGATACTTGTAATGTGCATGTTGGTCTGCATTCACCAATATATTTCTGTGCATGAGCAGTGCAAATTCACGCAAACTAGCGCACAATCAACACTACCCCAACCCCATGATGTTCTGTCAAGCCCTGGAAGTCTGACAATACAGGGATTAATATGCTACAAGAGGAAGAGACAGCTCTCACACAGAGAAGTATTACCTGTACTTCCCTTATTATGAAGATTACATGCTCCCTAAATTGCCTCATTGTTATTTTTTTATCTTTTTTTAAATAAAACATGTTACGTTAACATTAAGGGGGGTACACACGGAGAGATCTGTTCTTAAAATCTAAGCAACCTGACTAGATTGCTTAGATATTAAGCATGGATCTCTTGTGTGTATGTCCCACAGCGATACCAATGTGAGGCCCCGCGCGTCACTATCGCCGGTGCTCATTTCACCCCTTCCCCCCCATCCCCCTCGCTCAGCACACATTGCGCTGTGCTGAGCGGGGGGAGAGATGTGTGCTGAGCGGTCACTGATAGATCGCTCAGCACACATCTCTGGACGTGTGTACTGGCCTTTAGTTGTACAATTTACAGAGACGCTTTTGATTTTACGGGTCAGTCTATGATTGTACAACAGGTGCCGAGTAGGCTGCATGCAACCTTCAAAGGCTGTTCTATGGCCCAGGGGACTTGATTGCTTATAGCTCTGAAAGGATTTGAGTCATAGTTGCCTACCCTCCTGCATTCTGCAGGAGACTCCCTGAGATAGCAGCAACCTCCCTGACTCCCTGAATAGTCCATCCATCTCCCTTATTGCACCTTATCCTCATTATGCAGCTGTTACATTCTTGGGGGAAAAGAGAAATCAGAGATACATACATTCAAATGGGCTCATCAGTACATCAGTACCATTTCCCTGCACTGGTTATAAGGCATAATGATATGGCTACATGCATTTTAAATAAGATTTCTCATAGCCGAACAAATCCTGAAAAATATCAGTGTCTTTTTTTTAACAAGTAGATCTTACTAACTTTGGGGCTCGTTTACATTTGGATGTAAGTCATTTTTATGACACGCCTCTCCGATGTAGCAGTACACGTCTGCTCTGATAGGTGTTACTTTCACAATCTCCCTGAAATGCTTTTTCAAAAGTAGGCAATTGTGGTTTGAGTCCACCTCATAAATAAGCTGGATAACACTGTTTTATACTAAGGGTAGTATCCAATTTTCAGCTGTACTTTAACGCTGCTAATAGAATCACCGGGTGCTATCCTTTTCCCCCGATGCCGGCACTTATCGGGGATTTTACTTTGGGTGCCTCATGAGCCGCTGAAGCCACGATAACACATGGGATCGGGGACTTATTCCTGATCCCATGTGTTTTCATGTGGTTGTGGGTCCAATTTTGGCCGATCAAAACGGCCTCTAGTTGGAAACCGCGATAAAGACCATCGGTTTTGATTGGCCGAAGCGGTATCGGGGCTAATAGGATACCGCCCTAAAGTGAGCCCTCGGTGAGCAACATCGCCTAGTGTATCCCCTCCCACAGTGACATCATGCTGCGGCCAACCAGAGCATGCAGCTTTGGACGATGAGTCCACATTGACTTGGCGGCGGTGGCATACACACTGGGCGATATAGTAAACTATATCGCTCAGGAGGGGAAAAATTGCTAAGTGTGCGCCCACCTTTAGAGTAGTATTTTTTCAGTTGTTTCTCCTAGAGCAGTGATTTTAAACCTTTTTTTACTCGCGGCACACTGAACAATATTTTAAAATTCCCAAGGCACACCATCAGTTCCCCACAGAAAAAAACAAAACACACACATTGGCCCTCACAGTAAAAAAAAAAAAAAAATCCACACATACATTGGCCTACATAAATCATGTTGCTCACACATAAATCAATCACATTTCTCCCCACATAAATCCTATTGCTCCCCACATTAATTATTCACGTTGTTCCCCCCATAAATCCATAAATCCTTATTCTGCCAACATAGATCCTATTGAAATCCTATTGTTCCCCACAGGAGAAATAAAATAACAAATATTAGCCCCTACTGGTCAGCTGTCCTCCTCCCTGTCCCTCAGTGGCGACGGTTGTTCATAGTGGAGTGCTGCGAATACTGAGAAACGGGTGGTCGGGCAGGTGTGGATGTGGGTGGGCAAGGAAAGCTGTGTGTGCAGGCAGGAACTGGAAGATGTGTATGCAGGTGGGTTGGCTGGCTGGATGGTGAGACGTTGCGACAGTGACCTATGATATCACACCTCCGTGTCTTAAAGGCATAGGTCATGGCCAAAGCATGACTGATCCTCTAAGAAGAGCCCGGGCCAACAGTTCACTCTGAAGGTGCAGGAAGCTGTTCTGGCTCCGCGGCACACCTTGCAACTGGTCGCGGCACACTGGTTGAAAAAGCCTGTCCTAGAGGTTAGTGCAGCATAAATAAGATACTGTACTTCAGCATTTTATGGAGCCGTAAAACTAAAATACAAGTTGTCTTTTATAAACAGAGCTACTAATAATGTTTATGAATGTGTCTTCAAAAGGTTAGGAAACTTTGAGATATGGATATAAAGTTCTGAGGGGGGGGGTGTATAAAGGCTTATTATTGAAACAAACGTGGCCATCTGTGTTTGTTCAAAATGATTGATTACAGAGGACAATGACATTTACCCAACTACACCGATTGTAAATCATCTCAATTTCTATCCAGGTAATAAAACTTTTAACTTGGTTATTATTACAGGTTGAGTCTCCCTTATCCAAAATGCTTGGGACCAGAGGTATTTTGGATATCGGATTTTTCCGTATTTTGGAATAATTGCATACCATAATGAGATATCATGGTGATGGGACCTAAATCTAAGCACAGAATGCATTTATGTTTCATATACACCTTATACACACAGCCTGAATGTCATTTTAGCCAATATTTTTTTATAACTTTGTACATTAAACAAAGTGTGTGTACATTCACACAATTCATGTATGTTTCATATACACCTTATACACACAGCCTGAAGGTCATTTAATACAATATTTCTCTAACGTCCTAAGTGGATGCTGGGGACTCCGTCAGGACCATGGGGAATAGCGGCTCCGCAGGAGACAGGGCACAAAAATAAAGCTTTAGGATCAGGTGGTGTGTACTGGCTCCTCCCCCTATGACCCTCCTCCAAGCCTCAGTTAGGTTTTTGTGCCCGTCCGAGCAGGGTGCAATCTAGGTGGCTCTCTTAAAGAGCTGCTTAGAAAAAGTTTTTTAGGTTTTTAATTTTCAGTGAGTCCTGCTGGCAACAGGCTCACTGCATCGAGGGACTTAGGGGAGAGAATTTCAACTCACCTGCGTGCAGGATGGATTGGATTCTTAGGCTACTGGACACCATTAGCTCCAGAGGGAGTCGGAACACAGGTCTCGCCCTGGGGTTCGTCCCGGAGCCGCGCCGCCGACCCCCCTTACAGATGCTGAAGATTGAAGGTCCGGAAACAGGCGGCAGAAGGCTTTTCAGTCTTCATGAAGGTAGCGCACAGCACTGCAGCTGTGCGCCATTGTTGTCACACACTTCACACCAAGCGGTCACGGAGGGTGCAGGGCGCTGCTGGGGGCGCCCTGGGCAGCAATATTTTATTACCTTAAGGCAAAAGAATACATCACATATAGCCATTAAGGCTATATGTATGTATTTAACCCATGCCACTTATCTAAATCCACGGGAGGAAAGCCCGCCGAAATAGGGGGCGGGGCTTATTCTCCTCAGCACACAGCGCCATTTTCCTGCTCAGCTCCGCTGTGAGGAAGGCTCCCAGGACTCTCCCCTGCACTGCACTACAGAAACAGGGTAAAACAGAGAGGGGGGGCATTTTTTGGCGATATACTGGATATATTTAAGCTGCTATAAGGAACAACACTTATATAAGGTTGTTCCCATATATATTATAGCGCTTGGGTGTGTGCTGGCAAACTCTCCCTCTGTCTCCCCAAAGGGCTAGTGGGGTCCTGTCTTCGATAAGAGCATTCCCTGTGTGTCTGCTGTGTGTCGGTACGTGTGTGTCGACATGTATGAGGACGATGTTGGCGTGGAGGCAGAGCAATTGCCGATAATGGTGATGTCACCCCCCAGGGAGTCGACACCGGAATGGATGGCTTTGTTTATGGAATTACGTGATAATGTCAGCACATTACAAAAATCAGTTGACGACATGAGACGGCCGGCAAACCAGTTAGTACCTGCCCAGGCGTCTCAGACACCGTCAGGGGCTGTAAAGCGCCCTTTACCTCAGTCGGTCGACACAGACCCAGACACAGACACTGAATCTAGTGTCGACGGTGATGAAACAAACGTATTTTCAAGTAGGGCCACACGTTATATGATCACGGCAATGAAGGAGGCTTTGCATATCTCTGATGCTGCAAGTACCACAAAAAGGGGTATTATGTGGGGGGTGAAAAAACTACCTGTAGTTTTTCCTGAATCAGAGGAATTAAATGATGTATGTGATGAAGCGTGGTTTAACCCAGATAGAAAAATGCTAATTTCAAAAAAGTTATTAGCATTATACCCTTTCCCGCCAGAGGTTAGGGCGCGCTGGGAAACACCTCCTAGGGTGGATAAGGCGCTCACACGCTTATCAAAACAAGTGGCGTTACCGTCTCCGGATACGGCCGCCCTCAAGGATCCAGCAGATAGGAGACTGGAAACTACCCTAAAAAGTATATACACACATACTGGTGTTATACTGCGACCGGCCATCGCCTCAGCCTGGATGTGCAGTGCTGGGGTCGTCTGGTTGGATTCCCTGACTGAAAATATTGATACCCTGGATAGGGACAGTATTTTATTGACTATAGAGCAATTAAAGGATGCTTTCCTTTATATGCGAGATGCGCAGAGAGATATTTGCACTCTGGCATCGAGAGTAAATGCGATGTCCATATCTGCCAGAAGGAGTTTATGGACGCGACAGTGGTCAGGTGATGCGGATTCCAAACGACATATGGAAGTATTGCCGTATAAAGGGGAGGAATTATTTGGCGTCGGTCTATCGGATCTGGTGGCCACGGCAACTGCCGGAAAATCCACCTTTTTACCTCAGACCCCCTCCCAACAGAAAAAGACACCGTCTTTTCAGCCGCAGTCCTTTCGGTCCTATAAAAACAAGCGGACAAAAGGACAGTCATATCTGCCTAGGGGCAGAGGAAGGGGTAAGAGAGGGCAGCAAGCAGCCCCTGCCCAGGAACAGAAGCCCTCCCAGGGTTCTGCAAAGCCCTCAGCATGACGCTGGGGCCTTACAAGCGGACTCAGGAACGGTGGGGGGTCGACTCAAGAATTTCAGCGCACAGTGGGCTTGCTCACAGGTGGACCCCTGGATTCTGCAGGTAGTATCTCAGGGTTACAGGTTGGAATTCGAGAAGTCTCCCCCTCGCCGGTTCCTAAAGTCTGCTTTGCCAACGTCTCCCTCAGACAGGGCGACGGTATTGGAAGCCATTCACAAGCTGTTTGCTCAGCAGGTGATAGTCAAGGTACCCCTCCTACAACAGGGAAAGGGGTATTACTCCACGCTATTTGTGGTACCGAAGCCGGACGGCTCGGTAAGACCTATTCTAAATCTGAAATCTTTGAACCTGTACATACAAAAATTCAAGTTCAAGATGGAGTCACTCAGAGCAGTGATAGCGAATCTGGAAGAAGGGGACTTTATGGTGTCCCTGGACATAAAGGATGCTTACCTGCATGTCCCAATTTGCCCTTCACATCAAGGGTACCTCAGGTTCGTGGTGCAAAACTGTCATTATCAGTTTCAGACGCTGCCGTTTGGATTGTCCACGGCACCTCGGGTCTTTACCAAGGTAATGGCCGAAATGATGATTCTTCTGCGAAGAAGAGGCGTATTAATTATCCCTTACTTGGACGATCTCCTGATAAGGGCAAGGTCCAGAGAACAGCTGGAGGACGGAGTAGCACTAACCCAAGTAGTGCTGCAACAACACGGGTGGATTCTGAATTTTCCAAAATCTCAGTTGACCC
Source organism: Pseudophryne corroboree (assembly GCF_028390025.1). Classification (NCBI taxonomy): domain Eukaryota; kingdom Metazoa; phylum Chordata; class Amphibia; order Anura; family Myobatrachidae; genus Pseudophryne; species Pseudophryne corroboree. The sequence goes on from NC_086445.1 coordinate 874,523,194, forward strand.
CGACAACACGTCTGCTGTTCCTGGGAATGATTCTGGACACGGTTCAGAAAAAGGTGTTTCTTCCGGAGGAGAAAGCCAGGGAGTTATCCGAACTTGTCAGGAACCTCCTAAAACCAGCGACAGTGTCTGTACATCAATGCACAAGAGTCCTGGGAAAGATGGTGGCTTCTTACGAAGCGATTCCATTCGGCAGATTCCACGCACGAACTTTTCAGTGGGATCTGCTGGACAAATGGTCCGGATCACATCTGCAGATGCATCAGCGGATAACCTTATCGCCACGGACAAGGGTGTCTCTTCTGTGGTGGTTGCAGAGTGCTCATCTGTTAGAGGGCCGCAGATTCGGCATACAGGACTGGGTCCTGGTGACCACGGATGCCAGTCTGAGAGGCTGGGGAGCGGTCACACAAGGAAGAAACTTCCAGGGAGTATGGTCAAGCCTGGAGATGTCTCTTCACATAAATATACTGGAGCTAAGAGCGATTTACAATGCTCTAAGTCTGGCAAAACCCCTGCTTCAGGGTCAGCCGGTGTTGATCCAGTCGGACAACATCACGGCAGTCGCCCACGTAAACAGACAGGGCGGCACAAGAAGCAGGACAGCAATGGCAGAAGCTGCAAGGATTCTTCGCTGGGCGGAAGATCATGTGATAGCACTGTCAGCAGTATTCATTCCGGGAGTGGACAACTGGGAAGCAGACTTCCTCAGCAGACACGATCTACACCCGGGAGAGTGGGGACTTCATCCAGAAGTCTTCCACATGATTGTGAACCGTTGGGAAAAACCAATGGTGGATATGATGGCGTCCCGCCTCAACAAAAAACTCGACAGGTATTGCGCCAGGTCAAGAGATCCTCAGGCAATAGCTGTGGACGCTCTGGTAACACCGTGGGTGTTCCAGTCAGTGTATGTGTTCCCTCCTCTGCCTCTCATACCAAAAGTACTGAGAATTATACGGCAGAAGGGAGTAAGAACGATACTAGTGGCTCCGGATTGGCCAAGAAGAACTTGGTACCCGGAACTTCAAGAGATGCTCACGGAGGATCCGTGGCCTCTACCTCTAAGACGGGACCTGCTTCAGCAGGGACCGTGTCTATTCCAAGACTTACCGCGGCTGCGTTTGACGGCATGGCGGTTGAACGCCGAATTCTAAAGGAAAAAGGCATTCCGGAAGAGGTCATTCCTACACTGGTAAAAGCCAGGAAGGAGGTGACTGCACAACATTATCACCGCATTTGGAGAAAATATGTTGCGTGGTGTGAGGCCAGGAAGGCCCCCACGGAGGAATTTCAACTGGGTCGATTCCTACATTTCCTGCAAACAGGATTGTCTATGGGCCTCAAATTGGGGTCCATTAAGGTTCAAATTTCGGCCCTGTCAATTTTCTTCCAGAAAGAATTGGCTTCAGTTCCTGAAGTCCAGACCTTTGTAAAAGGAGTACTACATATACAGCCCCCGGTTGTGCCCCCAGTGGCACCGTGGGATCTTAATGTAGTCTTGGATTTTCTCAAATCCCATTGGTTTGAGCCGCTCAAATCGGTGGAGCTGAAGTATCTCACATGGAAAGTAACCATGCTACTGGCCCTGGCTTCAGCCAGAAGAGTATCAGAATTGGCGGCTTTATCATATAAGAGCCCATATCTGATTTTCCATACGGACAGGGCAGAACTGCGGACGCGTCCTCATTTTCTGCCTAAGGTGGTGTCAGCGTTTCACCTGAACCAGCCTATTGTGGTGCCTGCGGCTACTAACGAGTTGGAGGATTCCAAGTTGTTGGACGTGGTCCGGGCATTGAAAATATATATTTCAAGAACGGCGGGAGTCAGAAAGTCTGACTCACTGCTTATATTGTATGCACCCAACAAGATGGGTGCTCCTGCTTCTAAGCAGACGATTGCTCGTTGGATTTGTAGCACAATTAAACTTGCACATTCTGTGGCAGGCTTGCCACAACCTAAATCTGTCAAGGCCCATTCCACAAGGAAAGTGGGCTCATCCTGGGCGGCTGCCCGGGGAGTCTCGGCATTACAACTCTGCCGAGCTGCTACTTGGTCAGGGGCAAATACGTTTGCAAAATTCTACAAATTTGATACCCTGGCTGAGGAGGACCTTGAGTTCTCTCATTCGGTGCTGCAGAGTCATCCGCACTCTCCCGCCCGTTTGGGAGCTTTGGTATAATCCCCATGGTCCTGACGGAGTCCCCAGCATCCACTTAGGACGTTAGAGAAAATAAGAATTTACTTACCGATAATTCTATTTCTCGTAGTCCGTAGTGGATGCTGGGCGCCCATCCCAAGTGCGGATTGTCTGCAATACTTGTACATAGTTATTGTTACAAAAAAATCGGGTTGTTATTTGTTGTGAGCCGTCTGTTCAGAGGCTCCTACGTTTGTCATACTGTTAACTGGGTTCAGATCACAAGTTATACGGTGTGATTGGTGTGGCTGGTATGAGTCTTACCCGGGGTTCAATATCCTTCCTTATTGTGTACGCTCGTCCGGGCACAGTATCCTAACTGAGGCTTGGAGGAGGGTCATAGGGGGAGGAGCCAGTACACACCACCTGATCCTAAAGCTTTATTTTTGTGCCCTGTCTCCTGCGGAGCCGCTATTCCCCATGGTCCTGACGGAGTCCCCAGCATCCACTACGGACTACGAGAAATAGAATTATCGGTAAGTAAATTCTTATTTTTTTAATAACTTTGTGTATTAAACAAAGTTTGAGTACATTGAGTCATCAAAAACAAAGGTTTCACTATCTCACTCTCACTCAAAAAAGTCCGTATTTCGGAATATTCCGTATTTCGGAATATTTGGATATGGGATACTCAACCTGTATTTGCAACACTTTTCTATAATGCACCTTCTATTTTAGGCATCATTTACATTAAAATTCCATTCTAGTGTCTACCAATACTGTTATAGCCAGTAAGCTGATACCAGCTTTTTTAATAAAGAAATGTATTTATTTTTTGTGGTTTGCTGCACTTAATCTATATATTTACATGCAAGGCAATGTAAAGTCTGCAAGTACTGTAAATGGCATTTGAATAGATAAACCTGAGCTTGATCTATGATATAGCTTTTAGAATCTGTCTGTGGGAAACCACACACTCGTAGCCAGACACTAATAGGACTCTGAATAGACAAACTATATTAACGCTTGTCCACTATAACAGTGGTTATTTGTTTGAGTCTTACTGCATACAGGTATTCTTGGGTAAAGCATACCATGCAAATACTCAGATATATTTGCATTAATTGTACATTACACATTGATTTGGTGATTTAGAGGTGGATGAAGTTGCAGAAGCTACCCTGTATTTTTGGCATTACCGTGGCCCACCTACTCAGGCGCCCACCGCCTGCTGTGCATTTCCGCTGAGGTGTGTAGATAGACGCATTATCAGCGCACCATTGGCTGGACCGTCTGACATTGCACCCGCCTACAGCAGGCACAGAATGTCCAACTGACCATGTCCATCTATTAGACGCAGTAGCTGACACTCCCACGGATGGAAGTCACTCCCCCAGTTACCACCCAGAAACAGATCTCCATGCAATTTCCATCTGCACAGAGGGAAACTATCGGACACTTGCACTCAGTGGCATCCACCTCTGACTCCCTGCATAGACTTATACTCTCACATGTCACATCACTATGTTACTGGATCATGCATTCTCTGTAAACTCTTCTAGAGACTGTTTTTAATGAAAATCCCAGGAGATCAGCAGTTTCGAACCACCCTGCACAACAATAATATCCACAATCAAAGTCATGCAAATCAAATACCCCATGTTGGTGTTTGGTCTGAACAGCAAGTACTGCTTTTCCTGTACAGACACCATTGCTGGGGAGTTTTGTGGTCTCTTATCATGGTGCATCACAGTGCATGTAAGCATGAGTCATCATGAGACAAATGGTTTCCCTAATTTTAGACGGTTGTAGTATGAGTAGCCGGCGGCTGGGATTCCGGGGGTCGGCATATCGGCGCCGGGATCCCGATCGCCGGCATACCGACAGCTGGGCGAGCGCTAATGAGCCCCTTGCGGGCTTGCTGCGCTTGCCACGCTGCAGGCACGGTGGTGCGCTATTTATTCTCCCTCCGGAGGGGTCGTGGAAAAGAGGTAGAATATGTGTCGGCATGCCGGTGGTCGGGATCCCGGCATCGGTATGCTGGTCGCCGGGATCCCGGCCGGCGGCATACCGAAGACCACCCTTTTAGACATTGTGCATGGTTAGTTTGCAGCAAGGAGAACTTGGATGGTAACTCTGTGCTAGCATTCTTCTGTATAGACTGTAGAGCAATCTCTCACCACCTGTTGCATACTAGATAAGCTGCTCCGATCTCACTGTACTTCATTAAGCCATATATCTGTAACTGATCTTGATTTCAACTCTATACACATAAGCACACAAATCCAGCACTGTATCTCTTCAAATATTACAAATTCATTTTAATTTTGCTGCCAAAAGCAATCACTATTCTTAGATATTAACAAAAGATATATTGAAATCATTTGTCGCCTGCAGGAAATGTTATTTTATTTCTTCCTAAAAGGCATAAAACACAATGAAGAATATTAATAAATGCATCTATCTGTTGGCATGGATACAAAGGACATTTGCAAATAAATGTAAGCTCTTTAGGCTTTTCTATATTTCAAAACGTAGAGATTCATTCATTCTGCCCTATTATTACAAACCGATACCTCGTAGATGCTCTAACAGCAATTACATGTACGATATTGCCACAATGGGATTAAAAAACATTATAACCGTGGGAGCAAATTATTAGAGCAGCTGTATAAAGGTCACAGGATAGTCTATGGTAAAATCTTAGCAAGTCACACTACAAATTATGTGATTAAAGGGTATGGCATGCGAGAAGTACACATCAGTGCATAGTAAACCTACTTGTTGTATAGTTCTTTATTCAGTATCTGTACAGTATATAAAGCATCATATCCATCGTTTTCCAATACCCAATATACCCTGAAGTGGAAAAAGTCATAGGATAGCAGTATATAAAGGTGGTGCCATGGTACTGTGATGTTATGGAAATGGCCAGACCTGCATCCGCTGTAATCTGATGTCTAGTGAGTCTGTTTGAACACTGGCTAGGCTGTTCATGACAAGGTGACGTGGATTATGGGAGTTCAAATGGGGCATTATAATGGGTTCCTGATGGATGGGACATTCCATTTAACATTTCTCAGTCATGTGTGTATCTCATGGAAGGCGTTATCATTCACCGTGCACAGGGCAGTGGCCTACCACAGGTGCTTAATGATCGTGACCAGCGATGTCTGTCCAGAATTGTCCATGGTAACAGACAAGCTACATTAGCTTAAATCACATCCACATTCAATGCAGGAGGTACCAGATGCATATCCAGTAGGTCACTGTAGCGTTCTTTGCCTTCTGTGGGATATGGAAGCAGAAGACCCACCAGAGTGCCTCTGTTAACACAATGACACTGGACATAGCGCCTCACCTGGGCTTGTGACTTCGCTAATTGTACCCTGGAGGACTGGGGACATGTGGTGTGCTCCGAGGAGTCATGGTTACAGTTGTTTCAGGCTGATATTAGGGCTCAGGGGTGGCGCAGACCCTATATGTCCATGGACCCCAGTTGTCAACAAGGCACTGTGCATACTGGTGCTAGTTTCATAATGGTGTGGGGTGTGTACACGTAGCATAGGTTGGCCCTCTGGTCCACCTAAACGTGATTAAAATATTTCTGCTATGTTGCATTGCTTGGTGATAGTGGCAAGCGTTCATGGACTTCATGTTCCCCTTACAACAATGTACAATTCCAGTAGGTTAATTCACCATGTCATCGGTCTCAATTGTCCAGAATTGATTCAAGGAGCATTCTGAAGAGTTCTGATGAATTATGTGGCCACCACGTTCGCCGACATGAACCCAATCAAGCATTTATGAGATGTGGTGGAGAGATCCATTCACTCCCAAGATCTTGCACCTACAAATATCATGGGCTGTGGGAAGCTATCCAGACGGCTTAGGTCAACATCTCTCTGTTCACTTGTGGGATCGATGGTCAAGTCAACTTTCTGCATTTTGCTGGGATAGAGAGGGTCCCACACAATACTAGGTACCTATCTGATGACTTTTGGCACTATGGTGTATTATACAGCCCAATTTCTAGTATTCTACTGTAATTTGCCCCAGGTGTCCCTTATATATTCATCAATTAACTATCAATTAACCCTTAACACAAGCATTTTCCACATCCCCAATTGTTTATAACACAATGTACTTCAAATTGTCTCTGACATTGTAATTTCTTCATTTGCCCAGCACATTAAATAGTCCCAATCGTCCACAGTTGTTCATCCTGCAGTAGCTCTGGGTTTAGACCAGCACCCTGGAAACAACTGTTGGGAGAAATAACAAATCCTGTTAACCTGTAACACTGTAGGTTGCTTTCGTGTCATCTGAATGCACCCAGCAGTGACTTGAGGTTGCTGTATGATGAGTTTGGATCACAAAACAACTATGTAAAATAGGCCCAAGTACAGTATGTTAAAATTCCAAACTGAATAATCATGGCAGGTCTGCTACAGATTCTAGATCCTTTAAATGTAGTAATTGTTGTTGTACAAGTATTGGAATCGTATTCCTTTCCTTAGGGTATTCCCACTCAGAGATGCACAAACAGTTGGAATTGAAATTGTGCTCTAAGGTTGCTCTGCCACAGTAAATGTTCCTCATCTATCTATGTACAGTATATAGCATTTGGGTGGAAAACCACAGGTTAGATATCACATCCCTAGACAGCTTTAAATAACTAGGCGATTCATCGCGCCCTACGGGCGCTCTTCACACCGTCGTTTGTGGCTACGCCCCGTTAACCCCTGCACTCCTTTGAACATACGCAGGCCGGTAGAGAACAGATGCAGAAATGCAGGGCAATATAGAGGGCATACAGAAAAGAGAGAGGCGTAGGGGGGAAGGGGGGGGGGGGTAATGTACAGAAACGCTGTGTGATGGGTAAAGGATAGGGAGAGGCAGGGTGGTAGGGAGAGGATAAAGAGAGGCAAGGTGTTACAAAGCAAAATACCGGTGGGTGCTGTGGGTACCACGGGTGGGGAAGGGGTGTTGCGGTTGGGGAAGGGAGTGCTGCGGGTGGTGGAGGTGAGGGTGTGGGTGCTATGGGTGGGGGAAGGGGCAGGAGTGCCGGGGGTGGGGGAGGGACGTGTGCCGCGGGAGGGGGGCGGATGTGAAGGATGCTGTGGGTGTTTAGGTGAGGGAGGGGCGTGTGGCACGGGTGGGGGGCGTATGTGGTGGATGCCGCGGGGAGGGTGGTGGGTTGCAGGGGGGAGAGGTGGGTATGGGGGTGGTGCGGGGTTTTTGGGGTTGGGCCGGTGTCTTTTGCTGGTTGTGGGTGTTACGGGAGGCGGCGGGAGTGCCGTGGGTGGGGGAGGGGTGTGTGCCGCGGGTGGGGGGCGAATGAGGTGGGTGGTGTGGGTGGGGGAGGGGCGGGGGGTGCGGATGTGGTGGATGCTGTGGGTGGGGTAGAGGGTGCAGGGGGGGGGTAGGTAGGGGGAGGTGGGGGGGTGCTGCGGGTGGGGGAGGGGTGGGTGGGGTGGAGGGTGTAGCGGGGGGAGAGGTTGGTATAGGGGTGGGGGTGGTGCGGGTGGGGGAGGGGCATGGGGTTTTGCGGGGTGTGGGTGTTACGGGTGGTGGAGGGGACGGGAGTGCAGCGGGTGGGGGAGGGGTGTGTGCTGCGGGTGGGGGAGGGGTGCTGCGGGTGGGGGAGGGGGCGGGAATGCAGCGGGTGGGGGAGGGGGTGGGAGTGCCGCGGGTGGGGGAGGGGTGTGTGTGGGGGGTGGGGGAGGGGGCGGGAATGGCGCGGGTGGGGGAGGGGTGCCGCGGGTTGGGGATGGGTGCGTGCCGTGGGTGGGGGAGGGGTGCGTGTCGCGGGTGGGGGAGGGGTGCGTGCCGCGGGTGGGGGAGGGGTGCCGCGGATGGGGGAGGGGTGCGTGTCACGGGTGGGGGAGGGGTGCGTTCTGCGGGTGGGGGAGGGGTGTATGCCGCGGGTGGGGGAGGGGTGTGTGCCGCGGGTGGGGAGGGGTGCCGCGGGTGGGGGAGGGGTGCGTGTCGCGGGTGGGGGAGGGGTGCGTGCCGCGGGTGGGGGAGGGGGCGGGAGTGCCGCGGGATGGGTGGATGCCGCGGGTGGGAAGGTGCGGGATGCCGCGGGCCGTGTGCCGTGGTTGGGTGGGGTGCGTGACGCGGGTGGGGGAGGGGTGCGTGTTGCGGGTTGGGGATGGGTGCATGCCGCGGGTGGGGGAGGGGTGCGTGTCGCGGGTGGGGGAGGGGTGCGTGTCGCGGGTGGGGGAGGGGTGCGTGCCGCGGGTGGGGAAGGGGTGCGTGCCGCGGGTGGGGGAGGGGTGCGTGCCGCGGGTGGGGGAGGGGTGCGTGTCGTGGGGGAGGGGTGCGTGTCGCGGGTGGGGGAGGGGTGCGTGCCGCGGGTGGGGGAGGGGGCGGGAGTGCCTCGGGTTGGGTGGATGCCGCGGGTGGGAGGGTGCGGGATGCCGCGGGCCGTGTGCCGTGGTTGGGTGGGGTGGATTCCTGTCTCCCAAATCCCCAGCAGTGTCCCGGATCAGAGCACCCACCTTTCGGGCCAGGCGCATCACGCACAGCACGCAGCTCAGCACAGATTGCCGGAACTCCTCATATGTCAGCCAGTCCCAGAGCCGCTAAAGCAGGATGGAGAGGCGGGACCCGGCCCAGCGAGCCCCCTTCCTGAGTTGCCGAGCGCCGGACGCGGCCGCTCTACTGCCCAGAGGCCGGAGCAGCACGGAACGGAGCAGGAGGAGCGGGGCGGGCATAGTGCGGGGGCGGCTGGGGGAGACGGCCAGCGGTCCCAGAGGGAGGGGACTGTCCAGCCGCCGAGATCTGTGCCTGTGACTCCGCCCAGCGTTACGGGCACAGAGTCACAGACTAAGGCAAATATATAGGAGATAAGTATTTCATGAACTGTACTCTGAATGGGTATGGGGAAGGTCTCCTATTTCACACCAAAGACCTCTTGGCCATAACACTGATCTCTAGACCAGTGGTTCTCAAACTCGGTCCTCAGTTCACGTTTTCCATGTCACCCAGCAGCTGCACTGTGCATCACCAACTGTCACATTTAAAAAATCTACAGGTCACCTGCAAAACATGAACCATGTGGGGTCCTGAGGACAGAGTTTGAGAACCACTGCTCTAGACCACAGATTTTATTGAAGGACAGGTGTCTGTAAGCAAACATTCTCTCCATCTCTCTTGCACTGTGTTTTTTCATGTAATTCATCTTCCCCCAAGGGTCTGTACAAACATGTTATCTAATTGATTTATTTCATTTATTGCACATGGTAATATTTATTGCATAGATTAAAAATTCAATCCTTGGCAAAAAAAAACTATTGTAGCATAACATTCTAAAATATTTGATAGTTAATCATCAATATGTATTTGTTTTTGGGTTTCCCTGATGAATAAGGAAATAAATATTGCATAGAGATTCCAAAGTTAATGACTATAAGATATATTGGGAGTGGCTCATTATAGGATATAGCAACTCCAGTGTCCTCTCCTAGCAACAGCCATTACCACATACTTGACTACTGTCACAGAATGTTCAAGAGACTCGCCATTTTGGGAAGTTCTCCCAGACCCTAGAGAGAGTAGGAAGAGTGGTATAGGAAGAGGGATGGGGGGTGGGGCTTGGACTGCACACCCTCATTTTAAACATAAGAAGAGGTGCTACCATTGCTGAGACTTGTAGTACCATGCAGGAAAAAGAAAATACAGGTTCACACTACGCTCTAAAAATGCTAATAGTCGACAGAGCGGCCTCCAGGAGCTCCAAGACCCGCGGCCCTCTCCCCTTATACTCCCGTTGGGCTGAACCCCCTTTGCTTGACGGCGGCTGACGGCTGGGGAGGATCTGTTGGTTGGAGGATGGCCATCTTGTGGCTTGCGGCGTATTTAAAATGAGGAGTGGGGGAATAGACGTGCTTTGATCAGCTCCTGCAGCCATAGCCCTTTAAAGTAAGCTTTGCTCCCCTCCCGCTTATACCGAGACGTTCCCGATGGTCCTCTGTGACCCCCTCTGAATTGCTGCTGTCGCTGGGGGGGACCCGCGGAATCGGGGAGTGCTTTTCAGCGCTCCCGTGGATTGCGGCCTTCCCCCAGCGTGAAGCCGGGGCCTCAAGTTTGGAGACGGCCCGACACGGACATCCAGAAGAGGGACCTGCTGCCAACTGCTCCTCACAGGCACCGCCGATACCCCGCCGAGCCGCCCCGTCCGAGTCCTCTGCACCCTCGTCCTGAGGCTGGGTGCTGGCTCTGGACGTGAGGGAGAAGTCGCGCGGAGACCGGAGCCTGTACAGTGATCCTCTTACCTCCCGCCTTCTGGAGCCGCCGACCGCATCCACACCGCGACACCTCCTGCCTCTCCCCGGGGGCTGGAGACCCGCGACGGTGAGTCTCCCCGCCGGCACCCGCCCACGTCCTGCTTCTTCCCGCTGCGGACGCCGGAGCTCTGCAGACAGGCGCCGCTGATGAGCCAGCAAGCTCCGGAGCGCGGGCACTGATCCTAGGGGCACCTACTCACACAGGTGGGGCAAAAAAGAGGGCTCCCCTGGCTGCGGGGCTCTGCAAATGTGGTTCTGAGACCTGGGGGTTCACTGAGGACCAGAGCGCTCTCAGCAAGACACCTTGTCCTGTAATACCCCCCCCCCCCCTGTCAATCAGCTTGGTGGCTTGGTGGGTCCTGAAGCCCTTCGTGACGGCCCCCCGCTGTGGGCGCTAATTCTACACCTGGCTCTTGCTCCTAAAATTCGGTGGAGATCAGGGTACCTACCTCCCCTCCCCACCGCTTAGGGGAGCTCCTGTGATTATGAGAAATTCTCCCCGCTTTGTGAAGGCTACCGTCGCCTTGGATTCCTGAGCTACGGGCCCCACACTGCTTCCCCACAAGTGCCCCTCAATACCTGGGTGCTTCCACGAGATACTACATATTGCTTGGTGCGTCACTCTGACCCTCCCTCCCCGATAGCAGTGTACTATTTTACTGGACTCTTCTTCATTTACATACCCCCGGGCGTCAGCCTTCGGGTCACAGACGAGATGTGAGTGCGGCTGCTCTCCACCGGCTATGCTGTCTAATTAATAGGGGAATGTATCCCTCGTCATCCTACTAAGAATATGGGGGTATATTTACTAAGCTCCCGATTTTGACCGAGATGCCGTTTTTTCTTCAAAGTGTCATCTCGGTTAATCTCGGTCATTTACTAAACACTAATCACGGCAGTGATGAGGGCATTCGTAATTTTTTGCAAGTTCAGGTAAAAAATTACGAATGAATACACCATCGGTCAAAACGCGGCTGTTTAAGTATGAATCTCGGTCATTTACTAAGAAGTGCAAAGCAAAAAAAGAACAAACACTGCCGTGAAAAATTACAACTCGTAAAAAAGTGCTAAAAAAAAACAGAACTTTTTTTTTTATTCGTGTTTGGATAGGCATGCACGGATCCATGAGATCCGTGCATGTATATCAGTGGGAAGGGGTGGGAAAGTGCTTATTTTTTAAAAAAAAATTGCGTGGGGTCCCCCCTCCTAAGCATAACCAGCCTCGGGCTCTTTGAGCCGATCCTGGTTGCAGAAATACGGTGAAAAAAATGACAGGGGTTCCCCCATATTTAAGCAACCAGCATCGGGCTCTGCGCCTGGTCCTGGTCCCAAAAATACGGGGGACAAAAAGAGTAGGGATCCCCCGTATTTTTAAAACCAGCACCGGGCTCCACTAGCTGGACAGATAATGCCACAGCCGGGGGTCACTTTTATACAGCGCCCTGCGGCCGTGGCATCAAAAATCCAACTAGTCACCCCTGGCCGGGGTACCCTGGGGGAGTGGGAACCCCTTCAATCAAGGGGTCCCCCCCCCCAGCCACCCAAGGGCCAGGGGTGAAGCCCGAGGCTGTCCCCCCCCATCCAATGGGCTGCGGATGGGAGGGCTGATAGCCTTTGTTGTAAAATAAAAGATATTGTTTTTAGTAGCAGTACTACAAGTCCCAGCAAGCCTCCCCCGCATGCTGGTACTTGGAGAACCACAAGTACCAGCATGCGGCGGAAAAACGGGCCCGCTGGTACCTGTAGTACTACCACTAAAAAAATACCCAAAAAAACACAAGACACACACACCGTGAAAGTATAATTTTATTACATACATACACACATACATACATACATACTTACCTTATGTTCCCACGCAGGTCGGTCCTCTTCTCCAGTAGAATCCAAGGGGTACCTGTTGAATAAATTCTACTCACGAGATCCAGGGGTCCAGGCTCCTCGGCAAATCCAGGGATAATCCACGTACTTGAATAAAACAAAAAAACGGTTGCCCGACCACGAACTGAAAGGTGACCCATGTTTGCACATGGGTCACCTTCCCACGAATGCCAGAAACCCACTTTGCCTTCTGGCTAAGTGGGTTTCTTCAGCCAATCAGGGAGTGCCACGTTGTAGCACTCTCCTGATCAGCTGTGTGCTCCTGTCCTCACTGACAGGCAGCACACGGCAGTGTTACAATGTAGCGCCTATGCGCTACATTGTAACCAATGATGGGAACTTTCTGCCCTGCGGTTGACCTAAAGTGACGTCACCGCTGAGCAGAAAGTTCCCATCATTGGTTACAATGTAGCGCATAGGCGCTACATTGTAACACTGCCGCGTGCTGCCTGTCAGTGAGGACAGCAGCACACAGCCGATCAGGAGAGTGCTACAACGTGGCACTCCCTGATTGGCTGAAGAAACCCACTTAGCCAGAAGGCAAAGTGGGTTTCTGGCATTCGTGGGAAGGTGACCCATGTGCAAACATGGGTCACCTTTCAGTTCGTGGTCGGGCAACCGTTTTTTTTGTTTTATTCAAGTACGTGGATTATCCCTGGATTTGCCGAGGAGCCTGGACCCCTGGATCTCGTGAGTAGAATTTATTCAACAGGTAGCCCTTGGATTCTACTGGAGAAGAGGACCGACCTGCGTGAGAACATAAGGTAAGTATGTATGTATGTGTGTATGTATGTAATAAAATTATACTTTCACGGTGTGTGTGTCTTGTGTTTTTTTGGGTATTTTTTTAGTGGTAGTACTACAGGTACCAGCGGGCCCGTTTTTCCGCCGCATGCTGGTACTTGTGGTTCTCCAAGTACCAGCATGCGGGGGAGGCTTGCTGGGACTTGTAGTACTGCTACTAAAAACAATATCTTTTATTTTACAACAAAGGCTATCAGCCCTCCCATCCGCAGCCCATTGGATGGGGGGGGACAGCCTCGGGCTTCACCCCTGGCCCTTGGGTGGCTGGGGGGGGGGACCCCTTGATTGAAGGGGTTCCCACTCCCCCAGGGTACCCCGGCCAGGGGTGACTAGTTGGATTTTTGATGCCACGGCCGCAGGGCACTATATAAAAGTGACCCCCGGCTGTGGCATTATCTGTCCAGCTAGTGGAGCCCGGTGCTGGTTTTAAAAATACGGGGGACCCCTACTCTTTTTGTCCCCCGTATTTTTGGGACCAGGACCAGGCGCAGAGCCCGATGCTGGTTGCTTAAATATGGGGGAACCCCTGTCATTTTTTTCCCCATATTTCTGCAACCAGGATCGGCTCAAAGAGCCCGAGGCTGGTTATGCTTAGGAGGGGGGACCCCACGCATTTTTTTTGGGGATTTTACATTGTTTAATTAAAAATAAAAAAATAAAAGAACCCCAGCACGGATCACACAGATCCGGCCGAGATTGATTGTAAAAAAAAAAAGGCAGTGGGGTATATTTACTAAGCTCCCGATTTTGACCGAGATGCCGTTTTTTCATCAAAGTGTCATCTCGGTCAATCTCGGTCATTTACTAAACACTAATCACGGCAGTGATGAGGGCATTCGTAATTTTTTGCTAGTTCAGGTAAAAAATTACGAATGAATACACCATCGGTCAAATTACGCCTGTTTAGATACGAATCTCGGTCATTTACTAAGCAAAAAAACACAAAACACTGCCGTGAAAAATTACAATTCGCAAAAAAGTCCTAAAAAAAAACAGACCTGCTTTTTTTATTCGTGATTTGAGATGCATGCAGGGATCCATGAGATCCGTGCATGTATATCAATGGGAAGGGGTGGGAAAGTGTTTTTTGTTGTTAAAAAAAATTGCGTGGGGTCCCCCCTCCTAAGCATAACCAGCCTCGGGCTCTTTGAGCCGATCCTGGTTGCAGAAATATGTGGAAAAAAATGACAGGGGTTCCCCCATATTTAAGCAACCAGCATCGGGCTCTGCGCCTGGTCCTGGTCCCAAAAATACGGGGGACAAAAAGAGTAGGGGTCCCCCGTATTTTTAAAACCAGCACCGGGCTCCACTAGCTGGACAGATAATGCCACAGCCGGGGGTCACTTTTATACTGCGCCCTGCGGCCGTGGCATCAAAAATCCAACTAGTCACCCCTGGCCGGGGTACCCTGGGGGAGTGAGGACCCCTTCAATCAAGGGGTCCCCCCCCCCCAGCCACCCAAGGGCCAGGGGTGAAGCCCGAGGCTGTCCCCCCCCATCCAATGGGCTGCGGATGGGAGGGCTGATAGCCTTTGTTGTAAAATAAAATATATTGTTTTTAGTAGCAGTACTACAAGTCCCAGCAAGCCTCCCCCGCATGCTGGTACTTGGAGAACCACAAGTACCAGCATGCGGCGGAAAAACTGGCCCGCTGGTACCTGTAGTACTATTACTAAAAAAATACCCAAAAAAACACAAGACACACACACCGTGAAAGTATAATTTTATTAAATACATACACACATACATACATACTTACCTTAAGTTCCCACGCAGGTCGGTCCTCTTGTCCAGTAGAATCCAAGGGGTACCTGTTGAAAAAATTATACTCACGAGATCCAGTGGTCCAGGCTCCTCGGCAAATCCAGGGTTAATCCACGTACTTGAATAAAATAAAAAAACGCTGTCACGACCACGAACTGAAAGGTGACCCATGTTTGCACATGGGTCACCTTGCCCCGAATGCCAGAAACCCACTTTGCCTTCTGGCTAAGTGGGTTTCTTCAGCCAATCAGGGAGTGCCACGTTGTAGCACTCTCCTGATCAGCTGTGTGCTCCTGTCTTCACTGACAGGCAGCACGCGGCAGTGTTACAATGTAGCGCCTATGCGCTACATTGTAACCAATGATGGGAACTTTCTGCTCAGCGGTGACGTCACTTTAGGTCAACCGCAGGGCAGAAAGTTCCCATCATTGGTTACAATGTAGCGCATAGGCGCTACATTGTAACACTGCCGTGTGCTGCCTGTCAGTGAAGACAGGAGCACACAGCTGATCAGGAGAGTGTTTCAACGTGGCACTCCCTGATTGGCTGAAGAAACCCACTTAGCCAGAAGGCAAAGTGGGTTTCTGGCATTCGGGGCAAGGTGACCCATGTGCAAACATGGGTCACCTTTCAGTTCGTGGTCGTGACAGCGTTTTTTTATTTTATTCAAGTACGTGGATTAACCCTGGATTTGCCGAGGAGCCTGGACCACTGGATCTCGTGAGTATAATTTTTTCAACAGGTACCCCTTGGATTCTACTGGACAAGAGGACCGACCTGCGTGGGAACTTAAGGTAAGTATGTATGTATGTGTGTATGTATTTAATAAAATTATACTTTCACGGTGTGTGTGTCTTGTGTTTTTTTGGGTATTTTTTTAGTAATAGTACTACAGGTACCAGCGGGCCAGTTTTTCCGCCGCATGCTGGTACTTGTGGTTCTCCAAGTACCAGCATGCGGGGGAGGCTTGCTGGGACTTGTAGTACTGCTACTAAAAACAATATCTTTTATTTTACAACAAAGGCTATCAGCCCTCCCATCCGCAGCCCATTGGATGGGGGGGGACAGCCTCGGGCTTCACCCCTGGCCCTTGGGTGGCTGGGGGGGGGGGACCCCTTGATTGAGGGGGTCCCCACTCCCCCAGGGTACCCCGGCCAGGGGTGACTAGTTGGATTTTTGATGCCACGGCCGCAGGGCACTATATAAAAGTGACCCCCGGCTGTGGCATTATCTGTCCAGCTAGTGGAGCCCGGTGCTGGTTTTAAAAATACGGGGGACCCCTACTCTTTTTGTCCCCCGTATTTTTGGGACCAGGACCAGGCGCAGAGCCCGATGCTGGTTGCTTAAATATGGGGGAACCCCTGTCATTTTTTTCCCCATATTTCTGCAACCAGGATCGGCTCAAAGAGCCCGAGGCTGGTTATGCTTAGGAGGGGGGACCCCACGCATTTTTTTTTTAAAAATTACATTGTTTACTTTAAAAAAAAAAAAAAAAAAAACCCCAGCACGGATCACACAAATCCGGCCGAGATTGATTGTAAAAAAAAACGGCAGTGTTTTGCTAATCACTGCCGTTAAATTAGGTAAAAAAACACGAATGACATCGACATCGGAAGCAAAGAAAAACACGAATACGACAGCTTAGTAAATTAGTCGTAATCCATTCAAAAAGTTGCAGTTTTACACTGTCGATGTCATTCGTGATTGAACTTTGACCTTTTTTCGGAAATTACGAATCTTAGTAAATAAACCCCAGTGTTTTGCTAATCACTGCCGTAAAATTAGGTAAAAAAAAACGAATGACATCGACATCGGAAGAAAAGAAAAACACGAATACGACAGCTTAGTAAATCCATCGTAATAAATTCAAAAAGTTGCAGTTTTACACTGTCGATGTCATTCGTGATTGAACTTTGACCTATTTTCGGGAATTACGAATGTTAGTAAATGTACCCCATGGTGTCCTTTTGAAATGGTCCTTTCATTTACCCCTTTCTGATGGCCAGAGGCAAGAAAAATCAACAGGGAAAATCCGCCCGATCCACACGTAGCACTTCCTCTCAATCGAATCTCCGATCCTACCTGTCCATAGCGTCCGCTGTGGATCCCCCTCCCACGGCGCCTGACACAGGTATTACCCCACCCATAATGGCTTCCTCTCCCCCACCTGAGGATATACGGGCTCATATGTCCCAGCTGCAGGGTGAAATTGGGGAAATCCTGACCCATGTCCGCTCCCTCCCTTCTAAACAAGACATGCAAGCTCTGGAATGCCGACTGCAGGACTCTATTCAAACCCAGATCTCGTCGGTACAATCTGACATAAAACACTTGGGATCCAGAATTGTCTCCCTAGAAGAGGAAAGAGACACAGTGGAAGACCAATTACTCCAGCTTCGTGACACGGTTGCTCAGCAGGGGTCGGACATGGAACTGATGCAGAATAAATTAGACAACTTGGACAACAGAGGCCGTCGGAATAATATTAGAGTCCGGGGCCTCCCTGAAGAGGTTCCCTCAGCCGGCCTTGTTGACGCTCTAACTAAAATATTCGGTGAAATTTTGGACCTGGACCCCTCTGACTCGATTGAATTTGACCGAGCTCATAGAGCCCTCAGACCTAAAGGACCAGCTTCCGAACGCCCGAGAGACGTCATCTGCAGACTCCATTATTTCTCACAGAAAGAGGAGATTCTCCGCAGGGTGCGAGCCCTGGAGGGTGTTGATTTTAATGGTACTCGGATCCAAATTTTCCAAGACCTCTCCTGGCGCACGCTCCAACAGCGGAGGTTGCTGAAGCCTCTGACAGAAACGCTGCGCAAACGTGACCTGAAGTATAGATGGGGTTTCCCGTTTTCCTTGCAAGTATCCCATGCGGGTAAGGTCCTCTCTCTCCAATCCCCAGTGGATTTGCCTGGATTTTGCTCTGCTTTGGGACTAGATGATATCTCCCTCCCTGATTGGCGAGCCTTCACTCTCCCCACCCTGGCCCCTACCAACCCGACCAGAAGAGAGAGGTGGCACAAAGTCCAGAATCCAAAACGGAAATCCAAGGGCGAAGAACCTCCCCACTTGATGGATGCCACTTGATGGGGTTGCGGCTGAGGGACTCTGTTAGTCCTTTCTCCAGTTTTGATCCTACTGGCTCCCAGGACGAGCCTGTGGATGGTCCCCCCTGTGAGATTTACTTGCTTTGTTCCTCTGTTGTCCCTGTTGTATGACTTCAGATTTGCGATGTCCCTTTCCCCCCCCCCCTTCCCCCCCCCCCCCTTCCTCACCTTCTCTCCCCTCAATCCCCCTAGGTGCTTGACTATATTTATATCCGGTATTTCATCTTTGTATCATGCCATAGCTGTCAATTATTACTTTGTCTTTAGACTAAGGATTTTACTTTACACATCTACTTTATGCAGTTCTGACCCTTAATTGACGCCGATCGACCTCCTCCCCCCCCCCCCCCCCCCCCCCCATTTTTTTTTATTTTTTTTTTCTTTCCCCCTCCCTCTCCCCGGAAGGACCCTTCCCATTATTATTAGTTTTGCTATTACTGTTGTTATTTATGTTACTGTTCCTGAAATGCACAACCAACACCGGTTACCTTTGTTGCTTATGCTCCACTTGAACTAATTGATTAAAGGATGGCGGGGCTGCGGCCCCCTAATATACCCCCTACCGCTATGGTTTTCCCGAGACAGGGGCACCCTTATGGTCCCCTCCCTGTCCGGTTGCGGTATCTTATTGTTCGACTTACTCAGGTATGTCGTCTTCTCTCTTTCCTGTTCCTGGATTCTCTTCTATTTTCTCTTTTCTTCCTAGTCCTATCATTCCTTTTCTCCCTCTTGTCACCTGGTCCACTGTATACGATCTCTGAGGTCCGACAACACCTCGACATATGGCTTCCACACTTAGGATAATCTCCATAAATGCCAGGGGTTTAAACGTCCCTGAGAAGAGGGCCTGTGCCCTCCGCTCGTTTCACGCAGAGAGAGCCGATATTGTCCTTGTACAGGAGACCCATTTCCGACACTCCCCCGCTGCACCCCATCTTAGGAATAGGTTCTTTCCCACCTCGTACTATTGTAATTACTCCCAGTCTAAATCTAAAGGGGTAGCCATCCTCTTTGCTAAACGTTTACCTATTACCAATGTGGTGGCCCATAGGTTGGAGGAGGGGAGATGCCTCGTACTAATATGCTCTATTTTTAACACAACCTTTACAATTGTTAATATATATGCTCCCAACCAGGGTCAACCTGCCTTCCTCGAGGCTACTATGGAAAGGGTTGATGCGCTGAAACAGGGGATCCTGATTGTGGGAGGAGACTTCAACTGGGCTCTTGACCTCTCCCTAGACACCTCCTCCGAGTCCCCGCTGGTGCGTCACCGCTTGTCCAGAGGGGTGCGACGCCTCCTTCACGCCCATCAGCTGTCCGACGTCTGGCGAATATTTCACCCGTCAGACCGGGATTATACATATTATTCGGTCTCTCATCGTTTATACTCTAGGCTAGACTATATTCTGCTTGACCACAGACATCTGACCCTGGCCTGCGATGCTTCCATAGGCCAGATGACATGGTCCGATCACGCCCCGGTTAGACTAGATATTTCCATCGGACCCCCGCCTACCCAGCGACGCTCGTGGCGCTTCAACGAATCTCTATTGCTCGACCCGTATTGCAAAGCCCAACTAGTAGATACCATCGATATGTATATTGATTGTAATGTCTCCCCTGATGTATCTGACTTGACAATTTGGGAGGCTCATAAATGTGTAATCCGGGGAAAGTGCATCCAATTAGGCTCCTATTTACGGAAACAACGTTTGGGCCAAATTGAGGAACTCCTGCGGCAAATTCAATCCTTAGAAACCGCCCATAAGGCCTCCCTCTCCCCCGACACTTATGTAGATCTGGTCGCGGCCCGTTCGTCCTTGAATAAATTGCTATTAGATAAGGTGAAATTCTCATTCCAGAAGTGTCGCAATCGGTACTACCGCTGGGGCAATAAGCCGGGCAAAATGCTTGCCAGGGCCTTGCGTACCCAGAGGGCGCTCTCATTTATCCCCTCCATAAAGGACGCACACGGCCGTCTTTTCCATAACACGGACGAGATTGCGGAGACATTCTGCTCATACTACACCTCCCTCTACAATCTCCCCTCCCCCGATTCGGCTGGCGAGCGGTCACGCGACGTGGACGCTTACCTTACAAAGGTTGGCTTCCCTAAACTCTCAGAAGAGGCCGGGGAAGAGTTGGAAAAGCCTTTTACTTCACAGGAACTCGAGGATGCCATTAAATCCACACCTTCGGGAAAAAGTCCTGGCCCAGACGGTTTTACCATCAATTACTATAAAGCCTTTAAAGATAAATTGTCCCCTCTCCTCTTAGACGCCTGCAATTCAGTTTCTGATACTAACTCTTTTTCTAGGCAATCCCCTGAGGCCCACATCGCGGTAATCCCTAAGGAGGGCAAGGATCCCTCTCTGTGTCCCAGCTACCGGCCTATATCCCTCCTCAATGTCGACGTTAAGCTCTTCGCTAAGCTCCTTGCTAATAGACTCAGGTCCCTCCTACCCTCCCTTATTCATAATGACCAAGTGGGGTTTGTCCCCGGTCGAGAGGCGAAAGACAATACGTCCAAGATCACAGCTCTTATACACTACGTTTCCTCAACGGACTCCCCGTCGATCCTACTATCCACTGATGCCGAAAAGGCGTTCGACAGAATTGATTGGAGTTTTATGGCTGGAGTGCTGGGACATATGGGACTGGGTCCGACTTGCTTGCATCGCGTCCTAGCCCTCTACACCTCCCCTTCAGCCAGAATTGCGATAAACGGTTCCTTGTCCAGACTGTTCGATATTCATAACGGAACTAGACAGGGCTGCCCCCTATCCCCCATGATTTTTATTCTCTGCATGGAGGCTTTAGCTAGAGCGATTAGACTTAACCCAAATATTTCTGGGATCAAACTCAAAGATGATGAATACAAACTTGCCCTTTTTGCCGATGACTTACTGGCTACGATCACAAACCCTACGGTCTCCCTGCCTAACTTAATGGATGAGTTTAAGCTCTTTGGTGAGCTCTCCAACTTTAAAATAAATTACTCGAAATCAGTGGCTCTGAATCTTAATGCCCCGACTGCCATGGTTTTAGGACTTAAAGCTGCACTCCCCTTCACCTGGCACACCTCTCACTTGAAATACTTGGGGACCACTATCACCAGGGACCTCTCCCGCCTTTTCGACTCTAATTTTACCCCCCTCCTAACTAAACTCCGTGCAGAACTCCAGTCCTGGACTTCCAAGTCTTTCTCCTGGCTAGGCAGACTAGGTGTTCTCAAGATGAATTCCCTCCCTAAAATTTTGTACCTATTACAGACCCTACCGATCAAAATCCCCTTAACATGGTTCCGGGAGGTCCAACTACTATTTAGAGAATTTATCTGGGGAGGCAAGAGACCGCGCCTGAAATTTTCCATGATGGTTAGGCAGAGAGACAAAGGTGGCCTCCGCCTACCAGATATACAAGGCTACTATCGAGCCTGCCATCTCCAAAGGATCCTTTGCTGGTCTAGTGCTGTACCATCGAAACAATGGGTGCAGATAGAGAATCAGGAACTCCCGTTACCAATTGCTGTCGCTCCGTGGTTGCATACCCTCCCTGTCATTTCCCATCCCACGATAGGCCCCACCTTGACGTGTTGGAAAGCCATTAGAAAATCCCCCTCTATTTCTTCGCCGACTTCCGCTTACATGTCCTTTTTATTTAATGAACGATTTCCCCCTGGTATGACCATACGGGCCTTCCAATCGTGGTATGATTTAGGACTCTGGAGGGTCGGGCAGCTGATGGATGGGGGGGGGGAGTTGCCTCCTTTTCGAATTTACAAGAGAAATGGCATTTGCCTCCCAGAGACTTTTGGCGATATCTCCAAGCCCGCCATTTCTTGACGTCTCAGGACTACCCTAGAGGGAGGCCCCCAGCCCTCACGCCGTTTGAACGCCTCTGCGACAGCTCGTCGCCCCCGCCTCACTCTATCTCCCTGATATACAACCTTCTACTGGCAGACTCCAGCACTACTCTCCCCCCCTTTACTGAGGCGTGGGATAGAAATCTCGGTAGGGAGCTTGGCGAGGACGTGTGGGAGAAAATATTTAAACTGGCTCACGCCTGCTCCCCTAGTACACTGGTCGTAGAGACCCAATACAAATTAATCTCTCGATGGTATAGATGCCCGGATATCCTTTCTAAGATGGGTCTTGGTCTCCCCAATATCTGCTGGCGCTGCTCTTCTGGCCCTGGGAACCCACTCCATATATGGTGGTCATGCCCCTTGCTCCAACCCTACTGGAAGGAGATACTTTCACTTTCTGCTGAAATCATGGGTGAAGAGGTACCAACGGACCCCCTGTTTTGGCTGTTTCACTACTCATCCGAATCCATCTCGAGCTATAAACACTCCTTATTATGCCATCTCAACAATGCTGCCAAGGCGGTGATTCCTATCCGCTGGCGATCCTCCTCCCCTCCAACTGTTAGAGATTGGGTGAATAGAGTAGATCTTTACATGGAACTGGATGATATAATGACATCTGCCGATGGGGGCTACACATCCTTCAGAGACACGTGGGCGCGATGGCTACTCTTTAAAGACTCCCTATCCTTTAGGTCCATCCTCACCTCCAGTTCCCCCACGTCATCCTAAGATGCTCTCCCACCTCGATGTACTGCCTCTTGCTGTGTGGTAGGCAGGAGACTCGCGCTGTGGACCAGGTGACTCTGACTCTGATTCTGATTCTTGTTCTAAGTCTTTTTCCCTCTCTTCCCCCTCTATCTCTTTCCGTATCTTTTCTTTCTTCCTCTTCTCCATCTTCTTTTTGCTTAGGGTTAATAAGGTTAACAAGTTATATGTGACTACCATTCTATGTGTTCAAGTTGTTATGAAACATTGAGTATATGCTCTCTTGCTTTTGACCACGAGAGCCAGATAGGCTTACAGTTGTATCACAACACTATTTTTCTATTGCGACTGTCTGTATGTTAACCATTTGTTATTGCTACTAATTTTACAATAAACACATTTCTCTGACGTCCTAGTGGATGCTGGGAACTCCGTAAGGACCATGGGGAATAGCGGCTCCGCAGGAGACTGGGCACAAAAGTAAAAGCTTTAGGACTACCTGGTGTGCACTGGCTCCTCCCCCTATGACCCTCCTCCAAGCCTCAGTTAGATTTTTGTGCCCGGCCGAGAAGGGTGCACACTAGGGGCTCTCCTGAGCTTCTTAGTGAAAAGTTTAGTTTTAGGTTTTTTATTTTCAGTGAGACCTGCTGGCAACAGGCTCACTGCATCGAGGGACTAAGGGGAGAAGAAGCGAACTCACCTGCGTGCAGAGTGGATTGGGCTTCTTAGGCTACTGGACACCATTAGCTCCAGAGGGACCGAACACAGGCCCAGCCTCGGAGCTCGGTCCCGGAGCCGCGCCGCCGGACCCCTTACAGAGCCAGAAGCAAGAAAAGGTCCGGAAAAATCGGCGGCAGAAGACATCAGTCTTCAACAAGGTAGCGCATAGCACTGCAGCTGTGCGCCATTGTTACTCAGGCACACTTCACACTCCGGTCACTGAGGGTGCAGGGCGCTAGGGGGGGGCGCCCTGAGCAGCAATGTAAAACACCTTGGCTGGCATAAATACACCACATATAACCCCCAGGGCTATATGGGTGTATTTTAACCCCTGCCAGATTCCACAGAAAAACGGGAGAAAAGGCCGCCGAGAAGGGGGCGGAGCCTATCTCCTCAGCACACTGGCGCCATTTTCTCTCACAGCTCCGTTGGAGGGAAGCTCCCTGGCTCTCCCCTGCAGTTACTACACTACAGAAAGGGGTTAAAAAAGAGAGGGGGGCACTAATTAGGCGCAGTATAACAATACAGCAGCTATAAGGGGAAAAACACTTATATAAGGTTATCCCTGTATATATATATAGCGCTCTGGTGTGTGCTGGCATACTCTCCCTCTGTCTCCCCAAAGGGCTAGTGGGGTCCTGTCCTCTATCAGAGCATTCCCTGTGTGTGTGCTGTGTGTCGGTACGTTGTGTCGACATGTATGAGGAGGAAAATGAGGTGGAGGCGGAGCAATTGCCTGTAACAGATGTCACCCCCTAGGGCAGTGTTTCCCAACCTCGGTCCTCAAGGCACACAAACAGTCCTGGTTTTAGTGCTATCACTGCTTGAACACAGGTGACTTAATTAGTACCTCAGTTATTTTGATTTAACCATCTGTGCTGCAGCCTGGATATCACTAAAACCTGCACTGTTGGTGTGCCTTGAGGACCGCGGTTGGGAATGCCTGCCCTAGGGAGTCGACACCTGAGTGGATGAGCTTATGGAAGGAATTATGTGACAGTGTCAGCTCTTTACAAAAGATGGATGACATGAGACGGCCGGCGACTCAGTCTGTGCCTGTCCAGGTGTCTCAAAAGCCATCTGGGGCTCTAAAACGCCCGTTACCGCAGATGGCAGATACAGACGCCGACACGGATACTGACTCCAGTGTCGACGATTAAGAGACGAATGTGACTTCCAGTAGGGCCACACGTTACATGATTGAGGCTATGGAAAATGTTTTTACACATTTCTGATAATACCAGTACCACTAAAAAGGGTATTATGTTGGGTGAGAAAAAACTGCCTGTAGTTTTTCCTGCATCTGAGGAATTAAATGAAGTGTGTGATGATGCGTGGGTTTCCCCCGATAAAAAAGTTATTGGCATCATACCCCTTCCCGCCAGAGGCTAGGGCACGTTGGGAAACACCCTTTAGGGTGAATAAAGCGCTCACACGCTTGTCTAAACAGGTGGCACTACCGTCCCCGGATACGGCCGCCCTTAAGGAACCTACTGACAGAAAGCAGTAAAATATCACACGGGTGTGATACTGCGACCAGCAATCGCCTCAGCCTGGATGTGCAGTGCTGGGGTGGCTTGGTCGGATTCCCTGACTGACAATATTGATACCCTAGATAGGGACAGTATATTACTAACTATAGAGCATTTAAAAGATGCATTTCTATATATGCGTGATGCACAGAGGGATATTTGCCGTCTGGCATCAAGAGTAAGTGCGCTGTCCATTTCTGCCAGAAGAAGGTTATGGACAAGACAGTGGTCAGGTGATGCTGATCCCAAAAGGCATATGGAAGTATCGCCTTATAAAAGGGAAGAGTTATTTGGGGTAGGTCTAACAGACCTGGTGGCCACAGCAACGGCTGGAAAATCCACATTTTTACCCCAGGTAGCTTCTCAACCTAAGAAGACGCCGTATTATCAGGCGCAGTCCTTTCGGCCCCATAAAGCGGGCAAAAGGCGCCTCATTTCTGCCCCGTGGCAGAGGGAGAGGAAAAAGGCTGCAGCAAACAGCCAATTCCCACAAAAGCCCTCTCCCGCCTCCGCAAAGTCCTCAGCATGACGCTGGGGCTTTACAAGCGGTCTCAGGCACGGTGGGGGCCCGTCTCAAGAAATTCGAGACGTCTTCCCCTCGCCGTTTCATAAAGTCTGCTTTACCGACGTCTCCCTCAGACAGGGAGACAGTATTGCAAGCCGTTCACAGGCTGTATTCCCAGCAGGTGATAATCAAGGTACCCCTCCTGCAACAGGGAAAGGGGTACTATTCCACACTATTGGTGGTACCGAAGCCGGACGGCTCGGTGAGACCAATTTTAAATCTAAAATCCTTGAACACTTACATACAAAGGTTCAAATTCAAGATGGAGTCACTCAGAGCAGTGATTGCAAACCTGGAAGAAGGGGACTATATGGTCTCTCTGGACATCAAAGATGCTTACCTACATGTCCCAATTTACCCTTCTCCAAGGGTACCTCAGGTTTGTGGTACAGAACTGTCACTATCAGTTTCAGACGCTGCCGTTTGGATTGTCCACGGCACCACGGGTCTTTACCAAGGTAATGGCCGAAATGATGATACTCCTTCGAAAGAAGGGAGTTTTTAGTTATCCCTTACTTGGACGATCTCCTGATAAGGGCAAGATCCAGGGAACAGTTGGAAGTCGGGGTAGCACTATCTCAGATAGTGCTGCGGTAGCACGGTTGGATTCTCAATATTCCAAAATCGCAGCTGATCCTGACGACACGCCTTCTATTCCTAGGGATGATCCTGGACACAGTCCAGAAAAAGGTGTTTTCTCCCGGAGGAGAAAGCCAGGGAGTTATCCGAACTAGTCAGAAACCTCCTAAAACCAGGCCAAGTGTCAGTGCATCAGTGCACAAGGGTCCTGGGAAAAATGGTGGCTTTCTACGAAGCAATTCCATTCGGCAGATTCCACGCAAGAACTTTCCAGTGGGACCTGCTGGACAAATGGTCCGGATCGCATCTTCAGATGCATCAGCGGATAACCCTGTCACCAAAGACAAGGGTGTCTCTCCTGTGGTGGTTGCAGAGTGCTCATCTTCTAGAGGGCCGCAGATTCGGCATTCAGGACTGGGTCCTGGTGACCACGGATGCCAGCCTGCGAGGCTGGAGAGCAGTCACACAGGGAAGAAATTTCCAGGGCTTGTGGTCAAGCCTGGAGACATCACTTCACATAAATATTTTGGAGCTAAGGGCCATTTACAATGCCCTAAGCCAAGCAAGACCTCTGCTTCAAGGTCAGCCGGTGCTGATCCAGTCGGACAACATCACGGCAGTCGCCCACGTAAACAGACAGGGCGGCACAAGAAGCAGGAGGGCAATGGCAGAAGCTGCAAGGATTTTTCGCTGGGCGGAAAATCATGTGATAGCACTGTCAGCAGTGTTCATTCCGGGAGTGGACAACTGGGAAGCAGACTTCCTCAGCAGGCACGACCTCCACCCGGGAGAGTGGGGACTTCACCCAGAAGTCTTCCACAAGATTGTAAACCATTGGGAAAAACCAAAGGTGGACATGATGGCGTCCCGCCTAAACAAAAAATTGGACAGGTATTGCGCCAGGTCAAGGGACCCTCAGGCAATAGCTGTGGACGCTCTGGTAACACCGTGGGTGTACCAGTCAGTGTATGTGTTCCCTCCTCTTCCTCTCATACCAAAAGTACTGAGAATTATAAGACGGAGGGGAGTAAGAACTATACTCGTGGCTCCAGATTGGCCAAGAAGGACTTGGTACCCGGAACTTCAAGAGATGCTCACGGAGGACCCGTGGCCTCTACCTCTAAGAAGGGACCTGCTCCACAAAGGACCCTGTCTATTCCAAGACTTACCGCGGCTGCGTTTGACGGCAGGGCGGTTGAACGCCGGATCCTGAAGGAAAAAGGCATTCCGGATGAAGTCATCCCTACCCTGATCAAGCCAGGAAGGATGTAACCGCAAAGCATTATCACCGCATTTGGCGAAAATATGTTGCGGGGTGCGAGGCCAGTAAGGCCCCGATGGAGGAATTTTCAACTAGGTCGATTCCTGCATTTCCTGTAAACAGGAGTGTCTATGGGCCTAAAATTGGGGTCCATTAAGGTTCAAATTTCGGCCCTGTCAATTTTCTTCCAGAAAGAACTAGCTTCAGTTCCTGAAGTTCAGACGTTTGTAAAAGGGGTACTGCATATACAGCCTCCTTTTGTGCCTCCAGTGGCACCTTGGGATCTCAATGTAGTTTTGGGGTTCCTAAAGTCACATTGGTTTGAACCACTTGAATCTGTGGAGTTAAAATATCTCACATGGAAAGTGGTCATGTTTTTGGCCCTGGCCTCGGCCAGGCGCGTGTCAGAATTGGCGGGCTTTATACTGTAAAAGCCCTTATCTGATCTTCCATTCAGACAGGGCGGAATTGAGGACTCGTCCTCAATTTCTCCCTAAGGTGGTTTCAGCGTTTCACTTGAACCAGCCTATTGTGGTACCTGCGGCTACTAGGGACTTGGAGGACTCCAAGTTGCTGGACGTAGTCAGGGCCCTGAAAATATATGTTTCCAGGACGGCTGGAGTCAGAAAATCTGACTCGCTGTTTATCCTGTATGCACCCAACAAGCTGGGTGCTCCTGCTTCTAAGCAGACTATTGCTCGTTGGATTCGTAGTACAATTCAGCTTGCACATTCTGTGGCAGGCCTGCCACAGCCAAAATCTGTAAAAGCCCATTCCACAAGGAAGGTGGGCGCATCTTGGGCGGCTGCCCGAGGGGTCTCGGCTTTACAACTTTGCTGAGCAGCTACTTGGTCAGGGGCAAACACGTTTGCTAAATTCTACAAATTTGTTACCCTGGCTGAGGAGGACCTGGAGTTCTCTCATTCGGTGCTGCAGAGTCATCCGCACTCTCCCGCCCGTTTGGGAGCTTTGGTATAATCCCCATGGTCCTTACGGAGTTCCCAGCATCCACTAGGACGTCAGAGAAAATAAGAATTTACTTACCGATAATTCTATTTCTCGTAGTCCGTAGTGGATGCTGGGCACCCATCCCAAGTGCGGATTGTCTGCAATACTTGTACACAGTTATTGTTACAAAAATCGGGTTATTATTGTTGTGAGCCATCTTTTCAGAGGCTCCTCTGTTATCATGCTGTTAACTGGGTTCAGATCACAGGTTGTACGGTGTGATTGGTGTGGCTGGTATGAGTCTTACCCGGGATTCAAAATCCTTCCTTATTGTGTACGCTCGTCCGGGCACAGTATCCTAACTGAGGCTTGGAGGAGGGTCATAGGGGGAGGAACCAGTGCACACCAGGTAGTCCTAAAGCTTTTACTTTTGTGCCCAGTCTCCTGCGGAGCCGCTATTCCCCATGGTCCTTACGGAGTTCCCAGCATCCACTACGGACTACGAGAAATAGAATTATCGGTAAGTAAATTCTTATTTTTGCACTAAAAATGCTAATAGTCAAAAAAATTATAATAAATGATGCAAATTAACATGGAGTACAATCAGGCCCGTCGACAGGGGGGTATAAGGGCACAGCTATGCAGGGCCCCTTTGTTCTAGGGGTTCCGGTAGAGGCCACAGATTAATCAAGGTCTCTCTCATTGCTGCCTGTGCTGCTGCACTTTCAGCAGAGCGTAGGCTGTCACGAGGCCGTCCTAGAAAAGCTGCAGCATTATTACATTAGCCACTGCCAGTGCAATAAAGTTTTTTTTTATTTATTGCGGCGCAGCACTCATGATGTCATGAGGCGCTGCACCGCTGACTAACAGCAGAGGAGATGCGGTGGGCAGCAGAAAACATAGTATATAAGTGTCAGGACTGGAGGGACGATGCACAGCTGGCTGGAATTGTGCTTTGGGGGCAATGGCTGTAGTTGTGCTGTGGTGGCTATGGCTGTAGTTGCGCTGTAGGGGCTATGTCTGGAGTTGCGCTGTGGGGACTATGGCTGGAGACTGGGGCTAGCTGCAGTTATGCTGTGGGGGCTGGTTGGAGAGATACTGTAGAACTGGCTGGAGGGATGCTGTGGGGACTAGGTCTGGAGAGACAGAAGGCAGCTGGAGAGACACTGTGGAGGCTGGCTGGAGAGAAACTCTATGGCTGGCTGGAGGGACGCTGTGGGTCCCAGGAATGGGAGGATGCTCTAACAAAATGTGTGTGCAGGGCCCCTGATTTCTGCTGCAGGCTCTCAGAGGTTTTTATAATTTATGCCCACGCATGTGCTAAGAATCTCCATTGTACTGGACTGACATTTTTGGCCAACCGTGCTAAGAACCTCAGTTATACTACAGTACATGTTTTTTTTATCATTATTTTGACTATTAGTATTCTTAGTGCTTAGAGCAGAGGTTCCCAAACTGTGTGCCGTGTCTCCCTGGGGTGCCTTGGGACACTTGCAGGGGTGCCCTGGGTTGGTGGTCCAGGACCAATTCAAATTATTCATGGTCAATATAATAGGCAAAACCAGTGCTGGTGGATGCCAGTCATAAAATATGTGGCCAAATAGAAGCAAATCTTGTCCCTCACCACACAACTGACCCTAAGGATGACATATAAACGCGATCTACTTAATGTAATATTTCTTTCTTTATTTCTCAATAAGAAATTTTTGGCCTAGGGGTGCCGTGATTCAAAAAAGTTTGGAAACCACTGGCTTAGAGTGTTCACCTGCGGTTTCTTTTTCCTAGATAGAGTAGACCAGCCTCCAAATCTGCCCAAATCCTCCTAGGGATCCTCTGCAATCTTATAACCAGTCTGGTAGTAAAAAAAATATTTTCACTGCCAACTGTAGGCTGAATCAGCCAGGGCTGGTGATACTATAGCACTTTACGTAGAGTCTCCCCGCCATAATGGCAATCAGCTGTAGACTGGTCAGCCTAGAGAAGTGGGGTCCCCTTCCCTTAAAGACAACCAACCCAGAGCTGAAAGACCAGGACTCTATAATACACCCCTGGGCTCTGGGTGCTAAGGTAATTAATTCATTATTATTAATAATGAGGCATCAAGGGCTGGCTGCCACCTGTAGTCCATATGTAAAAAATATAAAAATAAAGGTCTGGCATACACACTCGCCAAATGTTTTAATATTTTTTTATTTTTTTTCATCATATAAGTTTTATTTTATGAGAGAAACATACAATTCAACTGCAAATATATAAACAATAAACAGGAGGCTGTATGGCCAGTATGATTACAGATACAGAAAATTTCTCTAAGAGAGCGGTGAAAGAGTATGGTGTGATGGATAG
This sequence comes from Pseudophryne corroboree, assembly GCF_028390025.1. Lineage (NCBI taxonomy): Eukaryota > Metazoa > Chordata > Amphibia > Anura > Myobatrachidae > Pseudophryne > Pseudophryne corroboree. The sequence goes on from NC_086445.1 coordinate 874,553,713, forward strand.
GAAAGGTATATGGGAGGTGAAGAACTGGGAAACAAAGGATGCAGTGCTATAGAGGAAGGAGGAAAATAAAGGAATAGAACGGTTTCTCCAAAGGGTCGGGGGTCTGGGGAAATGTTTTAATATTTTATTAAAAGTCATGCCCCCACACTGTATATTCACCACTTTATTACTTAGAAATCCATGGAAAGTCAACAGGGCATCATCGGTCAACGTAGCATTCATGATCTTTTCAACAATAATAAAAAGCAATGCGACTGTTCTATTTGGGAGCCCCAGTGCAATTGAGAGGACACATGTGGACACTCTTCATAGGAATGAATGAAACAACTCTGGGCAGACTGCCACAGTCCCTACAGTCATTATTGGACAGAACAATTCTACACTTTTATTTGAGGTACATGTAACAGGAGAAAATTGGAAAAATCCTACCTTTGCATTTCTTTAAGACAAAAACTACTATGTGCTGTAATATACACATAATAATTGTGCAGTCCGCAGCTTCACCCCATGTGAGCCCCATGCAAGCCCGGTACACACTGAGCTAGAAAAAGCTCGGTGTGCACGGACTTCTATGGGATGGAGAGGTTGGGCGAACAAATTTATAACAGTACATAAGATGCAACCCTCCGAACCAGACCTTGTAAGCCATGTATGATATGTAAATATAAGTAGCTACCCATGTAGTTATGTATTGTTATCTTATTGCACTCTTAAATGGAAATTTTCCACATATATATATATATATATATATATAGACTTATATATAGACTTTTAAATACTGGGATTGCATATATATATATATATATAAAAAAAAATTTTATTGGATTGCATTGTATTTCTGTATATAATGTACATTGGAAGGATGTGACTCCTTCAGTTTGGTATTAGCACCATCCCGTCTGCCCTTACGTGTTTTTAATCAACACAGGTTCCTGCATTGCTGTCTATATTAGAATGGGCACTAAGACCTGGATAAATTGATATCATGTGTTAAAATTATAGATGTTAGGGACCTATCTGATAAAGTTCACCTGGACCTGGTGGATGAGCCCACATTATTGGCCAAACTTGCTTAAAAACTACACTGGGAAAGTGGGTGGGATATGCAAGCTGATTTACTCTCCCAGGAGTGTGGGAGAACACCCTGAAATTATATTTTTGCATTTATATGAAATATGCATGCATAATAGTTATTTTTTACATATATATATATAAGATTTATTATTTTGCTCCTTTCCTCTGGAAAAGTGCCATCCCCGATTAAAATAAACGTAATGCATGCTATACAGTGCTATCTATTAGAGACAATTCCTATATTAGTTTGGTAGTTAAAGCTGCTAGCTCCTGGACAAAATTAGCTCCTTCCCTCTCGTTAGTTGAAGCTGCTGTCACCTGGAGCTAATTCAACTCTTCTCCACTCCAGAACCCCCCTGGACTTCAAATCTGTTTGGAATGGAACCATGGCTTTTGTCTGAGCCACAGACTCCCTCCCGCAGCTATTTTAGAGGTGTGAAGAAAAATGTTAATTACTTTAGGTCAGAGGTTCTCAAACTCGGTCCTCGGGAGCCCACACAGTGCATGTTTTGCAGGTAACCCAGCAGGTGCACAGGTGTATTAATTACTCACTGACACATTTTAAAAGGTCCACAGGTGGAGCTAATTATTTCACTTGCGATTCTGTGAGCAGACCTGCAAAACATGCACTGTGTGGGCCCCCGAGGACCGAGTTTGAGAACCTCTGCTTTAGGTGTTATATGTGGTAACGAAGCTTTACGAAGTACTAGAACTGACAACATTTTTCTGTGCATTCAGTCCTAATGTGCCTTTCTTCCTATTTATCCAACCCCTTTACACCATCACCTTACCATTTCCAAGTCATAATAACTATCATTTTCCCCTTCATCATTATTTTCTGCTCCATCCAGGCTTTTTCCGCCATTCTCATCATCAACCTCTTTATATATTGGAACCTCTCAATTACCGCTTTTTAATCTTTTAGCCTCATACAAGCAACAGTGCCAGATCCCGAATCAAAAAACGATGACAGCCTCACTGAATTCACAGCATCCCAGTTATCTATAGATTGCATGGATTACCTGGAGGCACTGTATTACCCACAGGTGTTATAGGTGCTAACATTCAGCTCATTAGTACAGTAAAGTTGGGCTGATTGACTCACTGGAACTAGTATCAGGTGGGTTCATACAGCGTTTATGTGTCTGGCTTATCCTGCCATTGTCTTTTATTCTGGTCATTGCGAATCATACTTGTTTGATTATACTATGCCAGCTATCCATCATTCTGGGTTTGGTGTAATTTACATATTTTTGATCGGGGTTACATACCCAACATATTTTCTTTGCACCAGCTTTAAGTAAAGCTATACCTCCACACACGTAAGTCATGGGGGAATTAAGTACTGGTGTGTCTACTATAGAAAATTGTCATATTGTAGGTGAGACCAACCATGATTTCTATGAAGCTGGTAGTATTCTTTACGCCCATCATGCTTCTTTCATCATTGAGCCTTTTCTATCATTCACCCTTTAATTATTTTTCTCTCTATCCTTTCCCTAGCTAATCATTTTCCCCTTTAGTCATTCACAATTATGCTCATTTCATTCATAAACAACCCCTCATATCCACCCCAGACACTATGAAACCTGGGCACCGGTCAGATGCATCTGAGCATGTATTTATTCAAAGAGGGCTTCAGAAGCTCCCAACCACTACCCCCCAGTACTGGTACACTCGTTGCTGCAAAATGCAGATACTGCAGAGAGCAAATTAGCACCAGAACTTTGCATGCTTTTCACTGTGCTTGGGGTAAGTAAAGCAAGTCCCAACTTTTCAGCCTTCCGCTAATATGATGTGCGCTATGTTTATTATGATGTGGAACCTCAGATCTATGGACCACATCATATAAGAAACACCTGTGTGTATGTTCCACTTTTGAATCAAGCAAAGCATTCAGGAGGCTCAATATACACTGCTCAAAAAAAATAAAGGGAACACTTAAACAACACAATGTAACTCCAAGTCAATCACACTTCTGTGAAATCAAACTGTCCAATTAGGAAGCAACACTGATTGACAATCAATTTCACATGCTGTTGTGCAAATGGAATAGACAACAGGTGGAAATTATAGGCAATTAGCAAGACACCCCCAATAAAGGAGTTGTTCTGCAGGTGGTGACCACAGACCACTTCTCAGCTCCTATGCTTTCTGGCTGATGTTTTGGTCACTTTTAAAAGCTGGCGGTGCTTTCACTCTAGTGGTAGCATGAGACGGAGTCTACAACCCACACAAGTGGCTCAGGTAGTGCAGCTCATCCAGGATGGCACATCAATGCGAGCTGTGGCAAGAAGGTTTGCTGTGTCTGTCAGCGTAGCGTCCAGAGCATGGAGGCGCTACCAGGAGACAGGCCAGTACATCAGGAGACGTGGAGGAGGCCATAGGAGGGCAACAACCCAGCAGCAGGACCGCTACCTCCGCCTTTGTGCAAGGAAGAACAGGAGGAGCACTGCCAGAGCCCTGCAAAATGACCTCCAGCAAGCCACAAATGTGCATGTGTCTACTCAAACGATCAGAAACAGACTCCATGAGGGTGGTATGAGGGCCCGACGTCCGCAGGTGGGGGTTGTGCTTACAGCTCAACACCGTGCAGGACGTTTGGCATTTGCCAGAGAACACCAAGATTGGCAAATTCGCCACTGGCGCCCTGTGCTCTTCACAGATGAAAGCAGGTTCTCACTGAGCACATGTGACAGACGTGACAGAGTCTGGAGACGCCAAGGAGAACGTTCTGCTGCCTGCAACATCCTCCAGCGTGACCGGTTTGGCAGTGGGTCAATAATGGTGTGGGGTGGCATTTCTTTGGGAGGGCTGCACAGCCCTCCATGTGTTTGCCAGAGGTAGCCTGACTGCCATTAGGTACCGAGATGAGATCCTCAGACCCCTTGTGAGACCATATGCTGGTGCGGTTGGCCCTGGGTTCCTCCTAATGCAAGACAATGCTAGACCTCATGTGGCTGGAGTGTGTCAGCAGTTCCTGCAAGACGAAGGCATTGATGCTATGGACTGGCCCGCCCGTTCCCCAGACCTGAATCCAATTGAGCACATCTGGGACATCATGTCTCGCTCCATCCACCAACACCATGTTGCACCACAGACTGTCCAGGAGTTGGCGGATGCTTTAGTCCAGGTCTGGGAGGAGATCCCTCAGGAGACCATCCGCCACCTCATCAGGAGCATGCCCAGGCGTTGTAGGGAGGTCATACAGGCACGTGGAGGCCACACACACTACTGAGCCTCATTTTGACTTGTTTTAAGGACATTACATCAAAGTTGGATCAGCCTGTAGTGTGTTTTTCCACTTTAATTTTGAGTGTGACTCCAAATCCAGATCTCCATGGGTTAATAAATTTGATTTCCATTGATAATTTTTGTGTGATTTTGTTGTCAGCACATTCAACTATGTAAAGAACAAAGTATTTAATAAGAATATTTCATTCATTCAGATCTAGGATGTGTTATTTTAGTGTTTCCCAGTGGTGCAAGTGTGTGGGTACGGGTTGGTACGGCGTACCCGTAAGAATTTAGCCGTGGGTACGCCGTACCCACACCAACGGGCTCCTCTTCCCTCCCTCCCTCTGCTGCTCCCCGCCGCACCCGCCGTTCCCCGCCGCATCCGCCGTCCCCGCCGCACCGCCGCTGATGTGAGGGAAGGAGAGCGCAGCCTGCGCCTCTCCTTCCCCTCAGTCTCCGGCGGGTGCTCTGATTGGCTCACGGATCAGCGCTGAATTAAACTGAGACATCCGCCAGAGACTGAGGGGAAGGAGAGGCGCAGGCTGCGCTCTCCTCCCCTCACACAGACAGGACGGCAGCGGTGAGCAGGGGAGGAGGGGGGGGGACATGTATACCTGGCACTGGGGGATATCTGGCACTGGGGGGGGGGCATGTATACCTGACACTGGGGGATATCTGGCACTGGGGGGGCATGTATACCTGGCACTGGGGGGTATCTGGCACTGGGGGGGGGCATGTATACCTGGCACTGGGGGGCATGTATACCTGGCACTGGGAGCATATCTGGCACTGGGGAGGCATGTATACCTGGCACTGGGAGCATATCTGGCACTGGGGGGGACTTGTGTACCTGGCACTGGGGGATATCTGGCACTGGGGGCATATCTGGCACTGGAAGGACATGTGTATCTGGCACTGGGGGCATATCTGGCACTGGGGGCATATCTGGCACTGGGGGGACATGTGTATCTGGCACTGAGGCATATCTGACACTGAGGGCATATCTGGCAATGGGGGCATACTTGTGTATCTGGCACTGTTGGCATATCTGGCACTGTGGGCATATCTGGAACTGGGGCATACTTGTGTATCTGGCACTGGGGGCATTTCTGTATCTGGCACTGTGGGCATATCTGGCACTGTGGGGGCATTTCTGTATCTGGCACTGGGGGGCAATGTATATCTGACACAGTGGGGGCATTTGTGTATCTGGCACTGTGGGGCAATGTGTATCTGACACTGTAAGGCAATGTATATCTGGCACTCTGGGGGCATTCGTGTATCTGGCACTGTGGGGCAATGTGTATCTGGCACTGTGAGGCAATGTGTATCTGGCACTGAGGGCATATCTGGCACTGGGGGCATACTTGTGTATCTGGCACTGGGGGCATTTCTGTATCTGGCACTGGGGGCATATCTGGCACTGTAGGGGCATTTCTGTATCTGGCACTGGGGGGCAATGTATATCTGACACAGTGGGGGCATTTGTGTATCTGGCACTGTGGGGCAATGTGTATCTGACACTGTGAGGCAATGTATATCTGGCACTCTGGGGGCATTTCTGTATCTGGCACTGTGGGGCAATGTGTATCTGGCACTGTGAGGCAATGTGTATCTGGCACTCTGGGGACATTTGTGTATCTGGCACTCTGGGGACATTTGTGTATCTGGCACAGTGAGGCAATGTGTATCTGGCACTGTGGGGCAGTGTATATCTGGCACTGTGGGGCAACGTGTATCTGGCACTATTGGGGTCATATGTGTATCTGCCCCTCCCCATATGTGTATCACGCCCCCATTTCCATTGGCCACGCCCCATGTGGTATTTGGCCGCACCCATTTTTTTGCACACAGTACCCGTAAGACATTTTTTCTACTTGCACCAATGGTGTTCCCTTTAATTTTTTGAGCAGTGTATATATTTATATAAGGTATGATGTGAGTGTGTAAGCCATCTGAGCAATGTTTTACTTATATTGTAAAAAGTATAATTTAGCACTAGAAAAAATGGTTAAAATGAAGTATGGGCGCTATAAAGGGGATTCGGATTGAAAGTCGACAGTAACTAGGTCAACAATGTCTAGGTCGACCACTATTGGTCGACAGTAACTAGGTTGACAGGGTGTCTAGGTCGACAGGGTCTTTAGGTCAACATGTTCTAGGTCGACAGGTCAAAAGGTCGACATGAGTTTTTCACAATTTTTTTCTTTTTTTGAACCTTTTCATACTTAACGATCCACGTGGACTACGATTGGAACGGTAATCTGTGCCGAGCGAAGCGGTAGCGGAGCGAAGGCACCATGCCCGAAGCATGACGAGCGAAGCGAGCCATGCCAGGTGTCAAAGTCGAAAAATATCATGATGCATGCCCCTTGTACTAACCCCTCATGCACATGCACGCTGCTCGTGCACTTGTTCCCCCGTGCGTGCACATCCCCGCAAGTTGAGTAGGATCGCTCCGGCGATCGTGCGCATGAGATGTGTATTTACGGCGGAGTTTGTGAGCGTGTAGCATGCGACTCGATCGTAGCATATTTAACCCAAATAGTGCATTTTGTAGTTAATATTCCCTTAGACCATGTCAGCGAGTATGATTAGTTTAAACTGTTCCTGGACAGAGAGATTCCTCTTTGCATGATAGGAAGGGTCAGATAAAGGTTGAGGATACCTCCCACCAGAGCAGTTGGGGAAAGACACAGCCCACCTGTTCAAATCCACCTATGACCTTTGCTGTAATGTAGAGACACATCCCTGTGTCCAATGAACAATGAGATACAGGTACCATTGTATTGTGAATGTATGTTGTGTATATAAAGACCACTGTTGCCTGGCCAGCGTCATGTCTCTGAAGGCTTTCTACCTGATAGCTGAGGACTGGATTCCAGGTCGCGCATGCGAAAGATTCCCCACGTATGTATATTCTCTGTAGCCATTGTTCGCCATTGTTCATGTTATTCTCTGTTATTATGTTAGATTTCTATGTTAGTTTGTAGTGTATGATTTGTACTGTTTTTCTCCTTTTACTCTGAATAATCCACGGCAGTGTTAGAGCTGCTGCGGTTATAACCAAACCTGGTGTTGTGTTTTCACTTTCCTGCAAAGGGCTCTCTTAGCGTCTCAATCGCTTAAACAGCATACACATTGTTAAGGTTTTTAAACGTTACATCATTACAGTATTTGACTACTAAGGTTTAGAGTATAAGTATATTCTTACTGTGTTTTATTAACAAGGTTTAAAGGTTATCTACTGTGTGTGCGCCCGCTGTGTGTATTCCGTACACCCAGCGCAGCGTGTGTACGCCAAGTGCGTACCACGTGCGGGACTCTGTACGCAAATAGCGTACAAAGTGCGTTGCACGTGCACGTGGTCTAGCGGCCATAGCGGCTCCACGGTAATAGTGTATAGCTTTATGTTTAAAGATAATAATTGACATTATCAGAGGGGACGCGGTGCACTAATTGGGGTTCCTGGTCACTGTACGAAGAAAACGACACCAAAATAACATTAAAAACTCATGTCGACCTTTTGACCTGTCGACCTTTTGACCTGTCGACCTAAAGACCCTGTCGACCTAGTTACTGTCGACCAATAGTGGTCGACCTAGACATTGTCGACCTAGTTACTGTCGACTTTCAATACCACACCCGCTATAAAGCATGTCAGCATCAGCCTAGTTACTGGCTAGGCTAACGCAGGAATCGTGCTTGTGTACACTGAACATCCATGCACCTGCATGTGGAATGCTGTCCCGCCCATCAGGGACGGTGGGGCTGTTTAGCAAATGGCAGTGGCAGCCTACTTACTAGTATGAAAGTGGTGACTTGTATTCGTTATTAATATTCAACATGATTATAATTAGTGTATTACTTGATCATTTACAGTAGGTTTGCAGTAGTGTAATAATAGAAGTGGCAGTTTAGACAGTTTGTGTGTCTGCATGTGCCAGTGATAGTTACTCTCTATTACATTTACCAATTGAAAAATCGAAATATGTTTGATAGCAATAGTAGCAATGTGATTTTATTGCCATGGTATTATTCATTGTTGTGGCGGATCTCTTAGTGCCCCAGGCGACACTTAAACTAAAATAATCCCTTTCACTGTGTAAAGCATTTCTCAGCATTCAGTTAAATGATATATTGTCTACAAGAAATTAAATAAATAAATGAAATAGCAATACAAACACACACCTACGATGTCCTCAACTAACCTATTTGGCTCAGTCTTTTTCCACCACTCATGGATTAAATATGGTCAGCACAGACTAACAAATTAATAACATTGTTCCAGATTCAAGGGGGAGATTGTCTGATGGCTACCTAACAGCATGTTTGCTTATACTAGGGTTGGATCATTTCCATTTGAAATATTTGCCAGGTATTCTTGGTTTAGGCTGAAGCTGACTGAGACGATCCAGACTGTGGTGTGCAGGTGATGTTCTGCAATAGATAATTATCAGCTGATTTCATCTATATTTTTTATGCTTCCTAAGAAGAGTTGGATAGATCATATAAACACTAGCTCTTCTGTCTTCAGTCTCTCCTGTTGCATCTGACTGCAGGAATGAAGTGAGGAAGATAGAATACAAGCTCCCTTTTATTTGGACTCGTTTTGCTGCAGACATTGTTTAGATTTGAGGCCTCTCCTGGTGCAGAGCGTGCTTTGATGCTCTGCAGGTTTTCCATCTTCTGATGAGAAATATCTATCAAAGGATTTGATATGCTTGGATCAGATCCCCAGCCAGCCGCAGAACAGATAAAACGGATCCTACACTGGAATATCCCAGAACAAAATGTGTATTATCAAACTCATGTTCAGAACCACGCCTGGGGCCAAATCATGCCTGGCCTAGCTACAGGACTTTTTCAAGTTTGTTAATATTTTAAATTGAAATTAATTTCAGCATGTGTCTAAAATGATTAAAGAATGGCTTTGATTCTACTGTACATCCCAATGTACAAATATATGAGAGCATTTTAAAATGATTTGTATTTCAGGGGTAGATTTATTAAGCCTGGTGAAGTGATAAAGTGGAAGGTGATAACGCACCAGCCAGTCAGCTCCTGTCATTTTTCAAACCCAGCCTTTGACATGGCTGTTAGGAGCTGATTGGCTGGTACTTTATCACCTTCCACTTTATCACTTCACCAGACTTAATAAATCTGCCCCTAAATGAGATATGTAGTTAAACTGATTTAGATGTGTGAAATACCATTAGGGTTTTTGTGTTTTCTGGAAAAATGGCTGAGCTTACTATTATTCTGATTTGGTATACTGGAGCAAAAAGATAGAAAGAGGTCTGTAACAACACACAGGGGGCCCGCTCACTTAGGTACATCACCAGTGTGGGGGGCACTGGGGGTACTGTATGGTATTGTGAACTGTGGGTATTACAGTGGAACATGGTTGTGTTGCTGGGAGAATTTGCGCATTATACTTTTCTAATAATATCCCAGCACATCATATTGGCAGTTTTATTGGTAGGGCCCCCCACAAGTTAGTTACCATGGGACCCCACAAAAACTTACACTGGCAGTGTGGTTACATCTGTTTTCTTCTAAACCAATAAGATATATACCTGGTATGTCAAGTGGCTGCCAATGAAGATTCAAATGTAGCAACATCTCATAACATTGGTGAGTTGGATAACAGTGCTTCTCAAGCTTAACACTTGAGTTTTCAACAGGTCTTGTTTTCAGGTTTACTGTATGTGGAAGCAGGTGGGATAATTACTGTCTCAGCAAAATAGATTACCTCACCTGTTATTAAAGAAATCCACAAAACATGACCTGTTGGTGGTAATTGATGACTGTAGTTGAGAACCACTGATCTACTGTATAGTACATTTGTAATTGGAACGGGTATTTTTTCTGACATTCTGTTTTCAGGCCCTTTGTGTGCCAAATTTCACTGTAGTAGGATTTAATCAGGTTGGACCCCACAGTAAAATTTGGAGTGGGGGCATGGTCATAGAGTCTGT